>NC_134356.1:115032962-116232962 GCF_048569485.1 Anomaloglossus baeobatrachus | reverse complement strand
GTGGAGTACTCCTGGAACTATGCAGCGACGGGGTACAGGACCCTAGGACAGGAAAGAGCTCCAAGCCGACCTGTTAACACTTGCACAGCAAAGGCACCATTCAGGACCTTTCTGAGCCAAAGAATCTGAAGACTCAGTAGCAAAGGGAGAGCCAGGGACAGGACCAGAGACTCCATCCCCATAAGGTTCACGCTACCATCAGGCGGACAGAAGTGGACAAACCACCAGACGGGGACCCCCAGTTGCTCTACGCCATGGGGACCCATTTACCAGAGATAGGTGCAGGGGAAGAAGGTACCAGAGAACCAAACTAGCACTGGAACAAAGGGGACTTGGAGGTGAAACCAGCCGGCCTCGGGCAACTAGTTATTCCAGCCAGCCGTGAGTAAAACCAGTTGCACTGAACTTTGGTGTGGACTCCCTTCTTCTAGCACTCGTCACAACACTTGTCCACTGGGGCCCGGCCCTGCTTGCGGAGGGCCTACCATCCGAGCTGCAAATAACACCAGCCCCAGCAGTGACATTCTGCAGCGGCGGCTCCATTCCTCTAGCTGCAACACCGCAAGTGGTGTCACATATGAACACAAATCTAACTCCTTGTAAATATATCCCCATTACAAAAAGGGCCCAGGGCATGGAACCGGGCAACGGCCACCACTGTGACATCCTTCAGGAGATACATTGCCCGGGACCGAGTACCCCATATCCCTGGGTGCTACACTTCAGCACACAGTGTCTGTCCTAGCATGCTCACCAGATGATAGGGCAGACTAAATTACATCATAGGAAACACTTGTTGGCAAAAAGGCAATGAACACACAAGGTATCCACACAGAGATAAAGTGTTCAGAACCAGGACTTCAACTGAACCTAACTATGGCTCAGGGAAGAGACAAATGGAACACAGCACAGGAGGCCGATGGATCAAATCCAAGGCATCCCCACTTCCATGAGGGCCCACTGTACCCGCTGATATTCCCATTTTCTGATAAAACTATTTTACCAATCAGCATACAGATCTTCCACACTTACCTAGGAGATATCCTGTGCACCGTAACCCTTCCATTTAGGCCTGTTTCACACTCCAGTGAAAAACACAGACGTTTATCACTGCCGTGTTAAAAACACATATGTTCCTCCATGTGCCGTGATTCACAGCATATGTGGGTTGTCTCAACACAGTGATTCTAGAGCAATGCCCCCTGGGAAATATGCTCTAGAATCACTGCATTGAGAAACATGTGATGGTGCTCCGCGGTGCTGGATGTTGATCTCCCTAATAGAGTTGAGCGCGGTTCGTGGTTCGTGGTTCTCCAGTTCGCGGCTCGAGTGATTTTGGGGCATGTTCTAGATCGAACTAGAACTCGAGCTTTTTGCAAAAGCTCGGTAGTTCTAGAAACGTTCGAGAACGGTTCTAGCAGCCAAAAAACAGCTAAATCATAGCTTGGTTTCTGCTGTAATAGTGTAAGTCACTCTGTGAATCAAACTATTATCACATTTCAGTGTATAGTGTGCGTGAACAGCGCCTTCAGATCACTGCTGTTTCTATAATGGCGATCGCCATTTTTTTTTTTTTTTTTTCTTGTCTTCCTTCCCTAAGTGCGCGCGTCTTGTGGGGCGGGCCAGCATGTCAGCCAATCCCAGACACACACACAGCTAAGTGGACTTTGAGCCAGAGAAGCAACGGCATGTGTGATAGGATCTGCATGTCACATGTCCCTGCATTATAAAACCGGACATTTTCTTCACGGACGCCATTATCTGCCTTCTGCGTCTTTGGTGTCAGACATCACTGTCGCAGCTCCGTCTTCCTGAGTCCTATAGTCGATACAGCTGTATGCGCTGCATACACAGCGTTAGACAGCTTAGGGAGAGCACTTTATAGCAGTCCTTTTAAGGGCTCCAACCGGCAGGGTCAGAGAGCCATAGGTGACAGGTCCTGCAAACAGCAACAGCGTCTGTGTAGCCCAGGTCAGGGATTTCCTACCTGCATTTCACCATTAGGAGGGAATAGAAAGGCAGGCTTCCATTCCTCTACCCAGAGCACCACAATCCTGCCACTGTACCCTCTTGTCCTCTGCACACTCCAACTGATAACTAAGCCATTATACTAGCAAACACTCAGTGTACCTAGTGGCATCCTATACGTGGCTATTGGACTTTGCTATAGTCCCACTAGTGCAAAGACATTTGCAGAGCGCGTCTGCCTGCATTGCACACTACAACTCATTCTAAACAAGCCATTATACTAGCAAACACTCAGTGTACCTAGTGGCATCCTATACGTGGCTATTGGACTTTGCTATAGTCCCACTAGTGCAAAGACATTAGCAGAGCACATCTGCCTGCATTGCACACTACAACTCATTCTAACCAAGCCATTATACTAGCAAACACTCAGTGTACCTAGTGGCATCCTATACGTGGCTATTGGACTTTGCTATAGTCCCACTAGTGCAAAGACATTTGCAGAGCGCGTCTGCCTGCGTTGCACACTACAACTCATTCTAACCAAGCCATTATACTAGCAAACACTCAGTGTACCTAGTGGCATCCTATACGTGGCTATTGGACTTTGCTATAGTCCCACTAGTGCAAAGACATTTGCAGAGCGCGTCTGCCTGCGTTGCACACTACAACTCATTCTAACCAAGCCATTATACTAGCAAACACTCAGTGTACCTAGTGGCATCCTATACGTGGCTATTGGACTTTGCTATAGTCCCACTAGTGCAAAGACATTTGCAGAGCGCGTCTGCCTGCGTTGCACACTACAACTCATTCTAACCAAGCCATTATACTAGCAAACACTCAGTGTACCTAGTGGCATCCTATACGTGGCTATTGGACTTTGCTATAGTCCCACTAGTGCAAAGACATTTGCAGAGCGCGTCTGCCTGCGTTGCACACTACAACTCATTCTAACCAAGCCATTATACTAGCAAACACTCAGTGTACCTAGTGGCATCCTATACGTGGCTATTGGACTTTGCTATAGTCCCACTAGTGCAAAGACATTTGCAGAGCGCGTCTGCCTGCGTTGCACACTACAACTCATTCTAACCAAGCCATTATACTAGCAAACACTCAGTGTACCTAGTGGCATCCTATACGTGGCTATTGGACTTTGCTATAGTCCCACTAGTGCAAAGACATTTGCAGAGCGCGTCTGCCTGCGTTGCACACTACAACTCATTCTAACCAAGCCATTATACTAGCAAACACTCAGTGTACCTAGTGGCATCCTATACGTGGCTATTGGACTTTGCTATAGTCCCACTAGTGCAAAGACATTTGCAGAGCGCGTCTGCCTGCGTTGCACACTACAACTCATTCTAACCAAGCCATTATACTAGCAAACACTCAGTGTACCTAGTGGCATCCTATACGTGGCTATTGGACTTTGCTATAGTCCCACTAGTGCAAAGACATTTGCAGAGCGCGTCTGCCTGCGTTGCACACTACAACTCATTCTAAACAAGCCATTATACTAGCAAACACTCAGTGTACCTAGTGGCATCCTATACGTGGCTATTGGACTTTGCTATAGTCCCACTAGTGCAAAGACATTAGCAGAGCACATCTGCCTGCATTGCACACTACAACTCATTCTAACCAAGCCATTATACTAGCAAACACTCAGTGTACCTAGTGGCATCCTATACGTGGCTATTGGACTTTGCTATAGTCCCACTAGTGCAAAGACATTTGCAGAGCGCGTCTGCCTGCGTTGCACACTACAACTCATTCTAACCAAGCCATTATACTAGCAAACACTCAGTGTACCTAGTGGCATCCTATACGTGGCTATTGGACTTTGCTATAGTCCCACTAGTGCAAAGACATTTGCAGAGCGCGTCTGCCTGCGTTGCACACTACAACTCATTCTAACCAAGCCATTATACTAGCAAACACTCAGTGTACCTAGTGGCATCCTATACGTGGCTATTGGACTTTGCTATAGTCCCACTAGTGCAAAGACATTTGCAGAGCGCGTCTGCCTGCGTTGCACACTACAACTCATTCTAACCAAGCCATTATACTAGCAAACACTCAGTGTACCTAGTGGCATCCTATACGTGGCTATTGGACTTTGCTATAGTCCCACTAGTGCAAAGACATTTGCAGAGCGCGTCTGCCTGCGTTGCACACTACAACTCATTCTAACCAAGCCATTATACTAGCAAACACTCAGTGTACCTAGTGGCATCCTATACGTGGCTATTGGACTTTGCTATAGTCCCACTAGTGCAAAGACATTTGCATAGCGCGTCTGCCTGCATTGCACACTCAAACTCATTTTAACTAAGCCATTATACTAGCAAACACTCACTGTACCTAGTTGTATCCTAAACGTGGCTATTGTACTTTTGTCAATTCACAGTATTGGAACGTTATTTGCAGCACGTCTGCCTGCATTGCACACTCAAACTTTTTTAAACTCAGCCATTTATAGTAGCAAACACTCAGTGTACCTAGTTGTATCCTAAACGTGGCTATTGTACTTTTGTCAATTCACAGTATTGGAACGTTATTTGCAGCACGTCTGCCTGCATTGCACACTCAAACTTTTTTAAACTCAGCCATTTATAGTAGCAAACACTCAGTGTACCTAGTTGTATCCTAAACGTGGCTATTGTACTTTTGTCAATTCACAGTATTGGAACGTTATTTGCAGCACGTCTGCCTGCATTGCACACTCAAACTTTTTTAAACTCAGCCATTTATAGTAGCAAACACTCAGTGTACCTAGTTGTATCCTAAACGTGGCTATTGTACTTTTGTCAATTCACAGTATTGGAACGTTATTTGCAGCACGTCTGCCTGCATTGCACACTCAAACTTTTTTAAACTCAGCCATTTATAGTAGCAAACACTCAGTGTACCTAGTTGTATCCTAAACGTGGCTATTGTACTTTTGTCAATTCACAGTATTGGAACGTTATTTGCAGCACGTCTGCCTGCATTGCACACTCAAACTTTTTTAAACTCAGCCATTTATAGTAGCAAACACTCAGTGTACCTAGTTGTATCCTAAACGTGGCTATTGTACTTTTGTCAATTCACAGTATTGGAACGTTATTTGCAGCACGTCTGCCTGCATTGCACACTCAAACTTTTTTAAACTCAGCCATTTATAGTAGCAAACACTCAGTGTACCTAGTTGTATCCTAAACGTGGCTATTGTACTTTTGTCAATTCACAGTATTGGAACGTTATTTGCAGCACGTCTGCCTGCATTGCACACTCAAACTTTTTTAAACTCAGCCATTTATAGTAGCAAACACTCAGTGTACCTAGTTGTATCCTAAACGTGGCTATTGTACTTTTGTCTATTCACACTACTGCAAATCTATGTGCAGCACCTCTGCATGACAACCTCGTGCTCTGTTTTTAATAAGCTATAATGATAGCACAAAATACTGCCATTTTGTGGCATCATAGAACTGGCTGTTGTATTCCATTAGTGCCCCACTGGTGACAAGCTATTTCTAGCACCTCTACATCACACCCTCATGCACATTTAGCTACGCTAATGTTATAGCAAACTCATGGAATTCATTGCTGCATTTCATAATTCGGAGGGATAGAAAGTCAGGCTTCCTTTAGCTTTTCCTTCTGTTCATAGACAGCATCTCCAAGACAAATTTCCCCTCCACGTCTAAGTGTGGAGAGGCAGCTAGTGCGCATGCGTGTGCCGATGTACCCCAGCTGCAGCATAATTACAGTGTTTCGCCTAGTGAGTATGCTCAGCCTGACTGTGCCATTCCTGACGCTAAGTCTTCATTTCGGGATACAGCGCATGCTCCCACACTAAGTGTGAAAAGCCTCTTTGCACAGGTGCTTGCATTCTGTGCCGGGTCTAAGTCCTGTTTTGTGCCTAGACACCATGCTAAAGCTGATAGTCTTTTTTCAGAGACTGTATTTCATGCTACTGAGCATGCTCAGGCACTTCCTGCATCAGAGACTAGGTCCGGTAATGAACTCTTTGGCCCTGGCCCTGATGTGGGGGTCCCATATAGACCACAGGGCATCAGGTGTCCTCCCAAATGGCTTGCAGAGGCCCACACCTATGACTTGTCACCGCATTATTGATGGTCAGACGATGACTGGTGAGGTGTTTGGGTCATGGCAGCCATGAGGTCATCATTGAAGTTGCGTTTCCAAATAGGACGCTAGTTATGCCACTCATGACGTGTCACTCTGCTTTTGTCTCCAGGAGGTGCATTGTGGTTCACCCTGGTTTGGGGCGGACCCAGGTTATAAAAGGGGCTGGAGCCAACAAGGAGGT
This sequence comes from Anomaloglossus baeobatrachus, assembly GCF_048569485.1. Classification (NCBI taxonomy): domain Eukaryota; kingdom Metazoa; phylum Chordata; class Amphibia; order Anura; family Aromobatidae; genus Anomaloglossus; species Anomaloglossus baeobatrachus. The sequence continues at coordinate 116,226,670 of NC_134356.1, read as the reverse complement.
GCGCAGTCTTCTATTATGCTCCGAAAGAGCACACCTCCATGTGTTGAACCCATTGCGGCTTTAGGCCAGAGGTAGGCAGGGATAGGGTGGTGGATGCAGGCCACCACCACAGTTGGTAACGCAGAACGGTTAAGACCAGCTCCTGTCCTAACAGTCCTGCTTGTGCAGCCCAGTGGCATTAACAGGCCTGCTGCTGCTGATGCGCCTGCTGTCCACAGGTGTGGCCCCTACGCACACGGTCAGCGTACTCAATGGCCCCTGTGTTGTTAACAGGGAGTTCCTGGGCTGGGTGGGCATGTGGACCCTGTGACGCTAACAGGGCTCACAGTCTCCAGATCCGAATGGCGTCTAACTCGGTTCAGGCTACTATTAGTTTCATAGCCACACAGCTCTGTATCCTCCACCAAACCTTCAAGTTGCCAACCTCTCCTTTTCCAACTGGGAGCACGGTGGACACTGACTGCTGAAGGTGATATATACCTTTCTCTTTCTTTTCTTATTAATTTTTGTTATATAGCGGTCACAGATTATATACCACTTTATCCAAATCTGCCAGTCCCACTGTAACAGATGTTGTTTCTTCAGCAAATGTTACAGTTGTTTAACCACCAAATCCACGGACCCAAATTTTTTTCCCCTTTCCAACACACCTGTTCCCCTTTCCAACAGCATCTGTCCTTTTTCAACTCATTTTGGGATATGACCAAAAGTGCAACTGTGCAGGGACACCGTACTCAACGCCATCTCAGCACAGCAGCCATCCCTCGGTCCCTCCGATGTGGACAAGTAAAAGACCATTTCCTCCTATCCATGACAAAGTGTTGAGATTCACTCTGTGCAGCACTGGTGTTTAGTGGAAAAGTAGATCTAAGATTGCGTACCACATTCTGCAGATACTCCTGTATACGTGCGTCTATTTCTATGGCAGGAATTAGTTCGCCAAATTTTGTCTTGTACCGGGGATCTAACAGTGTGGCAACCCAGTATTCAGGATTACTTCAAATTCATACAATCCGAGGGTCATGTAGGTAGTGCAGCAAGAAGGCGCTCATGTGTCTTGTGCATCCAGGAGGACCAAGTCCTTGGTGTGTTGGTGGCAGAGAGGTGAGAATCGTGCATCCTTCCTCTGCCCTCTACCCACAACCTCGCACAACCGAAATGTGAGCAAGCTCTCACTCATCTGCTGAGTCTTCCATGCCCATCGCCAGTTCGTCCTCCATTTCGTCATGGGCTCCTGCACTTTCATCAACACTTTTTGCTGATACTATGCGCCCTTGTTAATCCCTCTCCCTCACCATGACTGCCGCATAGGTGCCGCTGACCATCTGGACCTCGTAGATCTTGTTATCCCTTCCGCATATGACTCCTCCTGTACTTCCTCCCCTTCCTCTTGTCCCAACACCTGACTCCGAATAATAATTACAGTGTGCTCCATCATGTAGATGACCAGAATTGTCACGCTGAGAATGACATTGCCAGTGCTAAACATCTTCGTCGACATTTCAAAACTGTGTAGCAGGGTGCATAGGTCCTTGATCTGACACCACTCCAGCAGCGTGATCGGCACCACCTCTGGATCAACTTATCCCAGGCTATATGTCTTACCGTATTTCAGCAGGGCTCTGCGGTGCTGCCACACACGCTGCAACATGTGCAGATTCCAATTCCTGCGTGTCGGAACATCGCATTTACGGCGTTTAACTGCCAGACCCTAAGACTTCCGGAGTGATGAAAGTTGTTGAGCTGCTGTGTGCGCACGATGGAAGTGAGCACATAGCGAGCGTGCCCGCTGCACAAGGACATGTAGGCCGTGATGGTGTTTTAAAAATTGCTGGAGAATTCGGATCAACACGTGAGCCATAAAAGGCACGTGTGTCACATTGCCCTGAGGATGGCCCGCAGCCAGGTTTGCATCATTGCCGCACACGGCTGTTAAGTCACCAACGGAGTCCGCTCCGTCAATTTGTACTCCGGTCGCCAGGTGACAACGTGTTCCTTTCATGAATAGTGCTGATGATGGGAGAGTAGTCGATGCCAGCGGCGCAGGTGGACGCAGGTTATGCTCACCCACTGGGCTGCATTACCTTGACAGATGCAGAATCTCTGGCTGAATGTAGCTGGTGGGTATCTCACAGATGAAATACCATCATTCAGCTACAACCAATGGGAAGACACCACACCCTTTTTTATGCCCATCCTGTCTGCAGACCACTGCCAGACATAGCTATGAACCTCTGGTTAATTTTACCCCCAGTTCAGTTTTATGATTTTGTGTGCTTGTTACCTGACTACTTTTCCTGCTTGCTGTTTATGTACCTTGTTGGCCGATACGCATTTCACCTCTGCTTGTTTTCTGATTAAGTCCTGGCCGTCCCATTCTGTTCCTGTTCCTCAATTAATGTTTTGACCCTGCCTGACTACTATTCTCTGTAATAGCGGTGTGACTCACATTTCCCATACATTTCAAAGTAAAACTTTGACCGCCTGATGGCATTGAGCTCTGCTGCCAGCATAGTAAGGAGGTGTGTGGTAGTCCTTGTGCGCAGTTGCAAGGAAGGGTGGCCTGACCACACAGGGTTTGCGCAAAGGTAGAGGACCCACACGAGGTTGAAGAGGCAGAAGCAGTGTATTAACTTCTACATACAGAACAAGGATTGAAACAACTCGTGGGGACGGCAAGACTTGTACAGCAGACCCTTCTCCATCTCTCACCATAGTTTGCCAGTGCCCAGTCAGTGACATGTACTGACCCTGTCTATGCTTACTGGTCCAAGTATCTGTGTTGAAATGCACCCTGTCGCACACAGATTTTCTCAAGGAAGTGGTGATGTTGTGTGCGACATGCCGGTGTAGCGCGGGCATGCTTTTCTTGGAGAAGCAGTGGTGATTGGGCATCTGGTACTGGGGCACAGCGACAGACATAAGGTCTGTAAAATCCTGTGTGTCCACTACGCGTAAAGGCAGCATTTCGGTAGCCAACAGCTTACAGAGGGATAGAGTCAACCACTTAGCTTTGTCATGGGTCGCAGTAAGTGGCCTTTTATTTGACCACATCTGAGGGACAGAGATCTGGCTGCTGTCTGTAGACGGTGTTGAGTAGGGTGTCCCTGGAAAAATGCAGGTTTGTGAGAAAAGTGCAGGCGGAGACATGATGTTGGCTTCATCTTGCCTTCAGATCTGTTCATCTTGTATCATTTTTAAAAAACACAGCAAGCAAGGGTTACTCCAAGCGGAGTCTCCCTTTTTTTCCAAAAATTGTGCCCCACACAGACACCTTATCAGTGGCAGCACTTGTGCCCTAGTTGCAAACAGGATGTTTTGATTTGCATCAAGCACATTCCAAATCCACAAGCATTTACTCTCCCCAGGATGACACAGGGGTAGTAAATTCCTTCTGGATCCATGACTTGTTCATTTTGATGAACGTCAGTCTGTCCACATTGTCACTGGACAGACGCGTGCGCTTATCTGTCAGCACACACCCAGCAGCACTGAAGACACGTTCAGAGACAACGCTGGCAGCTGGACACGACAAAATCTTCGAGGCGTAACTGGAGAGCTCTTGACATTTTTCTAGATTTGAAGCACAAAAGGAGCAAGGCTCCATTTGCAAAGTCATTGCATCGATGTTCATTTGGAGATACTCCTGTATCATCCTCTCCATCCGTTGACTATGTGTCAGACTTGTTGTCTCTGGTGGCCTTGCAAAGGAGGGTCTAAAAAAATTATGAAAAGATTCCATAAAATTGCTGTTACCAGCACCAGATACGGTCCTACTGGTACGGGTAGACTGTTGAAGATGACGAGGCCGTCCCATGTTTGTCAAGTTACAACTGGGAGAATCACTCCCTTCACCTGCACGGTTGTTTGGTGGAAAAGCCGAGCTAAGATCGAGTAACAGCTTCTGCTGATACTCCTGCATACGTGCGTCCCTTTCTATGGGTGGAATTATGTCACAAAATTTGGACTTGTCCCGGGGATCTAATAGTGTGGCAAGCCAGTAGTCATCATCACTTCTAATTTTGACAATACGAGGGTCATGTTGGAGGTAGTGCAACAAGAAGGCACTCATGTGTCTTGCGCAGCCATGCGCACCAAGTCCACGCTGTGTTTGTGGCATAGAGGTGCTAACCGTTCTTTCTTCCTCTGTCATCTCCCCCCAACCTCTTTCAACTGAAATTTGACCAAGGTCCCCCTCATCTGCTGAGTCTTCCATGTCCATGGACAGTTCGTCCTCCATATCTTCATGTCCTCCTGCACCTTCCTCAACATGTCGCCTGCTACCATGCGCCCTTGTTGATCCCTGTCCCCCATGGTCCCATGCCTGCCGCGTTGGTGATGATGAACGTCTGGACCTTGGTGATGTTGTTGTGTCTTGCGCATATGAATCCTCCTGTAGTTCCTCCCCTTCCTGTTGTCCCACCCCCTGACTACGAATAGTGTTTAGCGTGTGCTCCAGCATGTAAATGACTGTAATCGTCATGCTGATAATGGCATTGTCAGCGCTAAACATATTCGTCGCCATGTCGAAACTGTGCAGAAGGGTGCATAGGTCCTTGATCTGAGATCACTCCATCAGGGTGATCTGCCCCACTTCTGCATCTCGTTGGCCCAGGCTATACATCATGACGTATTGCACCAGGGCTCGCCGGTGCTGCCACAGTCGCTGTAACATGTGGAGAGTTGAATTCCAGCGTGTCGCCACATCGCATTTCAGGCGATGAACCGGCAGGCCGAAAGACTTCTGTAGCGATGCAAGTCGCTCAGGTGCGGCGGTTGAACGGCGGAAGTGAGCACTGCAGACAGTTTCCGTGCCCTGGTCAGAAGGCCATCTAGGCCGGGATAGTGTGTTAAAAATTGCTGGACAACAAGGTTAAACACGTGAGCCATACAAGGCACGTGTGTCACCTTGCCCAGGCGAAGGGCCGCACCCAGGTTTGCAGCATTGTCGCACACGGCCTTACCAGGCTGCAGGTTGAGTGGAGACAACCATTTATCAAAATCAGTCTCCAGAGCTGCCCACAACTCAGTCGCTGTGTGACTCCTATTTCAAAGACATGTCAAGCTAAAGACCGCCTGATGCCGTTGCGCTCTGCTACCAGCATAGTAATGAGGGGTGCGTGATTCCTTCTGCGCAGTGAGAACGCTGGTGGCCTGACCAGGCAGGCTTGGGGCGGAGGTGGAGGACCCAGATGAGGTGGAGGATGCAGAAGCAGTGGCGGAACTTGGACAGACAGAGGATTGACACACAAGTCGTGGGGACGGCAAGACTTGTGCAGCAGACCCTTCACCATCTATCACCATAGTTACCCAGTGGCCAGTCAGCGACATGTAACGTCCCTGTCCATGCTTACTGGTCCAAGTATCGGTGGTGAAATGCACCCGTTCACACACAGAGTTTCTCAAGGAAGCGGTGATGTTGTGTGCGACATGCTGGTGTAGCGCGGGCACACCTTTCTTAGAGAAGTAGTGGCGACTAGGCATCTGGTACTGGGGCACAGCGACAGACATAAGGTCTCTAAAATCCTGTGTGTCCACTAGGCGGAAAGGCAGCATTTCTGTAGTCAACAGCTTACAGAGGGATAGAGTCAACCTCTTCGCTTTGTCATGGGTCGCAGGAAGTGGCCTTTTATTTGACCACATCTGAGGGACAGAGATCTGGCTGCTGTGTGTAGACGGTGTTGAGTCGGGTGTCCCTGGAAAAATGCAGCTTTGTGAGGAAAGTGCAGGCGGAGACATGATGTTGCCTTCATCCAAAGTTGGTGCTATCGATGTCTGAGAGAGCTGTACACACTCACTTGTTTCCCCTTCCAAACCAACTGACGACCTACCAAGCAAACTGCCTGTTGCGGTTACAGTGGTGGAAGTTGTGGGTGGAAAAACAGGTGTGACAGCTGTCCCCACAGTCCTAGAAGATGACGAGCGCGCGGATGCACTGGAAGGGGCAGGCGGTGGATGGTTCGCTCCGCTAGGCCGCATTGCAGCACGGTGAGCTTCCCATCGGGCCATATGATATTTATTCATGTGACGATTCATGGAAGAAGTTGTCAAACTGCTGAGGTTTTGACCTCTACTAAGAGAACCATGACAAATTTTACAGATCACATAATTTGGGCGATCTTTTTCTATGTCAAAAAAGGACCTGGCTAGGCAAGGCTTAGAGGCCATGCGACCTGTTGATCCACCCCGAATAATGCTCAGAGGCAGAGTGGTGGCTGAGGATGCAGTTGTAGACGTGCTACCAGTGCTCCGACTGTGTCCAGGAAGGCGCCAGGTTACTTCGACGTCGGTTGCATCCTCCTCCACCGCCTCTGTTGACCTCCTCGAGTGTCTGACTGTGGGTTGACAGTAGGTGTGATCTAGAACTTAATCATCAATTGTTGTGTTTGCACTCCCCTACCCCTCAGACCGAGTTTCTTCTTGCCCTGACCGAATATTTAAGTTGTCATCCCAATCGGGTATCTGCGTCTCATCTTCATCAGTATGTTCCTCATTGCCTATAACCACAGTTGTTGGACAGGCAGCATTTTGGTAGCCAACAGTTTGCATATGATGAAAGTCAACCTCCAAGCCATTTCATGCCCTTCTAAAAGCATGTAAAACACAGCGAGGGGACTCCAACCACAGTCTCCCTCGTTGCCACTAACTGGGCCACACACACCCCACTTGACTGGCATCGGTTGAGCCCCCTTTTGAAAAAGAAAAAGATGCTTTGCATGAAGCACTCTCAAAAATACGCGTGCCTTTCCCGTCCCCTGGCTGACCCAGGGGAAGAAAAGTCCTCTGAGAGCCATGACTTGTTCATCTTGGTTCTTTTAGAGACACAGCGAGGGGACTCCAACCACAGTCTCCCTCGTTGCCACTAACTGGGCCACACACACCCCACTTGACTGGCATCGGTTGAGCCCCCCTTTTGACAAAGAAAAAGATGCTTTGCATGAAGCACTCTCAAAAATACGCGTGCCTTTCCCGTCCCCTGGCTGACCCAGGGGAAGAAAAGTCCTCTGAGAGCCATGACTTGTTCATCTTGGTTCTTTTAGAGACACAGCGAGGGGACTCCAACCACAGTCTCCCTCGTTGCCACTAACTGGGCCACACACACCCCACTTGACTGGCATCGGTTGAGCCCCCCTTTTGACAAAGAAAAAGATGCTTTGCATGAAGCACTCTCAAAAATACGCGTGCCTTTCCCGTCCCCTGGCTGACCCAGGGGAAGAAAAGTCCTCTGAGAGCCATGACTTGTTCATCTTGGTTCTTTTAGAGACACAGCGAGGGGACTCCAACCACAGTCTCCCTCGTTGCCACTAACTGGGCCACACACACCCCACTTGACTGGCATCGGTTGAGCCCCCTTTTGACAAAGAAAAAGATGCTTTGCATGAAGCACTCTCAAAAATACGCGTGCCTTTCCCGTCCCCTGGCTGACCCAGGGGAAGAAAAGTCCTCTGAGAGCCATGACTTGTTCATCTTGGTTCTTTTAGAGACACAGCGAGGGGACTCCAACCACAGTCTCCCTCGTTGCCACTAACTGGGCCACACACACCCCACTTGACTGGCATCGGTTGAGCCCCCCTTTTGACAAAGAAAAAGATGCTTTGCATGAAGCACTCTCAAAAATACGCGTGCCTTTCCCGTCCCCTGGCTGACCCAGGGGAAGAAAAGTCCTCTGAGAGCCATGACTTGTTCATCTTGGTTCTTTTAGAGACACAGCGAGGGGACTCCAACCACAGTCTCCCTCGTTGCCACTAACTGGGCCACACACACCCCACTTGACTGGCATCGGTTGAGCCCCCTTTTGAAAAAGAAAAAGATGCTTTGCATGAAGCACTCTCAAAAATACGCGTGCCTTTCCCGTCCCCTGGCTGACCCAGGGGAAGAAAAGTCCTCTGAGAGCCATGACTTGTTCATCTTGGTTCTTTTAGAGACACAGCGAGGGGACTCCAACCACAGTCTCCCTCGTTGCCACTAACTGGGCCACACACACCCCACTTGACTGGCATCGGTTGAGCCCCCTTTTGAAAAAGAAAAAGATGCTTTGCATGAAGCACTCTCAAAAATACGCGTGCCTTTCCCGTCCCCTGGCTGACCCAGGGGAAGAAAAGTCCTCTGAGAGCCATGACTTGTTCATCTTGGTTCTTTTAGAGACACAGCGAGGGGACTCCAACCACAGTCTCCCTCGTTGCCACTAACTGGGCCACACACACCCCACTTGACTGGCATCGGTTGAGCCCCCTTTTGAAAAAGAAAAAGATGCTTTGCATGAAGCACTCTCAAAAATACGCGTGCCTTTCCCGTCCCCTGGCTGACCCAGGGGAAGAAAAGTCCTCTGAGAGCCATGACTTGTTCATCTTGGTTCTTTTAGAGACACAGCGAGGGGACTCCAACCACAGTCTCCCTCGTTGCCACTAACTGGGCCACACACACCCCACTTGACTGGCATCGGTTGAGCCCCCTTTTGAAAAAGAAAAAGATGCTTTGCATGAAGCACTCTCAAAAATACGCGTGCCTTTCCCGTCCCCTGGCTGACCCAGGGGAAGAAAAGTCCTCTGAGAGCCATGACTTGTTCATCTTGGTTCTTTTAGAGACACAGCGAGGGGACTCCAACCACAGTCTCCCTCGTTGCCACTAACTGGGCCACACACACCCCACTTGACTGGCATCGGTTGAGCCCCCTTTTGAAAAAGAAAAAGATGCTTTGCATGAAGCACTCTCAAAAATACGCGTGCCTTTCGCCTCCCCTGGCTGACCCAGGGGAAGAAAAGTCCTCTGAGAGCCAGGTCCACATTGTCAGTGGACAGACACGTGTGCTTATCTGCCAGCAGACCCCCAGCAGCACTGAAGACAGGTTCCGAGAGAACGCTGGCTGCAGGACACGACAAGATCCTCAAGGCGTACGTGGCGAGCTCAGGCAATTTATCCAGATTGGAAGCCTAAAATGAGCAGGGCTCAAGTTGCACAATAATGGAATCGATGTTTCTTTGCATATACTCATATATCTGTGTGTCTCCCTCTTTTTCCTTGTCCAGCTGTTTTGTTTTCACATGAGTATATGTCCTTGTCACTTTCCCATGTGTTTGTGTTATGTTGTGAGTTGTTTGTCACCTTTTGGACACCTTTCAGGGTGTTTTCTAGGTGTTTTACTGTGTTTGTGATTGCCTGCCATTGTTTCCTATGGGCTCGAGTTCGGTTCGTCGAACGTTCGACGAGCCGAACTCGAGCCAGACCCCCCGTTCGGCGAACCGCCTCGAGCCGAACCGGGACCGGTTCGCTCATCTCTACTCCCTAAGGTCAACCATCCTTACCTATGTAGTCTTCTACTAGGCATTGTTCCCACTAGCCAGTTTCCTACTCCACACTGAAGAGGGGCAAATACCCCGAAACAGCTGTCTGTAGATGGATACCATATTTTGGCATAGGTGGTTTTCTTGACTGGAGACTGCCCTTCCCGTAGTTGTTCCTTCCCGATGAAAGACCTGGCTAGTTACCTGCCAGCATTGAGAAACATGTAATGGTGTCTCCGCGGCTTCCTTGTTTTGCATATTTCCCAGGGGAAATATGCTCTAGAATCACTGCGTTGAGAAACACGTGATGGTGCTCCGCGGTGCTGGATGTTGATCTCCCTAAGGTCAACCATTCTTACCTATGTAGTTTTCTATTAGGCATTGCTCCAACTAGCCAGTTTCCTACTCCACACTGAAGAGGGGCAAATACCCCGAAACAGCTGTCTGTGGATGGATACCATGTTTTGGCATAGGTGGTTTCCTTGACTGGAGACTGCCCTTCCAATGGTTGTTCCTTCCCGATGAAAGACCTGGCTAGTTACCTGCCAGCGTTGAGAAACATGTGATGGTGTCTCCGCTGCTTCCTTGTTTTGCATATTTCCCAGGGGGCATTGCTCTAGAATCACTGCGTTGAGAAACATGTGATGGTGCTCCACAGTGCTGGATGTTGATCTCCCTAAGGTCAACCATCCTTACCTATGGAGTCGTAAATGAGACCCAGTGCAAAAAAGATAGTATCTACAGAGGTAACTAATAGGAGAATCCTCAGGCAAAGAAAATCCCCAAAGAGGATCCCCAAGAAGGAAACACATAATAATGCCAACACGCTGAGCAAAACAGATGAGACACTGATAGTAATAACTTACAAATGAGCCCAAAATGGATACAAATTGAGTCTAGCACGTAGAAGAAATCTGATCTGTTTGTTTCTCATACGCAGGAAAAAAAGAAAGACATCTGAGTGAGACCTAGCTATTAGATGAGTGAGAATTAGCCAAATTTTTAAGGGGGCGGCATCACACATCGCTGTGTGTGACACCGCAGGAGCGACAAACATCTCCTTGTCTCCGTCCACCGGCAATGAGGAAGGAAGGAGGTGGGCGGCATGTTACGGCCGCTCATCTCCGTCCCTCCTCTGCTATTGGACGGCCGCCGTGTGACGTCGCTGTGACGCCGCATGACCCGCCCCCTTAGAAAGGAGGCGGATCGGCGGCCAAAGCGACACTGCTGATCAGGTATGTGCGTGTGACGCTACTGTAGCGATAATGTTCGCTACGGCAGTGATCACACAATATCGCACATACGACGGGGGCGGGTGCTATCACGCTCGACATTGCTAGCCGATGCTAGCGATTTCGCAGCATGTAAACCCCGCTATACGCCAGTGTGACTCTGACCTTACTACAGACGTCTGAATCCTGACAGTGGGTGCTGTCAGGATTCACTGGAATTGCCATAGATTTGCATACTTGCAGTGATGTGCCAACTAGACGTGTTCTGTTTCTCTCAATTAGTTCGTATTAACAGAAGCCAGGCATGTCTAGTCGGAATGTGACCAAAAGTATGCAAATAGGATACTTTTTTCACGTGAAACCCACTCTCATCAGCAATACTCGTGAATCTTGACAGCACGCTTACCCCATGTCAGTCATTATATAAAGTGACTGCAGACTTTTATCAGAAGACTAGACAACCCCTTTGATTGATATCTAAATTTCTCGTAACAACAATGTATAATAGATAGATAAAATAGATTAAAAAAACAATAATGTAAAACTATACAAGATGACATATGATCTAAGGCTAAGTTTGCTATTTACTGACCTACTGAATACTGACTAATATTGTCTGGTTACTTGTAAAACATTGTTCTAATAGCAACAATAACATCAATATATTCTTTACTTTTGGATCCAAATCAGAGTTTTGATGCATTTATCTGACCACGTGATAGAAGTCCAAGGCAGGATGGGAGATGGCTCCTTGCGAGTAGCTAACTATGAGATGTCATCCTTCATCAAAATGAGAAATGTCAGAGTACTGTTCCCAAAGGAGCTAGAGTTAAAATGCTAAAGAACTGTACTGCTCTAAGGCTAGTTTCACACTACGTCTTTTTAACATCCGCTGAAAACGTTTTTTTTAGCGGAAGTACGGATCCTGCTTTTACAGCAAATAACGTATGCAAACGCATATGTTATTTTGCAGGATCCTGCACTGGATGTTTAGGGGCGGGCATTGGAGTCATGTGATCGGGAGTGAGGGGAACTAGACTGGGAGGAGGCTTCTGACAGCTGCAGACCCTGGTAACCAAGGTAAACATCGGCCTTGGATACCCGATATTTATCTTGGTTACGAGTGTCTGCAGCTGCTAGGAGCAGGGCTGCCTGCACGCGTAACCAACGTAAACATCGGGTAACTAAGAGAAGTGGTTACGCGATATTTACCTTGGTTACGAGTGTCCGCAGCTCTCAGGTGGGAGAGAGAGGAAGGGGGAAAGACAGAGATAGAGAGAGAGGGGGTGAGGGAGGGAGTAGAGAGATAGACAGATCACTGGAGACTGGTTCTGGGCATGCTCAGTACTTTCTGGGCATGCTCAGTACAAAAGCAGGATCCTGTTACAACGCAACTGAACGCATTCTGCTAGGCAGGATCCAGCACTCATTGAAATGCATTGCAGCTCGCGGCGCAATGTGAAGGATCCTGTGAGATGCGTTATTTTAACAAAGCAAAAAAACGCTACATGTTGCGTTTTTGAAACATGTTAAAATAACGCAAAAGGACGGATCCTGCGTCTAACGGACGCAAACGCATGCAAACGCAGGTGGACGCGAGTCCATTGAAAATGCATTGAAGTGAAAACGGATTTGCACAGGATCCGTACTTCCGTTAAAAAAACGTTTTCAACGGATGTTAAAAAGACGTAGTGTGAAACCAGCCTAAAGCAGAAAGTCACACTAGCAAACAGGGGAATAATTAGAATAGTAGCGAACTCAGGAAGACTTGTACACACCCCACCAAAACACAAGTTTGTTGCTCAGATGCCGCAGTCAACTTTGTGCCTTCAGAAAATACGGTATGCCTCTTCAAGGCAGCCATATAATAATGCTTCTTTCTGGGCTACCAAATAGAATTAAATCCATCTTTGTGCCTTGCATCATATGATAGTAATGCCCTCAGTACCCCCCCATTTTTTTAAAAAAATAACTAGTGATGAGCGAGTACCAAAAAGCTCGGGTGCTTGAGGCTCAGGCCGAGCATCCCAAGATACTCGTGTATTCGGCCCGAGCACCGAGCCCAATGTTATCCTATGGGAGACCCGAGTATTTTTCTGAAATGACCCCCGGCAGCATGTAGAAACCCTAAAAATGTCACAAAAGTCTCAGAAGAGTGCTCAAATGACATGGCAACAGCATGGGGAAGACCCCTTGAAGCATTTATCACTCAAAAGTCACAGCTGTGAACAATTTTGTCCGCGTTTTACGCCATTTTTACGGACTCACCAGAAAACCTTCCAAAATGACACCAAAATGAATTTTCATGGCGGAAATGTTAAGGGCACATACCCAATAGTGAGATAGAGCTGGTGTATGTTACTTTTTGAGATTAATACATGAAAGATTTTACGTAAAACATTGTGTGGCACTCCGATGTCCAAAACGCACGTTTTGTGCTTTTTACTAGCGATGTCGGTCATTTTTTTTTTCATTCTATCTCTGTCTGTCTCTCTCTGTCTTGTCTGTCCCCCTCTCACAGTCTGTCGGTCATTCTCCCCCCTCTCTCTTACTTACCGTTCCCCGATCACTGCCGCGGCGCTGCACAGCTGTTCACTAAACTCCGGCGGCTTTTCCTCTTTTGAAAAAGCCGGCCGCTCATTAAACAATCTCGTATTCCCTGCTTTCCTGCTTTTCGGCGCCTATGATTGGTTGCAGTGAGACACGCCCCCACGCTGAGTGACAGGTGTCTCACTGCACCCAAACACAGCAGCCGGTGGGTGTGTGTATACTGTGCAGTGAAATAAATAATTAAATAATTAAAAAAAACGGCGTGCGGTCCCCCCAATTTTAATACCAGCCAGATAAAGCCATATGGCGAAAGGCTGGTATTCTCAGGATGGGGAGCCCCACGTTATGGGGAGCCCCCCAGCCTAACAATGTCAGTCAGCAGCCGCCCAGAATTGCCGCATACATTATATGCGACAGTTCTGGGACTGTACCCGGCTCTTCCCGATTTACCCTAGTGCGTTGGCAAATCGGGGTAATAAGGAGTTAATGGCAGCCCATAGCTGCCACTAAATCCTAGATTAATCATGTCAGGCGTCTCCCCGAGATTCCTTCCATGATTAATCTGTAAATTACAGTTAAAAAAACACACACACCCAAAAAATCCTTTATTAGAAATAAAAAACACTAACAAAGTCCCTCATCATCAATTTATTAACCCCGACAAACCCTCCATGTCCGGCGTACTCCACAGTCCTCCAGCGTCGCATCCAGCTGTGCTGCATGAAGGTGACAGGACCTGCAGAATACACCGCCGCTCCTGTCAGCTTCACACAGCAACTGAAGACAGCCGCGCGATCAGCTGAGCTGTCACTGAGGTTACCTGGATCCAGCGGTGGATGCAGCGGTGGCCGCGGGTAACCTCAGTGACAGCTCAGCTGATCGCGCTACTCACCACCGCACCGGTCAGCTCCACGCAGCAACTGAGGTGAGTATAGCGATCAGTTGAGCTGTCACTGAGGTTAATCGCGGCCACCGCTGGATCCAGCGGTGGCCGTGAGTTACCTGACTGACAGCAGCTGATCACGCTACTCACCTCAGTTGCTGTGTGAAGCTGACAGGAGCGGCAGTGTATTCTGCAGCTCCTGTCACCTTCATGCAGCAGAGCTGGACGCGACGCTGGAGGACTGTGGAGTACGCCGGACATGGAGGCTTTGTAGGGGTTAATAAATTGGTGATGAGGGACTTTGTTATTGTTTTTTATTTCTAATAAAGGATTTTTCGGGTGTGTGTGTTTTTTAACTGTAATTTACAGATTAATCATGGAAGGTATCTCGGGGAGACGCCTGACATGATTAATCTAGCATTTAGTGGCAGCCATGGGCTGCCATTAACTCCTTATTACCCCGATTTGCCAACGCACTAAGGTAAATCGGGAAGAGTCGGGTACAGTCCGAGAACTGTCGCATATAATGTATGCGGCAATTCTGGGCGGCTGCTGACTGATATTGTTAGGCTGGGGGGCTCCCCATAACGTGGGGCTCCCCATCCTGAGAATACCAGCCTTCAGCTGTATGGCTTTATCTGGCTGGTATTAAAATTGGAGGGAACCGCATGCCGTTTTTTTTAATTATTTATTTATTTATTTTACTGCACAGTATAGACACGCCCACCGGCTGCTGTGATTGGGTGCAGTGAGACACCTGTCACTCAGCGTGGGGGCGTGTCTCACTGCAATCAATCATAGGCGCCTGTGGGCGGGGAAAGCAGGGAATATGAGATGGCTGTGTGCAGAGCACAGCGCGCCCGCCGGTATAAAGGCTCGGTCACGCTGTGCGGGCCGGCCAATCACTGCAATTCCACAACTAACTGGGCTGTGGCATTGCAGTGGTCTGCCAGCCAATCCCTGCATGAGGGCTAGCTCTCAAAAGAGCGCCAACATGCAGGGATGAAGACCACGAGTACAGCACGAGTATCGCGAAATTACTCGGTACCCGCCGAGTAGCCCGAGTACAGTGATACTCGTGTGAGTACCGAGTAGTAACAAGCATACTCGCTCATCACTAAAAATAACCCCTTCTGTGCCTCCATGTAATACTAATAACTCCTTCTGTGCCTACATACATTGATTCCCCCTACTGTTCCTCCATAAAAAAATGAATTTCCCTTTGTAACTGGCTCCATATGATGTTAATGTTCCAATTTTCCCCCATATATTAATAATAATAACTCTATATAATACAAATAACCCCTAATGTGCCTCTGTGACGCCCCCTGGACTATTCAGGTCGTCACAGGGTTCTGCACAATCTGCCCTCCCCGTGCAGTATTCAACCCACCATGGTTCTGGGAACCCAACCTGCAGTACTGCCTCCACCAGCATTCACAAATCCTAGTTACACCTTACACCACACCTGTCAGGCACACCAGTGGGCTGCTTAAGCTGGAATAGGGCAGTCCCCCTAGGGGTCAGACAGACTGGTGGTAGAGGGGAAGTCAGCAAGGGAGGAAGTGTAGAGCAGAGCTGACAGGCAGAACAGAAGAAGCTCCCAGTGAGAGAGGAGTTGGGAGTAGCAGCTCCCCGGAGTTGAGTGGTAGCCCTCGAGCTGTGAGGAGCTCTGAGGAAGCTGAGAGTTGTAGCTTCCAGAGGAGAAGCAGACTAGGTCGCAGACGGTGGTCTGGACCTAGAGAAGTCGGACCCCCGGTCGCAGGGGATTGAGGCTAGGTGCCTGGGACCTGTCTTGGAGGATGGTCAGCAGCCTGGGCCTAATCACGGGTCCAGGACCGAAGGTACATGGACCCTAGGTCAGGGAGAAGCTTTAGGTGACCCGGCAATTAACCTGCGGAGGACAGTACCTCTATCGACTGTTCCCATTAAGCTCAGAGATCTGGGGCACTAGCGCAACGAGGGGGATAGGGCTTTCCAAACAAGCGGCCCACTGAAATCCCAAGCGTGAGCTCCTGAGAGCAGGCTCCTTCACTGGAAAGCTCCAAGCTGACAGGCCACAAAGGACACTTTAAATTCTGTGCCAGGAGGCAGGTCACGGACCACCAGGCAGTGCTGCAGGGGACAGGACCCGGACAAGCTCTCTCAAGAGACAGCAGCAGTCAGAGACTTGGTTTACCCTGTTGTCAGTGTGACGCCCTGGACCCCAGGGGTCATAGAATAACACCACATACACACAACCCCCCTCCCCTGGTCAGGAACATCAGTCAAACAAAACCCTTGTTGCCTCCCTCCAGGGTCTGATGTCCACACCAGGTGGGGCGGAGCCAGGCAGTTGGCCCCACCCACCAAGGAGTTCACAGGCCTGGAGGCGGGAAAAGTAGGGAGTCAAGTACAGGAGTTGAAGTAGAGAGGTGGAAGTGAGAGGAGAAAAGACTGTGTGTGTCTGGGTCGGAGCCCAAGCACAATCAGCAAGGGCGGAAGGCGGTGGTGGCCATCTGCAGGAGTTGGTGGAGGTCAGCGGAACCATAGGACCGGGGGTCGGGCGGTGGCCCGCCGGTACCGAACCAGGGAGCAGATTGAAGCCAAGCACCAAGGCAGGGTACTCAGACCCTGACTAGGCAAGGAGCCGCCGAAAAGGTAAAATTCTCTGATTGCGGTCTGGACCTCAGGTGTTCATTCCCAACCAAGTCTCGTCAGAAGGCAATGGCCCAACCCGTTCGGATAAGAGCCACTGCCAAGGGCCAGAGATCCAAGGGTCAGCGCCTGCGGGCAAAACGGGCTCTCCCGATACGTACACGCTGGGGAGCGGACTACCCGTGGGAAGCCATAGGAGTCAAACACTTACACATAGGTGCAGGGAACGACAGCTGCCATCAACCCGTCCGGGGAGAGTGAAGACACCGCAGCCGACTGCGGGCCCCGTCCATCCAGCCATTTGGTTTACCAGAGACTCTGTTCTTGTCTACCTGAGTGAGTACACCAGTGCCATCCAGCACCGCGCTGCACCGCAACGTTGCACCCGCGTCCACGCTGCCTCCCCGCATCGGCACCTGTACCTATCCCTCCTTCCTTCTCCCCAACCGGGGCCCCGGGACCAACCGCCCCTACCCACGGAGGGGTCAACACCTTAGCTGCTCTCCGCCATTGCTCCCGGGATCCCCCGTCACCAGCAGCGGTGGTACCCACCATCACCACAACCTGTGGGTGGCGTCACAACCGACATCCCACCACCAAACCTCTCCTTTTCACTCGTGGGCGAGGAGGTGCTGCTCGAGCCCCCGGGTCCGGCCCAGTGCTCGAGCCACCGAGGAGCAGAAGCACCGGACCCGAGCACCAGCGATTCCCAGGCGAGCGGCGTTCCCAACTCCTCCGCCCGCGACATCATCGTCTGCTTTATTGCTGAGTGAGTACCCAATTAACCCCTGCAACCAGCAAGCCTGCGCTCCCCCTGCATGCCATAGCACCATCCAGAGTCCCGGGGCCTTCCACTACCCGTGGGGGGTGACGACATCTAGCTGCCCCACTCCATCTCCCCGGGAACTCCTAATGGCAGCGGCGGTACTCCCAATTACCGTACACCATGGGTGGCGTCACGAACTATACGTATCCCCTGTCAATAATACAGTTCTTCATTTGAGTGTGGCCCCTAGCCCTCGGTCTGGAACCCCTCGAGCGACAAGTAATCATCATCCCGGGATCTGAGCGGTTTGACTGCTGCAGGGGCGGCACACCTCCATACAATAATGTCCCCTCTGTGCTTCCATATGATAATAATAATAATAATAATATTAATGATAACAACACACCTTTTTGTGCCTCCATATAATACAATAACACAAATAGCCCCTTCTATGCCTTTATATATTGTAATCAGACCCTTGTTTGCCTCCATATATTAATAAGGACCCCTTTTGTATTACCATTTATTAATAATGCCCTCTTTGTGCCTTCATATATTCATAATGACCTTTTCATGAGTGTGTCACAGCCTGATGTGATCTCAGGGGGATCTGGAATCAGAAAGTCTCCCAGCGTATCTGGGATCTGAAGTGTATTGTCGATCACAGACCTGCTTTAGTGCCACCTCCTCGTTTACCATGAGTTGGAGCGTATTTAATTCCATCTGCTACTGTACGGGTTAAGGTTTATTTCTATCCTGCAGTGATCTAACAGTTGCAACCTCTGCTGCAGCCACTCCCTTCTGCTATAAATATCCACTCCTCACTCCTCCCTATGCCAGCTAGAGATCATACCTTTGATGTCCACTTTGAAGGAGCTAGTCTCTGGAGAAGCTAAAGTGTTGCTTCTGTTGCAGCTGAGAAGTTCCTGTTGGAGAAACTATGGAGTTTTATTTGTTGTATATTACCCCACCTGTTTGTCTTACCTTCTGTGTGTTGTGTATTAGCCGTGGCGAGACTAGCGTCTTGCAGGCGTTCACTAGTCAGAGTGAGTTCAGAGATAGAAAGTACCTAGGCATGTGACAGCGCACTGGGGAAAGGCCTCTTCCAGGGAAGTTAGGTAGTGCAGGGATAAGCCTCAGGTGAGTGTGAGGTGACGCTGCTGCTCTCTCTCAAGCGCTAGGGGCTTGCGTTGTATGGCTACACTGTTATTCCCTCTGTTCTGCACCGCTCGCAAAGAGACCTCTCGTACCTAGCGTAACAGTTGTAGTCACATTGTGACAGGCCTCTTCTGTACTTCCATATATTAATAATAACCCTTTGTGCATGGCCCGTATGATAATAATGTCCTCTTAGTGTAAAAAAAAAAAAAAAAATCATCTCTGCCGCTAAGATTAGAGAGCCTCCATATCTCACCATCCACTACAGCTTTAAGTGTGAAACTACTTTATTTTATAGACAGTCATCTTGGCTATCTCATACATGCATTTGACTTGCAAATATTTAGATTGTGATTAGTTATGCAAATTCTTGTAATGTCACTGCATTGTTACTGTTTTGCTCCTAAAAATCTAAATTTTAATTTTTATTATTTTAAGAGTATTTTGTAAATCCACCTTTGGCATGTTCTTGATCAGATTCAAGTATGTCTCGAGAGAATAGTGTTCCCGGGTCTTTTCTACATGTTCCCAATGTTTCTGCATACTGGTCACTTGGGTATGTATACAGCTTTTTCTTCAACTCTACCCACAAATGTTCAATTAAGTTGAGGTCTGGGGACTGTGAGGGCAAATCCAGAACCTCTACTTCATTGACATTGATCATTTCTCTACCAAGCTTGATGTATGCTTTGGGTTGTCCTGCTGTAGCACGATTAAAGTCCTTTCCATACATTGTATTTGAGTATACAAATCACTTGTGCTGTAGGATTCTCACATATAGCTTAGCACTCAGACCACCATCAGTCCTGGTCAAATATCCAATGACTTTAGCTGTGAAACATCCCCATATCATCATGCTTCCTCCACTGAACTTGACAGTTGGGCTACTATATGTTCACACAGGGCTTTTTTGGTAAGTTTCTGCTGCATTTTTTAGCTGCAGATTTGCCTTGGTTTTATCCAAATCCATGCTAATAAAAAGCTGTTTTTTACAGCCCCAGCAAAGTCTATGAGATTCTGAAATCTCATGCACTCACACAAAAACACCTGCAGATTTTTCCTGACTGTTTTGTCAAATACCTGCGTTTTTTCTGCAGATTTCAAAGAATGAGCATGTCAATTCTTTGCAACGTTTTTTCATTGATACAACCCATTTTGTAGAAAAAATGCACCAACAACGCACCAAAAGCGCCACTAAAAAAGGCACAAAAACGCAGATGACTCAAATGAGATTTCCTGCCACAAGATCAGGTTTTGGGCAGGAAAAAACTTACCAAAAAAGCCCTGTGTGAACATAGCCTTAAGGCTGCTTTACACGCTGCGACATCGCTAGCGATGTCACTAGCGATCGCACCCGCCCCTGTCATTTGTGCGTCACGGGCAAATCGCTGCCCATGGCGAACAATATTGCTAGGACGCGTCAAACGGACTTACCTTCCTAGCTACGTCGCTGTGGCCAGCGAGCAACGGGATAGTTCTTGTGGCGTCATAGCGACGTCAATCAGTGGGCCACCAATAGAAGCGGAGGGGCGGAGAGCAGCCGTATTCACGTCACTCCCACCTCGTTGCCGGAGGACGCAGAAACGTTGTTGTTCGTCGTTCCTTGGGTGTCACACGTAGCGATGTGTGCTGCCTAAGGAACGACGAACAACCTGCGTCCAGCACGAGCAACGATATTTTGAAAATGAACGACGTGTCAACGATCAGCGATTTGGTGAGTATTTCTGATCGTTACCGGTCGCCCGTAGGTGTCACACGCAACGACGTTGCTAACGAGGCCGGATGTGCGTCACGAATTTCATGGCCCCGACGACATATCGTTAGATACGTCATTGCGTGTAAAGCGGCCTTAAGGCTTTATTTCTCGATCCGTTAGCCCTTTTTTCATTCTTTCTTGCATACCCATTGAAGCCTAGTATATTGATTTTTGTCTCATTGCTCAAAATTACCCATTTCCAATATTCTACTGTCCACTTTTTGTAGCCGACGCTTCTTATAATTCTTATGATTATATTGAAGTTGAGTTTTGACTTTTTTTCAGGTCGCCATTCCACACTGTGCAACATGTGTCACATGGTGCTTGCATGGATGTCTGTGATCTCACTATTATGCAGCATATAAGCCACCTAGACTGCTGTTTGTTGGGTCTCAACTGCTAGTGTGCCGCCCCCGTGCCAGCAGCCGAGCTGCTCGGATCCGGATCAGCGGTGGCTCGAGGGGTCTCCGGACCCGGGGGTCGTGCGGCCACTCAAATGAAGGGGGTATTTACATGTATTTTGTGTTAAAGTTCGTGATGCCACCCGTAGTATGGGGTAATGTGGAGTACCACCGCTGCAGTTGGGAGTAGCCGGGTGCGATGGAATGGGGAAGTCAGGTGTTAGAAACCTCCATGGGTAGGGGGAATGCCCCGGGACTCGGTGATCATGTTGGGGAGTGCCGTTGGGTGAGAAGGGGGTCACTTTCGTACTCACTCAGTCCATTAAGCTGATACCGACAACTGAATACACCAAAGTTCTGGATACCGCTGCTGCTGAGGGGAGCTTAGTTCGGGTTCCGTCCCCAATGGTGCTGCCTGGTGATCTGTGACCTCCCTCCTGGCACTAAGTTACTTCTCTATTGGTCCCGGTAGCATGGAACTAGTCGGGTCCCGCTCCCCACTATGGCTAAGTGTGGGAGCTTCCTCTTAGGGTTCACGCTTGGGATTTTCTGGACCGTTTGTGTGGAAAGTCCTATCCCTCTCGTTGCATTAGTTCCCCGATTTTGGAGCAGGTGGAGAGCGAATCTTGAAGGCTCCGTTCTCGTCGGGTAAATTGTCAGGTTGCCTGAAGCTACTCCCTGACTTAAGGTCCACATAACCCGTTGTGCCCTGGTCCCAGCCCGGTGATGGTGCAAAGCCGCCGGCTGTCCTCCTCCACTGTTCCGTGCCCCTTGCCACGATCCCCTGCGACCGGGGGCCCAGCTTTTTCTAGGCCCAGACCACCGTCTGCCACCTAGGTAACTACTTAGGAGCCCTGCTCCTGACCTCCTCTCTCCTTCACTTCCAAACTCCTCTTTTCAACTGACTGACACTCCTGACCTCCCCTAACCAACCCCCCAAGTGGGCGACCCAATTCCACTCATGCCGTCCACTGGTGTGTCTGGTGGGTGGGGTGCAGTGTTCCCAGGATTTTGATTAGCTGATGTAGGCAACACAATGTAGTTGGGACCCATAACCAAGAAGGAGTTGGATATTGCTCGGGAGGGCAGATTGTACAATACCCTGTAACAACCTGATAGTCCATGGGCGTCACACTAGACCTTGTAATGAACTGACTTGTTGACTCCAATATTTTGCCTGGGCATCCAATTCTTAGGTTTTGAATGGATGGATAGACCTAATATTGGATTATTCCAACAGTCATGGCCCTCACATGATGCAATTTGGCAATTTTCTTGGCCAAGAGACTGCTATCGATTATCTGAATATTGCTATTTCTCTTTTCTTGGGATGTCTCCTTCATGGCTGCTCCTTGATTCAAACCAGTGCCCTTTCACTTTGGACTCAACCTAATAAAACACTGAGATATTGAGGAATGTAAGAACAGGTTGCAATTTGTAGTTTACTGGTGTAAAGTGTGGTCACGAGGTGGTAGTCGCTAGAGAGGGATTTCATCCGGGAGGTGCCTCAGCCCCACTTCACAGGAAAAGTGTTGTGGGCCTGGCTGGGCAGGGCCGCCAACAGGGCATTACTACTATGCCTGGTGTCCTGGGCCCGGTGAAGAGAGGGGGCCCGGTCAGGCCTGGGGTAATTACTTGGGTTTGTTAAGCCCCAGGCAGGACGGGCCCCTTCTCTTCACCATGCCCCAGTAACAGGCGCAGCAGAGGGGCCCGGCCATGTCGTTTCTACCACTGCACACACGGCTAAATTGCAGGCGAAGCCCTTCTAGGACATCGCATACAAATTAGCCATGTGGCCGGAAGCGAGTAGAGCAAGGAGATGGTGCATCATCACACAGCATTGTGATGAGGTCATCACTCTGCACCTCATCACAGTGCTGCGGACAACGCGGAGGTGGCAAGGACATGGCATCCGGCGGGGACAGGTAAGCACTGTAAGCTGAAGACGATCGTCGGGGGGGGTGAGGTCCACCAGATCCCAACCCGGGGCCGCCCACAGACCCGCCGACCGCTGGACCCGCCGACTGCCGGACCACAGACCCGCCAACCGCCAGCCCGCCGGCCGCAGACCCACCAACCACAGGCCCCGCCGACCGTAGACCCGCCGACCGCAAGCCCGCCTACCGCAAGCCTGCCGAACCCAAGCCCGCCGACCACAGACCCGCCGGCCACAAGCCCGCTGGCCCGCCGACCGCAAGCCCGCTGACCACAGACCCGCCGGCTGCAAGCCTGGCGGCCCGCTGACTGCAGGTCCGCCAACCACAGGCCCCACAACCGCAGGCCTGTCGACCCCTGCCCCTGTCTTGCTTCAGCTAGATCAGGGGTGGGAAACCTCCGGCCCGTGGCCTCATGCCTCCCTGCTGTGAGCCTCCTGCCACTCTGCTGTGAGCCTCCTGCCACTCTGATGTGAGCCTCCTGCCACTCTGCTGTGAGCCTCCCTCTGCTGTGAGCCTCCTGCCACTCTGCTGTGAGCCTCCCTCTGCTGTGAGCCTCCTGCCACTCTGCTGTGAGCCTCCTGCCTCTCTCCTGTGAGCCTCTAGCTCTCTGCTGTGAACCTCCCTTTGCTGTGAGCCTCTAGCTCTCTGCTGTGAGCCTCCCTCTGCTGTGAGCCTCCTGCCTCTTGGTGCTGTGAGCCTCCTGCCTCTTGGTGCTGTGAGCCTCCTGCCTCTTGGTGCTGTGAGCCTCCTGCCTCTCGGTGCTATGAGCCTCCTGCCTCATGGTGCTGTGAGCCTCCTGGCTCTCAGTGCTGTGAGCCTCCTGCCTCTTGGTGCTGTGAGCCTCCTGCCTCTCGGTGCTGTGAGACTCCTGCCTCTCTGCTGTGAGCCTCCTGCCTATCTGCTGTGAGCCTCCTGCTTCCCGGTGCTGTGAGCCTCCTGCCTCCCAGTGCTGTGAGCCTCCTGCCTCCCACTGCTGTGAGCCCCCTTGCTCCCACTGCTGTGAGCCACCCTCCCTCCAGTGCTGTGTGCCACACCCTCCAGTGCTGTCTGTGCTCCCTCAGTCCTGTTCATGACCTCCAGTCCTGTTTTGTGCCCCTCTAGTGTTGTCCGTGCCACCGCCAGTACTGTCCGAGCCCCAGCCCCTCCTGTGATATGTATATGCCCCCAGTCCCTCCTGCTGTGATATGTGTATATGTCCCCAGCCCCTCCTGTGATGTATATACATGTCCCCAGCCCCCCTGCTGTGATGTGTGTGTATGTCCACAGCCCCTCCTGTGATGAGTGTATATGTCCCCAGCCCCTCCTGTGATGTATATATGTCCCCAGCCCCTCCTGTGATGTATATATATGCCCCCAGCCCCTCCTGTGATGTGTATATATATGCCCCCAGTCCCTCCTGTGATATACGTGCCTTCAGCGTCTCCTACATGATGTATATGATTTAACAATCTGTTGACATATATACCGAGAGGACGACATATTCACCAGGAAGGGTCAGAAATCAGGCTGGGAACATATATACCCGCATGTGCCCAGGGGGGTATATATATATATATATTTACACATGTTTTTCCAAGAGTGGTAGTGAGAATGTGGAAGGTTTGAGGGGTGGAGGCAGAGCCGGGGTGGAGCCTGGGAAGAGTCCCAAAGGGGCCCAAAAATTTTGCCAGTATGGGGCCCTGAAATTCCTAGTGGCGGCCCTGTGGCTGGGTCTGTGGGCTTTAGGACTTCAGTTGGTAAGTGTGGCGCCCCAGAGGTACTGCACCGGTGCCCCATCCTGGGTAGGAAAGAGGCCATCTGCCGATTCACGCACTAAAAACCTGCAGACACTCAATTGTTAACTCACACATTAGATCAGGGCTGGGGCAAGTCCCATTAATGCTTAACGACCAGTAGTCTGGTTATGTCACTTAAGCCCCGTGCACTGACTAATACCAGCTTGGGGGAGGAGCTTAGCGGCTGAGGTGCCTGAGGTAAAATGGGTGGAGCTAAATTTGAAAATTGGTGGTTAAGAGAGTCAGTCAGTCAGGAGGAGTGAGGAGACCGACTAGGGGTGAGGGCCCCAGGGGTCCTGCTCAACTCTGAGGAGATGGAAGAAAGAATCCTGGTGACTTAGGGAAAGTGTGTCAGACACCCCTATAGTCACGTTTCACAGAAAGTAGCTCATAGTGAAGGGATTGGTCACAAACGGGGTCCCGGTCCCTAGGCTAGGACAATACTTCAGGACTTCCTAGTAACACCGGAGGCCAGGGTGGCTGTACACACCTTTGGGCCACAAGCAGCACACGAATACACTAGAAGAGGGCCACAGAGGACCAGTGAGCCAGGCAGGCAGAAATCCCTTTGAAGGTCCCCAGAGGGAGCCAGGCTGGCAGAAGTCCCATTGCTAGTCCGCGGCCCCTGGCTCAGGGCACTGTGTGTGGAGGCGCAGGGCAGGAGGGTGAAAGTCAGCACAGAGAGATAGCCAGGAAGGGAAAATGAAAGGAGAACTGGTACTGGCCTCGGATTTATATGGGATTGGTGGTTGCCCGTCACAGGGGATCCGAGCACACTATGGGTGGACTAAAAAGGCTGTAAAGTTGAATTAATACAGTGAGTAAAAGACTCGTTGCAAAGCCTTGCTGTCGTCTCCATCCCTCCTGCGTCACAAACTGCCATCATAGACTTTCATTTAATCAACAGTTATCTTGGGGCTTCTCTCTACCTGTGGGGAGTAAGAACACAGATGTTATCGATGTGGGCAGCCTGGCCATCTACAAGACACTTGCCCAGCTAGTCAACTGAGGAATGATTCTGCACCAAATCGACCTGTTAACTATCTACAGCCAAGTACAATGAGGGAAGAGGTGTCACCCCTTCAAGTTGACTTGCCTAATAAATCAGACACTCATGTTCGACCACTAGGTGTTTATGGGCTGTGAGCCACAGCCCCGAATCCTGCTTATCATCCAAGAAAGCACTTACAGGAGGTTGTACTGGATGGACAGAGTTCTTGGTTTTTGTGACTCTGGGGCATTCCTCACAATAGCTGATCCCCGAATGGTTCGGCCAGAGGCAATACAGCCAGTACCAGGGTTTAACATTGAATTGGCTGGAGGACAAAGGAGAAATATCCCAAAAGCAATTGTAGATCTGGACTTTGGCTTTGGGATCAAGCAATGTGTGGTTGGGGTGATGAGCGGCCTGCCTGCAGATATTCTCCTAGGCAATGATGTGGGAGATCTACAATGCCGATTTGTGGGTGCAGGAAGCAGAGTTTAAGTCAAGGAGGATACAAACTGGAGCCGAATCTTCAACCCTACATCTTCACCATACCCTAAAGAACATGGACCCAACACCCAAAATGCAAATGGATTGTCCAAGCAGGAGGAGCCCTGAGACCGGTCAGCCATGTTTCCGTGTACGTGACAAGCGACCTCTAGAGGTCACTAGTCCGTACACAAATTGAGGGGGGAAGGGGTTGTGCCGATGTGTCCCTCCCCAACCCACGGCCTTAATTCATGTACTCTATGCCATATAGGGTCATGTAGGTTGCTTGGCTGTCTTTGTTCTTTGGTTGTAACATTATATCCCCCCAGCCTGTACCATATTGTAATCAGGCTCCAGCAGGAGCTATTGTCCTGTATGTACTGCTTTTAGTGGGAGATTGTTTGTTCCTCTCAGCACGGGGCTCCTCCAATTTACAATTGGTAAACAGAACAGAGCCAGAATGTCTAGAATCCTTTCATGTATCAAATATCCAGGGGAGGTGTGCCCTTCTGCCCATCTAAGGGGCTAATCCCAGGAGAGGAGAATAATGAGATCCATGTTAGTCAGTTTTAGTTGGATCTTGGCTGGAGAAGGACTAGGATCTATAGTTGAGGCTAGATCCTAGTGTCTGTGTACGGACTGGAGATCAGAGATTGGAGATCAGTGGCCACGTGGGATTGTGTTTTGTTGTTTACCCTGTTGAACTCAAGGAATGCATATAAGGACCATTGCCATATTTTCCCTGGTGTCGGAAAACCGGGAGTCGCCCCCGGATCTGTTGTCCTGTTGTGGACTCCTTGCAGACTTTAAGGATTTATATTCATGTTTGGTGCTTTATCTGTGTGGTTCCAATAAAGCCCTTTGGATTGTTCCTCGGCCTGGCGTCCATTACTGTTCTGTCGTATACCCCGTCACATCACTCTCATTTCATCAGTTCATAAAACCTTTGAAAAATCAGTCTTAGGCTATGTGCGCACTTACCGGATTTTTCGCGGATTTTGCCGCGGATTTGCTGCATGTTTCGCTGCAGAAAATGTTCATAACATCTCTGCAGTGAATCACCAGCAAATCCTATGGAGAAAAAAAATCCTGTGCGCACTGGGAGGAATTTGACAGCTGCATGTTTTGCTGCGGGAATCCCGCAGCAAAAACAAGTGCATGTCACTTCTTTTCTGCACAGCGCTGCGGGATTTCTCTCCATTGACTCAATGTTAATCAAGAAATCCCGCAGGGAATAACGCAGGCAGCAAATTCTGTGCGGTTCACTGCGTTTTCCTGCGTTATTCCCTGCGGTATTTTGCGGTTTACCTCCGGTAATGTGCATCACTTGCTTGCGGTTTTGCAGGGAAGTGATGTCATTACAGGAACAGGAAGTCGTGCAGAGTAAACACACACACATCAGACACAGACACAGACATCACAGACACATAGATCACATAGACACAGACACATAGAACACACATCGAAAGAAAACGGAAATATAGGAAAAAAAGAACGTGGGCTCCGCTGCATATTTACCGTCCAGCCGAGGTAAGCACACAGCGGCGGCCCGGTATTCTCAGGCTGGGGAGGGAGAGGGGCAGGGGTAATGTCCCCCGCCTCACTCCCACCTCCTGCAGCCGAGAATATCAGCCGCAGCTGTCCCGGCACTGTCGCATGCAATATGCGGCAATGCCGGCGTGTCCTCGGCTCTTCTTGCTGCCGTGTAGCAGTGGTGGCAAGGTAATACAAGGGGTTAATGATGGTGGGGGACCACCGCCATTAACTCCAGGCTTGATCATGGCAGCGTCTATGTGACAGCTGACATGATCAACCCGTAAGTAAAGTGAAAAAAAACACACACACCGAAAAATCCTTTATTTTAAATAAAACAAACAAGCCTTGTTCACCATTTTATTAACCCCTCCCGCACCAAAGCTCCGGCGTAATCCAGGTCCGACGTCCAGCGCTGC
The DNA here is from genome assembly GCF_048569485.1 of Anomaloglossus baeobatrachus. Lineage (NCBI taxonomy): Eukaryota > Metazoa > Chordata > Amphibia > Anura > Aromobatidae > Anomaloglossus > Anomaloglossus baeobatrachus. The sequence goes on along the minus strand of NC_134356.1, from coordinate 116,198,868 downwards.
TTCCATCCAGCCGCGACTGTCACAGACACAGGCTGAATGAAAGCAGCAGAGGTAATTACCGGTCATTTCCCACGGCCGGTAATGTGAACTCACTGCCGACCGTGGGAAATGCAGCGATCTGTCATCTATCTCTCTATCTATCTATCCCTCTGTCTATTCTTCTGTCTATCCCTCTGTCTATCTATCTATCCCTCTGTCTATCTATCTATCCCTCTATCTATCTATCCCTCTATCTATCTATCTATCTATCTATCCCTCTATCTATCTATCTATCCCTCTATCTATCTATCCCTCTGTCTATCTATCTATCCCTCTATCTATTCTTCTGTCTATCTACTATCTCAGAATTAAATGACTTTTTTTTTTTTTTTTTTTTTCTTCAATGTGCTTTATTGCATTGAATGCAATAAAGCACATCCCAACCCGCACGCGGCAAAACCGCGGCAATACCGCGAATAATACCGCGGTAAAACCGCAGCAAACCGCATGCGGTTTTCGGGTGCGGTTTCCCGCGGTTTTTTACCGCGGGTGCGGTAATCTTTGAGGGCATGCGGAATGTTCTCAAGAAAATTCCACTTCCCAGTGCGCACAGAGCCTTAAGACGTTTCTTGGCCCAGTCTTGACGTTTTATCTCAAGTTTCTTGTTCAAAGGTGGTCGTTTTTCAGCCTTCCTTACCTTGGCCATGTACCTGAGTATGGCACACCTTGTGCTTTTTGATACTCCAGTAATGTTGCAGCTCTGAAATATGGCCAAACTGGTGGCAAATGACATCTTGGCAGCTTCACGCTTCATTTTCCTCAATTCATGGGCAGTTATTTTGCGCCTTTTTTGCCCAACACGCTTCTTGCGACCCTGTTGACTTTTTGCCATCAAACGCTTGATTGATTGGTGATCATGCTTCAAAAGTTTGGACTGCTGCATCCCTCTGCAAGACATCTCACAATTTTGGACTTTTCCGTGCCCGTCAAATCTCTCTTCTGACCCATTTTGCCAAAGGAAAGGAAGTTGCCTAATAATTAAGCACACCTTATATAGGGTGTTGATGTCATTACACCACACCCCTCCTCATTACAGAGATGCACATCACCTGATTTACTTAATTGGTAGTTGGCTCTCAAGCCTATACAGCTTGAAGTAGGACAACATGTAAAAAAAATTATCATGTGATTAAAATACTTATTTGCCTAATAATTCTGCACACAATGTATATTTATAAGTTACACTCTATCTTATGCATTTGTGGCGCCCCTGAGGCTTCCGTCGCCACAGGAACATTGCACCCCATCCAGCGGTGTGATGTCCCATCCTGGGTAAGGAAAGGGGTGAACGCCGGTCCACAGGCAAATTGCACTACACCATTTTTAGGTACACACAGGGACCAGGGACAGTAGCAGCAACCCTCCCATGCTGCATGCTTGGAGGGGCCGTAAGACCCATCCCTGCTCCCATAGGGTGGTAGCTTAGATACTGGGGGGTTGGAGGAGCCACCCGAGAGCAGAGTAGTAAGGAAGGTCAGAGTTTAGGCAGTCTGAAGGAGAAGAGAGAGAAGGAAGGAGTGTGAGGAGGTCTGCGGGAGGCAGAGGAGAAGGAAAGACAGTAGGAAAGAGCTCTAGTCAGTCAGGAGCAAGAAGAAGAAAGCGACGCTTCCTGGTGAAGATCCTGGGACCCAGTAGGTCCAGGTGACACCAAGTAGAACAGAAGGGATTCCAGGGCCACAGACAGCTTTCAGGCTGGTGTCCTGTTCCACGAAGTCAATAGGTGGAGGGGTCAGGCCGCACACAGGGGACGGTCCCTAGAAGCTGGAGGACGCGAAATCAGTTCCAAAGGCAAAAACCGAGGTCCCGGGTGGCTGCAAGCGCCCAGGGCCACAGCCCACAGCAGAACCTCTGGAAAGGGGGTAGAACACCAACTAGGCTAGCCCTCGGCCCAGAGGCTGTATTGGAGGCCAAGCCAGGTCCATCCATAAAAGGCGAAGCTTAGAAGACGACCGAGAAAGAGACACAATAGAGGGGTGTACCGGCTTTTGCCCCCAGATCTACCCAGGATCGGCGGAGGTCCCTGACAGTGGGTCTCAGCAGTCCAGAGGCACCAGTGGGCACCTACCAGGAACTGTGAGTAAACACCTTGTAATTGCACCCTCTGGAGTTGCCTCAGTTATTTCGCCGGCACTACATCGACACTTACAAGCATCCAAGCTGCCATTCCACCAGCCCCAGAGGCCCCATACAGCAGCGGCGGCTGCAAACCACAGGTGGCGTCACGAATAATACAAATTTTAATCACCCCCAAGTCACCAGCCATACTAATTGACCCCACCAGGGTACGGAGTCAGGCCCAGCCACCACTGACGACCCTCCGGACTAGTCCAGCCCGGCACTGGGTGTCCCATAGCCCTGGGGTGGGCGAGTCACGTTCATATACCTTACATTACTTTCCTACATAACATTACTCTGTATGTTATTTTTTAACACCCTTGGTGTTGCCTCTGTTATTCCATCTGCATAGACTTCCACTACACCATAGACTCTCACGAGCACCAACTGTGCCCCGGGGTACTCCTCCACCTGTGGGGAGCAGTACCATCATTGCTGCCATTCCATCACCCCGGAGGCCTCATACAGCAGCTGCGGCTTAATAGCCGCATACCACAGGTGGCGTCACGAACACAAACTTTATTCACCCCAATTCACCAGCCATATTTAACTGACACCCACCAGGGCCACGGCGTCGGGCCCCGCCACCACTGACGACCCCCGGACATGTCCGGCCCGGCACCGGGTGTCCCATAGCCCTGGGGTGGGCGAGTCACCGGCACCACCCCTTACCCACTGATCCGGTCACGCCATCACGGCACCGCTCCTTACCCACTGATCTGGTCCACATGCCCACAGGTCACGGCTACTGCTCCCGCTCATGCTCTCCTGCGTCCTGTTCCTGGTCTCTTGAGTCTGACTCTGATTCTTAGGCACATGCATGTGTATAGGGCGGGGCTGCGCCCACTCACCTTGTCTTATAGGCCCAGTACTCCTGAAACAGGATATGGCTGAGACAGGTGCAGAGTATATAAGACTCCCCATTCCATGTGGGCGGCGCCTGATCAATGTGTTTCTGTAAGCTAGGTGTTCAGGTCTCCTAGTGCCTTGCCTCTCTCTAACCCTGTGTCTTCCACAGAGCCAGCCCTGATACCTTAACCTGGTCCTGACTGCGGATTGCCGAGGAAGTCCTCCGGTGACTGTCGGCTGTGAATCCCATCATCTGCCTTCAGCCTGAACCTGTCTCCGATCAAGGAGATCAAGGACTTCACCTGGTGACCTCTGCCCTCACGTCCAGCAGCATCCAGATCCCGCTTGATGTTTCTTCCTGGTACCTGAACCTGGTCTCCGTCATCTGCATTGCCTCCAGGAACTCTGTGACTCTAGAGACATCTTGCTACCAGTCCCCTGCAGGACGCCGACCCAGTACCAATAGTGCTCCGGCTACCGTGCATCTAGGCCCTCCGGTGGGGTGATCAGGACAGTCCCTGTACAGGGGTTAGCTCCGGGTTGCCTCACTGGGGGAGTCTGGTGCACGGCCCAGAGGATCCATCACCAGGACATAACATCAGGGCCGGCGTCAGCACCCGGCAAACCCGGGCAAATGCCGGGGCCCTGGAGAGCCGGGGGGGCCCACTCGGCCTCATCAGTTCTCCTGTCCCTTGGCCGGGGCCCACTCGCCTTTACAGTTCTGCTGCCCCCGGCCGAGTTCCGGGGACCGCAGTCCTCGGCAGCAATCTGCGGCGCCGTCACTTTAAGGCGCGCAGACATCCTGGTTTGAATTTCATCTGTGGGCGGAGCTACCGCCTTCTCAGTCCCACAGATGAAGGAGGCGAGCTTCTGTCCGGCGCTGTGTGGGCCCCCTCTCCACTGTGACCTAATCGGGTAAGTGCCCTCCCCGCCTCCCCATTATGGGCCCCGGTGAGCTGCTTCTAACCCCCCAGATGTATGCCCTGCCAATCCCCCCCCGCCGATTCCGCGGGTGCTGGCCCCGCCGAGCCGCGGGTGCTGCCGCGGGTGCTGTACCTGCCGAGCCGCGGGTGCGGGCCCCACCGAGCCGCGGGTGCTGCCGCGGGTGCTGTCCCCGCCGAGCCGCGGGTGCGGGCCCCGCCGAGCCGCGGGTGCTGCCGCGGGTGCTGTACCCGACGAGCCGCGGGTGCGGGCCCCGCCGAGCCGCGGGTGCTGCCGCGGGTGCTGTACCCGCCGAGCCGCGGGTGCGGGCCCCGCCAAGCCGTGGGTGCGGGCCCTACAGAGCAGCAGAGTTGTGTGTATTTGTCTGTATGTAGCAGAGTTGTGTGTGTTTATCTGTATGTAGCAGAGTTGTGTGTGTTTGTCTGTATGTAGCAGAGTTGTGTGTGTTTGTCTGTATGTAGCAGAGTTGTGTGTGTTTGTCTGTATGTAGCAGAGTTGTGTGTGTGTTTGTCTGTATGTAGCAGAGTTGTGTGTGTTTGTCTGTATGTAGCAGAGTTGTGTGTGTGTTTGTCTGTATGTAGCAGAGTTGTGTGTGTTTGTCTGTATGTAGCAGAGTTGTGTGTGTTTGTCTGTATGTAGCAGAGTTGTGTGTGTTTGTCTGTATGTAGCAGAGTTGTGTGTGTTTGTGTCTGTATGTAGCAGAGTTGTGTGTGTTTGTTTCTGTATGTAGCAGAGTTGTGTGTGTTTGTCTGTCTGTATGTAGCAGACTTGTGTGTGTTTGTCTGTCTGTATGTAGCAGACTTGTGTGTGTGTGTCTGTCTGTATGTAGCAGACTTGTGTGTGTGTGTCTGTCTGTATGTAGCAGACTTGTGTGTGTGTGTCTGTCTGTATGTAGCAGACTTGTGTGTGTGTGTGTGTGTCTGTATGCAGCAGACTTGTGTGTGTGTGTCTGTCTGTAAGTGTATATGACTGTATAGATTTGTCTGTTTATATGTATTTTTGTGAGTTTGTCTTTAAATATGTATATGTACGTGTTCGTATCGGTGTCTGTGTGTGGATGGGGCCCACTGGGACTCTTCCGCCCGGGGCCCACAAAAACCTGGAGCCGGCCCTGCATAACATTATATATATATATATATATATATATATATATATATATATATCCACGCACGGTGGGGAAAAAAAGTATTTAGTCAGCCACTAATTATGCAATTGTGCAAGTTCTCCTAAAAAAAAGATGAGAGACGACTGTAATTGACACCATAGGTAGACCACAACTATGAGAGACAAAATGAGAAACCAAATCCAGAAAATCACCTTGTCTGATTTGGCAAGATTTTTTTTTAAACTTACGGTGGAAAAGAAGAATTTGGTCAATAACAAATGTTCATCTCAATATTTTGTTATATATCTTTTTTGGCAGTGACAGAGGTCAAAAGTTTTTTGTAAGTCTTCACAAGCTTGGCACACACTGTTGGTAGTATATTGTCCCATTCCTCCATTCAGATCTCTAGAGCAGTGATGTTTTGGGCCTGTCGCTGGACAACACGGACTTTCAACTCCCTCCAAATGTTTCTATGGGGTTGAGATCTGGAGACTGGCTAGGCCACTCGAGGACCTTCATATGCTTTTTACGAAGCCACTACTTTGTTGCCCTGGTGGTGTGCTTGGGATCATTATCATGCTGAAAACCCAGCCACGTTTCATCTTCAATGCCCTTGCTGATGGAAGGAGGTTTGCACTTAAAATCTCACGATACATGGCACCATTCATTCTTTCATGTACACAGATCAGTCGTCCTGGTCCCTTTGCAGAGAAACAGCCCCAAAGCATGATGTTGCTACCCCCATGCTTCACAGTAGGTATAGTGTTCTTTGGATGCAACTCAGCATTCTGTCTCCTCCAAACACGATTTGTGTTTCTACCAAACAGTTGTACTTTGTTTTCATCAGACCATTTGACATTCTCCCAGTACTCTTTTGGATAATCCCAAAGCTCTCTAGCAACTTCAGACAGGCCCAGACATGTACTGGCTTAAGCAGGGGAACACATCTGGCACTGCAGTATCTGAGTCCCTGGTGGTGTAGTGTGTCACTGATGGTAGCTTTTGTTACGATGGTCCCAGCTCTATGCAGGTCATTCACTAGGTACCCCTATGTGGTTCTGGGATTTTTGCTCACCATTCTTGTGATCATTTTGACCCTACGGGGTGAGATCTTGCGTGGAGGCCCAGATCAACGGACATTATCAGTGGTCTTGTATATCTTCCATTTTCTTATTATTGGTCCCACAGTTGATTTCATCACACCAAGCTGCTTGGCTATTGCAGATTCAGTCTTCCCAGCCTGGTGCAGGGCTACAATTTTGTTTCTGGTGTTCTTTAACAGCTCTTTGGTCTTCACCATAGTGGAGGTTTGAGTGGGACTGTTTGAGGTAGTGGACAGGTGTCTTTTGTACTGATAACAAGTTCAAACAGGTGCCATTACTACAGGTAATGAGTGGATGACAGAGGAGCCTCTTAAAGACGAAGTTACAGGTCTTTGAGATCCAGAAATCTTGCATGTTTTAGGTTACTAAACACTTGTTTTCTACCAATCATTTTTTAAAAAAATCTTCTTGCCAAATCAGACAAGGTGATTTTTTTGATTTGTTTTCTCATTTTGTCTCTCATAGATGTGGTCTACCTATGATGTCAATTGAGAGATAACTGCACACTTTCATAACAATCAGCTTCTCTACATGTCTGACAGCCATTCCATTCCAATGTCAGTTGAATTCCAACCAGAGTACACCTCATTCTACTTAATGTGCTTCTGATTAGGTGATCACCTGAACCAAATCTTATTTAATTAGGGAAAGTATAAAAAACACTGTTGTGGTCTTCACAATCCTCTTGCAATAGGACAAGCTGGATGGCAAAACAAGTGCTAGTAATATCCCAAAAGTATTAGGAAGGAAAAAATAACTTTTAAGCATGCCAAATGAGTTGAAAAGAAAAGTCTTGAGCGATGAAAAGAAAGAAGGGCTCAATTCTGGCTTTGCTAGCAGAGGAATACAGCGAGCATCATGTTGCCTCCATCCTTAAAATTTCTAAGACGGCAGTCCATTACAACAAGATCAAGCAGCAGACCTTGGGGGCAATAAAGGTCGAAGTTGACTCAAGTGACCTACAAAAGGAATGGCAAATGACAGCTAGTGTGAAGTGCACAGCAAGAACAGTTCCTAACAGGATCCTAGAGGCAAGGCTCAAGTCATGTAAAGCTATAAAAAAGCCTTTCATCAATGAGAAGTAAAGGAGAGCCAGGCTGAAATTTGCCAACGACCATAAGGATTGGACCATAGAGGACTGAAGTAAGGTAATCTTCTCTGATAAGTCTAATTTTCGCTTTGTCCAACACCTGGTGGTCTATTGGTTAGACGGATACCTGGAGAGGCGTACAAGCCACAGTGTCTTGCACCCACTGTGAAATTTGGTGAAGGATCTGGGGATGATTCAGCGAGGCTGGAATTGGGCAGATTAAACTTTGCGAAGGACGTATGACTCAAGCCGCATACAACGTTATCCTGGAAAAATTTTGGGAACTGTGTCCTTTCTCCAGTTAGCTGCTATCAAATGCTTTAAAAAAAGTTGACTAAAAGTGGAACAAATGCAGGATCAATATTCTCCAATTCTAAAGACATGAGGACCATCTGAGGAGAAATTATAATGTTTGAGGAAGTATTTTGGTTCAATAGCTTATTGACCTCCAACCAAAGCTCCTCAATTTTAGGACATTCCCACATCAAACTACCCTCAAATCCACAACCCCTTCAGCGGAAAAAGAGTTTGTAGCATTTAATCTATTTAAACAAACTGAAGTGTAGTACCATCTTGACAATGTTTTATAGTAAGCTTGTTGAAGTTCAGCGGAGATGGTAGAAGAATATGTAGCTTTGAGGCAATTCTGCCACTGTTCATCAGAAAAAATATTTTTTAAACCTCTTTCCCATCCTTTCATGTAGCTTCTTTCACAGAAAATAATATCTTTATTTAGGAGCCTATAAATGGCATTGGTACTCCAAACGCTTTTTTCCTCAAGGTTACAAAGTAAAATGTTAATAAAATCAGGTAGAGGGCTGTTATTGCACAAACGTTTCCGCAGGGAATTCCTCAAGGAGATTAGAGCTTAAAATCGGAATCCAACAATTTATATTTAATTTTGATATCCAAAAAGTTAATTAAATCTTTGTCATTGTGGATATCCTTAATCAATTTTGGGCCCAAATTGTTCCATGAGGAAGGTATAGTCTCATTCGCCAGTAATAAATTTATTCAGCAAGCTTTGTAGCTTAAATAGGTCATTTAAGGGGATCAATAGAGGAATAGCTCTGAAGTAATATAAAATTTTTGGTAGGACAATCATCTTGAATGCCATTATTTTCCCTACTCAATTTATGTTGTTTCTAATCAAATCAGTCATCTCCCTCTGTGTATTCACAAGGTCCTCCATGTTTAGTTTGATTAATGAGTCCATATCCTTAGTAATTTTGATGCCCAGGTGTTTAAACGAATTTTGTTCCCAAGTGAAAGAGAAGATACTCTTAATAAGACTGATGGTATTGTCCCCAAGGAAAAAGGAAAGAACTTTGGATTTATTATTATTATTCAATTTCTAATAGGATGCCCTGGAGTAACTATCCAAGATTGTTTGAACTTCTATCATGGAATTAAGGGAGTCTGAAAGGGAAAAAAATTACATCATCTGCAAAAAGTCAGATTTTATTTTAGAATGCCTAAAATTTTGGGGTTTCCTTTAATTAATTCTGCAAGGGGCTCTAAAGCTAAAACAAAAAGAAGGGGAGATAGAGGGCATCCTTGTCGGGTTCCGTTTGTGATTTGGATAAGTGGTTATTAGCATACATTTTAGCGGTGGGATTCGAATTTAGGGCCAGGATGGGCTCAACAATTTTCCAATCAAAACCGAATTTAATTAGGGTCAGCTATAAATACCTTCAATTAATTCGGTCAAAAGCTTTCTCAGTGTCTAACACCAACAATAAGGAGGGAGTTTGCTTACTGTTGATGTGAGAGGCTAGATTTAATATCCCATCGGAAGTCTGCCGACCTTCTACGAAGCCAATCTGATCATTGTTCACAATCCCTGGTAAAAAATCTTTAAGCCTAACAGCAATCAATTTGCCGTAGAACTTAACATCCGTGTTAATAAGAGAAATTGGCCTTTAATTGCTTACACAATCCTCATCTCCCTTAAGGGGACTTTACACGCTACGATATCGCTAATGCGAAGTCGTTGGGGTCACGGAATTGGTGACGCACATCCGGCCGCATTAGCGATGCCGTTGCGTGTGACACCTATGAGCGATTTTGCATCGTCACAAAAACGTGCAAAATCGCTCATCGGTGACATGGGGGTCCATTCTCAATTATCGTTACTGCAGCAGTAACGAAGTTGTTCCTCGTTCCTGCGGCAGCACACATCGCTCCGTGTGACGCCGCAGGAACGAGGAAGCTCTCCTTACCTGCCTCACGGTTGCAATGCGGAAGGAAAGAGGTGGGCGAGATGTTTACGTCCCGACTCATCTCCGCCCCTCCGCTTCTATTGGCCGGCCGCTGTGTGACATCGCTGTGACACCGAACGTCCCTCCCCCTTCAGGAAGAGGATGTTCGCCGCCCACAGCGACGTCGCTCAGCAGGTAAGTGCGTGTGACAGGGGTTTAAATTAACGACTTTGTGCGCCACGAGCAACTAATTGCCCGTGATGCACAAACGACGGGGGCGGGTACGATCGCTCGTGCGATCGCACGATAGATCGTCTCGTGTGACGCCCACATAAGTTTGTCTAATTGTTGTTGGGAAACTAGTGGGAGACGTACTTTATTGAGAAAATTATTCATTATAGTGTCATTAGGTTGGGGAACTAACGGGTCATTCTTTAGATTGTATCATTTGGAATAGTAGTTGGCAAAGGTGGCAGCTATATTTTATTCCTAACGTACAGAAACTTCACTAATGACTTTAAGCCATAAGTCTCCACGATGTCCCCTATCACCTGAGTTGGAAATAGCAGTAAAGATGGATGACAACTCATGTTCAAGAACAGGCAGGTCAAGTCCATTCTTCCCATACTCCAAAAACATACTAGAAAGTTTTTTATGACATTGCACCTCGTATGTGTGAGTTTGAGAGAAAGAATTCAGATTGTGATCCCCAGTAGAGACAAAACCAGAGTGAGTAATGACGATATCTGTATGGTGTTACAAAGTATGTTGGCATGGCCGGCTTTAGGCATGTGCGACTTGTGCGGCCGCACAGGGCGCCGACGGCCATGCTTCAGGGGGGGCGCCGCAGAGAGGTAAGAAGTTAATTTCCTGCCTCTCTTTATGGGCGGCCGGGTGCCTGCCTCTCTTTGCGGCGCCGGCCGCTTGTCTGTGCGGGCAGGCAGCCGCCTGCCTCTCTGTGCGGGCGCCAGCCGCTTGTCTGTGCGGGCGCCAGCCGCTTGTCTGTGCGGGCGGGCGGGCAGCCGCCTGCCGCTTGTCTCTGCCTCTCTGTGCGGGTGGCCGCCTGCCTCTCTGCGCGGATGACTGGCTGCCTCTCTGCACGGGCGACCGGCTGCCTCTGTGCGCGGGCGACCGGCTGCCTCTCTGTACAGGCAACCGGCTGCCCCTCTCTGCGGGCGACCGGCTGCCCCTCTCTGCGGGCGACCGGCTGCCTCTCTCTCTGCGGGCGACCAGCTGCCTCTCTCTGCGGGCGGCCGGCCGGCTGCCTGCCTCTCTGTGCTGGAGGCCGGCCGGCTGGATATCTGTCTGTGCGGACAGCGGTGGCTGTGTGGAGCAGGGTGGTGTGGCTGATGTCCCAGATGCTCTGGGTTCAAATGATGGCGTCCGGGGCGGCACGTGTGCAGGTGGAGCCCTTAGCTCAAGATCTTGTCAATGAACTGAGAGCTCAATCTGCTCCGGAGGCTATATCTTTGAAGCCCGCACCGCTGACAGAGCATCTGGGACACCCGCCACACCAGCTTGCTCTACACAACCAGCACAGCTTCCGCTGCCAGCACAGCTTCCGCTGCCAGCACCGCCACACCGTTCCCACCGCCGTGCCTGCCTCCTGTGACTCTGCTCCCTCTCCAGTAAGACAACAATGGAGTATAAGACGGACCCCATTTTTTTACATTTTTTTATCTCTAAATTTGGGGTGTGTCTAATATAATCCGGCACATCTTATAAAACAAAAAATATGGTATGTGCTTTTGTTACCATCAAGGATATCGGAATGTGTTCCTGGAGTGGGCATCATTTTCATGCAAGGGGTGCTGTGTGTGTGTGTGTGTGTGTGTGTGTGTGTGTGTATATCTGTGTGTGTGTGTGTGAGTCCTTACATAGTAGTATATTAATATGCACCATTACTGTAAAATGGCCCCTCCTTGAAGCATAACCACATACACCCTTTGTAATAAAATGATGCCCCACTCCAGTCCATAAAAGGGAAGTCCACTACTTGGACAACCCCTTCTCATTCCCCTTGTTTGCTACAGAAAAATAAAGAAAGCTATACACCTGTCACGCTCCCCGACTCCCCTGTCACGCTCTCCGGCTCCCCTGCCACACTCCCCGGCTCCCCTGCCACGCTCCCCGGCTTCCCTGCCTCGCTCCCCGGCTCCTCTGCCAGGCGTCCCCCGCTCCACAGCCTCCATGCCCCATCACCTGCGGTCCCCAGGCAGCCCGGTCCCCGCTCCCAGCGCCCATCGGCGACTCTGCTCCAGCCCGGCTCTCCTGCCTCCTGTTCACCGCTCCCTGCTCTGGCTTCTGGCACCCGGGCCTCGCGCATGCGCATTAGGACGCGCGCGCGGTCATTGACCCTCTCTTAAAGGGCCAGTGTCCTCAAACAGGATATTGAAGAATCAGGTACAGGGTATATAGGGAGATCCTTTCCAAGTGGGCGGGGCCTGTTCTTCGTGTTTTGCTAAGCTAGGAGTCAGGTCCCCTTGTGTCTTGTGGTATACTTACCCATCTCTCTCCTAGAGCCGCTCCTGCCTCGCCAACCGGTCCTGACGATACCCGAACCCCGAACGGTGACGGTCTGCCATCCCGTCAGTTCATACCATCTCCGATCCCTGTGGTGACCCGTCTTCTCGCTCCGTCGGTTCCGGACTCTGCCTGACGTCATCTCGGCCTCCGAACCTGAGCTACGTCACCCGGACTACCTTCAGTGACTCCGTGGTCCCAGGGACTTCTACTCTCCACACCTCTGAACGGACTGTCCTGCTACCCGTAGTGCTCCGGCTTCCGGGCACCTTGCCTTCGGTGAGGTGTTCAGCCCAGTGGATCCACCTTCTGGGTCTGCCCGTCCACCTGGCCCTAACAACACCCCTCCAGTGCAGCCTCGGTTCCAGCGATGTCTAAAACTGCGTTCCAGGGACATCTGTGACATTGTTATGACACACGAGCCCCAAAAGCAATCAGCGCCGGCTTTCTTATGCCCACCTTTGGACATTTTGGCAGAAATTCAGTGTAGCGCTCACATCCTGCTCAAATGTTTGAAGGCGGAGAGAGAGACACTGGGCGCTGTTTGGTCAAGGGGCCTCATGGAAAGCAGCTTTAGGCCCCCTTCACACGTCCGTGAAAAACACGCACGTGTGTTACGGGCCGTTTTTCGGGTCCGTGTCCCGTTTTTGTGTCCGTTTTTATGGTCCGTGTGGCACCTGTGTGAATTGCGTATGCTAGCCGTGTTTGTGTGCAGAACGTCCGTGTGTGCGTGTGGAATTAACGTGTATGTGTACGTGTAATGTCCGTGTGTAATGTCCGTGTGTGTGATGCACAATGTCGTTTATAAATGTCGGCTGACAGCAGACAGAGTTGCGCGATGAGAATGAACTCGGGTGAACTTCACCCGACTTCATCCTCATACCGCGGCTCTGTCTGTGTCGAGTACTGATTAGCGGTCACCTGTGAAGGATTCACCGGTGACCGCTAATCCCCCGAGTGACTGACGTGTCCCCCCCTCTCTCATACTCACCGATCCCCGATCACCGGCGCTGCACGGCATTCACACTGCTGCGGCGGCTTTTACTATTTTGAAAAAGCCGGCCGCTCATTAAACAATCTCCTATTCCCTGCTTTCCCCGCCCACCGGCGCCTATGATTGGTTACAGTGAGACACGCCCCCACGCTGAGTGACAGGTGTCACACTGCACCCAATCACAGCAGCCGGTGGGCGTGTCTATACTGTGCAGTAAAATAAATAAATAAATAATTAAAAAAAAACGGATCCAGTGACAGCGGGTAACCTCAGTGACAGCTCAGCTGATCGCACGGCTGTCTTCATTAGCTGCGTGGAGGTGACCGGAGCGGCGGTGTCTTCTGCAGCTCCTGTCACCTCCATGCAGCAGCGCTGGATGCGACGCTGGAGCATCCTGGATGACGCCGGACATGGAGGGCTTTTTCGGGGATGATTAAAGTGGTGAACCAGGGAATGTGTGTGTGTTTTTATTTCTAATAAAGGATTTTTTCTGGTGTGTGTGTTTATTTACTGTAATTTACAGATTAATCATGGAGGGTGTCTCATAGACGCCTGACATGATTAATCTAGGACTTATTGGCAGCTATGGGCTGCCATTAACTCCTTATTACCCCGATTTGCCAACGCACCAGGGCAAATCGGGAAGAGCCGGGTACAGCCCCAGAACTGTCGCATATAATGTATGCGGCAATTCTGGGCGGCTGCTGACTGATATTGTTAGGGTGGGGGGCTCCCCATAACGTGGAGCTCCCCATCCTGAGAATACCAGCCTTCAGCCGTATGGCTTTATCTGGCTGGCATTAAAATTGGGGGGAACCGCACGCCGTTTTTTTTTAATTATTTATTTATTTTACTGCACAGTATAGACACGCCCACCGGCTGCTGTGATTGGGTGCAGTGTGACACCTGTCACTCAGCGTGGGGGCGTGTCTCACTGTAACCAATCATAGGCGCCGGTGGGCGGGGAAAGCAGGGAATAGGAGATTGTTTAATGGGCGGCCGGCTTTTTCAAAATAGTAAAAGCCGCCGCAGCAGTGTGAATGCCGTGCAGCGCTGCGCCGGAGATCGGGGAACGGTAAGTATGAGAGAGGGGGGGAAACTGACCGACAGACTGTGAGAGAGGGACAGACAGACAGAGAGACCGACAGAGAGACTGACCGACGGACTCAGGGAGATTGACGGACATACACAGAAATAGAAAGAATAGCCGACATCACTAGAAATAAAAACACCAAACGGACACGGACTATAGGTATATGCATACGTGTTTACTAACGTGTGTGCACATACCCATAGACTTTCATTGTGTCCACGTGTGCGTGCTCCGTGCAGATAACGGACATGCATCCGTTCCAAACGCAAACACATACGGATCACGGACACACGGACATAATGAAATAACGGACGTGTGACCACAATCATAGATTAACATTGGTGCACGTTTGGCCGTGTCTCCGGTATATACGGAAACGGACCAAACACGCACGTGTATCACGGACGTGTGAAGGGGGCCTTAGACATCGCTGGAACCAAAGCCATACCGGAGGGGAGTATAGCTTTATTTATTTTTCTGGGGCAAACAAGGGGAATGAGAAGGGGTTGTTAACATCCCTTTTATGGATTGAAGTGGGGCATCATTTTATTACAAAGGGTGTATGTGGTTATGCTTCAACAAATGGAATGAATAGGGGTTGTCAAATTTAGTGGACAGCGCTTTTAAAGGGGCTGTTCTTTTAGTAAATGTCTAAGCTAAGGTGTAGGTTATTATAAAGAAATTATAATGCTGTTACGCAAACACCATAAATTTTAAAAAAAAAAAAAACTTTGGGAAAAATCACTCCAAAAATGTTTTTTTGTCTTACTGAAAACACAAAAATTGAATAAAAAGCCAACAAAAGTCCTATGTGGAGGAATAAGCCCTAAAAGCTCTTTTGAACAAAAAAAATTAAAAAAGTTACAGCTTTTAGTATGCTTTTAGTATGCAAACGTCGCAAAGTATAAAAAATTGTATAAATCTGGTATAGTGTAATCATTCTGACCCGAAGAATAAATCAGTCATCACTTTTATCGCATGGTGAACTGAGCAAAAAATTTAAAAGAATAAGCGAATCGCTGGTTTTCCCTCAAAAATCTGAATAAATAGCAATCAAGAACTGGTATGTACCCCATAATAGTACCAAAAATCCTTCAGCTTATCGCGCAAAAAATAAGCTTCCACACAGCCCTGTTCGCTCCAAAAAGAAAAAAGTTACAGTTCTCACAATATGAAGACGAAAAAACTTTTTTTTTTTTTATAAAAAAAGCATATTCACTATGTGATAGAAGCTGAACAATATAAATCTGGTATCAATGTAACAGCACCAACAAAGAGAATCTGTCAGCAGCTTCTGCTACCTCACCAGAGATTACTGACTGCATCCGTTCTGACTAGTGATGAGCGAGCATGCTTGTTACTACTCGGTACTCGCACGAGTATCACTGTACTCGGGCTACTCGGCGGGTACCGAGTAATTTTGCAATACTCGTGCTTTACTCGTGGTCTTCATTTCTGCATGTTGGCGCTCTTTTGAGAGCCAGCCTTCATGCAGGGATTTGCTGGCAGACCACTGCAATGCCACAGCCCTCTTAGTTGTGGAATTGCAGTGATTGGCTGGCCTGCACAGCGTGACCGAGCCTTTATACCGGCCAGCGCGCTGTGCTCTGTACACAGCCATCTCATATTCCCTGCTTTCCACGCCCACAGGCGCCTATGATTGGTTGCAGTGAGACACGCCCCCACGCTGAGTGACAGGTGTCACACTGCACCCAATCACAGCAGCCGGTGGGCGGGTCTATACTGTGCAGTAAAATAAATAAATAAATAATTAAAAAAAACGGCGTGCGGTCCCCCCAATTTTAATACCAGCCAGATAAAGCCATACAGCTGAAGGCTGGTATTCTCAGGATGGGGAGCTCCACGTTATGGGGAGCCCCCCACCCTAACAATATCAGTCAGCAGCTGCCCAGAATTGCCGCATACATTATATGCGACAGTTCTGGGGCTGTACCCGGCTCTTCCCGATTTACCCTAGTGCGTTGGCAAATCGGGGTAATAAGGAGTTAATGGCAGCCCATAGCTGCCACTAAATCCTAGATTAATCATGTCAGGCGTCTCCCCGAGATTCCTTCCATGATTAATCTGTAAATTACAGTTAAAAAACACACACACCCGAAAAATCCTTTATTAGAAATAAAAAACACTAACAAAGTCCCTCATTACCAATTTATTAACCCCGACAAACCCTCCATGTCCGGCGTACTCCACAGTCCTCCAGCGTCGCGTCCAGCTCTGCTGCATGGAAGTGACAGGAGCTGCAGAAGACACCGCCGCTCCGGTCACCTCCACGCAGCTAATGAAGGGAATAGCGCGATCAGCTGCTGTCAGTCAGGTAACTCCCGGCCACCGCTGGATCCAGCGGTGGCCGCGATTAACCTCAGTGACAGCAGCTGATCGCTATACTCACCTCAGTTGGTGCATGGAGCTGACTGGAGCGGCGGTGAGTAGCGCGATCAGCTGAGCTGTCACTGAGGTTACCCGCGGCCACCGCTGCATCCACCGCTGGATCCAGGTAACCTCAGTGACAGCTCAGCTGATCGCTATACTCATCTCATTAGCTGCGTGGAGGTGACCGGAGCGGCGGTGTATTCTGCAGCTCCTGTCACTTCCATGCAGCAGAGCTGGACGCGACGCTGGAGGACTGTGGAGTACGCCGGACATGGAGGGTTTGTCGGGGTTAATAAATTGGTAATGAGGGACTTTGTTAGTGTTTTTTATTTCTAATAAAGGATTTTTCGGGTGTGTGTGTTTTTTAACTGTAATTTACAGATTAATCATGGAAGGAATCTCGGGGAGACACCTGACATGATTAATCTAGGATTTAGTGGCAGCTATGGGCTGCCATTAACTCCTTATTACCCCGATTTGCCAAAGCACCAGGGTAAATCGGGAAGAGCCGGGTACAGCCCCAGAACTGTCGCATCTAATGTATGCGGCAATTCTGGGCGGCTGCTGACTGATATTGTTAGGGTGGGGGGCTCCCCATAACGTGGAGCTCCCCATCCTGAGAATACCAGCCTTCAGCCGTATGGCTTTATCTGGCTGGTATTAAAATTGGGGGGACCGCACGCCGTTTTTTTTTAATTATTTAATTATTTATTTCACTGCACAGTATACACACACCGGCTGCTGTGATTGGGTGCAGTGAGACAGCTGTCACTCAGTGTGGAGGCATGTCTCACTGCAACCAATCATAGGCGCCGAAAAGCAGGACAGCAGGGAATAGGAGATTGATTAATGAGCGGCCGGCTTTTTCAAAAGAGGAAAAGCCACCGGAGTTTGAACAGCTGTGCAGCGCCGCGGCAGTGATCGGGGAACGGTAAGTAAGAGAGAGGGGGGGGGGAACTGACCGACAGACTGTGAGAGGGGGACAGACAAGACAGAGAGAGACAGACCGACGGACTGAGGGAGATAGAATAAAAAAAAAAAAAATGACCGACATCGCTAGTAAAAAGCACAAAACGTGCGTTTTGGACATCGGAGTGCCACACAAGGTTTTCATGTAAAATCTTTCATGTATTAATCTCAAAAAGTAACATACATTAGCTCTATCTCACTATTGGGTATGTGCCCTTAACATTTCCGCCATGAAAATTCATTTTGGTGTCATTTTGGAAGGTTTTCTGGTGAGTCCGTAAAAATGGCGTAAAACTTGGACAAAATTGTTCACAGCTGTGACTTTTGAGTGATAAATGCTTCAAGGGGTCTTCCCCATGCTGATGCCATGTCATTTGAGCACTCTTCTGAGACTTTTGTGACATTTTTAGGGTTTCTACATGCTGCCGGGGGGTCATTTCACAAAAATACTCGGGTCTCCCATAGGATAACATTGGGCTCGGTGCTCGGGCCGAGTACACGAGTATCTTGGGAGGCTCGGCCCGAGCTTCGAGCACCCGAGCTTTTTAGTACTCGCTCATCACTAGTTCTGACATGTGCTAAAATTTAAGATTTTAGGCCTGTTTTGCATGTCAGTGAAAAACAGACGTTTTTCACTGACGTGTTAAAAACGCATGTGTCCCTCTGTGTGCCGTGATTCACAGCACACGTGGGTTGTCAATGTGCAATCCGTGATCTGTGATACATGATAGAACATGGAGATAAACTCACCTGCCCGCGCTCCTGCTGTCTGTGGTGCTGAACTCTCCGGCTCTGCTGCATCTGGCCGCCGCTGTGTCTCCCTTCTGCAAGTACTTCCGGGTCGGCTGTGCCATGCATAAATGAATATGCATGACAGTAATTAGCCGGGCAGGAAGCAGCAGCCAGCAGAGGCCAGACACAGCTGGAGAAGTTGAATGTAAAAATCACTTTATTTTCAATGTCCGTGTTTTTCTGGTACATGTTTCATGGATCACACCATAGTGTGATCTGTGGGACATCAGTGATGCCGTAAAAAAGCGGACATGTTTCTGTGCACAACAGATAAAGCGTGTGAGCAACAGGGAGTACCTGCCTAAAAAAGCGCTGCAAATACACCATAGCAAAGGGACATGATGCACAGCAATTTCAAAATGATTTTGCTGTGCACATGTTCCGTCTTTGGTAATTATTTTAGCTGCTGTAGGCTTCAAAAGCCATGAAACGGCTAAAAGAAGTAACCTTCTCATTCGTGGGGCGGTTAAAATTGGAAGAAGCCACTCGCTCTATATACTTAAAGGACACAGAATGCCATCATTGCGTAGACACCAGAAATGAAGCCAGTAACAACGGCGCATACATATAGACTTTCAGGATGTTTTTTGCACATTATTTTTATTTTTTTTTAAATAACTAAATTGCAGTATGCTTAGGGCGAGGTTTTTTTGTTATTTTACAGTACATGAAAAAAAACAAACGCAGCAGAAAAGCAATACACCGGGCACCGGGGTCTTGTGATCTGCAGCCAATCAGCGGCTGCATCACTAGCCCTCTTTCAAAACTGTAATCCAGAAGAAGTGAGAGCTGCTGCTGATTTATGACTTCCTCTGGATGTCAGTTTTATCTAAAGGATGAGAGAGTAAACCAGCTGCTGATTGGCTGCAGGTCGCCTGTGACATGGTCTGGGGGCACCAAAGGGTAATTTGGCACAGGGCGCCATTTAGCCTAAGGCCGGCCCTGTATGTCGGTGCTATAAAAATAACAAAAATTAATATTGGAAAAACCCCAAGGCAGTGAGCAGTACATCCATCAAAAAACAGGCATAAAGAAAGATTTATAATGCTCATAAAACAGTAAAAAGATAATAATCTATGGAAATAGAAACCATGAGTTACCTGATTTTGTGTAAAAATGTGTCCTCTAAATTGTAAATTGCTAGAAAATATGTTGGTATTATATGACTAAAATTATTATTATTATTATTATTATTATTAATAATTATAATACCTCCAACCAAGACTTTTTAATGGCTCTTGGAAAATTATTACTGGCAATGTAACAAGTGGTTTGCTTCTCTTCATATCTCGGAATGCTTTTAATAAGATCCATGTCTGACAAGGAAAGTATCCAACAAGTGCATTCATTTCATTCAGCGACAGCTAGACATAATGCCAACTGCGTACATAAGCCTTCAACCACTTGGTGCCACTGCAAGTTTGGCCTTTGTAATGCATCCTTCTTTGTTGTTTTTACATCACTATTATTGAGTCCTTGTTATTCATAAGTTGCTGGCTAACATGACTGATTTATAGCTTTCCCTATAGTGTGCATGCAGGCCCTAGCCCAGGAAAAAGGATCATGCTGCAGAGGTGGTACAAGAGTAAACTCTGCTTTGCTGCAGTGTAGCGTGTGGTTGTGTAAGGCTATGTTCACACGTTGCATCTTTGTTGGTTTTTCCAGCACAGAAAACTGGTTCTCTTGGTAGTAAAAAAAACTACTGCTAAAAAGTACAAAAGCAAATCCAGCGTCTTGGCAAGGAGACTCGAGTGATAAAACTCCAAACTTTATTGTATCAAAATTAAAAAATACAGACCACTATGTGGGGGGACAAGAAAAAGTGATCCACAGACAGAGGAAAAATTCCTACATGTTTCGACCAGTAGAGGTCTTAGTCATGGAATGAAGGAAGGTCTCCAGTGGAGGTGATTTAAAACCACATGCACACCATGTCATCAGAGCAGGTGCTCTAATTAAGAAATATGTGTTACCAGTCCATTCGAAGTGAATGTGTGCAAACATATGTAACAAGACATAATAGAGACAAAAAATAAAATAAAAAAACTACACAATGTGGCAGTCTATGAGAAAAAATTAAAATAAAAATGGATACAGAGGAGGAAGATCCAGAAAATACAAAAGCAAAAACCCATGTATGCTAAAAATTGTAATAAGGAGGGGATGTAGTCACACGATACATGAGGAGAGAAAAAAAAAAAATATATTTTTTTTTCTTTTTTCTTCTTCCCTTCTCTCTCTCTTCTCCCTTATTCTCTTTTCCCCCTTCCTCTCCCCAAAAACATCCCTATCTCACCTTCTTCTCACTATCTATTATTGGATCAAATACTAGGTCGACAAACTAGATATAATTTTTTATATATATTTTTTTTTTTTTTTTTTTTTTTTTATATATACTATAATTAATTTATTATTAGATCCAAGAGAGAAGGAGAGAAGGGGGGGGGAGAAACAAAAACAAAAACCCCAAGGGGGGAGGGGAGAGGAATAACTCCTTTGGTGTGTTACAATTAATAAAATCTTTTGTCATAGGATAGACCGGTGGTGATAGAAGTAAACGTTTTACTTTTTTTGACATGCTTGCAAGAAATACACTGATTGTGACCACAGCCGTAGAACCCAGTACATGAGAGCCAATTTTTGTTGTTTTTATTAGTATTCTGTGAGTCTTTGCTGGCAACAAAACTGGGAGCCAAAAGATTTGATAAATTGAGAGCCCATTTAGCAACAAAATTGATGGAATAGCTAGTAAGAATTTGACTTAAGTTATTATCTTGATGTAAAAGAGGTAGGTATTTTCTGATGATTCTTACAATATCATTGAAATGCGGGGAATAAGCCGTAGCGAATGTTATTTTGTCAAGATGTTTCTTATTGTCGATTTTTTTGCATTTGAAAAGGTCTGTTCTATTGAGATCCTTTACTATAGCTTGTGCTCGATTGAGACACCAGTCTGGGTAGCCCCTTTGTTTCAGACGTGTACATATCCCTGATGATTCCTCCAAAAATATGTCAGATCTGGAACAATTTCGTTTAGCCCTAATCAATTCTCCTAGAGGAATATTTTTGATGGTATGGGGAGGATGGCATGACTGGGCTTGTAGAATAGAGTTGGAATCAGTGTCTTTTTTGAAAGGATATATGTCAATTTTGTTTCCATTTCCCACGAACGTTACATCGAGATAATTAATGCTGGTAGGATGTGTATGGTAGGTGAATTGTAAATTAAATCTGTAGTAAAGGATCTCAATAGAACAGACCTTTTCAAATGCAAAAAAAATCGACAATAAGAAACATCTTGACAAAATAACATTCGCTACGGCTTATTCCCCGCAATTCAATGATATTGTAAGAATCATCAGAAAATACCTACCTCTTTTACATCAAGATAACAACTTAAGTCAAATTCTTACTAGCTATTCCATCAATTTTGTTGCTAAACGGGCTCTCAATTTATCAAATCTTTTGGCTCCCAGTTTTGTTGCCAGCAAAGACTCACAGAATACTAATAAAAACAACAAAAATTGGCTCTCATGTACTGGGTTCTACGGCTGTGGTCACAATCAGTGTATTTCTTGCAAGCATGTCAAAAAAAGTAAAACGTTTACTTCTATCACCACCGGTCTATCCTATGACATAAAAGATTTTATTAATTGTAACACACCAAACGTCATCTATCTGATTGAATGCACGGCCTGCAGAATCCAGTACGTGGGATGCACTAGTGGCCCGTTGAAAAAACGCATCAGACGGCATATGTCCGATGCGTCAAATTTAACGGCTGTTAATATATCTGCGGTCACTAGACATTTTGTTTCTATACACAATAGGAACCTTGATTCTCTTATCTTTTCTGGTATTGAGAAAGTCTATAAACCATTGAGAGGGGGTGACCATCGTAGAAACATTTTCAACAGGGAGTCTTTTTGGATTTTTAAATTGGGTACACGGGTTCCACATGGTATGAATTTTAGAAAAGACCTCATCATACAGTATTCATAAGGAGTTATTCCTCTCCCCTCCCCCCTTGGGGTTTTTGTTTTTGTTTCCCCCCCCCTTCTGTCCTTCTCTCTTGGATCTAATAATAAATTAATTATAGTATATATAAAAAAAAAAAAAATATATAAAAAATCATATCTAGTTTGTCAACCTAGTATTTGATCCAATAATAGATAGTGAGAAGAAGGTGAGATAGGGATGTTTTGGGGGAGAGGAAGGGGGAAAAGAGAATAAGGGAGAAGAGAGAGAGAAGGGAAGAAGAAAAAAAAAAAAAAAAAAAAAGGAAAAAAAAAATATAATTTTTTTTTTTTTTCTCTCCTCATGTATCGTGTGACTACATCCCCTCCTTATTACAATTTTTAGCATACATGGGTTTTTGCTTTTGTATTTTCTGGATCTTCCTCCTCTGTATCCATTTTTATTTTAATTTTTTCTCATAGACTGCCACATTGTGTAGTTTTTTTATTTTATTTTTTGTCTCTATTATGTCTTGTTACATATGTTTGCACACATTCACTTCGAATGGACTGGTAACACATATTTCTTAATTAGAGCACCTGCTCTGATGACATGGTGTGCATGTGGTTTTAAATCACCTCCACTGGAGACCTTCCTTCATTCCATGACTAAGACCTCTACTGGTCGAAACATGTAGGAATTTTTCCTCTGTCTGTGGATCACTTTTTCTTGTCCCCCCACATAGTGGTCTGTATGTTTTTTAATTTTGATACAATAAAGTTTGGAGTTTTATCACTCGAGTCTCCTTGCCAAGACGCTGGATTTGCTTTTGTTTTTGCACCGTATGTTCCTGCCTAAGTCCGGGCGTTTTCCTGCGCGCCGCCGGTTCTCCATGGAGTGAAGAGGGGTGAGCTGGAACTCTTTTCTATTTATTCTATACTGCTAAAAAGTAGGTTTTGCTGCTTTTTTGCTGCTATTTTGCTGTGTTTTTTTGGCTGTATTTTTGTTGTGTCAGAGGTCTACAGCGCATGATATTTAAATAGTTTAATTCACCAAAACACAGCAAAAATTCAGCAAACAGGCAGCTGTTGCGTTTTTGCACTTTCACTGCTTTCAATGGTGAAAAAATGCTGCAAAAATGCTGATAAAGTTGATATTTTGCTTCTTTCAAAAGCGCAGTTGCTTTCCATTTCAGTCAGGGTAAAAAAAAGCAAGTGTGCGCATGAGATTTGTGGAATCTCAGCGTTTTCAGGTACTGTAAAAGGCTGCAATCACTGAAAAGGACCTGTAAGACTATATTAGGCCACCAAACATTAGTAAAATCACTGGTCTATAGTGGACAATTTGTAAAACTTAACCTTTTAGGCCATGTGCGGACGTTGCGTTCTGTACCTTGTAGAAATAAACGCATCCTCTGGCAGAATTTGTCATTGTCAAATTTGGTTTTGACCACAAACGCAGGAAATTCGCATGCGTTTTTGTTGCATTGTTGCTGCGTTTTGACCGCGTTTTACATGCATTTTCAGTGCTTAAAATGAGATGCGTTTTCAATACAAATACACAACTAAATAAATTTTGAATATTCAAACATTAGGAAAAAAAAAGAAATCATGCTTTAAATCATACACTATAATGATAATTTTCATAAATAGATTATTGAGATTTAATATTTATGTTAAAAATAAATTTAACTTATTGTTTAACTCTTTTTTTAAAGTCGGGCTGCATGTGAGGGCTAAAGGAAACCTCTTGACCTGACTATAATGCTAAAAATGCATGCTTCAATTTTTATAAGAAAGCATGCGTTTAGCATCAAAAATGCTTGTATTTTGATTTTGGATGCGTTTTTACAACTGTCATTGACTTCAATGTTAGCTAAACGCTGCCAAAACACAAAAAATAATTGACATGCTGCTTTTATAAACGCAGAGATTTTGACAATTTTGTCACTCAAAACGCTGCATTTAAGAGCGCATCGTGCGGACGAATTTTGGTAAATTCCCATAGACTTTGCTTGGAAATCAAAACGCAAGCTTTTTGGCATTGAAACACTGCAGTTCAAAACGCTGCGGAAACGCATAAGCAAACGCAACGTGCGCACATGCCCTAAGGCTAAGGACACATGGCGAGAAAAATGGAGGAAGCTGAATGTGCTAAAAAACTTGCATTCTACTGGGACCCACATTACTCTATGGGGCAGCTCCAATGAGCAATTTTTTTTTCTCAGTCCTAATTGGACCGAGAAATCAATTGCAGCATGCTGCAGGTGGAATCAGATTTGTTTTCTCTCACACATACAAGTCTATGGGTGTAAGAGAAATATAAGACTGCACTTACATTACAGCAGAGTGCAGTGCGATATACGCATCAGCTGACAATGGAAGAGATGGGAGATTAGTTTCTCCCTCTCCCCCGTAGCGCCCACCTACTCCTCCGCAGCTGTGCTCCGATCGTAGGATCGCATCACAGTGGCATGACACTCAACTTACACTCCAGCAGAGCGGGAGCAGAGTGTCATGCGATGCACTCGCAGTGGTGCTCGTGTGGCCCGAGCCTTACTATTGTAAAGGGATAAAATGTGCACAACCTGAACCACCATGTAAACTAAAGCCTATCTGAACCAACTATACCAAAAAGCCTCAGACACAATTGACAATAATTGTCCAGCTGCTATTCTGAATATCAGACCTGCTATAAGGATAATACTTGAAATTAGAAAAATGGGCGATTATTTTCTTCCAGCTAATGTCGCCTAAGTTTAAATATACACTTATTATCCTACTGGGACAAGAGCCTATGTATTATATCACAAGGTATGTGACACAGCCTAATGACTATTGCACCTCCTACCTGTGCCTGTTATGGTTCCACCGCACAATTAACCTCAGCCTCTTAGCTGCTTCTGATGCTGCAGTCTAATATGCCTCACTGTAAAAAGCAGTTTTTAATTTGCATATAATTCATAAGACAAACGCAGCAAAAATGCAATATGTGAACATAGCCTAACTGCTCTTAGCAGCACTCACCTGGTCTATTTAAATTTGGGATGTATTCCACCTGTCTAGATTTTGGCGGTTGGTGACTGTTCACATTCAGTCATCAGGCCCTGTCCACAGGCTATTTACTTCATGCAGCATTTGCTTGGACCTGTCCCGCCCACAGCCATGACTCAGTAATGGGTACGAGGTGAAATATACCAGGTGAGTGCTGCTAAGAGCAGTTCTACTATTCATATGTGAGGCCGAATGGCACATTTTATAAAAATATTTTAGTGTAGGACTGCCCCAAATGAGATTTGCCGTGACGTGGCGGGGTAGCTCAAGAAATTGCGATTTTTGGCAAAAAATTGCCAAAATTTTTATAATAAGTACAGTTTGGAATTTTTAGTGCTGAAGTGCACATTTAGTGCTGGATTTTTGTTTTTTCTTAATTGTTTGGAGAACCCTGCCTGCCCCAGGATTGACCTTCTTACTGATGTTACTAGAATGTTGAGAAAAATAACACTAGAGAATCAAGGGGAATGTCTAGACCTGAGACTAGATGAAATAGAAACCTTACCTCTGCCCAAAAGTATATTAAGATTAATTTATAGAGTTGACAGCATTTTCTGAATAAAAAAAATAAATCTTATCATTAAAAGATGATGTATTTTCTGTTGCAGATTTTAGCTTTCAGCATGATTATCAGCATTCTTACAGTTTTAGAAAATGAACTTACTTGGGACATAGAGACAGCATTATCTCTATCATCACTGTATGGAAGATTACATGGAAAAAAACAACAAATGAGAGATCATACAATGGTATTTAAGGAGGAATAATGCACATGTGTCGCCCTGGGCAAGCCAGGGGACACAGGTCACACACCACCACACCCCACACTCCAGGTAGGCACATCTAAGCTAACCAGAAATCCTTGTTGCCTTCCTCCAGAGGCTGGTGATCCACACCAGGGGGTGGGCCAGGCGGTTGGCTCCGCCCACCAAGGAGGTCACAGCTCTGGAGGTGGGAAAAACCAGGCAGTCAGCTCAGGGAAGAGCTTGAGTGAGGGAGTCCAGTGAGGGACATGAAGGAGTAAACAACGAAGTTAAGCCCAGGCAGGGCAAGTGTGAGGAGCTAAGTAGAGGAGTTAAGAAAGTGAAAGTAGAAAAGTGGAAAAGGAGGAAAGCAAGTGAAGTGAGAGCAAAGAAAGAAAGCCTGAAGGGTCCAGCTTTGTGGAGGGCTAGATCAGCAAGGTCAGCGACGGCGGTGACTGTCTGGAGGGGGACCGTTTGGAAGTTCCTGGAAGGACCCCGTTGGCTGTGTGCCCGGTGGTCTGGAGCAGTGTTCCGAAGGACAGTCAGCACCAGGGCAGGGGCCTCTCGGACCCCGGCAAGGCTAGGAGTCGCCAAATTTGCCGAATCCGTCAGTGAAGGGGACGCAGATCCCCCAACAACAAAGTCCCGATTGAAGGCAATAGCCCAACCTGAAGCAGAGAGACACCGCCACCGCCACGGCACCAGTTTCTCAGGGCCAGCGCCTGCGGGCAAAGTGTAGAGCTCCTCCGGCCCAGATTGTAGTCGGGGAGCGGGTAACCGGAGGGAATACACCGCTACCACAAGTCAAACATAGGTGCAAGGAAGAGGGACATCACCGTCACCTACCGGGAGTGCAGGTGCAGCCGTCTGTGGGACCGTCCTACCAGCCGTTTGGTTTACCGTACAAACTGTGTCCGTGTGTCAGGCTGAGTGAGTACCACAGTGCCGCAAGGCACAGCGCTGCCCCCGCGTCCCTGCGCCCATCAGGCCCCGCACCTACTTCCCCATCACCGGGCCCCGGGATCACCAACCCCTACCCACGGAGGGGCAACACAACACCTGGCTGCTCCGCATCACCATCCCCGGGAGCCCCGTACAGAGCAGCGGTGGTGAAATCACCACAACCGTGGGTGGCGTTACGAACTATAACAATCCCCACACCCAACTACAAACCCCTTTTCACTCACGGGCGAGGAGTGTCGCTCGAGAAACCCCGAGATCCGGCCCACAGCTCGAGCCACCACTGAGCAGCTGCCGGACCCGAGCAGAAGGGGTGAGCGCGGTGTGCTGACACCCTCCTCCCCGCCCGCGACACACATATAAACAAGCTACGTATAACAGGTAACACACAGCATTATCTTCTGACCACTCAACACAGTCCTCCTCAACACAGCAACAACTCAGTGGTTGTATAGTGCAACATACTTACCCACTCTGCATTGACAAATGCTCCTTGACAGATATACGTGAATAATTGATTCTCCTTCTGTACCTATGCATTATCTATAACCTCAAGTCATCACCTAACACAGCATGGGATTATGAATAAGTCAACCCGAGTTTCGTTGTACGGTGTTCGCACTGAAATCAGACTTTTCCCCAAACAGAGCTAAAGTGCTTTACTTATGCACACCACTCGCGCGAGCATTGCTGTGCTCAGGTACGCTCAATGCTCAGCCAAGTGTGAGCCACTTGGAGTGTTTGATTTGCTTGCACTGGGAGTAATAACAGCATGATTGGATGTAATGTGCATCAAACAAAAAAAATAAGAAAAAAAACGTGCCCACCTGCCCCTGGAAGTGTTCTGTTTATAGCTGGTTGCATATGGGCGAAGACCTGAACTGCCCAGTTAGTGATTTCCATTGGGGTTCAAGTCAAGTCCGGGTTCCAAACTACAGTTTATCTAAAGTCCGGCTGAACACGCTAAATTGAACTTCCATCAGTCCGCTTATCTTTAGTACACACTACATCTGATCATGCTGTTGTTACCCCAGTGCGAACCATTCAAACACTGCAAGCGGCTCGCACAGGACTGAGCACTGAGTGTACCCGTGCACAGCACTGCTTGCTCAAGTGGTTTGCATATGTAAAGCTCCTGAACGCCGAACTCAAACTCTGTTTTGGGGATAAGTCTGTGATCGGTATGAACACAGAACACCAAACCTCTTTGGTTCGGTTATCTCTAGTTCGTAATAGAGATGAGCGAACCCAAGGTTCGGTGTTTGTACCAAATACAGACTTTACAATAAAACAGAGTTCGGGTTTGGAATTCGAATGCTTTATATATGCAAATGACTCACAAGAGTATCGCTGTGCTCAGGTACACTTAGTGCTCAGTGTGAGCCACTTGCAGTCATGAAATGGCTCGTATTAGAGGTAACAACAGCGTGATTGGATGTAAAAAAAAAAAAGGAGAAAACCCCGCTCACCCACCCCCAGAAGTGATCTGTTTATGGCTGGCTGCATGTGGGCAGAGACCCGAACTGCCCAATTAGTGACTTCCATTGGGGTTCAGGTCAAGTCTGGGTCCCAAACCGAAGTTTAGGTAAAGTCCGGCTGAACCCACCAAACCAAACTTTCACGTGTTTGCTCGTTTCTTGTTCGTACCTAAAATAAGAATAATGGGACAAAGGGAAAATTTGTGTATTTGGGTTAACAACTACCTCAATGAGAGGAAACAAAGGCTGGTTATTAAGGGAACACACTTAGTTTGTCACACAGTTAACAGGGAGGTACCAAAGAGGGCCGGGTTAATATATTTATCAATAACTTTTAGGGGGGCATAGAGAGTAGTATTTCAATATTTGCAGATGATAATAAACACTGTGTTGAGGATAAGAATTAAGTAACCAAAAATACTTAATTCAGCCATTTCATAGACTCAAATATATAGTTTAGTTGATGTAGCCTAACATATATTTATGAATGCTTTTGTTTCTTACTAACATAAATATATATATATATTGTCAGGGCCGGGAGGACTGGTAGGCCCAGGAGGTGGATCCACTGGACCGAGCACCCCACCAGAGGGCAGGGTACACGGCAGCCGGAGAACTGGCGTGGCAGGGATGGCTCCCTCCAGAGATGGGTAGAACAAAGTCACACGGTACTAGGGAACCAGCGTCCCTCCGGGGACGGGTAGAACAAAGTCACCGGGGTCACAGAGTTCCTCGAGACAGTGCAGGACACTGGTACAGGTGCCGGGTAGTAAAGACAGGCAGTAGTACAGGACACGGCACAAGGGGACCTGAGCACCTAGCTCACAAGACAAAGCTTCAAGACACGTTGATCAGGCCCCGCCCACATGGAAAGGCCAGACTCATATACCCAGCACAGCCCTATGTCCTATCCTGCTTCAGGTTTGCTGGTCCCATAAGCAGGAGAGTGGGCGTGGCCCGGTCCTATACAGAAGCATGAGTCTAAGACTCAGGGTCAGACTTATGAGACCAGGAGCAGGACACAGGAGAGCACGAGCGGGAGCGGCAGCCATGACCGGTGGACACGTGAGCTGGATCAGTGGTTACGGAGCGGTGCAATGACGGTGAAGCCGGATCAGTGGGTACAGAGCAGTGCAGTGACGGTGAGACCGGACCAGTGGGTAAGGAGCACTGCCGGGACACTAGGAGCGTGATTATATATATATATATATATATATATATATATATATATATATATATATATATATATATATATATATATATATATATATATATATATATATAATATATACACACAATACACATACACACTGCATATTCAGAGAATTTCCTTAGTACAATATATCAGCACATGTAACTTAAAGATGGCTCCTACATCCTGGACAATGCCCAAGAAGTTGAGAAACAGAGGAATTCCCAAAGTTTGGAACAACCAATCCAGCATAGACTATGCAAATTCCTATATGTCCTGAGTCCAGCCTGCGATGCTTGATTGGACCATATTTTGTCTACACCCTTTACTTCTTCTGAATTATAAAGTTTCCCGAACAATAAACTGAAGCAGAAGCTCACTGTGTCAGTCATGAGAGAAAGTTCATAACCGATCCAGTGTCAGTTATTGTTCTTTCTCGAAGTGCACACATGGCATTATAATTTGAACACGACAGTCAGACCTTAAGAGACCCATTGTAGTCTCACCTCAACAACTGCAAGTTGTTCTGACCCACTTAAAGGTGATTGAAGGTGCATAGTTGTGGGATGGCGTGAGAATCTTACCTTCGTTTTCCAATAGGTGAGGCAGACATGACCAGAGCGCTTCAGAGTTGATGTATAAACGTGCACACGCTGAGATGAACAACGGTGGTTTATTTCTCCATAAAACATGCACAGTTACAGAGAACCGAGTTCTTGGTGTTGTGGTATTCTAGTGATGTTGTTTCTGATGCCACTAAGGTCAGAAGACTGTGCTTCTAGCAGCTCAAATAAGGGGTGTGATTCTCGCGATCTCTGGCTGTGAACTGAACAGGATGCCAGGATGTGATGTAAGAGGAGCAACAGACACTCCCATGGGCTGGATAAAAGGAAACAGAGGAGCTGAAAGGTCTGACCAGTAGATGGCAGCAGAAGACAAGCATGAAAACATTAAATAACAGTTTTAAATAAAACAAGTAGGAACAGCACACTCCCCGTCTGAAATTCACTTTGGGGATTTCACTATTGAGTCCATAATATAACCTGAAAGGAAAGGCACGTTAAATGCAAAAACAAACTCAGTAGATTCTAAAACAAGAATGATGGCTCAAAGTTCAGGTCCGGTAGCGTTCATCCCGTAGGGACGCGCTCTATGGGCAACAGCAGAACAAGTTCGTGGATTGGCCTTGCAAAGGTCTTCGTCTCACCTTTCCTGATGACATTTAGCTACACCTTCTGAACATTGCCATCCTGGCTAGGCAGTATCCTAGTAATCAGTCCCATAGGCCAGTCATTCCTTTCTGTGGTCTGGTCTTTCATGAGGACTAGGTCTCCTTCTTTGAGGTTCGGCCTGGGATGTTGCCACTTCTTTCTTCCTTGAAGAATGGTGAGGTATTCCTTCCTCCATCAGTTCCAGAAGTAGTCAGCCAAGTATTGAACCAGTTTCCAGTGTTCACGTGGGTGAACTCTCCACTGGGCATTATCGTGTTGTCAGTTTTTTGGGTAATAAGAATGGTAGGGGTCAATATGGTTGGTGTTTCTGGATCCATGGTCACCAGCACAAGGGGTCTTGAATTGATAATGACTGAGACTTCAGCTAAAAGAGTGACTAGAGTCTCATGTGTGAGTCTTGAGGAGTTGACGTCCATTAGCATGGAGTTCAAGATATTGCGTGAAATCCCGATCATCCTCTCCCAGGAGCCTCCCATGTGAGAACTGTGCGGGGGATTGAAGATCCAGGTGCAACCTTTCTCTGCCAGCTGATCTTGGATAGGCTTGGTGTCGATGTTCACTTCTCTACATACACCGACGAAGTTGCTTCCACGGTCAGACCTCAGCTGTTTGTCAGGAGGGAGTGGGGTATCCCAGTCCTTGACGGTTTCAGAGAATTGTCTTAGCAGGGATTTGCCTTGTATAGTGATAGGCGCGACAAATCCCAGCGGGTCGAATAAGCTGTTCACTATAGAAAGGACATCACGTTTTGTGAATGGCTTGTCTGAGCAACTTACTTGAAATCCGAAGGAGTCAGCTGCAAGATCCCATCTGATGCCCAGGCTCCTCTGCACGGATAAACTATCTAGCCCCAAGTCAATGTCCTTGAACCCAGGCACGTGATCACCTGACTCAAAGGCTCTCATTACGGTCAGGCTGTTTGAAGCAATTTTGTGTAACCTGAGTTTTGCTTGGGACAGCATGCCTTGGGTCCTTTTGAGTAAATCAATGGCTGCGTCTTCGGTGGGTAGTGATTTGAGCCCATCATCTACATAAAAGTCTTTCTCAACAAAATCTCTGGTGTCTGTTCCATATTCAGACTCTCCCTCTAATGCGGTTCTCGGGAGGCCATAGGTTGCAACTGCGGGTGAAGGGCTGTTTCCAAATATGTGGACTCTCATACGATATTCCACCATCTCTTTATTGGTGTCATTGTCCTTGTACCAAAGAAATCTGAAGAAGTTCCGGTGGTCCTCTCTGACTAGGAAACAGTGGACCATCTGTTCAATATCGGTGGTGACGGCGACAAGCTCTTTTCTGAACCTCAGCAATACTCCTACAAAGTTGTTTGTAAGGTTGGGACCTGTGAGGAGAACATCCATTAAGGGTTACGCCTTTATGTTTGGCGCTGGAGTCGAAGACAACCCTGATTTGATTCGGTTTCCGTGGGTGGTATACACCGAATGAAGGCAGATACCAGCACTCTTCATTCTTCAAGGATAGAGCAGGTTCTGCGTGGTTGTTGCGGAATATTTTGTCCATAAAGGCAACAATATGTTCTCTCATTTCAGGTTTGCTGTTCATAGAATGCTGAAGAGAGTTAAATCTGGTCTGAGTTTGATCTCGGTTGTTTGGGAGTTTTACCCTGGTAGACCGGAATGGTAATGGAGAGACCTAGTGGTTGGTTTTGTCTTTAGAAAACTCACAGTCCATTATTTTGATGAATTCTCTGTCCTCTACCGACAAGGCTACTTTATCGTCGTGCTTGGTTGTGAGAAAGACTGATATTCCCAAGTTGTTGGTATGCAAAGAAGCGATGTCAGGTAGCTGTATTGTGTCTGGAGACTTCTCTTTTCACTCCATAGGGATGAGGACATGGCTTTAGGCAGGTTGTGCGCCCATCTCCATGCACGTAAGTCTTGAAGGAATCAATTTCTGATCGATCAACGCAGACATTTCCTATGACTACCCACCCCAAGTCCAGTCTCTGGGCGTATGGTGCATAGTCAGGCCCATTACACTGTTGTCGCACCTTGTGTACCCTTAGATTGTCTCTGCCGAGCAGGAGTAGAATCTCAACGTTGTTGTCTAAAGGTGGGATAACGCTAGCGAGGTGTCTTAGGTGTGGTTGATGAAATGCAGCTTCTGGGGTAGGAATTTCATTCCTGTGGCGGGGTATTTGGTCACAGTCAATGAGCGTTGGTAGAGGTATTTCAGTCTTCCCATTGATGGGAGAAGCAATGAATCCCTGGGCTCTTCTGCCGCTAGTCTCTATGTGACCCGAGCAGGTGTTCAAGGTGTAGGGTTCTGATGGTCCATTAATTCCGAAGGCTTCAAAGAATTTGGTTCCTGCCAGGGACCGGTTGCTTTGGTCGTCTATGATGGCATACACCTTCATTGCCTTTTCTGGATGTCCATCGGGATAAACCTTGATGAGGCATATTCAGGCACATTTCTCCATTTGGCCCTCTCCACCTAACTCTTAGCATGAGTAGGAGACGGCTGTGGTGGTGTCAGTCTAATTCTTGGACTCCCCGCCATGACTTGGAGTGGGAGTGATGGTGACTGCAGCCGGTGTGTCTCTAGCTAGCTGGGTTGGGTGCATGGCTGAAACATGTTTTTCACTATGACACTCCTCACACTTGACGATGGATTTACAGTCCTTGGCCATGTGCTCAAGTGATGCGCAGCATTTGAAACAGATCCCAAGCTCTGTGAGGACTTTCTTGCGCTCCTGTAGGGTTTTGGATCTAAACCCTCTGCACTTGTTCAGTGAGTGTGGTTTTTTATGGATGGGACATTCTCGATTGAAAGACATATCTCATGATGAGATGGTGTACTGTTTATCTGTGGGTGCTGTAGGTGATGGTGGCTCAGTCTTCCTAACACT
Organism: Anomaloglossus baeobatrachus; assembly: GCF_048569485.1. NCBI lineage: Eukaryota > Metazoa > Chordata > Amphibia > Anura > Aromobatidae > Anomaloglossus > Anomaloglossus baeobatrachus. The sequence goes on along the minus strand of NC_134356.1, from coordinate 116,165,178 downwards.
CACAGTGTTCTTAATGTCTCTGCATTTATGTATGGCACTTCATACCTTGATGATGATGTTGTTGCAGCTGCTGAAGTGTTGAACTCTAGGAAGTCGAGGCTGGGGTCGTTCCTCACCTGGGCCTGCACGTCGACGAACCTGCAGAAGTGAATAAATGGGGGAAAGGTGACATCAAGCACTCTTTTATACCTTGAGACTGACGTTGCCCATTTCTCCTGCAGACTGTATGCCAGCTTCACCATTATTGGGTTCACTCCATCGGCTGTATCGAGGTAGCACAGCCCAGACTGACGAGGGTCTCTTTTGGCAAGCTCCAGCTCCATGAGCAGATCACTTAGGTCTTGAAGCTTCTGGACTTATTTAAGGTTGATTATTAGTTCTGCAGTCTCTTGAATAGGGCTTTCTCTATTGCTTCTGCGCTGCCAAAGGTACGTTCCAGTCTTTGCCATGCAGCAGAAAGACCTGCTTCGGCTTGTCCCACATAGATGGTTCTAAAGATCTTGATTAGAGATGAGCGAGCCTCTAGAGGCTCGAGTTCGGTTCGTCGAACGGACTTCGAGTTCGGTTCGGTGAGCCATTTGACAAACCTCTTGAACCCCATTGAAAACAATGGGAGACAAACACATAAAAACACATTATAAATGTACACATACAGTTAATAAACATTGCCATAACACTTACCGGTCCCCGCGATGCGTCCTGCACTCTGTCTCCTGCCGCTATTCCTTCCAGTGATCGCTGCGTCCTCCCGGTAACCAGCACTAATGATAGGACCTATCGTGATGTCAAAATAGCATGTGACCAGTCACGTGTCTTTTATCTCATTGGCTACAGACTGGTCACATGGCTTTGACGTCATGCTAGGACCTGTCAGTGCATCTCTCCAGTACGCGGTGATCGTTTGTGTATCTCCATGTACCGGCGACATGCTCTGGCACACGGTCGGGTTCCGGTCAGCATACTCCATGCAGGACTGTATGCAGGAGTTTTTTGCCCCCCCCAAAAAAATTGTGTGGGCTTTGCCATATTTTTGTATGCTAGCCAGGTACAGCAGGCACCTACGAGCTGCCCCCAACCCTCAGCTGCCTATTTGTACCCGGCTGGGAACCAACAATATAGGGAAGCCCTTTTTTTATTATTTCATGAAATAATTAAAAAACAAATGACGTGGGCTTCGCCATATTTACGTGTCCAGCCAGGTACAACTAGGCAGCTGGGGATTGGAATCCACAGCACAGGTTGGCTTGAGCTTTCCGGGCCCCTCTGCTGCGAATTGCAATCCGCAGCCGCCCCAGAAAATGGCGCTTTCATAGAAGAGCCATCTTGTGGCGCTGTATCCAACTCTTCCAGCTGCCCTGGTGACGGGTGGCTCGCTGGGTAATAATGGGTTTAGGGCTAGCTGTATATTATCAACTGGCCCTAAGCCCAAAATTCATGGTGTCTCGCCAATATTAGACATGGCCACCATGAATTTCTAGTACCGATAAAAAGAACCACAACACACAGAAAAATATTATTATTAATAAAACGCAACACAATTAGTGACTAGATCTTTATTGAAATAAAGAACCCCCCTCCACAGTAATCCTGGGTCAAGGGTCCCGCGCCAGCCAATCCGGATCCAATATCATCTGATCGGTTTGCTGGAAGGAAAAGCGATCAGATGATGTGTCAGGTTCAAGGGCCTGAATCACATGACACAGCAGCTGATTGTATAAACGGCTTTTATACAATCAGCTGATGCATCAGTGCAAAAAAAAAAAAAAAAACACAAAACAAACTACACACTTCAGTGCAGACTCCTGTCCAACAGCATCAGCTGATAGTTTAGCCGGCTGGGCGGTAAAAAGCTGGCCTCACCGCTCGACTTATAGTGTCAGCTGATTCCGTCAGGTGCCCGATTCAGGAGAGAGAGAGAGAGCTCTCACAGCTGATGTCTGGCTCCTTTCCTTAGTGCATAATTGAATTATAATTATAAATATATTATAAATATAATTTTAAAATAAAAAAAAACAAAAAAAACAAGAAACAAATTCTTTACCGGGTCTAGAACTCAAAACCTTATGCTTCGTAGGTGAGTGCTCTATCCACTCAGCTACTGCCTGTAGTGTGAAAGTTCGGCTGATTTGGTAATCTTGAAGTCTGGATTGTTGAAGTCTCAGCTGACCACGTGATTCACTTGATTGCTACGTGGAGCTCACACAGAGCGCTCGTGTTCTGTAGCAGGGATGATAGTGTTGTGTGGATTACGTCGGACCTGGAGGGGTATTGGAGGATTTTAATAAAATGGTGAAACTGTTTTTTTGTCTTTTATTCCAAATAAAGGATTTTTCGCGGTGTGTGTGTGTGTGTTTTATTTACTTTAACTTTCAGTTTAATCATGAAAGGTATCTCGGGGAGACGCCTGGTATGATTAAACTCATTATTACCCCGATTGCCACCGCACCAGGGCAATTCGGGATGAGCTGGGTGGAGTCCCCCGGGACTGTCGTACCTAATGGATGCGGCTATTCTGGGCGGCTTCTGGGTGATATTGTTAGGGTAGTGGGTTCCCGATAACGTGGAGCTCTCCATCCTGACAATAACAGCCTCCAGCCATGTGGCTTTATCCTGGCTAGTATCAAATATGGGCAAAACTGCATTTTTTTTTTTAAATTTATTTATTTTACTGCACAATATAGACCCGCCCACCGGCGGCTGTGATTGGTTGCAGTGAGACAGCTGTCACTCAGCTTGGGGACATGTCTGACTGCAACCAATCATAAGCGCCGGTGGGCGGGGAAAGCACGGAATAACTAATTGACTAATGATGCGGCAGCAATTTCCAAAGAGGAAAAGACGCCACAGATTTGTGACAGACGTGGAGCGAGACGCCCATGATCGGTGAGTAGGAAAGGGAGAGGGATTGTGCTGGGGACGCAGGACGCATGCAGATAGCAACATGTGCACATAGCCTTACTGTGAAAAGCCACGTTTTTGGTGATCGAACCGTTCTCGAACCTAACTCGAGCTGTAGAGCTTTTAGCAAAAAGCTTGAGTTTGAGTTCGATCTCGAGCAACCCCCAAAATCACTCGAACATGAAATTGGCGAACCTCGAACATCGCTCATCTCTACTCTTGATATGGTCTGTAGAGCCTGGACCCAACCACTTCATCATGAGGTTGAGCTCCTGTTCTGCAGTTAAGTTGAGATTGGCGATGGCTGCCTTGAAAGTTGCTTTCCAGTAGCTCCCAGCACAATCATCAAATTTCATGAGACTAGTGTTGATTAGCTCTCTGCTCACCATGAACCTGGCAAACTCAGACATATCTGATTTCTCACCACTTGTTGGAGGTTTCAGTGTTGTCGGTCGGCTTGGACGGTACTGCAAACCAGGGTTGCTACAGGTAACTGATTCAGTACATAGTCTCTTGTGTGATCAACTGGATTGTCTGCTTCCAGTGGTGGCGAGTGAGCTGGATCAGGACCTTGGCTCAATGCTTGCTCAAGTAGTCTCAGTTTAGCTAGCGCAACTTCCTCTTCCATCTGTGACCGAAGAATCTTTATCCAAGTCTTCGCTTCTGCCCTTTTGGCTTCTGCTTTAGCAGCTTCTGCTTTTGCAAGGGCTTCTGTCCTTTTTGCTTCTGCTTCTACTTTTTTCTGTGAAGGAACGTCTCACCTTGGAGTCTTCTGCTCTTATGCGGGCCGCTAGTATCCTGTTGCTCAGGGCTGAGCTTCTTGAGGATGATGACCCAGATGACCGAGAGAAATGTCTAGATGAGGTTGATTGGGGTGATCTAGTTTCTTGCTAGTGAGAGATACGGTGTTCGGCCTTGTCTATGGCATCTTGCACCTTGGCATCTCTTTCCTTGTCCACCTCTTCTGCCTTGCTCGGGTCTGAAAGAGCTTCATCAATTTTAGAGTCTTTTAGAAAGTTAATGTACCTTGTTGACAGTCTCTTGTATCTTTCATGAGCTGTGTTCAGCCATTCCATAGCGGCTTGTAAGCATTCAGCATCGCCTTTAGTCTGATTGTCGTATGTGGAGTCAAGAAGGAAGTTTCCCCTAATGTGAGGCTTACTATCTGCATCATGGGGATTGGTCTTCCTGTGGATCAACATGTTAGGCTATGGGTTGAACTCGATGGACTTAAGTCTACCTTCAATCTTAAAAACATTGAAATTATAAAACTGTCGGTGCCCAGCTGATAGCCATAACCTGGTCCCTACTGAATCTGGAGAAGGCTAAAGAGGACCTATAATTGTATGTGTGTTTCCTTGTTTTAGATAGATACTGACTTTCAAAACAGTAGGTACCATTTAAAAAAAACATTGATTTATATATTTATCTGGTGGGTAGCAGAGCTTCTCATTGATCCATCTGCACCATGCATGCATCTAAGGGTAGGATCATAAGACCGTTTCCACCACACCTGAGAAAAACAGTTTGAATACTCTAATCAGACCTTAATCAGGCTTAGATCAGAGCTTGATTAGAGTGGCATCTGCTTTTCTTGGACACGGAGAGGAAAAAAAATGATTTCCACCTTCTCCATTCTGTCAGTTTTCACCAACCCATATGATTATGTGCCGCCCCTGTGCCAGCAGCCGGGCTGCTGCTTGGATCCGGATCCGCGGTGGCTCGAGGGGTCTCCGGATCCGGGTGTCGTGCGGCCCCTCAATGAAAGGGGGGTATATTTACAGGGCGGAAATGGAAAGTTCGTGACGCCACCCATGGTGTGTGGTAATAGGAGAGACCACTGCTGCCGTCGGGGAACCCGGGGGTGGCAGCCTGATGTTTAACCCCTTTGTGGGTAGTGGGTTTGTGCCCCGGGGCCCGTTGGGTGATGTGGTGCTTGGGTGCCGAAGGGAGTAGGAACACGGGTTTCAGTGTACTCACTCAGTCCAGAAAATAACAACGTCAGCTTGTAAACCAGAATTCTGAGCACCACTGCAGCTTGTAGGGAGCACGATTGGGTCCGTGCCCTTGGTGTTGCTGTTAGCCTGTGGCCCTGTCCTTGGCACCTCTGTCTCTGTTGGAACCGTGAGTATAAAACTCTTTGGGTCCCGCTCACCCGTGTGACTAACGGAGTGAGCTTGCTTTCAGGGTTCACGAGTAGGATTTCTTTGGACTGTATTGGGAAAGTCCTATCCCATCGGTGCGCTAGTACCCCAATTTTGAAGCGGGTTGGGGATGACACTTGAAATCTTCACCCCCGTCGGGTAAATTACCGGAACGTGTGAAGCTACTTTCCGGCCTGGGGTCCACGTACCCAGTAGTGCCCTGACCCCTGCCCGGTGATAGCTCAAGGCCGCCGGCTTCCCTCCTCAGCTGTCCGTGCCCCCTGACACTATTCCCTGTGACCGGGGTTCCAGCTCCTACCAGGCCCATACCAACGTCTGCCACCTAGTACACAGAAGCTCTCCTCCGTGACCTCTCCCTCTCAGAGAGTCACTTCTACTTCACCTTCTATCTCCTCAACTCTTGCTCAACTGTCACTTTCTTCACTTTCCTCTCACCAACCCCCCATGTGGGCGGCCCTATTCCCTTCAGGTCCCCCAATGGTGTGTCTGGTGGGTAAACTGTGAAGTGTTCCTAGGATTTCGATTGGCTATGCTGTTAGCAACACCAAAGAACCAGGATCCATAACCAAGGAGGGTGAATACTGTGCAGAAGGGTAGATTGCACAATACCCTGTGACGACCTGATAGGCCAGGGCGTCACATTTACATTGCTGATTTTGATCCAACTCTTCAGATCAAAACTGGACATGTCTACAGCACTATAGAATATCATGGCTATGAGCCATGTCCACAGCACTATACAGTAGAATACCATGGCTATGAGCACTTTCTAGGAAAACGCTCATACAAGAAAATCAGGCGTGTGCACGAGTTTTATTGCACATGTGTGGGTGTTTCGCCCGGGGACCAGGGGTACTCAGATCCGGGCCACATAGTCACTTCTGCGGGTATCACGGTGGCGTGACCCGGTCTGTGATCCCAGGCTCCACAGTAAAAGGGGGTTTTGTTAGGGGAGATTGTCCGTGACGCCACCCACGGTTGTGGTGATGGTGGAACACCACCGCTGCTCTGGAAGGGGATCCCGGGAGCGATGACAGGGAGCAGCGTAGTTGTTATGTCCCCTCCGTGGGTAGGGGGGTTGGTTGTCCCGGGGCCCAGTGATGGGGTAAGCGGGGGGCAGGGCGCAGTGCTGCAGTGCGATGCCCGAGGGCACGGGTGTACTCACAAGAAAGTCACACGGAGTCACTGGTGAACTAGAATTGCCGGTGTCCGCAGCCTTTGGTACGGGGTGTTAGTGTCCCACACACGGTGCAGCAGCCCTGGTTGTTCTTTCCCTGCAGCAAGTGTCTTTCTCTCCACTCTCTTCCACTGCTCCTCAGCCGGGAACGGGGAATCCACTCCCCTGTAGTGATCCGGGTACCCAGGCACTGAGGGGCCACCGCCCGGCTCCGGCTACCTGTTCTGGCCCCTTCCTCACTACGGCCTGTCCCGGCCCTCTCAGAGCACACTTCACTCCCAGCCGGGAGCTACAGCTTCAGACTTCCGTCCTGTCTGCCTCCACACACTCTCTGCACCAGCCCCTCCCCTCTGCTTTTCCCTTACACTGGGGGCTGTGCTTTGTCCTGCTGCACCGGTGTGAGATCAGATTACCAAGGAGGATTAACTCTTTATGTGACAACCTGGCTGTGCCAGGGCGTCACATGGGCAGAAGAAATAGAAGCACAATGACAGTGCTATTTCATTAGAAGTGTGTTATCTGCCTTCGTGCACTGCTTCAGTGTTCATTGCTGTCATACTGGTCTCTGAACGGCATGTCCACTGACCAGTAACAGCAGAAGACACTAAAAAGTGAGAACTCATGATAATTTGCAGTGTCTTGTGATATTTAACTGTTTAGTGCATGGGAACTGGAGAGAGACCAATATTGTACTCGCAGCTGACAAGGATATTATTTCAGGATAAGAGTCATTAGGAGTAAGTACTTTGTCAGTTTCCCCTGTATTTGCATACTGTTTCACGTGTCTATGACTGTTACACTACCCTCTGATATAATTGTGCATGGTAACATACAGATGAGAGCATAGACCAGAGTAAGAGAAACAAAGAACATGGTTCTAATCCAATAAAATTGTCCTCGGTAGCAGCCTCATGCCACAATCCTAAACATGATCTCCATGCTCTTAGCGATGACATCTCTTCTGGGCTCTGGAGTATCTGGCTATGTGCCCACGGGACTCTGTATCTGCGGATTTTTCTGCATCAAAATCCGCAGCTTTCCCCCGGAATCCGCACCTTTTCATAGGTGCGGATTTTGTTGCGGATTTTGCTATTTTTTTTATTTCAATTGAATAGGTAAAATCCGCACGAAAATCCGCAACAATAATTGACATGCTGCAGATTTTTCCGCACGAAAATCTGCACGATTTCCGTTGCGGAAAAATCCGTATCGTGGGCACAGCATTTCCCAAATGCCATAGAAATGGCTGGGGAGTAGCTGTGCTGCAGATTTCTGGAAAATTCGCAGCTTTTCCACGAGAAATCCGTGGCAAAATCCGCGCATTTTCCGCAGCGTGGGCACATAGCCTCATAGTGCCGCTGAGAATGCTGGAAGTTGGAAGGAACTTTCTCCAAATAGTTTTTTTTTGCATACCACGTGCATACCCTTCACATGGTATGAAAACTGCACGCTCTCATGGAGCTATGTCAATGGAAAAGCAGGTCTCTCAGAAATAGTTAAAAATACGATTTTTTTTTTTTTTTTTTTTTTTTTTTTTTTTACCCCAATAAAAACCAAATGCTATAAAAAAAACAGATAAAAATCTAATAAAAACCAAAGTCTGTAGTGTAAGATCCTGGGCTTTAACCATGTGCTGATAATTTTCATTGAAGGGTTACATTTCCAATTATCTAGCAGTAGCAGTTCCAGTCCTCAGCTGTCAGATACAACAGGAGACCCTAAGAAGATATAAACTGATTATTGCCATTTATCTAAATTATTTTGCTAATTACATAGTGCTCAGTGAACGCAATACAGTGAACAGATACTGCAGTATAGCCTGGTGTTACATAATCGTCTGGTCTCTTCCCGACTTAGCAGAGCTCTTGGTTCCTAGCAGACTCAGCAGATCACTCACATCACTCACTCAGATCAGCTCTGCTAGTGATTTCTGTTAAATATAGTAAGCTGTTTTCTCCTGTAACTTGGGCTCTTGAGAATGCCCTAGTAAGGCTGGGGCCACACGGGGACTACTGTGATCCACTTGCATGACAATCGGCTCGTACTGGCAGTACAGCAGAGCCGAGTGTCATGCGTGTGTCCTTGCAACTGAGGTCCGTTCGTGCGAGCAGACCTCAGCTGCGGGGGGCGGGCCGGCACTGAGGAGGGGAGGGAGGGATTTCTCTCCCTCTCTCCTCCGTAGCCGGCTATTGCCATTCTCGCACTACACTGGCAGTACACCGGTGTACCGCGAGTGCAGTGAGATTTTTCTCTCGCCCCATTCACTTGAATGGGTGCGAGAGAAAGAGACTCAGCTTACAATCGCAGCATGCTGCGATTGTTTTCTCAGTCCGATTAGGGCTGAGAAAATAATCGCCCATGTGCGCTGACACACAGGCTAGAATTGGTCCGAGGGGAATGCGATGTTTTATCACACTCCACTCGCACTGTTTTTCTCGCCGTGTGGCTTAGGCCTTACAGTAGAAAGAAGTCAGCAAAAGATAAACAAAAAATGTACCCCAGTCATTTTTAATGTTCTTTCGGAATACAAGTCCTGTAAAAAAATATATGCCAAAACTGGGGGGATAAATGGGGGTGCGTCTTACAAACCGCATATGGCTTACTGGGGCGGCAGTAGTGGTGCAGGGTCAGCGATATAGAGAGCCCGGCAGGGGTGTCACTGATGTGGAAAAGCTCCGGAGGGTCAGTGTGCGGCAGTGGAGGGTCGGCGATACTATGGGCTTGTGGGTGTTTCGGTGGCACTCCACACACTGACCCTCTTGAATTGTGACAACCCTCCTGAAAGCCTGCAGCATCGCTGACCAGCCTGAGCCACAACACCCCCTCCTCCAAGCCCGCAACATTGCTGACCCTACTGAGCCACAACACCCCCTCATTCAAGCCCACAGTATCGCCTACCCTGCCTCCTGTAACCTTCCTGAGCACCTTCACTACCGCCGCTCCCCCCTGCTGAGCTAATATATGAAGCACTAGAATTATAACATGGTCCCTCATTTTAATAGTAACTTTTTTTTTTACTATTTTCCTCCTTCAAATTTGGTGTGCGTCATATAATTCAGTGCATTTCATAAAATGAAAAATACGGTACGTATAAAACATCTGCAGAAAGAGAATAATGATAATGTGCTCCAGCCACAAAAAATATGGAAAGATCTGAGACTCCAAAAGCTTACGCAATTAGATAGTCACATGATCTTAATTATTTTAACAGATTCTTTATTGTAAAACAGGAACAATAACAAAAAATATAATCAAAAAAAGTTAACCAAATATGTTTTTTTGTAACATGTAAAACAAATCATCAAACAGCCATCTCAGTTAAAGAATAGTCATTTTTGGCTGCTAGAAATTGGTGATGCAAAAGTGAAATAAAATTGGTTGATTATTATGGACCTTTTGAGCCTGGATAATAAAGCGTTAAAGACTGGATGTTAATACACAAAAGTAGGTGTAGTGCAGAGACGCCAGCTTGCTTACTGCCGTGGCCGGGTCCTGTCTTTCCCCTCTGTCTCGCGGTGGCCCACGTGCTCTGCCTCTCTCTCCTATCCTATGGTTGAGGGGCACTATGTATTTAAGGCATCCTCCCATTAGGGGAGGTGCATGCACAATACATTTCAGTTAGTCAAGTTAGTTAGTGTCCTTTCTGCCTAGCAAGTTGTCAGGTCCCGTGCCCCTGCCCCGCATTTACTAACTGTACCTGTACCGGTGTCCGCCTTCCTAATGGAGTTTGTCCCTACCATACCCTCCATTCCTGTCAGTACTTATTGTTCTACCTGCCTTAGCCATCCCGTCTGTACTTGGCTCGCACTAGAGACCATAGCTGCCTATACCAGTGCCTGTACCTGACCTGGGGGTTAGATGCCATAGTTCCTTTCACTCTCTCGGAGTTGTGCCACGTGGTAGCGCTTAGTTAAGCTCCTTCCACTAAAAAGGTTTCTCCCTGTGGTCCAGTGGGTCCAGTACTATCGCTTACTGCCTCTACACCAGCTATCTTTCATGACAGTTTATTTTTAATTATCAAAATCCAGGCAAAAAAATGAGAACGTGTGGGCCATTGCCTTGACCAGGAAGCTTGCTCCAACCAATCATTGTTTTGTAAATGAATGTATTTCTAACATTAGACATGTATGAAGAACAGCTGCATAGAAGTGATCTGTTGAGGAAAGGTCATCTGTATGGCTGCATAAAAAGCTATTTTCTCACACTGTCAATACAGGATTTACTGGTTTAATAACATGCTACATAGTTTTGTACAGAGATCACTGTTTGTACTCCAAGCACTTAGTTTATGAGTAGTAAAGTCTATGTAACGATAAATAATTTTGTGCCAAAAAAGACAAAAGTATTATAGAACTGATCCCTTACTTGGCTAATCTAAAGTCTAATATTTGCGGTAGACAGACAACGTCAACAGGCAAGTATGAAATCTCTGACTAAAAGAAGAGTCCAACAGTTGGAGTGTAGTGATGAGCGAGCATGCTTGTCACTACTCGGTACTCGCACGAGTATCACTGTACTCGGGCTGCTCGGCGGGGACCGAGTAATCTCGCGATACTCGTGCTTTACTCGTGGTCTTCATTTCTGCATGTTGGCGCTCTTTTGAGAGCCAGCCCTCATGCAGGGATTGGCTGGCAGACCACTGCAATGCCACAGCCCTGTTAGTTGTGGAATTGCAGTGATTGGCCGGCCTGCACAGCGTCACCGAGCCTTTATATCGGCCGGCGCGCTGTGCTCTGCTCACAGCTATTCTGACAGTGAGTGTAGGGAGAGTGTCGCTGATTCAGGGAAAGCTTTGCGGCCCTTTATAGCTTTTTCAGTTGCAGGGCTGCAAACAGTGTGACCAAAAGTCCTTCTCAGGACTATTCTAGTTGTATACAGGCAGGCAGGGTATAGCCAGGTCGGAGTACAGTAGCAGAGTCCTTCTCAGGACTATTGTTGCTATATACAGGCAGGGTATAGCCAGGTCTGAATACAGGCTAGTGACCAAAAGAGTCCTTGTCAGGACTATTGTAGCAGTATACAGGCAGGCAGGCAGGCAGGGTAGTGGTGACCGTATACCAGCCTTCATATCTGGGGCTGGTGTACACAGTGTAAAACAGTCCAGATAGTGTCTGACTTGTCTGTACTGTAATTGTCGCTCCCCAAAAAAACCTGTTAGTAGGTTATTATTGCGTCCGTGCTTGGTTTTTAAAACCGCACGTGTGTGCCTGTTGGTGGCAGCGTACAGGTGCACTGGTGTGCGTTTACCAAACTATTATATAACGCACAAGTGTAGTGTATAATACACGTCAGTCAGCAGTGGCTGATAGTGTCAGAGTTCTTAATTTTTGCTCCTAAAACCTGTGTTAGGTTATTATTGCGTCCGTGCTTGGTTTTTAAAACCGCACGTGTGTGCCTGTTGGTGGCAGCGTACAGGTGCACTGGTGTGCGTTTACCAAACTATTATATAACGCACAAGTGTAGTGTATAATACACGTCAGTCAGCAGTGGCTGATAGTGTCAGAGTTCTTAATTTTTGCTCCTAAAACCTGTGTTAGGTTATTATTGCGTCCGTGCTTGGTTTTTAAAACCGCACGTGTGTGCCTGTTGGTGGCAGCGTACAGGTGCACTGGTGTGCGTTTACCAAACTATTATATAACGCACAAGTGTAGTGTATAATACACGTCAGTCAGCAGTGGCTGATAGTGTCAGAGTTCTTAATTTTTGCTCCTAAAACCTGTGTTAGGTTATTATTGCGTCCGTGCTTGGTTTTTAAAACCGCACGTGTGTGCCTGTTGGTGGCAGCGTACAGGTGCACTGGTGTGCGTTTACCAAACTATTATATAACGCACAAGTGTAGTGTATAATACACGTCAGTCAGCAGTGGCTGATAGTGTCAGTTCTTAATTTTTGCTCCTAAAACCTGTGTTAGGTTATTATTGCGTCCGTGCTTGGTTTTTAAAACCGCACGTGTGTGCCTGTTGGTGGCAGCGTACAGGTGCACTTGTGTGCAATTTCCAGAAACTTTGATATAACGCACAAGTAGTGAATATACACGTCAGCAGTGCACAGCATTGCAAAATGCGCAAGGGCATTGGCAAGGAACAAGGAAGTGGACGTGATGGTGGTGCAGGCAGAGGCCGAGGTCGTGGGCAAGCTCTAATTTCGCCACAACAAAGGGCCACATCTAGTCGCTCGCACGTCCTGTCCCAAATTCTTGGGGACCGCAGCAGTACACCGCTCTTGAACCAAGACCAGTGTCAACAGGTTGTTAGTTGGATAGCGGATAATGCTTCCAGTCAGATTGGCACCACCACAAACACTCTGTCTTCCACACGGTCAAGTGTCAGTAGCCGTGATACTGCACCGCACATTTCTGAACCTGATCCTCCTTCCTACCACCAGGCTGAGTACACGTCCTCCTCGGACATTAATGATCCCACACTTGGACACTCGGAAGAGCTGTTCACGTTTCCATTCACACATTCTGGCCTCTCGCCAGCTCATATTGAAGTGGGTCATGAGGAGATCGTCTGTACAGATAGCCAAATATTTGAGCAGCCACGTTCTCACGAAGTTGGCAACGTGTCTCAACAAGTGGTGGACGATGATGAGACACAATTGTCAGCAAGTCAGGAGGAGGAGCAGGGTGCGGAAGAGGAAGACGACGTGGTGGATGATCCAGTAACTGACCCAACCTGGCAGGAGGATATGCAGAGCGAGGACAGCAGTGCACAGGGGGAGGGAGGCGTAGCATCACAACAGGCAGTAAGAAGCAGGGTGGTGGCCCCAGGCAGAAGTCAGGCAACCGTTCCCCGTAACAACACGACGACACAAGGTGCCTGTACAAATGTTAGGTCTTCACGAGTCTGGCAGTTTTTTAAGTTGGATCCAGATGATTCAAAAAAGGCCATTTGCAACACCTGCCGTGCCAGCATCAGCAGGGGTACCAAAACTAGCAGCCTGACCACCACCAGCATGATCAGGCACATGTCAGCCAAGCACCCGACTTTGTGGGAAGTACAACAGAGTCGAGGAGCAGTGCTTGCTGATGTCACTGCTACGTCTTCGCTGGTTGTGCATGCGAGCCAATCCTCTGTCCATGCTGCCTGCGAACAAGCCTCCTCCACTCCTGCACCTGCAGTTGCCTACGCAGAAAGAACACCATCATCAAGCACGTCCTTGTCCCAGCGCAGCGTTCAGTTATCCATTGAGCAAACCTTTGAACGCAGGCGCAAATACACTGCCAACACCCCACATGCCACAGTTCTAAATGCTAACATTTCGCGACTGCTTGCGCTGGAAATGTTGCCTTTTAGGCTGGTGGAGACAGAAGCATTCCGTGACCTGATGGCGGCAGCTGTCCCACGTTACTCGGTCCCCAGCCGCCACTATTTCTCCCGGTGTGCCGTCCCCGCGTTGCATAACCACGTGTCACAAAACATCACACGTGCCCTGAACAACGCTGTTTCACCCAAAGTCCACCTAACCAAAGACACGTGGACAAGTGCTTGTGGGCAAGGCCGCTACATCTCGTTGACGGCACACTGGGTTAATATTGTGGAAGCTGGGACCCAGTCTGAGCGAGGGACGGAACACGTCCTTCCCACACCAAGGTTTGCAGGCCCTACCTCAGTCAGTGTTTCACCCACACTCTACAGCTCCGGAATGTCATGCTCTTCAGCCTCCTCCTCCTCCTGCGCATCCTCATCCACTGTGCCCTCCACACCAGTCACAAGCTGGAAGCACTGCAGCACTGCCTCGGCGAAGCGGCAACAGGCTGTGCTGAAGCTAATCTGCATAGGTGACAAACCCCACAATGCAGAAGAGCTGTGGACAGCTCTGAAACAGCAGGCAGATCACTGGCTCACACCTCTGAACCTAAAGCCAGGAAAGGTCGTTTGTGACAATGGCCGGAACCTGGTGGCGGCTTTGAGGCGAGGCCAGCTGACACATGTTCCATGCGTGGCCCATGTGCTCAACCTCGTGGTTCAGCGGTTTATAAAGTCATACCCAGAGCTGTCTGATCTGCTGGTAAAAGTTCGCCGCCTGTCTGCACATTTTCGAAAGTCACCTACTGCTTCAGCCGGCCTTGCCGGCTTTCAGCGCCGTTTGCATCTTCCGGCTCACAGACTGGTGTGTGATGTCCCCACGCGTTGGAATTCAACTCTGCACATGTTGGTCAGGATATGTGAGCAGAAGAGGGCAGTTGTTGAGTACCTGCATCACCTAAGCCGTCGGGAAATGGGTCAAACTCCACACATAACACCTGAGGAGTGGAGATGGATGTCAGACCTATGTACCATCCTCCAAAACTTTGAGGACTCCACCAAGATGGTGAGTGGTGATGACGCCATTATTAGCGTCACCATACCGCTACTCTGCCTTCTAAAACGGTCCCTGCTGAAAAACAAACATGATGCATTGCAGGCGGAGCGCGATGAGTTGCAGCAAGAAACAGTAGTGGGTGTGGGTGATAACACACAGCCCAGCCTCGTCTCATCACAACGTGCAGTGGAGGACTATGACGAGGAGGAGGATGAAGACATGGAGCAACTCTCCGGCCAAATTGAGGATATGACATGCACACCAGTCATATCCTCGATTCAGCGTGGCTGGCCAGAGGACAGGGTAGATGAGGAGGAGGAGGAGGAGGAGGAGGAGGACAGCATGTTCAGTCATCTTGTTGGTCAGGCTACTGAAGTCCTGGCTGTTAAGAGTCTGGCGCACATGGCTGACTTTATGGTAAGCTGCCTGTCTCGTGACCCTCGCGTTAAGAACATCTTGGCCGACAATCATTACTGGTTGGTAACACTGTTAGACCCACGCTACAAGGAGAACTTTTTGTCTCTTATTCCCGTGGATGAGAGGTCAACCAAAATGCAGCAGTTTCGGAAGGCCATACTCACGGAAGTAGGCAAAGCATTCCCCTCACAAAACGCTAGCGGCATAGGTCAGGAATCAGTGGACAACCGAGGCGTACAGCCGAGAGAGGCACAAGTCCAATCCGCCAGAGGTAGGGGAACAGTCTTTAAGATGTGGGACAGTTTTCTCAGCCCCTCACGTACCACAGCCCCTGAGGTGCGGGGTAGTGCCACAAGAAATCCTAAGTTTGCCCAGATGCTGAAGGAGTACCTTGCAGATCGAACAACTGTACTCCGACATTCCTCTGTGCCTTACAATTATTGGGTATCCAAGCTGGACACGTGGCATGAATTGGCTCTCTACGCCTTGGAAGTCCTGGCCTGCCCTGCTGCTAGCGTTTTGTCAGAGCGTGTTTTTAGTGCCGCAGGTGGAATCATTACAGATAAACGCACCCGCCTGTCAACTGAAAATGCTGACAGGCTGACTCTGATAAAGATGAACAAGGGTTGGATTGGGCCAGACTTCACCACACCACCAGCAAATGAGAGCGGAATTTAAAGTTTGCCATGTACCTCCACTCACCCATGGGTACACTTCTCGACTTTGGATAATCGCTGGACTGCTCCTCCTTCTCCTCATGCGCCATCATGATGACAGTTACAATAGTTAGGTCTTTGTTTCAGGTATACCCCCAGTGGTAAATTTTTTCGCCCATTCTTTGCAGAATGGACATTACAACGACAGGAGACCCGCTCCTTTGCAATGGGAACAATGTTTTGAGGCCCTCATGCACGTCTCTACCCAGGGACAACGTGTAGCCTCCCAATTTTTGGCTGCCCTGCCTAAGGGCTATACTATAATACACCCACTTCCTTAAAATGGACACTTAATGTTTTGAGGCCCTCATGCACGTCTCTACCCAGGGACAATGTGGAGCCTCCCAATTTTTGGCTGCCCTGGCAAAGGGCTATACTGAAATAGACCCACTTCCTTACAATGGGCACTTCAGGTTTAAAGGCCATCATGCACGTCTCTATCCAGGGACAATGTGGAGCCTCCCAATTTTTGGCTGCCCTGCCTAAGGGCTATACTATAATACACCCACTTCCTTAAAATGGACACTTAATGTTTTGAGGCCCTCATGCACGTCTCTACCCAGGGACAATGTGGAGCCTCCCAATTTTTGGCTGCCCTGGCAAAGGGCTATACTGAAATAGACCCACTTCCTTACAATGGGCACTTCAGGTTTAAAGGCCATCATGCACGTCTCTATCCAGGGACAATGTGGAGCCTCCCAATTTTTGGCTGCCCTGCCTAAGGGCTATACTATAATACACCCACTTCCTTAAAATGGACACTTAATGTTTTGAGGCCCTCATGCACGTCTCTACCCAGGGACAATGTGGAGCCTCCCAATTTTTGGCTGCCCTGGCAAAGGGCTATACTGAAATAGACCCACTTCCTTACAATGGGCACTTCAGGTTTAAAGGCCATCATGCACGTCTCTATCCAGGGACAATGTGGAGCCTCCCAATTTTTGGCTGCCCTGCCTAAGGGCTATACTATAATACACCCACTTCCTTAAAATGGACACTTAATGTTTTGAGGCCCTCATGCACGTCTCTACCCAGGGACAATGTGGAGCCTCCCAATTTTTGGCTGCCCTGGCAAAGGGCTATACTGAAATAGACCCACTTCCTTACAATGGGCACTTCAGGTTTAAAGGCCATCATGCACGTCTCTATCCAGGGACAATGTGGAGCCTCCCAATTTTTGGCTGCCCTGCCTAAGGGCTATACTGAAATACACCCACTTCCTTAAAATGGACACTTAATGTTTTGAGGCCCTCATGCACGTCTCTACCCAGGGACAATGTGGAGCCTCCCAATTTTTGGCTGCCCTGGCAAAGGGCTATACTGAAATAGACCCACTTCCTTACAATGGGCACTTCAGGTTTAAAGGCCATCATGCACGTCTCTACCCAGGGACAATGTGGAGCCTCCCAATTTTTGGCTGCCCTGCCTAAGGGCTATACTATAATACACCCACTTCCTGACAATGGACACTTAATGTTTTGAGGCCCTCATGCACGTCTGTATGCAGGGGCATTAGTGAACCTCACAATTTAGGACTGCCCTGGCAAAGGAAAATACTACAAAGACTCACTTCCTCAAAATGGGCACATTAGACTCAAGAGGCCTTCATGTACGTCTCTTCTCAGGGACATCGGAGTGCCACACAATGTTTTCACGTAAAATCTTTCATGTATTGATCTCAAAAAGTAACATACACCAGCTCTATCTCACTATTGGGTATGTGCCCTTAACATTTCCGCCATGAAAAATCATTTTGGGGTCATTTTGGAAGGTTTTCTGGTGAGTCCGTAAAAATGGCGTAAAACGCGGACAAAATTGTTCACAGCTGTGACTTTTGAGTGATAAATGCTTCAAGGGGTCTTCCCCATGCTGTTGCCATGTCATTTGAGCACTCTTCTGAGACTTTTGTGACATTTTTAGGGTTTCTCCATGCTGCCGGGAGGTCATTTCACAAAAATACTCGGGTCTCCCATAGGATAACATTGGGCTCGTTGCTCGGGCCGAGTACACGAGTATCTTGGGAGGCTCGGCCCGAGCTTCGAGCACCCGAGCTTTTTAGTACTCGCTCATCACTATTGGAGTGGTTTTCCAAGCCATCACAAATTATGCGGAAACTTTTGAAATGCAGTATGATGTGTTACTTTCTAATGTAAGTTGTGTTAAAGGGAAGGTGTCACATTTTTAAATTTTTGTATTACTAATAGTGATTATGGAATCAATTATTTTTAATACAAAATTAAATTGTTTATTTAGGTTTTATTTAATTCTGTTTCTACTCAAACACTGGGGGCTGCCATTTACCTCAAATACGACAGCCCTGTGCACAATGGCTGATAGTCGGGCTCCGACCCTATATTTACACTGTGTGCTTCCGGCTGTGACCTGGACAAACTGCTGTATGTAAGACAGTACTACATGTAAGAATGAAAAAATGACAATAGAATCTGCATAACTGCCATGAACTTTAAGAATAAAGAGAAATTTAGCTATTGAATTGATCAATGCAACAGAGCCCCAACACCTCGTCACGGTATTCTCTTACATTGGGGTCCCTAGCTAATGTGTGTCCTCTCATACAGTTAAAAAACTTACTGTGTATGGGAAGCTGAGACCCAGGCTATATATGTATAATGTGGACTGGTGATAGGTGTGGGTGGGGTCGGGTTCACAAATGAAAGACTACAAACCAATTAAGAAATAACAACTGGAACACCATTCTAAGTCTGAACTGGGTACAAAAACCCTAAAAAACTTCACTATATAAAGAGAAGGGCTGCACACCAGCGACAGTGCAAGGAGAATAAATGTAAAGCAGAAACTGCAGTATGAATACTGACATGAAAAATACAATAGCTATATGTAAGAATGAAACTATGACAATGGTATCTGCATTACTGCCATGAACTTAAGAATAAAGAGAAATGTAGCTATTGAATTGATCAATGCAACAGAACTCCAAAACCTCGTCACGGTATTCTCTTACCTTAGATATGGTATTTTTCATGTCAGTATTCATACAGCAGTTTCTACTTTACATTTATTCCCCTTGCACTGGTGTGCAGCCCTTCTGTTTATATAGTGATTTTTGTAGGGTTTTTGCACCCAGTTCAGACTTAGGGGTACTTTGCACATTGCGACATCGCTACTGCGATCTCGTCGGGGTCAAATCGAAAGTGACACACATCCGGTGCCGGTAACGACGTCACAACGTGTAAAGCCTAGAAGCACCGATAAACGATCGCAAAAGCGTCGAAAACCGGTGATCTGTGTAGTGTCGGTCATTTCCATAATTTCGCTGCAGCGACAGGTACGATGTTGTTCCTCGTTCAGTGGGCAGCACACATCGCTCTGTATGAAGCCGCAGGAGCGAGGAACATCTCCTTACCTGCTTCCCGCCTGCAATGAGGAAGGAAGAAGGTGGGTGGGATGTTTACGTCCCACTCATCTCCACCCATCCGCTTCTATTGGCCGCCTGCCGTGTGATGTCGCTGTGACGCCGCACGACCCGCCCCCTTAGGAAGGAGGCGAGTCGCCGGCCAGAGCGACGTCGCAGGGCAGGTAAGTGCGTGTGAAGCTGCCATAGCGATAATGTTCGCTACGGCAGCTATCACAAGATATCGCATCTGCGACGGGGGTGGGGACTATCGCGCTCGGCATCGCTACAATCAGCTAGTGATGTTGCAGCGTGCAAAGTACCGCTTAGAATGGTGTTCCAGGAATTATTTCTTAATTAGTATTTATGGTTATGACTTTTCTGATTGGCCCTCATTTTTGCTCTTGCGCAGCATAAGTACATTATCTAAGACTATTAAAGTACTTTAAGACTGCTGCACGGTTTATCTAATTTAACTTACTGCTCTTATGTGGCGCCCTGGCCTAGCCAGGTCGTCACAGATAACATACAAACTCCCCCACCCCCACTAGACAGGGACACCAGCCAAACAAAAACCCTTGTTGCCTCCCTCCAGTGTCTGATGTCCACACCAGGTGGGGTGCAGCTAAGCGGTTGGCACCACCCACCGAGGAGTTCACAGGCCTGGAGGCAGGAAAAGTGTCAGATAGAGTTTAGAGTTTGAAGTGAGAGGAGTGAGCACTTGGGTGTCTGGGTTTGTGGCCCAGGCATTGACAGCAAGGTTGCAGATGGCCACCACCGTCTGCCAAGAGTGGTGGAGCAACGCGGAACCATAGGACCGGGGACGGGCTACGGCCCGCCGGTACCAATCGGGGAGCGAAGTGAAGCCAGCACACACAGGCAGGGCCATCGGACCCCGACCAGGCTTGGAGCCGCCGTCAATAGTCAGATCCGAATGTGACTGGAACCCCAGGGGTTTCACAACAGCAAAAGTCCCGATTAAAGGCAACCGCCCACACCGTGAGGGTATACAGCTACCGCCTAAGGCTAGAGACCCAAGGGCCAGCACCTGCCGGCAAACGGGCTCCTCCGGTACCTATATACCGGGGAGCGGACTACCGTTGAGAATCCATAGTAGTCAGAAGGAGAACATCAAGGTGCAGGGAAAGACAGCCGCCATCACCTGTCCGGGGAGAGACACTGCAGCCGGCTGTGGGACCCGTCCATCCAGCCATTTGGTTTACCGAGGACTTTGTACCTTTCTTGCTGAGTGAGTACATCCGTGTCATCCGGCACCGCGCCGCGCTGTCCCTGCAACCCTGCACCTCACCAACCCTGCCTCCCCGTCACAACATCACCAGGCCCCGGGACCACCGACCCCTACCCACGGAGGGGGAAAACAACATCCCAGCTGCTCCCCAGCATCGCTCCCGGGATCCCCGTCATCAGCAGCGGTGGTGCCTATCTTCACCACGACCCGTGGGTGGTGTCACGAACTAAATTCCCCAAACCAACCACCCCTTTCACTCACGGGCGAGGAGTGCCTCTCGAGTCCCCGGATCCGGCCCACCGCTCAAGCCACCAAGCAGCCATCGCAGCAGCGCCGGACCCGAGCGTTAGCAAGAGCGCAGCAGCGACGGCGTCTTCCCCGCCCGCGACAACTTGGCGTCACGAACAGGATTGAACTCCTCTATCTACCAGTAGAAGTGCGCCTTGTGATCTCCGCCGGCGGTGTCCGGCCGAAAATTTTGAAGCGCCGCCATCTTGGCGCGAAAATCTCCCGCTCAAGCATCTTCTCCGAGCAAGGGAAGGCGCAAAAGCGAAGCCCCGCCCCCAACAAACGGAAGTGAGGAAGAGTACCAAGGGGGCGCGAGAGTGTGTCTGCCTGATGTAGCTGAGGCTATAAAAGCGGGGATGCCAGGATTCTGCAGACAATTGTTCCTGGAACACGGCCACGCATGATGTCCTGTCCGTCCGGCACCGCGGAAATCCCCGAGCCCACGCCAGGAACAGCGGCGTGGGTGGAAGCCCGGACCGCACAGATGTGCTGCCGCCTTCAAGCCCAGGTCCGGTTCCTGATGCAGCGCTGGGTGGCTGAGATGGAGGAAGTGGCGGCGGCCGTGCGGAGACGCGAGGTGGAGACAGAGTTGGAGGAGCGGGTAAGCAACCCACGCCCCTATGTCCGAGAAGGACCGGTTGCTGCGGCTGAGGGGCCCGGCCTGCGCCCGCTCACCCTCCTGCTTCCCCCGCCATCCGTACCGGCTGCTGTTGTCCCTCCCCTTGGTCCGCTACCCCCAACACCAGTAGCGGAAGCCAGTTTGTCCGCCCTAGAGGACCGGCCTGGGGGCGTTGTTCGGGAACGGCCTGTGTCCCTTTCGCTACCGTGGAAGGCCCCGTGGGAAGTAGCCATCTGCGACAAGGAGCCATCGGCCCCGGAAGTGGCCGCACCTGAAGCCGTCCCGGCTCCGGCAGTCCGCCCGGCCGTGGAAGAACCAGCCGCTGCTGGCCCGAAGGCTCAACCAGTGAGGTCAGCAAGCCCTGAGTCCTCCGCCTCGGCTGATGCTGCGCCGGGCCGCAACTGCAAAGCCGCAGTCCAGGCCATGTCACCGCAGGACCCCCACGAAAGAGAACCGGTAGTGGCCAGTGTGGGTGCGGTCCAGCGGGGCCCAATCCGGGCGCAGGGGTCTGCCAACGCCCCATACTGGGACAGGGAACCAAACCCGTTGGGCCGGGAGATCGCCGCTAGAGAGCAACAGAGGGCCGAAGTGATGGCGAGGGTGATCCGAGAGAAAGATGCACTCCGTCAGGCCACCTTTCGGGTGCGGGGCCCGGTGTACGAGGGTCAAGTCCGGCAGTTCGACCAACGGAGGGGGTTTGGCTTCATCTATGAGCCGGGCCTGGAGGCCGAAGTATTCGTGGCCTGCCGCGATGTCAATTCGCACCTCCCCACGGGCCATCCAGTTCGTGATTTATTGCCTGGTGACCTAGTGACTTATACCCGCCACTGCGGAGAGAGGGTCTGGTTCGCCCTGGATGTAAAACAGAGGAAGAGCCACAGTGAGCAGACGCGGCCCCAGCCCCCTCCATCTCCACCAAGCCGTCCGGATGTGGAGCTAGAAGAGGTCCTGGAGGAGTATGACCTCAAGTAGTGGCAGCGGTTCGCCGTTGCAAGCAGTTGTCCCCCGTTGGGACCCTCAGCAGTGTGATTGAATGACTCTAATGAACCGTGAACCTTTACCTATTATCCATGTGATTATTCCGGCCGTTGCCGGCAAGTTGTCCCCGGAGGGACCCTGTGTGTTTTACCACCTGCATGAGAGATTACTCATGGACATGGCCGAGAACTGGCAGGCCACCCACAAACTTGTGGGCTTGTAAATAAGTTGAGGGGTGATATTCCGTCGGAGCCGCCTCCGGAGAGGCAGATTGGAGGAAGGGCCCGCAGCAGAGCAGGCTGGGGCCCGGCCACCACCAGGACCGGTGGCCATCCTCCAGGGGTCAGGGGTCCCCCAAGGACGTGGGGTCCCCTGAAGTGACAGCTGGGTGCGAGTAACCGTACCAGTGCCCGCTCGGGCAGCCTGAACCTGGCTGGGGTCAAGGGGTGCTGCCCACTTCTTAGGGGCAGCATCAGGGCTAGGTTGCTTGGGTGGGAGAGCGGAGGACATCCGTCAGTCCGTCTGTTAGTATTAAAAATGTTTATGTTTATATGTGCAACGTTCAAGTGTCCTCACAAAAATGCTTATGTTTGAAAATGTTTACATATTATTTATATTTTTACAGTTTTAAAAAAGAAAAATAAAACCGGTTATGGATGGGCAGCCCGCGGACGGTCTGCATTTCACCAAGGGGGAATGTCGCGCCCTGGCCTAGCCAGGTCGTCACAGATAACATACAAACACCCCCACCCCCACTAGACAGGGACACCAGCCAAACAAAAACCCTTGTTGCCTCCCTCCAGTGTCTGATGTCCACACCAGGTGGGGCGAAGCTAAGCGGTTGGCACCACCCACCGAGGAGTTCACAGGCCTGGAGGCAAGAAAAGTGTCAGAGTTTGGAGTTTGAAGTGAGGAGTGAGCACTTGGGTGTCTGGGTTTGTGGCCCAGGCACTGACAGCAAGGTTGGCAGATGGTGGTGGCCGTCTGCAGGAGTGGTGGAGCAACGCGGAACCGTAGGACTGGGGACGGGCTACGGCCCGCCGGTACCGATCGGGGAGCGAAGTGAAGCCAGCACACACAGGCAGGGCCATCGGACCTCGACCAGGCTTGGAGCTGCTGTCAATAGTCAGATCCGAATGTGACTGGAACCCCAGGGGTTTCACAACAGCAAAAGTCCTGATTGAGGGTATACAGCTAACGCCTAAGGCTAGAGACCCAAGGGCCAGTGCCTGTGGGCAGACGGGCTCCTCCGGTACCCATATACCGGGGAGCTGACTACCGTTGGGAATCCATAGTAGTCAGAAGGAGAACATCAAGGTGCAGGGAAAGACAGCCGCCATTACCTGTCCGGGGAGAGACACTGCAGCCGGCTGTGGGACCCGTCCATCCATTAGTTTGGTTTACTGAGGACTTTGTACCTTTCTTGCTGAGTGAGTACACCCATGCCATCCAGCACCGCGCCGCGCTGTCTCTGCAACCCTGCACCTCACCAACCCTGTCTCCCCGTCACAACATCACCGGGCCCCGGGACCTCCGACCCCTACCCACGGAGGGGGAAAACAACATCCCAGCTGCTCCTTACCATCGCTCCTGGGATCCCCGTCATCAGCAGCGGTGGTGCCTATCTTCACCACAACCCGTGGGTGGCGCCACGGACTAAATTCCCCAAACCAGCCACCCCTTTCACTCACGGGCGAGGAGCGCCGCTCGAGTCCCCGGATCCGGCCCACCGCTCGAGCCACCGAGCAGCCATCGCAGCAGCGCCGGATCCGAGCGTTAGCGAGAGCGCAGCAGCGACGGCGTCCTCCCCGCCTGCGACACTTATACTGTATGTTCTCCTGCGTATGCATGAATTTGCCTACTAGCTTATGTATATATTGCCTTTTAACCGCCATCTATGTATTACACTGCTATTAATTGACCTGGGTGTCAGGTTTCATGCGTGCGCATGGGTCCTATTTCTGACATCGTTCTATTCCCCTTTCCTTGCTTACTTTTTTTGGGCACGTGCTGGCTGGCTTACATGTGAGTTGCCTCAAGCATGCACACTTTATGCCATTTTATCTTGTTGGAGCACACCATGCACACTGTGTCTCTCTGTGCGCCATAGTAATTAACTCTCACATACAGCTGCACCTACACAGGGGTATGTAATCTGGACTAATTACATGCCTACTTATACAGCTATGTCTTGTTATAATGTGGATACTGCTCTGTGACCCCTGACAAAGCTGCACTGCTGGCAGTGATACGCATAGGGTCTACCCTTACCCCCTTCTCTCTTTGCACTTACATTATAGGACCTTTCTGACCTCGTACAGACGGTATCGTATCTATTTCCATTCCTATACATTCCAGGTTCTGACCTTGGGGCTTTACCTCCTTTCTCTTCCAAGGGCCCTGAATTGTTTTTTTACAGCTTTATTGTTTTCTTGGCTCTGTTAGAGATTATTTGGTCCTCTTATTGTTATGCACTGAGGTGCTTGTGTATATGTGGCGCCCTGGACAAGCCAGGGGCCACAGATAACAACA
The DNA here is from genome assembly GCF_048569485.1 of Anomaloglossus baeobatrachus. NCBI lineage: Eukaryota > Metazoa > Chordata > Amphibia > Anura > Aromobatidae > Anomaloglossus > Anomaloglossus baeobatrachus. The sequence continues at coordinate 116,140,459 of NC_134356.1, read as the reverse complement.
CCTCCACACCCCACACTCCCGGTCAGGCACACCGAAGTCAGACACAAACCCTTGTTGCCTTCCTCCAGGGGCTGAAGTTCACACCAGGGGGGTGGGCCAGGCAGTTGGCCCCACCCACCGAGGAGTTCACAGTCCTGGAGGTGGGAAAACCAGGCAGATCAGTTTTGAGTAGAGTTGAGAGAGGAGTGAAGTGGCAGTTAAGCAGCCTGAAGTTGGTCCGGGTGTGTGGCCCGGACGGATCAGCAAGGTTGGCAGACGGTGGTGACCGTCTGCAGGAGTGGCCTATTGGAGCTAACCGTAAGGACCGTGGACGGGCGGTGGCCCGGCGGTACCGGACCGGTACGCAAAGAGAAGCCAGCACCATCCGGCAGGGGCTTACGGACCCCGGCAAGGCTAGGGGTCGCCGTGAATTTGCCAAATCCGTTAGCGAAGGGAACCTCCTGGGTTTCCCAGCAGCCAAGTCCCGTCAGAAGGCAACCGTCTAACCGAGAGAGGGAAACACAGTCACCGCCAAGGCTAAAGTTCCCAGGGCCAGAGCCTGCGAGCAAAAGGGGCTCCTTCGGCACCCATCCAAGCTGGGGAGCGGGTTACCGGTGGGAACCCATTGGAACCGTTACACTACATAGGTGCAGGGAAAGGCAGTCACCATCAACCTGCCGGGAGGAGAAACACCGCAGCCGTCTGTGGGACCCATCCATCCAGCCGTGTGTTTTACCGAGAACTGTGTCCTCATCATTGGCTGAGTGAGTACCACCGTGCCGTGCGGCACAGCGCTGCCCCCGCGACCCTGCACCTCGCCAGGCCTCGTAACCCGCCTGCCATCCATCCATCCCCCCTCACCGGGCCCCGGGACAACCAACCCCCCTACCCACGGAGGGGCGAACCAACATCCAAGCTGCTCCCTGTCATCGCTCCCGGGATCCCCGTCTAGAGCAGCGGTGGTGTCACAACCTCACCACAACCGTGGGTGGCGTCACGGACAATATCCCTAAACCCAAACCACCCCCCTTTTCACTCACGGGCGAGGAACGCCGCTCGAGTCCCCGGGATCCGGCCCACCGCTCGATCCACCACCGAGCAGCAGCAGCAGCCGGACCCGAGCAGTGGGAGAGCGCAGCGTCCCCTCCTCCGCCCGCGACATATATCTGGGTAATTTGGGTACTACAGGAGACACTTTGCCCCATGATCAGGTTTTAAACATTTTTACTATTGTGTATCCAATAAAGAATATTTGAATATTTTTATTATTTAATGGTGTGCTTCCTTATGCTGGTTCTTTCTTCTCATGATTATATTTGTAGCTTTGTCAACATAAAAGGAGGGAGGCCAAGGCACAATTTCTTGCACAGGGGCCCCAAGCTGTCAGTGTCCGCCTCTGGAAATATCAAAACTACACTAAGCAGCCCACTAAGTGAAACACTGCTGGAATCAGGATCTCTGTCCCTACTTTGTTCTGTTCTCAGATTAGGTTACAAAAATCTGGTGACAGATTCCCTTTAAGAGTGTCATCCGGCCACCCTTGCTCCAAATTTTAAGATAGTAAATGACAAGATGTATGAGAAAAACGGGTTTGATGCTGCGCTAAAAACCACAACTCCAGGGGATTTGATGAAATCCTTTTCTTTATTTGCACGGGTCAACGCGTTTCGAAGGCACAGCCGCCTTCTTCATCAGGACAATACAAAGCAAAAAAGAACAGCATAACACATGTTGCTGCACACAGTGAGATATATAGTAATGAACAAGCAACAGGAATGACGTCAGAAGACCAGTGACTAATCGCCACGTGGAGTTCTCAGAGTAGAGAGAAAAAAAAAAAAGGGCGGGTGTAACTGTGAGATGAGAAAAAAGGAAAAAAAAAAAAAAAAAAAAAAGAGAGGGTGTAACCAGTATTGGTCTCAAAGGTGCTGGAAAAATACATTGATAACATTAAATTAATGAAAATAAATTGTGAAAAATATATATATGCACATGTATGTATATCTGCAAAAAAATACACATGCATAAAAAGCTGCAAAGATATGAATTTATATAAATAAAAATGAATTAATAAGAAATATATGAAAAGTGTACAGTGAACACATGAAGGTATCTGATATATCCATATTCTTCTTCAAAAAGAAGTGATAACTGTTAGATAAAAATATTGTTTAAGGGGTTTAATTTATTAGATTCATTAAAGTGACCGATAAAGTATATTTGGTGCAGGACTATTGTGGTTGAACAAGTGTGGAGAACCCTTATCTAGATCGAGGTGAAGAAAGTTCAAACAAGACCATGGGAAAAAAAGATACTGAGCATGCGTGAGCTGACCCAGCTCATTATCACAGGGACCCGCTCGCAAGGGTAATGTGCGGACAGAGCGTGGGAAAAAGGAAAAAACACATGTGTAAAAGGAAAAAATAAACGCAGCAAAGGGAAGGATTAAGAAATATGCCTGCGAAGGCTAAAGATAGGGAAAAAGGGGGGGAGGAGGAAGAGAAGGTCCTACATTGAATCAACTGTAGGAAACCAGTTGAGATGTGTTCATAAAATGGTAGAACATGTCCTGCAGAAATGTGGCCGACAATAGTAAAATGAGCACGGGGAGCTATGAAGGTGGCAATGCAAACCTCAAATTTAGAATAATGACATATATGTCTACATAAAAATATATCATATAAAAATATAAATATATATAAATATATCATATAAAATGATTTCATCCTTAAAGAAAACACACTAAAATGTGGAATAAAAGGGGGGGCAAAAATGACCTTCCCATCGGGGCTGCAGCTGACCACCATATGCACTTTCTGCCTAAATGCTCGCAGAGGAGTTGTGCCTGTCACAACTGAAACAGGTGAGTACCTGTCTCTTTACATTTTAATCTCTTGTCCACCAGATAAGACCCTATTTTGCGCTTTCTTCCTCCACAGTTTTTTCCTAAGATAGTAAATGGGCAGCCCTTGCTCAACATTTTAAGAAGGTCATTATGCGACTGTGCCGCCCCTGCAGCGGTCGAATCGCTCGGATCCGGAGGTCTGCTGTAGCTCGAGGGTCTCCGGACCCGGGGCTTGCGGCCACTCAAATGTAAAGGGGACTATTTACAGGGGATAAGAGTTTGTGACGCCACCCGTGATTCGTGGTAAGGGGAGTTCCGCTACTGCCGATGGGAGTACCCGAGGGAGATGAAGTGGGGGCAGCCAGATGACGTTTCCCTCCACGGGTAGGGGAGACCCCGGGACTCTGGATAGTGGTATTGGGGAGTGGGGTGCGGATTGGAAGCAGGGGAGGACCATGTATTCACTCAGTGTTGGTGATGATGCGGCCGCAAAGCAGACTCTGACAACAAGGTGAACCAAGTCTCTGGGTGCCACTGCCCTCTTGGGGGAGCACATCTGGATATCCGTCCCCTATAGTACTGCCGGGTGGTCCGGAGCCTGCCTCCATGCACAAATTAAAAGTTTTCTTGTGGCCCGTTGGCATAAAGCTGTCCGGGCCCCGCTCCCTACTTATTGGTAGTAGAGCTATGCTCTCAAGGGCTCACGCTTGGGATTTCTGTGGGCTGCTCGAGTTGGAAAGCCCTATCCCCCTCGTTGTGCTAGTGCCCCTGATCTCTGAGCTTCTATGGGGACAGTCTGTAAAGTCACTATCCTCCGCAGGTTAATTGCCGGGTTGCCTGAAGCTATTCCCCGACCTATGGTTGAGTACCCCACCGTGCTTTCGGTCCCAGACCGGTTATTAGACTCAGATATTAGAGCCTGGACGCTCTTCTTGAAAAATATAATATTACCAGTTATGTATATTAGATTTTATGACAGGGTGTTGATCCAGGGAACTAGTCTGATTGCCGTATGTGGAGTCAGGAAGGAATTTTTTTCCCCATTGGAGCTTATTTGACACATTGGGGTTTTTTTGCCTTCCTCTGGATCAACATGTTAGGCTACGGGTTGAACTAGATGGACTTAGAGTCTCCCTTCAACCTTAAAAACTATGAAACTATGAAACTATGAAGATGCCTCACGTCCTCCAAGACCGGGTCCAGGCACCCAGCCTCAATACCCTGCGACCGGGTCTCTGACTCCTCTGGCCCCGACCACTGTGCGACCCAACCTCTAACTCCCCGGGAGCTCCAACTCCCAGCTCCTCACTCTTTGGGAGCTACTACTTCACTGACTAAGCTTTGCTCTCCACTTCCTCTCACTGACGTCCTCCCTCCAACCAGCCCGCCTGACCCCTAGGTGGGCGGCCCTATTCCAGCTCAGCAGCCCACTGGTGTGTTTAACAGGGTGTGGTTGGGATTTGGATGCTGATGGAGGCAGGACTATAGGTTGGTAACCCAGAACCATGGGGGGTTGAGTCCTAAATTAAGGTATAAAGAGTGTGTGTGACGCCCTTGACTAGCCAGGTAGTCACAGATAGCACCCCGCACCACACCTGTCCCCTAATAAGGTAACATCACCCAACCACATTAAACCCTAGTCACCTCCCTCAGTGCTTGATGGACACACCAGGGGGCGGAGCCAGGCGGTTGGCACGCCCACCGAGGAGTTCAGAGAGCCTGAGGCAGGAAAAACAGTTCAGTTTAGTCTGGCAGTTCAGTTTAAGTGTCGAGTGGAGGAGGTCAGGCCTGTGACAGGCCTGTGACAGACTGACAGGTGCCAGGGTAGGAGCCCTTGTACCTCTGGCTAGGAGGCAAGCGGTTGCCTCAGCCTGCAGGAGCCGGGAAGACGGCTCGGTGGAACCGTGGTGGACCAGGACACGGTAGTGGTCCGCCAGTACCGACCTGGGGAACCGAATCGGAAACCGAAGCACAAAGAGGGGGTACTCAGACCCTGAAACGAGGTCCAGAAGCCACTGGACCGAGTTAATTAACTGATTGTGGTCTGGACTATAGGTCCTTTCCCACCCAAAGTCCCGACTGAAGACAACAGCCCAACGAGGGGGGTAGAAAGCCACCGCACAGGCAGAGAGATCCCACGGGCCAGCGTCTGAGGGCAAAAGGGCTCTCCCGACATTCACAAAGCCGGGGAGCGGACTCCCGTCGCTGAAGCGCATGCAGTCCACAGCTACACTACACGGTGCAGGAGAAAGGCAGAGACCACCAACCGGGTGGGGGACCAGACGCAGCCGGCTGCGGGCACCGACCACCATCAACTTTGTTTACCAGAGACTTGTGTGTGTTTATAATCGTGAGTACAACAGTGCCCTCTGGCCGCGCACCTCCCTGCACCGCCCAACCAAACTACAACTCCCAACGGGTCCCGGGGCCACCATCCCTGCCCACGGAGGAGTTAACAACTTGCTGCATAATATCTCCCCCGGGTGTCCCGCAATAGCAACGGTGGTGTCCACCTTCACCACAACCCGTGGGTGGCGTCACTAACTCAAATACGGCTCCGGACGTACACCTACGTCCCCTAAACCGCCAGCCCCTTTCAGATCGAAGTGACCACGGGGCCCCCGGGTCCGGAGACGCTCGAGCCACCCACCAGCGAGCCCGGATCCGAGTGGCTCGGTCGCAGCCGAGCCCGGGGCGGTACATGTGCAGTACCCTGTGATGTCCTGACTAGTCCAGGGGCATCACACGATGCTCGCTCTTCATTTTTCCACGGGTGTGTATGATGTCTTCCGTCATATTTTTTTCAGAATGTGTATAAGGCCTACCTCGACAATTCTCATATATATATATAGATGTAAAGCCTCTCAGGGGTAAATGTTTTTCAGCCCATGCATAGTCTTTATGAGTGCAGAGTCTTTGAGTGCAGAAATCCCACTACCTAACATTTTTAACAGAATGTGTATGAGGCCCTCCTTTACGTTTAATAAAGGGTATATCAGAGTCCCTTTTTATTTACAGTTTTGGCAATTCTTGCATTGTTCTCGTAGGCTTTGTTAGTTTCAGAGTCTCTCCATAAATTAAACAGCATGTGTCTGACCATGTTGCACACACCACATGCCCAGCTAAGGAAGTTAAATGTTAAAGCATGTAACGGTCATTACCGATGGGTGTAGTTTTATTTCTCTCTCTACTATGTCATCTACTGTAGTCATAAGTGACAAGGAAATATGCTGAGAAATGGCCTGGCCTGCTCTAATCCCTAAATATCCCTCCTCCAGCAGCTATCCCTACAGTGAATGCAGGTAACAGCAGTTTACTTCAGCAGTTTACTTCAAGAAATGACAATAATTAATCCTGAAAGGACTTTTGGTTTTAAGTTGCAGCAGCAGAATAACTATAGAAGGACTGTAAGGCAATAAACCCTTCCTATATACCTGCTCTAATCCCTAAATATCCCTCCTACAGTAGCTATCTGTCACGCACAAATTTTCGGAAGGTCAAGCGCATGGCGAGACACACAATAAACAAGGGATTCACCACAACAAACAAGGGGTACACCAGGGACACTTTAGCAATGGTGAGCTCTGGTGCTAGGAAAAGGGATGATGGTACACCTCCTGCACTCACCTGCGGCTGTACCCTACTCTCCTAGCCAGTCCCTATACAGGTTCTGCACTTGTTGCTGAGCAGGATACCTGAAACCCTGAGAGACACTGTAATAACCCTGGCTAATGAGCTGGCAGGTGAGAATCTCTAGTTCCACTGCTGTGCTAATACAAAAAGAGGGGAAGGTATGACAATCATAGAAAACAACAAAAGTTAAAGCCCAACTTCACAGCTGAAGTCAGACACCAGGATTGCAGTCTACACCACTGCACACAATAAGCAGCTTCTTCCACCTCGAGGCTTAGCTTCAGAATGAATCAGAATAACCAGCCCCCTCTGCTGGGAGATGTGACCATATATAGGGAAAGGGAGTGGTCACCAACGAAAAGCACCTTAGGCCAGGAGTCACAAGCTGCTAGAAAATAAAACTGACATTAACCCTTTCAGCACCAAAGGAAAGGGAAATACGTTTAATGTGAGGAGTCTCAGTTGTCAAAGAGAGACACTGGCCCAGATCCTGTTACAAGTCTCTAAATGTAGAGAAATGGCTGCCACACTATCTCTACAGAGAATGCAAGTAACAGTGGTTTTACTACAAGAAAGGACAGTAATTAGCCCTGATTAGCAATATAGCTATAAAATGACTGTAAGGCAATAAATCCTGCCTATATGCCTGCTGAAATCTAACCTCTCACTCCTAGATCAACTCTCCATGAACTGCCGTGTGCCGAGCATCACGTCCACGGGTCTTTTATAAAACCTGATGATGCGATGCAGCCGGCCAGTTACAGTAATGCCAGTAGACAACATGGGTACGGCATTAGCATGTATCGCAGGCAATCGCCTTATGTTAATTGGCAGTGAAAAATCCCCAAAACATGAGGGATAAGTGCTTGAGCATGGCGCTTGAGCACACACAATACTCAACTGAGTAAAGAGCTGTCATGCTAGTGATGAAGTGACTGGGAATTGGGACTCCTAAACTGACCATTAGAGTAGGTGAGTCCCTGTCCCTCATCCCAGATGTACGCCTGATGGTGGCAAAGTCTGGAACCCCCAGCATAGCCCTAACTCCGGAGAAGTCCTGGTCTTTTACCCCCTCTTCCTCACCCCGAGAGTGGGCCAGGACTGAAGTGATAAATCCCGACCCCAATAGACAGACCAGAAAGAACTAAAACTGCAACTCACATTAGTCACTCACAAAGGTAAAGACAATATGTGTACAGGAGGAAGTAAAGAAAAAGAAGGAAATACACAACGACAAGGATATCTCCACAACCATAAAAATAGCAGACAGCAGTGCTCCAGAAGCTGAATCACCATGCACCAAGACCAGTATTGCTTTTACAATATTCAGCATGGAGGAACAAGATCCACCATCTTTTAACGGGAACCTGTCATCAGAAATTTTGCACTAAACCTAAAAGATTCCCCCTCTGCAGCTCCTGGACTGCATTCCAGCAATGTTCCTGTTGTTTGTGCCCCCTTTCTGACCAAAATAAAGACTTTGTAAAGTGGTACCTTTTTGTATTCAGATCTTGATAATGGTACACGGGGGCAGGCTCTCTGGTGTCCGTTAGTCTGCCTCCCTGTTGCTTTAGGCCGTCCCCCATCGCGCAATTTCAAAGAGGTGACGTGAGGTAAGCTGGCCAGCGCTTGCGCAGAATGGTGGAGGCGGCGGTGGAGGCGGCGGTGAAAGCACGAGCACGCGATTATGGGCGGGTTCTTGCTGATGAAAATCACAGTGCTGGCCATGATCTCGCGCATGCGCAACACATCACCAGCGGTCACACTGCACATTGCACAGTCCCGCGAGAGTGGCACGATGCATGCGTGAGATTATGGCCGCCCATAATCTCGCGCATGCGCAACACGTCACCAGCGGTCACACTGTACATTGCAGTCCCGCGAGAGTGGCACGTCGCATGCGCGAGATTATGGCCGCCCATAATCTCGCACATGCGCCGTGCCACTCTCGCGGGACTGTGCAATGTGCACAGTGTGACCGCTGGTGACGTGTTGTGCATGCGCGAGATTATGGGTGGCGCTGTGACTTTCATCAGCAAGTACCCGCCCATAATCTCATGGTCGTGCTTTCACCGCCGCCTCCACCGCCGCCTCAACCATTCTGCGCAAGCGCTAGCCAGTTTACCTCACATCACCTCTTTGAAATTGCGTGATGGGGGGACGGCCTAAAGCGTTAGGGAGGCAGACTAACGGCCACCAGAGAGCCCGCCCCCATGTACCATTATCAAGATCTGAATACAAAAAGGTACCACTTTATAAAGTCTTTATTTTGGTCAGAAAGGGGGCACATAAACAACAGGAACATTGCTAGAATGCAGCCCAGGAGCTGCAGAGAGGGAATCTTTTAGGTTTAGTGCAAAATTTCTCATGACAGGTTCCCTTTAAAGGGCAGAGGCAGCTGTGATAGGTCTTCTGTAACCTGCGACTGCAGGAACAACTCACCGGCTAGCAGGAATTAACTCCTGCCAGACCGATTACCATCGAGTACAGAACTTGTCGATGGCCAGCTTTATAGTATAGTGAACACGGTGAATAAAATATCACCAAAACAATAGTGTAATTGCACTTTTTTTTGCAATTTCACCGCGTTGGAATTTTCCCCCCATTTTTCAGTACAATATATGGTAAAACTAATGGTTTCGTTCAAAAGAAAAACTTGTACCACAAAAAATAAGCCCTCATATGACAAGATTGACAGAAAAATAAAACAGTTATGGTTCTCGGAAAAAGGGGAGGAAAAAATGAAAATGAAAAATGGAAAATCGCCCAGAGTGAAGGGGTTAAGAAGGGCGTCCGCAATGCCAGTCTATGTTACTTTAAAAAAAAAAAAAAAATTAAGTCCTAAAATGACAGCAAAACCTTCCACCTGGCACTACTACAATTCAGGCAGCTCTAATAGTATTGGAAGGCAGAAAATCATTGAAAAAAAAAGCAAAACATCATGACATGCGCAGCTATCAATATAGAAGTCAAGGTCCCCCTCACTGTATATTATACTTACAGGATATCACTAGTAACAAAGCGGATAAAATTACAGGGGACAACATCACAGACGGTGCCCTCTGGCTTTCTCAAGGGTCTACCATCTGTGATTGCAAATGTGCTAGCATCTCTCTCGCTAGAATACTGGACTTATAATTTTGTAATGTGAGAAATCTTACAAAAGAAAGTACACAGGCAGCCGATATAGGAAAAAGCTAAAATGGTCATCTTTATTGGATGGCACGATTAGTATAACAGTAGATGCGTGTCACTCATTGACAGACTCACTTTTTTGTGTGTATTATTGTCCTAATCGTGTAAATCAATAAAGATTACCCTTTTAACTCTTTCTTATATTGGCTGCCTATGCAAAAACAAAGTAGCTTTATTTAAAGGAAGACACACCAAACAGACAAAAACGTAGCATCAAATAAGCGATGAAAATCCCAAGTAAGCTAAGGTGCATAAATTCTGCAGTCTCAAAAACTCAACAAACACTGATCATGGAAACGTAGCCTTTCACTTTCCTATGTTGCAGAATTGCTTTGTATGACATCTGATTTTTTTCTCGCACCCATTGACTTGAATGAGTGAGTGTCATCTGATTTCAGAGTCAAATTGTGGCATGCTGCGATTTTTTTTCTCACTCCGAATCGGCATGAGAAAAAAAATATTCATCAGCACTGCCTCAATGAATAATATTGGTCCAAGTGCAATACCTGTTTTTCTCGATTTGCACTCATCTGATTTGTACGGTGGTGTGAGTGAGTCCGAATGATGAGTCTAGGAGGCAAGAAGAGGAAAACTAGACTAAAAAGAAGCACATTTCTCTTATAAAGTTCATTGCAAACAATCTTATATTCAATCATACTATTCATTTATGCAAAGTTTAAAGTTTAAGGCACCAGCATCTATTAACCGGAAAGGAATTCAGTCTGGCACATGCGCATTACCAAATTTTTCTCTGTCCTTATTACAGTAGAGAAACGTGCGCCTGCGCAGGTCTGCAGTTCAACTGCCTTAGGACTCATCCACATCAATCAAGGCTTGAGGTTGGCGATTCTGCCAACAAAGGATAAGTTGACCTAAGACCCAACGTCCATGGGACAGGACTGTGCTGATTACCATATGGCACTGAAAGCTTATAAAAACATTTTTGGGCTATGCGGGTGGGTTTGGGGACATATATGCAGTTTGATGGACCGCAGTAATAAACCAGTTAATAATGGTGGCTTTAGTTTATATTAGTAAAACCTGGTGACACATTCTCTCTTGGTCCCATTTTGTAATGAAACCTAGCAACACATTGAACTGGTGTAATGAATGATTATTATATAATGATACATTTAGTTGTAATTACTTTTGAACAATTACAGTACCATTAATGTAAAAAAAAAATTCTTATTTATATTGTTCTAAGCCAAGAGTCATAACATTTTTTTTTTGCCATTCATATAAATGTAAAAAGTCTTGTTGTTGATGAATATTCTTATATGACCTTTTACAGAAAACTTTATTTTTATTAGTAAAAAAAGAGATTTTAACAAGCAAATGGGTAAGAGTACATTGGAATATACTGCAGTGGACAGACTACACAGCTACTGCAGAAGAGGTAGCATGCCTCGACTAAAAGGCACTAGTCCAGGGAATTAAGGAACATTTTGTAAAGTTATCCCTGTTTTAGATAAACAACTGGATTGCTGTGTTGAAACAGAGGGAACCATAGATTTTTTTTCCAACTTAAAGTTTTATTGAGTTTTTTAAAGAATACATTAAAGGAACATGGATCCATGTTATAACTGACAATGCAAAACCAAAGTCTATGCGACACAACACATTCGCAAACATCATGACAGTATGTAAATGATTGGTATGATATATGGATAGTCGTTTTGGGAACCATAGATTTTTAAAAAGCTGTGCACAAATGATTTTTTTTTTTGGAAGCTATTTCAGGCTTATTTATTATGTACAGAGTAGGGTTCCCAGCAGCAGGACAGTAAAGCCAGAGAACCCAAATGGACCAGCTGGCTGTCCATCAGCAGCAAAAGTGCCAGCTGCAGCAACCATTCAATATAGAATATGATGGGACAGGCAAGGAGATGTCCATCTGTGCAGAGGCAGCATGGAAAGCCCAGTAACACACCACCAACTGCATTAGCAAATGGATAGGCAGAAGATTCTCAGCTGGGCAGGGGTATCAGCACTGGTAAAAGCAGAACAGTATATGTTGTAGAACACAATGCATTGAGAGACAGATCCTATGGCTTTTCTAATCATGGGCATCAGCCATAGGTGCATGAAAATCGGCACGGATTCATACCTTATCCATTTTGATAAATACAAGATTTTACAGATTTGCAAAGGGTAATTTGGTTAGGCATGATAAAGCCACCTGCCACAATAAATACTCTCTCTGACCATATACTGAAGGCTGGACAAGACCGGACGCCCACAGTGATTGCTAGTCACTACTTACGGATAGTATAGACGGAAGGATAGTCAAGCAGGGATCCGGAAACAGGAGGACACGACAGGGCACAGGGAGTAAGCAGAAACATCGTCAAATCACAGGCCGAGGGTCAAAATTCCAGGAGAGTACGTATTAAATTCAGGGACCAGACAGAGACGTGGTCAGGTAACAGTCTGAGGTCAGAAGCCAGGAGATAACCACAAGAACAGGGAAAGGGCATAGAGGAGTCAAACAGTGGTCCGGGGTCAAGAAACTTAGATAACACATAACATAACACAAGCACAAACACAAGCCAAGTGCACAACTGCAGAACCAGTGAGTACAATTGCCAAGATTCTGGGAGAGCATGCTCAGTAATGAAATAGAGCAATTACTAAGAAGGTGGAACATCTAAGCAAAAGCACCTCCCAGAACCTGCATGGAATCCTGTACTATTAAAAAACTGTCAACTAGTGCTCAAAGAAACAGCAGAGCATCTCCAAATATGCAAGATGCTTTGCAGAAAGAAACATGTCACTGCCGTCTCTGTAGTTCAGGAAGGTGCGGTAAAGCATCACCTGTGTTCTAGATGATCTGCACAGAAGAATGTCACTGTTGGCTCCGTAGTTCAGGAAGGCACAGCAGAGCATCACCTGTGTGCAAGATGCTCTGCACAAAGGAACCATGACAATCAAGATGCTGATTAGACAGCATGATTATTGCAAAGGTATGCCTTAAGGCCGCTTTACACGCTGCGATATCGTTACCAATATCGCTAGCGTGCGTACCCACCCCATCGGTTGTGCGAAACGGGCAAATCGCTGCCCATGGCGCACAACATCGCTCAGACCCGTCATACTACTTACCTGCCTAGAAACGTCGCTGTGGCCGGCAAACCACCTACTTTCTAAGGGGCTGTTCGTTCGGCATCACAGCGATGTCACTAAGCGGGCGCCCAATAGAAGCGTAGGGATGGAGATGAGCGGGACATAACATCCCGCCCACCTCCTTCCTTACTCATTGACGGCGGCCGCAGGTAAGGTGAGGTTCCTCGTTCCTGCGGTGTCACACATAGCGATGTGTGCTGCCGCAGGAACGACGAACTACATCGTACACGCAGCAGCAACGATAATTGGGAATAAGTGGGCATGTCACCGATTAGCGATTTTGCACGTTTTTGCGACAATGCAAAATTGCTCATAGATGTCACGCGCAACGACATCGCTAAAGTGGCCAAATGTGCGTCACAAATTCCGTGACCCCAACGAGATCGCTTGAGCGATGTCGTAGCATGTAAAGCGGCCTTTAGGCTAGCCACATGAAAAGCCACCCTAAATTATATGTTGAACATATTCATTGCTTACACTGGAATAATTAAATCTGTAACTAATTTTTGAGCTTATATGGATTATTGTGTATTATTTAAATTATATATATATATATATATATATATATATATATATACATACATACATACATACATACATACATACATACATACATACATACATACACACACAGTACAGACCAAACGTTTGGACACACCTTCTCATTCAAAGAGTTTTGTTTATTTTCATGACTCTGAAAATTGTAGATTCACATTGCAGGGATCTAAGCTATGAATTAACACATGTGGAATGAAATACTTAACAAAGAAGTGTGAAACAACTGAAAATATCTTATATATTTTAGGTTCTTCAAAGTAGCCACCTTTTGCTTTTATTACTGCTTTCCACACTCTTGGCATTTTCTTGATGAGCTTCAAGAGGTAGTCACCGGAAATGGTCTTCCAACAGTCTTGAAGGAGTTCCCAGAGATGCTTAGCACTTGTTGGCCCTTTTGCCTTCACTCTGCGGTCCAGCTCACCCCAAACGATCTCGATTGGGTTCAGGTCTGGTGACTGTGGAGGTCAGGTCATCTGGCGTAGCACCCCATCACTCTCTTTCTTAGTCAAATAGCCCTTACACAGCCTGGAGGTGTGTTTGGGGTCATTGTCCTGTTGAAAAATAAATGATGGTCCAACTAAACGCAAACCGGATGGAATAGCATGCCGCTGCAAGATGCTGTGGTAGCCATGCTGGTTCAGTATGCCTTCAATTTTAAATAAATCCCCAACAGTGTCACCAGCAAAGCACTCCCACACCATCACACCTCCTCCTCCATGCTTCACGGTGCGAACCAGGCATGTAGAGTCCATCCGTTCACCTTTTCAGCGTCGCACAAAGACACGGTGGTTGGATCCAAAGAAATTTGGACTCATCAGAACAAAGCACAGATTTCCACTGGTCTAATGTCCATTCCTTGTGTTCTTTAGTCCAAACAAGTCTCTTCTGCTTGTTGCCTGTCCTTAGCAGTGGTTTCCTAGCAGATATTTTACCCTGAAGGTCTGCTGCACAAAGTCTCCTCTTAACAGTTGCTCTAAAGGTGTGTCTGCTGCTAGAACTCTGTGTGGCAATGACCTAGCCTCTAGTCTGAGCTGCTGTTAACTTGCGATTTCTGAGGCTGGTGACTCTGATAAACTTATCCTCCGCAGCAGAGGTGACTCTTGGTCTTCCTTTCCTGGGGCGGTCCTCATGTGAGCCAGTTTCTTTGTAACATTTGATGGTTTTTGCCACTGCACTTGGGGACACTTTCAAAGTTTTCTCAATTTTTCGGACTAACTGACCTTCATTTCTTAAAGTAATGATGGCCACTCATTTTTCTTTACTTAGCTGCTTTTTTCTTGCTATAATACAAATTCTTGATTGTGTAGTTAATGTATGATTTTTGTTATATATATATAGATGTTGTTGTGTGTAGTTGCCAAGTGTTTGTGTAGGGCACTGTAAATGTTCTGGGTGTTGTCTGGGTGTGGGGGTGTGTGAGAGCGGTCATTGTGTGTGTGTGTTGCGTGGTTTGTGTGGGTGTGGGGTGCGTGTGTGTGTTTTGGGGAGGTATATTTTGTGCAGTGTGTGCGTATATTTGTGTGTACTGTGGTGTTTGTGTGTTGGGTGTTGTGTGTGTGCGGCGTTGTCTGTGTGTGTGGGTGTCTGTGTAGGGCGGAGTTTGTGGTTCCCAGTGTGTGTGGTGTGTTGTGCAGTGTGTGGCAGTGTGTGTGTGTGTTTTTCGGGGGAGGTGTGCACCCCCATCGTGCTCCATCCCCCATGCTGCGCACCCCCCATCGTGCTCCATCCCCCATGCTCCGCACCCCTCAGAGAGGAGTATAATAGGAGGAGTAGTCCTGGGGGAAGAGCAGTATAATAGGAGGAGTATTCCTGGGTGGAGAGGAGTATAATAGGAGGAGTAGTCCTGGAGGTGAGGAGTATAATAGGAGGAGTAGTCCTGGAGGTGAGGAGTATAATAGGAGGAGTAGTCCTGGAGGTGAGGAGTATAATAGGAGGAGTAGTCCTGGGGGTAGAGGAGTATAATAGGAGGAGTAGTCCTGGAGGTGAGGAGTATAATAGGAGGAGTAGTCCTGGGGGTAGAGGAGTATAATAGGAGGAGTAGTCCTGGGGAGAGAGAAGTATAATAGTAGGAGTAGTCCTGGGGTGGGGAGAGAGGAGTATAATAGGAGGAGTAGTCCTGGAGGTGAGGAGTATAATAGGAGGAGTAGTCCTGGAGGTGAGGAGTATAATAGGAGGAGTAGTCCTGGGGGTAGAGGAGTATAATAGGAGGAGTAGTCCTGGGGAGAGAGAAGTATAATAGTAGGAGTAGTCCTGGGGTGGGGAGAGAGGAGTATAATAGGAGGAGTAGTCCTGGGGGAGAGGGGTATAATAGGAGGAGTAGTCCTGGGGGAGAGGAGGATAATAGGGGGGGTAGTCCTGGGGGGAGAGGAGTATAATAGGAGGAGTAGTCCTGGGGAGAGAGGGGTATAATAGGAGGAGTAGTCCTGGGGTGGGGGGAGAGGAGTATAATAGGAGTAGTAGTCCTGGGGGAGAGGAGTATAATAGGAGTAGTAGACTTGGGGAGAGAGGAGTATAATAGGAGGAGTTGTCTAATAGGTGAAGTAGTCCTGGGGGGAGGTGTATAGGTGCCCAATGTGTGCCGGGGGCAGGGCCGAGCGGGCAGCGTGTGTTGGGGCAGGGCTGAGCAGGCAACGTGTGTTGGGGGCGGGGCCGAGTGACCAACATGTGGCGGGGCGGGGCCGAGCGGCCAATGTGTGCCGGGAGCAGGGCCGAGTGGCCAACGTGTGCCAGGGGCAGGGCCAGGATGAGTGGCCAATGTGTGCCGGGGGTGGGGCCGAGCGATCAATGTGTGCCGGGGCAGAGCCGAGCGACCAACGTGTGCTGGGAGTGTGGCCAAGCAGCCAACGTGTGTCGGGGGCGGGGCCGGGCTGAGAGGCCAACGTGTGCCGGGGCCGGGTCGAACCGAGCGGCCAACGCGTGTGGGGAGCATTTCGCTATACGAGCAAAGTTTGCTCTAAATTTGTAACTCAGTTTACGAGCAAGCTTTGCTGTACGAGCAAATATTCACCACACACTTCCGGTTCCGTACTTTAACTGCGCTCTAACCCGCTCTTGCAGTCCGCACAAACACACACAAACACACACATATTATGCTCCCCTTACCTTCCGTTCCATCGCCGGCCTCCTGGTTCTTGTAGTTCGCCGGTACAGGATGTGAATGAGGTAACCATCACGACGATGGAGGAACTTCCGCTGTCAGCAGCTACTCAAAGGCAGCGTGCTGACCAATCAAAGGCAAGCATCTCCTGCCTTTGACGTCAGCACTCTGGCAGAGTAAGTTCCTCCATCGTTGCGATGGTTACCCGATTCGCATCTTGTACCGGCGAACTACAAGAACCATGGGGCCGGCGATGGAACGGAAGGTAAGGTGAGCATACTATGTGTGTGTTTGTATGTATTTGTGTTCCTTTTTTTTAAGAAAAACATCGAGGTTCAGGAAATGAAGAGGATAATGCTGCGCTACTGAAGAAATGCCAGATGGCAATGTAGGAATGTGATGTTTTATTAAGTCAACACGCTTCAAAGATCTATGTCTCCTTCATTAGATCAAAACATCACATTACACTTAAATATACAGATCAGGGCTATATATACATGTCTCAAAATTCTAAAAAATTCAAAATAGGAAGGGCAGGTACCGTTTCGAAAACGCGACAGCATTATACACACAATGGGTTCAAAACCCATTTAAAAACTGCATGTGAAATAGTATGTACCGTAACCCTGGAATGTTAAAATAATGCTAAAATAAATTTACAAAATCAGTGTAATAGAAAAAAGAAAAAGGAAGAAAAATAAAAAAATCATAATTACTGTTTGGGACATTAAAAGTGTCAAAAAAAGATTTGAAGTTGTGGTGGACTGATTATTATGGGGTGGATAGCTAGTTAATGGTCGTGAGCTATTTTGTAAGTGGAAATAAAGATAAATAGAAGACTCCAAGTGTCAACAAAATGGATTAATATATTATTCTAAAATCAAATAAATTATCAATATAAATGGAATTACATAAGATAAAATTGCATGTTGTGAGAAAAAGTAATCAATATTTTAGTGTGTGTGCTGTAGGTCAAGGACGTGGATCACTGGGCTTAATATAGTGTTATAACTATGTGTAGTCAAAGCGCAGGCGCAAAAGGTGAATCAAGTGCACGGCGTGGAAAAAAATGAAGTGCGCCTGAGCGAAAAGTGAAACAAGTTCAGGACCGTGGGAAAAGATCTATTGCGCATGTCAAAAGAGGTAACTAGAGTGCAAAAACTATCCTAGATTCATGTGTCGTGGGTATAGGTATTGGATAAAGACTACGAACTCCACTGGAAAGAGAAAAAGGAGAACTTGAAAGTTCTCCTGACCATTGTGAAAAAATTCTGTAAAAGTGAAAAAGAAAGAAGACAAAAGAACAGAACTATATGATGACTATGGAATACTAGAGCCATAGACAGAATGATCAATCCCTGTTAGTAATTAGTGCAGGGATTGCATGATTACAGTGAACCCAGGAGTATAGGTAGATGTTATTCATGTGAGGATTTAGGGGTTAATGCTGTTATCTGCCCAGCAATGCGAGTGAGCCTTAGTAACCAATGGCTTCACTGCGCACCTATTTTTGAATCATCTGGATTGGTGGTTCAGGTTACTGAGCAGGGTTTTTCAGGTATATATAGGGGTGTTTTGTCAGCTGTGAGTTAGTCACAGCTGATGAAGAAGAATTTTCTCCATGGACGACATCATCCAGCGGATCCTGAGGAGAGTCGGGAAAGAGGACAGAGAGGCCTGGCTGAAGAAATGTCTGGAGAGCTCAGCATCGGGAGCGGCGATATCTGGCCCGGGAGCGACGTCTGGGACGGAGGAGCTGTCGGCGGTTCTTGAGCCAGCGGCGACGTCAGGGCAAAAAAGAAGACTGAAGGGGAGAGAGGTGTACTCACCGCCGGCGTCATCGAGGAAGTCGTCGCGGGGTCGGAAGAAGATGTCGGCAGCTCTTGGCAGTGGAGGAGCTGGTGCCGGCGCTGAGAAGACATCGCGTGTGGAGGCGGTCGGCACGAGAGGACGCTCCAGGACTTCTTGCGTGGCTTCGGTGTCATCGTGAGAGCTGCCGGCGTCATTGAAATCCAGGAAGCTGCGTCATCCGAAAGTGTGCAGCCTGGTGTCAGTCCGCTTGGTTCCCCCATGCAACCGCGAGCATGTTCCGAGTGCGGTGCAGTCGGTCAGCGGTGATATGGTGCTGGGCTGTTATAGTCTGGTGCTGCCACAGCCGCCTCTTTTGCAAAAGAGCTCACATGAGGCGGTGGTGGTATCACAGGCGTGGGGTTCCGGGTCATCCTCTGGGGATGAGGCTGCGGCAGGCACTGAGGAGATGGCGGCGTGGAGGCAGTATTCTAGGAGCAACCAGCAGGATCGTTGTCCGGAGAAGCAACATGCGGGTCTGCAGAGGCATGGTGAGCACTCCCATTTCCCCTATTTTGGTGGGCAGGGCTTTAATTTAGGACTGGTTAAAGATATGATTTATAATGTATGTAGAGAAGTATTAGAAAAAGAACGCAGGGTTATGCCAGTCTAGAATTCCCAGGGGGAGGGTATCCCAGGTACACTATTTAAGGAAGCTATGACTTGTCAATCCTCTCCACTGGGTTTCCACTTGAACACGGGTGTCAAGGAAAAAATATGGCGGAGAGAATATGTGGATATTTTTTCCTTGCTCCCATCAGGAAAAGAGCAGCTGCGTACGGTAGGGCGTGAGGCTAAAAGTGATAGTGACCCTGAAAAAAAGAAAATTTTTAAATCTTTTCACAATTGGCTGCAGCTGTGCTGGGGGAAAAATGTAATGAACATTGTAGTGGTTTATTCCAGCACATGGAATCTATTTTGGAGGCTTACAGGAATTTTGGCGGAACGGCTTGGCTCGTTTATGACGAGTCGTTCTGCCAAAAGATAGCGGTTCACCCTTCTATGAAGTGGGGTGAAAAGGACGTGGGCCTGTGGCTTAATTTGATGGTACCGCAGCGTAGTTACACAAATAGGCAAAATTCAAATGTGCAGTCCAAAAGGGGGTTTTGCTTCTCATTTAATGAAAGTGCCTGCAAATGGCAGAACAACTGTAAATTCCGGCACGAATGCTCATTTTGTGTAGGAGGACATCCATTATTTAAATGTTTCAAGAAACAGTTATCAGAGGGTCAGCAGCTTACCAACACCAGGGAGCATTTTTTCAAAGGCTCGGACGCCAGTGAGCCTGGAAAAAAATGCTACCCTGGCTAGACCAGTTTCCCGACAGACAGAAGGCTAATGTGGTTCTTAATAGGTTCCGTTATGGTTTTTTTGTGCCCACTTTTAGAGGTCAGGGTTCTTTTTTGGTTAATAACCTCGCTTCAGTTAATATGCATGAGAGTTTTATTGCAGAACACATTAGGAAGGAATTGGAGTTGGGGAGAATAGAGGGACCATTCTTCCCCCCCCCTTTTAAGGACGTTAGGATTTCCCCTTTGGGAGTCGTTCCCAAGAAGGATCCTGGCACGTTCAGAGTTATCCACCATTTATCATATCCAATGGGTTCTTCATTGAATGATGAGGTGGATACTGATTTAGCATCAGTGCATTACGCCTCTTTTGACCTGGTGGTGGATTTGTTGAGGTCATTCAATGTTAGGGCATTTTTGGCGAAGACTGATATTAAATCAGCGATTAGGATCTTGCCGGTGCATCTGGAAGGTTTTAACTCTTTAGGGTTTTATTTTAATCGGGAGTTTAATTTCGATAAATGTTTACCCATGGGTTTTTCTTTGTCGTGTTTATATTTAGAATGTTTTTCATCTTTTTTACAGTGGGTTGTTCAGGAGAAGGTCCCGGGGGGAGGGGTCCTACACTATTTGGACGATTGTTTATTTATTGGCGACGGGTCTTCCGACATGTGTGATAGATTATTGGATAATTTTTTAGCTTTAATGCAGCATTTTGGGGTTCCTATTGCAAGGGAGAAAACAGTTTTCCCTTGTAATAGGTTGGAGTTTCTGGGTATCACATTGGACTCCGTTGCAATAGAATGTAGCTTACCAGAAGAGAAGATAGTTGCATTGCAAGCGGCAATTGCTGGGATGTCGTTGAAAGAGAAAGTGACTACGGGAGATGCAATCAGTATTGGGTTCCTTGAATTTTGCCCTTAGAATTATCCCTATGGGTAGAGTTTTTTGTAGGCGTCTTTATGATGGTGCAAAGGGGTTGAAGTCGCCGAATCCCCATTTAAGGTTATTAAGAGAGATGAAGGAAGATTTAGCAATTTGGCAACAATTTTTACAGAGTTTTAATGGTGTCATGTTTACAGCAAGAATTTTGTTTCTCAGATGAACTGTCATTGTTTGTTTTCTCTGATAGGAGCTGGGGTTTTCGGGTTATGCTGAATTCCGATTGGTCTGGCGGTGCTTGGCCTGACACATGGCACGCTATGGGAGTAGAAAAGAAGGATGTGGTTCTGGAACTATTTGCTATTTTAGTAGCATTTCGATTTGGGGTCCTCTCTTGTCAAACAGACGTATTAAGTTACGGTCTGGGAACAGCGGGGTAGCCTTTTGTATTAATACACTGTCTTCAAAGTGCTTATAGGGAAGTAGGATACTGAAGCTTCTGGTTTTACAGTGTCTGTCCTTTAATATTTGGTTAAAGTGTTCTTTGGTGTCGGAGACAGGTGATAAGACAACACTGTCTTTTTTTACAGCAAAGCTGGATGGATGGTTGGGCAAGGAAGGTGCCTTTTCCAAATGCGCTGTGGGAAATAATTTTGATCTGATCCCTGGTTTTATTTAAGGTTCCCTGGCTCCTAGTACATGGGCGGCTTATGCCGCTGCATGGGAGGATTGGAAAGAATTCTGTGCATCAAATCACGCTGCTTATGATAGTTTTAATGTGGGATTAGTTCTTCAGTACATTTATCTTGCGTTAGACACGGGTAAGAGCTATGCATCACTTCACAAAAGTTTATCAGGTGTATCGTTTTTTCTGAAATTACAAGGGGGTATCACTTTTTTCTTTTCTCCCGGTAAAACGGGTATTAAAGGGGTTAAAAAAGTGAACTGTCATCCTGATTCTAGGCGCCCTCTGTCTGTGGAGTTGCTAGAAAAACTATGGGAAGTGTTAGGCTCTATTTGTTATGACGTAGTAGAAACTGCTTTGTTTTGGTCTGCCTTTGTTATCGCGTTTTTTGCAGCACTCAGGATCGTCGAACTGGTCGCTCCTAGCAAGTCGAAGGTAGGTGGCTTAATGCTCAGTGATGTAAATTTATTTGGGTCACACTGTTTCATTTTTGTTAGTAGATCCAAAACAGATCAGTATGGTAAGGGTGTGACTATTAAAATAAATGCTGTTGAGGATTCCCGCGTTTGCCCTGTCAATAATTTGAGAATTTGGTTGGGGTTGCGCCCAGGTGCGCCTGGTAATTTATTTATGCACTCTAATGGGGAGCCTGCTACGAGATTTCAGTTTTGCAAGTTAATGAGGCGTTCTTTACAGGAGCTGGCCTTGGGCGACTTGAGGTACTCGTCCCATTCTTTCCGGATCGGGGCAGCGACCTCTGCTGCATGTCATGGTATTCAAAAAAGTAAAATTAAAAGAATTGGGAGGTGGGGCTCTGATTGTTATAGGTGTTATGTTAGGCCGGATATGCTTTTATAATAAATTTTCTTTGTTTTTAGGACCTTTAACCGTTTGGATAATTGGTCACTCTTTTATTCACTGGGCACAGAAGAGGGCTTCTTTGCGGAGTTACTCTGAGAATCTGTCTTTTCCCATTCAAGTGTTTAATGTTTTTTGGTTCAGCCTTAGGGGAATGAAATGGAATCAATTACTCTGAGTTGAAGAAGAACTCTTCGTTTGCTCCAGCTCCTGATTTATTAATTATATATTTATCCGGTAATGATATTGGCTCCATTAAAACATTAAATTTAATGTATTTCATGCGTCGTGATTTAGTATTAATTAAAAAGTTTTTTCCATGGCGTTTCGGTGGTGTTTTCGGAGGTGATCCCAAGGTTAGTGTAGTGCCCCTGGTGGAAGGATCGCCCAGCCATTTGGGTGGATTTTGGAGTTCGGTGTATACTGTTTTTTTAATGGATTTTACGGTATTTACGGTTTAATTAAAATGGTTTAATATATTGATAAATGAACTCTTAATAAACAACACAGCCATTTCTTTCCATAATATCTGTCTCTGGTGTCAGTCATTTTAGCATGAAAGGTAATGTGAGAGGAGTGTGGGTCATGTCTCATCATACAGTTCTGTTCTTTCTCTGAAGTTTGATTGCCTCTCACCATGGGGCTGTGGCATCCTTTTCTATATGTCCGGTTCAGTAGTTGTGGCTTCTCACAACTCGCCAAGGTGATACTTATTGCATTTATATCTCCTGGTTTACCAGGGTAAGACCCTTTGCGCTTCTTTTTTTTTTTTTTTTTCTACTGTGATGTTTTTAAACATGTTAGGACATTTCTATCTTTGTGATAACACTTTCTACATTGTCTCTTCTTTTATACTATGGTATATGTCGTAACTTTGTATGTTTGTCTCTTGAATAATGTTATTAATTATATAAATGACATTACTGAACCTCTCATGTGAAAATATACCATTAAGGCCAGGTTTAATGCCTAGTTGGCTGTCAGACAGTGCTGGTAGTGGGTTTACAGCTTTTGCTCACTATTCACTAAGCAGTCACTGAACCTGCACCGGCGCCTCCCCTGTGACTGGAAGCCGACTGCTGAATTTTCTCCCGGCAGCGGGGCTGTAAGTGCCAGAGCCAGGCAGGTTTTAATTGCAATTAACCTGCAGGTTAGGGTACTTTCACACTTGCATTGTTTTCCTTCAGTTGCAATCCACCGTTTTGGAAAACAGCGCAATCCGTTAACAGATTCCGCTGTTTCCCATAGACTTGTATGGATGACGGATTGTGCCAAAAGTACCTGCGTTGCTTCCGCTGGCCGACACTGCGTTGCTTCCGCCGAGCGGAAGGAACGCAGCATGTAACATTAATTGCCTGTGTCAAAATGACGCCGAGCGGCTGATTCCGTTACATCCGTCAATAGTTATAATGGATCCCTATGGTGGTTTACAACGGATTCCACTAATTTCTATTGAGCATGCCCAGATTGGAAAAAAAAACAAAAAAAAAACGGAGCCGACGCATTCCGTTAGACGGACGCCTAACGGACACCAAACGGATGCAATGGATGCAACGGGTCCGTTATTTCACAGGAATCAGCTCACGAATTCCTGTGAAATAACGGACCCGTTGCATCTGTTGACAACACAAAAATAACGGATGCGTTAAAACGACGCAGCAACGGACCCAGTGGATTCAACCCAACGCAAGTGGGAAACTAGCTTTAGCTCCATATGTGCAGGTTAATAGCATTTTTTCAAACAACATGTTACCTTTTAAAAGAAGGGCATAGTGGTGTGATGTCAGGGCCAGATGAAGGATACTTAGATACAAAACAGCTGTAGCTCAGTCTGTGTGACTTTAATCTGTGTTCCCATGTGACCTTGCAATAATAAAGAACAAAATAATGCACAAGTGCAAAACTGGTGAGTGCCGCTTATTTTTCTTCTATTCCTATAGGTTTTGAATATTGTGAGCACCACCCCGTCTGGCGTTCTCTTTTAAACCAAAATTGCCCCCCCCTGAGGTTCAGGTCGCCACAGGGTACTGCACCTCAATTAAGGTGTGGTATCTATCTCAGGTAATGAGGGAGTTAATCACCGGTGTTCCACCTTCATACACTACATACAGCTTAAGAACCTTCACATATGGTGGGTTGGCTCAGGGTAGGCGGGGGATGATCATAAGGGTCATGGGACTTTCCGGTCACTGAAGCCAGCCAACTGGGAGTAGAAGAAGGTGCAACACATTCACATGGTTAGCTGAGTCAGGACCTTAGTTCTGGCAAGATCTCCTTTCACAATGCCAGTGGTGACCCCTGACCAGATCTGGGATTGACCTGAGCCCATCACGGCAGTGGCCAGTGTTACTGGGCTGGCAGCTAAAGTTGTGAGTAAACTACACTCTGAGCCCGCAGAGACTGTGCTGGCTTGTCCTTACCAGCGCCACCACCCAGCACTTAGGCATCAACGGTCATTACAACCCTCATCATCCACCTGGGGCCCGATCCGTCTGTGGGGAGCGATAGCATCCCGGCTGGCTTAACACATGCCCCGGAGAGGAACCCAGCTATTCCCTGGCCGCATACCAAAGGTGGCATCATGACAAACGCTCCCCAATACCCCGCTTCTTCCACCATTTACTGTATGCCTCGGGGCACGGAACCATGCAAGGCCACCCCGTGACAGCGCCTGACCCAACCCAAAACGGCTCGGTGATGAGTAAGTTAACCGCCTGCCCCATTGGTCGCTACATTTGGCGTCACGAACAGGATATCGTGCCCATTAAACTGGGTACTGTCCACCTACAGAACTGTGTTAAACCGGTTAATTTGGCATTGACAAAAAATGAGTCGCCATTGTCGGCAAAGCGCGGGAAAAGAGGAGGCATGTCTTTGTGGGCGGAGCCCAGATAAGCGCATGAAGAAGAGCACCACTGCCAGAAATTACCAGTAAACCCCGTGTGTTATGATCCGGAACCATGGAAGATCACCACAAATCATTGGCAAAAAGGTGACAAGAGCATTGGTAACTAATCTGGCCGCCATCCCCTTACTAACCAACACAACTAGAAGTAGCCGAGGGGTGAACTAACATCCTGTGCACCGCGAACCCAGCCGGAGAACTAACTATCCTAAAGGTAGGAAAGATGAATAACTCTCTGCCTCAGAAAATAGACAAGAATAGCAAGCCCCCCATATTCAAAGACTGCGGTGATATAGGAAAAACACAATACACAGGTAGATGACAGGATTAGCAAAAGGTGAGGCCCCCGCTGACTAAAATAGGAAAGGACAGGAAAGGGACTGATGGTAGCCAGAGAAAAACCCTGCAAAATACCAACTTCCTGATAGTACAAAAAGGCCCTCAGATCGCTCGATCTGAACTCCGTCCTATACCAGGTGCCCTTGTCATACCAATGAACAGAAAACAAGAATTATAACAAATTCAACAAGCATAAACACATGGACCCAAAGGAGCTATACTCCACACAGAACTGCAGGGAGTTCCTCAACAATCCACTGACGGGGAAAATCCCTGGAAGGAAATAAACTGAAACCAACCACAACAAATGACAAACCCAGATAAGCAAAAGAAGCAGGCAATAAATAAAGAGCAAGAACTTATCTGGAGTGGATGTGATGTAGAGCAGGATTAAGCAGGCTAGAGATACAAAGAACAACTGACATCCGGCAACAGCCTGCAATCAGACCAGGACTTAAATAAGCAGAGAGTTAGGAAAGGAAACACCCACTGCACAACACACCTGGTCTCTGTCCAAATCCTTCCTGGCCACCAGAGGGAGCCTCCCAGCAGCCAAGACATAACTAACATTCACAACACCCGTGTCTCCAGCCAAGGGCGAGAACTGTTTTCCAGGATAGACTGTACAGCTTATTTGAACTGCAACTCTAGATTTTGGAACTGAGAAAAGACATGGCTACTCTGATCAAGGTAATGCAGACCAAAACAGGGACCCAGCAAACGGGGACCATTGAACTGGCTTCCAGTGCTGATGATCTCCCATGGCGGCGACGTGGGAAGAACCCGCCGCCCACAGCAAGTGACCATTATGATACTGACGGGCAGCCCATCTGCCGCCGATGCAGCAAGTCAGGACATTATGCTAGAGGATGCCCAGTGATCGTGCCAAGCCAGGGGGTCGGGACCAGCCCTCTGGAAACACCAGCAACCAAGCAAGAATAATTGTTGATGTTTTCCTATGCTGAATGTTTTTTCATTTCTGATATTTTCTTGACTTGAACTGCTTTGATTATCTGTGACCAGTAATGTTGAACATGTTTGAAATGTTTGACATCAATGCTGCTTCCCAAAAAGGGGAAAAGATGTTTTTCTTGTTAACCTGTTACATACATATAAGAATTGTGGTGTCAATTGTGTTTTGTTGCAGCCCGGGAGTGCTGCCATTTGCAGTGGGGGGATGTGGCACCCCTGAGGTTCAGGTTGCCACAGGGTACTGCACCTCAATTAAGGTGTGGTATCTATCTCTGGTAAGGAGGGACCTAATCACCGGTGTTCCAACTTCATACACTACATACAGCTTAGGAACCTTCATATAGGGTGGGTTAGCTCAGGGTAGGCAGGGGGGTGGTCATAATTTCATGGGAGTTCCTGGTCACTGAAGCCAGCCACCTGGGGGTGGGTTCCACTGGGGTTAGAAGGTGTAACACACTCACATAGTTAGTTGAGTCGGGACCATAGTCCTGGCAAGATCTCCTTTCACAACACCAGTGGTGACACCTGACCGGATATGGGATTGACCTGAGCTCATCACGGCAGTGGCAAGTGTGACCAGGCTGGCAGCTGGAGCTGTGAGTAAACTACTCCCTGAACCCGCAGAGACTGTGTTGGTTTGTCCTTACTGGCGCCGACGCCCAGCGCTTAGGCGCCAATGGTCATTACATCCCTTATCATCCACCCGAGCTCGCTCCGCCTGTGGGTAGCGATACCATCCCGACTGCCTTAACACCTGCCCTGGAGAGGAACCCGGCTGTGGCGGCTATTCCCTGGCTGAAGACCACAGGTGGCGTCACGACAAACTCTCCCCAATACCCCGCTTCGCCCACCATTTACTGTACGCCTCAGGGCAACGGAACCAGGCAAGGCCACCCCCTGACAACACCTAACCCGACCCGAAATGGCCCAGCTACAAGTAGGTTAACCGCCTGCCCTGTAGGGCGCCAGCCACACTTGCAACTGTGTCAGTCTGCTGATCTTTTGAAATGGCTAACCAATTTTTTATGTACAAAGAGTTAACATTCCCATCATTGTAATCAGTAGAATCATTACATATGCTAAATCTTTATGAATATTTTATTTATTCAGTAACTCAGAATAGAAATCTAATAAGGAAACTGTATACGTCAATGTTAACAGGCAGGCTAATGTAAGAATGCAGAGTAATCCAAAGGTCAATATCCAGAGAAAACAGCTGGGCTTCAAGGTCATTGACTTCAAATAATTATTCATGATTGTAGTAGTGAACAAACTCGGTTAAAGACTAAACAGATCATCTTAACATAGAAAGAATAGTTCAGTATACAGTTTTGCATAATGCACCTTTATTCTAGGACGCTGTATGCACCAGAAACCTGTCACCAGGTATTTGCTTTGTAATTTGATAGCAGAATAGTGTAGGGACCCTGTTTCCAACAATGCGTCACTTGCTGATCTGTGTACTGTTATTTTGATAGGGGGGCTAGGTTATATAAGCTATGTGTGTGGGAGTGGGGACTAGGCTACATAGGTTATATGTGGAAGAGGAGGACTAGGCTATATAGGCTATATGATGGAGACAAGGAATTTGGTAATATAGGCTATTGGTGGGGACGGGGACTAGGCTATATATGCTATATGTTGGAGAAGGGGGAATAGGTAATATGTGTGGAAGGAGGGGAAGGTTAAATATGCTATATATAAAGGAGAGGGAGTAGGCTATATACAGTAGGCTATATGTGGGAGAGGGGGACTTGGCAACATGTGGGAAAGAGGAGACTAGTCTATATATGCTATATGTCCTGGAGGAGAGGGACTAGGCTATATAGGCTATATGTGGGAGAGAGGGACTTTGCTATATATGCTATATGTCCTGGAGGAGGACTATTTTAAAATAGTGCAAAGCTTCATGGAAAGTGGGCACAGGTAAACGCAGCCAATAAATGCAACACAATGTACTCCATAAAAGTGGTATAAAAATGAAAGAATTGTAAACCAGTCCCTGATTGTAGTAAATTTATTGTGCTGGCGCAAAATCTGAAAAATGTGCCAAATTCATAAAGAGGCACACTCTGTTTTACACACTGTATTGATGCTCACGTACATTTGCATGAGACTGGAGTATGTGTAATGTGGCTCAAGGCGGTAGCCATGGGCGAGATATGCATTTTCTGTGCCCTAGCACAATACAGAAAATTGGGTGTTGCTGGCTTTGTGTGTGTGGGGTTGTTATTACCATGGACACCTTCACCTTAGGTCTTGCTGTGCTCTGTCCGGCATCCAACCCTATCTATCTAGGTTGAAGAAGTTAGACAAGTTTGTAAAGACATTTTCTTTACTCGACATTAAACTCAAGTACACAGGTCAGCAGGCACGTTCATGACAGCTACAGGCAACAATACTTTACTTGTGAACAGTATACACCATCTTCCTGGTACAGGGCCACACAGGAACCCTGCACCCAGACCACTGACTGTGATCCCTGACAAGGGCCGCTCCTAGAGCCACTACCATTTTCTTGTGTCCACAGCTGGGCAGATCCTTTTCTTTCCTGCGGTGACTACATGACTGGGCTCACTTCTCTACCAAGTTTCCCTTTGGCAGGCTTCCTCCACTTGCCTGTAAGCTGAATCTCTGTTGCCACTTAGGTTACTTGCTGGTCTTGCTCCTTTGAACTGAACACACACACACCCAAATTAACTCTTCTCTTTAAAGGTCTTCACTGCACTGCCTAGGAACCCTCTCACATAAATACCTATCCAAACTATGGGCCAACCTTACAGTTAACACAATTGCTCACATCCGGGATCCTCCGCTGCTCTTAGTGAAAGTGCTGCCGGACTGTCAAATTGTGGGTCACAACCATGACACACAATCCGACAGTCCGGCATCGGCTTCAACTTTTACTAGGAGCAGTGGGGGAAACCGGATGTGACCTCTGCTGAACTGAATTACATCACCTGCTCACAGCTTGGTTGCCCTGTCAGTGTTTCCTGGAGCCTGCAGAGAACAGATGTATTTTCTCTCTCTGCAAGTTCTGGATGTAGCAGAGCTGAGGATCGTCTTGGGACTTCGTATGGATTACATCGGATCTGCAAGGGTGTTTTGGGGGTTAATAATTAAGGGGTGAAAAAAGTGTGTGTATTTTATTTCAAATAAAGGATTTTTTTCATTGTTTTTCTTTTACTTCTGTTCACTTACAGGATTAGTAATGGGGTGTCTCATAGACTCCTCCCATTACTAATTTAGGGCTTCATGGCAGCTGTCACTTGTTGACAAATCACTGCTGTCATTAACCCCTTATATTACCCCGATTGTCACACCACCGGGGCAATTAGGATGAGTTGTGTAAAGCATCAGGATTGACCCATCTAATGTGATGTGCCAATTCTGGGCAGATGCTGGCTGGTATTTTTAGGCTGAGGGGTTAATATCCTTGGATTCTCCCATCCTAATAATACCAGCCCTCACCTATATGATTTAATGTGACTGGATATAAAAAATGGGGGGACCCTATGTTTTTTTTTCATCCTCTATTTTAATATCCAGCCACGGTAAAGCTCACAGGTGGGGGTTGTGTGGCGCCCCAGCATCTGGTTGCCACAACAGTGTTGCCCCTCCTAAGGGTTAATGCTGAGCCTGGGGGTAATTGGGGAAATCTATTGGCCAGTAAGTTCCAGCATCCAACACCGTTCCTCTCCCAGGCCAGCAGGGGGAGCTCTAAACCTGGAGTTCCAGGGA
Source organism: Anomaloglossus baeobatrachus (assembly GCF_048569485.1). Lineage (NCBI taxonomy): Eukaryota > Metazoa > Chordata > Amphibia > Anura > Aromobatidae > Anomaloglossus > Anomaloglossus baeobatrachus. Next base: position 116,110,507 of record NC_134356.1, on the reverse strand, counting down.
GGATCCCTTAAGCTCTGACCTGGGGGAGGAGTTAAGTAGTCTGTGAGAAGAGTTCAAGGAGAGAGGAGTTGAGTAGTGCAGGCTTGCGAGCTGGGGCCTGGAGCTAAGATAGCTCAGCCCAGAAAAGCAGGGCTTGCAGAGAGGCACAGAGAAGAGATTCTAGGGGAGAACAGGTCGGAACCGGTTCGCCTCAGAAGAACTCACTGAAAATTAGACATCGGAGTCTGTGGTTGCCAGGGTGTTAGATCCCCCAGTAACCGAATCCGAAGGGCAAGAGAACTGTAGGTCTCCTGGCCCCCAAAACAACCCGAAGGTACAGCTGCATTACAGGGGCCCGGTGTGGACTTCAGCAGAGAAGCATCAGAGAGGGCCTGCGCAACCTACCATACGGGAACGGGACGTACCACAAGTCTCAGCAGAGAGGGCTCCCGCTAAACCAATATTTCTGGGTCCTGTAAAAGAGAAGAAAGAGTTAAGCGGGCTTTACATGAGACGACTGATCGTGCGATGCATCGTCGGGGTCACGGTTTTCGTGACGCACATCCGGCATCGTACACGACATCGTCTCGTGTAACACCTCCTAGCGATGCAGTATCGCTCACAAATCGTAAGTCGTGTACTCGTCGCTAGGTTTCTTAAAATTGTTTAATTAAAATGGCGGCGGTTGTTCATTGTTTCCGTAGCATCACACGTTGCTCCGTGTGACACCACGGGAATGATGAACAGCAGCTTGACCTGCTTCCCGCAGCACCCGACGGCTTAATGGAAGGAAGGAGGTGGGCGGGATGTTTACATCCCGCTCATCTCCGCCCCTCTGCTTTTATTGGCCGGCTGCCGTGTGACGTCGCTGTGACGCCAAACGTCCCTCCCACTACAGGAAGTGGACGTTCGTCGCCCACAGCGAGGTCGTCCGGAAGGTAAGTACGTGTGACGGGGGTTAAACGAGTTTGTGCGCCACGGGAAACTAATTGCCCATGACGCAAAAACGACGGGGGCGGGTACGATCGATCGTGCTATCGCACAATCGGTCGTATCGTGTAAAGCAGGCTTAAGGATAAGGCCTCAATACTCACCTGGCCAAGGAGATAACCCCAACTGCTTCCAGGCTGACCGGATCGCCACCACTACTTGTGACGGTCTCCCAGGACTGCACCGTTTGTCGCAGAGTAAAAGAGTAAAAGAAGGTAAAGAGACTGCTGTTTGTGTCTGTTCCTTTCACTGCCCTGTCGGCCTTGCACCGCATCATTCACAAAACCACCATAGACTCTTACAAGCACCAACGGTTATCCCGGGGTACCGCTCCACCTGTGGGGAGCAGAACCACCCTAGCTGCCATTACATCAGCCCGGAGACCCCATCCAGCAGCGGCGGCTGCATAACCGCAATCCACAGGTGGCGTCATGAATATCTATTTCCACAAACTTTATTATTGATCATCTCCCTCAATATCGCCACTTTAATTGACTCCACCAGGGTCACGGAGTCGGGCTCCGCCACCGCTGACTACCCTGGACTAGTCTGGCCCGACACCGAGTCACCTAAGGCCCTGTGGTGGGCGAGTCAGTTGCAGCCTGCCGCTGTTGTTTTACCTGCACTGGCTATCAAAATATGGTGGGAGTCTACGTCTTTTTTTAATTATTTATTTATTTTTACACTACTATACAGTAAACTGACTGCAACTAATCACAGACGAAGACATAGGGGACATGTATAGCAGATTGCAAGCAATCACAGACACTGACACAGAGGGTGGTCAGGAGAAGCAGTGAATAACGAAGAACCATAATTAGCGGGCTCAGAAGAGAGTCTAACTGCAGCGTGATTCTCTGGGAATCTCCACTAAACAAAGTATGTATAACTATTCTGCTCTTACAACCATTTAACTTCCATTTATAGCCCAGTAGCCCTGAATGTTTTGTCTTCATTGACTTGTATGGGGTTCGCAGTTTGGGGTCAAGCTCTCTTGCGAAACCCGATTTCACTTTCAGAGGTAACAAGTGTGACCTGTGTTCTGTACCTACCACTGATGCCAGCAGTGCCAGTAGTTCTGTTGCTTCTACCCTCACATTGTTTTGCCTCAGCATTGTTTTTTTTTCTTTCACACTACTGTACTTCAATTACAATAGATTTTGGAAAAATTTCCTAACACATTTAGCCACACTTAGAAAAAATATGTACTCCACCAAGAAAGCAAGGTAAGGCACATACACATGACAACTGGTAAAGCAAATGCAACACCATTTCGCCAGAAGCATCAGTGTGTTGTGGATGTGTCTCCAATTTGACAAACTAAACAAGTTTCCAAAAACAGAACTGCACAGGTAAATGTTTCAATTTAATGTAATAATTTATTTTTAGATTCATGGTTAAACAGATTAATTTTAAGTTACCGAAAAAGAACAAACAAGGGAAACAAGAAATACCAGAATGGCATCCAAGTGCGGAAACAGCCCACAGCATAGTTGGGAAATATAGCTGCCAAATTTGACTAGAAAACATCATTTTATTTCAAAGGCACGTGTTTTCTCCGCTATGTGGCACACGGATCCCACAACTGTGTGACATCAATGCTGCCAAAGAAAACAGACTTGTCTCCGTGCAGAACACACGGACACACGTGTGCGCCACACGGACACACGGTCTGTGAAAAATCACTAATGTGTGCACAGACCCATTGATTTTAATGGGTCTGTGTATGTCTGTGATTACAGTACCTATAAAAATGGCGTCATACATACCGGAATCACTGATGTGTGAAGGGGGTCTAAGAAAGTACTTTGCTATGTAAGTACACAAACAAAAGGGAAGATCAGCAAAAGCCAACAATATTGTTATGGTCACTAAATTGGATTAGTAAAGCAGGTATGCAAAAAGTAATGTAGACTTTTCAAAAAAAATCTTTTAAATAATAAATATAAAACACCACCCCTGGACCTTTACCAATATGGACATGACCAGAAAATCTAAGTATGAGGTTTATGTCCCCCAAAGCAAGCTGCACAAGCCACTGTATTTGAACATTGAGTACAATTGTAATATTTGACTATGACAAGTATGGAAAAAATAAACAAAAAATTTAAAAACATTTTTAAAACATGGACACTTTGGGAGATTGACTCTTGCACTTGAATTTAAATTTTTGTAGTATTCAGATTTTTCCTTTTAAAAACACAGAAGAAAAAATAACAAATACAAATGCATACAAAAAAATGCAAAAGAAATGTAAAAATTCATAGCATGACGTATGGCTTGTCTGTCTAAAAACCTAGGGAGCACATTGTGTATGACAGACGAGCCTTGGTTTAAAGAGGTTGCCCAGTCTAAAACAAGTCTACACTCTAGTGTCTCCTCACATTGTATGCACAGTTAACTGTGAGGACTGTCCTGTGTCAATACCGGAACCGACAGCCACATGAATGCAATTAGTCAATATTCATTCTCACAGCCAGAAACCAGATAGACTGTTTCCGGCATGTTCAATGCAACTGTATTGCGTGGGGCTAGCATATTGCATTATTATGGTCGCGTGGCCGTTATTCCCGGCTCTGACACCAAAGAGTCTTCACAGCACACGATGTGAGGATTCACATGTTACGTAAAGAGTAATTTTAGACCAGACAATCTTTACATATTTTTCTTCAGTATAAAAATTAAGAATTTTTGGAAATTAAATTGCTATTTTTTTTTAAATTGCATTGGACTCCCACTGCGAGAAATAAATGGACAGCACACAGGCTTTCCTAGCGGTGTCTGTTTTTTTTAGGATACGTTACCACTCTGTAACATAGAAAACTGTAAATGGTTCTATGAATAATTGTAGAATAACAGTTGCAAAGAAAAAAAAACACGTCATACAGATGGTACAGGAAAAACACTTGTAGACATTGTGCCGAAATGATCTTCCCAGGATACAATGGGCCGTGGATAAAGGACGAGCCCAAACAATGCGAGGGAACATTTACTTTACTAAAGGTGTAGCAGAAAACTTTAAGAGTCCCCCACAACAACACAAGTGAAATTTCACACACACGTGGTCACACAAGTGACCAGGACTCCTGTGTTGCACAAGTGACGCGGACCTGAGATGTCCCAGGCGATGTCTCAGCAAGTTACCTAACTTGGCCCTTCACCTAGCGCAGCAACCAAAGAATTAATATATAAGAAACAGTGTACATCGATGTGTACACTAACTGGCCCATCAATGGTGCAGCACAAAGGTTTCCAAAACTTATTTTATCTCTATGCTGCCCTTTTTACCCCCATCCAACGAGTCACCTCAAATGGAGGTAGAATGGAAGGAGAAGGTGATCAAAGTCTCATACTGTGAGCACTTTGCTTGTAGAAACAAAGTTCTGTCCTCTTAGACTCTAGACCTAACTAACTACTAACCTGCACCATCTCACACACTCACATAGCACTTACATTACATGTAGAATACCCAACAGATTTCCCTCGTCCAACTCTTCTGAATGAAAATCGGACCTATTTTTTTTTTTACACAGATGTAAACAAACCCTTACAGTCACTCTGCAGGTCCAGCACCTCCTGATCACTTATATCTATATATTATTATTCACAAAGTGAGACTACCACTACCATTGTCTATCTTCTTCAGTGTAGTATAAATGCACCAAATTCCATTTCGGCCTTTGTATTCCTATGTGTAGTGATGAGCTGTGTGCCCTGACCTCTTACCCACTTTGCGCAGTCACACAAACTAGCTCTCCTGACCCGAGTGTGAACGCTGCATAGAAATACATGATGTCACACTTGGGTTAGGAGAGCCTCCAGCCAGTCCAAGCATTGCGATGCGATCCTCAGATGAGTTATATTGCTGTGTGAGTGTGCCCTTAGGCTGTAAAACCTAAAATGGCCAGTGGTTTTCCTACCCCAATTTGTTATAGTGCCAGAACAGTCCCTCATGCATTTGTTTTAGTTTTTTTTCCAAATCAAATCACAAATTGTTAGAATTCATTGGGACTTGGATATTCCAGAAAATTCGACTACAGGTTGTTTAGCAGCAGATTGATTTGATCTTGTTTAGTGCCTGGCGCTCTGCCATTGTAAATGAACATGAAGGACATTATACCAGCTAGAGGTTCATTCCAATGAGCACGTCTTGTCCTTAGTATTTTTTGCCCATACAGGGCAATTGTTAATTAATACTTAACCCGGTGATACAGTCACATTGCTGATCTTTACTCTATTTTCATCATGACAGAAGAGGGACTCTCTGTTCCTGACTAGAATTAATGCCATTAGATGGCCATGGATCACCGGCTAGATTAAGGCAGTTACTTTTTTATATTCATCAAATGATTCTATGATTTCTGCTTCCAACCGGTTTCATCTATCTGTGAAAACAATGGGTAGGTTACCTTATTTAGATTAGACATAAGTATTAACTTTTTTTCCCCAGATATTTTTAACCCTACTATGTCCAGCACATATTCTTGTGTAAACCTTACTGTGTATGTCTTATATATATATGTTCACAATTTCTGGGAAAGGGCAAGTAAGTAAAACACTTAAAATTAATGCAAGATGAAACAGAAGGAGCCCATTAAGTAAAATGTGTTGTCTGGTTTATGTCTTCTACTTGTCGCTCTTTTTGTTCAAAAATAGATAGAAAGCAGAAACCAGACAGACCCTATTATAGCTAATGTAGCACTTAAAAGTATAGGTATATTACGAATAGGTGTGAACAGAGGCGTGCCCAACATTTACTGTGTTCTTATACATTTACCTCAAAAGAGTTTCTGCTCCTTTCTTTAAAGGCAATCTGTCTGCAGATTTTTGCTATGTAATCTGAAGACAGTATGAAATAGGGGTTGAAACAGATTTCAGTGATGTGTCTTTTATTAAGCAGTAGGCTGTTGTTTTCTTAGAGGGAAGGTTTTATCAGTAGGACATTATCATTGCTGGAAATAGCCGCCACGTGCCAACTTGTCCAGCTGTGCCCCCTCCTCTGATAAGCAGCTCACTCTCAATATACAAGGTATATAGAAAGATGTAGGGTGGGCAGGGTTTGTTATTTGATCTCTTCTACATTTTACATCTAAAAACTTTGATTATAGCGCAACTGCTGCGGCCAGGAAACTAAGTGATACACTTTTGACATCAGGGTCTCTTTTCCTACATGATGCTGTTCTCAGATGAGGTAGCAAAAACTTGGTGACAGATATCATTTAACTCATTTAATGACTTATTGTCCAAGATTGCATATATTCACTTATCAATCCAATGCACTCCTCTGTCTTAGGCTATGTGCACACACTGCATTTTTTTGACGCTGCGTTTTTGTGCGTTTTTTAGCGCTAAAAACGCACAGAAACGCAGCATCTTTAAAAACGCATGAAAAAAACGCATGCGTTTTTACCGCGTTTTGGTGCGTTTTTGGCTGCGTTTTGCTGCATTTTTGCTCACTGCGTTTTTCTGCGTTTTTTTTATCAGTAAACATTGCCATTAAGGCTATGTGCACACGCTGCGTTTTTTTGACGCTGCGTTTTTGTGCGTTTTTGGCCGCTAAAAACGCACAAAAACGCACCTGCGTCGAAAAAACGCGGCAAAAAACGCACGCGTTTTGCCGCGATTTGGTGCGTTTTTTTGCTGCGTTTTGCTGCGTTTTTGCTCACTGCGTTTTTTATCAGTGAACAAAAAAAAAAAAGGTCTGATGTCATTTCCTTCTTCAATGTGTTCTTCATTCTCCACTAGTGTATGCAGAAGAGCAGACAGCTGCAGAACTACAAGGCTCAGCATCCTCGATCCAATAGTGTATGCAGGACAGCAGACAGCAGCTGTCGAACTACAAGGCTCAGCATCCTCCATCCAATAGTGTATGCAGGAGAGCAGACAGCAGCTGTCGAACTACAAGGCTCAGCATCCTCCTTCCAGGACTGTATGCAGGATTTCTTTGCCCCCCCCAAAAAAAAAAATGACGTGGGCTTCGCCATATTTTTGTATGCTAGCCGGGTACAGCAGGCAGGTACGGGCTGCCCCCAACCCCCAGCTGCCTATTTGTACCCGGCTGGGAACCAAAAATATAGGGAAGCCCTTTTTTTTTAAATTATTTCATGAATTTCATGAAATAATTTAAAAAAAAAAATGACGTGAGCTTCGCCCCATTTTTGAGTCCAGCCGGGTACAACTAGGCAGCTGGGGATTGGAATCCACAGTGCAGGGTGCCCATGCTTTCTGGGCACCCCCGCTGTGAATTGCAGTCCCGCAGCCACCCCAGAAAATGGCGCTTTCATAGAAGCGCCATCTTCTGGCGCTGTATCCAACTCTTCCGGCTGCCCTGATGCCGGGTGGCTAGCCAGGTAATAATGGAGTTAGGGCTAGCTGTATATTATCAGCTAGCCCTAAGCCCGAAATTCATGGTGTCACGCCAATATTAGACATGGCCACCATGAATTTCTAGTAAAGATAAAAAAAAACACAACACAGAAAAATATTTTTATTAGAAATAAAACACAACACAATTAGTGACTCCATCTTTATTGAAATAAAGAACCCCCCTCCGCAGTAATCCTGGGTCAGGGTCCCGCGCCGTCCAATCAGGATCCAATATCATCTGATCGGTTTGCTGGAAGGCAAAGCGATCAGATGATGTGTCAGGATCAAGTGCCTGAATCCCATCACACATCAGCTGATTGTATAAAAGCCGATTATACAACCAGCTGATGCATCAGTAGAAAAAAAAAAAAAAAATAATACTCACTTATGTGCTGAATTACCGGCAGCTCCTGGAGCGATGGGGCGGGAGTCTGATCCTGTCCGATCGCTGCAGCAGCTGCCGGTAATCAGGGATGAAGTCTCCTGACGCATCCGCTGATACCGGCCGGGCGCCCGCGTCAGCCCGAGACTCGATCAGCTGATGCGTCAGGTGACTGCATCAGGTGATCCATCGCCAGGTCCTGCAAGCAAGGTCCTGCCCCGGGGAGACTGCACACAGCCGGAGCGGGAGCGGCGATACCGTGACAGGAGCTGGGAGCGGGCATGGCACCGCGAGGCTGCAGACAGGTGAGTATAACTTTTTTTTTTTTTATTCTACTGTTAACTTTTGTTTTCGCAGCCGCTTCCACCTCCTGCCTGTACATGGCGCCGCACGGCAGCATACATGCACAGGACGGGAGATGGACGCGGTGGTGACGGTACCGGGAGGATTCATGCTTCTGTCTATACTGACAGAAGGAATCCTCTTCCTGTACACGTCACTTTACTACCCACCTCCTGCGCTTATAGCTGCGTTTTTGGTCTTAGAAACGCACCAAAACGCAGCTATTTGCGTTTCTCATTGCGTCTTTCAACATCCCATTGAACTCAATGGATGAAAAGCGCAGTGAAAAACGCGGGAATAATTGACATGCTGCGTTTTTGTGGTCACCACAAAAACGCAGCTGAAAAAAAACGCTGTGTGGGGACAGCAAAAATGAAAACTCATAGACTTTGCTGGGGAAGCAAAGTCATGCAGTTTTGAGGCCAAAAACGCACCCGAAAAACGCGCAAAAACGCCGAGAAAAACGCACCGTGTGCACATAGCCTAAAGATTGTTGAAAAAAAAAAAAAAAAAGGTCTGATGTCATTTCCTTCTTCCATATGTTCTTCATTCTCCACTAGTGTATGCAGGAGAGCAGACAGCTGCAGAACTACAAGGCTCAGCATGCTCCATCCAGGACTGTATGCTGGTGGGAGAGTCAGGGGGAGCAGACCTACAAGGCTCAGCATCCTCCATCCAATAGTGTATGCAGGAGAGCAGACAGCAGCTATCGAACTACAAGGCTCAGCATCCTCCTTCCAGGACTGTATGCAGGATTTCTTTGCCCCCCCAAACAAAAAAAATGACGTGGGCTTCGCCATATTTTTGTATGCTAGCCAGGTACAGCAGACAGGTACGGGCTGACCCCAACCCCCAGCTGCCTATTTGTACCCGACCGGGAACCAAAAATATAGGGAAGCCCCTTTTTTTTTAATTTCATGAATTTCATGAAATAATTAAAAAAAATGACGTGGGCTTCGCCCAATTTTTGAGTTCAGCCAGGTACAACTAGGCAGCTGGGGATTGGAATCCACAGTGCAGGGTGCCCATGCTTTCTGGGCACCCCCGCTGTGAATTGCAGTCCGCAAAAATAATTGACATGCTGCATTTTTGTGGGCACCACAAAAACGCAGCTAAAAAAATGCTGAGTGCAGACAGGAAAAATGAAAACTCATAGACTTTGCTGGGGAAGCAAAGTCATGCAGTTTTCTGAGCAAAAACGCACCTGAAAAACATGCAAAAACGCCGCGAAAAATGCACTGTGTGAACTTACCCTTAGGGTATGTGCGCACTAGGCGTTTTTTTCACGCTGCATTTTTATGTGCATTTTTGTCTCAAAAAATGCACCCGCGGCAAAAAACGCGACAAAAACTCATGCGTTTTTACCGCATTTTAGTGCGTTTTTTGCTACGTTTTTGCTTACTGTGTTTTTAATCAGTGAACAATGCCATTAAAGATTGTTGATGAAAAAAAAAAGGTCTGATGTCATTTCCTACTTCAATATGTTCTTCATTGTATGCAGGAGAGCAGACAGCTGCAGAACTAGTGTATGCAGGAGAGCAGACAGCAGCTGCAGAACTACAAGGCTCAGCATCCTCCATCCAGGACTGTATGCAGGAGTTTTTTGCCTAAAAAAAAACGAACAAAAAGACATGGGCTTCGCTATATTTTTGTATGCTAGCCAGGTACAGCAGGCAGGTACGGGCTGCCCCCAACCCCCAGCTGCCTATTTGTACCCGTCTGCTAATCAAAAATATAGGGAAGCCCCCCCTTTTTTTTTTTTTTTTATTTCATGAATTTCAAGAAATAATTAAAAAAAAAATGACATAGGCTTCGCCCAATTTTTGAGTCCAGCCAGGTACAACTAGGCAGCTGGGGACTGGAATCCGCAGTACAGAGTGCCCAAGCTTTCTGGGCACCCCCGCTGCAAATTGCAGTCCACAGCCACCCCAGAAAATGGCGCTTTCATAGAAGCGCCATCTTCTGGCGCTGTATCCAGCTCTTCCAGCTGCCTGGTGACAGGTGGCTCGCTGGGTAATAATGGGGTTAGGGCTAGCTGTATATTGTCAGCTGGCCCTAAGCCCGAAATTCATGGTGTCACGCCAATATTAGACATGGCCACCATGAATTTCTAGTAAAGATAAAAAAAAAACACAACACAGAAAAATATTTTTATTAGAAATAAAACACAACACAATTAGTGACTCCATCTTTATTGAAATAAAGAACCCCCCTCCGCAGTAATTCTGGGTCAAGGATCCCGCGCCGTCCAATCCGGATCCAATATCATCTGATCGGTTTGCTGGAAGGCAAAGCGATCAGATGATGTGTCAGGTTCAAGGACGTGAATCACATCACACAGCAGCTGATTGTATAAAGGCCGATTATACAATCAGCTGATGCATCAGTAGAAAAAAAAAAAAAATACTGAGTCACGTACGTGCTGATTACCGGCAGTTCCTGGAGCGATCGGATGAGAGTCTGATCCTGTCCTGTCCATCGCTGCACGAGCTGCCGGTAATGAGCTGATGAAGTCTCCTGATGGCAGGATCAGCTGATAGGTGAAACCGGCCGGGCGCTAAAAAGCCGGCGACACCGCGAGAATTACGATCAGCTGATGCGTCAGGTGACCGCATCAGGTGATCCATCGCCAGGTCCTGCAGGCATCGGATGTACCCGGGGAGACTGCACACAGCCGGAGCGGCGGTATCGAGAGAGGAGCTGGGAGCAGACATGGCACCGGGTCCCTGCAGACAGGTGAGTATGATATTATTTTTTCTACTGTTCACATTTGTTTTTGCCGCTGCCTCCACCTCCCGCCCAGACATGACGCCGCACGGGAGCTGACATGGCACCGGGCGGGTTGTGGAAGCAGCGGTGGTAGTACCGGGAGGATTCACGCATCTGTGTTTACCAACAGAAGGAATCCTCTTCCTGTACACATCACTTTAGTACCCACTCCTTGCGTTTATAGCTGCGTTTTTAGTCATAGAAACGCAGCTATATGCGTTTTTCATTGCGTTTTTGAAAATCTCATTGAACTCAATGGGTGAAAATTGCAGTGAAATATGTAGAAATGATTGACATGCTGCGTTTTTGTGGTCACCACAAAAACGCAGCTACAAAAAAACGCTGTGTGCGGACAGCAAAAATGAAAACTCATAGACATTGCTGGGGAAGCAATGTCACTGCGTTTTCAGCATAAAAACCCTGCTAAAAACGCAGCAAAAACGCCTAGTGCGCACAAGGCCTTTCTGTCTCCTGTTCTGATCTGGTTGGAGGTTAACCCCTGTAGCCAATTGCTGTGAAAATTAGTTTATTGTAAACCTCACTAAATGCAAAAGGATAATGGGATTTCATTTGCTTGTCAGAAATACAGAATACATTGGTAATAAAAAAAATACTACATGTATTTCCAGCAGCGAGGCTATACTTAAAGGGAACCTGTCAGGTCCCTTATGCGTTCTAACCTAGATGCAGGGTGATGTGGGGCCTAGTAACCTCTTCCTACCCATCCCTGTGTTGTAATATTGTGTAATATAAATGTATAAAAATATGTTTTATTACTTACATGTTCCCTATGTAAATGAGCAGAGGCACTAGTGTGCCGCCCCTGTGTGACGCCCTGGGCAAGCCAGGGGTCACAGGTCATCACACCACCACATCCTACATCCCAGTTAGGAACACCAAAGCTACTGAAATCCTTGTTGCCTTCCTCCAGGGGCTGATGTTCACACCAGGGGGTGGGCCAGGCGGTTGGCTCCGCCCACCGAGGAGTACTCAGCCCTGGAGGCAGGAGGAACCAAGCAGTCAGCTCAGGGAAGAGCTTGAGTCAAGTGAGAGATAGAAGTGGACGTTCAAAGTAGAAGGAAGTGGTAGAGGAGCTAAGTGAAAGTGAAGTGGTAGTAGAGCAAGGAAGAAAGGAGTAAAAGTGAGCGTAGAAAGACCTGAAGTTGGTCCGGCTAAGTGCAGGACAGTGTCAGCAAGGTCAGCAACAGCGGTGATCGTCTGGAGGGGGACTGCTCGGAGGTTGCTGGAAGTACCGCGGACGGGTAGTGGCCCGGCGGTCTGGAGCAGTATACGAAGGACAGTCAGCACCAGGGCAGGGGCCTCTCGGACCCCGGCAAGGCTAGAAGTCGCCATAATTTGCCAAATCCGTCAGTGAAGGGGACGTCGATCCCCCAACAACCAAGTCCCGACTGAAGGCAAAAGTCCAACCATTAAGGAGGAACACTGCCACCACCAGGGCACCAGTTCCTCGGGGCCAGCGTCTGCGGGCAAAGCAGGGCTCCTCCGGCCCATATCCAAGCCGGGGAGCGGGTTACCGGTGGGAACCCATCGCTACCAACATAGAAACACTAGGTGCAGGTCAAAGGGACATCACCGTTACCTACTGGGAGAGCAAGTGCAGCCATCCGTGGGAACCGTCTTTCCAGCCGTGTGGTTTACCGTAAAACTGTGTCAACGTCTCAGGCCGAGTGAGTACCACAGTGCCGCAAGGCACCGCGCTGTTCCCGCGTCCCTGCACCCACCAGGCCCTGCATCTCCCACCTCATCACTGGGCCCCGAGATCACCAACCCCTACCCACGGAGGGGCAACACAACAACTGGCTGCTCCATACCACCCTTCCCGGGATCCCCATACAGAGCAGCGGTGGTGCCAATAAATCACCACAACCGTGGGTGGCGTCACGGACAATAAACCATCCCCACACCCAACTCCCCCCTTTCACTCACGGGCGAGGAGCGCCGCTAGAGTCCCTGGGATCCGGCTCATCGCTCGAGCCACCGAGCAGCAGCAGGCCGCAGCAGCCGCGGCGGCCGGACCCGAGCAGCAGTGGGAGAGCGCGGCGTCCCCTCCTCCGCCCGCGACAACTTGGCGTCACGAACAGGATCATACCGCTCTGCCGTTGGGTAGAGGTGCGCCTTGTAACCGCCGGAGGTATCCGGCTGAAAATTTCCAGAAGTCGCCATCTTTGGCGCGAAAAGTTCCCGCTCGAGCGTCTTCTCGAGTAGCAGAGGCGCGAAGGCCAAAACTCCGCCCCAATAAAGGAGGGGCCGGGAAGAAGCTAAGGGGGACGGAAACAAGATGTCTGCGCCCGACGGAGCCGCTGGAGGAGCGGTGATCGCAGCCGCAGTGGCACCCGCGGATGGGAATAGGCCTGCCCAGGTCCCGGCCGCACTGGCGGGAGGTGTCGCGGCCCCCGCGCTCGATCAGGTCATGCCGTTCTCCTTGCCCTATGCGCCCGGAGCTGCCTGGCTACCGCAGTATGACGGGAAACCGGATGCCTTACAGGCCTTCCGGAAAAAGCTTAACCCGTTGCTAGAACTGTACCCCCTGACTGATAAGCAACGTGCAGCGATAGTGCTAGGCCAGTTAACCGGTGCGGCTGAGCAGGAAGCGGAGACCTGGGCCGAGGGGGACCAGCTCTCTGTAGCCACCATCTTTGAGAAGCTACAGACTGCCTTTGAGACCCGGACTGAAGCTGAGCTGAGGATGCAGTTTTACCAGTGCCGGCGAAGGGCTGTGGATAGCATTCGGGACTATGCTTTACGTCTGCAAACCGCCCTCCGCACGTTGAAGCGGGTGAACCCTATTAATGAGGCGGATAGCAACAAGATGTTAGTAGAGCAATTTGCGCAGGGGATGAGGTCCCCTGAAGATCGTAAACAACTCTGGCTGTGGGCCCTGGAACACCCTGATGTGGACTTTGCCGTGTTAAAGGAACGGGCCATTAAAGCACTACAGCCCCCAGCCTCAGAAGCCCTGGAGCCAGCCCCGTGGCCCATCGAGACAGCTCCCGTAGTGGTGGCCCCTGCCCTACCAACCTCTCCAACACCTGCAGCCCCAAGCAGCACTATGGAGGAACTGGCAGCCCAGGTCTGTCGCATGGACGGAGACCTCGCCAAGATTCTTGCTGCACTCCAACCGTTGACCAGATCTCAGCCTTCAGCACCGATACAGCTTGCCGACAGCCCAGAGGATGTCCCCTGGATGCAGCGGAGAAGTAATAGCAACCCGCGGGGCAGGCCTCCCATCTGCTACAAGTGCCGTAAGCCTGGGCATTACATCCGAGAGTGCCCGTTAAACGAGCAACCCCTGGGGCCCCGGGCCAACCATCAGGAGTAGAACCCCGTGGCCCCCCGGACTGGCGGGACCGGTATATCGGGGCTCGACCCATCATTCCCGTGGTTGTGGACGGCATACCGGTGATGGCTCTCTTGTACACTGGATCCCAGGTAACTACCATACCTTATTCGTTGTACCAGCGGTATTGGGGGATAGACGAGCTGGCACCCCCAGATACTAGTATAACGCTAATTGCTGCCAATGGACTCCCATTGACCCAAGTGGGGTATAAACAGGTGGCTATGACGGTAGGGCAAGCTGAACTGCAACACCAGGGTATGATTGTGATCATGAATGAACCCAGTGATCATAACCCGAAGATAGTGCTAGGAACCAATGTGATGGAGCACTGTATGGGTGATGTGTTGGCCCTACTACAGCAGCTGGCCGCCACGGCGGCGGGGAGCCGACAGAGAGCTGTGCAGCGAGAGATCTGAGCCTTGATGTACCGCCAGCATGTAAACTCAACAGGAGGAGAGATTGGTGGAGTGAGAGTGATGGATGTGGCCCCGTTGCTTGTGCCCCCTAGGAATGAGATGATGATCTGGTGTAGAGCAGCGGTAGGGCCTCAGGGGCGTGACTACCCTGCCATGATGGAGCCCATACCCTCTGAGCACTGACCCACGGTAATGGCCGCCCGAGGGGTGGTAGACGTGAAGAAGGGGAGAGTGCCCGTGAGGGTGTTGAACTGTGGGGAGGAAGAAGTCAGGCTTCCCCGGTATGCCACCATTGCCAAGCTGCTCACCCTAGATCCCCACACCATCCATGAAGCCAGTCCCTCCATCTCCCCACCTACTACCAGCACTTCCACGCTGCAAGGGGAGGTAAATGAGTGGCACCAACAGCTACACGTGGGCACTGATGATACCCCTACACATCACAAAGCAGGGGTATACAGGGTGGTGCGGGAGTACGAACAGGTTTTCAGCAAACACCCACTAGACTTCGGGCAGATCAAGGGGGTTCAACACCATATCCCCACCGGGGAACACCCCCCTATCAAAGAGAGGTACAGGCCTATTCCCCCTGCACATTATCAGTGTGCCAAAGATATGTTGAGGAATATGAAGGAGGCAGGGGTTATTCGGGACACCTGTAGTCCCTGGGCCGCTCCGTTGGTACTGGTTAAGAAGAAGGATGGTACCATGCGGATGTGTGTGGACTACCGGAAGATTAATCAGATAACCCATAAAGATGCCTACCCACTGCCCCGGATTGAAGAGTCTTTGGCCGCGCTGAGAACTGCAAATTACTTCTCTACCCTTGACCTCACAAGTGGGTACTGGCAAGTGGCCGTGGCCCCGGAAGATCGGGAGAAAACCGCCTTCACCACCCCGATGGGGCTCTGTGAATTTAATAGTGTGCCGTTCGGGCTGTGCAATGCCCCAGGAACCTTCCAACGGCTGATGGAGTGCTGTCTGGGACACCTAAACTTCGAGACCGTCCTATTGTACTTGGATGATGTGATTGTTTACTCCCAGACGTATGAAGCCCATCTGTAGCACCTGGCCGAAGTGTTTGCGTCCCTTGCCAAATACGGGATGAAGTTGAAGCCCTCCAAGTGCCACCTGCTGAAACCCAGAGTGCAGTACCTGGGGCACGTGGTGAGTGCAGAAGGTGTTGCCCCTGACCCTGAGAAGATCACTGCCATCCAGGGCTGGCCAAGACCAACCACCGTGAGGGAAGTAAGGCAGTTTCTGGGTCTTGTGGGGTACTACCGGCGCTTTATCAAAGGGTACACGAAGATGGCTGCCCCCATGCAAGATCTCCTCGTGGGACAGACCAAAGGTGGTAAACCCATCGGTGCCCCACTGGTGTGGGAAGAAAAGCATGAGGAATCCTTCTGCCAGCTGAAAGCGGCCTTGACCGGAGAAGAGGTCCTGGCGTATCCCGACTATGGCTGCCCGTTCATCCTCTACACAGACGCCAGCAATGTGGGGCTAGGAGCAGTCCTGTCCCAGGTCCAGGATGGGAAAGAGAAAGTGATTGCTTATGCTAGCCGGAAGCTTCGGCCAACTGAAAGGAATCCGAAGAATTACAGCTCCTTCAAGCTCGAGCTTCTGGCATTGGTATGGGCTATCACGGAGAGGTTCCGTCACTACTTGGCTGCAGCAAAATTCACCGCTTTCACGGACAACAATCTGTTGACTCACCTGGATACGGCCAAGTTGGGCGCGTTGGAGCAGCGGTGGGTGGCCCGGCTAGCCAACTATGAGTTCACCATCAAGTACCGTGCTGGTCGTGTCAACATTAATGCTGATGCACTCTCCCGAATGCCCCATTTGTCAGAAGAAGGGTGCGAGGATGATGACCTCGAGGAGATCGAGTTGCCTGCATTTCACCGGCCCTCAACCGAGAGGATACAGGTACACCAACAACGGGTGGACTTGGACCTACGGCCCAGTCAAGAGTGGCAGGAAGCTCAAAACCAGGCGCCGGCTGTCCGCCTCGTCAAGACCCTGGTGGAACAAGGTGCTGTTGGGATAGACCCTGCCACCCCGGCTGAAGCCCAGCGCTTGTGGAAAGAACGGAAACGGCTGTATCTACATCAAGGGAAGCTGTACCGTTAGCTGATCAACCCGAAGACTCATGAGAAAATCTGCCAGTTGGTTATTCCCCAAGCTGATGTGGCTACTGTTTTGCGGGCATACCATGATGGTGCCGGGCACTTCGGGTGGAAAAAGCTGGAGATGCTGTTGAGAGAGCGGTTCTACTGGAGTGGGATGCGGGAGTCGGTAGAAGCCTGGTGCCGGGAGTGTGGCCCTTGCACACTGAGGAGGAAGGACGAGACCAGCCAGAGGGCACCCCTGCACCCAATCATCACACATCAGCCGCTGGAACTGGTCGCCCTAGACCATGTCAAGCTCACCCCCAGCCGAAGTGGGTACGCCTACGCGTTGACCATCGAAGACCACTATTCAAGATTCATGGTGGTTGTCCCCGTCAAGGACCTAACTGGCAGAACTGCTGCTCGAGCGTTCCAGGCTTATTTCTGCCGCCCAGAAAAAGTGCTTACTGACCAAGGCCCGGATTTTGAAGCGGAGGTGTTCCACGAGTTTTGCCAGTTGTACGGCTGTAAGAAGATCCGGACCACCCCTTACCATGCCCAGACCAACGGCATGTGTGAGAAGATGAACCACTTAGTCCTGGGACTCCTCAAGACGTTACCGCTGGAAGAGCGGAACCTGTGGCCGGAGAAGCTACCTGACTTGGTCGACATGTACAACAATATCCCGTCCAGCTCGACAAAGTGCACCCCAGCATACCTAATGAGGGCTCGTCCCGGCCGCCTGCCGGTGGACCTGGAAATAGGGTTGGAGTCCCCGGAAGCACTCCCTTCGACAGCTGAATGGGAAACTCGGCGGAGAGCACAATACCGGCAGATTCAGGAATATGTGGAGAAGAACCTGAGTCGAAGTTGAGAACAGCAAGAGCAGCGATTCAAACAGAAAGCGTTTGCGGGCCCTTTCCAGCCAGGAGATATGGTGTTAAAGC
This sequence comes from Anomaloglossus baeobatrachus, assembly GCF_048569485.1. Taxonomy (NCBI): domain Eukaryota; kingdom Metazoa; phylum Chordata; class Amphibia; order Anura; family Aromobatidae; genus Anomaloglossus; species Anomaloglossus baeobatrachus. The sequence continues at coordinate 116,092,844 of NC_134356.1, read as the reverse complement.
GGAAGAGGAAGACCCACAAGCTGGATGATCAATGGGAACCAATCCCATACGTTATACAACCCACAGGGTGGGAAGATGGGAAGGACTACCAGATCAGTCGGGACCAAGGGGGCACTTTGGCCACTGTTTCCCGGGACCATCTGAAAAGGTGCCCACCAGCATTGAGGGCAACGGCAGACGAACCAGTTCCTCCACCAGCAGAGAAGGAAAAAGAGGTGATCCACACTGTGATGGGTGACTTCCCAGCAGACTGGCCTACACAGAACGGCGCGGTGATTCTTCCAGTGATACTGTTCCCACAACCTGTGGATGAAGAAGTGGTGGAAGCGGTCGACCGTGAGCCAGAACCAGTGCCAGTGCCCAGGGATGAACCTGTACCCAGCTCCCCTATGCCTCCGCCTGCCCCACACGATAGAAGGGAGGAGGAACCGGTTGTTCCCTCTGCCCCACTGCATAGCCCCACTGACACCGGACCCCGAAGGTCCACCCGTCCCAACCTAGGTAGACCCCCACTTAGGTACAGGGAGACTGTCCTTTAAAGAGGGGGGTCAGGAAGTCTGTGTGAGTTCATGTTTAAAAGTTTGAAAGTTTTTAAAATTGATGAAAAATGATGATTACCGTGTACTTCACCTGATTAACAGTGATTGAACCGGCCGGAGCCGGCACCGTTGTCCCCATGGGGACCGTTTAAAAAAGTTGTTTAGCACGGGAACTATCCATGGACAAGCCCGTGAACTTGCAGGGCACCCACAAACGTTAAGTGGCTTGTAAATATGTTGTTTTACCGTATCGTTTTCCGCAGTTGCCGCCTCCGGAGAGGCAGGTTGGAGGGAGGGCCCTCAGCAGAGCAGGCTGGGGCCCAGCCACCAAAGGAACCGGTGGCTACCCTCTGGAGGGGAAGGACAGATCCCGCTCGGGTAACTTGTGCTGGACTGTGGGTCAAGGGGTGCTGCCTGGGTTTTAGGGGCAGCATCAGGGCCAGGTTGCTTGGGTGGGAGAGAGCGGAAACCGTACCCGTAAAACCGTTTAGTAACGTTTAAGAAATGTGCCTCCCGTTGTGGGATGATGTTATGCTTTACATGTTACCTTTTTACATTTACAGAAAATAAAACCGGTGTTGGACGGGCAGTCCGTGGACGGTCTTCATTTTGCTAAGGGGGAATGTGACGCCCTGGGCAAGCCAGGCGTCACAGGTCATCACACCACCACACCCTACATCCCAGTTAGGAACACCAAAGCTACTGAAATCCTTGTTGCCTTCCTCCAGGGGCTGATGTTCACACCAGGGGGTGGGCCAGGCGGTTGGCTCCGCCCACCGAGGAGTACACAGCCCTGGAGGCAGGAGGAACCAAGCAGTCAGCTCAGGGAAGAGCTTGAGTCAAGTGAGAGATAGAAGTGGACGTTCAAAGTAGAAGGAAGTGGTAGAGGAGCTAAGTGAAAGTGAAGTGGTAGTAGAGCAAGGAAGAAAGGAGTAAAAGTGAGCGTAGAAAGACCTGAAGTTGGTCCGGCTAAGTGCAGGACAGTGTCAGCAAGGTCAGCAACAGCGGTGATCATCTGGAGGGGGACTGCTCGGAGGTTGCTGGAAGGACCGCGGACGGGTAGTGGCCCGGCGGTCTGGAGCAGTATACGAAGGACAGTCAGCACCAGGGCAGGGGCCTCTCGGACCCCGGCAAGGCTAGGAGTCGCCATAATTTGCCAAATCCGTCAGTGAAGGGGACGTCGATCCCCCAACAACCAAGTCCCGACTGAAGGCAAAAGTCCAACCATTAAGGAGGAACACCGCCACCGCCAGGTCACCAGTTCCTCGGGGCCAGCGTCTGCGGGCAAAGCAGGGCTCCTCCGGCCGATATCCAAGCCGGGGAGCGGGTTACCGGTGGGAACCCATCGCTACCAACATAGAAACACTAGGTGCAGGTCAAAGGGACATCACCGTTACCTACTGGGAGAGCAAGTGCAGCCGTCCGTGGGAACCGTCTTTCCAGCCGTGTGGTTTACCGTAAAACTGTGTCAATGTCTCAGGCTGAGTGAGTACCACAGTGCCGCAAGGCACCGCGCTGCCCCTGCGTCCCTGCGCCCACCAGGCCCTGCATCTCCCACCTCATCACTGGGCCCCGGGATCACCAACCCCTACCCACGGAGGGGCAACACAACAACTGGCTGCTCCATACCACCCTTCCCGGGATCCCCATACAGAGCAGCGGTGGTGCCAATAAATCACCACAACCGTGGGTGGCGTCACGGACAATAAACCATCCCCACACCCAACTCCCCCCTTTCACTCACGGGCGAGGAGCGCCGCTAAAGTCCCCGGGATCCGGCTCATCGCTCGAGCCACCGAGCAGCAGCAGGCCGCTGCAGCCGCGGCGGCCGGACCCGAGCAGCAGTGGGAGAACGCGGTGTCCCCTCCTCCGCCCACGACACCTGCAGCGGATCGAACCGCTCGGATCCGGGGGTAGTGTTCGTTCGTGGCTCGGGGGTCTCCGGACCCGACAGCTTAGGGGCCACACTCAAATGTAAAAGGGGTATTTACAGGGGATTTGGTATAGTTCGTGATGCCATCCGTACATCTGTACGGTAATTGGGAGTACCACTGCTGCCGTTGGGAATACCCGGGGTGATGAAGCGGGGTAGCTAGGTGACGTTGCCCTCCACGAGGAGGGGTAGGCCCTGGGACTCTGGTGTGTGATGTTGGGACGCAGTGCAGGGGTCAGTCGGGTACTCACTCAGCAATGAAGCAGACACTGACAACAGGGTAAACCAAATCTCTGAACGCCGTTGCCTCTCGAGGGGAGCTTGTCCGGGTCCCGTCCCCTACAGTGCTGCCGGTGGTCTGTAACCTGCCTCCTGGCACTAAGTTTTAGATTGTCCTTTGTGGTCCAGTAGCTTGGAGCTATTCGGGCCCCGCTCCCCACTATGGCTAAGTGAAGGAGCCTGCTATCAGGAGCTCACGCTTGGGATTTCAGTGGGTTGCTTGCTAGGAAAGCCCTATCGCACTCGTTGCACTAGTGCCCTCGATCTCTGAGCTGGGTGGGAACAGTCCATAAAGGGCCGTTCTCCTCAGGTTAATTGCCGGGTTGCCTGAAGCTTCTCCCCGACCTAGGGTCCGTGTACCCCATCGTGCCTTTGGTCTCGGACTGGTGATAGGACCAGGCTGCTGGTCGTCCTCCTCAATGGGTTACAGGCACCTAGCATCAATCCTCTGCGACCGGGGGTCCGACTCCTCTAGGTCCAGACCACCGTCAGCGACCTAGTCTGCTTTCCCCTGGGAGCTCCAACTCCAAGCTTCCTCAGAGCTCCTCACAGCTCGAGGGCTACCACTCAACTAACTTGACATCTCCCACCTACCTGTCTGACCCCTAGGTGGGCGGCCCTATTCCTGCTTAAGCAGCTCACTGGTGTGCCTGACAGGTGTGGTGCAAGGTGTATCTAGGATTTGTGAATGATGATGGAGGCAGCACTGCAGGACAGAGACCCAGAACCATGGGGGTTGAATACTGCATGGGGAGGGCAGTTTGTGCAGTACCCTGTGACGACCTGAACAGTCCAGGGGCGTCACACTAGTCCCCAGGACGTCGTATCGCCCCGTGGGCATTTGCATGTTTTCCATGGTATCATTGATTTACATGAGTGGTGTCACCATCGCTCCTTGAGATCCTTGAGATCCCACGCGTCCACGCTTACCATTCCCGCAGCCTTGTTATCCGGGTGCTTGCTTCTCAGCTTCAGCCGCGCTCTGCGTATGGTCAGAACCGCAGTAGTCTTCTGAGCATGTACAGTGCGCATCTGAAGCCGAGAAGCAAGCACACAGATAACAAGTAGCAATAGCAGGGACTAAAACTTAACATTTAATTATAAATATTAAAATGGTAATAAAGTGCAGTGCATAATACAAACAAAAGTGCCAAAAAGAAAAGGGAACAATCTCACCCGATCTTTCTCCACAGGTAAGGAAAAGCACCAATCAAATAGGAGAGGAAACACGGGCCAGAATGTACCACTGTCTATCTTTGCACACACAGGTTTTTTCTACACGTGTACCATTTGTACCAATTCCTGCCACTGCAGGTTGAGATATTTTGTTTCTCCCCTGATGAACTCTCCATATTGAGAGGGAAATGCGACGGTAGGGCGTTTCTTTAATTTTGATGAGGTTGTGGGGCAGACAGCTTACTTGGGCGCTGCCCTTGTCAGGGCGAAAGCTATTACGGGGCACGACAGGGATTTTTACACAACTACCCGACTGCTGACACTGGTTCTTCCGGCCCGTGTTTCCTCTCCTATTTGATTGGTGCTTTTCCTTACCTGTGGAGAAAGATCGGGTGAGATTGTTCCTTTTTCTTTTTGGCATTTTTGTTTGTATTATGCACTGCACTTTATTACCATTTTAATATTTATAATTAAATATTAAGTTTTAGTCCCTGTTATTGCTATTGGTTCCTTCAGGAGTATTGGGCGTTATCTTTCTGCATTGCTTATTTTGCTTTCACATGGATAACAAGGCTGCAGAAATGGTAAGCACGCATGCGCGGAATCTCAAGGAGCAACCGTGACGTCACTCATGTAAATCCATGATATTGTGACGCCCTGGGCAAGCCAGGGGTCACAGGTCACAACATCTCATGCACCCCACATTCCCTGCAGGAACATCCAAGCTAACCCTAAATCCTTGTTGCCTTCCTCCAGGGGCTGATGTTCACAACAGGGGGTGGGCCAGGTGGTTGGCTCCGCCCACCGAGGAGTTCCAGCCCTGGAGGCGGGAGAACCAGGCAGAACAGAGAACAGCTAGGGGAGTGAAGGAGTAAACAGTGAAGTGGTAAAGGAGGACAATAAGAGTGGCGACAGAAAGTGACAGTTAAGAAAGCCTGAAGTTGGTCCGGGTGTGTGCCCCGGACTGAGAGACAGCAAGGTCAGCAGACGGCGGTGATAGTCTGCAGGGGGACTGCTCGGAGGTTGATGGAAGGACCGCGGACGGGTGGTGACCCGGCGGTACCGGAGCAGTATACAAAGAACAGTCAGCACCAGGGCAGGGGCCTTTCGGATCCCGGCAAGGCTAGGAGTCTCCATAATTTGCCAAATCCGTCAGTGAAGGGGACCTCTGTCTCCTAACAACCAAGTCCCGATTGAAGGCAACAGCCCGACCGTGAAGGGGAGACACCGCCACCGCCAGGGCACCAGTTTCCCAGGGCTAGCGCCTGCGGGCAAAGTAGGGTTCCTTCGGCCCAGATTGAAGCAGAGGAGTGGGTAACCGGTGGGGACCCATCGCTACCAAGAGACTTTACATAGGTGCAGGGAAGAGACCGTCACCGCTAACTGCAGGGAACCGCAGCACCGTAACCGTCCGAGGGACCCGTCCAACCAGCCGTTTGTTTACCGAGAACTGTATCGTGTTTACTGGCTGAGTGAGTACCTCCGTGCCGTGCGGCACAGCGCTGCCCCTGCACCCCTGCACCTCCACAGGCCCCCATACCCGCCTGTCACCATACCAACCCCATCACTGGGCCCCGGGAGCACCAAGACCCCTACCCACAGAGGGGAAAATCAACAACTGGCTGCTCCGTGCCATCATTCCCGGGCTCCACAAACAGAGCAGCGGTGGTGTCCATTCAATCACCACAGCCGTGGGTGGCGTCACGGACAATAAACTATCCCAAAACCCAATCCCCTTCCACTCACGGGCGAGGAGCGCCGCTCGAGTCCCCGGGATCCGGCCCATCGCTTGAGCCACCGAGCAGCGGCAGCAGCAGGCCGCAGCAGCCGCAGCGGCAGCCAGACCCGAGCAGTGGGAGAGCGCGGCGTCCCCTCCTCCGCCCGCGACAACTTGGCATCACGAACAGGATCTTACCGCTCTGCCGTTGGGTAGAGGTGCGCCTTGTGACCGCCGGAGGTATCCGGCCGGAAAATTATAGAAGTCTTTGGCGCGAAAAGTTCCTGCTCGAGCGTCTTCTCGAGTAGCAGCGGCGCGAAGGCCAAAACCCCGCCCCGATAGAGGAGGGGCCGGAAAGAGGCTAAGGGGGACGGAAACAAGATGTCTGCGCCCGACGGAGCCGCTGGAGGAGCGGTGGTCGCAGCCGCAGTGGCACCCGTGGATGGGAATGGGCCTGCCCAGGTCCCGGCCACGCTGGCGGGAGGTGCCGCGGCCCCCGCACTCGCTCAGGTGATGCCGTTCTCCTTGCCCTATGCGCCCGGAGCTACCTGGCTACCGCAGTATGACGGGAAACCTGATGCTTTACAGGTCTTCCGGAAAAAGCTTAACCCATAGCTAGAACTGTACCCCCTGACCGATAAGCAACGTGCAGCGGTAGTGCTGGGCCAGTTAACCGTGCGGCTGAGCAGGAGGCGGAGACCTGGGCCAAGGGGGACCGGCTCTCTGTAGCCACCATCTTTGAGAAGCTACAGACTGCCTTTGAGACCCGGACTGAAGCTGAGCTGAGGATGCAGTTTTACCAGTGCCGGCAACGGTCTGTGGATAGCATTCGGGACTATGCTTTACGTCTGCAAACCGCCCTCCGCACGCTAAAGCGGGTGAATCCTATCAATGAGGCGGACAGCAACAAGATGTTAGTAGAGCAATTTGTGCAGGGGATGAGATCCCCTGAGGATCGCAAACAACTCCGGCTCTGGGCCCTAGAACACCCGGATGTGGACTTTGCCGTGTTAAAGGAACGGGCCATTAAAGCACTACAGCCCCCAGCTTCAGAAATCTTGGAGCCAGCCCCGTGGCCCATTGAGACGGCCCCCGTTGTGGTGGCCCCTGCCCTACCAACCTCTCCAATACCTACAGCCCCAAGCAGCACGATGGAGGAACTGGCAGCCCAGGTCCGTCGCATGGACGGAGACCTCACCAAGATTCTTGCTGCACTCCAACCTTTGACCAGATCTCAGCCTCCAGCACAGATACAGCTTGCCGACAGCCCTGAGGATGTTCCCTGGATGCAGCGGAGAAGTGCTAACAACCCACGGAGCAGACCTCCAACCTGCTACAAGTGCCGTAAGCCTGGGCATTACTTCCGACAGTGCCCGTTAAACGAGCAACCCCTGGGGCCCCGGGCCAATCCTCAGGAGTAGAACCCCGTGGCCCCCCCAGACTGGCGGGACCGGTATATCGGGGCCCGGCCCATCATCCCCGTGGCTGTGGACGGCATTCCGGTGATGGCTCTCTTGGACACTGGATCACAGGTAACCACCATACCATACACATTGTACCAGCGGTATTGGGGGATAGACGAGCTGGCACCCCCAGATATTAGTATAACGCTAATTGCTGCTAATGGACTCCCATTGACCCAAGTGGGGTATTAACAGGTGCCTATGACAGTGGGGCAAGCTGAACTGCAACACCAGGGTATGATTGTGATCATGTACGAACCCAGTGATCATAACCCGAAGATAGTGCTAGGAACCAATGTGATGGAGCACTGTATGGGTGATGTGTTGGCCCTACTGCAACAGCTGGCCGCCACGGCGGCGGGGAGCCGACAGACAGCTGTGCAGCGTGAGATCCGAGCCTTGATGTACCGCCAGCATGTAAACTCAACAGGAGGAGAGATTGGTGGAGTGAGAGTGATGGATGTTGCTCCGTTGATTGTGCCCCCTAGGAGTGAGATGATGATTTGGTGTAGGGCAGCAGTAGGACCTCACGGCCTTACTACCCTGCCATGATGGAGCCCATACCCTCCGAGCACTGGCCCACTGTAATGGCCACCCGAGGGGTGGTGGACGTAAAGAAGGGGAGAGTGCCCGTGAGGGTGCTGAACTGTGGGGAGGAAGAAGTCAGGCTTCCCCGGTATGCCACCATTGCCAAGCTGCTCACCCTGGATCCCCACACCATCCACGAAGCCATTCCCTCAGTCTCTCCACCTACTACCAGAACTTCCCCGCCTCAAGGGGAGGTAAATGAGTGGCACCAACAGCTACACGTGGGCACTGATGATACCCCTACACATCACAAAGCAGGGGTATACAGGGTGGTGCGGGAGTATGAACAGGTTTTCAGCAAACATCCACTAGACTTCGGGCAGATCAAAGGGGTCCAACACCATATCCCCACCGGTGAACACCCCCCTATCAAAGAGAGCTACAGGCCTATTCCCCCTGCACATTACCAGTGTGCCAAAGATATGTTGAGGAATATGAAGGAGGCAGGGGTTATTCAGGACAGCTGTAGTCCCTGGGCCGCTCCGTTGGTACTGGTCAAGAAGAAGGATGGTACCATGCGGATGTGTGTGGACTACCGGAAGATCAATCAGATAACACATAAAGATGCCTACCCTCTGCCCTGTATTGAAGAGTCTTTGGTCGCACTGAGAACCGCAAATTACTTCTCTAGCCTTGACCTCACCAATGGGTACTGGCAAGTGGCCGTGGCCCCGGAAGACCGGGAGAAAACCACCTTCACCACCCCAATGGGGCTCTGTGAATTCAATAGTATGCCGTTTGGGCTGTGCAATGCCCCTGGAACCTTACAACGGCTGATGGAGTGCTGTCTGGGACATCTAAACTTCGAGACCGTCCTGTTATACTGATGATGTGATTGTGTACTCTCAGACGTATGAAGCCCATCTGGAGCACCTAGCCGAGGTGTTCGCGTCCCTGGCCAAATACGGGATGAAGTTGAAGCCCTCCAAGTGCCACCTGCTGAAACCCAGAGTGCAGTACCTGGGGCATGTGGTGAGTGCGGAAGGTGTTGCCCCCGACCCTGAGAAGATCACTGCCATCCAGGACTGGCCAAGACCAACCACCGTGAGGGAAGTAAGGCAGTTTTTGGGTCTGGTGGGGTACTACCGGCGCTTCATCAAGGGGTACACGAAGGTGGCTGCTCCCATGCAAGACCTCCTCGTGGGACAGACCAAAGGTGGTAAACCCATCGGAGCCCCACTGGTGTGGGAGGACAGGCATGAGGAATCCTTCCGTCAGCTGAAAGCGGCCTTGACTGGAGAAGAGGTCCTAGCGTACCCTGACTACGGCTGCCCATTCATCCTCTACACAGACGCCAGCAATGTGGGTTTGGGGGCAGTCCTGTCCCAGGTTAAGGAAGGAAAGGAGAAGGTGATTGCCTATGCTAGTCGAAAACTCCGGCCGACTGAAAGGAACCCTGAGAACTACAGCTCCTTCAAGCTCGAGCTCCTGGCACTGGTGTGGGCTATCACCGAGCGGTTCCGCCACTACTTGGCCGCAGCAAAATTCACCGCTTTCACGGATAACAATCCATTGACTCACCTGGACACGGCCAAGCTGGGCGCGTTGGAGCAGCGGTGGGTGGCCAGACTAGCCAACTATGACTTCACCATCAAATACAGGGCCGGTCGTGTCAACATTAATGCTGATGCCCTCTCTAGGATGCCCCACTTGTCAGAAGGTGGGTGCGAGGATGATGACCTCGAGGAGATCGAGTTGCCTGCATTCTACCGGCCACCAACTGAGAAGGTACAAGTCCACCAACAACGGGTGAACCTGGATCCGCTGCCCAGTCAGGAGTGACAGGAAGCTCAAAATCAGGCGCCCGCTGTCCGCCTAGTCAAGACCCTGGTGGAGCGAGGCGCTGCTGGGATGGACCCTGCTGCCCCAGCTGAAGCCCAACGCTTGTGGAAGGAACGGACCCGGCTGTGTCTACATCAGGGGAGGTTGTACCGTGAGCTGATCAAACCGAAGACCCATGAGAAAATCCGCCAGTTGGTTATTCCCCAAGCTGATGTACCCACTGTTCTGCAGGCGTACCATGATGGTGCCGGCCACTTCGGGTGGAAGAAGCTGGAGATGCTGTTGAGGGAGCGGTTCTATTGGAGTGGGATGCGGGAGTCTGTGGAGGCCTGGTGTCGAGAGTGCGGTCCTTGTACGTTGAGGAGGAAGGATGAAGCCAGCCAGAAGGCTCCCCTACGCACGATCGTTACACACCAACCGCTGGAGCTGGTCGCCTTGGACCATGTAAAGCTCACCCCCAGGCGAAGTGGGTACACTTACGCTCTGACCATAGTAGATCATTACTCCCGGTTCATGGTGGTTGTCCCGGTCAAGGACTTAACCGGCCGTACCGCCGCTAGAGCGTTCCAAGCTTACTTCTGATGACCCCATGGATACCCTGAGAAGGTGCTTACCGACCAAGGTCCAGACTTTGAGGCGGAGGTGTTCCATGAGTTCTGTCAGCTGTACGGCTGCAAGAAGATCCGGACCACACCTTACCATGCCCAGACCAACGGTATGTGTGAGAAGATGAACCATCTGGTCCTTGGCCTCCTCAAAACGTTGCCGTTGGAGGAGCGGAACCTGTGGCCGGAGAAGCTGCCTGACTTGGTCGATATGTACAACAATATCCCGTCTAGCTCAACGAAGTGCACCCCAGCGTATCTGATGAGGGCTCGGCCTGGCCGACTGCCGGTGGACCTGGAAATGGGACTGGAAGCACCAGAGACACTCCCCTCAACGGCTGAACGGGATACCCGGCGGAGGGTGCAGTACCGACAGATTCAGGAGTATGTGGAGAAGAACCTAAGTCGGAGTCGAGAACAACAGGAGCAGCACTTCAATCAGAAAGCGTCTGCGGGCCCTTTCCAGCCTGGAGATGTGGTGTTAAAGCGGAAGAGGAAAACCCACAAGCTGGATGATCAATGGGAACAAATCCCGTACGTCATGCAACCCACAGGATGGGAAGATGGAAAGGACTACCAGATCAGTCGTGACCAAGGGGGCACCTTGGCCACGGTTTCCCGGGACCATCTGAAAAGGTGCCCACCAGCATTGAGGGCGATGGCTGAAGTACCAGTTCCTCCACCAGCAGAGAAGGCAAAAGAGGTGATCCACAGTGTGATGGGTGACTTCCCAGCAGACTGGCCTACACAGAACGGCGCGGTGATTCTTCTAGTGATACTGTTCCCACAACCTGTGGATGAAGAAGTGGTGGAAGCGGTCAACCGTGAGCCAGAACCAGTGCCAGTGCCCAGGGATGAACCTGTGCCCAGCTCCCCTATGCCTCCGCCTGCCCCACACGATAGCCGGGAGGAGGAACTGATTGTTCCCTCTGCCCCACTGCCTAGCCCCACTGACACCGGACCCCGGAGGTCCACCCATCCCAACCTAGGTAGGCCCCCACTTAGGTACAGGGAAACCGTTCTTTAAAAGGGGGAGGGGAAAGAAAACAGGTGTGTTTTAAGTGTGTTTGTTTGAAAAATGATGATAAGCAAAATGATTACCGTGAAAGTAACCTGATTGTCTGCAAACCGTGATTTGGAAACCGGCCGTTGCCGGCACCGTTGTCCCCGTGGGGACCGTTTGAAAAGTTATGCATAGGAACTCCTATGGACAAGCCCGTGAACTTGCAGGGCAACTACAGACGCTAGTGGCTTGTAAATAAGTTGTGTTACCGTTACCGTTTCCGCATTTACCGCCTCCGGAGAGGCAGGTTGGAGGGATGGCCCACAGCAGAGCAGGCTGGGGCCCAGCCACCACAGGAACCGGTGGCTACCCTCTGGAGGGGAAGGACAGATCCCGCTCGGGTAACTTGTGCTGGACTGGGGTCAAGGGGTGCTGCCTGGGCTTTAGGGGCAGCATCAGGGCCAGGTTACTTGGGTGGGAGAGAGCGGAGACCGTAACCGTTAACCGTTTTAATGTTGCAACGTTTAAGAACTGAACCTCCCGATATGGGATGATGCCATAAATTGTATATATGTTACCGTTTTCCCTATCTTTTCAGAAAAACAAAAGGAAAATAAAACCGGTGTTGGACGGGCAGCCCGAGGACGGTCTGCGTTTTGCTAAGGGGGAATGTGACGCCCTGGGCAAGCCAGGGGTCACAGGTCACAACATCACATGCACCCCACATTCCCTGCAGGAACATCCAAGCTAACCCAAAATCCTTGTTGCCTTCCTCCAGGGGCTGATGTTCACAACAGGGGGTGGGCCAGGCGGTTGGCTCCGCCCACCGAGGAGTTCACAGCCCTGGAGGCAGGAGAACCAGGCAGAACAGAGAACAGCTAGGGGAGTGAAGGAGTAAACAGTGAAGTGGTAAAGGAGGACAGTAAGAGTGGCGACAGAAAGTGACAGTTAAGAAAGCCTGAAGTTGGTCCGGGTGTGTGCCCCGGACTGAGAGACAGCAAGGTCAGCAGACGGCGGTGATAGTCTGCAGGGGGACTGCTCGGAGGTTGCTGGAAGGACCGCGGACGGGTGGTGACCCGGCGGTACCGGAGCAGTATACAAAGAACAGTCAGCACCAGGGCATGGGCCTTTCGGATCCCGGCAAGGCTAGTAGTCTCCATAATTTGCCAAATCCGTCAGTGAAGGGGACCTCTGTCTCCTAACAACCAAGTCCCGATTGAAGGCAACAGCCCGACCGTGAAGGGGAGACACCGCCACCGCCAGGGCACCAGTTTCCCAGGGCCAGCGCCTGCGGGCAAAGTAGGGTTCCTTCGGCCCAGATTGAAGCCGAGGAGTGGGTAACCGGTGGGGACCCATCGCTACCAAGAGACTTTACATAGGTGCAGGGAAGAGACCGTCACCGCTAACTGCAGGGAACCGCAGCACCGTAACCGTCCGAGGGACCCGTCCAACCAGCCGTTTGTTTACCGAGAACTGTATCGTGTTTACTGGCTGAGTGAGTACCTCCGTGCCGTGCGGCACAGCGCTGCCCCTGCACCCCTGCACCTCCACAGGCCCCCATACCCGCCTGTCCACCATACCAACCCCATCACTGGGCCCCGGGAGCACCAAGACCCCTACCCACGGAGGGGCAAATCAACAACTGGCTGCTCCGTACCATCACTCCCGGGCTCCCCAAACAGAGCAGCGGTGGTGTCCATTCAATCACCACAGCCGTGGGTGGCGTCACGGACAATAAACTATCCCAAAACCCAATCCCCTTTCACTCACGGGCGAGGAGCGCCGCTCGAGTCCCCGGGATCCGGCCCATCGCTCGAGCCACCGAGCAGCGGCAGCAGCAGGCCGCAGCAGCCGCAGCGGCAGCCGGACCCGAGCAGTGGGAGAGCGCGGCGTCCCCTCCTCCGCCCGCAACAATTTCACGCCCACAAGGCGATGCGACACCCAGGGGGCTAGAGCCTCTGCTCATTCACATAGGGAACATGTAAGTAATGAAACATATTTTATACATTCATATTACACACTATTACAACACAGAGATGGGTAGGAAGGGGTTACTATGCCACACATCACACTGCTACTAGGTTAGAATGCATAAGGGAACTGACAGGTTTCCTTTAAGAATAGGGCATAAAAACATTTTTGAATTTTGTATGGCTCGTCATACTCTTGGTTCATTAGTCTAATAACAGCTTATTAGCACAGCACAGATTTTGTTTTATGTCTGAGGATTTTAAGTTACAGTAAATAAATCATTAATATGTGACGATGATGTGTGCCGGGAAGATATGTACATTGTACACAAGACGTTGTTATGCAGACATTAGGAAGCAGTAATATATTGAGAGCTGGGGGCACATACCAAAACTACATGGAGCTGATCTGAAGGTTCTTGCCTTCTGTTTATTCTTAGGCTTGGCAAGATTGGTGAGAAGTGGAAAGGTGGCGCAGTGTAACTCAATAATACACTGTCAAGTTGGCTGCGATATCAGAATTAGCTCTAATGAAACATTATGCCGAAGCCTTCTTATTTACATCTCTAAATTACCTGCTGTATATATTGAAATGGGGATTTACTAACTGTACAGGTATTAATTATTTTCAATTTACATATAGAATGCACCAAGAAAGAAAAAAATAAACTGTTTCTTACAGAGTGCTTCCAATCACTATGATTTAGGCCTCTGCCACACTCAAGTGGAAATCACGCACGTGCTGTGAGACACGTATTTTCCCTTCGTGTTGCGTGTGGTAAGTATGTGTTTACAGTACGTGCGGCCCACGTGTGTTCTACATGTGCTATCCGCGATAACACACGGAGAACCGGTAATGTGCATACTCACGTGGTAGATGCTGCTGTCCAGGGTTCTGATCTTCGGCTCCAACCCCGCCCACTCCCCGCTGATGCTGCTTCCGGCCGAGCGGAGGGGCGGAGATTAGAGCCCGTGACAGCACGCCTACCTCCATAACACGCTCATAACGAGCGGCGGTCGGCAGCAACTGTTTGCAGCGGAAGATTCTACAGGGCTGGTGGAGGTGAGTATATGTTTTTTTATTTTAAAATAATAACACATGTTTCAAACGGGACCGCATCCACATTACATCCGTGTGGTACGGGTGCGGGCCGTGTGACACCCATGCTGCCGGAGAACACGTGGACATGTCGGCGTGAGGAACATACGGACACACGTAAGTACGGAACGGACACACTTTCCGTTCCAAAATACTTACGTGTGTCCAAACCATTATGAAATCATATGTCCACGTGTGTACGTGAAAAAACTGGCAAACACGTACCGGAGGCACGAACGTGTGACAGAGGCCTTAGATTGTATACAAATGGGCTAAATACAACCAATAAAAAAACAGGATTCTTTGGATACAAACTGAGCTTTTAATTTATTTATTTATTTATTTATTTTCTTAGAAAAAAGTCATAATTTCTTCCATTTGGATATTATAATTAAAGAAATAGTACAAACAAAATGTTAATCCATGCATTTTGGGATAACAATACTTTTTGTTATTTAGTTTCATAAATAAATTTGCGCTGTGTGTCTTCCATAGCCTACAGTTATGCTCAAAAGTTTACATACCCCGGCAGATTTTTTGCTTTCTTGGCCTTTTTTCAAAGAATATGAATGATAACACAATTTTTTTTTCCACTTATGGTTAGTGGTCGGGTTAAGCCATTTATTGTCAAACTAATGTGTTTTCTCTTTATAAATCATAGTGACAACCAAAAACATCCAAATGGCTAATAAAAGTAACATCCTGTGACCTGTTTTCTTGTAATCAGTGTGCGTGCATAAAAGCTCAGTGAGTTTCTGGGATCCAGACAGACTCTTGCATCTTTCATCCAGCCACTGAGGTTTCTGCTTTGTGAGTCATGGGAAAGCAAAAGAATTGTCAACAGATCTACGAGAAAAGATAGTTCAACTGTTTAAAACAGAAAACGGATACAAAAAGATATCCAATGAATTGATAATGCCAGTCAGCAGTGTGCAAACTGTGATTAACAATTGGAAAATCAGTGGCTTTGTAAAAACCAAATTACGATCAGGTAGAGCAACAAAAAATTTGTCCACAACTGACAGGAAAATTGTTCAAGATGCAGAGAAAAACCCAAAAATAACATCAGCTGAAATACAGGACTCACAGTACAGCGGTGTGGCTGTTTCAAGATGCACAATAAGGAGACACTTGAAGAAAAATGGCCTGCATGGTTGAGTCGCCAGAAGAAAGCCATTGCTGCGCAAATGCCACAAAGTATCTTGCCTATAATATACCAAACAGCACAGAGACAAACCTCCAAACTTCTGGAACAAGGTAATCAAATTTTTTGGCCACAACGAAAAATGTTACATTTGGAGAGGTGTCAACAAGGCCTATGATGAAAGGAACACCATTCTTACTGTAAAGCACGCAGGTAGATCGCTGATGATGTGGGGATGTGTGAGCTACAAAGGCACAGGAAACTGACAAAGTTGAAGGAAAGATAAATGCAGCACGTTATCAGCAAATACTGGAGGTAAATTTGCACTCCTCAGCCAGAAAGCTGTGCATGGGGCGTATTTGGACATTCTAATATGACAACGATCAAAAACACAAGGCCAATTTGACCTGTCATTGACAACAGCAGAACAAAGTGAAGGTTCTGGAGTGGCCATCTCAGTTTCCTGACCTCAATATCATTGAGCCACTCTGAGGAGAACTTAAGCGTGCAATTCATGCATGCAATAAAGCCCAGGAATTCACAGGAATGGGAGGCTTTTTGCCAAGAAGAATGGGCAACTTTATCATCTGAGAAAATAATTCACAACTACCACAAAAGACTTCAAGCTGTCATTGATGTTAGAGGGGGGCCATACTTGGTATTTAGAACTGGGGTATGTGAACTTTTGATCAGGGTCATTTGGATGTGTTTGGTTGTCATTATGATTTAAAAAGAGAAAACAGTAGTTAGACATTAAATGGCTTCATCCAACCACTAACCATGAGTGAAAAAAAAAAGATTTTGTGTTATCATTCATATTCTCTGAAAAAAGGCCAAGAAAGGTGGGGG
Organism: Anomaloglossus baeobatrachus; assembly: GCF_048569485.1. NCBI lineage: Eukaryota > Metazoa > Chordata > Amphibia > Anura > Aromobatidae > Anomaloglossus > Anomaloglossus baeobatrachus. Next base: position 116,076,697 of record NC_134356.1, on the reverse strand, counting down.
TATGTAAAAGTTTGAGCACAACTGTATGTGCTGCACTGTCTATTGCTGGCAGAAGAATGAGTTAATTGAGAATACTACAGTGATCTAGTTCTGATGGGGAGTGTGTAATTATTTTTTGTCTTTTTTTATGTCTTTTTTTAAGTTCTTTTCAGGTGATTTATGACCTGGAAAAATAAAACAATGCAACATTTTAGATGAAACCCAAATGCAAAAATAATTTTTAGACCAAAATATTATTAATATACATATAATATAAATCAAATAAAATGATATTAAATAAATATAAAATGTGACCAAAATTATAATGATAAAATATTTAATTATGAGATATATTTATATATCTAATATATAAAGCTGAATGTGTGTATGTATGTCCGGGATTGGCATCTGCACCGTCGCAGCTACAGCCACAAAATTTTACACTCACACGTCTGGACCAAGAAAGTCATAGGCTATGTTGTGAGGTGAAATTTTAACCCTGCGCATTCCAATTTACCAATCAATTTTGCCCCTATCTACATAATGGGGAAAAAGTGAAACGAAAAGTGTATCCGGACCGTCACATTTACAATCACGAAATTTTGCACAGACACCTCATGTGACCCAGGGAACATCGTAGACTATGTTTTGACAGGAAAATGTAACCCCGCGTTTTACACTTACGCTCCAAAAAACATGCCTTCATTAAAGTAAATGGAGCCTGGAACTACAGGTTATTAGTAGGAGCTGTGATTGGTTGCTATAGGAACAAAAGACATTCATAGTATAAGAAGCTTATATGTGAGGTAATAAGATGTCGGTGGGGAGACAGATAGAGAGAGACAGACAGAGAGACAGAGAGAGACAGACAGAGACAGACAGACAGGAAATAGACAGAGAGATAGAGACAGACAGGGAAAGAGACAGACAGAGACAGATGAGGAAAGAGACAGACAGAGACAAACCTGGAAAGAGACAGACCTGGAAAGAGACAGATGGGGAAAGAGACAGACAGACATGCAGACAGGCACAGAGACAGGCAGACAGTGAAGGAGGAGACAGCCAGAGAGACATACAAAGATAGATGGGGAAAGACACAGACCTTGATAGAGAAATAGAGAAAGACAAGGAAAGAGACAGACAGAGACAGGCAGACAGGAAAAGGGACAGACAGGAAAAGACACAGACAAAGAGACGGGGAGACAGACGGGAAAAGAGACAGACCTGGAAAGAGACAGAGAGATAGAGACAGACAACGAAAGAGACAGGCAGGCAGATACATACAGGCAGATGGGGAAAGAGACAGACGGGAAAGAGACAGACGGAGAAAGACAGACGGGGAAAGAGACTGATGGGGAAAGAGACAGATGGGGAAAGAGACAGACAGAGACAGATGGGGAAAGAGACAGACGAGGAAAGAGGCAGACCTGGAAAGAGACACCTGAAAAGAGACAGACGGGGAAAGAGACAGACAGAGACAGACCAGGAAAGAGACAGACCTGGAAAGAGACAGACCTGGAAAGAGACAGACGGAGCACATTACTTGGCCAATTTAGTTAAATCTGTGTGGAATATCTGGGGTATTGAAATATATGTTGTGAAATGCTTGTATTAGCTTAGTTTTTGCCTTTTAATAATTACATTTGTATTTGTTTTGTGGTTTTTGTGTGCAGAATAAATTTTTGCTAATACATTCTATTTTGTTAACAGCAGTTATTAACCCGGGCGAAGTCGGGTAGTACAGCTAGTGTATGTATATATATATATATATATATATATATATATATATATATATATATATATATATATATATATCTAATATATAAAGCTGAGTGTATGTGTGTATGTATGTATGTGTGTATGTCCGCTAAAGGAATCCGCACCGTCGCATTTACAATCATGAAATTTTGCACAGACGCCTCATGTGACCCAGGGAACATCATAGGCTATGTTTTGACAGGAAAATTTAACCCCGCACTTTGCAGTTACGCTACAAAATCCTGCCTCCATTACCTGAATGGAGGTGGGAGCTACAGTATAGGCTATTAATAGCAACTGTCAGTGGTTGCTATAGGAACAAAATAAACTGTTAGTATAAGAAGCTGATGTGTGAGGTAATAAGATAATAATAATTATAATTTTATTCATTTATATAGCGCTATTAATTCCACAGCGCTTTACATACAGTCAGTGGTTAGACGGATAAAGAGAGACAGAAAAAAAAGACAGACAGAGAGAGAGACAGACAGAGACAGACGTGGAAAGAGACAGACAGAGACAGAGGGGCAAAGAGACAGCCCTGGAAAGAGACAGCCGGGCAAAGAGACAGCTGGGCAAAGAGACAGCCCATCAAAGAGACAGCCCGGGAAAGAGATAGCTGGACAAAGAGACAGCCCTGGAAAGAATCAGCCCTGGAAAGAGACAGCCCGGGAAAGAGATAGCTGGACAAAGAGACAGCCCTGGAAACAGTCAGCCCTGGAAAGAGACAGCCCTGGAAAGAGACAGACCGGGGAAGAGACAGACCTGAAAAGAGACAGCCCGGCAAAAAGACAGCCGGACAAAGAGACAGACAGGCAAAGAGACAGCCCTGGAAAGAGACAGACAGGCAAAGAGACATACATGGAAAAAGACAGCCCTGGAAAGAGACAGCCCTGGAAAGAGACAGACGGGGAAAGAAACAGACCTGGAAAGAGGCAGCCGGACAAAAAGACTGCTGGGCAGATAGACAGCCCTGGAAAGAGACAGCCCTGGAAAGAGACAGACCAGGAAAGAGACCGCCCTGGAATCAGACAGCCCGGCAAAGAGACAGCTGGGCAAAGAGACAGACCGGGAAAGAGACAGACCGGGAAAGAGACAGCCCTTGAAAGAGACTGATGGACAAAGAGACAGCCCTGGAAAGAGACAGCCTTGAAAGGTACAGACTGGGAAAGAGACAGCCCTGGAAAGAGACAGCCCGGCAAAAAGACAGTCGGACAAAGATACAGACAGGCAAAGAGACAGCCCTGGAAATAGACAGACAGGAAAAGAGACAGCCCTGGAAGGAGACAGACGAGGAAAGAAACAGCCCTGGAAAGAGACAGCCCTGGAAAGAGACAGACCTGGAAAGAGACAGACCTGGAAAGAGACAGACCTGGAAAGAGACAGACCAGGAAAGAGGTAGGCCGGAAAAGAGACAGGCCGGAAAAGAGACAGACCGGGAAAGAGACAGACCGGGAAAGAGACAGACCGGGAAAGAGACAGACCGGGAAAGAGACAGACCGGGAAAGAGACAGACCGGGAAAGAGACAGACCGGGAAAGAGAAAGACCGGGAAAGAGACAGACCGGGAAAGAGACAGACCGGGAAAGAGAAAGACCGGGAAAGAGACAGACCGGGAAAGAGAAAGACCGGGAAAGAGACAGACCAGGAAAGAGAAAGACCGGGAAAGAGAAAGACCGGGAAAGAGACAGACAAAGACAGATGGGGAAAGAGACAGGCGGGGAAAGAGCGAGACAGACAGACACACATACACACATATAGAGACAGACACAGAGACAGATACAGAGAGAGACAGACAGATACAGAGATGGAGATAGACTGATACAAATACAGACAGAGAGATAGAAACAGACAGACAGAGAAAGAGACAGACAGACAGCGAACCACAGACAGAGACTGGGAGAGAGACAGAGAGACAGTTACTATCCCGGGCAACGTCCGGGTACTACAGCTAGTATGTGTATATGTATATATATATATATATATATATATATAAAAATATATACTAGCTGTAGTACCCGGGCGTTGCCCGGAATAGTAACTGTCTCTCTGTCTGTCTCCCAGTCTCTGTCTGTCTCTGTCTCTCTGTCTGTCTCTTTCCTTGTCTGCCTCTGTGTGACTGTGTCTAGCGCTCTGTCTGTCTCTATATCAGCCTCTCTGTCTCTCTCTATCTTTGTGTATCTGTCTCTCTGTCTCTATCTCTGTGTCTGTTTCTATCTTTGTGTCTGTCTCTGTCTCTCTATCTCTGTGTCTGTCTTTCTCCATCTCTGTTTCTGTCTCTCTCTCTATGTCTGTGTCTGTCTCTTTCCTATCTGTCTCTTTCCCCGTCTGTCTCTTTCCCCGGTCTGTATCTTTCTCTGGTATGTCACTTTCCCTGTCTGTCTCTTTCCCTGTCAGTCTCTTTCCAGGTCTGTCTCTTTCCAGTTGTGTCTTTCCCCTCTGTCTCTTTCCACGTCTGTCTCTTTCCCCATCTGTCTATTTCCCCATCTTTCCTTGTCTTTCTTTGTCTGTCTCTTTCCTTGTCTGTCTCTCTCTGTCTCTTTCCCTGTCTGTCTCTTTCCCCATATCTTTCCCTGTCTGTCTTTGTCTGTCTCTCTGTCTGTCTCTTTTCCCGGTCTGTCTCTTTTCCCGGTCTGTCTCTTTCCCCGGTCAGTATCTTTCCCCGTCTTTCTCTGTATGTCTTTATCTGTCTTTCTGTCTTTCTCTTTCTCTGTCTGTTTCTTTCCCTGTCTGTCTCTTTCCCTGTCTGTCTCTTTCCCTGTCTGTCTCTTTCCCTGTCTGTCTCTTTCCCTGTCTGTCTCTTTCCCTGTCTGTCTCTTTCCCTGTCTGTCTCTTCCCCTGTCTGTCTCTTCCCCTGTCTGTCTCTTTGCAGGTCTGTCTCTTTCCAGGTCTGTCTCTTTCCAGGTTTGTCTCTTTCCCCGTCTGTCTTTTTCCCCGTCTGTCTCTTTCCAGGTCTGTCTATTTCCCTGTCTTTCTCTTTCACCATCTCTTTCCCTGTATGTCTTTGTCTTTCTCTCTGTCTCTTTGCCAGTCTGTCTCTTTCCCCATCTGTCTCTTTCCAGGTCTGTCTCTTTCCCCATCTGTCTTGTTCCCCGTCTATCTCTTTCTCCGTCTGTCTCTTTCCCTGTCTGCCTGTCTGTCTCTTTCCCCATGTGTCTTTCTGTCTGTCGCTTTCTGTATCTGTCTGGCTTTTTTTTCCTATCTGTCTCTGTGTGTGTGTCTCTGTTTGTCTCTGTCTCTTTCCCTGTGTGCCTCTTTCTCTGTCTGTGCCTGTCTGTCTGTCTCTGTCTGTCTCTCCACCGACATCATATTACCTCACACATAAGCTTCTTAAACTATGAATGTCCTTTGTTCCTATAGCAACCAATCATAGCTCCTATTAATAGCCTGTAGCTCGCAGCTCCATTCACTTTATTGGAGGCATGTTTTTGGGAGAGTAACTGTAAAGCGCGAGGTTAAATTTTCTTTTCAAAACATGGTCTATGACGTTCCCTGAGTCACATGGGGTGCCTGTGCAAATTTTGTGATTGTAAATGCGACGGTGTGGATTCCTTTAGCGGACATACACACACATACACACATACATACATATACACATACACACATACACTCAGCTTTTTATATATATTATATATATATATATATATACACACTATGTATATACAGTGTGTCAACCCATATCCTGTCCACCGCCATTAACTTGAAGACGGCAGCAGCTAACTATAGGAATTGAAGGGGAGTCTAGGTATAGTAAAGTAGCCATGCAATGAAACCACCTATTGCGCCACCTGGTGGAAAACAACGGCGTTAGCATTTTTATTTCGAAAACGCAACGAGATAGAGAAAAAAGTGAATTAAAAAATTGTAGGGCATCATCAATTCAATATGAATAGACACCTTGCATACAGAAATGCTATGATAAGAACATGTAAAACTCACAAGGATGCAGACATGAAGCGATACCTCATGGAGCACAGTCTGGCAGTGGTACTGCAGGTTCTAGGGAAACCCAGCATAATGGATGAGCGGAGTCTGTGCTCAGGAGAGCCACGGACACCGACTCCTCTCCTATCACCAGCACTATCCATGGCGGGAACACGACGTCTCCTGGCGCTCGGAGCAGAAGTCGCAGGAGCAGACTCTGCTGGGGACATGAAAATCTCTTTCCCTGTTTGTCTTTTTCCCTGTCTGTCTCTTTGCCTGTCTGTCTCTTTCTTTCCCTCTTTGTCTCTTTATCTGTCTGTCTCTTTGTCTGTCTCTGTGTCTGTCTTTTTGTATGTCTCTTTGTCTGTCTCTTTGTCTGTGTCTGTCTCTTTGTCTGTCTCTTTGTCTGTGTCTGTCTCTTTGTCTATCTATCTGTCTGTCTGTTTCTTTGTCTGTCTCTTTGTATGTCTGTCTCTTTGTCTGTCTCTGTGTCTGTCTTTTTGTATGTCTCTTTGTCTCTTTGTCTGTCTCTTTGTCTGTGTCTGTCTCTTTGTCTGTCTCTTTGTCTGTGTCTGTCTCTTTGTCTATCTATCTGTCTGTCTGTTTCTTTGTCTCTCTTTGTATGTCTGTCTCTTTGTCTGGCTGCATTGTGACATTCCATTCAAGGGTGTGGCTGCACAATGTGACATGCCAACATTCTTCTGAAGTTCTGGATGCATTGTGGTTCCCAGCTCCATTGATTTTAATGAAGGTAGGTTTTTTGGCAAATAACTGTAAAGTGCGGGGTTAAAATTTCCCCTCAAAACATAGTCTATGACGTTACCTGAGTCAAATTTGATGTCTGTGCAAAATTTCGTGATTGTACATGCGACGGTGCAGAATCCTTTAGCAGACATACACACACACACACACACACACACACACACACACACACACACACATACATACACACACATACATTCAGCTTTATATATTAGATACACACACTGCTGAAAAAAATAGAAAGGGAACACTAAACTGTCACATTCTAGATCTCAATAAATGAAAGATTCCAGTTGCAAGTCTTTATTCATTACATAGTGTAATGTGCTGAGAACAATAAAACATAAAAATGATCAATATAAACCAAAATTAATATCCCATTGAGGTCTGTATTTTGAATGATGCTCAAAAACAAAGTGAAAAATCAAATTACAGGCTAATTCAACTTCAGTGGAAATGCCTCAAGACAAGGAAATGAGGCTCAGCAGTGTGTGTGGCCTCCATATGCCTGTATAACCAACCAACAATGCCTGGGCATGCTCCTGATGAGGCAGGGGATGTTCTCCTGAGGGATATCTTCCCAGATCTGGATTAAAGCATCAGTCAACTCCTGGGGAGTCTGGTTGCAATGTGGCGTGTGTGTGTAAAGTGCCAGGGAGGGGCAGTCGTGGGTGAGGGTCTTGACGGTCCTCAACCCACCCAGGCACAGTACAGACAAGGGGGGCAGAGTGGAGTGTGGAGTGTGTGGTGTGGAAGTTGTGGCACCCCTGAGGCGTCAGTCACCACAGAGGTACTGCACCTCAGCCAGAGGTGTAGTATTCCAATCTCAGGTAAGGAGGAGGTCAGCACTGGTTCACACAGCAGCACAACACCCAGGCTCAGAAACACCTCATCAGACATGCCAAGGGCATGATTATACCCGAAGGCAGGATGGGGGCTGGAGTCGTAAGAGTGGGAACACAACAGTAAAAGTGGGAACACAGTTTAGAGTGTTAGAGTTCAGTCAGAGGAGCAGTGGAGCAGTTAAGACCCGCAGCTTGGAGCAGGTACCGCTCGGCCCTAGCACCGACTGAAGGGGTCCTAGAGACCACGGGAAGTGCAACTTCATCCCGTGACCTTGTTCCACATATAATCTTGGGGTGGAAGGACTTGGATGCATTACGGGGACTGGTCCCTAGGCTAGGGGAGTATAACCTACAGGCTCAACTAGCAAAACCTGCGGCTGAGGTGACTACATGCACCGAAGCTACAACCGCACGTGAATTCGCTGGAAGGTGGCCCTCAAGGACCAACAGCATAAAGCTTCACGCCACCCCACAGGGTTCATGGGCACTGATACAAGGTTCAGTGACCAAAGGCGCAATGCAGGAGGGAGAAGCAAGTGCAGGAGTCGGCCAGGAAAGGGTACACTTTAGAAAGGTGCACCGGATTCTACCTACTAACAACCCGGGGCCCATCACGGTGAATCCCAGCATTCCAAAAGTGGTCCCTGGCATGTGTGTAACCGGCTACAGTGAGTAAACACCTTGAAACTGCACCCCTGTGTCGCTTCGTTATTTGCATGTGCCCGCCATCATAGACACTACTACCACCACCATCTGCCCTGGGGCCCAGCTCTACCTGTGGAGAGCTACACCATCTAAGCTGCATCACCATCTGCACCAGAGACCCTCGTCCTGCAGCGTCGGCATCTCCACTTGCCGCAAACCACAGGTGGCATCACAAACTACCATCCCCATCATCCATCAAATCTCCGTTCCCCTTTTGATTGACACTGCCATGGTCACGGAATCGGGCCACACCACTGCGTTGTCCCAGAGCCAGAAACGCCGCCCGGTATTGAGTCACCACACGGCCCCGGTATGGGCATGTCAAAGTGACCTGCTGACTGCTGCACTTCTGTATCTTCAGCCAGCTTCTCCGGCTCCTGTTCACTTCTATGGACCTTGTGCTCTGTACCTTAAGTAAGGGGACGACCACCAGGTAACACTTGCAAAACTTTACTAAAAAGACATTTGACAGCAGCTTGCCGTTTTCTCATGGCAGAAACATTGTCATAGTCATCATCATTGGTTACAGTCTTTTGTTCCTGTACCCGGCTCGGCTCTACACAGACGGCCACTGTGGGGCGACTTATCCTCCTGTTCCTGACACAGTCTCTCAAAATGGTGGCAGATATTGCAGCCAGGCACACTAGATGGATACACTCTCTTGATGCTCTCCCTCTGCGACTGCATTCCCTGAAGTACAAGTAGGTGGTAGCCTAAGGTAGGGGTGCCTTAACTTCTCCTTTTACGTCTCCATGACAAAACGGGACTTACACTCCACTGCAGATGAGCTTCTTTCTGCCTGTATTTTGTTCACTCTTCTTGCTCCTTCACACTGGTCTCTGCCAGTTCCATCCTACTCACTCCACTCCGCTTCTTCCTGACCCTCCTGGTCCTCTCTCTTTTCTTCTCTCTAACTCTGCATTTCCCTATCTGACACAGGAAGCTGCTTTTTCCTTTATCTTTTCCTGTGCTGCTGAGCCCCTCTCTCACTTAACCTCTTCTGTGCTGTCACTCCCTATGCATCCCTTCTCTCTAAAAGACCCGGGACCAATGACACCTGGTGGCAGCCGGTCATATTACACAGGAAAGATATTGTACATTTAAATGCAATTCAGTTTACACATACAAATACAATGCAGTTCCATTAGTCACCATAACGAAGGGGGGTGGTAAGGCACTAGTCACCCTACTACAGGTCGATGGCACGAGACATGATGTCCCAGATGTGCTCAATAGGATTCATGTCTGGGGAACGGGCAGGCCAGTCCATAGCATCAATGTATTCATCATGCAGGAACTACTGACACACTTGAGCCCCATGGGGCCTAGTATTTTCATGCATCAGAAGAAACCCAGGGCCCACTACCTAAATCTGCATATGGTGTCACATTGGTACTTAATGACAGTCAGGGTACCTCTGGCTAGCACATGGAGGGCTATGTGGCCCTCCAAAGAAAAGCCTTTCTGCACCAATACTGTCCAACTACCAAACTGGTCATCCTGAAGGATGGTGCAGCCGGGCAGCAGAATGTTCTCCAAGGTGTCTCCAGACTCTGTTATGTCTGTCACATGTTGTCAGTGTGAACATGCTCTCATCCAGTAAGAGCAGAGGAAGCCAATGACGAATCTGTCAATCTGATGTTCTCTTGCAAATGCCAATCGCCCTGTATGGTGTTGAGCTGTGAGCACAACACCCACTTGTGGATGTCGAGCACTCATACCACACTCATGGAGTCTGTTTCTGACAGTTTCAGTAGACACATGGATATTAGTGGCCTGCTTCAGGACAACTTGCAGGGCTCTAGCACTACTCTTTCTGTTCCTCTTTGCACAAAAGAGGAGGTAGTGGTCCTGCTGCTGGGTTGCTGTCCTCCTACGGCCCCCTCCACGTCTCCTGGCCTGTGTCCTAGTATCTGCTCGTTGCTCTGGACACTGTGCTGACAGACACATACATCTAAGTGGGGCGCCCTGGACAAGCCAGAACGTCACAGGTACTGCAACAATACACCCCACACCCCGGTTAGGCACATCAGCCGCACACACAAAATCCTTGTTGCCTCGCTCCAGGGGCTGAGGTCCACACCAGGTGGGGTGGAGCCAGGCGGTTGGCCCCACCCACCGAGGAGTTCACAGTCCTGGAGGTGGGAAAAGAGTTCAGTAAAAAAGAGAACAGTTTGGAGAGTGGAGGAAGTGGTTGTGGAGCAGACTGACCGTGTCTGGGTACGTGGCCCGGGCACAGAAACAGCAAGGTTGGCAGACAGTGGTGACCATCTGCAGGCGAGGTCGATTGACGCACAACCGTAAGGACCGGGGACGGGCGGTGGCCCGCCGGTACCGGACCGGAGAGCGAAGAGAGGCCAGCACCATTCGGCAGGGCCTACGGACCCCAACCAGGCTTGGAGTCACCGTTAAACCGGTCAAATCCGTCAGCGACGGGAACCTCCGGGGTTTCCCAGCAGTAAAGACCCGACTAAAGGCAACCGCTCAACCGTGAAGGGAAATACAGCTACCACCTAAGCTAGAGTTCCCAGGGCCAGTGCCTGCGAGCAAAAGGGGCTCCTCCGGCAAATATACCGCTGGGGAGCGGGTTACCGGTGGGAAGCCATCGGAGCCGAGAACGTAACACCGGTGTCCGTTATTGGCTGAGTAAGTACCACCGTGCCGGCTGGCACTGCGCTGCCCCTGCGACCCTGCACCTGGCCAAGCCCCGCAATCCACCTTACAGTCAACATCACCGGTCCCCGGGACTACCAAAATCCCCCTACCCACGGATGGGAGAGAAACATCCCAGCTGCTCCCTGTCATCACTCCCGGGATCCCCGTACAGAGCAGCGGTGGTGCCCCAACCTCACAACACACCGTGGGTGGCGTCACAAACCGACATCCCAAACACCAACAAAACACCCCTTTCACTCACGGGCGAGGAGCGCCGCTCGAGGACCCGGGATCCGGCCCACCGCTCGAGCCACCGAGCAGCAGCAGCAGCCGGACCCGAACCGCAAGCGCGGAGTCGAGCAGCGCACCCCCCGCCCGCGACAACTTGGCGTCACGAACAGGATCTTACCGCTCTGCCATCTGGTAGAGGTGCGCCTTGTGTCCTGCCAGAGGGTCCGGCCGAAAATTTTCAGAAACCGCCATCTTGGGCGCGAAAAGTCCCCGCTCGAGCGTCTTCCCGAGCAGTGGAGGCGCGAAAGCCGAAGCTCCGCCCCTAAAGAGGAGGTGCCGGAAAGAAACAAAGGGGGCACGGACGGAGTCTGGCCGCATGTAGACCGCGGCTATAAAAGCAGGGACGCCAGGACCCTGCGGCCATCTTTTGGTTCCTGGAAGAGGCCTCCGCAGCGATGCACCGTCCGACCAGCAACACCGTAGCCTCCGCGCCCGGCACCGCGGCGTGGGTGGAAGTCCGAACCGCTTAGCTGCATAGCCATCTGCAGATCCGAGTGCAGCTCCTCTTGGAGGAGTGGGATGCCGACATGACGGATGTGGTGGCGGCCATACTGAGACGCGAGGTGGAGGAAGTTTTGGAAGAGCGGGTAAGTGACCCACGCCCCTGTATCCCGATAAGGCCGGCCATCGTGGCAGAGGAGCCCGGTCTGCACCCGCTCGCCCTGCTGCCTCCCCCGCTGCCCGTGTTGGTTGCCGCTGCTCTGCCACTAGGCCCGCTACCACCGCAACCGGTAGTGGTACCCTGCCAATCCGCCCAGGCAGACCGACCTGCAGCCGAGGCCCGTGACCGTCCGGAACCGCTGCCCTGGAAGATACCAAAAGCCGAGCCTGTTAGCGGAGATGTCCCAGAGGCACACGCAGTGACCGTGCCTAGGCCCGAACCAACTCCGGCAGCTTGCCCCGTGCAGAAAGAGACAGAGGTCAAGCGGGAGAAGCTCCCTGTACTCATCCCCCATGCCTCGGCTGAGGCTGCACCGGGTCGTTGCTGTGAGGCAGCACCCCAGGCCATGACACCGTGGGACCTTCCACCCCGAACGCGAGTCATAGGCAGCGTAAAGGAGGTCTCGCGGGGCCCGATCCAAGCCCGCAATAGCCCCTTACTGGGACAGGGAGCCGACACCGCTGGGCCAAGAAATCGCGGAGAGGGAGAAGAGGAAGGCGGAGCTGGTAGCCTGCACAATAAGAGAGAAAGAGAACCTCCACAGGGCCACTTTCCGGGTGCGGGGCCCGAGGTAAGAGGGGCAAGTGAGGAGGTTCGATGTCCATAGGGGATATGGCTTCATTTTCGAACCGGGCCTGGAGGCTGAAGTTTTTATAGCCCGGAGGGACGTAAACGACCACCTGCCGGAGGATCACCCAAGCCGCAACTTGCTCCCCGGCGACCTTGTCACCTATACCCGGCACTGCGGAGAGAGGGGCTGGTTTGCCCTGGACGCTAGGCTGAGAGGAGGCCAGGAGCCTCAAGCACCAATCTAGCCCCCTCCCCCCAGGTGGAGTGGATCTGGAGTGATGGCAGCGGTCCCCCACCGCAAGTTGTCCCCGTTGGGACCACCAGCACCGTTGTATGTTGTTGTTGAATGTAGCTGAATGATAAGAAAAGGAATCAACCGTTGTTTATCTGATTTGCACCGTGATTGAACCAGCCGTTGCCGGCAACTAGTCCCCGTAGAGACCTTCTGCAACCGTTGCGTAAGGAACTACTTACGGACAAGCCCGAGAACTTGCAGGGCAACCACAAACTTGTGGCATGTAAATAAAAATGTTGGCTTGTTACCGTGACTGCCTCCGGAGAGGCTGATTTGGGAGGATGGGCCTGGAGGAAATGGATGGCCCAGGCCCGCCACTACCATAACCGGTGGCGATCCTCCAGGGTTCAGGGGTCCCCATGGATGCGGGTCCCCTGAAAGAGACCGTACCCGCTCAGGCAATTTGGTTCTGGACTGGGGCAAGGGGTGCTGCCCATTTTCTTAGGGGCAGCATCAGGGCCAGGTTGTTTGGGCGGGAGAGAGCGGAAGCCGTACCGTTAATAAAAATGTTCGTAACGTTTAAGAAAAGTGCCTCCCGTTATGGGAAGTTTTATAAAGTGATGCTTGTTTTTACATGTTTTCTACTTTTTCAGTTGTGAAAATAAAACCGGTGATGGACGAGCAGCCCGCGGATGGTCTGCGTTTAACCAAGGGGGAATGTGGTGCCCTGGACAAGCCAGGACATCACAGGTACTGCAATAACACACCCCACACCGTGGTTAGGCACATCAGCCACACACACAAAATCCTTGTTGTCTCCCTCCAGGGACTGATGTCCACACCAGGTGGGGTGGAGCCAGGCGGTTGGCCCCACCCACCGAGGAGTTCACAGTCCTGGAGGCGGGAAAAGAGTTCAGTAAAAAAGAGAACAGTTTGGAGAGTGGAGGAAGTGGTAGTGGAGCAGACTGATCGTGTCCGGGTAGGTGGCCCGGGCACAGAAACAGCAAGGTTGGGAGACAGTGGTGACCATCTGCAGGCGAGGTCGATTGACGCACAACCGTAAGGACGGGGACGGGCGGTGGCCCGCCGGTACCGGACCGGGGAGCGAAAAGAGGCCAGCACCATTCGGCAGGGCCTACGGACCCCGACCAGGCTTGGAGTCGCCGTTAAACTGGTCAAATCCGTCAGCGACGGGAATCTCCGGGGTTTCCTAGCATTAAAGACCCGACTAAAGGCAACCGCTCAACCGTGAAGGGAAATACAGCTACCGCCCCAGCTAGAGTCCCCAGGACCAGCGCCTGCGGGCAAAAGGGGCTCCTCTCGAAAATATACTGCTGGGGAGCGGGTTACCGGTGGGAAGCCATCGGGGCCGAGAACACAACACCGGTGCAGGGAGAGACAGTTACCGCCAACCTACCGGGAGTGACCGCCGCAGCCGTCTGTGGGACTCGTCCATCCAGCCGTTTGTTTTACCAGAGACTCCGTGTCCGTTACTGGCTGAGTAAGTACCACCGTGCCGGCTGGCACTGCACTGCCCCTGCGACCCTGCATCTGGCCAAGCCCCGCAATCCACCTTACAGTCAACATCACCGGACCCCGGGACTACCAAAATCCCCCTACCCACAGAGGGGAGAGAAACATCCCAGCTGCTCCCTGTCATCGCTCCCGGGATCCCCATACAGAGCAGCGGTGGTGCCCCAACCTCACCACACACCGTGGGTGGCGTCACAAACCGACATCCCAAACCCCAACAGACCACCCCTTTCACTCACGGGCGAGGAGCGCCGCTCGAGGACCCGGGATCCGGCCCACCGCTCGAGACACCGAGCAGCAGCCGGACCCGAGACGCAAGCGCGGAGTCGAGCAGCGCACCCCCCGCCCGCGACATAAGCTTCTATTGAGATGTTGCTTCAGTATTGCCACATAATCTTCTTTCCTCACGATGCCATCTGTTTTGTGAAGTGCACCATTCCCTCCTGCAGCAAAACAACCCCACAACATGCTGCTGCCACCACTGTATTTCACAGCTGGGATGGTATTCTTAGGCTTCAAAGCTTCTCCCTTTTTCCTCTAAATGTAACGATGGTCATTATAGCCAAACAGTTCAATTTTAGTTTTGTGAGACCACAGGACATGTCTCCAAAAATTAAGGTCTTTGTTCCTGTGTGCATTTGCAAGCATTAATCTGTTTCTTTTATGTTTCTTTTGTAATAATGGCTTTTTCCTGGCAGAGTGGCTTTTCAGCCCATGTTGATTCAGTACTCATTTCACTGTGGATAATGACACAAGTTTACCAGCTTCCAGCAGCATCTTCACAAGATCTATTGCTTTTGTTCTTGAGTTGATATGGACATGTCCGACTAAAGCATGTTCATCTCTGGTACACAGAACCCGTCTTCTTACTGAGTGGTATGATGGCTGTACATTCTCATCTTGATTTGTACTTGCAGATAATTGTTGTACAGATGAAAGAGGCACCTTCAGGTATCTGGAAATTGTACCCAAGGATGAACCAGACTTGTGCAAGTCCCCAATTCTCTTCTTCAGATCTTGGCTGATTTATTTTGACTTTCCCATGATGCTACATAAAGAAGTAGTGTGTTTCAGGTGTGCAATAAAATACTTCCCCAGGTGTGTCTCTAATTAACTGAGATGTTGCCACTAAATCCATAACAAGCTATTAAAAACATGACATCATCCTATGCGCTGTCTCATATTGTTTAAAGGCATAGTACTCTTAAGGCTACTTTACACACTGCGATATCGGTCCCGATATCGCTAGTGTGCGTACCCGCCCCCATCTGTTGCGCAACATGGGCATATCGCTGCCCGTGCCGCACAACATCGCCCAGAGCCGTCACACATACTTACCTGTCCGGCGACGTCGCTGTGACCGGCGAACCGCCTCCTTTCTAAGGGGGCGGTCCGTGCGGCGTCACAGCGACGTCACTGAACCGCCGCCCAATCGCAGCGGAGGGGCGGAGATGAGCGGGACGTAACATCCCGCCCACCTCCTTCCTTCCGCATAGCGGCCGGGAGGCAGGTAGGGAGACGTTCCTCGCTCCTGCGGCGTCACACGCAGCGATGTGTGATGCCGCAGGAACGAGGAACAACCTCGTTACTGCTGAAGTAACGATTTTTGGGAATTAGGACCCGTGTAGCCGATCAGCGATAAATCACGCTTTTGCGACAACTTTACATCGCTGAATGCTGTTACACAAAGCTATATCGCTAACGATTGCGGAAGTGCGTCACCAAAACCGTGACCCCAACGACAAAATTCGGGCGATATCGCAGTGTGTAAAGCCCGCTTTAGTGTATGTAAACTTTTAACTTTGCAGAAAGTAATAAAAATGTCTTAACACGTTCTCTCTCATTATTCTGGCATTTTGCAAATATAACTAATTTTGGTAATCCTAATTGACCTAAAATGGGAAAGGTTTATTCTGATTTCATGTCAGATAGTGTGAAACGCATGCATATGTGTCTTTTTACATAGTGTATGTAAACTTCTGATTTCAACTGTATATACATTTGTGCTCAAAATTTTACATACCCCAGATTTTTTACTTTCTTGGCCTTTTTTCAGAGAATATGAATGATAACACAAAAAGTTTTTTCTACTCATGGTTAGTGGTTGGGTGAAGCCATTTATTGTCAAAGTGCTATGTTTTCTCTTTTAAATCTAATGACAACCAAAAACATCCAAATTACCCTGATCAAAGTTCACATACCCCAGTTCTTAATACTATGTATTGCCCCCTCTAACATCAATGACAGCTTGACGTCTTTTGTGGTAGTTGTGGATGAGGCTCTTTATTTTCTCAGATGGTAAAGCTTCCCATTCTTCTTGGCAAAAAGCCTCCAGTTCCTGCAAATTCCTGAGCTCTCTTGCATGAACTTTGTGCTTGAGTTCTCCCCAGAGTGGCTCAATGATATTGAGGTCAGGAGACTGAGATGGCCACTCCAGAACCTTCACTTTGCTCTGCTGTAGCCAATGACAGGTCGACTTGGCCTTCTGTTTTGATCGTTGTCATGTTGGAACATACAAGTATATCCCATGCGCAGCTTCCGGGCTGATGAGAGCAAATTTGCCTCCAGTATTTGCTGCATTCATTTTTCCTTCAACTTTGACTAAGTTTCCAGTGCATTTGTAGCTCACATATGGTGAGGAATGGTGTTCCTTTCATCATAGGCCTTGTTGACACTTCTCCAAATGTAACGTTTATGGTTGTGGCCAAAAAGTAAAATTTTGGTTTCATCACTCCAAATTACCTTGTTCCAGAAGTTTGGAGGCTTTTCTCTGTGATGTTTGGTATATTGTAGGTAAGATACTTTGTGACATTTGCGCAGCAATGACCTTCTTTTGGCGACTCAACCATGCAACCCATTTTTCTTCAAGTGCCTCCTTATTGTGCATCTTGAAACAGCCACACCGCTAGTTTTCAGTGAGTTGTGTATTTCAGCTGATGTTATTTCTCGGTTTTTCTTTGCATCCTGAAAAAATTGTCTGGCAGTTGTGGCCAAAATTTTTGTTGGTCTACCTGATTGTGGTTTGGTTTTTCCAGAGCTCCCGATTTTCCATTTGTTAATCACAGTTTGGACACTGCTGACTGGCATTATCAATTCCTTGGATATCTTTTTGTATTCCTTTCCTGTTTTATACAGTTAAACTATTTTTTTCATAGATCTGTTGACAATTCTTTTGCTTTCTCCATGACACACAATTCAGAAACCTCAGTGACTGGATGAAAGATGCAAGAGTCTGTCTGAATCCCAGAGCCGCACTCAGTTTTTATGCACACACACTGATTACAAGCAAACAGGTCACAGGTGAGAACATTACCTTTATTAGCCATTCAAACCCATTTGTGTCAACTTCTGTGCATGTTATCATGCCAATATCACCAGGGTATATGAACTTTTGATCAGGGTCATTTGGATGTTTTTGGTTGTCATTATGATTTAAAAAGAGAAATCACAGTAGTTTGACAATAAATGGCTTCACCCAAAAACACTAACCATGAGCGGAAAAAAAGTTTTTGTGATTCATATTCTCTGAAAAAAGGCCAAGAAAGCAAATAATCTGCTTGGGTATGTAAACTCTTCAACACAACTATACGATATATATATATATATATATATATATATATATATATATATATATATATATATATATATATATATATATCTGGTGAGGTTGCACCCAGTTCGCACACCACAACATGGGGGTTTTTACTCGCTTTTGCTGCGATGCAAGGTAGCATTAGAGAACACACAGTTCAAGTAACGTACAACAGTTTATTGGAACACGTTGCTTGAACTGCTCCGCAAACAAAAATATGAACCTCTTGCAGCTTTACAGGAAAAATAAACAAACATGGTTTTTCAGTCCATTTAACTGTGGACTCCCCCAGTGATCACACTGACCCCAGTCAGGATTAATCCACAGATTCTCAGTCGGTTCCTCTCAGGAGATTTAGCAGTCTCTCCACACATTCACTAAAGTGAGTCCACACACCTCTCCATGAGGTTTCTTCATGGAAGCCTGGCATCTTCCTCACACACACTGCCTCCTGGCAGTCTCTCTTAGTTTGGCTTCTGCCAGCCTCTCATCACAGGTTGACTTGCCTTAGCTGTGTTCCATCCAGAGTTTCCAGCCTATCAGAGATTAGCAACCTCTCTCAAGCTGCTTCTCCTACAGTGTTGCTCCACACACTGCTCACAGACTCCACACAGTCTGCCATGTGCCAAACAACAGACTCTATTAAAGAACCATGTGGCCTGTCAGACACATGTGAAACACACCCATGGCCAGGGTATGTAGGTGGCCAGAACCACCCATTTCCTTAGCCAGCTATGAACCTGCCCTAAAAATACCTTAGCAGAAACATTGGGCACTACAAGTACCAACATGGAACTCCAGGTTCACGCCACGTATGTGGTACATACATACACATATATATATATATATATATATATATATATATATATATATATATATATATGTGGATATAGTCTCTTATTTAACCCCTTAAGGTTCTAGCCACTTTGTACATTATTAAAGACCAAGCCTCGTTTTCCAAATCTGACCAGCGTCATTTTATCTAACTCTGGAACGCTGGAACGCTTCAACATATCCTAGTAATTCTGAGATTGTTTTTACATGACACATTGTACTTCATGATGGTGGTAATTTTTGTTTGAAATAAGTTGCATTCAATTATGAAAATTTTGAAAATTTATTTTTTTTGCCCTTAAACTCTATAGTTTTACAACACAAAATTGTTAATAAATAACATTTGCCACATACCTACTTTATATCAACACCATTTTAAAGCAGATTTTTCTTTTGTTAGGAATTAGAATGGCTAATGGTTTATCAGCAATTTCTCATTTTTCCACAAATTTTACTAAACTAATGTTGCAAGGGACCACATCCCATTTGAAGTGACTTTTGAATCCTATGTGATGGAAATACCCAAAAGAGACACCGTTTTAAAAACTTCACACCTCGAAGTGTTCAAAATTACATTGAAGAAGGTTATCAACTCTTCAGGTGCTTCACAGGAATGAAACCAATGGGGAAATAAAAAATGAAAATGTTACTTTTCCTCCACAAAATGTTTTTTAGCTGCAAATTTTGCATTTCACAAGGGTAACAGGAGAAAATGGACCATAAAATTTGTAGTGCAATTTATGCTGAGTACGCCAATACCCCATATGTAGTGGATAATTACTGTTTGGGGGCACAGCAGGGCTCAGAAGGGAAGGAGCACGATTTGACTTCTGGAACGCAAAATTAATTGGGATAGCAGGAGCCATGTCGTGTTTCCAGAGCCTCTGAGGTGCAGAAACAGTGGAAACCTTCCACAAGGGACCACATTTTGGAACCTAGACCCCTAAAGGAATTTATCTAGAGCTGTGATGAGTACTTTGAACCCACAGGTGCTTCACACAATTTTATAATGTTGAGCCATGAAAATGGAAAATTACATTTTTCCTACAAAAATGTTGCTTTAGCCCCAAATTTTTCATTTTACTAGGGTAAAGTTTGGACACACCATCTCATTCAAAGAGTTTTGTTTATTTTCATGACTCTGAAAATTGTAGGTTCACATTGCAGGCATCAAAACTATGAATTAACACATGTGGAATGAAATACTTAGCAAAAAAGTGTGAAACAACTGAAAATATGTCTTATATTCTAGGTTCTTCAAAGTAGCCACCTTTTGCTTTGATTACTGCTTTGCACACTCTTGGCATTCTCTTGATGAGCTTCAAGAGTTAGTCACCGGAAATGGTTTTCACTTCACAGGTGTGCCCTGTCAGGTTTAATAAGTGGGATTTCTTGCCTTTTAAATAGGGTTTGGACCATCAGTTGTGTTGTGCAGAAGTCTGGTGGATACACAGCTGATAGTCCTACTGTATACACTGTTAGAATTTGTATTATGGCAAGAAAAAAGCAGCAAAGTAAAGAAAAAATGAGTGGCCATCATTACTTTAAGAAATGAAGGTCAGTCAGTCCGAAAAATTGGGGAAACTTTGAAAGTGTCCCCAAGTGCAGAGGCAAAAACCATCAAATGCTACAAAGAAACTGGCTCACATGAGGACCGCCCCAGGAAACGAAGACCAAGAGTCACCTCTGCTGCGGAGGATACGTTTATCCGAGTCACCAGCCTCAGAAATCGCAGGTTAACAGCAGCTCAGATTAGAGACCAGGTTAATACCACACAGAGTTCTAGCAGCAGACAAATCTGTAGAACAACTGTTAAGAGGAGACTTTGTGCAGCAGCCCTTCATGGTAAAATAGCTGCTCGGAAACCACTGCTAAGAACAGGCAACAAGCAGAAGAGACTTGTTTGAGCTAAAGAACACAAGGAATGGACATTAGACCAGTGGAAATCTGTGCTTTGGTCTAATGAGTCCAAATTTGAGATCTTTGGATTCAACCACCATGTCTTTGTGTGATGAAGAAAAGGTGAACAGATGGACTCTACATGCCTGGTTCCCACCGTGAAGCATGGAGGAAGAGGTGTGATAGTGTGGGGGTGGTTTGCTGGTGACACTGTTGGGGATTTATTCAAAATTGAAGGTGTACTGAACTAGCATGGCTACCACAGCATCTTGCAGCAGCATGCTATTCCATCCAGTTTGCGTTTAGTTGGACCATCATTTATTTTTCAACAGGGCAATGACCCTAAACACACCTCCAGGCTGTGTAAGGGCTATTTGACTAAGAAGGAGAGTGATGGGGTGCTACGCCAGATGACCTGGCCTCCATAGTCACCAGACCTGAACCCAAATCGAGATGGTTTGGGGTGAGCTGCAAGGCAAAAGGGCCAACAAGTGCTAAGCATCTCTGAGAACTCCTTCAAGACTGTTGGAAGACCATTTCCGGTGACTACCTCTTGAAGCTCATCAAGAGAATGCCAAGAGTGTGCAAAGCAGTAATCAAAGCAAAAGGTGGCTACTTTGAAGAACCTAGAATATAAGACATATTTTCAGTTGTTTCACACTTTTTTGTTAAGTATTTCATTCCACATGTGTTAATTCATAGTTTTGATGCCTTCAATGTGAATATACAATTTTCAGAGTCATGAAAATAAAGAAAAATATTTGAATGAGAAGGTGTGTCCAAACTTTTGGTCTGTACTGTATGTGATGGAAAACTACTGTTGTTCATGCAAACAGCAGAGTTCGGAAGTTAAAGAGCACCATTTGACTTTTGGAGTGCAAAAGTGGTTAGAATAGAAAGCGGCTGCCATATCCTTTATATTTAAAGAACCCCTGATGTGCCTTAACAGAGGAAACCCAGCATAAATCACTCCATTTTGGAATCTTCTCCCTTGAGGACTTTATTTAAAGTTGTGGTGAGCATCTTGAACCCACAGGTGCATCACAGAATTTTAAAACATTGGAACTTGAAAATTAAAAATATTTTTTCCCCAAAAAATGCTACTTTAGTCCCAAATTTCTCATTTTTGCAAGGTAGACAAGAAAAAAATGGACCACATAATTTATTGTGCAATTTCTCCTGCGTACAGGGATATTCCATATTTCATCAGAAACTCTTGATTGAGCACACGGCAGGGCTCGGAAGGGAAGAAGCGCGATTTGATTTTTGGAGTGCAATATTGTCTGTAATATATGGCGGACACCATGTCACATTTTCAGAGCAGCTACGGTACCAATACAGGAGAAACACCCCAGAAGTGACACCATTTTAAAACTACACCCCTTAAGGAATTATCTAGGGGTGTGGTAAGCATCTTGAACCATTTGGTTCTTCACAGAATTTTATAATACTGGGCCTTGAAAATGAAATATTAAGTTTTGTTCAACAAAAATGATGCTGAAGGCACAAATTTTAAAATTTTACAAGGGTAACAGAAGAAAATGGACCACAACATTTGTTACACTATTTCTCCTCAGTACGGTAATACCCCCATAGGATCAGAAACTATTTTTCAGGCACAGTGCAAAGCTCAGAAGAGAAAGAGTGCCAAATCAGAGTGCAGTTACTTGGAATGGTTTGTGGGTGCCATGTCACATTGGTAGAGCCCCTGAGATGCCAGAACAGCAGAACAAAGCCCATAAGTGACCCTTTTCTAAACTCCAGATCTTAATGAAATCCTCTAATGCTAGTGATGTATTGAGAATATTGACACCACATATGTTTTACAAAATGTTATAACATTGGATGGTTAAGAAAAAATAATTACACTTTTACCACTAAAATGTTGTTTTAGCCCCAGATTTTCCATTTGTACAAGGGAAAATAGATAAAAATGACCACATTATGATTACACAAATTCTATTGAATGTGACAATACCCCATATGTGACGGTACAGTACTGTTTTGCCCCACTGCGAGACTCAGGAGATAAGGAGCACAATTTGACTTTTGGAACACATATTTTCCTAGAATAGTTTGCAGACTCCATATACTGAGTCCCTAAAATGCCAGAAGAGCAGAAATCTCATTGAAGTGACTACAATTTGGAAATTTACACCCCTTTGGGAATTCATCTAGTTGTGTAGTGATGATTTTCACTTCATGGTTGTTTTCCAGAAACAAGCAGCAATGGATGTTTCAGAGTGAAAATTGAAATCTGCCATTGTCGTGCCTAGCACATTGAAGTTTTTGTATCACCTTATGTTGAGAACTATAATTTTCTATATTTCTGCCGACACAGTAAAGTGAGGGATTTTTGTTGCTGGATAAGTTGACGTTTTTATTGGTATCATTGTCAGGCACATAGTATTTTTTGATCATTTTCTATTCCGATGTTTGGGATGCAGCATGAACAAAAAACAGCAATCCAGAAATAGATTTGTTTTATGCCATTCACCGGGTGGTAAAAGTGATAAGACACTGTCTGTATGCCTACAGTTATGCCACATTTATATATATTTTTTATGTTTTGCCGTGCAATAAAAACAAATTTAGAGAAAAAATCTTTTTACATTGCTGAGGCTTCTTGTGTTTTGCAGGACCAGATGACATTTTCAGCGATACCATTTCTATTTACAGTCTTATTTTTGATCGCGTTTTATTCCACTTTTATTTCAGAGGTATTATGAAAAAGCATTGTTTCTTGCCATGTTTTTCGTTTATTTTTTTCACATTGTTCACTGTGGGGATTAAATATTGTGACGGTTTTATAGATCATGTTATTCTGGATGTGGAAGTACCAAAATGTGTACTTTTTTAGTTTATTTTTATTTTAGACAAATATTCCATTTATTGGTATAATATATTTTGTTCTTTATTTTGTCTGGGGGTGTTTTTTTTTTTTATTTTTGCAATTTTTTTTCTTAACGTTTTTTATCTTTTTACTTAGTCCCTCCACGGGACTTCAACTTTTGTTATTTTGATCACTGGTCTCATGCATTACAATAGACATGAATTGCAATACATGAGACCTGTCAGATTATACTGACAGATCACCATTTAGATTCTGCCTGTGGCTGACTCTAACAGGCCAGCATACTTGGCACACTAGGAGGTCATTGTTTGACCTCCAGGTGCCATGACAACCATCGGTTCCCTGAGATTTCATTACGGGTGGGCGGATGGAACCCCCTCCTTCCCATAAATTTTTAAATGCAGTGATCGCTCTCGATCTCGACATCTGCATGATTAATCATCTAGAGGCGATGTGGGCACTGGTCCTGGCTGTTATTCCAGGAGTTTGGCTGTCAGCTAAGCTGAGCTCTTGCGGTGATCATGAAGGGAAGTGATGATATTTCAGCACCTCTCGCACCATCATGCAATGCAGTTCACACATACTTGAGGTTCACGCTGTCTTGCCAACTGTCTCCTCTCCATTGCCACAAATCCCCCACTGTATGCAGCATTTTTTCATGAGCTTTAGGCTATGTTCACATGTTGTATTTTGCAGTGTGTTTTCATGCACAGGATTGCTTTTTTTCATCACTGAAATGGAAAACTGTTGCGTTCTTTAAATAAGCAGTATATCAATTCATTCAGCTTTTTTTGTAGACTTTTTTTGACCATTAAAAGCAACAAAAAAGTGTAAAAACACTAAAAATACAACCACAGCTTTTTTTTTACTGCCAAGAAAGCAGGTTTTGGCTGCGGAAAAAAAACAGCAAAAATGCAACACTTGACCATAGCCTTATTCTTTGTGTACCTGTTGCAGATTTGTTGCATTTTTAATGCATCTTTAGTGCAGTTTTGTCACAAAACCTGAAGAATTTCCTAATGCCAGCAAAGTGAATGAGAATCCTGAAGTCTCATGCACAAGGTGAATATTGTTTATTGCAGGTTTGATGCAGATTTAAATCTGCAGTATGTACATTTTTTCAGCATTTTTGCAACAGATTTCACCTATACTAATGTATGGGAAAAATCTTCACCAAAAATGTGCTGCAAAAATGCATCAAAACGCTGCAAAAATGCATGATTTGTCTGCTGCATTTTTCCTGCTAAGACATGCACAAATGATGTAGAAATTTCTGAACCAAATACTGTACGTGTGCATATTAGAGATGAGCCACCCCCCTAGAGTTCGAGTTCGGTTCAGTTCATCGAACAGTACCCTGTTCGACAAACCGTTCGACGAACCTCTCGAACCCCATAGGAAACAATGGGAGGCAATCGCAAACACCTAAAAACACCTGGAAAACACCCTCAAAGGTGTCCAAAAGGTGACAAACAACTCCCAAGACAATACAAACACATGGGAAAGTGACAAGGACATATACTCCTGCGAAAACAAAACAGCTGGACGAGGAAAAAGAGTATGAGGCACAGATATAGGCATGGCATGCCCTTCTAAAATGATGTAAAACACCGCAAGGTGACTCCAAGCGGAGTCTCCCTTTTTATTCCAAAAAGCTGTCCCCAAGATGGCACCGGGGTAGGTAGCAAAGTCTTTGCTGAACCATGACTTGTTCATCTTGGCTTGTTTTTAAAAACACAGCAAGAGTTACTCGAAGCGGAGTCTCCCTTTTTTCCAAAAATTGGGCCCCACAGACACCACTTCAGTGGCATCACTTGTGCCCCTGTTGTACACTTCACAGGTAGATTTCCATCAAGCACATTCCAAAATACGCCAGCCTTAACTGTCCCCAGGATGACACCGTGGTAGGTAGCAAAGTCTTTGCTGATCCCATATCTGTTCATCTTGGATCATTTTTAAAAGCAATGCAAGCAAGCGGACTCCAAGCACAGTTTCCTTTATTTCCAAAAATTGGGCCCCACAGACACCACTTTAGTGGCATCACTTATGCCCCATTTGCAAACTTGACAGGTAGATTTGCATCAATCACATTCCATAATACGCCAGCCTTAACTGTCCCCAGGATGACACCGGGGTAGTTAGCAAAGTCTTTGCTGAACCATGACTTGTTCATCTTGGCTCGTTTTTAAAAACACAGCAGGGGGACTCCAAGCAGAGTCGCGCTTTTTTCCAAAAATTGGGCCACACAGACACCCCTTCAGTGGCATCACTTGTGCCCCAGTTGCAAACTTGACAGGTAGATTTGCATCAAGCACATTCCAAATCCACAAGCCTTTACTCTCCCCAGAATGACACAAGGGTAATAAAGTCCTTGCGGATCCATGACTTGTACATTTTGATGAATGTTAGTCTGTCCACATTGTCACTGGACAGACGCGTGCGCTTATCTGTCAGCACACACCCAGCAGCATTGAAGACACATTCAGAGACAACGCTGGCAGCTGGACACGACAAGATCTCCAAGGCGTAAGTGGAGAGCTTAGGCCATTTTTCAAGATTTGAAGCCCAAAATGAGCAAGGCTCCAGTTGCAAAGTCATGGCATCGATGTTCATTTGGAGATACTCCTGTATCATCCTCTGCAGCCGTTGACTATGGTCAGACTTCTTATCTCTGTTGGCCTTGCAATGGATGGTCTAAAAAAATTATGAAACGATTCAATAAAATTGCTGTTACCAGCAACAGATACGGTGCTGCTGGTACGGTTAGACTGTTGATGATGAGACCGTCCCATGTTTGTCAAGTTACAACTGGGAGATTCACTCCGTGCACCACTGGTGTTTGGTGGAAAAGCCGAGCTAAGATTGAGTAACAGCTTCTGCTGATACTCCTGCATACGTGCGTCCCTTTCTATGGCTGGAATTATTTCACAAAATTTGGACTTGTACCAGGGATCTAATAGTGTGGCAACCCAGTAGTCATCATCACTTCTAATTTTGACAATCCAAGGGTCATGTTGTAGGTAGTGCAGCAAGAAGGTGCTCAAGTGTCTTGCGCATCCATGCGGACCAAGTCCTTGCTGTGTTTGTGGCATAGAGGTGCTAACCGTTCTTTCTTCCTCTGACATCTCCCCCCAACCTCTTTCAACTGAAATTTGACCAAGGTCTCCCTCATCCGCTGAGTCTTCCATGTCCATGGACAGTTCGTCCTCCATTTCTTCATGTTCTCCTGCACCATCCTCAACATTTTGCCTGCTACCATGCGCCCTTGTTAATCACTCTCCCCCATCGTCTCATGCCTGCCGCCTTGGTGATGATGTACGTCTGGACCTTGGTGATGTTGTTATCCCTTGCGCATATGAATCCTCCTGTACTTCCTCCCCTTCCTGTTGTCCCACCCCCTGACTCCGAATAGTGATTAGCGTGTGCTCCAGCATGAAAATGACTGGAATTATTATGCTGATAATGGCATTGTCAGCGCTAAACATATTCGTCACCATTTCGAAACTGTGCAGAAAGGTGCATAGGTCCTTGATCTGAGACCACTCCATCAGGGTGATCTGTCCCACCTCTGCATCTCGTTGGCCCAGGCTATACGTCATGATGTATTACACCAGTGCTCGGCGGTGCTGCCAAAGTCGCTGTAACATGTGGAGAGTCGAATTCCAGCGTGTCGGCACATCGCATTTCAGACGATGAACCGGCAGGCCGAAAGACTTCTGGAGCGATGCAAGTCAGTCAGCTGCAGCGGTTGAACGGCGGAAGTGAGCAGACAGTTTTCGTGGCCTGTTCAGAAGGCCATCTAGGCCGGGATAGTATGTTAAAAATTGCTGGACAACAAGGTTCAACACGTGAGCCATACAAGGCACGTGTGTCACCTTGCCCAGGCGAAGGGCCGCACCCAGGTTTGCAGCATTGTCGCACACAGCATTACGTGGCTGCAGGTTGAGTGGAGACAACTATTTACGAAACTCGTACAGCAGATCTGCCCACAACTCAGCTGCTGTGTGACTCTTATTTCCAAGACATGTCAAGCTAAAGACCGCCTGATGCCATTGCGCTCTGCTGCCAGCATAGTAAGGAAGTGTGCGTGATTCCTTGTGCGCAGTTACAATGCTGGTGGCCTGACCAGGCAGGCTTGGGGCGGAGGTGGAGGACCCAGACGAGGTTGAGAAGGCAGAAGCGTTGGAGGAACTTCTACATACAGAGGATTGACGCACAAATCGTGGGGACGGCAAGACTTGTTCAGCAGACCCTTCTCCATCTATCACCATAGTTACCCAGTGCCCAGTCAGCGACATGTAACGCCCCTGTCCATGCTTACTGGTCCAAATATTGGTGGTGAAATGCACTCGTTCACACACAGAGTTTCTCAAGGAAGTGGTGATGTTGTGTGCGAGATGCTGGTGTAGCGCAGGCACACCTTTCTTAGAGAAGTAGTGGCAACTGGGCATCTGGTACTGGGGCACAGCGACGGACATAAGGTCTCGAAAATCCTGTGTGTCCACCAGGCGGAAAGGCAGCATTTCGGTAGCCAAAAGCTTACAGAGGGATAAAGTCAACCTCTTAGCTTTGTCATGGGTTGGAGGAAATGACCTTTTATTTGTCCACATCTGACGGACAGAGATCTGGCTGCTGTATGGAGACGGTGGTGAGTAGTGTGTTCCTGGAAAAATGCAGGTTTGTGAGGAAAGTGCAGGCAGAGACATCATGTTGCCTTCATCCAAAGTTGGTGCTATCGATGTCTGAGAGAGCTGTACACCCGCAATTGTTTCCCCTTCCAAACCAACTGACGACCTACCAAGCAAACTGCCTGTTGCGGTTACAGTGGTGGAAGGTGTGCGTGGAAAACCAGGTGTGACAGCTGTCTCCACAGTCATAGAAGATGAAGAGCGCGCGGATGCACTGGAAGGGGCAGGCGGTGGTTGGCCCACTACGCTAGGCTGCATTGCAGCACAGTGAGCTTCACACTGGGAATTATGCTTGGTATTCATGTGACGATTCATGAAAGAAGTAGTCAAACTGGTGAGCTTTTTGCCTCTACTTATAGATTCCCGACAAATTTTACAGATCACATGATTTGGGAGATCCTTTGCAAGGTCAAAAAAGGACCAGGCTAGGCAAGGCTTAGAGGACATGCGACCTGCAGAGCCACCCAGACTTGTGTTCAGAGGCAGAGTGGTGGCTGAGGATGCAGTTGTAGACGTGCTACCAGTACTCCAACTCAGTCCAGGAAGGCGCAAGGTAACTTCGTCGTCAGTTGCATCCTCCTCCACCGCCTCTGTTGACCTCCTCGAGTGCCTGACTGTGGGTTGACAATAAGTGGGATCTAGAACTTCATCATCAAGCATTGTGTTTGCATCCCCTCGCCCTCATGCCTAGCTTCTTCCTGCCCTGACCGAATATTTAAGTTGTCATCCCAATCTGGTATCTGCGTCTCATCATCATCAGTATGTTCCTCATTGTCTCCACCAACAGGTATTACAGTTTGTGAATGAGGGTCTACATTATGCTCAGAAACTTGGTCATCAGGGCCTGAATCTGAGTCACAAAGCTTCTGGGCATCACTGCAGACCATTTCCTGGTCTGTACTCACTGTAGCTTGGGAGCAGACCTCTGAATCCCAGGCTATAGTGTGACTGAACAGCTCTGCAGACTCAGCCATCTCTGTTCCACCATACTGTGCAGGGCGGGTGGAGACTTGAGAGCTGGGAGAAAGCAAGTGTGATTGGGATGACAACTCAGAGGACTGGTGTTTTTTGGATGTGGTAGTTGAGGTGGAGGAGAGGGCACTTGTTGGAGCACTTGAGATCCATTCAAGCATGTTCTTTTTTTGTGCATCATCTACCTTTCTTACAGTTGTTCGGGTCCGTAAAAAAGGGAGCACATCGGATTGTCCACGGAAAGTAGTAGATATCTTACTTTTGCTGGAAGATGGCCTATCTTCAGCAGATGTTAATGTAGCTTTGCCACCTTACCCATGGACACAATCTTTTTTTTCCTTTTCCAACACGCCTGTTCCCCTTTCCACCAGCATCTGTCCTTTTGCCACTCATTTTGTTAGCGACAAGATTAGCCACTTAAAATGTAGTAGCAAAAATTGAGAGGTGGTGTAGTTTGCAGAGGTGGTCTAGCTTTATTGACAGCTGAAGAACCAACACTGACTATCCCTGACAATGCAACTATTCCCTAAATCTGGCAGCACTGTTTGTTATTAAAATAGCATAGCAAAATGTGCATGAGTGTAGAATGCAGAGGTGGTGGGACTTGCTTGGCACAAGTGGGACACTAAATTAGTATAGCAGACACTTTGTGGATGCCACTAAGTTTCAGCACTGTTTGCTATAAAAATAGCGTAGCAAAATGTGCATGAGGGTAGAATGCAGAGGTGGTGGGACTTGCTTGGCACAAGTGGGACAGTAAATTAGAATAGCAGACACTTTGTGGATGCCACTAAGTTTCAGCACTGTTTGCTATTAAAATAGTGTAGCAAACATGGGCAGGAGGGTAGAATGCAGAGGTGCTGAATTCTTGCTTGGCACCAGTGGGACACTAAAGGAGTATAGGAGACACTTTGTGAATGCCACTAAGTTTCAGCACTGTTTGCTATAAAAATAGCATAGCAAAATGTGCACGAGGGTAGAATGCAGAGGTGGTGGGACTTGCTTGGCACAAGTGGGACACTAAATTAGTATAGCAGACACTTTGTGGATGCCACTAAGTTTCAGCACTGTTTGCTATTAAAATAGCGTAGCAAAAATGGGCAGGAGGGTAGAATGCAGAGCTGCTGGAACTTGCATGGCACCAGTGGGACACTAATGGAGTATAGGAGACACTTTGTGAATGCCACTAAGTTTCAGCACTGTTTGCTATAAAAATACCGTGGCAAAAGTGGGCAGGTGGGTACAGTGGCTGGGTTCTGTGGGTCAGTGGACAGGAAAGGAAGCCTCACTTTCTATCCCTCCTAATGATAAAATGCAGCAAGGAATTCCCTGAGCTTAGGTACACAGACGCTATCTAAAGCTGTATACAGCGTTTCCACAGACCTGCCTATCAGCTATGGCTCAGAGCCCCAGGAAATCAGCCCTTCAAAGGGCTGAAATAAACTTCTGTCCCTAATCTGTACAGCGCTGTGTGTGTAGCGTACACAGCAGGAGCGGCGACAGGTGCTGCGTGAGCGGTGACTGTCACCCACACGCAGAAGGCAGATAATGGCGCCGTGAGGGAAAATGGTCGTATTTATAATGCAAGGACATGTGACATTCACAGCCTATGACACATTGCCTTGCTTGTCTGGCAAAAAGTCCGCTTAGCTGTGTGTGTGTCTGGGATTGGCTGACATGCTGGCCCGCCCCACTGCACGCGCGCTTAGGGAAAAAAAAAAATGGCGATCGCCATTCTCCCAGCAGCACAGATCTAAACGCGTCCCCCCCGCACACTAGATGCTGAAATTTGATAATAGTGTGAATCACAGAGTGACTCAAACTATTACAGTGAAAAGCCAGCTAGTAACTAGCTAGGCTTTTTGCTGATCGAACCGTTATCGAACGTGACTCAAGCTGTCGAGCTTTTAGCAAAAAGCTCGTGTTCGAGTTCGATCTCGAGCACCCCCCAAAATCACTCGAACATGAAATTGGCGAACCTCGAACATCGCTCATCTCTAGTGCATATACCCTAAAGTAGACACCACAGTAGTGCAATCGGGAGTTATTGATGGTTGGTATGGCAACATGGAGGTCTAACAATTGCCTCTGTGTCTACCACCATAAATCTCAGCCAATCACATCCCACTGGGGCTTTGGGTCTAAAAGGCTACTTATCAGTCAAACACCGAAAGGTTAGATAATGCACTGTACAACCTCGGCTGATCAAAGGATCTCATGTTCAAGTACTGTTGTGGAGCCAGTACTGTATAGAAAGAAAAAAAATGTAATAAGTAAAAGTATTTAATTGTAAGAAAAAAAAAAAACCTCCACAAAAACAACATAGATTTGTTATCAACACCTTCATAGAAAAAGTATTTAATTGTAAAAAAAAACCCCAAAAAACCTCCACAAAAACAACATAGATTTGTTATCAACACCTTCATAGCAATCTGTATTATAAAGTTATCTTATCATTTATAGTGCATGGAAAATGCCATAAAAGATAATGCAAAGCTCACCACTGGTGTTGTTAAGGCAGTGAGCAGGAGTGGACCCTCTGGACCACAGTCGGAACCTGAGCTTACCCTTTAGTGGTAGGGACTTAACTAAGCGGCCACTGAGAGGCCGACGCCAATACCATTCCTTGGCAGCTGACCCCCACGAGAGGGGACGGACTCAGGTACAGACACAGGCGCAGGTGTCGCGGGCGGAGGGGACGCGCTCGCCACACTCGGGTCCGGGGCTTCTGCTGCTGCTCGGTGGCTCGAGCGGTGGGCAGGACCTGGGGACTCGAGCAGCGTTCCTCGTCCACGAGTGAAAAGGGGGTGGTTTGTTTAGGGAGATAGTTCGTGACGCCACCCACGGGTCGTGGTGATAAAGGGCACCACCGCTGCTGGTGACGGGGATCCCGGGAGCAATGGTAGGGAGCAGCTAGGATGTTGTCCCCTCCGTGGGTAGGGGTTGGTGATCCCGGGGCCCGGTGGTGTAACGAGGAGGCTGGATGGCTGGGGTGCAGGGTTGCAGGGGCAGCGCGGCGCGGTGCCGGATGGCACTGGTGTACTCACTCAGGCAGTCAATGACAGAGTCTCTGGTAAACCAAACGGCTGGATGGACGGGTCCCGCAGCCGGCTGCAGTGTTTGTGCTCTCTCCCCAGACAGTGTGATGGTGGCTGTCTTTCCCTGCACCTTGTTAGAATGTTCTGACTCCTGTGGTTGCCCACTGGTAGTCCGCTCCCCGGCGTATAGGTACCGAAGGAGCCCGTTTTGCCCGCAGGCGCTGGCCCTTGGATCTGTAGCCTATGGCGGTGGCTGTATATCCTCACGGTGTGGACTGTTGCCTTCTGTCGGGTCTTTGTTGTTAGGAAACCCCTGGGGTTCCGGTCACACTCGGATTTGACCGTTGTCGGTGGCTCCAAGCCTAGTCGGGGTCCGATAGCCCTGCCTGTGTGTGTGGCGCCCTGGACTAGCCAGGTTGTCACAGATAACACACAAACACCCCCCCACCCCCATTAGACAGTGACACCAGCCAAACAAAAACCCGTGTTGCTTCCCTCCAGTGTCTGATGCCCACACCAGGTGGGGCGGAGCCAAGCGGTTGGCCCCACCCACCGAGGAGTTCACAGGCCTGGAGGCGGGAAACGTAGTCAGTTGAGTCCAGGAGGTTGAAGTGAGAGGAGTGAAGTGGAGAGTGTCTGGGTTTGTGGCCCAGGCACTGACAACAAGGTTGGCAGACGGTGGTGGCCATCTGCAGGAGTGGTGAATCAACGCGGAATCGTAGGACCGGGGTCGGGCGGTGGCCCGCTGGTACCGACCGGCGAGCGAAGTGAAGCCAGCACACACAGGCAAGGCCATCAGACCCCGACTAGGCTTGGAGTCGCCGTCAACAGTCAAATCCGAGTGTCACAGGAACCTCAGGGGTTTCTTAACAGCCAAAGACCTGTTAGAAGGCAACCGTCCGCACCGTGAGGGTATACAGCTACCGCCTAAGGCTAGAGACCCAAGGGCCAGCGCCTGCGGTCAAACGGGCTCCTCCGGCATCCATACACCGGGGAGCGGACTACCGTTGGGGACCCATCGTAGTCAAACAGTACACAAAGGTGCAGGGAAAGACGGCCGCCATCACCTGTCCGGGGAGAGACACTGCAGCCGGCTGCGGGAGCCGTCCATCCAGCCGTTTGGTTTATCGAGGACTTTTTGCATCTCTTACTGAGTGAGTACACCTGTGCCGTCCGGCGCCGTGCCGCGCTGTCCCTGCAACCCTGCACCTCATCAACCCTGCCTCCCCGTCACACCACCGGGCCCCGGGACCACCGACCCCTACCCACGGAGGGGGAAAACAACATCCCAACTGCTCCCTACCATCACTCCCGGGATCCCCGTCACCAGCAGCGGTGGTGCCCATCTTCACCACAACCCATGGGTGGCGTCACGGACTAAATCCCACAAACCAACCACACCCTTTTCGCTCACGGGTGAGGAGCACCGCTCGAGTCCCCAGGTCCGGCCCGCCGCTCGAGCCACCGAGCAGCAGTCGCAGCAGCGCCAGACCCGAGCGTTAGCGAGCGCAGCAGCGGTGTCCTCACCGCCCGCGACATGTGCCTAGCTTCACTCCACTCCCCGGTTCGGTACCGGCGGGCCACCGCCCGATCCCGGTCCTACGGTTCTGCAGAGGTCCACTACCTCCTGCAGACGGCCATCACCGTCTGCTAACTTTGCTGACAGTGCCTGGGCTCCGACCCAGACACTCACAGGTTCTGTCCTCTCACTTTCACCTCCAAACTGAAACTGTCACTTTTCCCGGCTCCAGGCCTGTGAACTCCTTGGTGGGTGGGGCCAACCACCTGGCTCTGCCCCACCTGGTGTGGACATCAGTCCCTGGAGGGAGGCAACAAGGGTTTTTGTTTGACTGGTGTTACTGTCCAGGGAAGGGGGTGTGTAAGGTGTTATGTCTGTGACTACCTGGCTAGTCCAGGGCGTCACATTCTCCATTGGTGAAATGCAGACCGTCCACGGGCTGCCCGTCCATCACCGGTTTTATTTTTCTGTAAAAGATAATTTAACATGTAAAACATTTAACGTAAGCATATTTTAGTTCTTCCCTTACGGGAGGCTCGGCACTTTAACGTTTCAACGTATAAAAAACATTTTTAATAATAACGGACGGGTTCATGTTCATCCGCTTCCCCACCCAAGCAACCTAAACCTTGATGCTGCCCCTAAGAAATGGGTGGCACCCCTCTTCCCCAGTCCGGAAGCAGGAACTCGGTTCCAGGTCGCCCAAGCGGGAACGGGTACGGTGTCTCGCATCCGGCTGTCACTTCAGGGGACCCCTCGTCCAGGGGGACCCCTGACCCCCGGAGGATGGCCACCGGTCCTGGTGGTGGCCGGACCCCAGCCTGCTCTGCTGCGGGTCCTTCCTCCAATCTGCCTCTCCGGAGGCAGTAACGGAAAACAGCCCAACAAACTATTTACAAGCCCACAAGTTCGTGGTTGGCCTGCAAGTTCTCAGCCTTGTCTCTTAAAGGGCTAGCGGAAAAAACACATAGGGTCCCTACGGGGACAACTTGTTGTCAACGGCCGGCATAATCAACTTGTTGATAATCAGGTGACAAACTCAGATGATTGGTGTTCATTCATTTAACAGAAACACGGTGCTGGGGGTCCCAACGGGGACAACTGGGTTGCAACGGAGGACCGCTGCCACTATTTGAGGTCGCCTTCCTCATACGCCTCCTCCAACTTGACATCCACATGGCGCGGTTGGGAAGGGGACTGGGACCGCATCTGGACACCGCTGCCTTCCCTCTTCTTCACACCTAGGGCAATCCAGCCCCTTTCCCCGCAATGTCAGGTGTAGGTCACCCGGTCGCCCGGTTGCAGGTCACGACCCGGGTGGCCCATTGGCAGATGGGAGTTTACATCCCGGCGAGCCACAAATATCTCGGCCTCCAGGCCCGGTTCGTAAATGAAGCCATATCCCCGCTGAGGGTCAAACCGCCTAACCTGGCCTTCGTACACCGGGCCCGGACCCGGAAGGTGGCGTTGTGGAGATGATCTTTCTCTTTTATAACGCGTGCCAGCACTTCAGCCCTCTGCTGCTCTCTGGCGGTAATTTCACGGCCCAGCTGGCTCGGCTCTCTGTCCCAGTAAGGGGCGTTTGCTTGCCCCTGGGCGCGGGTCGGGCCCCGCTGGACTTCCCCCGCACCGGCCACTACCGGTTTCCTCTTTGGGGGGTCCTGCGGTGTCATGGCCTGGGATGCTGCTTTGCAGCGGCGACCCGGCGCAGCCTCAACCAAGGCGTGGAGTTTGGGGACAACAGGCCTCACCTGCTGGGCCTTCCTGCTCAAAGTTTCCACCTCTTCTGCAAATGGACGGACTGCCGGTGCCGGGACTGTCTCTGGTGCGGATTTCTCTGGGGTCGACAGCTTCTTTTCGCAGACGGGCACCTCCCGCGGAACCTTCCATGGCAGCGGGAGCGGTGCTGGTCGCTCACAGGCAACGCCTACAGGCTGGTCCTCTGGGGCGGACTGGCTGAGCTCCGCTACCAGTGCTGAGAGCAGCAGGGCAGCAACAACCGGTGCGGATGGCGGGGGAGGCAGCAGAGTGAACGGGCGCAGACTGGGCCCCAGCCACCAGTCCTTCAAAGACACAGGGGCGTGGGTCGCTTACCCGCTCCTCCAACACTGTCTCCACCTCGCGTCTCCGCACGGCCGCCGCTACTCCCTCCATTTTGGCCACCCACCGGTCCATTAGGAATCGGACTTGGGCCTGCAGGTGGCAGCACATTCGCGTG
This sequence comes from Anomaloglossus baeobatrachus, assembly GCF_048569485.1. Classification (NCBI taxonomy): domain Eukaryota; kingdom Metazoa; phylum Chordata; class Amphibia; order Anura; family Aromobatidae; genus Anomaloglossus; species Anomaloglossus baeobatrachus. Next base: position 116,041,166 of record NC_134356.1, on the reverse strand, counting down.
GTCCGGGCCTCCACCCACGCCGCTGTTCCTGGCGTGGGCTCCTGAATTCCAGCCTTGCCGGACGGGATGGACATGTTAGCACTGGTGCTTCCAGGAGCCAGATGTGTTTCAGGGTCCTGGCGTCCCCGCTTCTCATGCTCTCAGCTACATCAGGCAGGCCTTCACCCGCCCCCCCCTTGGTTCTTTCTAGCACTTCCTCTTTGGGGGCGGGGCTTCACTTTCGCGCCTTCCCTGCTCGGGGAAGACACTCGAGCGGGAAATCTTCGCGCCCAAGATGGCGGAACTTCAAATTTTTCGGCTGGACGCCGCCGACGAGGACTGCAAGGCGCACTTCTACCGGTAGGTAGATTGCTTCTATCCTGTTCGTGATGCCAAGTTGTCGCGGGCGGAGGGGATGCGCTCGCCACGCTCGGGTCCGGGGATTCTGCTGCTGCTTGGTGGCTCGAGCGGTGGGCCGGACCCGGGGACTCGAGCAGCGCTCCTCGTCCATGAGTGAAAAGAGGGTGGTTTGTTTAGGGAGATAGTTAGTGACGCCACCCACGGGTCGTAGTGATATAGGGCACCACCACTGCTGGTGGCGGGGATCCCGGGAGCGATGATAGGGAGCAGCTAGGATGTTGTCCCCTCCGTGGGTAGGGGTTGGTGATCCCGGGGCCCGGTGGTGTAACGGGGAGGCTGGATGGCTGGGGTGCAGGTTTGCAGGGGCAGCGCAGCGCGGTGCCGGATGGCACTGGTGTACTCACTCAGGCAGTCAATGACAGAGTCTCTGGTAAACCAAACGGATGGATGGACGGCTCCCGCAGCCAGCTGCAGTGTTTGTGCTCTCTCCCCGGACAGTGTGATGGTGGCTGTCTTTCCCTGCACCTTGTTAGAATGTTCTGACTCCTGTGGTTGCCCACCAGTAGTCCGCTGCCCGGCGTATAGGTACCGAAGGAGCCCGTTTTGCCCACAGGCGCTGGCCCTTGGATCTCAAGCCTATGGCGGTGGCTGTATATCCTCACGGTGTGGACTGTTGCCTTCTGTCGGGTCTTTGTTGTTAGGAAACCCCTGGGGTTCCGGTCACAATCAGATTTGACCGTTGTTGGCGGCTCCAAGCCTAGTCGGGGTCCTATAGCCCTGCCTGTGTGCTTAGCTTCACTCCACTTCCCGATTCAGTACCGGCGGGCCACCGCCCGACCCCGGTCCTACGGTTCTGCAGAGGTCCACTACCTCCTGCAGACGGCCACCACCGTCTGCCAACCTTACTGACAGTGCCTGGGCTCCGACCCAGACACTCACAGGTTCTGTCCTCTCACTTTCACCTCCAAACTGAAACTGTCACTTTTCCCGCCTCCAGGCCTGTGAACTGCAGGGCGTCACACAGGCAGTTATGATTATCTGTTTTCAGAGGAAAAAAAAGTATTGTTTGAAAACTGTAAATTTATTTAAATTTCTATCAATTTCAGATATTTTCATGAAAAATGGAAAATATATTGATCTAAATTTACAACTAACGAAAAGTGCTGGCTTTATTTGTTCCAAAATTGATTTATTTATCTTCTTGCCATCCATTGTATAATATCCATGGATGACACCATATTTGGAAGATGTTGATTCACCTTGTTTCGCTTCCTTAGGCTATGTTTACATTTCCGTTGTTTAGGATCAGTCACAATCCGTCGCTCTGATAAACAACAGAATCCGTTTGGCGGATTCCGTTGTTTCCCATAGACTTGTATGAGCGGCGGATTGAGACTGATGACCCTGCGTTGCATCCGCCGCGTGACGCATCAGTCGTTTACTGACTGACCATCAGGCAGGAGGGACGCAGCATGCAACGCTTTTTGTTGCGGAAAAAAACGCACCCCGCAGGATTCCGTTGGAATCCGTCAGGAGGCATAATGTAAATTCTATGGTGCAGGATTCCATCACGTTTTACTGAGCATGCTTAGTATGTCCAGCAGAACGTCCGAAATCAGGTAAAACCAGTTCCTCTCCCCACCCCCACCCCCTCAGGTTATAAACTGAAATGATCTGCTTTTCAGAGCAATCAGCTGATTGACTTTTGAGAGTGATCAGCTGATCACCCAGTAGCCAGCTTTTCATTGCAATCAACTGATCGGCTTTTGAGAGCGATCAGCTGATCTCCCGGCAGCCGGCTTTTCAAAGCAATCGTTCTCTCTCTCAACGGAATCCGCTTTCTCATGACAAGAAATTCCATTTCTTGTCACCTGTTGTACAACGCATCAGTCACAAGCGTTAAGCAACGCATGTGACTGATATGCAAAACAACGAAAAACATAGCCTTATCGTCCAAGTTTTGTATTCATATGTTGCCACAGAAAAGATTAACCCCTTCAGCCCAAGGCGTTTTGCGTTTTTTCGTGGTTTTTTTTTGCTCCTCTTCTTCCGAGAGCCGTAACTTTTTTATTTTTCCGTTGATCTTGCCATTTAAGAGCTTGTTTTTTGCAGGACGAGTTGTAGTTTTAAATTAAACCATAAGTTTTACCATATAGTGTACTGGAAAATAGCAAAAAGAATTCCAAGTGTGGAAAAACTGCAAAAAACATGTGATCGCGCAATAGTTTTTTGGATATTGTAATCACTATGGTCACTATATTGTAATACTGATATATCTCTGTGATGCCTGACGTCGGTGCGAGTTTGTAGACACCAAGCATGAATAGGTTTACTTGTATCTAAGGGGTTGAAAAAAAATTACAAGTTTGTCCAAACAATTGGCGCACGTGTTGCGCCATTTTCCGAAACCCGTAGCGTTCTCAATTTTCGGGATCTATGGCTCAGTGATGGATTATTTTTTGCGTCTCAAGCTAATATTTCTAATGGTACAATTTTTGCACAGATGCTACATTTTGATCGCCTGTTACTTCATTTTGCGTAAAATTTGCGGCTACCAAAAAATGTAATTTTGCCGTTTGGAATTTTTTTGCCGCTACGACATTTACCAATCAGATTAATTGATTATATATTTTGATAGATCGGGCATTTCGGAATGCGGCGATACCAAATATGTGTACATTTTTTATTTTTTTAACCCTTTAATTTTCAATGGGGCGAAAGGGGGGGTGATTTGAACTTTTAGGGTTTTTTTATTTTCTTTTATTTTTTAAAACTTTTTTTCAACTTTTCTTTTTTTTATTTTTTACTAGGTCCCTTAGGGGACTATAACGATCATCAATCTGATCGCTCTTCTATATCTTCAGATCACAGCTACAGAGCTGAGATCTGCAGATATGCTGCTTTAGTCTCAATGCTGGCACTATGCCGCCACTGAGAGAAAGTGACTCATGCTAGCTACAGGCATCATCACATGACCCTGTGCTACCATGGCAACCACCGGAAGTCACGTGATCACGCAAGTGATTTCCGGTGGGGGCGGAGTAAGTCAAAGTAATGGCCACGCGCATATACATCTCGCTGCCAGATTTTGACAACGAGACGTAAGGGGTTAATAGTTGCAAGTGAAATGCGATTCCACTCGCAACTAGCAGGCACACATGTCAGCTGTTGAAATCAGTTGATATATGCATGGATTGCCGCAGACTGCCCACAGCAGCCCGCAGCGATGATAGTGACACAATCCATGACGTACCCAGTACGTCATGGGTCGCTAAGGAGTTAAATTAAGTCTAATGACTTATTATTGATTTGTCCATAGCAATTTTCCTATTGACTTACAGCCTCGTCCCTAGATCATTGATCTGAGTAGGTTGAAGTCCTTTACAACTCCAGTTCATCGCAGTCCATCTCAGATGTGCCCCGGTCGCACCTCGCAGTTGATAAATAATATATTGTCTTCTTTGTGCTGAGTAGGAGTCCTATGTTTGAGATTTCCACTATGACACTTTCTTATAAGTCCTTCATTCCATCTACTTTTGTTGCTATCAATTTTGTATCATTTACATATTTAACCCCTTCATCGCTGAACCATTTTTTTTACGTTCCTAACCAGGCTAATAACTCTGGAAATTTCAACATACCCTAGTGATTCTGAGGCTCTTATTTTCATGGCACATCATGTTAGTAGTAATTTTTGGTCAATTTTATTTTTGTTTATTTATGAAAATATTGTAAATTTGACAAAATGCTTTAAAATGTTGCCATTTAGAGACTACATCGCATTGAAAATGACTTTCACGGTCCTATGTGACAGAAAATAACAAAGTGACACATTTTTCAAAACTGCACTTCTCAATGTGCTCAAAATCACATTCAAGAAGTTTAACCCCTTCAGCCCCAAGCCTATTTTGACCCTAAAGACCAGGCCATTTTTTGCAATTCTGACCAGTGTCACTTTATGAGGTTATAACTCTGGAACGCTTCAACGGATCCCAGTGATTCTAAGATTGTTTTTTTCGTGACATATTGGGCTTCATGTTAGTGGTAAATTTAGGCCGATATTTTTTGCGTTTTTTTGTGAAAAAAACGGAAATTTCGCGAAAATTTTGAAAATTTTGTAATTTTCAAACTTTGAATTTTTATGCTCTAAAACCAACGAGACATATGACACAAAACAATTAATAAATAACATTTCCCACATGTCTACTTTACATCAGAACAATTTTGGGAAAAAAAAAAATTTAAGGAAGTTATAGGGGTTCAAAGTTTATGAGCAATTTCTCATTTTTACAACAAAATTTATAAAGCCACTTTTTTTAGGGACCACTTCACATTTGAAGCGATTTTGAAAAGTCTACATGACACAAAACACCCAAAAGTGACACCATTCCAAAAACGGCACCCCTCAGGCTACTAAACCACATTCAAGAAGGTTATTAACCCTTCAGGTGCTTCACAGTAACTAAAGCAATGTGGAAGGAAAAAATGAACATTTTACTTTTTGCAACAAAAATGTTAATTTAGCCTCAAATATTGCATATTCACAAGGGTAGCAGGATTAAATGAACCCCCAAAATTTGTTGGACAATTTCTACTGAGCACGCAGATACCTCATATGTGGCGAAAAACCACTGTTTGGGCGCACGGCAGGACTCGGAAGGGAAGGAGCGCCATTTGACTTTTTTGAACAGAAAATTAGCTGGAATCGTTAGCTGCACCATGTTGCGTTTGGAGAGCCCCTGAGGTGCCGAAACAGTGGAGCTCCACCATGTGACCCCATTTTGGAAACTAGACCCCTCATGGAATTTATCTAAGTGTTTATTGAGCACTTTGAGCCTCTGGGGGCTTCACAAAAGTTAATAGAGTTGAGCCGTGAAAATAAAAAAATTTTTTTTTACAACAAAATTGTTACTTCAACCAGGTAGCTTTTTTTTTCACAAGGGTATGAGGAAAAATTGCACCATAAAATGTACTGTGCAATTTCTCCTGAATACACAGACACCTCATATGTGGTGGAAATAAAATGTTTGGGCGCACAGCAGGGCTCGGAAGGCAAGGAGCGTCATTTGTGACGTTTCAAACGCAAAATTGTCTGGGATAATTAGCGTATTCCATGCTGTGTTTGGAGACCCCCTGAGGTGCCGAAACAGTGGAGCTCCCCCACATGTGACCCCATTTTGGAAACTAGACCCCCATGGCATAGAAAAAAAAACAATGGCAGATGGGGGGGGGGGGCAGATGGGTCGGCGGCAGATGGGGGGGCAGCGGCATATAAAGGGAGCATCTGTGATTGTGAGATGGCGGTTGGGATAGGGTGGGGGCGGATGGAAGAGGGCACAGTGGACGCAGGAGCGGCAGAGGATGGGGGGAGGGGGGAAGGGGTGGATGGGTGGGAAGGGGAGTGGGAGGTGAGATTGGGGATAGTTACCCTACAGGATGGATCTAGGCAGCTGGATCACAGGAGATGAAGGAGGCAGCAGATCGGGGAAGGTGAGAGGTGGGGGAGGGAGCACAGCGCAGATCACGGAGGAGACAGGTGAGCAGAGCACAGATCACGGGGGTGAGAGGTGAGGGAGAGTGGACAGCAGATCACGGGGGTGACAGGTGAGGGAGCACAGATCACGGGGGTTATAGGGGAGGGAGCGCACATCACGGGGGTGACAGGGGAGGGAGCACACATCACGGCGGTGACAGGTGAGGGAGCGCACATCACGGCGGTGACAGGTGAGGGAGCGCACATCACGGCGGTGACAGGTGAGGGAGCACACATCACGGGGGTGACAGGGGAGGCAGCACACATCACGGGGGTGACAGGGGAGGGAGCGCACATCACGGGGGTGACAGGGGAGGGAGCGGACATCACAGGGGTGACAGGGGAGGGAGCGCACATCACGGCGGTGACAGGTGAGGGAGCGCACATCACGGCGGTGACAGGTGAGGGAGCGCACATAACGGCGGTGACAGGTGAGGGAGCGCACATCACGGGGGTGACAGGTGAGGGAGCGCACATCACAGGGGTGACAGGGGAGGGAGCGCACATCACGGGGGTGACAGGTGAGGGAGCGCACATCACGGGGGTGACAGGGGAGGGAGCGCACATCACGGGGGTGACAGGAGAGGGAGCGCACATCACGGGGGTGACAGGGGAGGGGGCGAGTAGCCGATCACGGGGGTGAGAGGTGGGGGGGAGCGGGCAGCACATAACGGAGGAGAGGGGGCGCGCAGCATATAATGGAGGGGAGGGGATGGGCAGCACATAACGGAGAGGGGGCGCGCAGCACATAACGGAGGAGAGTGGGCGGTGCCGGGTAGCACATAACGGAGAGGGGGCGGGGCCGGGCAGCACATAACGGAGGAGGAAGTGGGCAGCCGATCTCGAGTGTAGGGGGCTGGCAGCACATCACGGAGGTGGCGGGACCGGTGGCACTGTGGCAGATGGAGGGCGGCGGCGGCGGATCGGGAGGTGTGGGGGTGAGGGTGCGGGCAGCAGATCGGGTGGCAGATCGTGGAGGGCAGCGGCGGATCAGGAGGTGTGGGGGTGGGGGTGCGGGCAGCAGATCGGGTGGCAGATCGCGGAGGGCAGCGGCGGATCGGGAGGTGTGGGGGTGGGGCTGCAGGCAGCAGATCGGGTGGCAGATCGCGGAGGGCAGCGGCGGATCGGGAGGTGTGGGGGTGAGGGTGCGGGCAGCAGATACGAGGGGTGGGGGTGCGGGTGGCAGATCGCGGAGGGCAGCGGCGGTGGCGGATCGGGAGGCCGGTTTCATACAGTGCAATGGCAGCGCGGCAACGTCTGGGTCCCATGCTCCGGTCACATAACAGCATGGGACCGGAGCTTGTCGCCCTGCCATTGCATCGTGTACACTCACTGTGCTGGCGTGCTGCAGGGAACGGGAAGTGAAGCTGATGGGGCGGTCACCGGCAACAGGTCCACTGTGATTGGAGACAGTGGTCACAAGGCCGATCTCTCCAATCAGAGCTACTGGAGCTGGTGGTGGGTGATCCAGTGAGGTCACCCAGCTCCAGCCAATGACCAGTGCTATAGCTGCACTGGCCAGGGCTGGATTTCAATGTTTCAGTCACTTTAAGTGGCTGGAACATTACAGTGGCTGTGATTGGTTGAGCGGCGTTCGTCAGCCAATCACAGCCTCCGTAGGTCCGGGGAGGAGGCACCACCCCTCCTGAGGTCAGGACCAGGTCCCCTCCTCCCCGAATCTGCGGTATATGCTAACTTTTCGCAGTCACCGGAGGCTCCGGTGCCGCGATTACGCCATGACGGAAAGATCCGTCCTTGGTCGTTAAGGCCCAGGGTACCATGACGGATCTTTCCGTCCATGGTCGTGAAGGGGTTAATAATTAGGGATGATCGAATACCCTATTATTCGCTTCGATGGATATCTGGCGAATACCTCGCCACTATTCGAGTATTCGACCCCCAATGTAAGTCTAAGGGAAACCAGAATAATTTTACGTCAGACCTGTCGGTGACCTGTGGAGACTGAGGAAAAGGCTGAAATAAATGGGAAAAGGCTAAAACAGTAAGGGCACAGCCTGTAGAAGGTGCCTCACTGCATTTCTGGTGTCTTTGAATAACGTGCTCAGAGCAGCACGCGGCATTTATGTCGCGGGCGGAGGAGGGGACGCTGCGCTCTCCCACTGCTCGGGTCCGGCTGCCGCTGCTCTGCGGCTGCTGCTGCTCGGTGGCTCGAGCGATGGGCCTGATCCCGGGGACTCGAGCGGTGCTCCTCACCCGTGAGTGAAAAGGGGTGGTTTGGTTTTGGGGATATTGTCCGTGATGCCACCCACGGTTGTGGTGATTGTGTGGACACCACCGCTGCTCTGGATGGGGATCCCGGGAGCGGTGACAGGGAGCAGCTTTGTTGTTATTTCTCCCCTCCGTGGGTAGGGGGTTGGTTGTCCCGGGGCCCGGTGATGGGGTAGGAGTGGATGGCAGGCGGGTTGCGGGGCCTGGTGAGGTGCAGGGTCGCAGGGGCAGCATAGTGCCACACGGCACGGGGGTACTCACTCAGCCCAATGATGATGACACAGTTCACGGTAAAACAAGCGGCTGGATGGACGGGTCCCTCGGACGGCTGCGGTGTTGTTGTTCCCTGCAGGTTAGTGATGACTGTCTCTCCCTGCACCTATGTTCTATGTTGATTCCGATGGGTTCCCACCGGTAACCCGCTCCCCGACCCGGATGTGGGCCGGAGGAGCCCCTTTTGCCCGCAGGCGCTGGCCCTGGGAAACGGTTGCCCTTGGTGGTGGCGGTGTCTCCCCTTCACGGTTGGACGGTTGCCTTCTGTCGGGACTTGACTGTTTGGAAACCCGGAGGTCCCCTTCACTAACGGATTCGGCAACTTCATGGCGACTCCTAGCCTTGCCGGGGTCCGAAAAGCCCCTGCCAATGGTGCTGGCTTCTCCTTGTGTACCGGTCCGGTACCGCCGGGCCACCGCCCGTCCACGGTCCTTACGGCAAACTCCGATAGGCCACTCCTGCAGACGGTCACCACCGTCTGCCAACCTTGCTGCTCCGTCCGGGCCACACACCCGGACTCACTTCAGTCTGCTCTCTTGCCACTTCACTATTGCTCACTTTTCCTCCTTCCACTTTCACTGTCAAAACTGAACTCCTCACTCCTTCACTTCCCTAGCTTAACTGAACTTCCTTTTTCCTGCCTCCAGGACTGTGAACTCCTTGGTGGGTGGAGACCAACCGCCTGGCTCCACCCCCTGGTGTGGACATCAGCCCCTGGAGGAAGGCAACAAGGGTTTTGTGTCTGACCTTGATGTGCCTGCAGGGAGTGTGGGGTGTGTAGGTGTTGTGCTCTGTGGCCCCTGGCTTGTCCAGGGCGACACATTTCCCCTTAGCAAAATGCAGACCATCCTCGGGCTGCCCGTCCATCACCGGTTTTATTTTCACCAACTGGAAAATATAAAAATATAGAAAACGGTAACAAACATACAAGTATAATAACATCTTCCCACATCGGGAGGTACTCTTACTTAAACGTTGCAACGGTAAACGGTTACGGCTTCCGCTCTCTCCCACCCAAGCAACCTGGCCCTGATGTTGCCCCTAAGCAACAGGCAGCACCCCTTGACCCCAGTCCTGCACAAATTGCCCGAGCGGGTTCTGTCCTTTCCAGGGGACTCACGTCCATGGGGAGCCCCTGGAACCCCCAGAGGATTGCCACCGGTTCCGGTGGTGGCTGGGCCCCAGCCTACTCCACTGCGGGCCCTTCCTCCAATCTGCCTCTCCGGAGGCGGTAACGGTGGGAGCTGTAACAACATAATTATTTACAGGCCACAAGTTTGTGGTTGCCTTGCAAGTTCTCAGGCATGTTCATAGAAGTTTCTATGTGAAGTGGTGAAGGGGGGTCCCAACGGGGACCAGTTGCCGGCTACGACCAGTTCCAAATCAACGCTTGTCAATCAGGTAACTTTCCAGCAATTATTCATTTTCATTTTCAAGCTTCAAAACTTTTAACACACACACAGGTGGTCCCAACGGGGACGGTGCAACGGCATTTCGCTGCCCTTACTCTGACTCTTCTGTGTCTGCTGGGGGAGAGGGTGCGGCGGACACCCGGGCTTCCTGACTGCCCCTCAGCTTGGCATCCAGCGCAAACCACCCCCTCTCCCCACAGTGCCGGGTGTACTGCACCAGGTCGCCCGGCATCAGATTACGGCCTGGGTGCTCCTCCGGCAGGTGGGCATTAACATCCTGCCGGGCTATGAACACTTCGGCCTCCAGGCCCGGTTCATAAATGAATCCATAGCCCCGGCGGACATCAAACCGCCTCACCTGCCCCTCATACAGCGGGCCCCGGATACGGAAGGTCGCTTGCCTCAGGCTTTCCTTCTCCCGGATTGTACGAGCCACCATCTCTACCTTCCTCCTTTCCCTCTCTTCGATTTCCGGGCCCAACGGTACTGGCTTCCTATCCCAATATAGCGCTGCTTTGAGCTCCGGCGCACGGGTTGGGCCCCGCGAAACCTTCTGGACACTGCCCACCGCTGGTGATCTGGGCGGAAGGTCCCGCGGTGACTTGGCCTTGGATGCCGCCTTGCAGCGGCAACCCGGCGCAACCTCAGCCGAGGTGTGGGGGATGGGCACAGGGGCTTTCTTCCTCTGGGCCTTCGGCACGGAGCGACCTGTTGGGTCCGGCTCAGGGGAAGTCTCTGTAGATGCCTCCGGTTCAGGCTTCGGGGCTTTCCACGGTAGCACCTCCGGTCGGCTACGGGCTCCGGCTACAGGTCGGTCCGCCTGGGCGGACATGCTGGGTATCGCTACCGGTTGTGGTGGTAGCGGGCCTAGTGGCGGGGTCACGGCAGCCGGGACGGGTGGCGAGGGAGGCAGTTGGGCGAGGGTGTTCAGACCGGGCCCCGCAGCCACGATGACCGGCCCGCTAGGGGCACTGGGGCGTGGGTCACTCACCCTCCCTTCCGCAACTTCCTCCTCGCGTCTCCGCACGGTCGCTATGACCTCCGTCATGTCAGTCTCCCACTCCTCCAAGAGGAGCTGCATCTTGACCTGCAGCCTCTGATAGAGCTGCGCGGTCCGGATCTCCACCCACGCCGCTGTTCCAGGCACGGGGGCTACGGTGCTTCGGGACGTACATCTTGCTGGCGGCCTCTCCCAGGAACAAGATGGCTGCAGGGTCCTGGCGTCCCCGCTTTTATAGCCGCGGCTACATGCGACCAGTCGCCATTTCGTCCCCCTTAGCCTCTTTTCGGCTCCTCCTCTATCGGGGCGGGGTTTTGGCCTTCGCGCCTCCACTACTCGAGGAGACGCTTGAGCGGGAATTTTTCGCGCCAAAGATGGCGGCTTCTGAAATTTTCTGGCCAGACACCTCCGGCGGTAACAAGGCGCACCTCTACCAGACGGCAGAGCGGTAAGATCCTGTTCGTGATGCCAAGTTGTCGCGGGCGGAGGAGAGAACGCTGCGCTCTCCCACTGCTCGGGTCTGGCTGCCGCTGCTGCTGTGGCCTCTGCTGCTCGGTGGCTCGAGCGATGGGCCGGATCCCGGGGACTCGAGCGGCTCTCCTTGCCCGTTAGTGAAAAGGGGTGGTTTGGTTTTGGGGATATTGCCCGTGATGCCACCCACGGTTGTGGTGATTGTGTGGACACCACCGCTGCTCTGGACGGGGATCCCGGGAGCGGTGACAGGGAGCAGCTTTGTTGTTATTTCTCCCCTCCGTGGGTAGGGGGTTGGTTGTCCCGGGGCCCGGTGATGGGGTAGGAGTGGATGGCAGGTGGGTTGCGGGGCCTGGTGAGGTGCAGGGTCGCAGGGGCAGCATAGTGCCACACAGCACGGGGGTACTCACTCAGCCCAATGATGATGACACAGTTCACGGTAAAACAAGTGGCTGGATGGACGGGTCCCTCGGACGGCTGCGGTGTTGTTGTTCCCTGCAGGTTAGTGATGACTGTCTCTCCCTGCACCTATGTTCTATGTTGATTCCAATGGGTTCCCACCGGTAACCCGCTCCCCGACCCGGATGTGAGCCGGAGGAGTCCCTTTTGCCCGCAGGCGCTGGCCCTGGGAAACGGTTGCCCTTGGCGGTGGCGGTGTCTCCCCTTCACGGTTGGACGGTTGCCTTCTGTCGGGTCTTGACTGTTTGGAAACCCGGAGGTCCCCTTCACTAACGGATTCGGCAACTTCATGGCGACTCCTAGCCTTGCCGGGGTCCGAAAAGCCCCTGCAAATGGTGCTGGCTTCTCCTTGTGTACCGGTCCGGTACCGCCGGGCCACCGCCCGTCCACGGTCCTTAGGGCAAACTCCAATAGGCCACTCCTGCAGACGGTCACCACCGTCTGCCAACCTTGCTGCTCCGTCCGGGCCACACACCCGGACTCACTTCAGTCTGCTCTCTTGCCACTTCACTACTGCTCACTTTTCCTCCTTCCACTTTCACTGTCAAAACTGAACTCCTCACTCCTTCACTTCCCTAGCTTAACTGAAATTCCTTTTTCCTGCCTCCAGGACTGTGAACTCCTTAGTGGGTGGAGACCAACTGCCTTGCTCCACCCCCTGGTGTGGACATCAGCCCCTGGAGGAAGGCAACAAGGGTTTTGTGTCTGACCTTGATGTGCCTGCAGGGAGTGTGGGGTGTGTAGGTGTTGTGCTCTGTGGCCCCTGGCTTGTCCAGGGCGACACATTTACGTAGTCGCCAGAACAGCTCTCAAACCAAAGTAAAAGAGGGGAAATTGCTAAGAAACAGTTTCTAGTGCCTAATAACTGTAATAAAATGTCAAATCAAGCTCCGACCTCCCAAAAAAAAATCACTTTAGCATATGCTCACACATTTCGTTTTTTACATTTTTCCTTATTTTTCGATTAGAAAGGGCTGTAACTTATACATTATATTGGTGTCTGTCTCACCTCCTTTTTTGGGACATATTTGACAGCACTTTAAAAGGTCAGCTACAATGTGCCTGTTGGGATGTTGACCTTGCCCTCCTCCTACTCTTCCACCAGCACCACCGGCTCCAGTGGCCCTCTACTCAAATGTAGAAAGGGCCACTGGCTGTCCTCAAATCTCAGACTTCTTAGGGCTCTCAGGTGGGCCCTGTAACATACATTGGGGAGGGATGCCAGTCATTTGTAGTTTTCTGCGTCCCCTATATCATTAGTGTGAAAGTTGGAATACATACTCCATAAAACTTTACAGTACTATTGCCAATGTGGCCATTTGGATGTTGGCCTTGCCCTCTTCCTCCTCCTCCTCCTCCTCCTCCTCCACCAACACCACCGGCTCCAGTGGCCCTCTATTCAAATGATTCAGAAATGTATGTTTTATGGACAAATGAACGCCATGCTGGGACATCAAAGCTGATGTCGTTGATGATGATTGCATCTGACCAAAAGCAGGTTGGGAGCACGAGGCATCATCGCCTGCTTTCTAGACCACAGTTTGTGAAGCATGCAGCACCGTGGAAGTGTCAGTTGTTTCACTCTGGAACTCAGAATTTTAATAAGAGGAAGCCACTATGTAGGTTCTGTAAAATAGAAAGCCCCCCAAAATATGCTAGCTTGTTGTTAGGAAGGTACTGGCCTTGAAGCAGAAGTTGTGCCCCTGACAACAAGTATTAATAAAAATTGAGACTGTTTGTTAGTTGCAGCAAGCCACTATGTAGGTTCTGTAAGACATGAAGCTCCCAAAAGTATGCTAGGTTGCTGATAGGAAAGTACTGGCCTTGAGGCAGAAGTTATGCCCCTGGCACCTAGTATTAATAAAAATTTGGTAACACTCAGACTGTGACTTGAGATGGTGGCTGACAGGCACTACACTACACCTGAACCTGTTGTTTTTACAATTTTGGGACATTTTTTTGCAAGTTGTAATACCTATTGCTAGTATAACAGACACAAGGGATGTAGCAGTGCTGAGATTGTTGATTATTAGTAGCAGATGTCAGGACAGCTTTAAATCTCTCCCTGCCTGTGAATAAGCTGTCTCTTTATCACACACTGCAGTAACAGACCTTATGCACCACTAATAAGAGGATTTTTTTTTTTTTTGCCGCAGCAGATCTATGATTTACACAGCTGCTAGCACAGTGGACACTTTCTTCAGCCCTTAAAAGGACTATTTTGGATTCTCCAGCGGGAACACTATCTCATAGAACAAACTGCACTGTCCCTATTCCTGTTTCTATGATTTACACAGTCGCTAACAGCTGATGCTAAATATCTTCAGCCCTTATAAGGACTATTTTGAATTCTGCAGCAGGAACACTATCTCATAGAACGCACTGCACTGTCCGTATACCTGTTTCTATGATTTACACAGTCGCTAACAGGTAATGTTAAATAGCTTCTGCCCTTAGAAGGACTAGTATTAGTTGGCTGGAAAAACGCTGTACCGCACACAGTACAGTCTCGCTACACCAGCAGCTCTGGAATGAATGCGTGCACACAAAATGGCAGCTGCCTTATATAGCCCCGATGATGCTGTGCGGCCAAGCAAATCACAGTAACATGGCTGCGGCGTTACTGTGAGGGCAAGCAATGTCAGATGTGTTCATTGGCTGGGAAAAGGCGCCTGGGAGTCCAGAAACAAAAATGAAAGTATTGGAGCAAAAACCATATTAGCCGTCAGATAGCAAATACCTTGAATACCCTATTATCCATTGGATATCGAATAGTGGCAAATATATTCGCTCATCCCCATTAATAATTCTTTAAGTGCTTCATAGGAACTAAAGCAATGTGAAAGGAAAAAAAAAACTTTTTCCCATAAAAATATTGCTTTAGCCCCTAAATTTTTTATTTTCACAAGGGTAACAGGAGAAAATGGACCATACAATTTGTTGTGCAATTCCTGCAGAGTATGTTGATACCACATATGTTTGTGCACACAGCAGGACTGGGAAAGAAAAGAGCACTATTTGAATTTTGGAGCACAAATTGGCTGAAATATATAGCGGACGCACGCTGTTGCGTTTGCAGAGCCCTTGATATGCCTAAGTAGTGGAAAACTCCCATACGTCACCTATTTTGGTAATGACAACTCTCAAGAAATGTATCTAGGGGTGTGGTGAGGACTATGAACCCACAAGTGCTTCAGAGAATTTTATAACGTTGAGCAGTGAAAAAAAAAAAACTTTTGCCACAAAAATGTTGCTTTAACCCCCAAGTTTTTCATTTTTCACATGAGTAACATTAGAAAATAACCCATACAATTTGTAGTGCAATTTCTACTGAGTATAGAGACACTCCATACGTGGTGGAAAACTACTGTTTGGGCACACGACAGTGCTCGAAAGGGAAAGTGCCTTATTTGAGTTTTGGAGCACAAAATTGACTGGAATAGATAGCGGATGACATGTTATGTTTGTAGTTGATGTGCCTAAATTGTGGAAACCCCCACAAGTCACCTCCTTTATGTAAGTTTGAAAAGACGAGAAAAAAAACACAGGCCAGGTGTGATTTTAATGTGATTCACTCTGTGTCACTAAAGTGAATTTTCTGTTGGGAATTGTGTCTGAATCAAGTTTTCCAGAGAATTACACAAGCGCTCAGCGTAGCATGAAGGATAAATGTGAGCTGAGCCTCACTGCGATATTTGAGAGGCAAAATGAACAAATCAGCAGCATTTGAAGAATTTACTTTATTACTATTTTTATGTCGTTCACCTTGCTGCAAAATTGACAAGGCTGCTTCATTCCCCAGGTCAGTACAATTACAGAGATACTATATATATATATATATATATATATATATATATATATATATATATATATATATATATATATATATATATATATACTAGAAGGTGGCCCGATTCTAATGCATCGGGTATTCTAGAATTTATTGTGTAGTTAATGTATGATTTTTGTTATATGTATATATATATATATATATATATATACATATATATATATATATATATATATATATATATAGATATATATATATATAGATGTTGTGTGTAGTTGCCAAGTGTTTGTGTAGGGCGCTGTAAATGTTCTGGGTGTTGTCTGGGTGTGAGGGTGTGTGAGAGAGGTGTTGTTTGAGTGTTGCGTTGTGTGTGTTGCGTTGCTTGTGGAGCTCTGTGTGTCTGCAGCGCTGTGTGTGTGTGTGGTGCTGTGTGTGTTGCGCGGTTTGTGTGGGTGTGTGTGTGGGTGTTTTGGGGGAAGGTATGTTTTGTGCAGTGTGTGTGTTGGAGGAGTAGTCCTGGGGAGAGAGGAGAATAACAGGAGGAGTAGTCCTGGGGGGAGAGGAGTATAATAGGAGGAGGATTCCTGGGGGGAGAGGAGTATAATAGAAGGAGTAGTCCTGGGGGGAGAACAGGATAATAGGGGGAGAGCAACATAATAGGAGGAGTAGTCCTGGAGAGAGAGGAGGATAATAGGAGGAGTAGTCCTGGGGGGAGGGGAGTATAATTAAAGGAGTAGTCCTGGGGAGAGAGTAGGATAATAGGAGGAGTAATCCTGGGGGAGAGGAAGATAATAGGAGGAGTAGTCCTGGGGGGAGAGGAGAATAACAGGAGGAGTAGTCCTGGGGGGAGAGGAGTATAATAGGAGGAGGAGTCCTGGGGGGAGAGGAGTATAATAGGAGGAGGAGTCCTGGGGGGAGAGGAGTATAATAGGAGGAGTAGTCCTGGGGGGAGAACAGGATAATAGGGGGAGAGCAACATAATAGGAGGAGTAGTCCTGGAGAGAGAGGAGAATAATAGGAGGAGTAGTCCTGGGGGGAGGGGAGTATAATTAAAGGAGTAGTCCTGGGGAGAGAGTAGGATAATAGGAGGAGTAATCCTGGGGGAGAGGAGGATAATAGGAGGAGTAGTCCTGGGGGGAGAGGAGGATAATAGGAGGAGTAGTCCTGGGGGGAGAGGAGTATCATAGGAGGAATAGTGTGACGCCCTGGACTAGCCAGGTAGTCACAGGTAGGCCCTTGCACAAACACCTTCCCCTAAAAAGGTACCAGCAGCCAACCTTAAAACCCTGAGTCACCCCTCTCAGGACTGGATGTTCACACCCGGGGGGCGGGGCCAGGTGGTTGGCCATGCCAACCGAGGAGTTCGGAGAGCCTGAGGCGGGAAAAACAGAGAGTTCAGTGACAGGAGTGGAGGAGAGTGGTAGCAAAGTTTGGACGTCTGTCAGAGATCTGGGTTGGAGCCCGGATACCCTGTGGCCAGGAGGCAGATGGTGGTGGCCGCCTGCAGGAGCTGGGATTACAGCCGGTTGAACCGTAAGGGACCGGGACCGGGTAGTGGCCCGCCGGTACTGAACCGGGGAACCGATTGGAAACCGGAGAGCCAGGAGGGGTACTCAGACCCAGTACGAGGCCCAGAAGCCACTGGACCAAGTTGAATTCACTAATTGGGGTCTGGACTTTAGGTCCTTTCCCACCCAAGACCCGGCTGAAGACAGCAGCCCAACCAGAGGGATAGAAAACCACTGCCCAGGCATCGAGATCCCACGGGCCAGCGTCTGCGGGCAAACGGGCTCTACCGGCACACAAAAAGCTGGGAAACGGACTACCGTTGCAGGAGAAAGGCAGAAACTACCAACCTGAAAAAGGGGAAAAGCGCAGCCGGCTGTGGGCACCATCCACCATCTTGTTTGGTTTACCAGAGACTCCAGTGTGTCTGTAATAGTGAGTACTACAGTGCCCTCGGGCTGCGCACTGCGCCGCACTGCACCGATACGCCAGCACGCATCCATCCCCCCGCCTCAGCACCTCCCTCGGGCCCCCGGGACCATCACCCCCTACCCACGGAGGGGTCAACACCAAGCTGCGCAACACCGTCCCCGGGAGCCTAGTCAACGGCAGCGGTGGTGTCCATCCATTCACCACAACCTGTGGGTGGCGTCACGAACGTAACCCCCAAAAACAACCGCGGCTTCGGCCGTGGACCTCCCCACCGAACACCACCCCTCACGTAGCGCCAGCATCCCTTCAGAGTGATGTGACCCCCGGGTCAGGGAGGAGCTCGAGCCACCCACCGACAAGCCCCGATCCGAGCGGCTCGGCAGCCGGCCGAGCCCCGGGGCGGTACAATAGTCCTGGGGGGAGAGGAGAATATTAGGAGGAGTAGTCCTGGGGGGAGAGGAGAATAAAAGGAGGAGTAGTCCTGGAGGGAGAGGAGGATAATAGGAAGAGTAGTCCTGGAGGGAGAGGAGGATAATAGAAGGAGTAGTCCTGGGGGAAGAGGAGTATAATAGGAGGAGTAGTCCTGGGGGGAGAGGAGTATAATAGGAGGAGTAGTCCTGGGGTGATAGGAGTCTAATAGGAGGAGTAGTCCTGGGGGGATAGGAGTCTAATAGTAGGAGTAGTCCTGGGGGAGAGGAGTATAATAGGAAGAGTAGTCCTGGGGGGAGGAGTCTAATAGTAGGAGTAGTAATGGAGGAGAGGAGTATAATAGGAGGAGTAACACTGGGGGGAGAGGAGTCTATTTGGTGGAGTAGCCTTGGGAGGAGAGGAGTCTAATAGGAGGAGTAGCCCTGGGGTAGAGGAGTATAATAAGATGAGTAGTCCTGGGGGAGGTGTCTAATAGGTGGAGTAGTCCTGTGGGGAGGTGTATAGGTGCCCAATGTGTGTGGGGGGTGTGGCCGAGCAGGCAAAGTGTGTTGGGGGTGTGGCCGAGTTGGCAGAGTATGTGGGGGGCGTGGCCGAGCGGGCAGAGTGGGTGTCTATTAGGTGGATTAGTCCTGGGGGGAGGTGTATAGGTGCCCAATGTGTGTGGGGGGCTCGGCCGAGCGGGCAGAGTGTGTGGGGGGCGTGGCCGAGCGGGTAGAGTGTGTGGGGGCATGGCCGAGTGGGCAGAGTGGGTGTCTATTAGGTGGAGCAGTCCTGGGGGGAGGTGTAAAGGTGCCCAATGTGTGTGGGGGGCGTGGCTGAGCAGGCAGAGTGTGTGTGGGGCGTGGCCGAGTGGGCAAAGTGTGCGTGGAGCGTGGCCGTGGTTTTTCACAGTGTGTGATGGTGTATAAATATGAGAAAAAACTCCAGCCGCACACTGTGAAAACCAAAATAAATTCTACTTTATAACATAAATGGAGGTATTTAGAATATTATAATGGCCATTGCAATACGAGCCCAGCGCCCCTTCACAGCAACCTCCTTTGCTGTGTCCTACACTACACTGCATCTTCTCTGGGTTTTAAAAACCTACAAGATCAGCTGGTGAACAAAAAGGAGGCTAATGAAAAAGCCAGGAGCTGGGGTGCAAATCCAGCAAACAGAGCACCACTCCCGGTTATATGCATTATACAATAGAACAAACCCCAGAATGAAACAGGGGTTCCCTTGCTGGTTTCCCACGCTGGTACTAACCTGACTTCAAACCGTACTGGCAGCACCTTTACAATGTGAACCGGTGCGTATCTGGATGGTGTATAAATATAAGAAAAAATTTCAGCCGCACACTGTGAATAAACAAAATAATATATATATAGTATAGACCAAAAGTTTGGACACACCTTCTCATTCAAAGAGTTTTCTTTATTTTCATGACTCTGAAAATTGTAGATTCACATTGAAGGCATCAAAACTATGAATTAACCCATGTGGTTTGAAATATTTAACAAAAAAGTGTGCAACAACTGAAAATATGTCTTATATTTTAGGTTCTTCAAAGTAGCCACCTTTTGCTCTGATTACTGCTTTGCACACTCTTGGCATTCTCTTGATTAGATTCAAGAGGTAGTCACCGGAAAACTCTTTGAATGAGAAGGTGTGTTATATATATATATATATGGCTACTATCACACTAAAAACGCTTTTTTACAAAATAATTTTGTTTTTGGTATCTCCTTATTTTGAAGCCTTTTTATTTTTCTGCCAACAGAGTCATGTGAGAGCTTGTTTTTTGCGGGATGAGTTTTTACTAGTACCATTTTGCTCCACATAATCTTTTTTGACTGCTTTCTATTCCGCATAGCACTCATATGCTAAAATTCGAACCGTGAATGAGTCCTAAAGCAAGTTGATCATCATTGGATAATGGAGACACCTTCTTTTACTTCGAGAAGAGACAGCAATCAGAAAAAATATGATAAACATAGTACAGAATTTAGAGCAACGAGATTTTAAAGATACTCATAAGATAGTGCAGTGCAGATTATCATTATGCTGACTTTGTTTGTTCTTTTACGGCTCTAAAAATCATAGATTACAGGAAATTGTTTTAATGATTCACATTTGCTCTTAGGCAATCTGCACAAAAGAAAAACTTTCCATTTATATTTTCAAACTAAACAAGTAATGACCTAAGGAAACTTTAACCCTGTATGATTCATTTTTAAGATGTAGGTTCAGTGTTTATGTGTAGCCCCGTGCCCCGTTACCTTCAGGTTGCCTCAGGGTCTTCAGGGACTTCACGTACTGGATAAATCTTCTGTTCACAGGTAGGTTAACTTCAATGGGGGATTCGTGACGCCACTCTCGGTAGTTGCGGTCAGGGCGACCGCCACTGCAGTTCAGGGGACGCCTGGGGCTGATATTGTGTGCAGTTAGATGTGGTGGCCTCCCGAGAGTGAGGCTTGCCCCAGGGCCCAGTGTAGGTGTGTAGTACCACAGGTCGCAGAAGAACTCACATGTGAAGCAGTAATGTCTTTCAGGGTTTTTACTCACTTCAGATGGCAGGGGTGAGTTAACCCGGGCGATGCTGTGATGCTCCAAGTGGGGAACCAGGCTCCTTCAGGCTGACTTAGGGGGTGGCTACTGACTCGCCTTCCTAGCCCTCTTGTTTTTGTGGTGACCCAGACTTGAAGTCCTACGGGGTCACCCAGAGAAGTTATTTCCGCCTGTTCTCCCCTTTTCGGCCCGTTTGCTTGCAGCCTGAACCAAGTAATTCCGGCTGCTTGCCTCTTGTCACTGTCGCGGGCGGAGGAGGGGACGCCGCGCTCTCCCATTGCTGCTCGGGTCCGGCTGCCGCGGCTGCTGCGGCCTGCCGCTGCTCGGTGGCTCGAGCGATGGGCCGGATCCCGGGGACTCTAGCGGCGCTCCTCGCCCGTGAGTGAAAGGGGATTTCGGGTGTGGGGATTGATTATTGTCCGTGACGCCACCCACGGTTGTGGTGATTTGTTGACACCACCGCTGCTCTGTATGGGGATCCCGGGAAGGATGGTATGGAGCAGCCAGTTGTTGTGTTGCCCCTCCGTGGGTAGGGGTTGGTGATCCCGGGGCCCAGTGATTAGGTGGGTGATGCAGGGCTTGGCGGGCGCAGGGACGCGGGGGCAGCGCTGTGCCTTGCGGCACTGTGGTACTCACTCAGCCTGAGACGTTGACACAGTTTTTGGTAAAACACACGGCTGGAAAGACGGTTCCCACGGACGGCTGCACTTGCTTTCCCCAGTAGGTGACGGTGACGGTCCCTCTGTCCTGCACCTAAGTTGATGATGGTTGCGATGAGTTCCCACCAGTAACCCGCTCCCCGGCTTGGATATGGGCCGGAGGAGCCCTACTTTGCCCGCAGGCGCTGGCCCTGAGAAACTGGTGCCCTGGCGGTGGCGGTGTCTCTCCGTAACGGTCGGACTGTTGCCTTCAATCGGGACTTGGTTGTTTGGAGACAGACGTCCCCTTCACTGACGGATTTGGCAAATTATGGCGACTCCTAGCCTTGCCGGGATCCGAAAGGCCCCTGCCCTGGTGCTGACTGTTCTTCGTATACTGCTCCAGACTGCCGGGCCACTACCCGTCCGCGGTCCTTCCAGCAACCTCCGAGCAGTCCCCCTGCAGACTATCACCGCCGTCTGCTGACCTTGCTGTCACTGTCCGGGCACACAGCTGGACCAACTTCAGGCTTTACTACTCTCACTTTTCTGTCACTTCAGCTTTTCTCTTTAGCTTTACTACTACTTCCTTCTACTTCACTTCACTTTCCTCACTCCACTGTTTACTCCTTCACCTCCCTAACTGAACTGCCTGGTTCCTCCCGCCTCCAGGGCTGTGAACTCCTCGGTGGGCGGAGCCAACCGCCTGGCCCACCCCCTGGTGTGAACATCAGCCCCTGGAGGAAGGCAACAAGGATTTTGGTAGCCTTGGTGTTCCTAACTGGGGTGTAGGGTGTGGTGGTGTGATGACCTGTGAACCCTGGCTTGCCCAGGGCGTCACATTCCCCCTTAGCAAAATGCAGACCGTCCGTGGGCTGCCCGTCCAACACCGGTTTTATTTTCTGAAAAATATATAAAAAGGGTAAAACGGTAACATATAAATCATAACATCATCCCACAACGGGAGGCACATTTCTTAAACGTTGCAAAACGGTTTACGGTTACGGTCTCCGCTCTCTCCCATCCAAGCAACCTGGCCCTGATGCTGCCCCTAAAACCCAGGCAGCACCCCTTGACCCAAGTCCAGCACAAGTTACCCGAGCGGGATCTGTCCTTCCCCTCCAGAGGGTAGCCACCGGTTCCTGTGGTGGCTGGGCCCCAGCCTGCTCTGCTGAGGGCCCTCCCTCCAACCTGCCTCTCCGGAGGCGGCAACTGCGGAAACGGTAACGGTAAAACAACTTATTTACAAGCCACTAACGTCTGTGGTTGCCCTGCAAGTTCACGGGCTTGTCCATGGAAAGTTCTCCATGCATAATTTTTTTTAAACGGACCCCGCGGGGACAACGGTGTCGGCAACGGCCGGTTTCCAATCACGGTTAATCAGATGAAGCTTCGGTTATCATTTTACTTATCATTTTTAAACCTTTCAAACAAACAACTCAGTGGTGGTCCCAACGGGGACGGTGCAACGGTGCTCCGCTGCCTTTTCTGGGCATTTTCGTCCTCCTCACCCGGCTCGGGGTGGAAGAACACGGGCACCAGCCGATACCCGTTGTTTCCAGTTCGGGGGACATATGTGGCCTCCATGCCAGGCAGGGCAACGACCCCCTCCTCTTCTTCCGACACGGGCTCAGTGTCAGGCCCGGAGTCGCTATCTTCCGCCCCCGCGCCAGGCGGGTTGCTGCCAGCTGCCGCAGCCTCCAGGCTCGCCACTCTTTCAGCCACCGTCACGGAGGGGTGTACACTGGACAGGTCATACATAGCGCGATGCACGGGTACAGAGAAGGGAAGTGACATGGGGGCCAGGGGCAGACCGGGTCCCTCAGCCGCAGCGGCCGGTCCCTCAGGAACACAGGGGCGTGGGTCACTCACCAGCTCCTCCATCATGGCCTCCATGCCATACACCCGTGCAACCGCAGCTGCGTCCTCCACCTCCGCGGTCCACTGTTCCATCAGCCTGCAGATCTGGCTCCGGTAGTGCCGGCAGATCCCTGCCGTTCGGGCCCTCAGCCATGCCGCTGTCCCGGGCACCAGCTCGGTCGCCTCCGCATACCTCGGCGGGGCGGACATTCCCGGCGAAGGTCGGGGGGTCATGGGGCCTCAGTGTTTCTATCTGCACCGCCACACTCACATGCAGCCAGCCGCCATCCCGTCCCCCTTAGATTCTTTCCGGTCCCTCCTCTATCGGGGCGGGGTTTTGGCCTTTGCGCCTCTGCTACTCGAGAAGATGCTCAAGCGGGAACTTTTCGCGCCAAAGATGGCGACTTCTGAAATTTTTCAGCCGGATACCTCCGGCGGTCACAAGGCGCACCTCTACCCAACGGCAGAGCGGTAAGATCCTGTTCGTGACGCCAAGTTGTCGCGGGCGGAGGAGGGGACGCCGCGCTCTCCCACTGCTGCTCGGGTCCGGCTGCTGCGGCTGCTGCGGCCTGCCGCTGCTCGGTGGCTCGAGCAATGGGCCGGATCCCGGGGACTCCAGCGGCGCTCCTCGCCCGTGAGTGAAAGGGGATTTCGGGTGTGGGGATTGGTTATTGTCCGTGACGCCACCCATGGTTGTGGTGATTTGTTGACACCACCGCTGCTCTGTATGGGGATCCCGGGAAGGATGGTATGGAGCAGCCAGTTGTTGTGTTGCCCCTCCGTGGGTAGGGGTTGGTGATCCCAGGGCCCAGTGATTAGGTGGGTGATGCAGGGCTTGGCGGGCGCAGGGACGCGGGGGCAGCGCTGTGCCTTGCGGCACTGTGGTACTCACTCAGCCTGAGACGTTGACACAGTTTTTGGTAAAACACACAGCTGGAAAGACGGTTCCCACGGACGGCTGCACTTGCTTTCCCCAGTAGGTGACGGTGACGGTCCCTCTGTCCTGCACCTAAGTTGATGATGGTTGCGATGGGTTCCCACCGGTAACCCGCTCCCCGGCTTGGATATGGGCCGGAGGAGCCCTACTTTGCCCGCAGGCACTAGCCCTGAGAAACTGGTGCCCTGGCGGTGGCGGTGTCTCTCCGTAACGGTCGGACTGTTGCCTTCAATCGGGACTTGGTTGTTTGGAGACAGACGTCCCCTTCACTGACGGATTTGGCAAATTATGGCGACTCCTAGCCTTGCCGGGATCCGAAAGGCCCCTGCCCTGGTGCTGACTGTTCTTCGTATACTGCTCCAGACCGCCGGGCCACTACCCGTCCGCGGTCCTTCCAGCAACCTCCGAGCAGTCCCCCTGCAGACTATCACCGCCGTCTGCTGACCTTGCTGTCACTGTCCGGGCACACAGCCGGACCAACTTCAGGCTTTACTACTCTCACTTTTCTGTCACTTCAGCTTTTCTCTTTAGCTTTACTACTACTTCCTTCTACTTCACTTCACTTTCCTCACTCCACTGTTTACTCCTTCACCTCCCTAACTGAACTGCCTGGTTCCTCCCGCCTCCAGGGCTGTGAACTCCTTGGTGGGCGGAGCCAACCGCCTGGCCCACCCCTTGGTGTGAACATCAGCCACTGGAGGAAGGCAACAAGGATTTTGGTAGCCTTGGTGTTCCTAACTGGGGTGTAGGGTGTGGTGGTGTGATGACCTGTGACCCCTGGCTTGCCCAGGGCGTCACATCACTATGGGCCCTCTCGTTGCTGTGTGGCTCCGGACTCTGTGTTTGTTTGGCGAAGGGCATGAAGTGCCCCCACCGGCAGGTTGAGCAGGCCAACTGAATGGGCCCCTGCTCTGGAGACCTGTAACCCTGTGCGGGCCTGGTTCACCTGGCAGTCCCCGTACTCAGCCACCCTTTTGCACTCTGGCCTCAGGTGGTTTTCAGGCGGCACTACAAGGTGACCGTTCTCCCCCGCCAGCAACCACTGCACCTGCAGTGTCTGACTAGTGACAGCCTGCCGGTTCTCTCTCTGTGACTGCTCTCTCTCCCTGAGTTTCACTAATTGACTGGCTCACTACTCCCCCCCTCTGTGCCTGCCTCCGCAACTTAGCAACCAGACTCTCTACCACACCCCTTGAGTGGAGATGGAGGCCACGCCCCCTCCTGGATTCCAGCTTTCGCCTGTTTGTTAAAGTGCTGCTCTTGTCTTCCTCTGCTCTGGTTTAAGTTCTTCTCTACATATTCCTGGATTTGTCTGTACTGCATCTGGTGTTTGGCATTCCAGTCTGTAGCTGGTGAGATGGTCTCAGGCACCTCGATATCCATGTCCAGATCTACAGGCAATCTTCCAGGTCTCGCCCTCATAAGATACGCAGGTGTGCATTTAATAGAACTGACAGGGATATTATTATACATATCCACCAGATCGGGCAGCCTCTCAGGCCACAGGTTCCGCTCTTCAAGGGTCAGAGTCTTAAGCAGGTTGATAACCAAGTGGTTCATATTCTCACACATCCCGTTGGTTTGGGCATGATAGGGTTTGGTACGGATCTTCTTGCACCCGTATAGACTGCAGAACTCCTTGAATATCTCGGCTTCAAAGGCAGGACCTTGATCTGTAAGGACCTTCTCCGGGTAACCATGCGGCCGGCAGAAATGCGCCTGGAAAACCCTCGCTGCCGTGTGAGCTGTTAGATCCTTGACGGGTACCACTACCATAAATCTTGAGTAGTGGTCCGCTATTGTGAGAGCATATGTATACCCGCTCCTACTTGGTGTGAGCTTGACGTGGTCCAAAGCGACGAGTTCCAACGGCTGGTTGGTGATGATCGGCTGCAATGGGGCCTTCTGGCTGGTACCATCCTTTCTTCTTAACACACAGGGACCACAATCCCGACATCATGTCTCAATGGATTCTCTCATTCCAGCCCAATAGAAGCGTTCTCGCAGCAACATCTCCAATTTCTTCCAGCCAAAGTGTCCAGCTCCATCATGATAAGCTTCCAGGACCACCGGCACATATGCTTGAGGTACTATGACCTGACAGATCCTCTCATGCGTCTTGGGGTTAATCAGTCCTCTGCACAGCTTGCCTCTCTGCAAGTATAACCGGCCCCTCTCTTTCCACAGCATCTGTGCCTCTGCTGGTGCAGTGGGCTCCATCTTGGAATCAGCCTGGGAAATCAGCATCTTGATCAGTCGGACTGCAGGATCTCTATCTTGGGCTTCCTGACAACCATGATGGGGTAGTGGGTTGAACGCTGCCTCCTGCTGACCACTATAAGGTCGGGTATTCTCCAAACCGGCAGGTTGATGGAATGCAGGCAGTTCAATTTCTTCCAACTAATCTTCATCTACCCCACCACCAGGCAGATGTGGCATCCTGGACAATGCATCGGTATTATTCCGACCGGCTCTGTACTTTATGGTGAAATCATAGTTCGCCAACCAGGCTACCCAGCGCTGCCCCAAGCTTCCCTGTGTCCAGATGGGTCAAAGGGTTGTTGTCCGCATACGCAGTGAACTTTGCAGAAGCCAGGTAATGCTTAAATGAAATCTTTCCATCACTGCTCAGACAAGGACCAGGAATTCCAGCTTGATAGAACTGTAATTTTCAGGGTTCCTCTCTGTTGGGCGGAGCTTCCTGCTCGCGTAAGTGTGTCGCCCGTGGATAAGGGGTACTCAGATCCGGGCCACGAGGTCACTTCTGTGGGTATCACGTTGGCGTGACCCGGTCTGTGATCCCAGGCTCCACAGTAAAAAGGGGGTTAGGTAAGAGAGATTATGGGGAGATAAGGTATGCACACCAGTGACTATGGAAGGGGAATACATGGAATAGCAGAAACTGCTGTGTGAATACTGACATGAAAAATTCAATAGCCATTTGTAAGAATGAAATGTGAAAAATGGAACCTGCATTACTGCCATGAATATATGAATAAAGAGAAATTTAGCTACTGAATTGATCAATGCAGAAGAGCCCCAACACTACGCCAAAGTATTTCTCTACGTTGGGGTCCCTAGCTTGTGTGTGTCCTCTCATGCAGTTAAAAAACTTACCGTGTATGGGAGGCTGAGACCCAGGCTATATATACGATGTGGATTGGCAATAGGTGTGTGGGGAGGGTTCACAAACGAAAAACTACTAACATTAAGGAATAACGTTTGGAACTCCAGTCTATGTCTGAACTGGGTGCAAAAAACCTAAAAAACATCACTATGGGGAGATAAGGTATGCACACCAGTGACTATGGAAGGGGAATACATGGAATAGCAGAAACTGCTGTGTGAATACTGACATGAAAAATTCAATAGCCATTTGTAAGAATGAAATGTGAAAAATGGAACCTGCATTACTGCCATGAATATATGAATAAAGAGAAATTTAGCTACTGAATTGATCAATGCAGAAGAGCCCCAACACTACGCCAAAGTATTTCTCTACGTTGGGGTCCCTAGCTTGTGTGTGTCCTCTCATGCAGTTAAAAAACTTACCGTGTATGGGAGGCTGAGACCCAGGCTATATATACGATGTGGATTGGCAATAGGTGTGTGGGGAGGGTTCACAAACGAAAAACTACTAACATTAAGGAATAACGTTTGGAACTCCAGTCTATGTCTGAACTGGGTGCAAAAAACCTAAAAAACATCACTATGGGGAGATAAGGTATGCACACCAGTGACTATGGAAGGGGAATACATGGAATAGCAGAAACTGCTGTGTGAATACTGACATGAAAAATTCAATAGCCATGGCTATTGAATTTTTCATGTCAGTATTCACACAGCAGTTTCTGCTATTCCATGTATTCCCCTTCCATAGTTATTCCTTAATGTTAGTAGTTTTTCGTTTGTGAACCCTCCCCACACACCTATTGCCAATCCACATCGTATATATAGCCTGGGTCTCAGCCTCCCATACACGGTAAGTTTTTTAACTGCATGAGAGGACACACACAAGCTAGGGACCCCAACGTAGAGAAATACTTTGGCGTAGTGTTGGGGCTCTTCTGCATTGATCAATTCAGTAGCTAAATTTCTCTTTATTCATATATTCATGGCAGTAATGCAGGTTCCATTTTTCACATTTCATTCTTACAAATGGCTATTGAATTTTTCATGTCAGTATTCACACAGCAGTTTCTGCTATTCCATGTATTCCCCTTCCATAGTCACTGGTGTGCATACCTTATCTCCCCATAGTGATGTTTTTTAGGTTTTTTGCACCCAGTTCAGACATAGACTGGAGTTCCAAACGTTATTCCTTAATGTTAGTAGTTTTTCGTTTGTGAACCCTCCCCACACACCTATTGCCAATCCACATCGTATATATAGCCTGGGTCTCAGCCTCCCATACACGGTAAGTTTTTTAACTGCATGAGAGGACACACACAAGCTAGGGACCCCAACGTAGAGAAATACTTTGGCGTAGTGTTGGGGCTCTTCTGCATTGATCAATTCAGTAGCTAAATTTCTCTTTATTCATATATTCATGGCAGTAATGCAGGTTCCATTTTTCACATTTCATTCTTACAAATGGCTATTGAATTTTTCATGTCAGTATTCACACAGCAGTTTCTGCTATTCCATGTATTCCCCTTCCATAGTCACTGGTGTGCATACCTTATCTCCCCATAGTGATGTTTTTTAGGTTTTTTGCACCCAGTTCAGACATAGACTGGAGTTCCAAACGTTATTCCTTAAGGTAAGAGAGATTGTCCGTGACGCCACCCACGGTTGTGGTGAGGTTGTGACACCACCGCTGCTCTGGACGGGGATCCCGGGAGCGATGACAGGGAGCAGCGTAGTTGTTATGTCCCCTCCGTGGGTAGGGGGTTGGTTGTCCCGGGGCCCGATGATGGGGTAGGGATGGATGGCAGGCGGGCTACAGGGCCTGGCGAGGTGCAGGGTCGCAGGGGCAGCGCTGTGCCGCACGGCACGGTGGTACTCACTCAGCCCAATGATGCACACAGAGTCTCTGCTGAAACAAACGGCTAGATGGACGGGTCCCACAGGCGGCTGCGGTGTTTTCCCCTGACCCCAGGTTAGCAATGTAAGTCCTTTCCTGCACCTTCCGTACGCTCCATCTGCGCTCCGGTTTCCAGCTGGCTCCCCGATTCAGTACCGGTGGGCCACCGCCCAGCCCCGGCTACCTGCGGTTCCACCAACTGTCTGCCCGGCTCCCTGCAGGCGGCCACTACCGTCTGCCTCACTCTCTGCTGCACGAGGGCCCTAGGCTCCAACCTAGGCCCCAGTCTGCGTCTGCCTCTCTGCAGACCTCCTCTCTCTTCCTCTCCTAGACTTGTCTGGGCTTGTTTCCTGCCTCAGGCCAGCTAAACTCCTGGGTGGGCGTCTCCATCTCCTGACTCCCCCCACCTGGTGTGTCTGTCTGAGCCCGAGGAAAGGAATCAAGTTTCACTGGGGATGTCTGCTGTGAAACTGCTGGGGGTGAGGGTGTTTGTGTGTTGTTACCTGTGGCCCCTGGCTTGTCCAGGGCGCCACATAAGCTATTTCCTTCTCCTTGCCATTCTGCATCTGGGACAGGACAGCTCCCAATCCCACGTTACTCGCATCCCTATAGAGTATGAACGAATGGCCGTAATCGGGGTACGCCAGGATCTCTTCTCCAGTCAGGGCCTTCTTCATCTGCTGGAAGGATTCTTCCTGTTCTTCGCCCCAGGCAAATGGAGGACCGGGAAATTTACCATGTTTGGTTTGTCCAACCAGGAGGTCTTGCATAGGGGCTGTCATTTCAGTATAACCCTTGACAAAGCGGCGGTAATAGCCCATCAGGCCCAGGAATTGCCGTACCTCCCTAATGGTCGTGGGGGTTAACCAGTTCTGGATGGCGGTTACCTTCTCCGGATCCGGAGCTACACCTTTTGCGCTTACCACATGGCCAAGGTATTGGACCTTGGGCTTCAGCAAATGGCACTTGGACGGTTTCAACTTCATACCGTACTTGGAGAGGGCTTCAAAGACTTCTGCAAGATGTCCCAAATGCTTTTCATACGTCTTCGAATAGACAATGATGTCATCCAAGTATAGCAGGACTGTTTCAAAGTTGTGATGTCCCAAGCAGCACTCCATCAGCCTCTGGAAGGTTCCTGGCGCGTTGCACAATCCAAAGGGCATGCTGTTGAACTCGCAGGGGCCCATCAGGGTAGCGAAGGCGGTCTTCTCCCGGTCTTCCTCTGCAACGGACACCTGCCAGTAGCCACTAGTGAGATCAAGAGTGGAAAAGTAATTTGCAGTTCTCAATGCAGCCAGCGATTCCTCAATACGGGGAAGAGGATATGCATCCTTATGGGTGATCTGATTAATCTTCCGGTAATCCACACACATCCTCATGGTGCCTTCCTTATCTTTACCAAGACCAATGGAGCTGCCCAGGGGCTACAACTATCATGGATAACCCCTACCTCCCTCATGCTCTTCAACATGTCCTTGGTGAACTGGTAATGTGCAGGCGGTATTGGCCTATATCTCTCTTTGATGGGTGGGTGTGCGCCTGTGGGGATGTAATGTCGAATTCCTTTAATCCTGCCAAAGTTTAACAGGTATTTACTGAAGACTTGCTGGTACCCTTGCACTACCCTGTAAACCCCCCTCCTTGTGATGTGAAGGTGGGGAGTCAGTGCCTACGTGTAGTCTCGACACCACTCCTCCGACTGACTTGATGAACTGTCACTGGCGGGTTGAGGTGCA
Organism: Anomaloglossus baeobatrachus; assembly: GCF_048569485.1. NCBI lineage: Eukaryota > Metazoa > Chordata > Amphibia > Anura > Aromobatidae > Anomaloglossus > Anomaloglossus baeobatrachus. Next base: position 116,010,540 of record NC_134356.1, on the reverse strand, counting down.
GTGATGGGGGGGTGCAGTGGCTTGGATGGCATGTGCATCTACGGTGAATAAAGTGGAGAAGGAGAAGGGGTTAAACCCGCGCAATCTGCCAGATAAATTCAGAGGAGATGTTGATAATTCAGAACATTCTTTTATTCCATGGGTCTACGCGTTTCAAGGTCTGTGACCTCTTCTTCAGGACCAGTAAATCAACACTACATGTACTTTTAGTCATGATAATGCGTTAATTAAGAAGACCCTTAATAAACACTGGGAGATCCTTTTGGGTGATCCTGTGCTTAAGAAGATTCTTCCATCCCATCCAGGCATCACTTACAGGAGAGCCCCGACTATTAGGAATATTGTGGCACCCAGTAGGTTGAGAGTTCCTATTAATTCTAAAGAAGAGGAACGCTCTATTGGGGTCTCAAAATGCTACAGCAAAAATTGTCTATGCTGCACATCCATTGCACACAAAAGAAAGACTTTTGGTACAGCTGAGGAACCAGATAAATATACGATCAAGGGGCATCTCACATGCCATTCTGATTTTGTGGTGTATCTCATTGATTGTGCATGCGGTAAAAAATATGTAGGAAGGACTAGACAGCCCCTACATAACAGATTAAATTCCCATAGACATAACATCAAGAAAGGGTTCCTCTTACATGGATTGTCCCGACATTGCACTTTGGTACATGGAAAAAAGGCAGACATCATTATAACACCAATTGAACAAATCCCTATTGATACTCCCAATAGAATAGAGGTTTTAAATAAAAAAGAGACTTTTTGGATTTATAGATTGGATACATTGAAACCAACTGGACTTAATGAAGTAACTGACCTGTTTTACTGATCTGTTGTGCCATTTGGGAGTTTTTATTTAGTCTGACTCCTTTTATTATTGTCCCCTTTTTATAGGCTCTATGTATATATATATATTTTTTAGAGAAATAACTGTTTATATTATGTTTTTATATCTATTAATTTATCTGTTGCTCTTCAGAATTTAAATAACTGCATACACAGCCACCTGGAACCAGCTATATCCCTGGCCCAGGCGCCTTAGATTTTATTCCCACGGTCCCAGTTCTGGCATCTACTCCGTACCGCTGTACTATGTGTCCTCATGGTAGGGTCAAGAGGATGCGCACACATATATATATTTTTTCCCACGCTTATGCCCGCTAATAACCTTAAGCTCGTTGATACTATGATCCTCTTTGAAAAAGAAAAAGTAAATATCACATCCTCTTTAACACACAAAGAATATAGCACACATTATATTATAAATTTTTATTCACATATATTTATATACACATCACTTTGTACTCCTGGGTGAAAGAATTTTTATTCTGTATAAAAAGTTCACAGAAAATTATGCATTTTTATTATCATTTTATTTCATCTCTTTCATTTATCATTTTATCTATATTGAAATGTTTTTAATATATTTATTAAACATATGTTTTATTTAATTGTACGCATATATCACAACCTTGTGAACATAACTTTAGGGATACACAGATTTTTGAGAACTACTGGTGGCGTACACCACAAAAATCGAAGGTTACCTTATGGGCAACTTTCTTGGAGTTCGTGTCCTGATTTTTGACTTTTTTTCTTTCCTTTTCTTTTGTTTTTATAATTTTCCATTTTATGAATGTGTATTTCTCATATAAATTGTTTTTATGACCAGTATAATAGCATTCTACAAAGTATATGATATCTGTGAAAAACGCTGTATCATGCATGCAGATTTTTTTTTTTTTTTCTTTCCCTTCTGACTTTTTTCAAAGTGCCGGGAGGCGGTACTTTGTGGTTACCACAGGTATAAAAGAGCTTCATTTGTATGTACATGTAGTGTTGATTTACTGGTCCTGAAGAAGAGGTCACAGACCTTGAAACGCGTAGACCCATGGAATAAAATAATGTTCTGAATTATCAACATCTCCTCTGAATTTATCTGGCGGATTGCGCGGGTTTAACCCCTTCTCCTTCTCCACTTTGATCTGCAAACACGTGGGGCCGCTGCAGCCGCCATTATCTGATGCTATCTATGGTGGTTGTGACCTCTCACAACCTGAATCGGTGAGTGTATTTTGATATATGCTAAACCGTATGTGTAATCTGGTAAAACCCTATCAGCGCTTCTCTTTTCTAGTTTCCATCTACGGTGAATAGCTTAGCAATGGTGGCATATCTGGGGAGCTTAACCTCCTCTTCTCTGCAATTCATCACTGTCACGAGCACTCTCCCCTTTCGGACATCAATCACTCCTCTGGCTGACAAAACGGTGGGCCAGTGCTCTGAAGGCAGGGGATTCACCACTACCTGATAATCTTGTCCACAGGTACCTACTGCTGCCCTACACCAAATCATCATTTCACTTCACGGAGGCAGTACTAGAGGCACCACATCCATCACTCGCACACCACCAATTTCTTCCCAAGATAGATTCACCTGTTGCCGCTGCAGGAGGGCCCGAATTTCACGTTGCAGAGCCCTCTGCCGGCCCACTCCTGCCGTGGCAGACAGCTGTTGCAATAGGTGCAATACTTCCCCCATACAACTTTCAATAACATTAGTTCCTAGGACCATTTTTGGGTTATGATCACTAGGGTCATTCTGCACCATATTGAGTCCTTGATGTTATAGCTCTACTCGACCCACCGTGGGTGGCGTTACGAACTTGCATCCCTAAACACCACGGCCTCTGCCGTGAACCTCCCCACCGAAATCCCCTCACATAGCGCCAGCCTCCCTTCAGAGCGACATGACCCCCGGGTCCGGAGGCGCTCGAGCCACCCACCAAACGAGCCCAGATCCGAGCGGCTCGGCTGCGGCCGAGCACGGGGCGGTACAGTGATATTGCAGGTGCTGGCAGGGCTAATAGAGGAGGCTTCACCAGCAAGTGAGAAGTATCAGCTGGCCATGGTGGTGGTACAGAGTCACTAGCTTCCGTGGTTTGTAAGGCCTTAATGGCCCGGTCCTTTAGGATTGCGAAGTTTAAGTCCGGATGCTCCAGGGCCCACAGCCGCAGCTGCTTATGGTCCTCCGCTGACCCCAGCCCCTGCAGGAACTGCTCCACCAGCATTTTGTTGCTCTCAGGCTTGTTGATAGAGTCTACCTGCCTCAGCATACGCAGAGCGGTTTGTAGCCTCAAGGTGTAGTCTCTGATGCTGTCCTGTGCACACTGCCGGCAATTGTAAAACTGCATCCTTAATTCCGCTTCCGTGCGGGTCTCAAAGGCTACTTGCAGCTTGTCAAAGATGGCGGCTACCGAGACCCGGTCCTCATCAGTCCAAGTTTCTACCTCCTGCTCAGCGGCGCCGGTCAGCTGTCCATGCACCACTGACGTGCGCTTCTTGCCAGTCATGGAGTACATATCAAGAACAGTGCATATTTTCTTCTTGAATACCTGCAGAGCATCGGGTCGGCCATCATACTGGGGTAACCAGGCAGCGCCGGGCACATAGGATAAGGTGATCGGCATAACCTGTGTAACCGCCGGGACTGCAGACTCCGCCACTCCTGTGACCGGAGCAGGGCCTGCCGCTTCTCTGTCATCCTGCACTGCTGCAGGAGCCACTGCTCCACATCAGGTGCCGTCATTCTTCCGGTCTTTCCCCCTTGGTTTTTCGACCGTCGTCTCGTGGGACCCACTGTCCTTTGCGCTTCATGTCTTGGGAGTCACCATCTTCCGCCCGCGTTTCCAGGGGGTGGGGCTTCAGCTTTGCGCCCTTTTCAGGGAAGAAGATGGCGAGATTGTTGGTTTTGGCGCCAAAGATGGCGGGCAAGATGGCGGCAGTTCAAAATTTTCAACAAGTTCACGGAATTCAAAGCAAGGCGCACGTCATCTACAGATGGTGTAGGAATCCTGTTTGTGACGCCAGGTTCGGGTTGTTGCAGGTAGGGGCCACTGCCTCTTCTATCAGGGACCTGCTCGGATCTGGGTTCGCTGCTGCGGCTCGAGTGGTGACCGGACCCGGGCTCGCACGGCTGCCCATCCTCACAACCGTCAGAAAGGGGATATTTACAGGGGATTTTGTCTGTTACGCCACCCGTGGGTTGCGGTGAGGGATGGTGACACCGCCGCTGCCTGGTGATGGGGTGGTGAGGGGGCGCCCGGGGCTGATGGAGCGGGGCAGCAAGATGGGATCCCCTCCATGGGTACTGGAGGTGTAGTTCCGGGGCCCTGTGTCGGTACATGGGAGTGATGGCTGCTGGAGGTGGCATGGCGGGCTGGACCGGGGGACAATGGTGTACTCACAGTTCAGTAATTTCACACAAGTCCAGTAGTAAACCAAGTTGCCAGTGGCAACAATAATATATATATAGTATAGACCAAAAGTTTGGACACACCTTCTCATTCAAAGAGTTTTCTTTATTTTCATGACTCTGAAAATTGTAGATTCACATTGAAGGCATCAAAACTATGAATTAACCCATGTGGTTTGAAATATTTAACAAAAAAGTGTGAAACAACTGAAAATATGTCTTATATTCTAGGTTCTTCAAAGTAGCCACCTTTTGCTTTGATTACTGCTTTGCACACTCTTGGCATTCTCTTGATTAGATTCAAGAGGTAGTCACCGGAAAACTCTTTGAATGAGAAGGTGTGTCAAAACTTATGGTCTGTACTATATATATACATACTGCTTATACGAGTATATATAGGGTTTTTTTAGGGTTGGCTACTATCACAGTAAAAACGCTTTTTTACAAAATAATTTTTTTTTTGGTATCTCCTTATTTTGAAGCCTTTTTATTTTTCTGCCAACAGAGTCATGTGAGAGCTTGTTTTTTGCGGGATGAGTTTTTACTAGTACCATTTTGCTCCACATAATCTTTTTTGACTGCTTTCTATTCCGCATAGCACTCATATGCTAAAATTCGAACCGTGAATGAGCCCTAAAGCAAGTTGATCATCATTGGATAATGGAGACACCTTCTTTTACTTCGAGAAGAGACAGCAATCAGAAAAAATATGATAAACATAGTACAGAATTTAGAGCAACGAGATTTTAAAGATACTCATAAGATAGTGCAGTGCAGATTATCATTATGCTGACTTTGTTTGTTCTTTTACGGCTCTAAAAATCATAGATTACAGGAAATTGTTTTAATGATTCACATTTGCTCTTAGGCAATCTGCACAAAAGAAAAACTTTCCATTTATATTTTCAAACTAAACAAGTAATGACCTAAGGAAACTTTAACCCTGTATGATTCATTTTTAAGATGTAGGTTCAGTGTTTATGTGTAGCCCCGTGCCCCGTTACCTTCAGGTTGCCTCAGGGTCTTCAGGGACTTCACGTACTGGATAAATCTTCTGTTCACAGGTAGGTTAACTTCAATGGGGGATTCGTGACGCCACTCTCGGTAGTTGCGGTCAGGGCGACCGCCACTGCAGTTCAGGGGACGCCTGGGGCTGATATTGTGTGCAGTTAGATGTGGTGGCCTCCCGAGAGTGAGGCTTGCCCCAGGGCCCAGTGTAGGTGTGTAGTACCACAGGTCGCAGAAGAACTCACATGTGAAGCAGTAATGTCTTTCAGGGTTTTTACTCACTTCAGATGGCAGGGGTGAGTTAACCCGGGCGATGCTGTGATGCTCCAAGTGGGGAACCAGGCTCCTTCAGGCTGACTTAGGGGGTGGCTACTGACTCGCCTTCCTAGCCCTCTTGTTTTTGTGGTGACCCAGACTTGAAGTCCTACGGGGTCACCCAGAGAAGTTATTTCCGCCTGTTCTCCCTTTTTCGGCCCGTTTGCTTGCAGCCTGAACCAAGTAATTCCGGCTGCTTGCCTCTTGTCACTGTCGCGGGCGGAGGAGGGGACGCCGCGCTCTCCCATTGCTGCTTGGGTCCGGCTGCCGCGGCTGCTGCGGCCTGCCGCTGCTCGGTGGCTCGAGCGATGGGCCGGATCCCGGGGACTCTAGCGGCGCTCCTCGCCCGTGAGTGAAAGGGGATTTCGGGTGTGGGGATTGGTTATTGTCCGTGACGCCACCCACGGTTGTGGTGATTTGTTGACACCACCGCTGCTCTGTATGGGGATCCCGGGAAGGATGGTATGGAGCAGCCAGTTGTTGTGTTGCCCCTCCGTGGGTAGGGGTTGGTGATCCCGGGGCCCAGTGATTAGGTGGGTGATGCAGGGCTTGGCGGGCGCAGGGACGCGGGGGCAGCGCTGTGCCTTGCGGCACTGTGGTACTCACTCAGCCTGAGACGTTGACACAGTTTTTGGTAAAACACATGGCTGGAAAGACGGTTCCCACGGACGGCTGCACTTGCTTTCCCCAGTAGGTGACGGTGACGGTCCCTCTGTCCTGCACCTAAGTTGATGATGGTTGCGATGGGTTCCCACCGGTAACCCGCTCCCCGGCTTGGATATGGGCCGGAGGAGCCCTACTTTTCCCGCAGGCGCTGGCCCTGAGAAACTGGTGCCCTGGCGGTGGCGGTGTCTCTCCGTAACGGTCGGACTGTTGCCTTCAATCGGGACTTGTTTGTTTGGAGACAGACGTCCCCTTCACTGACGGATTTGGCAAATTATGGCGACTCCTAGCCTTGCCGGGATCCGAAAGGCCCCTGCCCTGGTGCTGACTGTTCTTCGTATACTGCTCCAGACCGCCGGGCCACTACCCGTCCGCGGTCCTTCCAGCAACCTCCGAACAGTCCCCCTGCAGACTATCACCGCCGTCTGCTGACCTTGCTGTCACTGTCCGGGCACACAGCTGGACCAACTTCAGGCTTTACTACTCTCACTTTTCTGTCACTTCAGCTTTTCTCTTTAGCTTTACTACTACTTCCTTCTACTTCACTTCACTTTCCTCACTCCACTGTTTACTCCTTCACCTCCCTAACTGAACTGCCTGGTTCCTCCCGCCTCCAGGGCTGTGAACTCCTCGGTGGGCGGAGCCAACCGCCTGGCCCACCCCCTGGTGTGAACATCAGCCCCTGGAGGAAGGCAACAAGGATTTTGGTAGCCTTGGTGTTCCTAACTGGGGTGTACGGTGTGGTGGTGTGATGACCTGTGAACCCTGGCTTGCCCAGGGCGTCACATTCCCCCTTAGCAAAATGCAGACCGTCCGCGGGCTGCCCGTCCAACACCGGTTTTATTTTCTGGAAAATATATAAAAAGGGTAAAACGGTAACATATAAATCATAACATCATCCCACAACGGGAGGAACATTTCTTAAACGTTGCAAAACGGTTTACGGTTACGGTCTCCGCTCTCTCCCACCCAAGCAACCTGGCCCTGATGCTGCCCCTAAAACCCAGGCAGCACCCCTTGACCCAAGTCCAGCACAAGTTACCCGAGCGGGATCTGTCCTTCCCCTCCAGAGGGTAGCCACCGGTTCCTGTGGTGGCTGGGCCCCAGCCTGCTCTGCTGAGGGCCCTCCCTCCAACCTGCCTCTCCGGAGGCGGCAACTGCAGAAACGGTAACGGTAAAACAACTTATTTACAAGCCACTAACGTCTGTGGTTGCCCTGCAAGTTCACGGGCTTGTCCATGGAAAGTTCTCCATGCATAATTTTTTTTAAACGGTCCCCGCGGGGACAACGGTGCCGGCAACGGCCGGTTTCCAATCACGGTTAATCAGATGAAGCTTCGGTTATCATTTTACTTATCATCATTTTTAAAACTTTCAAACAAACAACTCAGTGGTGGTCCCAACGGGGACGGTGCAACGGTGCTCCGCTACCTTTACTGGGCATTTTCGTCCTCCTCACCCGGCTCGGGGTGGAAGAACACGGGCACCAGCACCTCCAGTGCATAGCAAGCACGGCGTGGAAGGGCCGCCCGATACCCATTGTTTCCAGTTCGGGGGACATATGTGGCCTCCATGCCAGGCAGGGCAACGACCCCCTCCTCTTCTTCCGACACGGGCTCAGTGTCAGGCCCGGAGTCGCTATCTTCCGCCCCTGCGCCAGGCGGGTTGCTGCCAGCTGCCGCAGCCTCCAGGCTCGCCACTCTTTCAGCCACCGTCACGGAGGGGTGTACACTGGACAGGTCATACATAGCGCGATGCACGGGTACAGAGAAGGGAAGTGACATGGGGGCCAGGGGCAGACCGGGTCCCTCAGCCGCAGCGGCCGGTCCCTCAGGAACACAGGGGTGTGGGTCACTCACCAGCTCCTCCATCATGGCCTCCATGCCATACACCCGTGCAACCGCAGCTGCGTCCTCCACCTCCGCGGTCCACTGTTCCATCAGCCTGCAGATCTGGCTCCGGTAGTGCCGGCAGATCCCTGCCGTTCGGGCCCTCAGCCATGCCGCTGTCCCGGGCACCAGCTCGGTCGCCTCCGCATACCTCGGCGGGGCGGACATTCCCGGCGAAGGTCGGGGGGTCGTGGGGCCTCAGTGTTTCTATCTGCACCGCCACACTCACATGCAGCCAGCTGCCATCCCGTCCCCCTTAGATTCTTTCCGGCCCCTCCTCTATCGGGGCGGGGTTTTGGCCTTTGCGCCTCTGCTACTCGAGAAGATACTCAAGCGGGAACTTTTCGCGCCAAAGATGGCGACTTCTGAAATTTTTCAGCCGGATACCTCCGGCGGTCACAAGGCGCACCTCTACCCAACGGAAGAGCGGTAAGATCCTGTTCGTGACGCCAAGTTGTCGCGGGCGGAGGAGGGGACGCCGCACTCTCCCACTGCTGCTCGGGTCCGGCTGCCGCGGCTGCTGCGGCCTGCCGCTGCTCGGTGGCTCGAGCAATGGGCCGGATCCCAAGGACTCTAGCGGCGCTCCTCGCCCGTGAGTGAAAGGGGATTTCGGGTGTGGGGTTTGGTTATTGTCCGTGACGCCACCCACGGTTGTGGTGATTTGTTGACACCACCGCTGCTCTGTATGGGGATCCCGGGAAGGATGGTATGGAGCAGCCAGTTGTTGTGTTGCCCCTCCGTGGGTAGGGGTTGGTGATCCCAGGGCCCAGTGATTAGGTGGGTGATGCAGGGCTTGGCGGGCGCAGGGACGCGGGGGCAGCGCTGTGCCTTGCGGCACTGTGGTACTCACTCAGCCTGAGACGTTGACACAGTTTTTGGTAAAACACACAGCTGGAAAGACGGTTCCCACGGACGGCTGCACTTGCTTTCCCCAGTAGGTGACGGTGACGGTCCCTCTGTCCTGCACCTAAGTTGATGATGGTTGCGATGGGTTCCCACCGGTAACCCGCTCCCCGGCTTGGATATGGGCCGGAGGAGCCCTACTTTGTCCGCAGGCGCTGGCCCTGAGAAACTGGTGCCCTGGCGGTGGCGGTGTCTCTCCGTAACGGTCGGACTGTTGCCTTCAATCGGGACTTGTTTGTTTGGAGACAGACGTCCCCTTCACTGACGGATTTGGCAAATTATGGCGACTCCTAGCCTTGCCGGGATCCGAAAGGCCCCTGCCCTGGTGCTGACTGTTCTTCGTATACTGCTCCAGACCGCCGGGCCACTACCCGTCCGCGGTCCTTCCAGCAACCTCCGAGCAGTCCCCCTGCAGACTATCACCGCCGTCTGCTGACCTTGCTGTCACTGTCCGGGCACACAGCCGGACCAACTTCAGGCTTTACTACTCTCACTTTTCTGTCACTTCAGCTTTTCTCTTTAGCTTTACTACTACTTCCTTCTACTTCACTTCACTTTCCTCACTCCACTGTTTACTCCTTCACCTCCCTAACTGAACTGCCTGGTTCCTCCCGCCTCCAGGGCTGTGAACTCCTCGGTGGGCGGAGCCAACCGCCTGGCCCACCCCCTGGTGTGAACATCAGTCACTGGAGGAAGGCAACAAGGATTTTGGTAGCCTTGGTGTTCCTAACTGGGGTGTAGGGTGTGGTGGTGTGGTGGTGTGATGACCTGTGACCCCTGGCTTGCCCAGGGCGTCACATCACTATGGGCCCTCTCGTTGCTGTGTGGCTCCGGACTCTGTGTTTGTTTGGCGAAGGGCATGAAGTGCCCCCACCGGCAGGTTGAGCAGGCCAACTGAATGGGCCCCTGCTCTGGAGACCTGTAACCCTGTGCGGGCCTGGTTCATCTGGCAGTCCCCCTACTCAGCCACCCCTTTGCACTCCGGCCTCAGGTGGTTTTCAGGTGGCACTACAAGGTGACCGTTCTCCCCCGCCAGCAACCACTGCACCTGCAGTGTCTGACTAGTGACAGCCTGCCGGTTCTCTCTCTGCGACTGCTCTCTCTCCCTGAGTTTCACTAATTGACTGGCTCACTACTCCCCCCCTCTGTGCCTGCCTCCGCAACTTAGCAACGAGACTCTCTACCACACCCCTTGAGTGGAGATGGAGGCCACGCCCCCTCCTGGATTCCAGCTTTCGCCTGTTTGTTAAAGTGCTGCTCTTGTCTTCCTCTGCTCTGGTTTAAGTTCTTCTCTACATATTCCTGGATTTGTCTGTACTGCATCTGGTGTTTGGCATTCCAGTCTGTAGCTGGTGAGATGGTCTCAGGCACCTCGATATCCATGTCCAGATCTACAGGCAATCTTCCAGGTCTCGCCCTCATAAGATACGCAGGTGTGCATTTAATAGAACTGACAGGGATATTATTATACATATCCACCAGATCGGGCAGCCTCTCAGGCCACAGGTTCCGCTCTTCAAGGGTCAGAGTCTTAAGCAGGTTGATAACCAAGTGGTTCATATTCTCACACATCCCGTTGGTTTGGGCATGATAGGGTTTGGTACGGATCTTCTTGCACCCGTATAGACTGCAGAACTCCTTGAATATCTCGGCTTCAAAGGCAGGACCTTGATCTGTAAGGACCTTCTCCGGGTAACCATGCGGCCGGCAGAAATGCGCCTGGAAAACTCTCGCTGCCGTGTGAGCTGTTAGATCCTTGACGGGTACCACTACCATAAATCTTGAGTAGTGGTCCGCTATTGTGAGAGCATATGTATACCCGCTCCTACTTGGTGTGAGCTTGACGTGGTCCAAAGCGACGAGTTCCAACGGCTGGTTGGTGATGATCGGCTGCAATGGGGCCTTCTGGCTGGTACCATCCTTTCTTCTTAACACACAGGGACCACAATCCCGACATCATGCCTCAATGGATTCTCTCATTCCAGCCCAATAGAAGCGTTCTCGCAGCAACATCTCCAATTTCTTCCAGCCAAAGTGTCCAGCTCCATCATGATAAGCTTCCAGGACCACCGGCACATATGCTTGAGGTACTATGACCTGACAGATCCTCTCATGCGTCTTGGGGTTAATCAGTCCTCTGCACAGCTTGCCTCTCTGCAAGTATAACCGGCCCCTCTCTTTCCACAGCCTCTGTGCCTCTGCTGGTGCAGTGGGCTCCATCTTGGAATCAGCCTGGGAAATCAGCATCTTGATCAGTCGGACTGCAGGATCTCTATCTTGGGCTTCCTGACAACTATGATGGGGTAGTGGGTTGAACGCTGCCTCCTGCTGACCACTATAAGGTCGGGTATTCTCCAAACCGGCAGGTTGATGGAATGCAGGCAGTTCAATTTCTTCCAACTCATCTTCATCTACCCCACCACCAGGCAGATGTGGCATCCTGGACAATGCATCGGTATTATTCCGACCGGCTCTGTAATTTATGGTGAAATCATAGTTCGCCAACCAGGCTACCCAGCGCTGCCCCAAGCTTCCCTGTGTCCAGATGGGTCAAAGGGTTGTTGTCCGCATACGCAGTGAACTTTGCAGAAGCCAGGTAATGCTTAAATGAAATCTTTCCATCACTGCTCAGACAAGGACCAGGAATTCCAGCTTGATAGAACTGTAATTTTCAGGGTTCCTCTCTGTTGGGCGGAGCTTCCTGCTTGCGTAAGTGTGTCGCCCGTGGATAAGGGGTACTCAGATCCGGGCCACGAGGTCACTTCTGTGGGTATCACGTTGGCGTGACCCGGTCTGTGATCCCAGGCTCCACAGTAAAAAGGGGGTTAGGTAAGAGAGATTGTCCGTGACGCCACCCACAGTTGTGGTGAGGTTGTGACACCACCGCTGCTCTGGACGGGGATCCCGGGAGCGATGACAGGGAGCAGCGTAGTTGTTATGTCCCCTCCGTGGGTAGGGGGTTGGTTGTCCCGGGGCCCGATGATGGGGTAGGGATGGATGGCAGGCGGGCTACAGGGCCTGGTGAGGTGCAGGGTCGCAGGGGCAGCGCTGTGCCGCACGGCACGGTGGTACTCACTCAGCCCAATGATGCACACAGAGTCTCTGCTGAAACAAACGGCTAGATGGACGGGTCCCACAGGCGGCTGCGGTGTTTTCCCCTGACCCCAGGTTAGCAATGTAAGTCCTTTCCTGCACCTTCCGTACGCTCCTCCTGCGCTCCGGTTTCCAGCTGGCTCCCCGATTCAGTACCGGTGGGCCACCGCCCAGCCCCGGCTACCTGCGGTTCCACCAACTGTCTGCCCGGCTCCCTGCAGGCGGCCACTACCGTCTGCCTCACTCTCTGCTGCACGAGGGCCCTAGGCTCCAACCTAGGCCCCAGTCTGTGTCTGCCTCTCTGCAGACCTCCTCTCTCTTCCTCTCCTAGACTTGTCTGGGCTTGTTTCCTGCCTCAGGCCAGCTAAACTCCTGGGTGGGCGTCTCCATCTCCTGACTCCCCTCACCTGGTGTGTCTGTCTGAGCCCGAGGAAAGGAATCAAGTTTCACTGGGGATGTCTGCTGTGAAACTGCTGGGGGTGGGGGTGTTTGTGTGTTGTTACCTGTGGCCCCTGGCTTGTCCAGGGCGCCACATAAGCTATTTCCTTCTCCTTGCCATTCTGCATCTGGGACAGGACAGCTCCCAATCCCACGTTACTCGCATCCCTATAGAGTATGAACGAATGGCCGTAATCGGGGTACGCCAGGATCTCTTCTCCAGTCAGGGCTTTCTTCATCTGCTGGAAGGATTCTTCCTGTTCTTCGCCCCAGGCAAATGGAGGACCGGAAAATTTACCATGTTTGGTTTGTCCAACCAGGAGGTCTTGCATAGGGGCTGTCATTTCAGTATAACCCTTGACAAAGCGGCGGTAATAGCCCATCAGGCCCAGGAATTGCCGTACCTCCCTAATGGTCGTGGGGGTTAACCAGTTCTGGATGGCGGTTACCTTCTCCGGATCCGGAGCTACACCTTTTGCGCTTACCACATGGCCAAGGTATTGGACCTTGGGCTTCAGCAAATGGCACTTGGACGGTTTCAACTTCATACCGTACTTGGAGAGGGCTTCAAAGACTTCTGCAAGATGTCCCAAATGCTTTTCATATGTCTTCGAATAGACAATGATGTCATCCAAGTATAGCAGGACTGTTTCAAAGTTGTGATGTCCCAAGCAGCACTCCATCAGCCTCTGGAAGGTTCCTGGCGCGTTGCACAATCCAAAGGGCATGCTGTTGAACTCGCAGGGGCCCATCAGGGTAGCGAAGGCGGTCTTCTCCCGGTCTTCCTCTGCAACGGACACCTGCCAGTAGCCACTTGTGAGATCAAGAGTGGAAAAGTAATTTGCAGTTCTCAATGCAGCCAGCGATTCCTCAATACGGGGAAGAGGATATGCATCCTTATGGGTGATCTGATTACTCTTCCGGTAATCCACACACATCCTCATGGTGCCTTCCTTTATCTTTACCAAGACCAATGGAGCTGCCCAGGGGCTACAACTATCATGGATAACCCCTACCTCCCTCATGCTCTTCAACATGTCCTTGGTGCACTGGTAATGTGCAGGCGGTATTGGCCTATATCTCTCTTTGATGGGTGGGTGTGCGCCTGTGGGGATGTAATGTCGAATTCCTTTAATCCTGCCAAAGTTTAACAGGTATTTACTGAAGACTTGCTGGTACCCTTGCACTACCCTGTAAACCCCCCTCCTTGTGATGTGAAGGTGGGGAGTCAGTGCCTACGTGTAGTCTCGACACCACTCCTCCGACTGACTTGATGAACTGTCACTGGCGGGTTGAGGTGCAGTGATGGGGGGGTGCAGTGGCTTGGATGGCATGTGCATCTACGGTGAATAGCTTAGCAATGGTGGCATATCTGGGGAGCTTAACCTCCTCTTCTCTGCAATTCATCACTGTCACGAGCACTCTCCCCTTTCGGACATCAATCACTCCTCTGGCTGACAAAACTGTGGGCCAGTGCTCTGAAGGCAGGGGATTCACCACTACCTGATAATCTTGTCCACAGGTACCTACTGCTGCCCTACACCAAATCATCATTTCACTTCACGGAGGCAGTACTAGAGGCACCACATCCATCACTCGCACACCACCAATTATTTCCCAAGATAGATTCACCTGTTGCCGCTGCAGGAGGGCCCGAATTTCACGTTGCAGAGCCCTCTGCCGGCCCACTCCTGCCGTGGCAGACAGCTGTTGCACTAGGTGCAATACTTCCCCCATACAACTTTCAATAACATTAGTTCCTAGGACCATTTTTGGGTTATGATCACTAGGGTCATTCTGCACCATATTGAGTCCTTGATGTTATAGCTCTACTCGACCCACCGTGGGTAGCGTTACGAACTTGCATCCCTAAACACCACGGCCTCTGCCGTGAACCTCCCCACCGAAATCCCCTCACATAGCGCCAGCCTCCCTTCAGAGCGACATGACCCCCGGGTCCGGAGGCGCTCGAGCCACCCACCAAACGAGCCCAGATCCGAGCGGCTCGGCTGCGGCCGAGCATGGGGCGGTATAGTGGTATTGCAGGTGCTGGCAGGGCTAATAGAGGAGGCTTCACCAGCAAGTGAGAAGTATCAGCTGGCCATGGTGGTGGTACAGAGTCACTAGCTTCCGTGGTTTGTAAGGCCTTAATGGCCCGGTCCTTTAGGATTGCGAAGTTTAAGTCCGGATGCTCCAGGGCCCACAGCCGCAGCTGCTTATGGTCCTCCGCTGACCCCAGCCCCTGCAGGAACTGCTCCACCAGCATTTTGTTGCTCTCAGGCTTGTTGATAGAGTCTACCTGCCTCAGCATACGCAGAGCGGTTTGTAGCCTCAAGGTGTAGTCTCTGATGCTGTCCTGTGCACACTGCCGGCAATTGTAAAACTGCATCCTTAATTCCGCTTCCGTGCGGGTCTCAAAGGCTGCTTGCAGCTTGTCAAAGATGGCGGCTACCGAGACCCGGTCCTCATCAGTCCAAGTTTCTACCTCCTGCTCAGCGGCGCCGGTCAGCTGTCCATGCACCACTGACGTGCGCTGCTTGCCAGTCATGGAGTACATATCAAGAACAGTGCATATTTTCTTCTTGAATACCTGCAGAGCATTGGGTCGGCCATCATACTGGGGTAACCAGGCAGCGCCGGGCACATAGGATAAGGTGATCGGCATAACCTGTGTAACCGCCGGGACTGCAGACTCCGCCACTCCTGTGACCGGAGCAGGGCCTGCCGCTTCTCTGTCATCCTGCACTGCTGCAGGAGCCACTGCTCCACATCAGGTGCTGTCATTCTTCCGGTCTTTCCCCCTTGGTTTTTCGACCGTCGTCTCGTGGGACCCACTGTCCTTTGCACTTCATGTCTTGGGAGTCACCATCTTCCGCCCGCGTTTCCAGGGGGTGGGGCTTCAGCTTTGCGCCCTTTTCAGGGAAGAAGATGGCGAGATTGTTGGTTTTGGCGCCAAAGATGGCGGGCAAGATGGCGGCAGTTCAAAATTTTCAACAAGTTCACGGAATTCAAAGCAAGGCGCACGTCATCTACAGATGGTGTAGGAATCCTGTTTGTGACGCCAGGTTCGGGTTGTTGCAGGTAGGGGCCACTGCCTCTTCTATCAGGGACCTGCTCGGATCTGGGTTCGCTGCTGTGGCTCGAGTGGTGACCGGACCCGGGCTCGCACGGCTGCCCATCCTCACAACCGTCAGAAAGGGGATATTTACAGGGGATTTTGTCTGTTACGCCACCCGTGGGTTGCGGTGAGGGATGGTGACACCGCCGCTGCCTGGTGATGGGGTGGTGAGGGGGCGCCCGGGGCTGATGGAGCGGGGCAGCAAGATGGGATCCCCTCCATGGGTACTGGAGGTGTAGTTCCGGGGCCCTGTGTCGGTACATGGGAGTGATGGCTGCTGGAGGTGGCATGGCGGCCTGGACCGGGGGACAATGGTGTACTCACAGTTCAGTAATTTCACACAAGTCCAGTAGTAAACCAAGTTGCCAGTGGCCGGCTGCCTTAGGAGGGTGCATTTGTGTCCCGGGCCCAGGTAAATGAACAGGTATCCCTTCCTCCTGCACTTTGTGTTTGTCTTTCCTTTTGGATGACTTCGCATGGAACGGAGAAGTCCACTCCCGGTTCTGTGTGTGTTGGGAGCTGTGGCCCGCAAAAACTGACCCTTGGGATTTCAGTGGGTTCTGATGGACAACCTATCCCCCGCGTTGGGCTTCCGTTTCGCTCTATTTGGGCAGTTAATGGGACAAAGTCTGGAACCTTGTCCCCGGCTGGTTAATTGGAGAGGGGCTTGCAACCTTCCACGCCCTAGGGTCCAGGCACCCCGACTGTGCACTGTCTCTGGAACAGATTCCCGCTCTCGGTACCGGTGGGCTACAACCCTGCCCCGGTCCACTTTAGGTCTCCCACGACCGGATCTCCGTCGCCTGTGGTCCTGTTCACTGTCTGCCACCCAGCCAGGTAGTCCAAGGGCTACTACCCCGTACTCCATTGCTGTCAGGTCTCCACATTTCAACTGTCAAAACTCCTCCATTGTCTTCCCGCCTCTGACACCTCAGGACCCCTAGGTGGGCGTTCTCATCTGCCTGATCCCGCCCACTGGTGTGTCATTATCATGAGGGGGTGGCTAGGGTTTAATGGCTGTGTGTTATGCCTAAGTGTGGGTTTCTGATGGTAACAAGGAGGATGTACATTTTTTTGACTACCTGGTTTTGCCAGGGCGTCACACTACCGTCATACGGACTGCTGAAGAAGACAACCCGGAGGGGACCCCAGCCGCTCTGTGCCACGGGGACCCACCAACCAAAGACAGGTGCAGGGGAAAGAAGCCACCAGGTCAAAAACCAGCACTGGGACTACGGAGACCTGCGGTTAAGGCCAGCCAGCCTCGGTTGACCAGTTACCAGCTTGCAGTGAGTAAAAAGAACCAGTTACACTGATACGCCCATTGTGGCCTACCTTCTTTCAACGCCCATTCCATCACTTATCCTCTGTGGGCTGGCCCTGCTTGTGGTGGGCCTAACATCCAGGCTGCCACTAACACTAGTCCCAGTAGTGAAAACTGTGCAGCTGCGGCTCCATCCCCATAGCCACAGCACCGCAAGTGGCGTCACGTCTGAACATTATTCAAATTCCCTGTAAATATTCCCCCCTTTTAAAAAGCACCCAGGGCACGGGACCGAGCAATGGCCACCAAAGTGGCATTCCCCAGTTATACACCGCCCGGGACCGAGTACCCCATAACCCTGGGCAACACACTTACATCTGATGTGTTCCCAACCTAATGCTGGGAAGTACCAGGTAAGTCTCTGATGTGTCCTCAGCCTATTTCTGGGGAGCATCAGGTATTTAAAGCACCGTTCCCTATTGGGAGTACCTTTTGCTATTTTGTTTCCTGTATCTATTATCCCTTGTGGCTGTGATATAGAAGGGTTAATAGTTTCTCTATTTCTTTATTAAAGATATTTTATTGTTCCATTAGTAAGTATATCTGGTGGTAGTTCATAGTCATTATGGAGCCTTCGGAATGAGAAACAGGCTCAAGGATTATTATTGTCTGCTAAATGTTCTTCTTATCTTCTTCTTATCTTATATGCATGACTCTACATTTTTGTTTTGCTAAAACTTAAAGGTCATATGATCAACTTGTAAAGTCCAGCTAGAAGCCTTTTGTGCAATATCACATTGATCTGTAAATGGTATAAATAAACTGTACCTTGGCTGAATAAACAGAAAACTGATCATGCTCACATGAATGCAGGTCTTTTCTCCGAGCGCTCGATCTTGATTAGGCCTGAAGAGGCCTAATTCAGAGGACCTCACTGGTGATCCCATAAGCTGACTTTTGAAACAGAACAGCTACAATAGTTTTTGGCGCCCAACGAGCGGCCGTGGCCAACCAGCCTATTTGGAAGATGGTTTGGGGGCTCTTGAGACAGTGAAATTTCAGCTGCAGCAAGGTGAGACGCTTTATTCTTACACTTTACTTGACTCTCTCTGATTTCCCGAATATTGTGGGTAAGGCTGAAACACACGGTTCAAGAACTCTGGCATCACCAGTGAGTATTGTTTTTTCATGCATGTCTGAATGAGAGTTGAAATATAGAGTAATAAGATAATCTGTTGTCCGTCCATTAACTGATTGCATAGATTGCATAGCACGGAATTTGGGACAGTCTCTGTATAATTACATTTGCTGTGTTGCTGTGTTTTGTGTTTTGCTTTGGCCATCTTTGCATCTTTGATGGACGGACAACAAGCTCATTGTCTGGAACCTGGATCCTGCTCAAGATTCAGTACTTGCCCGTATACCCTATTGCATTCATGATTCCGTACCCAAACTGATTCCAAGTGCCTTTACTTTACTCTTGTGTCCTGGTGCCTTCTGGAGTTTGTGACTCCATTCCTGGTTCCCTGTTCCAGCCTGGTACCTGATTCTGTTAATGATTCTGAACTGGTTCCTGGGTCCAGCCTAAGTTCCTAATCCATTTCTGGTTCCCTGTTCCATTCTAAATTCCTGAACTGTGCCTGTGTCCTGGTGAAACCCTGTGTTCCTGTATCCGTGCTGTCACGCTTCCCGGTCCCCTGGTCCCATTCTCCGGTCCCCGTGGCCCGCTCCCCGCTCCCCGGCGGCGCCCCCTGCTCACCACTCCGGTCCCCCCGGCCTTCTCGTCCCCGCCTGCAGCCTCCATGCGTCCAGCTCCCCGCTCCCGGCGCTCCTCTGCGACTTGGGACTCCCAGCCGGGCGCTCCTGCTTCCTCCTCACCGCTTCCTGGACTGGCTTCTGGCACACGGGCCTCGTGCATGCGCATTAGGGCGCGCGCGGTCATTGACCCTTTCTTAAAGGGCCAGCACCCAGAAACAGGATATTGCACAGACAGGTACAGGGTATATAAGGTTTCTCTTTCCTGGTGGGCGGGGCCTGTTCTACGTGTTTAGCAAGCTAGTGTTCAGGTCCCCGTATTGCTTTGCCTTGTTCTTTGCCTTGCATTAACCCTGTCCTGTCTCGTAGAGCCTGTCCTGCCACGCCAGTCGCTCCGAACCAAGTCCATCCCTGGACCCTGACGGTGACTTCGGCGGATGCCCCACCACCTCTGCAGCTCCGCCAGTCTCCAGTCCCTGGCTCCGTTCGGTGACCCGTTCCATCGCTAAGCAGGTTCCGGATCCCGCCTGACCCTACAACTCGGCCTCGGACCCTGAGCCTCATCACCCGGACTACCGTCCAGAACTCCGTGGGTGCAGCATCATCCACCTTTCCTGCTCCTCTACGGTCTGTCCAGCTACCTATAGTGCTTCGGCTGCCGTGCATCAGGACCCTCTGGCGGGGTGACCGGCCTGGCTGCCTCCTCAGGGGACATCGGTGTACGGTCCAGTGCTTCCACCACCCGGACGTAACAGCTAGAACAGGCCATGGATCCCGCCGAAGCACTAGCGGCCTTGCAGCAGGAACTCACATGCCAGCGCGAGACCCAGTCCCGCATGCTGAACTTCATGTCTTCTGTGGATACCCGCCTGAACATGCTACAAGCGACGGCCACATCCTTGGCATCTCAGTTTTCCACTGTACAATCCACGGCCACAGCTCCCGTGGCAGCCTCCACGGATACTTCCAAACTTCGTTTGGCCTCACCACCCCGGTACACCGGAGATCCCAAGACCTGCAGGGGATTCATCAACCAATGCTCTCTCCATTTCAAGCTGCTGCCGCACCTTTTTGCCTCTGACCAAGCCAAGGTCGCGTTCATAATGTCCTATCTAGAGGGAGAGGCACTGGCCTGGATGAACCCCTTGTGGGAGAAGGAGGATCCGGTAACCACCAACATCCAGGAATTCCTGCAGGCATTTCATGGCACCTTTGACGAGCCCGGACGCGCCTCCGCGTCTGTCTCATCTCTCCTCCGGCTACGTCAGGGGACTCTGACGGTGGGCCAATATGCCATTCGTTTTCGCACCTTGGCTTCGGAACTCGGGTGGAACAATGAGGCCCTAACCGCCGCCTTCTGGGAGGGACTCTCGGGTCGTATTAAAGATGAGCTGGCTGGTCGTGACGTGCCGTCCACCCTGGATGCCCTGATTGCCCTAGCGACTCGAGTGGATCTTCGCTTTCAGGAACGATCCAAAGAAGTGTCCCGCGAGAGGCGTCCGATACGGCACTCCTCCCCACCACAGAAGTCCATCGCTCCCCAGTTGGCATCACCTGGCGTGTCTACCTCCGAGCCCATGCAGATTGACCGCCTGAAGCAGTCGGAACAACGCCGAGCAGAACGACTAGCAAAGGGTCTCTGCTTCTACTGCGGTGATGGCACACACCTGCTACGCTCTTGTCCCGAGAAGCCTGGGAACTCCAAAGCCTAGGCTTGATAGGAGAGGCCACCCTAGGAGCTGGGACTCTCTCAGACTCCGTTACCTGGACTATTCAAGTCACTAGAGAAGAGACCCGGTTCACGGCAGAGGCGTACCTCGATTCCGGAGCAGCAGGCAACTTCATCCAGCAGGCCACGGTGGATAAGTACCAGGTGCCTGTCCTTCCACTAGAAAAACCGCTGGTGATCGCCTCTGTTGATGGGAAACCCCTCTCTGACACCGTCTCACTGATCACCAAGCCTGTGGAAGTACGGATCGGTGCTCTGCACACCGAGAAGATCACCTTCTACGTCCTCCCGCGCATGTCTCATCAGATCCTGCTGGGACTTCCATGGTTACGGACACACGAACCATCGGTCAGCTGGAGTACAGGTGAAATCACCCGATGGGGCTCCTCGTGTCACGAGAGATGTGTGAAATCCATCCAGCCCGTCCGACGCCCTCCGGTTCCAGAGTTTCTACCAGGACTGCCTTCTGCCTACTGGTCCTTCACGGACGTGTTTGATAAAAAGGAGTCAGAGGTACTACCGCCTCATCGTCCCTACGACTGTGCCATCGAGTTACTGCCAGGAACTACGCCTCTTCGAGGACGGATATACCCCTTGTCCCCTGCTGAAACACGAGCTATGTCTGCCTATATCACCGAGAGCCTAGCTAAGGGGTTCATTCGGAGGTCCTCGTCCCCTGCCGGAGCAGGGTTTTTCTTCGTCAAAAAGAAGGAAGGTGACCTGCGCCCTTGCATTGACTACCGGGGATTAAACCAGATCACCGTAAAGAACAAATACTCTCTGCCGCTTATCCCCGAACTATTCGATCGGCTCCGAGGAGCCCGTGTATTCACCAAGTTGGACCTCCGTGGGGCCTATAACCTGGTTCGCATTCGCTCTGGAGACGAATGGAAAACCGCATTCAACACTCGGGATGGGCACTACGAGTATTGTGTCATGCCCTTTGGTCTGTGTAATGCTCCGGCAGTCTTCCAAGAACTGGTGAACGACGTGTTCAGAGATCTCCTCTATGTCTGTGTGGTGGTGTATCTGGACGACATCCTGGTCTTCTCTCCGGATCTACAAACCCACCGAGAGAACGTGCAGCTAGTCCTCCAGAGGCTTAGAGAGAATCGTCTGTACGTCAAGTACAAGAAATACATCTTTGAAAAGTCGTCTCTTTCCTTCCTGGGTTATGTAATCTCGGACACTGGCCTGCAGATGGACCCAGAGAAAGTGTCTGCCATCATCAACTGGCCTCCTCCTTCCGGACTGAAGGCTATCCAACGCTTTCTCGGCTTTGCGAACTACTACCGTCAATTCATCCCGCATTTCTCTGCCTTGACTGCACCTCTCTCTGCCTTGACTAAGAAAGGAGCTAATCCTAAGGACTGGTCCCCGGCGGCCGATGCCGCGTTCTGCTCCTTGAAACAGGCGTTTGCTTCTTCCCCGGTTCTCCATCGCCCTGAATTGAACCGACAGTTCACCTTAGAAGTGGATGCCTCCTCCTCAGGAGCCGGGGCAGTGTTGATGCAGAACTCCCCCTCCGGAAAGATGGTCACTTGTGGATTCTTCTCCAAGAGCTTTTCGGCACCCGAACGCAACTACACCATTGGGGATCGGGAGCTACTGGCCGTGAAGCTGGCCTTGGAGGAATGGCGCTACCTCTTGGAGGGAGCTGTATACCCTGTAATCATATACACGGACCACAAGAATCTGGAGTACCTGCGGTCTGCCCAAAGACTGAATCCACGACAAGCCCGCTGGTCCCTGTTCTTTGCTCGATTTGATTTCCAACTCTATTTCCGGCCTGCGGATAAGAACGTGCGGGCAGACGCTCTGTCCAGATCCTTCGTGCCCGTGGAGTTGGAGGAGGAGACGTTTGAGCCCATCATCAACCCCAGTAAAGTCATTCCGGTGACTCCTGTCGCTCTAACGCAGATACCCCCTGGGAAACCCATGTCTCAGATACTGACAGACAGAGTCCTGCACTGGGGCCATGCTTCTAAGATCGCCGGCCATGCTGGTCAGAAGAAGACTTGGAGTACGATTGTCCGTCACTACTGGTGGCCGTCCCTCCGTAAAGACGTCGCAACCTTCGTCTGAGCCTGTCCATCCTGTGCCCGGAACAAGACACCCAAGCACCTACCCTATGGACGTCTTCTGCCTTTGCCCATTCCTTCCGTTCCGTGGCAACATATCGCAATGGACTTCATTACGGACTTACCCATATCCTCCGGACACACAGTCATATGGGTTGTGGTGGATCGCTTCTCAAAGATGGCCCACTTCGTTCCCATGGCAGGGCTGCCCTCTGCCCATGAGCTAGCTGACTCCTTCATACAGCACATATTCCGATTGCATGGCTTCCCCGCACACATTGTGTCTGACAGAGGAACTCAGTTTACCTCGCGCTTCTGGAGGGCTCTCTGCAAACATCTGGGAGTGTCCTTGGCCTTTTCTTCGGCCTACCATCCTCAGTCGAATGGCCAAGTGGAACGGGTCAATCAGATCCTGACCTCCTTCCTGCGCCACTACGTCAACATCCATCATGACGATTGGTCCACGCTCCTACCTTGGGCTGAGTTCTCCCATAACCAACACATCAGTGAGTCCAGCTCCAGCTCTCCCTTTCAGATCGTTTATGGACTGCAGCCTTCTGTCCCGTTGCCAGTATCCTCGGCTTCCGACGTCCCCGCAGCAGATTCTCTGGTTCGGGACTTTTCAGCCATATGGAACTCTGTCAAGTCGTCCCTAGAACGTGCTTCATTACGGATGAAGAGACATGCGGACAAGAGGCGCCTGGATCCCCCGTGTTTCTCCCCAGGTGATCTGGTCTGGCTTGCATCCAGATCTGTCCGATTGAAGTTACCCTCGTACAAGTTGGGTCCTCGCTACATCGGGCCGTTTAAGATCATCAGCAGGATCAATGCAGTCTCCTACAAGCTGCAGCTTCCGGCCACGATGCGGATACCCAACTCCTTCCATGTCTCCTTGCTCAAGCCTGTTGTCCTTGGTCCCTTCTCCGCTGAGGTCGGTACTGCTCCCCCTCCTATTGCTGACGATGACATCTATGCGGTAAGGGATATCGTGGCCATGAAGACCGTGCGAGGTCGGCAATACTTCCTGGTAGACTGGGAGGGTTATGGTCCCGAGGATCGGTCCTGGGAGCCCTGGGAGAATGTTGGCACTCCTCTGATTCGTGCCTTCCTGTCCCGCTTGCGGGGGGGGGCGTGGGGGAGGGGGTACTGTCACGCTTCCCGGTCCCCTGGTCCCGTTCTCCGGTCCCCGTGGCCCGCTCCCCGCTCCCCGGCGGCGTCCCCTGCTCACCACTCCGGTCCCAGCCTCCTCGTCCCAGCCTGCAGCCTCCATGCGTCCAGCTCCCCGCTCCCGGCGCTCCTCTGCAACGTGGGACTCCCAGCCGGGCGTTCCTGCTTCCTCCTCACCGCTTCCTGGACTGGCTTCTGGCACACGGGCCTCGCGCATGCGCATTAGGGCGCGTGCGCGGTCATTGACCCTTTCTTAAAGGGCCAGCACCCAGAAACAGGATATTGCACAGACAGGTACAGGGTATATAAGGTTTCTCTTTCCTGGTGGGCGGGGCCTGTTCTACGTGTTTAGTAAGCTAGTGTTCAGGTCCCCGTATTGCTTTGCCTTGTGCTTTGCCTTGCATTAACCCTGTCCTGTCTCGTAAAGCCTGTCCTGCCACGCCAGTCGCTCCGAACCAAGTCCATCCCTGGACCCTGACGGTGACTTCGGCGGATTCCCCACCACCTCTGCGGCTCCGCCAGTCTCCAGTCCCTGGCTCCGTTCGGTGACCCGTTCCATCGCTCAGCAGGTTCCGGATCCCGCCTGACCCTACAACTCGGCCTCGGACCCTGAGCCTCGTCACCCGGACTACCGTCCAGAACTCCGTGGGTACAGCATCATCCACCTTTCCTGCTCCTCTACTGTCTGTCCAGCTACCTATAGTGCTTCGGCTGCCGTGCATCAGGACCCTCTGGCGGGGTGACCGGCCTGGCTGCTTCCTCAGGGGACATCGGTGTACGGTCCAGTGCTTCCACCACCCGGACGTAACACGTGCCCATGTCCTGGTGCCAGGCTATGTTCCTGTATTCTGCTCTTGTACCCATGACCTGTTGCCAGCCTGTGTTCTTGATTGTGTTCCTGATCTCGTTCCTGGTTCTGGTTCCAGCTTGAGTTCCTGTTTTCTTTCCATATACTTTCCTGATTCCCGGTTCCAGGCTGAGTTCCTAATCCGTTCCTGGCTCCAAGTTGAAGAATGAGTTCCTGATTCCATTCCTGATCTGATCCTTGCTCCCAGTTCCTGCCCGAGTTCCTGATCTGTTCATGGTTCCCGGTTCCAGCCTGAGTTCCTGATCCTTGTGCCAGCCTGCGTTCCTGTATCCTCTACACGTGCCCATGCCCTAGTGCCAGACTGTGTTCTTGTATCCTCAATTCCTGCCTGTGTCTTGATGTCAGCCTGTGTACCTATATCCTGAATACATGTCCTGGTACCAGCCTGTGTTCCTGTATCTTGAATCCGTGCCTGTGTCTTGGTGCTGATAAGGCGGTCCATAAATTTACTCTGATGCAATATAATTGTGCATCCCCCTTAAAACCTGTCTGCATCCATTGCGTCAATTGTGGTAGCATGCATACCATTCTCTTTCATACACACCAGAGACGTACTCGGATATGAATAGAAAGTAAGACTGATTTAATACGGAAGTTGCACAAACATTTAAAAGGAGTTCTTGGCTAGGAGCCAAGAACACGTAACACGTCTCCTATTGGATAAAGTAGAATAGCTTATTCTGTGATATACAATATACTGTAATGTGCTTGCTTCCTCATTTATATTAAGCTATGTCAGCATGATTCACTTATTATATGAAAGCCCAGACTGTCTGAGTCTTATGTCAAAATGCAGAACTAGGTGTGGTACACAGTCTCAAACAGCATCTTAAATCCTGTTTTTTGGATATCTTCATATAACTCTTATATAAACTGTACTCCTAATAGTTCATAATCTTGTCCTTAGCATTCCCCCCTTTGGAGATAGCCAAAAGTCTTTCCTTACTTTTTCCAAGGCTATTGATCTGTTCTAATGCCGATGGTTACCTCACTCACATACGAGATAACCCATCCCTTGTGGATGAATCTCCCCACCCAACAGACTATGCATAGGAAACCAGATCCTGACCGTATTCTCTCAACTGTCCTCATGGCTATGTTCCACTCTGGCACATGTTATTCAGGAAGGGGAACATGGACGTAGTCCTCTAATTAGCTCAGATTTATCAGGGTTGGTTTCACTCAAAGTCTCATGCTCCTCAGTCCTCAGGCGGTAATGGTGGGACATCATCAAAGGTGGGATGCACAGTCATCTTCTGGTCCACAGGCTTAGATATCATCGTCCTGACACAAAGTATCGGGTAGAAGTGGGAAGACAGCCATCTCCTGGTCTCAGGTCCGACATCTCTTGTAGTGGAATACATGGATCTTTGTCAGAAAGAAAAAGAGTGAGAGAAGAGAGAGGAAGAGAGTGAGAGAGAGAGATTGAGAAGAGAAAGAGAGAGAAAAGAGAAAGAAAGATTGAGAAGAGAGGATGAGAGAGAAAGATTGAGGAAAGGGAGAGAGAGAGAGAAGAAGAGAGAAAGATTGGGAAGAGAGGAAGAGAGAAAAAGAGAGAGAAAAAGAGAGAAAAAGAAAAAGAGAAAAATCTAGATCTGGTTGGATCTGGAGGAGAAAACTCAAAAACGTATATTAGGCAAATGTTTAGTTAACCCCTTCACGACCATGGACAGATCTTTCCGTCATGGATCGTGTCCCGGTAAGCCCCGCCCCCTGCCGCGGGCAGGCGGCGTGGATCGGCACATATATCAGCTGTTTTCAACAGCTGACATGTGTGCCTACATGTTCCGAGTGGAATCGCATTCCACCCGGAACATTAACCCCTTAGATCTCGCTGCCAAAGTCTGGCAGCGAGATCTATATGCGCGCGGCCATGTTTTTTACTTACCGCCGCCCCCTCCGGACGTCACGTGAGTGATCACGTGACGTTCGGTGGTTGCCATCGTAGCACAGGGTCATGTGATGACGCCTGCTGGTACGAAGTTTCACTTTCATTCTTCCTCAGCCGGGAGCAGAGGAAAAAAGAAAGTGACTATTTCTGCTGTTTACAGCGGTATAGCTGTGATCAGCATATAGCGATCAGCAATCGGATTGCTGATCGCTATAGCCCCCTAGGGGGACTAGTAAAATAAAATAAAAAAAGTAAAAAAAAAGTTTTAAAAAATTAAAAAAAAAACAAAAAACCTAAAAGTTCAAATCACCCCCCTTTCCCCCCATTGAAAATTAAAGGGTTAAAAAATAAATAAATATACACATATTTGGTATCGCCGCGTTCAGAAATGCCCGATCTATCAAAATATAAAATCAATTAATCTGATTGGTAAACGGCGTAGCGGCAAAAAAATTCCAAACGACAAAATTACGTTTTTTGGTCGCCGCAATTTTTACGCAAAATGCAATAACAGGCAATCAAAACGTAGCATCTGCGCAAAAACGTACCATTAGAAACATCAGCTCGAGACGCAAAAAATAAGCCATCACTGAGACATAGATCCCAAAAAATAAGAACGCTACGTGTTTCGGAAAATGGCGCAAAATGTGCGCCACTTTTATTGGACAAACTTGTGAATTTTTTTTAACCCCTTAGATACAAGTAAACCTATACATGTTTGGTGTCTACAAACTCGCACCGACCTCAGGCATCATTCCCACACATCAGTTTTACCATATAGTGAACACCGTGAATAAAAGATCCCAAAAACTATTGTGCCATCACACTTTTTTGCAATTTTTCCACACTTGGAATTTTTTTGCTGCTTTCCAGTACACCATATGGTAAAACTTATGGTTTCATTTAAAAGTACAACTTGTCCCGCAAAAAACAAGCCCTCATATGGCAAGATTGATGGAAAAATAAAAAAGGTTATGGCTCTCGGAAGATGGGGAGCAAAAAACAAAAACGCAAAAACGGAAAGTGCCCCGGGGCTGAAGGGGTTAAACAAACAACAAGTTTAGTTAAAGTATCTGAGGGTACTTCTAAACAGGATTTCATAGGGTCTCAACTTAGGGGTCCCTGCTGGGGTGTGTCTGACACTGAACAATTCAAGGGGAAGACTCTCATGTCCTTGCTTTCTACACTGCCCCATCCTCCCAACCTTCCCTCTATTCTGTGACTGGTATGGAGTGTGTAGAGTCAGTTCTGTGTCTAAGGCCTGCCATGTCTCTTTGGCTGGCTGTAAAAGCAGGTCACTAGCCACTTTCTATGGTCTCCGGGAGCCCACAGCTGCACCCTATCTCAGTCCTCTTCTTCTTCTGAGACTTGCTCTTGTAGGGTCAGGACAATGTTTTCTCAAGACTTTCCATCTTTCCTTGCTCCTTCACATTGGGGTCATTCAAAAGGCACAGATTGACTGACTGTTTCTTTGGTAAGTGGTCTTGGGGCTTCTTTGGATGTTCTGTCAGTGTGGGCACTTCTTACTGCTTCCCTGGACTCCTCCAATGTAGGCCTCAACCCTGCTCACCGCGACTCTGTCTGGCAATAGCAAAGCTTCCATCAGTTCTTCTATGGCCTCACGGCGGCGTACAGTTCCATTGGCGGTGATCAAGTCTCTTGTCTTCCATACAGAGTAGATGTTGGCTGCCATCTTGCAGTCTTCAGTGGGAGCCCATACCTCTGCTTCTTTTGCAGACAGGGATGCGGGTAGCTACTGCTCTATTAGCACAGCGTCTTCTGCTACCACCACCATACCCGTGTGGAACCGTCTTCTTGATGCACATCTTGATCCATCCGCATCAAATCCAGAGTTTCCTGCCTCAGCTATGCCAGAGTCGACTACCTCTTCCACCAAGGTGTCAGAAGTGGGACACTCCCCCCTTGGAAAAGGGAGACGTTTAGCAGGATTAAGGACTGCACACCGGGAGTTGGTGACTTTGTCAGGGAGCAGTGATGTCATACGGGCACTGATCTTCAACTGGTGCTTTAGGTAGGTGTTCAATCTGGCTGAGTAGTATTCAAAGGGCTGCTGTCTTCCTCCATGGCAAACGGGTAGAATGACTTCTGGGCTGGAGATGACGTGATGATACTCTTCGGGTGACTGTGAATACAGCACATCCATATGTGGGGTGATCTTGTAAGCCCTTAGATTCATCTCCATACGTCTTGCCACTTGAAGATGTAATCAGGTGTTACCAGGTGTTACCAGCTGTAATTTGTTTGCATATGGGCTCTCGGAGATCTGATACAAAGGACTATACCCAGGTTTGTAAGAGAGGGCAATGAGTATAACTTGGGGTCAGGAGAACACTCAAATTCTAAAAACTAAGATCCCCTAAAACTTCGGGTAAAGAGAAAAGAGCACAAGAGTGTTTGGAAACTAGCAAGCAGCACCCCCCCTAACCACATATACACACACAACTAGAAATAGCGGTGGAGCATGCCCACTCTACCTCTCCTGTCCAGACCCTGTAACTGGGAACCCTGGACTCTCCCTTATCCCGATGGTAGACCTAATGGTGGTCAGGGCCAAGCCTCCAGCGTATCACTATCTCCTGTCAGACCCTGCAAACTAAGACACAAAGGATTACAGGGTGCTGCCAACAAAAACCCTAATATGTGCTAACTCCTGATGATCAAAGTTCCCTTAGGACCACATGATCCTCCACTCTCTATACCAAGCAACTCTTGTGCAATATACCAGGCAGGATAACATACAAGTGAGAATATCTCAAAATTAGGCTAAGTAACAACTGCCATAGGCAGAAAAATATTCACTGTTCACCAGGACTAATAGTGAGCAGTCTATATGGTCTAATAAATTGTATACTAGGTACAGCAAAAACAAATATGCAAAAGTGAAGAGAAAAGGTTTCCACAGGACTATCGTGATGTCCTTTGTAAAGGTTCATTAGTGGGAACACAATGGGGCACAACTGCATATATGACCAAAAACGTAGTGTGGATTTCAGGTCCCTATGTCCCTCCTCTACAGCCTCTGCTGCATCAGCAGTACACAGAGCAGTGGCTTTGGGTCCTAAGATGGCGGCTGGAAAGGGGAACTGGGTGTCGGCCAGACTAAAATGGCGTCAAAAGAGGAACTATGTAGTGTCTGAGTTAAAAATGTCAGAGAAGGGGTGTGGCCTAGCTACTGAATGGAGAAGACGCATCTCTCCCAGCTCTCCTGAATATCAAGAAGAGAAGTGAACAAAAACACCGAACAAAGTTCACTAAATCACTCTAAAAGGAGACAGGAGAGGGAGGAGACGCTGTGGGGACCCCTAAATGAAAAAAAGAAAAACCAGAGACCACAGAAAAGGTCCCATCAAGAAGAGACAGAGAGGCTGCAACTTGGAGGAAAATCCTCCATCATAAACTACAGCCCCAGAAGAAAAGACCCCTGCTGCAAAGTACATACAGCTAATTAAGACTTAAGGTACCGTCACACATAACGAGATCGCTAGCGAGATCGCTGCTGAGTCACCGGTTTGGTGATGCAGTAGCGATCCTGTTAGTGATCTCGTTATGTGTGACATCTACCAGTGATCAGGCCCCTGCTGTGAGTTCTCTAGTCGTTGCAGAATGGTCAAGGCCATTTTCTTCAAAGGTGATGTCCTGCTGAGCAGGACACATCTATGTGTTTGACACTGTGTGACAGGGTCACAGTGACTGCTGAGATCGTTATACAGGTCGCTACTGTGACCTGTATTGTTCCTGCATCGTTTGTAAGGTCTGACTGTTTGACATCTCACCAGCAACCTCAAAGCGACTTACCAGCGATCCTTATCAGGTCACATCGTTTTCGGGATCGCTGGTAAGTCGTTGTGTGTGACTGGGCCTTTAAACACCGAGGAGAGACGACTGCAACAAGAGCTAAAGGTGAGGAGTTCATCTGATACCTGAATTGCTCGGTGTCGGGTGACCAGCAGCTTCTGTCTTCCTCCCCTGGCAGTGTCTGCCTCCCTAGGCTGCCTTCTGTTCCCCAGGGCGGCCCCTGCTATTATCTCCTGCGGCCATCTTGATAAGGAAAAAGCCTAGGCAGGAGCTGACAGGCAGCCAAAGTTCCTGAGTACTACAAAGGAATCTAGGGGCAAAATTAAATGATTTAACTATTTGACTCCCAACTCCCAGTGTAGTGGTATAAAACCAGACAAAATGGGGAATAATAACAAACCTCATACTGAAGAAACAAACAAGGTGCATAAGACACCTAAGAAGACTCAAGATGAGAATAAAGCACAAAAACATCCTGCAGCAGAAACTCCACAGCATACTAAACATTGCAGTGACCCACACAAACAGAAAATGAGCTCACTTCCAACTTGTCAATGGTCAGAGAGTGAAGAAGATGACGATCATAACTCTCTCCAACAAGACCTAAGTATAAAAGAATATCTAAAGGCTCTACCTACAGCAGACTATATGAAGAACCTATTCAAAGACTTCACACAGGCAGTGAAAGAGGAGATAGCAGATCTAAGAAATGATGTTAAAGCTGCGCACGACAGAATACAGACTCTGGAGAACAGCAGCGAACAAATTTTGGTGCATGCCACAAAGGTAACAGAAATCTTAATAGAAAATCAAAAAGATCAATTCTTCAAGAGTTAAAGGACTGCTAGAATCCATTCCTGATAAGGACATTTTCACTACACTGACTAAAATCTTCAACAACATCAGGAAAAATGACGACAACGACTTGAAAATTGAAAGAGCTCATGTCGCGGGCGGAGGGGACGCGCTCGCCACGCTCGGGTCCAGGGCTTCTGCTGCTGCTGCTCGGTGGGCCGGACCCCGGGACTCGAGCAGCGCTCCTCACCCGTGAGTGAAAAGGGATGGTTTGTTTGGGGAGAGAGTTCGTGACGCCACCCACGGGACGTTGTGATGATGGCACCGCCGCTGCTGATGACAGGGATCCCTGGAGAGATGGTGTGGAGCAGCTAGGATGTTGTCCCCTCCGTGGGTAGGGGGTCAGTGCTCCCGGGGCCCGGTGATGTAACGGGGAGGCTGGATGGCCGAGGTGCAAGGTTGCAGGGACAGCGCGGCGCGGTGCCGGACGGCACTGGTGTACTCAATCAGACAATCAATGACAGAGTCTCTGGCAAACCAAACGGCCGGATGGACGGGTCCCTCAGCCGGCTGCAGTGTTGTTGTGCTCTCCCTGGACAGCTGATGGTGGCTGTTTTTCCCTGCACCTGTGTAAACTGTGTTGACTCCGATGGTTTCCCAACGGTAGTCCGCTCCCCGGCGTATAGGTACCGTAGGAGCCCTTTTGCCCACAGGCGCTGGCCCTTGGATCTCTAACCTGTGGCGGTGGCTGTATATCCTCATGGTGTGGACTGTTGCCTTCTGTCGGGACTTGGTTGTTAGGAAACCCCTGGGGTTCCTGTCACACTCGGATTTGACTATTGTCGGCGGCTCCAAGCCTGGTCGGGGTCCGATGGCCCTGCCTGTGTGCTTAACTTCACTCCGGTCCCCGATTCGGTACCGGTGGGCCACCACCCAACCCCGGTCCTACGGTTCCGCAGAGATCCGTCACTCCTGCATACGGCCACCACCGTCTGCCAACCTTGCTGTCAGTGCCTGGGCTCCCACCCAGACACTTGCAGTTTGTGACCTCTCACTTTCACCTCCTAAACTGATCTACTGCTTTTCCCGCCTCCATGCCTGTGAATTCCTCGGTGGGTGGGGCCAACCACCTGGCTCCGCCCCACCTGGTGTGGACATCAGACCCTGGAGGGAGGCAACAAGGGTTTTTGTCTGACTGTTGTAACTGCCTAGGGTGGGGGGTGTGCATGTTACATCTGTGACTACCTGGCTAGCCCAGGGCGTCACACTCACAGGGTTTTCTGTCCCAGACAACTAAGGTAAGATAAGCCAAGGGATATTTTAGGTTGCTTCCAAAGCTTCAAGACCAAAGAAGACATATACCAAAAAGCAAGAGATACAGAGAAAATAGAATATGAAGGTAACGAGATCCAAATCTATCAAGACCTCACAAAGCTGACCCTGGACTTTAGACGGCAGCTTCAACCCCTGACAAAGGTCCTGAGAAACAAAAGCATTAACTACAGATGGCTCTTCCCATTTGGACTGGCAATTCCAATCAATAACCGAACTCTAATAATCAGAATTCTGGATGATCTGCCGCCTACCCTCAAGAAACTAGACCTGATGGATCTTCATGTTCCAGATTGGACAACTGCCGAAGTCTATCTAAACCTACCCCCATTACCAACAATGGAGAAATGGTCCACAGCCATCTCACCCAAAGAAAAAAAGAAAAGAAGGCTGAACTTAGAAGACAAGAGAACACCCAAAAAAGACTCAAAAGAAGACGATGAAGCCGAATGAAAATCAGATGTGAAACCCATGGCATAACTATCTGATTTACCTGACATAATTATTGTCTAGTTTGATGAGTAATGCTGTCTTATAGACTTGTTGACATTAATAGAGAGGCGCAGGTTTGAATGTTTTGTGTTTTTTGGGGGTTTTTTTCCCTTCGCCTCTCACAAGATATGTTTCCCTCTTTTTCTTTCCTCCCGCTCTTGTGCCTCGCCATCGAGGGGAGACAGAGGGGTGGGAGGGGTCTGGAAAATACATCCAGGTCAGAAAATACAACCCCCTTGGATCAGAAACGTAGGCCTGTCCCATAGGGAAATCTGATAGGATGTAATCAACTCATTTGACCAATTAAGACTCACCGGGAGTCTTTATAATCTAAAGCCCCCAACACCCATAGGTCCACACCCCCACGGACCTGTGATCCTTTCTTTTTTGCATTTACTGTTGGTGGGGTCTGCACCATTGCCCATCCCCCAACCAGTTGCAAAAAAATAAATAAATTTCTACCAAATTAGTGATAGACCTGAGATCAAACTTCTCAGTATGGTCTACCTCACTTTGTTGTTTTATTTACTGTTATGTTCTGGTTTACCCCAAACCCTGCTAGGAAAATCCAAAAAACATATAAACATGCATCTTTTAATGCCTAATGACTAGCATAAAAGTAGCTACTTTTAATGTAAGAGGCCTAAACATTTCAAATCAAGGTCACAGATCTTAAACTATTTACAAAAAAATAAAGTAGATGTGATATTCCTACAAGAAACCCATTTCAAACAAACACATATGCCTTTAACCAAGAACAGATTTTATACCAAGTGGTATAACTCCAATTCCCCTATAAAAAAAATAAAGGTGTTTCCATAATTCTAAATAAAAGGATCCCCTTTACATTCCAAGATGTGCTACACGACACAGAAGGCAGATATATAATGCTTAAAGGCTCAATACACAATGTCCTGTTCACGTTAGCGAATGTATATGCACCAAACAATAACCAAGGCGCCTTCTTTACAAAAGTAACTGACATACTAGATAACTTTGCTGAGGGTCAATTAATTCCAGGCGGTGACTTTAACGTACCTTTACATCCCCCTTCAGACACATCGCATGGCCAATCGACAATACCACAAAAAACAATCAAATACATTAGAAATCTCTTATCCACCCGACTTCTGATGGATGTTTGGAGAATAGTACACCCCTCCTCGAGAGACTATTTCTTCTTTTCAGCTGTACATAAAAAATACTCGAGAATTGATTACTTGTTTCTTCCACACATATGTCTGAGTCATGTAGATGACATCTCATATGACGCAATCTTATTTTCAGACCATGCCCCGCTATTTCTTAATTTGAAAATACACCAACAAAACAAAGGGCCTATTAATTGGAAACTAAACAATAATCTCCTCAACAATAATAACACATGAGAACAAATAGCTAAGTATATCAAAACTTTTTTCAGAGAAAACTGTTTGGGTAACAAATGTGATTGCAATATATGGGAAACCCACAAGGCCGTCCTTAGAGGCTCTTTTATCGAATTAGGATCAAGATCAAAGAAAGAGAGGGAAAAAGAGATCACAACAAAAATAGCCCTAATAAAAAAATTAGAAGACAAACATAAGACGTCACACTCCCCTATTCTAGAAAAAAACCTCTACAATCTAAGAATCGAGCTGAGAGCTCTTGACCAGAAATACGAGAAATGTCTGTCGTTTTCTCGATTCAAAGCATATTCATATTCAAATAAATGTGGTAAATACCTCGCAAATTCTATTAAGAAACAAATTAACTCTACCCACATACTAAAAATAAAAAATAATAAAGATCAGATCCTATACAAGACGGAAGATATTGCTAAAACATTTTCTGAATACTTTTCAAACCTATACAATCTAAAACCAAATTACAAGACTGAATCCGAAAAAATTGCAAAACCTAGGAAATTTTTAAAAAAATTAACTCTTCCTCAGCTCTCTGACAGACAAAAGAACTCTTTAACCTGCCCAATAACTAGAAATGAGATAGAAGAAGGTATATCACAAACCCCAAATGGCAAAAGCCCAGGCCCAGACGGCTTCCCGCTCGAGTACTATAAGCATTTCAAAGCTGAACTAGTTCCATATCTCACAGATTATTTTAACCACATTGACGAATTCAACAAATTTAAAAAGTAATCCCTTATTGCTCACATTAGCCTTATACAGAAGGAGGGAAAGGACCCTACCTTCTGTAGTAGTTTCAGGCCAATCTCCCTTATCAACGATGACATAAAGATCTATGCCAAAATATTAGCGAACCGATTGCAAAAATTTCTCCCAGAATTGATAAACCCGGAACAGGTTGGCTTTGTCAAAGGCAGAGAGGCTAAGGACAACGTAATGAGGGCAATCGACGCGATCCATCTGGCAAAACACCGGAAAATACAAATTTCTGTACTTTCTACGGATGCAGAAAAATCCTTTGATCGCGTCGATTGGTACTTCATGGAGCAGACCCTTTCCAAATTCGGAATTCCACAAAAATTCGTACACAAAATTATGGCTTTATATACCGCCCCTTCAGCGAAAGTCAAAATCAACAACACATTATCTCCTGGCTTCAATATACAGAATGGCACAAGATAAGGCTGCCCCCTATCTCCTATACTCTTGATCCTTACGCTAGAAACATTATTACAAAAAATCAGACAATCCCCCAAAATTAAAGGATTGAAACTTGGCACAATTTAACACAAATGCGCTGCCTACGCAGATGATATTCTTTTCTTTCTAGTAAACCCAAATGTATCTATAAAAACCTTACTATCTGACTTAAGTTACTTCAATTCAATTTCGAACTTTAAAATACATTTTTCTAAATCAAACATTATGCATATTCTAATATCACCTGAAAACAAAAAAAATTGACAACAATCTCACCCTTTAAGGAATGCACATCTATCATCTCTCTAGGCACAAAGTTGAGTGACTCCTCCATCCATCTCTATAGGCTTATTTTGCACCATTAATATTGTCACTAGAATCTACTCTGACGTCATGGAAAGATGTTCCAATTTCCTGGTTCGGTAGAGTAAACTTAATAAAAATGATAATCCTACCAAAAATTTTATACCTTCAACAAACTCTCCCGATAGAGATCCCCCAACAATTCTTCAAAAAAATGGAAAGTTTAGTATCAAACTTTATGTGGGCAGGAAAAAGTCATAGAATAAGCTACAAGATCTTAACAAACCCAAAACACAAAGGAGGTCTAGGTTTCCCAGACTTTGAGAGATACAGAATAGCCGCACACATAGCTAGAGTAACTGAACTTAGAACTCACTCCCCAACAAAACTTTGGATGACTTTAGAAATCAATGACCTAGATGCAGGGTTCCAACATTATCTTTGGCCTACCCCACATAACAAATTCCAATATAATAGCATCTCAAACCCCTATACTTTGACAACTTTTAAGCTATGGCACAGAACAAATAAATAAATGAGCATCATACCAAGGATATGTAAAGCCACCCCTATTCTCCACTTAATACCAAACAAATATAGAACACTAAAAAAAAGATTGGTCTTTCGAAAGCATATAGAG
Source organism: Anomaloglossus baeobatrachus (assembly GCF_048569485.1). Classification (NCBI taxonomy): domain Eukaryota; kingdom Metazoa; phylum Chordata; class Amphibia; order Anura; family Aromobatidae; genus Anomaloglossus; species Anomaloglossus baeobatrachus. The sequence continues at coordinate 115,974,111 of NC_134356.1, read as the reverse complement.
ATGCACCACTATATTCATTGATGGACAAAAATGACTCCCTAAGATCTGATAAGTTCAAACTACTCACTTCCTCCCTCCAACTAGATAACGCTGATGCACAAATCCTTGGAGATACAGTGGGTACGGCAAGTATTCACACCCCTTTACATTTTTCACTCTTTGTTTCATTGTAGCCATTTGGTAAATTCAAAAAAGTTAATTTTTTTTCTCATTAATGTACACTCAGCACCCCATCTTGACAGAAAAAAACCCCAGAAAGGTACAATTTTTTTCAAACTTCTTAAACAAGAAAAACTGAAATATCGCATGGTCATAAGTATTCAGACCCTTTGCTCATTATTGAGTAGAAGCACCCTTTTGAGCTAGTACTGCCATGAGTCTTCTTGGGAATGATGCAACAAGTTTTTCACACCTGGATTTAGGGATCCTCTTCCATTCTTCCTTGCAGATCCTCTCCAGTTCCGTCAGGTTGAATGGTGAACGTTCGTGGACAGCCATTTTCAGGTCTCTCCAGAGATGCTCAATTAATTTTAGGTTAGGGCTCTGGCTGGGCCAGTCAAGAATGGTCACAGAGTTGTTTTGAAGCCACTCCTTTGTTATTTTAGCTGTGTGTTTAGGGTCATTGTCTTAATGGAAGGTGAACCTACAGCCGAGTCTGAGGTCCACAGCACTCTGGAAGAGGTGCTCTTCCAGGATATCTCTGTACTTGGCTGCATTCACCTTTCCTTCAATTGCAACCAGTCATCCTGTCCCTGCAGCTGAAAAACACCCCCATAGCATGATGCTGCCACCACCATGTTTCACTGTTGGGATTGTATTGGGCAGGAGATGAGCAGTGCCTGGTTTTCTCCACAATTACAGCTTAAAATTATCACCAAAAACTTCTATCTTCAACTCATCAGACCAGAGAATCTTATTTCTCATAGTGTGGGAGTCCTTCATGTGTTTTTTTGCATACTCTAATTGGGCTTTCATATGTCTTGCACTGAGGAGAGGCTTCCATTGGGCCACTCTCCTATAAAGGCCCAATTGGTGGAGGGCTGCAGTGATAATTGACTTTGTAGAACGTTCTCCCATCTCCCTACTGCATTTCTGAAGCTCAGCCACAGTGATCTTGGAGTTCTTATTTACCGCTCGCACCAAGGCTCTTCTCCCACGATTGCTCAGTTTGGCTGGATGGCCAGGTCTAGGAAGAGTTCTGGTGGTCCCAAACTTCTTCCATTTAAGGATTTTGGAGGCCACTGTGCTTTTAGGAACCTTGAGTACTGCAGATATTCTTTTGTAACCTTGGCCAGATCTGTGCCTTGCCACAATTCTGTCTGTAAGCTCCTTGGGCAGTTCCTTTGACCTCATGATTCTCATTTGGTCTGACATGCACTGTGAGCTGTGAAGTTTTATATAGACAGGTGTGTGCCTTTCCAAATCAAGTCCTATCAGTTTAATTAAACACAGCTGGAGTCCAATGAAGGAGTAGAACCATCTCAAGGAGGATCACAAGGAAATGGACAGCATGTGACTTAAATATGAGTGTTTGAGCAAAGAGTCTGAATACTTATGACCATGTGGTATTTCAGTTTTTCTTGCTTAATAAATTTGCAAAAATTTCTACATTTCTGTTTTGTTCTGACAAAATGGGGTGCAAAGTGTACATTAATAAGAAAAAAAATGAACTTTTTTGAATTTACCAAATGGCTGCCATGAAACAAAGAGTGAAACATTTAAAGGGGTCTGAATACTTTCTGTATCCACTGTATAATAAAACATCACTTTCCAGACATTTCAACTTGTACACCAGACCCCCCAATACTCAAACTCTTTTTAAACACAACGAGAAATGATAAAATAATAGCTAAAATAAATAAAAATTTAACACAAGGAGAAGTTATCCCAAATTTTATAAGCAAATGGGAAACCAAACTGAACATAAAATTTCTCCCAAACGAAATTCAAGCAATAATGAAAACTATTCATTACCTTACATTCTCAGTGAGATATCAATAATTAAATTATAAAATAATCTCAAGGTGGTACAAAACCCCAGTAATATTAAACAAAATAAATAACACAATATCACCACTATGCTGGAGATGTGAGATGGAGTTGGGCACTTTGACTCACATCTGGTTGAAATGTCCTAAAATTCAAGAATACTGGGAAAAGATAAGAGAACACATTAATAGAGTAGCTAAAATAGATATACATTTAACACCAGAATTCATCCTCTTAAATCTAGATCCTACAAACACACTATTAAAAAAAACCTACATGTTACCTCAATTACTCAATGCTGCAAAACAGATGATAGCCAGGCATTGGAAGAGTGAAGATCCGCCCTCCATCAAAGAATGGATCGAGGAGACAACACGAGTAGGCATATACGAAAAAATTAGATTGTCAAAAATTAAAGATTGGAAAATATCAATGAACTGGAGTGTCTGGCTAAATGCTCTTACATGACGATAGTAGCTTAGTCTTCGTCAATATTGACAAAACAATTCTCTTTATATGTTTCATGTTTTTTATTAATCCTTGCTCTAAAAAGAACGTGATAATCTTAGCAGGACTTAAGTTTCTTTTCTCTGTTTATCATAACACCCTCTGTCCCCTATATATCATTCACCCATCTTCTCCCCGCAATCCGCCGTATCCTAAACTTAATACTCCTCTTCCCTCCTTTTCTTCTCCTTACTCTCATATCTTCTCAGGCATCAAAGCTTCTTTCTTTTGTACTCTATTGATATAGAATCATATACATCGCAATGTGTATTACACTCCGTGTATGTATATTATGTTATATCTTCTAAAAGATTTGTTAAGATGCCATTCCTTTTCTCGCTTGTCTTATACCTTGTTATGACTTAAAAAAATTTAAATAAAGAATTTATAAAAAAAAAAAACGTCGGAGAAAAATGTCCGAGCCCCCATCGGAGTTAAAACGGCCGCTAAAAGAGGAAGTAGGTGTTGGCCAAAAATGGCATCTGAAGAGGCCTGGGAGGGACATGGGTTGTGACATGGGTTGTGTCATCTATATTCAGGAGGTATTCAATCTGTCACTGGGAATATGGATTATATAGGGACCCCTGGGCTGATCCTGTAACTAGTAGGGACCCTGTACTCGCCCTCATCTCGACGGTAGACCTAATGGTGGTCAGGGCCGAGCCTCCAGCGTATCCCTATCTCCTGTCAGACCCTGATAACTATCCCCATACCATACCCCACCCAGGGCTGGGCAAAACACTGAGTGACAGAAAAAAAATTTACATTCAGGACAGGAAATAATGGGGTGGGCTTATGTGGACACAGTGCTCCACAGACAGTACACAAGTCCACCATATATATCAGCTTATATGGTGGAGGGCGTTGTTTCTAATAATGGGCTTGGAGAAGCCATTTTCACAGACAGGTAAAATACACATAGTGTAGTTGCTAGATTCAGAGTTACATCTCTTCAAATCATCTCAATACTTTCACTATATTGACATTCAATATAACATCCTGTACCTTCAATCAATTCTCATCTAATCTCCCCCCTTGGGAGAATTCCCTTTTTCAACATACGTGTGTCATTTACATTGTTAAGCTTGCTGGTCCAATATGACCTCATTCACAGAAGTTGAAATAGAAACCTAACACTTCCCCTTTTTTCCATTTCAACTTTCCTACGGTGTTCCACACCAAAAACTGCGTACATTATACATACAAACGTCTTCCAGGAAAACCTAGAGCACCAGTGTCACGTGGATGATAGAAACTAAATTCACCCTCACTATATCCTAAGTACTAGTAAACTCTGTTCCCACTACATAAACCACATGAGGACGGTCCATCCAAACTCAATAACAATAACTTCCGATTAAGACCAAGATTTAGGATTATTAATGCAATGTTATCTATCTCCTATCTAGAATTGCGGAGAATAGAACACATTACATTCCATTGAGTTACAGCCAGGGCTCCTACCATCAGCTCGGTACTCAGCAAAAACGTACCAGGTTACCGTCAGGGCTCCTACCATAACGCTGTATCTGGACCTCAACAAACCCCCCCCCCTTCAAACCTTCTCACCAGGGAAGGCCGGGATTCCAGGTCTTATCAATTACTGATTATCAACCGGACACGTCACACATCAGCAGTGTACACAAACAGTTAACTTTACAGACTACAAGTTTTAATTCTTGTCACACAGCTGCTATTTCACCGTGACACTTCCTCATTTCTGCTCAAACGCCAGCGTCTGCTATATTCTTTCCAGTCTTCCAGACAGTCAAAATAATTAACCAACACATTGATTGACATAATAATAAAGACACTATATATACCATCCAGGTGGCTGATCTCACCTGCATCACACACATATAACCATATATATATATATCCATATAATCAGCGTATATAACAACTTCCTCATTTTCCTCTAAAGCTAAATGAGGGAAAACGAAACTTGGAACTTCTGCTTTCTCCAGAGAACAGACAAAAAAACCCAATACCACATTACATTTTACGTGATTTAGAATTACATTTAAACAGACAGCTTAAGGTGAACCTGACCAGGTGGGATCTCTCAAGACGTCCATACCATGCGAGATGGTGGTCATTAGGTGTCTAGACTGGGAGAGCCCAACCCCCCCTTTCGAAATGCAAGTACACGTATGAGGTTTGCAAGGTGAGATTAGACAGATTTTCTCACCTGCACTTTTGTGGAGTGCGCATCTCCCCTCTGGTGTAGTTGCCTTTCGAATCAAGGTGTCAGCATGGCCGTCCGTCATCCAGACTCCATCCTAAGGTTTGTTGGGCGCCACTGATAAGGCTGTCCATAAATATACTGTGATGCAATCTAATTGTGCATCTCCCTTAAAACCTGTCTGCATCCAAATTATGAGTCAATTGTGGTAGCATGCATACCATTCTCTTTCATACACACCAGAGACGTACTCGGATATGATTAGAAAGTAAGACTGATTTAATACGGAAGTTGGACAAACATTTAAAAGGAGTTCTTGGCTAGGAGCCAAGAACACATAACACGTCTACTATTGGATAAAGTAGAACAGCTAATTCTGTGATATACAATACTGTAATGTGCTTGCTTCCTCATTTATATTAAGCTATGTCAGCATGATTCACTTATTATATGAAAGCCCAGACTGTCTGAGTCTTATGTCAATATGCAGAACTAGGTGTGGTACACAGTCTCAAACAGCATCTTAAATCCTGGTTTTTGGATATCTTCATATAACTCTCATATATACTCCTAATAGTTCATAATCTTGTCCTTAACAGTGCCAGCTTTTGAGTCTGTTACTTGAATCCGTGCCTGTATCCTGGTACCAGTCTGTATTTCTGTATCCTGAATACATGCCCGTGTCCTGATGTGGAGCTCTGCATTACCTTCTGATGCAGGATGCCGCAGGGTCTCCACGGGCTTGGAAATCTTCTGGTTACAGGTAAGTTAACTTCTATGAGATTCGTGATGCCATTCTCGGTATTTGCGGTCAGGGGTGACCGCCACTGCAGTTAGGGGGACGCCTGGGGTTGATGTAAGATGCAGTCGGTTGTTGTAGCCTCCCAAGAGTGAGGCTGGCCCCAGGGCCCAGTGTAAGTGTGTAGTACCACAGATCGCAGAAGAACTCACACACAAAACAGCAATGTCTTTCAGGGTTTTTACTCACTTCAGGTGGCAGGGGTGAGTTAACCCGGGCGATGCTATGGTGGACCAGGTGGAAACCAGATATCCCTTCGTCTGATGTAGGGGTGACTGCTGACTTGCCTTCCTAGCCCTTTTTGTTTTGAGGTGACCCCAACTTGAAGTCTTGCTGGGATCAACCAGGGAAGTCGCATACGCCGTTCTCCCCTTTCTGGCCTGTTTGCAAGCAGCGTGGACCAAGTAATTCTGGCTGCTTGCCTTCTGTCACTTATGGGCCCCTCGTTGCTGCTGTAGCTGCGGACTCTATGTAGGTTTGGTGAGGCGCATATAGTGCCCACACCAGCAGATTTGGCAGACCAACTGAATGGGCCCCTGCTCTGGGAACCTGTAACCCCGTGCGGGCTCGGTCTACCAGCAGTCCCCTTACTCAGCCACCTCTCTGCACCAGGTGGATTTCAGGCAGTACTACACGGTAGCCATTCTCCCTCGCCAGCAGCCACTACAGGTGCAGTATCGGCCTAGCTTCTCTGCACTCCACTTCCTTGCTCTCTCAGCTCCACTAGCTGACTGGCTCACTACTACCTCTCCTCTGTGCCTGCCTCTGCACACTCCTCATCTCCAGTCTCACCACCCACCACTAGCTGGGAGGTGAGGGCCATGCCCCCTCCCTGAGTCTGCTCAGGGATCCCCTCTAGCTGTGTGTGTGTTCCTGGTTACTGGTGTCTGTGTGTCCACACCCTAGTCAGCCTCTGGGATTACCTGTGTTGTTCTAACCCAGCATGGGTGCAGTACTCAGTGGTGCCTGACCAGGTCAGGGGCGCCACACTGATACCTACCTGTGTTCCTGTATCTTGAATCCATGCCCGTGTCTGTGTTCCTGTAGTGCCCCTGAAGCCATCAGGGAGCTACAAGGTACTGCATCCCCACCAGGATGCAAGGCCTACCCCTAGAGACCCAGAAGACAAGTGCCGGTAACAACAAAAACACTCCAGTTAAATCCTGTTTTTCCCCCAAATCCCCCCCAAAGACTGGTGCCAGACTAGGGTTGGACTTAATGGATGGCCACCTAGGGGTGGAGCCAATCCAGTCCACTAGATGACCAGGTGAGAGGGGCAGACAGTGGACAGTGACGGTCAGAGTGAGGAGTAGTCGGTGACCGTGTAAGCTAGTGGAAGCACTGATGTAGCGATCCTGAGACCCTTAGGGCACTATAGGGAACCGTATCCTCTTGGGAATGCAGGACCTACCCCCAGGGACCTGGAGTACCAATGCCGATTCCACCAACACACATCTAGAATCCTAGTTCTCCTCTCCACACTGGGTATAGAGGGTTAACCATGTAAGGGGATGGTCGTCATGGGTCTACCCAGCCTGGTGGGAGGGGTTAGCAGTCAGTCAGAGGCAGTTAGAGAGAGAGTTGGGAGCACACAGGAGAGGTGTGCGGAAGTGCCTGAGCTGGGTCCGTGTAACGGTGACCCCGGAGGCACAGGAGAGAGGTCGCTAGGACGGGTACCGAGATACCGCTGGGACCGGAGCATGCACGGGACACAGGGCCCTAGGTTAAGCGCAAGTTTTAGACTGTTTGGCAAATACCTGCCCGGTGAGGACACCTTCACGGACTTCACCGAACCAAATAATACGGGGCATCAGCAGTAAACTAGGATCGGGGTTCGGACACTTACCTCCCCGCAGGGTCCACACTGCCCGCCGTATGGAGAAGGAGACTGTACCCCAAAAGGGACAGTCGGGGTTCCCAAATGCTCCACGCTACGGGGACTCAATCTACAGAGAGTGCCGGTGATAGAGCAACCTGGGTCACTACATTGGCACTGGTCCTCCTGGGACCTGAACCAGCAATCCCTAGGTCCACAGTGAGTAGAGACTGTTAAAGACAACCTGGTGTGGTCTCCATTATTTCCCCATTACATCTCCCAGGCACAGCCCTACCTGCGGAGGGCCTTACATCTCAGCTGCCACTGCCATCATCCCTGGGAGATCCCACATTGAGCATCGGCGGTTCCCTATCGTTAACCGCAACCCGCAGGTGGCGTCACATGACAAAAACTCTTATCTTCCCTGTAAATACACCCCATTAACAAAAGGGGCTCAGAGCATGGGATTGGGCAACGGCCACCAGTGTGACATCCCCGTCTGTCACCGCCGGGGACCAAGTACCCCTTCTCTGGGCGCTACAACCCCTTTTTCTGGAGTCATGAACAGGATACGGACAAGGCCCGTTAACACGGGTGACGTGTACCTTAAGAACTGTATTTTATGGACTGTTTGTGTAAAAACTGTCGCCATCTTTAATTCTGAAAAACGTGTTGCGCCATCACTGTTACCAAAAGAGCGCGAAAAGCCGACCCTGCCCCCTGGGAGTGGTAACATGCAAAAGTGAAACTGGCTGCAAAAGGCCAGAAGGGAGCCGGCAGAATGCACCCTGGTATGCGGAAGCGACACCAGCCCTGAAACACTGACTCTGCAGACCAGCACAAGACAAGATATCTGCCCCTCCAGCCCGCGGAACCCTGCCCTGGCTCGAAGTGGAGCTGGATCTGCTGTGTCTGCAGATGCGGCTGCAAGTGATCCAACAGATTGAGGACTGGCGCCGGGAGATGAGGGGAAAAGTGGCGGCGGTGCGGACCCAAGCAGAACGGGTAGTGCACGAGGAGCGGCACCAGAAGCCAGTAAGCGAGGCATCATCCTCAGCCCCACTAACCCCCGCGGTTATGGAACCAGCAACACCTGTGCCTGCTGACCTGCCGGTAACACCGAATCCTCCCACCGCGGCCAGCCCAGACCGAGCCGCGGCGCCACAGTCCACGGTCAGACCTGACCAAGCCGCAATGCCTCTGTCCACGGCCAAACCAGGCTGCAGCACCACCATCCTCGACCAGACCGGACCTAGCTAAGCTGTGGAACACAGCCCTGGGAGACCCGACGACCACAAGAGAAGGCGCCGGTCACCAGCCTGACCTGGAGCCTGCTAACGGTAATCCAGATGCGGGTTATCTGGGTTCGGGGAGCATCAAGTTCAAGAGGGAGTCTGGGAGGGCTGCCGTGAACGAGAAGGCCTGCCAAGCCACCATCCGGCAACTGCACCAGGAGCAGCAGACTCGGGCTGCCAAGAGAAAAGAGGTGAGAACCTGTGCTCTGAAAGAGAAGGAGAGCCTGTCGGGGTTCCCAAACGCTCGACGCTATGGGGACTCAATCTACAGAGAGTGACGGGGACAGAGCAACCTGGGTCACTACATTGGCACTGGTCCTCCTGGGACCTGAACCAGCAATCCCTGGGTCCACAGTGAGTAGAGACTGTTAAAGACAACTTGGTCTGGTCTCCATTATTGCCCTATTACATCTCCCAGGCACAGCCCTACCTGCGGAGGGCCTACCATCTCAGCTGCCACTACCACCATCCCTGGGAGTACCCACATTGAGCATCGGCGATTCCCCATCCTTAACCGCAACCCGCAGGTGGCGTCACATGACAAAAACTCTTATCTCCCCTGTAAATACACCCCACGCCTGGACCAGAGTCACCGATCCCAAAGGGTTTACGCTACCGTCATACGGACTACAGTTGAGAGACTACCAGGAGGTGACATCCAGATGCTCCAAGCCACGAAGACCCACCAACCAGAGACAGGTGCAGGGGAAAGAAGCCACCAGGTTACTAAATCGGCACTGGGACTAAGGGGACCAGTGGTCAAGACTAGCCTTCCTCGGGTGACCAGTTTCCATCTCACTGTGAGTAAAGGAACCAGTAACACTGCATCCCTTGTGTGGCCTACCTTCTTTCTGTGCCCATTAACATCATCTATCATCTGGGGCCTAGCCCTACATCCAGGCTGCCACTAAACACCAGCCCCAGTAATAAGAACTGTGCAGCAGCGGCTCCACTAAACAGCCGCAATCCGCAAGTGGCGTCACGTTATAAACTTTCATTTAATTTCACCTGTAAATATTTCCCCTTTTAAAAGTGACCCCCAGGGTCACGGAACCGGGCAACGGCCACCCAGTGATATATCCCAGCAGTACACCGCCCAGGACCGAGTATCTCATAGCCCTGGGGCGAGACATTCCTGTAACTTATATCCGTGCCCATGTCCTGGTGCCAGACTGTGTTCCCGTATCTTAAATCCATGCATGTGTCTTGGTGCCAGTCTGTGATCCTTTATCCTGAATCCGTGCCTGTGTGCTGGTAACAGTCTGTGTTTCTGTATCTTGAATTCATGCAAGTGTCGGTGCCAGCCAGTGTTCCTGTATCCTGAATCTATGCCTATGTCCTAGAATCAGCCTATGTTTCTGTATCCAGTCTCGTTTGAACCTGTACCAACTTCCACCCTGCCAGTTATCCTGATTCTATCCCAGCAGAAGCTTTACTATGTTTTGCCTGTCTCCGCTATTGTCAGCTTCTGCAGATTCCAGGGACTGCCTTTGAGACTTGGCAGCTACTTATGTGATGCCCTGGACTAGTCAGGTCGTCGAAGGTAGTCACACACAACACCACACCCCCTCCCAGTTAGGGGACATCAGTCAAACTAAAAACCTTGTGGTGATGAAGGGGAAAGGGGTTGGATTGGTGCGCACCACTGATCCAAAAATAATAATAATCGAGGTGGGTGCTCCCTGATGCGGTGTGGAGACAAGCAAGAAGGGAAGAGAACAGATACCGCATATGAATCAAGGGCACACCTACAACAATGATGGAGATTATAAATAGGCTTTATTCAAAAACACACAGGGGTAAAAACATCTAAAAAGACATGTAGGACAGCACACTCTGAGCGAGGCTTGAACCAATATACATGGCAATAGAAGATCATACATGTACAAACATGAGGTAGGATATATGTATTTAAATACAGATGCGCATGTATAAACAATCAGAAGTACATGATATGATACCATGTGTACCTATAAGTCTAATGCCATAAAGAAAGTAGGCACAATACACCAGACAAAAGGAATCAATCCGTCACCTGTGCTATATATGAGTATTGCAGGAGGAATGCCAAGAGATAGTACTGAAAGGCCCAAAACTAGGGATAGAATATACACAGACCCTGTCAGTACAGGTGGTTCTATAGAACCAAAACCATGAAAGGGACAGCAATAACAATAGTAACAAAACATGGACATGTACTAAGTTGTAAGAAATACAAACAGGTAGCCAGTATGTTGAAAAAGCAATATAACCATGCTGGTGTGCAGGGAGCCGAAAATAGAAAACTGGGTAGCCTATCTGCTGACCCTGCAATCAGCATGGAACACTTGTAATACCTCTCGAACCAACCACATATGACACGGCCAAATTGTATAGTGGAGAGGAGTCCCCTAGTGATATAATACTTAGTCGTACCAATGTTACAAAATGGAAGATGGAACAATAGCATTACATCCGGCGAAAAGGTTTTTAAACAACATAATAGTACTGCCCACACATGGATAGAAAATAAACAAATGCTGGAAGGGAGGCAAGTATCCCGCAATACAAGGCGTCCATTTGATAAAGTTTACACGGACAAAAAATCAGATTAGATCTCAAGCACTAGGGAGCCATAAGGCTGCCATTAGGCATGGAAAGAAGCACAGGATGGCTGATGAAAGGAACACAGGGTCCATAGAAAAATAATTACCATGTGGTAAGCGTAAATAGCTCAGAGTGGGTGACCCCACGCGTATCGCCACCTAAAGTGGCTTCATCAGGGAAAGGTGCTAGAGTGTGGAGAGAGACGCCTATATATATTGTAAATAGAGACAACAAATACACCCACCTGTGGTGCTGGTAACACCGCCCGGCTAGCAATACAAAGCGTCATGTATGCGCTCGCGCAGTAAGGACAACGGAGGCTTGCAGAGATCAAAAAGCGGCTGAGCACAAGGCGTCCCTTGTGCGCATGCGCAGAGCTCTGCAAAGCTCGTACAAGGAGACTACACATCAAGGAAAGTCTCCCCTGCAGTGCTACCATATATAGAAAGGAACCCGTGCGTCTGCACTGGATGGAGGCCACAAATATATAGTATTATTATAGAAATGCTATGAACGTCGATTATGTATATACATATGTAGAGCCCTTCAGGTGCGGTGCAGCAGGGTATTACCCTTAGGGACTGCACGGGATGGAACGGTCGGGTCACAGGTAGGGAACCTTCGTTTTGAGATTTGCCGTGACGCCACTCTCAGAATGGCGGTCAGTGAGGACCACCACTGCAGGTTAAGGGATGCCTGGGGCTGATGGTGGGTGCAGTCAGTATAGTAGCCTCCTGAGAGTGAGGCAAGCCCCAGGCCCCTGAGTATGTGTGTGGGACCACAGGTCGCAGAATGACTCAAACACAGTCCAAGTAGTCTTTTAACGTGTTTACTCACTGTTTAGAGGTCACGGTGAGATGCCCGGGCGACACTGTGATAACCAGGTGGAACCAGGAATTCCAAGAGGCCGTTCTGAGGGTAGCTGTCCACTCGCCCTCCTTGCACTCTTTCTGTTTGGGAGGATCCCTTGCCTGAAGCGTGGTAGGACTCCTCCAGGGAAGCTGTTACTACCCTGTTCCCCTCTCTCTGGCCCGTCTGCCGGCAGCGTGGCCTTGGTGGGATGGCTTCTGGCCCTGTCCCCTTATGGGCCTGGTGATTGCTGCTTGGCTCGAGCTCTGTGTAGTCGTGGTGAGGGCATGAAGTACCCCCCCCACCTGTAGGTTAAGCAGCTCTGGATGATTTGCTGCCCGTACTGGGGATCTGTTTCCCCTTGCGTGCTCGGATACCAGGATCTCCGTACTCAGCCACCCCTCTCTCTGGATGTCTTTCAGGCCGACCCACGGTGCCCTTTCTCCCCCGCTTTCAGCTACTGCACTCCTCAGGACCTGTCTTACACGAGAGCCCCTCTGCTCCCTTCCACACACCTCAACCTTCAGCTCCCGACTTTTCTCACTTCCTCTCTGCCCTGCTTCCTAGCAACCAGCCTCGGAGCACACCCCTTGCTGGGAATTGAAAGTTAACCCCTACTGGCTACCCAAGGGTCCCCTCTAGTGATGTGGGAGACCTGGTCACTATGTGTTTGTGTGTGCACCTCATCCTGGCCTTTGGAGATTACCTGGAGGCATTGTCCCCGCATGGGTGCAATACTCTGTGGTGCCTGACCAGGTCAGGGGCGCCACACATATATTTATAAAGCAGGTGAGGTCCGGTGCTGGACATTAAAACGAGCAACAAATTGGTAGTATGAATGCATATATATATATATAAATACATATAAATATATGCTCAGCACCAACATGAAAAGATGCCAAAGTACAAGGCAAGGAGCAGGTACAGGATGGACATATCTCAAAAAGGAGCAATTGTAAAAACGGGGGGGGGGAAATATATATATATATATATATATATATCAGAGGACTATATTACTTTATTAAAGAAGTGTAATATTCCAAACACCCCATCACATATCGTTAAAGTTGCAATCATGCATGATGCAGATATCATATATACAGTATTCGCAAATTGCGCAAGGAGAGCAACAGTCAGAGACAGTGTTCCATGGATTACCTCACCAATAAATAAACGGACCCCTGTTAGTACTATTAGATCCATACAAAGCTAAAAAGGAAAGAATCTGCAAGAGAATGGACAGATCAAAGGTAAGGTGAACAGAGAGGCTACCATGTTACAGAATATGAGATTTCACAAGGAGAGAATCACATGGGAGACACGCAGACCAAAATATGATGGGAAAAGGGGGGAGGCATACTGGTTAGAGACCAATTAGAACATGATGGTATCAAAAAAAGGGGGGGGTTGTGGGGGGTTAAAAATCAACCCAACTGATGATCAAATAAGGGATAATGTAAGGGGAGGGGAGGAGGGGGGGTGCGGCAGGCTTGTATGCACACCAGCAACTGACAAAATGGCTTAAAGCTTAAATGATATATACACCATCAAAAGGACATGCACCACACATTTGCTTGTATAAGGCTTAGTAGATCATAAGTCCGTAAGATCATTGGACGTAAGGGACGGCCAAATCCAAGAATGAGGATCCAAATGGTTCACAGCCAGATATTGATCCAAAAAAGTCTCTTTGAAATTCAGATGGATAGACCAAGGTGAGTAGGAGGCTGTACCATATACAGGAAAGGGAATCCAGACACTTGATGTTGAGTGGAGCAGAGGAAGGACCTAAATAAAGGTAAAGAGAGAATCAATTGATCAATAAATAAGACATCAGCCCAAGAAACCAGTGGAGAGTAACTCTTCATTCAGACCCCGAGGAGCCACTGAGTTTAACTTAAAGATCTAACGAACCTCATTCTGGAGGAGCCATTTCGTACACGTACCACCTCTAGCATTGCTTGTATGCTTCTGAAGACCATAGACCCGAGTACCACGTGGGTGGCCGCGATGATAGGTAAGAAAGTGAGCGGCTACCGGAGTCAGTGGTTTACCTTGTCTAGAATCAGATGCTGCAAGATTAATGGTAGAAAAGTGCTTCTGGATCCGTTTACGCAATTCCTGCGTGGTTTGTCCAACGTAAATCTTGTCACAGGAGCATACCATGCAGTAGACGACATTTTTACTCTTGCAGTTGATATAGGAGTAGATGGAGTGATCCGAAGAGTCCTGAGGATTATGAAACATGTGATGAGTAGATTGCATATACCCACATTTATTACAATCCCCGCATGGAAAAGAGCCCTTCAAGGTAATACCACGCTGGAGTTTGTGCGTGGGTCTAGTGAAGTGGCTACGTGTTAGAAGATCCTTCAAGTTTGGGGCTCGACGGGCAGTGAGGAGGCGATGTGGAGCGGTCACCAAAGACGTTTGCGTGTCAGTAGTTAATATCGGCCAGTGCCTTTGTAGAATCTCTCTTACCTTCCTCCACTCATTGTTATAAGTAGTGATGAATCTCACAAAGCCATCCTTTGGTCTGGAAGATGTTCTGGTCAAAGAAACTTGAGTCTCGGACTTGGCCCTTTTGGTAGGCCTGCGAGATCACCCTTTTGGGATACCCGCGATCCACAAACCTGCGGGTGAGATTGGAGGCCTGTTGGAAGAAATCGCTGTCCTGGCTACAATTCCGTCTGACCCATAGGAATTGACCAGTAGGTATACCTGATTTGATGTGTGATGGATGGAAGCTCGTGAAATGAAGGAGACTATTCGTAGCGGTGGATTTCCTATAAAGATTGGTTGAAAGTATGCCATCCTTAATTGAAATCTCCAAATCAAGAAATGTGACAGCTGTAGACGAGATGCTGTGGGTGAGGAAAATGTTAAGAGTGTTAGCATTAAGATCTGAAATAAAGGCAAGACACTCTTCCTCAGTAGCCTTCCAAATGAACAGCACATCGTCTATATAACGATGCCAGGCCAGTACCCGCTCCTGAAAGTCGCAAGATGGAAAAACAATAGTGGATTCCCACCACCCCAAAAAGAGATTAGCGAAAGAAGTTGCGCAACGCGCACCCATGGCCACTCCAGAGATTTGTCTATAGTAGGTGCGGTCAAACAGAAAATAGTTGTGGCACAGTATGAAATCCAGGAGATCCACCAAAAACGAGTTGCGCATGCAGTCCGACTGGGTCTGTAGATCCAAAAAATAAGAGACAGCCCGCATGCCATCCGTGTGTCGGATGTTAGTATATAGGGATTCGACGTCACAGGTGACCAAAAGGGCACCCGGAGGTAGAAGAATCCCTTGACACACTTTGACCATGTGGGTGGTGTCCTGGACAAATGACGGGAGTTTGTTGACCAATGATTGTAAAAAGAAGTCAACATAAGTGCTGGCCTTTTCACACAAACTCCCTATACTGGCCACAATAGGTCTACCCGGAGGTCTAGTTGTGGACTTGTGGACCTTTGGCAACATGTAAAAAAGTGGGGGTAACGGGATCACTGACCCACATGTACTGTTTTTCCTTATCTGTGATGATGCCCAAACGATGGGCAGATGACAGGAGATGGTGCAATTTAGATAGAAACACCTTTGTTGGATCAGAAGGCAACTTAATATAGAATGATATATACAGATATATACAGATTCTAAACACCGACAGTGACCCTATGGATATGAATCATCTCCAGGTAAGGGATTCCTTGCAAATTATTAACTTGTCTTCACATCCTCTATCCGCACTGGAAACTTCAGTGCTGGAGAGAAGTCTCACCTTCTCACCTACTCATGGGTGTGACAAGTTTGTGCTCATTAAGGATTTCTACCTGTTTTGTCGGAACCTCATCTTCCAGGTTATGTACAAGAGGCCGCAACTTATGGACAAATTGGAACATGATGAACAACAAGCCTTTCAAGACCTCCTCGACTTGTTGGATGAGAGCTCAGAGGCTCCTACCAGACGTCCCTTTCCCCTTCGGAACAAATCTGTGGCTACCCCTTCATTCTCCTTGGTACCGGCTATCAAAATTTTCTTTGAACTGGTAAGAAATGATTTTACCAAGCTTACTTCCAGCACCCCTAGGGCTCCAAACTTGTCGGTCTCTGAAAATAGGGCCATTCGGCAGCTTCAGAACAACAACAGCTTCCTCATCAAGGAAGCAGACAAAGGGGCTAACGTGGTTCTCTGGCCCACCTATATGTACCTAGAGGAAGCTCACAGACAACTTAACAATACATCATTCTATATTAAGTTGCCTTCTGATCCAACAAAGGTGTTTCTATCTAAATTGCACCATCTCCTGTCATCTGCCCATCGTTTGGGCATCATCACAGATAAGGAAAAACAGTACATGTGGGTCAGTGATCCCGTTACCCCCACTTTTTACATGTTGCCAAAGGTTTTATTGATTAGCAAGCTGGACGTGGTAGTAGAGATAATAGATAATATAGCGATATACCACTAACTGAATAAAATACGCCTAAAATATACCTTTTATTAATAATTATTTAAAACCATATTGAATGGTAAAATCATGACAAACTAGCACATGCCACCGTATGGTAGGACGAGAGAATATGGGGTACTCCCTCACTTCATACACCATACACACAGCTGTTTACTTGGATATATCAATATGTGTGCAATGCAAAGCACACTTATCTCACAGTTTTTTCCTTATAGACATATCCTACAGCTTTCCCAACAAACAGTGACTCACATAGTATACAGCATAACACTGTCAACCACCCACCGTCAGGAACGCCCAAATATAAAAAGAGGAACGATCTCACCACGGTATTGGTGTTGATTTAAACGGGGTCACTGTTTAAACATCAGATTAATGGGTCGTTTCTGGGTCCCCCGGTTTTCTTTCCCAGGTACTCCATAGGATCCAGTTCTCAAACCCTTTCTGACTCAATAAGCGCTCAACTCTCAACGCGTTTCCCTACTCATCAGGAGAGCGGCGTATACGGATGCAGAGAGTGTCCTCACACCACTGGACACATGCTATTAAAAAAGAACAATAATCAGTCTCAAAAAAACTTTACAGTGATAGTGGGCTAGCGGTGTTCCCCTATAGCCTACTTACCGCACTTATGGCCTCCCCCGTGTACCGACCTACACAGCCATATAACGTCTGCTAGACCGCGGGTATTTAAAGCCGCCGCTATGGCGTGTGACGTCACTTCCGTCTAACCAGCACATGACCGGAAGTTGTAAGCGCCACCCGATGACGCGTGCGCGTCACCATAACGCATGGTGGAACGCAACCCACTGCGCATGCGCGGTCGCAGTGGGAGCGTATGCTCCCCGTACAAACTCAAATTTCTTTAACCCCATCATTTCTGAATGGGTGAATGGTGCCGGGATTAAGGGACAATTCCCTCAACTACCATGCAGTTATGGAAACCCGCCGCAGTGTGGTAACCACCAAACCGCCGGCGGGTAGTCCAGATGAATAAAGCCAAAGCCCATAAGGCAAGGAAATGCTCATTTCTTCAGTATAGAAACAGAGACAAAGTGAAACCCCCCCTAGGAAAGAAATTCATTGTATAGGTCAGTGCTACCCCAAAAATTAACTTTAAAAACAGATTCCAAAAACGCCATTTCTTTATAAACTTTCAACTCGGGACCAGGACCACTCCAGATCATTTTGACAAGGCTCTACCGGGGCAGGAGAAAAAGAGAACCCTTCACCAAACTACCTACTAATCTCATAACACTAGTCCCAATTATCTCCTACCTATCATGTGGGGGTCGGCACCCTAAAAAGACGGTGATTGGTGCCCCCACTCGGCCGACGACTGGCCCTCCTAATCACTGAGCCTAACCACTACACAAAGGGTGCAAAGGACAGTGTTTCATTCAAGCCCCTCGGTTTTGTAGTGCCCAGCCAGTAGATCCATTTGGTTTCTTGCCTCAAGATCCTGTTGTCCCAATCCCCCCCCCTTGGTGGCACTGGTATCACATCAATTCCCTGAAAGGAGATGAATCTAGAGTCTCCCTGATGTTCATCATTGATGTGCCGTGCCAGAGAGGTATCATTTTTTAATCTGATATCCCGGAGGTGTTCTCCTATTCTTCTTCTCAGCTCCCTCTTGGTTTTTCCTACGTATTCCTTATTACATCTACAAGTCGCTTTGTAGATGACTCCTCTAGATTTACAATTTATGAAGGTCTTAATTTCATATTCTTTATTCATTACGTTCGAAAAAAAGTGCTTCCCAGTTTTTATATAATTACAGGCTAGACAATTACCACATCTATAGCACCCATTCACCTCACTTGGAAGCCATGTTTTTTTCTGGCTGTTGTTTTTGGGGGTAGAAAAATGGCTATGTACCAATCTTTCTTTTATCGAGCGCGCCTTTTTATAGGTAACCGATGGAAAGTCTGTCAGAAGTGGAGCAATATCCTCATCCATTTTCAAAATGGACCAATGTTTTTTGAGTATGTTACGTACCTCCTCTGCGCCATTGTTGTAAGTTGTGATGAACCTTATGGGTTCCTCTTTTTTATGCTCTCCTAATGGGGTACTCAAGATCTTATTTCTCTCTCTAGACCTTACTTCTGAGAATGCCTGATTAATAACCTTACTTGGGTATCCTCTATCTTTTAGACGATCATTCAGATCCGCTGACTGTTTGAGAAAAAGCCCCTCCTCCGAGCAATTCCTCTTCAATCTTAAAAATTGCCCCTTTGGGATGCCTTTTTTAAGGCTCGTGGGATGCCCGCTCTCCCATCGCAGTAAAGAGTTTGTTGCGGTGGGTTTTCGGTATGTGCTTGTAACGATCTCACCGCCTTCATTTTTTTCTATCAATACATCCAAGAACGGTAGTTTCTTATTATTCACCTCAAAAGTGAACCTCAGGCCCAGGTTGTTATCATTAAGTATCGATACCATCTCCGAGAGTTCAGTCTCTGTCCCTCTCCACAGCATGAAAACATCGTCGATAAAACGACACCAAAGGAGAATTTTGTCTCTATCAATCATAGACTCCTCTCCGAACACCACAGTCTCCTCCCACCAACCCAGGGTTAGATTTGCATACGATGGGGCACTAGGACTCCCCATCGCAGTCCCCCTGAGCTGGTGGAAGAAGGATCCCCCAAACAAAAATGTATTGCATTTCAGACCAAAGTCCAACAATTCCAACACAAATTGGTTGTGGTGTACAAACTGCCTACCCCTTTTTTTTAGGAAGTATTCAATTGCTCTTAGCCCTACACCATGTTCAATCGATGAGTATAGGGATTCAACATCTATACTCACTAGTAGGGTATCATCATCAATCATCACGTCTTCCAGTTTTCTCAAAAGATCGGTGGTGTCTCTTAAATATGAGTCCAGGGCCAGAACAAAAGGTCTCAAAATTTTATCAATGTAGAGACCTGAGTTCTGAGTAATACTGCCTATCCCTGACACAATAGGTCTCCCCTTTAGGGGTTCAAGACCCTTGTGAATCTTGGGTAGACAGTAAAACGTCGGGATAATCGGGAAAGCCGGAAGCATGAAGTCAAACTCGGTTTTATCAATCAGATTATCAGTTATGGCTCTAGAGAGAATATCCTTCAATCGTCCAAGGTATCCACCTGTGGGATTTTCCCTGATTCTCTCATAGCCATTCTTATCATTTAGAATCTTAAGACACATTTCTTCATACTGGCTAACATCCATTAAAACAATGTTGCCCCCTTTATCTGATTGTTTAACCACGATCTCATTATTCCTTTCCAGACCCAACAGACAATCCATCTCGACCTTAGTCAAGTTATATCTCTTCCTGTGTGTAATAATTAGTGATTCCAGATCTCTCGTCACCAAGTTACAAAAAACGTCAATTGATGTTGTTTCGTTTACAGTGGGTGGCATCTTCTTACTTTTGAGTTTCAGGTCCGTGAAAGGGCCCTTTCCCTCAGCATTCGGAATAGGGTCTTCTAGACTGAATAATAACCTCACATCATCTAATATCTCTAGTGGAATGCCCTGTTCTCTACAGATTTTCTTATTCTCGTTACAAAAGAATTTCTTCCACCTTAGCTTTCTCACAAAGAGATTAAGATCCTTTATGGCCTCAAAAAGGTTGAAATCAGAGGTAGGTACAAACGATAACCCTTTGCTCAGTACTGCCATTTCAGGGGGTGACAGAACTTTTTTAGACAAGTTTATGATCTGAGCGGCTCCACCTGGGGAAATCCCCCTCCTCCCTGGTTTTTTTTGCTCCGTAAAAAATGTCCCTGCTCTAAAAAATGGCCTGGGTTATATGCACCCCTATTCTGATGCCTACCTCTCCCCTTGAATTTATTTTTTCGATTTCTCCCAGCTCCCTCAGTGTCTGAAAAATCTGTATCGGTTGAAGTGCCTTCAGTTTCACTGGGTTTTCCAAACCTTTGTACTGGAAAGCTATAGGCCTTATTTTCTCTGAAGTCCTGAACGTCTCTTATGTAAAATTTATGTTTTTTTTCTTTTAAATGGTACTGATGTTTCTCAATGACGTTCTGTAATGTGGTTTCCTTTACAGCAAAATCTGTATCCCCACTAAACTTCCTCGTAATTTCTGTTTGCTCTTTCAACAGGGCATCTAGATTACTCAAGTTCTTTTTTTCTTCCTCTAATAATAAGGTCATTAATTTCAACGAGCACTCTGTTACCTCCCTTTGCCAGCTCGTGATTAACTCGGAGTTTTTGTACCTATAGTTTGGAGTCAATGATATCCTTAAATTTCTCGGGACAATTTTATCTTTCAAATAGCATTCAAGAGATTGGAACTCCCACCAAGATGTTACCCTATTCTTATAAATTTTTGTCAATTCTCTGAACGCCCCATTAATTGAGGGTGTATATTTCTTTTGTACAAAATTTCCTTCCGAAAAGACTTCCCTTGCCTCTGAAACCCAAACACTCGTGTCAATTCCGGTTGCCAAGAAGCCAGCCATATCCCAGAATACAAATTATTGATTAGCAAGCTGGACGTGGTAATAGAGATGACTTCCGGTCATGTGCTGGTTAGACGGAAGTGACGTCACACGCCATAGCGGCGGCGGCTTTAAATACCCGCGGTCTAGCAGACGTTATATGGCTGTGTAGGTCGGTACACGGGGGAGGCCATAAGTGCGGTAAGTAGGCTATAGGGGAACACCGCTAGCCCACTATCACTGTAAAGTGTTTTTGAGACTGATTATTGTTCTTTTTTTAATAGCATGTGTCCAGTGGTGTGAGGACACTCTCTGCATCCGTATACGCCGCTCTCCTGATGAGTAGGGAAACGCGTTGAGAGTTGAGCGCTTATTGAGTCAGAAAGGGTTTGAGAACTGGATCATATGGAGTACCTGGGAAAGAAAACCGGGGGACCCAGAAACGACCCATTAATCTGATGTTTAAACAGTGACCCCGTTTAAATCAACACCAATACCGTGGTGAGATCGTTCCTCTTTTTATATTTGGGCGTTCCTGACGGTGGGTGGTTGACAGTGTTATGCTGTATACTATGTGAGTCACTGTTTGTTGGGAAAGCTGTAGGATATGTCTATAAGGAAAAAACTGTGAGATAAGTGTGCTTTGCATTGCACACATATTGATATATCCAAGTAAACAGCTGTGTGTATGGTGTATGAAGTGAGGGAGTACCCCATATTCTCTCGTCCTACCATACGGTGGCATGTGCTAGTTTGTCATGATTTTACCATTCAATATGGTTTTAAATAATTATTAATAAAAGGTATATTTTAGGTGTATTTTATTCAGTTAGTGGTATATCGCTATATTATATATGTTGCCAAAGGTCCACAAGTCCACAACTAGACCTCCGGGTAGACCTATTGTGGCCAGTATAGGGAGTTTGTGTGAAAAGGCCAGCACTTATGTTGACTTCTTTTTACAATCATTGGTCAACAAACTCCCGTCATTTGTCCAGGACACCACCCACATGGTCAAAGTGTGTCAAGGGATTCTTCTACCTCCGGGTGCCCTTTTGGTCACCTGTGACGTCGAATCCCTATATACTAACATCCGACACATGGATGGCATGCGGGCCGTCTCTTATTTTTTGGATCTACAGACCTAGCCGGACCGCATGCGCAACTCGTTTTTGGTGGATCTCCTGGATTTCATACTGTGCCACAACTATTTTCTGTTTGACCGCACCTACTATAGACAAATCTCTGGAGTGGCCATGGGTGCGCGTTGCGCACCTTCTTTCGCTAATCTCTTTTTGGGGTGGTGGGAATCCACTATTGTTTTTCCATCTTGCGACTTTCAGGAGCGGGTACTGGCCTGGCATCGTTATATAGACGATGTGCTGTTCATTTGGAAGGCTACTGAGGAAGAGTGTCTTGCCTTTATTTCAGATCTTAATGCTAACACTCTTAACATTTTCCTCACCCACAGCATCTCGTCTACAGCTGTCACATTTCTTGATTTGGAGATTTCAATTAAGGATGGCATACTTTCAACCAATCTTTATAGGAAATCCACCGCTACGAATAGTCTCCTTCATTTCACGAGCTTCCATCCATCACACATCAAATCAGGTATACCTACTGGTCAATTCCTACGGGTCAGATGGAATTGTAGCCAGGACAGCGATTTCTTCCAACAGGCCTCCAATCTCACCCGCAGGTTTGTGGATCGCGGGTATCCCAAAAGGGTGATCTCGCAGGCCTACCAAAGGGCCAAGTCCGAGACTCAAGTTTCTTTGACCAGAACATCTTCCAGACCAAAGGATGGCTTTGTGAGATTCATCACTACTTATAACAATGAGTGGAGGAAGGTAAGAGAGATTCTACAAAGGCACTGGCCGATATTAACTACTGACACGCAAACGTCTTTGGTGACCGCTCCACATCGCCTCCTCACTGCCCGTCGAGCCCCAAACTTGAAGGATCTTCTAACACGTAGCCACTTCACTAGACCCACGCACAAACTCCAGCGTGGTATTACCTTGAAGGGCTCTTTTCCATGCGGGGATTGTAATATATGTGGGTATAATCTACTCATCACATGTTTCATAATCCTCAGGACTCTTCGGATCACTCCATCTACTCCTATATCAACTGCAAGAGTAAAAATGTCGTCTACTGCATGGTATGCCCCTGTGACAAGATTTACTTTGGACAAACCACGCAGGAATTGCGTAAACGGATCCAGAAGCACTTTTCTACCATTAATCTTGCAGCATCTGATTCTAGACAAGGTAAACCACTGACTCCGGTAGCCGCTCACTTTCTTACCTATCATCGCGACCACCCACATGGTACTCGGGTCTATGGTCTTCAGAAGCATACAAGCAATGCTAGAGGTGGTACGTGTACGAAATGGCTCCTCCAGAATGAGGCTCGTTGGATCTTTAAGTTAAACTCAGTAGCTCCTCGGGGTCTGAATGAAAAGTTACTCTTCACTGGTTTCTTGGGCTGATGTCTTATTTATCGATCAATTGATTCTCTCTTTACCTTTATTTAGGTCCTTCCTCTGCTCCACTCAACATCAAGTGTCTGGATTCCCTTTGCTGTATATGGTACAGCCTCCTACTCACCTTGGTCTATCCATCTGAATTTCAAAGAGACTTTTTTGGATCAATATCTGGCTGTGAACCATTTGGATCCTCATTCTTGGATTTGGCCGTCCCTTACGTCCAATGATCTTACGGACTTATGATCTACTAAGCCTTATACAAGCAAATGTGTGGTGCCTGCCGCGCCCCCCCCCCCCCTCCCCTCCCCTTACATTATCCCTTATTTGATCATCAGTTGGGTTGATTTTTAACCCCCCACAACCCCCCCCTTTTTTTGATACCATCATGTTCTAATTGGTCTCTAACCAGTATGCCTCCCCCCTTTTTCCATCATATTTTGGTCTGCGTGTCTCCCATGTGATTCTCTCCTTGTGAAATCTCATATTCTGTAACATGGTAGCCTCTCTGTTCACCTTACCTTTGATCTGTCCATTCTCTTGCAGATTCTTTCCTTTTTAGCTTTGTATGGATCTAATAGTTCTAACAGGGGTCCGTTTATTTATTGGTGAGGTAATCCATGGAACACTGTCTCTGACTGTTGCTCTCCTTGCGCAATTTGCGAATACTGTATATATGATATCTGCATCATGCATGATTGTAACTTTAACGATATGTGATGGGGTGTTTGGAATATTACACTTCTTTAATAAAGTAATATAGTCCTCTGATATATATATATATATATATTTTTTTTTTTACCCCCCATTTTTACAATTGCTCCTTTTTGAGATATGTCCATCCTGTACCTGCTCCTTACCTTGTACTTTGGCATCTTTTCATTTTGGTGCTGAGCATATATTTATATGTATTTATATATATATGCATTCATACTACCAATTTGTTGCTCGTTTTAATGTCCAGCACTGGACCTCACCTGCTTTATAAATATATGTATATACATAATCGACGTTCATATCAGCATTTCTATAATAATACTATATATTTGTGGCCTCCATCCAGTGCAGACGCACGGGTTCCTTTCTATATATGGTAGTGTGAAGCCCCGCTAGTATGTGTCGGTGCATTACCTTCAGGGACTCCACTCAGCTGGATCTGGTCACAGGTAGGAGATCTTCTTCTTGTCGTGACGCCACTCTCAGTATTGCGGCCAGTAGGGACCGCCACTGCAGGTTGAGGGACGCCTGGGGCTGATGGTGAGTGCAGTTAGTTGGAATAGCCTCCTGAGAGTGAGGCAAGCCCCAGGGCCCTGTGTAGGTGCGTAGAACCACAAGGCGCAGAATAACTCCACACAGGCAGAATGTCTTTCAGGGTTTTTACTCACTTCAGGTGGCAGGGTGAGTAACCCGGGCGTAGCTGGGATGAACCAGGCGGGAACCAGGTATCCTTCAGGCTGACTTCTGATGGTGACTACCAACTCGCCTTCCTTAGCCCTTGGTGGTTTGGGGTAACCCCGACTTTTAGTCCCTATGGGGGTCACCCAGGGAAGTTGCTGAAGCCTCACTCCCCTTCGTTTGCCGTTTGCTTGTGGCCTGGACCAGCTCACTCCAGCTGCTTGCCTCCTGTGAGCTATGGGCCCTAACTGTGGCTACGTGGCTGCGGCTTTTGTGGTGTTGTGGTGTGGGCTTTGAGGGCCCCACACCGGCAGGTTTAGCAGGGAAAGGTGGATCTATCCCCACTCCGGGATCTGCCGCCCGTTTGGGCCTGGTTCTCCCTAGCAGTCTCCTTACTTCCCACTCTGTGCTCTCTCTCTAGCTGGAGATGGGTTTCGGGTAGCACTCCTAGGTGACCGTTCTCCCCCGTCGGTAGCCACTGCGCGGACGCTGTCAGACTACAGCAGCCCAGGGGAAGGGGTCAGCTCTCCTCGGAGCTCCCTGGACTCTGCTCTGAACCGGCTCACATCTGGGACCTTCACTGCTGCTCCTGTCTGAGCTTCACTTTCCTGCTCCTCACTCCTCCACACTCTGCTGCAGACTCTAGACTGTTTACTCCTCCTTCTCTTTTCCCTTTTTGTGCCTGCCTACGCCACCTAGCAACCAGATTCTCTTACCACACCCCTTGAGAGGAGATGGAGGCTTTTGGCCCCCTCCACTATTCCAGTGAAGGTGAAGGCTTTTCCCCCTCCTGGGATCCCCAGGGGTCCTCTCATGGGTACATGTGTGAGACCTGATCACTATGCGCCTGTGTTCCACACCCCGGTCAGCCTTCTGGATTACCTGTATTGTACTGTCCCCAGCATGGGTGCAGTACTCAGTGGTGCCTGACCAGGTCAGGGGCGCCACATTCCCCCTTAGTTATCACCAGCACGTCCTCGGGCTGCAAGACAACATTTTAAAATGCATAAAACATTAAAACATGGTAAAACATTTTTAAAAGCACCAGGTACCATACATCACCACCCTCCACCCACAAGTCCGTTAACCCACCCAAAACCCTTTCACGTTGGCCGCGACTTCAGCCACTTCTGGCAGGATGTAGAGGCGGCTTTCATGGTTTGGTGGTCTTCAGGGTATACCTGGCCTGGTGGATCCGCGCCTTCAGCCTCTTCTGGCAGGATGCAGAGGCGGCCTCCACAGTTGGTGCTGACCAGGTACCCTCTTTGTGGTGGAGAGCCAGGCCCCATAAACAGGCATGCTCTCTGGTCGCAGGTAAGCCAAGGCCCTATATACGGACGGGCTCCCTGGTTGCAGACGAGCCAAGCCCCTAAACAGGCTGACTCTGGTGGTGGTGGTGCCCTCTGGTGTAACTATTTACACTGCGAGAGTTTGTGGCTATAGCCAGTTCATAGCCTTAAGGTTCATTTCTCACATTAGTTTATGTGGGCACATTGCTTAAACTTGAACTTTTAAAACGTTGCAAAACAAACTTTCCAACTGGTCAAAACTTGCTGTACTTTACTTGAACTTATGCAGACTCCTCTTCACCAGGGCTTGGGCCTGTAGGGCTGCGGCACCTGTTGCTTTCTTGACCTTTTTCCTCATCTGTAGTGGTCTCATCATTAGGTCTTTGGTCTTTTCTTTCTTTATTACTGTCTTTCCTTTCTTCTTTGGGACATGGTACTACATCTAGCGTGTACCAGCCTCTTTCGCCTTGATGCAGGGTAAACTGTACGGAGTCTCCCATTCTCAGGTTTCTGCCAGGGTGTCCTCTGGGCAGATGAGCTCTCACATCTCTTCTATTGACGAAGATACCTTCTTTGATACCAGGTGCAACAATGAACCCGTATCCTGACTTTAGGCTAAAGTCCTCGACTACTCCTCGACAAAGGGGTCCTCTGACCTGGGCTTTGGCTCTTCTCAGGAACCGTTTCTCTTGTAGGTCTCTGGCCGTGACTTCTCTCTGCTCTGGGGATGGCGGTGCAGGGAAAGACTGGGTTCTACTGCGGCGCTGTGTCTTGCGGGCTGGATTCTGCGAAGTGCAGCTTACAAGCTCCCAGGTGAGGCTTTGGGGCAGATCTTCCTCAGCAGAAGGTGTCAGGTCTTCCTCGTCCCAGCGGGAATATGGCAACATCTCCGGCTCTGGGCATGGATCCACTGCTGGTGGCTCCTGAGTCAGCTCCTCAGTTTCCTGGCCTCCTCTCCCCCTTAGTTCTTCTTGGCACTCCTTTGGTGGCGGTGCTGGGGATGAACTTCCTTCAACAGGCCCAGGCGGGGGACTCTTTGGCGTGGTTGCTGCAGGGGTTGCCGGAATCCTCTTGGGGGTGTGCGGAGGGAGCATGTACTGGTCCACCAACCATTGTGGAAACTTGACCTCCATGTCAGCCTTCAGCTGCCAGTATGCGGGGTCCTCCCCCAGCGTGGGCTTTCCAGCAGGGACCTCTTTGGACTGGGGAGCGGTGTCTGCTCTGGCCTTGCAGGCCGGGGTAAGTGGTGATGCAATCTCTTGGCGGGCCGCGCTCGGCATGGCGGCGGCCTGGTCTTGGCGGGCCGCGCCCTGTATGGCGGCGGCCTGGTCTTGGCGGGCCGCGCCCTGTATGGCGGCGGCCTGGTCTTGGCGGGCCGCGCCCTGTATGGCGGCGGCCTGGTCTTGGCGGGCCGCGCCCTGTATGGCGGCGGCCTGGATCGGCGTCGCAGCTGCGATGGGATCTGTGCAGGCTGGGCTGGGCGTCGCTGCAGGGACCGGGTCTTGGTGGGCCGAGCAGGGCATCGCTGCGGCGGCCGGGGCTTGGCGGGCCGAGCAGGGCATCGCTGCGGCGGCCGGGGCTTGACGGGCCGAGCAGGGCATCGCTGCGGCGGCCGGGGCTTGACGGGCCGAGCAGGGCATCGCTGCGGCGGCCTGGGCTTGGCGGGCCGCACCTGGCGTGGCTGCGGCCTGGCTCAGCGTCGCCGCGCCGGGCGCCTCTTCAGGGACCGCGGGCGTGGCAGCAGGGGTCGGGGCATCCGGGCCGGCAGGGGTAATACTGGACTCACCCATCGGTGGCAGCATCGGGGTCTGAGTCGTCGCCGCTCGGTCTGGCGCTCGGCGCGCGGCTCTCCCTTCATAGGCCTGAACCGCGGCAGCCATCTCCAGAAGTTCCATGCGTTCTTCTCTGATCTGCTCCACGACCCGGGTCTCCAGTCGGTCGCAGAACTGGGCCAGCTCCCGATACCACCAGGCAGCGGAGCCCGGTTCTGGGTTTCTGCGGTCAGACGCCATTTCTTCTGCGCCCTCTCCTGCACGATTTCCCAGCAGTGGACTCGCCGTTGCCTCTAGTAGCAAGCTGTTCAGTTTCCGCTCTGCCTCTTTCAGCAGCTCCCCTCCCAGCAGCAGGCTTCTGGCTCCCTTTCTGTCCCGACGTCTCTGGACGCTTCCGCTCTCTTCACAAGCGAGGTTAGAACTCTGCAGGGGATCTCTGGGTAGCCACACCTCTTCGTGGGCGGTAACTTCTCCCAGCGCGGGCTGCTGTTCTTTTTCAGCGCGCTTTTCATGGTGGCAATATGGCGGCGCTTCCAATTTTTCAAGCGGACCGCCCAGGCACATGGTCACCTGTCTGGACAGGTCTAGTCCTTATCCTGTTCGTGACGCCAGATGTTGTGAAGCCCCGCTAGTATGTGTCGGTGCATTACCTTCAGGGACTCCACTCAGCTGGATCTGGTCACAGGTAGGAGATCTTCTTCTTGTCGTGACGCCACTCTCAGTATTGCGGCCAGTAGGGACCGCCACTGCAGGTTGAGGGACGCCTGGGGCTGATGGTGAGTGCAGTTAGTTGGAATAGCCTCCTGAGAGTGAGGCAAGCCCCAGGGCCCTGTGTAGGTGCGTAGAACCACAAGGCGCAGAATAACTCCACACAGGCAGAATGTCTTTCAGGGTTTTTACTCACTTCAGGTGGCAGGGTGAGTAACCCGGGCGTAGCTGGGATGAACCAGGCGGGAACCAGGTATCCTTCAGGCTGACTTCTGATGGTGACTACCAACTCGCCTTCCTTAGCCCTTGGTGGTTTGGGGTAACCCCGACTTTTAGTCCCTATGGGGGTCACCCAGGGAAGTTTCTGAAGCCTCACTCCCCTTCGTTTGCCGTTTGCTTGTGGCCTGGACCAGCTCACTCCAGCTGCTTGCCTCCTGTGAGCTATGGGCCCTAACTGTGGCTACGTGGCTGCGGCTTTTGTGGTGTTGTGGTGTGGGCTTTGAGGGCCCCACACCGGCAGGTTTAGCAGGGAAAGGTGGATCTATCCCCACTCCGGGATCTGCCGCCCGTTTGGGCCTGGTTCTCCCTAGCAGTCTCCTTACTTCCCACTCTGTGCTCTCTCTCTAGCTGGAGATGGGTTTCGGGTAGCACTCCTAGGTGACCGTTCTCCCCCGTCGGTAGCCACTGCGCGGACGCTGTCAGACTACAGCAGCCCAGGGGAAGGGGTCAGCTCTCCTCGGAGCTCCCTGGACTCTGCTCTGAACCGGCTCACATCTGGGACCTTCACTGCTGCTCCTGTCTGAGCTTCACTTTCCTGCTCCTCACTCCTCCACACTCTGCTGCAGACTCTAGACTGTTTACTCCTCCTTCTCTTTTCCCTTTTTGTGCCTGCCTACGCCACCTAGCAACCAGATTCTCTTACCACACCCCTTGAGAGGAGATGGAGGCTTTTGGCCCCCTCCACTATTCCAGTGAAGGTGAAGGCTTTTCCCCCTCCTGGGATCCCCAGGGGTCCTCTCATGGGTACATGTGTGAGACCTGATCACTATGCGCCTGTGTTCCACACCCCGGTCAGCCTTCTGGATTACCTGTATTGTACTGTCCCCAGCATGGGTGCAGTACTCAGTGGTGCCTGACCAGGTCAGGGGCGCCACAGTAGCACTGCAGGGGAGACTTTCCTTGATGTGTAGTCTCCTTGTACGAGCTTTGCAGAGCTCCGCGCATGCGCACAAGGGACGCCTTGTGCTCAGCCGCTTTTTGATCTCTGCAAGCCTCCGTTGTCCTTACTGCGCGAGCGCATACATGACGCTTTGTATTGCTAGCCGGGCGGTGTTACCAGCACCACAGGTGGGTGTATTTGTTGTCTCTATTTACAATATATATAGGCGTCTCTCTCCACACTCTAGCACCTTTCCCTGATGAAGCCACTTTAGGTGGCGATACGCGTGGGGTCACCCACTCTGAGCTATTTACGCTTACCACATGGTAATTATTTTTCTATGGACCCTGTGTTCCTTTCATCAGCCATCCTGTGCTTCTTTCCATGCCTAATGGAAGCCTTATGGCTCCCTAGTGCTTGAGATCTAATCTGATTTTTTGTCCGTGTAAACTCTATCAAATGGACGCCTTGTATTGCGGGATACTTGCCTCCCTTCCAGCATTTGTTTATTTTCTATCCATGTGTGGGCAGTACTATTATGTTGTTTAAAAACCTTTTCGCCGGATGTAATGCTATTGTTCCATCTTCCATTTTGTAACATTGGTACGACTAAGTATTATATCACTAGGGGACTCCTCTCCACTATACAATTTGGCCGTGTCATATGTGGTTAGTTCGAGAGGTATTACAAGTGTTCCATGCTGATTGCGGCGTCAGCAGATAGGCTACCCAGTTTTCTATTTTCGGCTCCCTGCACACCAGCATGGTTATATTGCTTTTTCAACATACTGGCTACCTGTTTGTATTTCTTACAACTTAGTACATGTCCATGTTTTGTTACTATGGTTATTGCTGTCCCTTTCATGGTTTTGGTTCTATAGAACCACCTGTACTGACAGGGTCTGTGTATATTCTATCCCTAGTTTTGGGCCTTTCAGTACTATCTCTTGGCATTCCTCCTGCAATACTCATATATAGCACAGGTGACGGATTGATTCCTTTTGTCTGGTGTATTGTGCCTACTTTCTTTATGGCATTAGACTTATAGGTACACATGGTATCATATCATGTACTTCTGATTGTTTATACTTGCGCATCTGTATTTAAATACATATATCCTACCTCATGTTTGTACATGTATAATCTTCTATTGCCATGTATTTTGGTTCAAGCCTCGCTCAGAGTGTGCTGTCCTACATGTCTTTTTAGATGTTTTTACCCCTGTGTGTTTTTGAATAAAGCCTATTTATAATCTCCATCATTGTTGTAGGTGTGCCCTTGATTTATATGCGGTATCTGTTCTCTTCCCTTCAAACTAAAAACCTTGTCACCACCCTCCAGGTTTGATGTCCACACCAGGGGGGCAGAGCCAGGAAGTTGGCTCCGCCCAAAGAGGAGTTCACAGGCCTGGAGGCAGGAAAACACCCAGTCAAGTTCAGGTTCTAGGAGAGAGTAGTCTAGACTCAGTAGTCTACTCAGACCCAGTATAAAGCCCTGAACTGGCAGGGCCGAGTCGAATCAACTGATTGCGGACTGTACTTAAGGACCTATCCCACACAAGCCCCGTTAGAAGACAACAGCCCAACCATACAGGGTAAAACCACCGCCAAGGCATAGATACCCAAAGGGCCAGCGTCTGCGGGCAAACGGGCTCCTACGGCATATACAAGTTGGGAAGAGGACTACCGGTGTCTAGGCATAGGAGTCAAACATTTACACACAGAGGTGCAGGAGAAAGGCAGAAA
Organism: Anomaloglossus baeobatrachus; assembly: GCF_048569485.1. NCBI lineage: Eukaryota > Metazoa > Chordata > Amphibia > Anura > Aromobatidae > Anomaloglossus > Anomaloglossus baeobatrachus. The sequence goes on along the minus strand of NC_134356.1, from coordinate 115,942,602 downwards.
CCACCAACCTATTCTGGGAGAAGCTGCAGCCGGCATCCATTCATCACTCCATTTGGTTTGCCAAAGACTCCAGTGTCTGGTGTCATAGTGAGTACACCAGTGCCTTCGGGCCACGCACCGCACCGTACCACAACACTTCACCCTGCATCCCGGCCTTCGCCAACCGGGCCCCGGGACCAACACCCCCTACCCACGGAGGGGTCAACACCTAGCTGCGCCATTACACCGCTCCCGGAAGCCCCCATACTTTCACCGCAGCGGTGGTGTCTATAATCACCACAACCCGTGGGTGGCGTCACGAACTTACATCCCAAACCAGACCACCGTGGCCCCGGCCGTGGAACTCCTCACTCAAGTCCCCGCGTGTAGCGCCAACTCCCTTGCAGAACGACGTAACCCCCGGGTCCGTGAGAGGCTCGAGACACCACTCGCAGTACGAGCATGGATCCGAGCAGCTCGGCGGTCGCAGCCGAGCTCGCAGGGCGGTACACTTACAGCACAAACCTTATCTCACTACCAGAGGCTCTAGAGAAGACCAGGTAGCTGCTTAGTCATGCCTCTCTAGGATAAGCCCGAAATCCACATACCAGTCCGGGCCGGATCGGTCGTTGACGTTCCGTCCGTTACAGATATTTTACTCTGAGACCTTTGAAAACCAGCCAGAGATTATGTACTTTGGCTGACTAGCAGAGTTGCCAACCTGACTTTTCATTTATTCTGGACAGTTTATCAGAAAAATCAGAGACAGACAATATTCATAATAAATCATTATGATTCAGTGATCCATGTCTACAGCCATAATTCAGATCCAAAGACATCGGCTGCATTCACTGTAAACTGTAAAATGATGATAATTACAGTCTGGATAATCTAAGTTTCTTCAACTTCAAAAAAAACCATGGACACCGTACCTTAAAAAAAATGTATGGACACTTCAAAAAAGTGCCCTGAAATTTCTGGACGGTTGACAAACCATCTAACTAGTTGGATATGGTTCCTTCATGTATCTTATCCTTTTGACAGCACATACAGAAATAAGGCCATTTAAACAGGTTGAAGAGAAAACACTTTGTTCCTTGCCAGCTTTTCATAATACATTTACTCTGAAATTAAGAGTAGTGATGAATGGACCCGGACTGTAAAAGACCGAATTCACACGGTTTCAAATGTAACCAAGTGCCGGGTCCAAACTCGGAAATCTCAAGGAATTCCTAATAATGATCTGGGTCCGGCACTTGGGTAATACAAAAAAATGAAGGAAAAATAAATATAAAACTAATAAAGCAAGCGGCTCTATACTAACTGAGGCTCCGGTGCCGCTCATTCATTTTTGGGGCCGTTCATTAGGCTCATGCATATTCACTGCTTTCCCCACCCATCAGCATCTGTGATTGGTTGCAGTCAGACACACCCCCAGCTTGATTGACAGCGTATCTGACGCTTCCAATCACAGACCCGGTCTTTGGGTCTATTGTACAGAAAAAATAAATAAATAAATAAATAAATTGGCGTAGGGTCCTCCCATATTATGAAACGCAGCACAAATAAAAGCCACACCTACAAGCTGCAGCACCCAGCTGTGCGCTAATCTTGGCTGTGTATCAAACTAAGAGGAATGGCATGTGACTTTTTAATTATTTAAATAACTAATAGAAAAAAACAGCATGCTCTCTTTCCCAATTTTGATACCCAGCCATGATAAAGCCCGACAGCTGGGGGCTGGTATTCTCAGGCTGGCGAGACCCATGGTTATTGGGAGCCCCGCAGCCTTTGACTGCAGCTAACCTGACCTCAGGTGGGGTCACTGAGTTTACCCTGAGGTCAGGTTATCTGCGGTCACAGGTAGAAATCTTTGGAATCTCCCAGCTGTGACCACAACTAACCTGAATGACGCCACTGTTGATCGCAACTCCATCTCTGCCTGCAGTTACAGCATGAGGACATGTTCCATGATTGCTTGCTGTAATTTCAGTTGTAGGAGGGCTAAATTGTCATGAGACCTCTTGTGGATTACGTCGGACCTGCAGAGGTGTTTTGGGGTTAATAAAGGGGTGAAAGAGGGTGCTTTTATTCCAAATAAAATCGATGTTTGTATTTATTTCTTTTCACTTACAGATTAGTAATGGGGGAGTCTCATAAATGCCTCCCACTACCAATCTAGGGCTTAGTGGCAGTGGTGAGCTGTCATTAACCCCTTATTACCCCGATTGCCACCATACTAGGGCAATTGAGAAGAGTCGGGTAAAGTGCTGGGATTGTCGCATTTAATGGATGTGACAATTGTAGGCGGCTGCAGGCTGCTATTTTTAAGTTGGGGGACTCCCAATAACCTTGGGTCACCGCAGCCTGAGAATACTAGCCTCCAGCTGTGGAACTTTATCATGGCTGGGTATTAAAATTGAGGAGGACCGCATGCTGTTTTTTTTAAATTATTTATTTAATAATTAAAAAAAAAAAGATCTGGATACAGTTCCCCCTGGATTTTTTTTTAATATCCAATTAGGTCCACCAGTCCCGGTTATTTGTGAGTCCGCTCATCACTAGGGCTGAAAGGATCTGGACTGTAAAAGTCCGGATCAGCGCGGTTTTAGAGATGCCCAAGTGCCGGACTCGGGTCCGGGTGCATGATCTGGATCCGGCACTGGGGAAAATAATTGAAAAATAAAGAAAAACAGAATTAAAAAAGCATTTCATACTCACCGAGACTTGGTGTCATGTCAGCACACTGCTTCCGGGTCGCACATTCACTTCCTGTACCGCGCAGTAGGCTCATCTCATACACACAGCTTTCCGTTCTTTCCCCGCCCACCAGCCGTCCTGTTGTCTGTGATTGGTTGCAGGCAAATGCGCCCCCAGCCTGTGACATGGGGAACAGTAGATCTAAATCCAGAAATAAGATACAGGAATCCTCTGCCCTGTACACTACGAATAGTAAGAATCAGACTTCATCTAGTGAAGATTTTTTTTATCTTCGGATCCAAGCGATGAAGAAAGCGATCTAGGAGGGTCAGAAAGAGGCGGATTCAACCTCAGAAGCAGACTTAGGAAAACAGGATGGTCCCTTACAAGAAAGGGGGAATCGAAAAACGAAGTGAACGAGGACTATGGAGGTAATCTGGGAATTATTAATTTGTCTGATTATAAATTAAGTGAAGTGGAAAGGAGGGTTCTTTCCATGGGCCTCTCCTTTTCACCTATGAATAATCTAGATAAATTTGTATTCATTAAGGATACATACCTGTTTTGCTGACAGATTACCTTTAAGTTACTCTATCAAAACCCCAGATGGTTGACACCCTACCACAAGACGAAAGACTGGCCTTCCAGATATTACTTGACCTTATGGAAGAACAAAATGCCCCTTTGGCAAGCAAAAATTCCCTGATACATTGCAATGTTTGTCCCTTGATGATTGCTAAGGACACGAGTCTAATATGTTCCCATCTTTACAGAAGCCACGAGGATTCTTAAATTATCGAACGAAGAACTTGGTCTATGGATTGATCTGCGGATGTCCCCAGGTGCCAAGAACTAAGAAAAGGGATTCAACAGCATATGTCAAACATAAATTCAGAAAGAACGGACTTGGAGGAAGGCAACACAATATCATCGGTGGCAACACACTTTTTGGAGGAACATAGTGGACGAAAGACCAATGTTAGGGTCCTTGAACTAGAGGGCACAAGCACAAACATCAGAGGGGGTAGCATCTCCTTGAATTTACTTAGGTGTGAATCTGCTAGGATTTTTTGACTAAATGGTCTTGCCCCTATAGGGTTAGATGAAGAACTACTATTTACGGGGTTTTACAAACAGAAATGGTATGAGGGTCCAATATCTATTTATAATGTTTGAGATTCTTGCCCTATATATAAGGAATATACATAACTATGCCCGAGCCTTTTCGTGGGCATAGTTAAGTATCCATTTCTATCTTGGGATCCTTTATGTATTGTACCTATACTCATGTTATTATTCTGTAAATTCTTTGGGATGTTTTATATTCTTTGGCATACAACCTATATTAGGTATTATGTTCCTGTAAAGGGATGGAGCCTTTATGCTAATGTAGAGAACTATTAGTTCCTAACTTATGTACATTACTTTGACATCTATTTTCCAATATACTGCTTTGAATTTATCACTACTTCACCTATTGGGGACTAATTATTAGATCTCTTTGGTTAAATTTATGATACTGAATGCTATATTTCTCTATTGAACGTTCAAAGTAGATTTTGTCTCTGTATATGGCGGCCACCACCTTTTCGGAGTCCTGCGCAAGTGCAGTGATCTGATACCCTTCCCTTATCCTTTTCAATCCGCGCATGCGTACATATAAGTTCCGGGATGCCAGAGACATGCACGGCGCGACAATCAAATTATTCCACAGCTGATGAGGTAAACATCGGGTACTTAAACCCGCAATTTAAGGGAAGACGCAACCCACCCCTGATGAAGTTGAACTGTGTGGCAACGATACGCGTGGGGATTTTGCTATTCTACGCTCTCTCCCTTGATATGGACTCCCCTGCACGGTAAACCCGGCTCTATGCTGGTATTATTTGGGTTACTTTGACCGCATTTCTGGGATATTTCTCTATTTACCTTTTTTGGATTTGTTATTTATGTAATCTCTATGAACCTATGTGATAATAGGGGCATACTTTATCTTGTGATATATGATTAGAGCTATATTGTATGCAAACTGCATCATCTCGGCATGGTTCATATGTTAATACTAGTTACATGAAGGCATGTTTTATTTTGTGATATATTCTTTAGGACTATTGGGTATAAACTGCTGCAATCTTTGTAACTATAAGCTCCGTATAATACACCTTTTATTTTGTGTGGATTTCATTCACATATAGGTTCTATATAATAATAGTAATAGTTGTATGTTCCTCTATTTATTCTAAGGTTGCATTAAACCACACTGGTACATCTTTATAATTATGAGAGAGATATCTACTATGTGATATATTCAAGAATCTCATATGATTTTTACCTTGCTATTTACCCTACTTGTGGGTGTTGCTGAGCATGTGGGGGACACCTACACTCTATTAGAAATTATGGAGATGAAGGGAGTTTCTTTATGGTTTTAGATGATTTTAGTGTGGATTGTTTTCTACCTCAATGTTAATAAAGACTAGAGTTGAGCGCGGTTCGTGGTTCAAGGTTCTCCAGTTCGCGGCTCAAGTGATTTTGGGGGCTGTTCTAGATTGAACTAGAACTCGAGCTTTTTGCTAAAGCTCGATAGTTCTAGATACGTTCGAGAACGGTTCTAGCAGCAAAAAGACAAGCTAATTCCTAGCTGGCTTTCCACTGTAATAGTGTAAGTCACTCTGTGACTCACACTATTATGAAATTTCAGCGTATAGTGTGCGGGAACAGCGCATTCAGATCACTGCTGTTTGGATAATGGCTAAAGCCATTTTTTTTTTTCCTTGTCTTCCTTCCCTAAGCGCGCGCGTGTAGTGGGGCAGGCCAGCATGTCAGCCAATCCCAGACACACACACAGCTAAGTGGACTTTTAGCCAGAGAAGCAACGGCATGTGTGATAGGATGTCCATGTTACATGTCCATGCATTATAAAAACGGACATTTTCCTCCAGCACGCCATTATCTGCCTTCTGCGTCTTGGTGTCAGTCAACGCTGGCGTAGCTCCTGTCTCCGATACTGCTGTGTACGCTCTATACACAGCGCTATACAGAATAGGGATAGAAGTTTCTATTAGTCCTTGAAACAGATTTTAACAGCTACACAAGATGACAGCGTCTGTGTAGCTAAGGTCAGGGATTTCCTCGCTGCATTTCCCCATTAGGAGGGATAGAAAGGCAGGCTTCCTTTCCTGTACACTGACCCACAACCCTGCCACTGTACCCTCCTGCCCTTTGCACACTCAAACTCATTGTTACTAAGCCATTATACTAGCAAACACTGAGTAAACTTAGTGGCATCCTAAAAGTGGCTGTTGGACTTCCATTAGTGTCCCACTGGTGCAAACCTTTGTGCAGCACCTCTGCATTGCACACTCAAACTCATTGTTACTAAGCCATTATACTAGCAAACACTGAGTAAACTTAGTGGCATCCTAAAAGTGACTGTTGGACTTCCATTAGTGTCCCACTGGTGCAAACCTTTGTGCAGCACCTCTGCATTGCACACTCAAACTCATTGTTACTAAGCCATTATACTAGCAAACACTGAGTAAACTTAGTGGCATCCTAAAAGTGGCTGTTGGACTTCCATTAGTGTCCCACTGGTGCAAATCTATGTGCAGCACCTCTGCATTGCACACTCAAACTCATTGTTACTAAGCCATTATACTAGCAAACTATGCTGCCAGTTTAAGGGCCGTAGTTGCATTGTCAGGGATAGTTATTGTTGTTTATTCTGCTGTTAATAAAGATAGACCACCGCTGCAATCTACACCACCTCTCAATTTTAACTACCACATTTAAGTGCACAATCTTGTCGCAATCAAAATGAGTGGCAAAATGACAGATGCTGGTGGAAAGGGGAAGAGGCGTGTTGGAAGAGGAAAAAAAGGGTTTGTTCGTGGGAAAGGTGGCAAAGCTCGATTAACATCTGCTGAAGATAGACCATCTTCCAGCAAAAGTAAGATGTCTACTACTTACCGTGGACAATCCGATGTGCTCCCTTTTTTACGGACACGAACAACTGGAACAAAGGTAGATGATGGCCAAAAAAAGAAAATGCTTGAATGGATCTCAAGTGGTCCAACAAGTGCCCTCTCCTCCACCTCAACTACCGCATCCAAAAAACACCAGTCCTCTGACTTGTCATCCCAATCACACTTGCTTTCTCCCAGCTCTGAAGTCTCCATCTGCTCTGCACAGTATGGTGGAACTGAGATGGCTGAGTCTGCAGAGCTGATTAGTCACACTATAGCCTGGGAATCAGAGGTCTGCTCCCAAGCTACAGTGAGTACAGACCAGGAAATGGTCTGCAGTGATTCCCAGAACCTTTGTGACTCAGATTCAGGCCTTGATGATCAAGTTTCTGAGCATAATGTTGACCCTTATTCACAAACTGAAACACCTGTTGTAATAGACAATGAGGAACATACTGATGACGATGAGACGCAGATACCAGATTGGGATGACAACTTAAATATTCGGTCAGGGCAAGAAGAGGCTCGGTTTGAGGGTGAGGGGAGTGCAAACACAACAATTGATGAGGAAGTTCTAGATCCCACCTACTGTCAACCCACAGTCAGGCCCTCGAGGAGGTCAACAGAGACGGTGGAGGAGGATGATACTGACGACGAAGTTACCTTGCGCCTTCCTGGACAGAGTCGGAGTACTGGTAGCACGTCTACAACTGCATCCTCAGCCACCACTGTGCCTCTGAGCACTAGTCGGGGTGGATCAGCAGGTCGCATGCCCTCTAAGCCTTGCCTAGCCTGGTCCTTTTTTGACATAGCAAAAGATCGCCCAAATTATGTGATCTGAAAAATTTGTCGTGATTCTGTTAGTAGAGGGCAAAATCTTAGCAGTTTGACAACTTCTTCCATGAATCGTCACATGAATAAATATCATATGTCCCAGTGGGAAGCTCACCGTGCTGCAATGCGGCCTAGCGGAGCGAACCATCCACCGCCTGCCCCTTCCAGTGCATCCACACGCTCTTCATCTTCTAGGACTGTGGGGACAGCTGTCACACCTGGTTTTCCACGCACAACTTCCACCACTGTAACCGCAACAGGCAGTTTGCTTGGTAGGTCGTTAGTTGGTTTGGAAGGGGAAACAAGTGCGTGTGTACAGCTCTCTCAGACATCGATAGCACCAACGTTGGATGAAGGCAACATCATGTCTACGCCTGCACTTTCCTCACAAACCTGCATTTTTCCAGGGACACCCTACTCAACACCGTCTACACACAGCAGCCAGATCTCTGTCCCTCAGATGTGGACAAATAAAAGGCCATTTCCTGCGACCCATGACAAAGCTAAGAGGGTGACTTTATCCCTCTGTAAGCTCTTGGCTACCGAAATGCTGCCTTTCCGCCTGGTGGACACACAGGATTTTAGAGACCTTATGTCTGTTTCTGTGCCCCCGTACCAGATGCCCAGTCGCCACTACTTCTCTAAGAAAGGTGTGCCCGTGCTACACCAGCATGTCGCACACAACATCACCGCTTCCTTGAGAAACTCTGTGTGTGAACGAGTGCATTTCACCACCGATACTTGGACCAGTAAGCATGGACAGGGACGTTACATGTCGCTGACTGGGCACTGGGTAACTATGGTGATAGATGGTGAAGGGTCTGCTGCACAAGTCTTGCCATCCCCACGACTTGTGTGTCAATCCTCTGTCTGTCCCAAGTTCCGCCACTGCTTCTGCCTCCTCCACCTCATCTGGGTCCCCCACCTCCACCGCAAGCCTGCCTGGTCAGGCCACCAGCGTTCGCACTGCGCAGAAGGAATCACGCACCCCTCATTACTATGCTGGCAGCAGAGCGCAACGGCATCAGGCGGTCTTTAGCTTGACATGTCTTGGGAATAGGAGTCACACAGCGGCTGAGTTGTGGGCAGCTCTGGAGACTGAGTTTAATAAATGGTTGTCTCCACTCAACCTGCAGCCTGGTAAGGCCATGTGCGACAATGCTGCAAACCTGGGTGCGGCCCTTTGCCTGGGCAAGGTGACACACGTGCCTTGTATGGCTCACGTGTTGAACTTTGTTGTCCAGCAATTATTAACACACTACCCTGGCCTGTTACATCTCGTGGCTCTCCTGAGGCAAGGACTGAGGCAGTCTCCCATTCCTTGCCTGCCACGAGCACTCTTGCTCAGCAGCGCCGAAGGTCTGCCAGACTGCGCAGTGTGCAGGAGACACCTTCTCAGAGAGGCAGCAGAAGGGTGACACCTAGTGGTTCTCCTGTTACAAGGAGTGAAGCGGTCTCCCATTCCTGGCCTACCGCAGACTCTCCTGCTCAGCGGCCCCGAAGGTCTGCGAGGCTGCGCAATGTGCAGAGGTTTACTGCTCAGGGAAGCAGTGAGACTCCCGTTATCTCTCCACATTGTGAGACCAAGGATCCCGCCTCTATTTCCCAGAGGCAGGAGGGTGAGCATGTGCAATGCGTGGTGGGTCCTGATTCGCTCACTGACGTCACACGGCTTGATGACAAGGCTGGTGACGTGGTGAATCCTGACTGGCCAGGCTGGGACGTCGTGGACCCTGATTGGGTCAAGTCTGTCATCTCCGCCTCGCGCCCGCCCTCGGGTGGAGCTGCACCTCCTTAAAAGCTCCCCCTGCCATCATGGCGGCGCGCGACCGTCCTTCTATGTTTGGATGTCTGGCAGCGTGCTGCCACGCCACTGCTCAGGCATTACTGTCTCTTGTGGGCTTGGCCCTTGCTGCTCCGGCAGTACCTCGTTTGCAGGCCGTGTTCCTGCCTTGCTGCTCCGGCAGTACCCCCGTCAACAGGCCGTGTTCCTGTCCCAGGTGAGCTCCTCAAGTCTCCATTGGACTCACCTGGTTATTGAAAGCACACGTGCGTGGGCACCTCTGTGCTACCCTCGTGCCATATTCTCGTGACTTCCACTGGCACACGTGCGTGGGCACCTCTGTGCTTCCCCGTGCAACAGGTACACCGAGCCGTGAGTTTTTCAAAAAAATCCAGCACCGAATCCAGGAAATGTATTAAAAATTAATGACTTTTATTGAAACATATTAAAAAGTCCAAAATAGGGTCCAGAGCAAAGAAACGGAGAGGACGCGTTTCGAACTGTATAGTTCTTAGTCTGTCTCAGAGCCGTGAGATCTGTGCCATACAACCTTCACGGGTTAGGGCAGATCGGTGTACATAGATCGTCTGTGACATTCCAGACGATCGCTAGCAGCAACCCGCTCACTCTTCACCCACCATAGCGGCGGTCCCTTACACCGCACAGTGGACCTTGACCGGCGGAAGCAGTCCATTTCCCATCTTGGCACGCTTCCCCGGGTCCCCCTCGTAACATTACGGTCGCGCCAAAGGTCTGGCTATGGCTGAAGAGCAGCAGCAGTTGCTGCGTTATGTGCAGCAGTTGGAGTCACGATTGGCAGCAGTGGAGCAGTCTTCCTCCGATAAGACTACTCTGACGACAGTCGCCACCCAGGGGGCTACCCAGGCTGTGCTATTGGGCGGAAGGTCTCCTCGCCTTGCGCTTTCAGAGCGCTTTAGCGGCAACAGCTCTGAGTGCCGTGGTTTTATAAACCAGGTTACCACCTACTTAGAGCTGTCTGCGACTCTTTAAGCTACCGAGAAGGCGAAGGTAGCCTTCGTCCAGTCCCTGCTCACAGGGAGAGCGCTGAAGTGGTCCACGCCGTTGTGGGAGCGCGGAGATCGTGTGGTGAATAACTTAGCAGCTTATCTTGGGGCCATGAGAATGGTGTTCCTCGGGCCTCAAGTCACCCACGATTCCGCGCTGCGCCTCCTACGACTTCGGCAAGGGTCTGCTTCAGTCGGGGACTTTGCTGTACACTTTAGGACACTGGCCGCAGAGCTAGACTGGCCGGATAAGGTCCTCGTCCCTGTGTTTTGGGAGGGCCTGGCAGGGTTTGTCAAAGACGCACTGGCCACACGTGAGGTGCCTGCCACTTTAGAGTCCATGATTCAGGTTGCCTCTCGCATAGACATCCGCCAGGCGGAGCGAAGGCTCGAGGTCTCTTCAGCACCCACGTCTTCTCGGCCTAAAAAGCGTCTGACTCCCGTCTTCCATCAGACAGGTTCCCCAGCCAGTCATGTAGGCGACTCCGTGGAGTCAATGGAGGTGTCCAAGGTGGTCTCCTCTGCCCCAGGTTCTCGGTCTTGTGTCATCTGCTTTTCCTGTGGGCAGAGGGGACACATAGCTACCCTATGTCCCAAACCGTCGGGAAAAGACCGCGTCTAGTTTCTATCAGAGGGGGGACTCTAGATGCTACTTCTCCCTCTAGGTTGACTATCAGCACCCAGTTGCAGTTCGGCACTACTCTCTTCTCTGCCCTGGCTTGCTTGGACTCAGGCGCTGAAGGCAATTTCATCTCGACCTCCCTGGCAACCCGATACTCAGTTCCCCTGGTTCTGTTGCCCAAGCCACTCAGGGTCCGGGTAGTCGACGGGTCCATACTACTCGATCCTATCACCGAGATCACCATCCCTCTCAGGATGGATGTACCACCGGGACACCATGAGCAGGTGTCCTTCCTGGTGCTTCCAGGGGGGACGGATGAGATCCTACTGGGCCTTCCCTGGTTGAGACAGCATGCTCCTATACTCAACTGGGCAACAGGGGAGATCTCATCCTGGGCAGGATCCTGTAGAGAGCACCTCGTGACTACCGAACCACCCGCTACCATTAGGTCGGTTGGGTCCTCAGGGAATACTGAGGGGCCGGGTTTACCGACACCTTATGAGGCCTACAGGGATGTCTTTTCCAAAAGGGCCGCAGATACTCTTCCTCCCCACCGGCCATATGATTGCCGAATAGACCTGAAGCCAGGCTCCGAGCCCCCTAGGGGCAGAGTGTATCCACTCTCTGCTCCAGAGACGGAGGCTATGTCCAAATATATTCAGGACAGCCTGGCGAAGGGGTTCATTCGCAAGTCTATTTCACCGGCTGGTGCAGGGTTCTTTTTTGTGCAGAAGAAGGAAGGGGATCTGCGCCCCTGTATCGATTACAGGGGATTAAATGCAATCACAATCAAGAACAAATACCCTTTGCCCCTCATTACTGAGCTATTTGATCGATTCCGCGGGGCAAAGGTCTTCACAAAGCTGGATCTACGCGGGGCGTATAATCTAGTGCGAGTCCGAGAGGGCGATGAGTGGAAGACCGCCTTTAACACCAGGGACGGTCACTACGAGTATCTAGTAATGCCCTTCGGACTCTGCAATGCCCCCGCCGTATTTCAAGACTTTGTGAATGACATTTTCCGGGATTTGTATCTTTCCGTGGTTGCATACCTGGATGACATTCTTATCTTCTCCCCCGATCTTACCACCCATCGGAGGGATGTCATCCGAGTACTTAAGAGGCTCCGCACCCATTCGTTATATGCTAAGCTGGAAAAGTGCGTTTTTGAACAGGAATCCTTGCCGTTCCTGGGGTACATAGTGTCCAGTCAGGGGTTAGCAATGGATCCGGGGAAGTTGGAGACAGTGATGAACTGGCCTGAGCCCCGCTCGCTGAAGGCGATCCAGCGATTCTTGGGGTTTATCAATTATTATCGCCAGTTCATTCCCAACTTCTCGACGGTGGCAGCACCCATCATTGCCCTTACCCGCAAGGGCGCTAATCCCAAAGCATGGACACGGGAAACGGTAGAGGCATTTCACACTCTCAAAACTCACTTCTCCAGAGCTCCCATCCTTCATCGTCCAGACATCTCCAAACCCTTCCTACTGGAGGTAGACGCCTCTTCGGTCGGTGCAGGTGCAGTCCTGTACCAGAAAAACGAACGAGGAAGGAAACATCCGTGTTTCTTTTTCTCCAAGACCTTTTCTCCGGCCGAGAGGAACTACTCCATAGGGGATAGGGAGTTACTGGCGATGAAACTAGCATTCCAGGAATGGCGGCATCTCCTGGAGGGTGCGAAGCATCCATTTGAGGTTTTTTCTGACCACAAAAACCTCACATACCTCCAGACAGCACAACGCCTGAACCCAAGGCAGGCCCGTTGGTCTTTATTCTTCTCCCGGTTCCGCTTTATTATCCGCCACCTGGCCGGTGAGAAGAACGTACGGGCCGATGCCTTGTCACGTTGTATGGTTGTGTTGGAGGAGGACGAGGAGGAGCCTCGTCTTATACTACCCCCGGACAGCTTGAGGATGGTCACTCCCACTTCTTTGGACCAGGTGCCACCTGGCAAAACCCTCGTTCCCCCTGAACTACGGAACGAGGTGCTATCGTGGGCCCATGCCTCCAAGGTCGGGGGTCACTTCGGGGTCAAAAGGACCAGAGACCTGGTGACCAGGCATTATTGGTGGCCGAGACTACCCCAGGACATACAGGAATATGTGGGAGCCTGTATGTCGTGTGCTCGGAATAAGCCGTCCCGGCAGAGACCGGCAGGTTTTCTTCACCCACTGCCAGTGCCGGATCGTCCCTGGGAAGTGGTGGGGATGGACTTCCTGGGAGATCTGCCCAAGTCAGCAGGGCACAGGGTCGTATGGGTCATCACGGACCACTTCTCTAAAATGGTCCACTTGGTGCCTCTCCCACGACTCCCGACGTGACGTGCTCTCGCCACCTTGTTCATTCGGCATGTATTTAGGTTGCATGGCATGCCTGACAAGGTGGTGAGCGACCGGGGTCCCCAGTTCGCGTCTCGCTTCTGGAGAGAGCTCTGTAAGCTCCTGCAGATAGAGCTGAACATCTCCTCCGCATACCATCCCGAGACCAATGGACCAGTGGAGAGGACTAATCAGACCTTGGTAACTTACCTCCGCCATTTTATATCCACGCACCACGACAACTGGGCTAACCTCCTTCCTTGGGCCGAATTTGCCATTAACAATTCGGTCCATGAATCCTCTGGCCAGACTCCGTTCCTACTCAATAACGGACAACATCCCAGAATCCCGGTTCCGATGCCCATTACGTCACCCGATACTAGAGTGGAGGATTGGGCGACCAAGGCCCGGGAGATCTGGGATGACACCCAAGAGGCTCTTAAAAGGGCTAAAGACCGAATGGTGACAACGGCTGATGTTCGCCGCCGCCCTGCACCATCCTTCGCCCCTGGTGACCTAGTATGGCTGTCCTCTAAGAATGTTAACCTACGGGTACAGGCAGCCAAATTCGCCCCTAGGTATCTGGGTCCGTTTAAAGTACTACAGCAGGTAAACCCAGTGGCATATCGACTCCAGCTCCCTCCACACTGGGCTATAGCCAACACCTTTCACGTGTCCCTCCTGAAACCCGTACGACTTAATAAATTCTCGGGGTCCCTGCCGGCTCAAACCGACTCCCCGTCCGACGACCCTGAGGTGGCAAAACTTGTGGAGACAAAAGTCATACAGGGCAAGAGGTACTACCTCGTGGAGTGGGCCGGCCATGGTCTGGAGCATAGATCCTGGGAGTTGGAGGATCATATCCGCGCCCCGGGTTTGATAGCGGCCTTTGAGCACGGACAGGGGGGGGCCTAGACGGGGGGGGGTAATGTTACATCTCGGGGCTCTCCTGAGGCAAGGACTGAGGCAGTCTCCCATTCCTTGCCTGCCACGAGCACTCTTGCTCAGCAGCGCCGAAGGTCTGCCAGACTGCGCAGTGTGCAGGAGACACCTTCTCAGAGAGGCAGCAGAAGGGTGACACCTAGTGGTTCTCCTGTTACAAGGAGTGAAGCGGTCTCCCATTCCTGGCCTGCCGCAGACTCTCCTGCTCAGCGGCCCCGAAGGTCTGCGAGGCTGCGCAATGTGCAGAGGTTTACTGCTCAGGGAAGCAGTGAGACTCCCGTTATCTCTCCACATTGTGAGACCAAGGATCCCGCCTCTATTTCCCAGTGGCAGGAGGGTGAGCATGTGCAATGCGTGGTGGGTCCTGATTCGCTCACTGACGTCACACGGCTTGATGACAAGGCTGGTGACGTGGTGAATCCTGACTGGCCAGGCTGGGACGTCGTGGACCCTGATTGGGTCAAGTCCGTCATCTCCGCCTCACGCCCGCCCTCGGGTGGAGCTGCACCTCCTTAAAAGCTCCCCCTGCCATCATGGCGGCGCGCGACCGTCCTTCTATGTTTGGATGTCTGGCAGCGTGCTGCCACGCCACTGCTCAGGCATTACTGTCTCTTGTGGGCTTGGCCCTTGCTGCTCCGGCAGTACCTCGTTTGCAGGCCGTGTTCCTGCCTTGCTGCTCCGGCAGTACCCCCGTCAACAGGCCGTGTTCCTGTCCCAGGTGAGCTCCTCAAGTCTCCATTGGACTCACCTGGTTATTGAAAGCACACGTGCGTGGGCACCTCTGTGCTACCCTCGTGCCATATTCTCGTGACTTCCACTGGCACACGTGCGTGGGCACCTCTGTGCTTCCCCGTGCAACAGGTACACCGAGCCGTGAGATCTGTGCCATACAACCCTCACGGGTTAGGGCAGATCGGTGTACATAGATCGTCTGTGACATTCCAGACGATCGCTAGCAGCAACCCGCTCACTCTTCACCCACCATAGCGGCGGTCCCTTACACCGCACAGTGGACCTTGACCGGCGGAAGCAGTCCATTTCCCATCTTGGCACGCTTCCCCGGTCCCCCTCGTAACACTGGCCTATATGGCCTTCTGAACAGGGCACGAAAACTGTCTGCTCACTTCCGCCGTTCAACCACCGCTGCTGAGCGACTTGCATCGCTCCAGAAGTCTTTCGGCCTGCCGGTTCATCGCCTGAAATGCGATGTGGCGACACGCTGGAGTTCAACTTTCCACATGTTACAGCCACGGTGGCAGCACCACCGAGCCCTGGTGCAATACGTCATGATGTATAGCCTGGGCCAACGAGCTGCAGAGGTGGGGCAGATCACCCTGATGTAGTGGTCTCAGATCAAGGACCTATGCACCCTTCTGCACAGTTTCGACATGGCGACGAATATGTTTAGCGCTGACAATGCCATTATCAGCATGACAATTCCAGTCATTTACATGCTGGAGCATACGCTAAACACTATTCGGAGTCAGGGGGTGGGACAACAGTAAGGGGAGGAACTACAGGAGGATTCATATGCGCAAGACACAACAACATCACCAAGGTCCAGACGTTCATCATCACCAACGCGGCAGGCATGGGACCATGGAGGACAGGGATCAACAAGGGCGCATGGTAGCAGGCGAAATGTTGAGGAAGGTGCAAGAGAACATGAAGAAATGGAGGACGAACTGTCCATGGACATGGAAGACTCAGCGGATGAGGGAGACCTTGGTCAAATTTCAGTTGAAAGAGGTTGGGGGGAGATGTCAGAGGAAGAAAGAGTGGTTAGCACCTCTATGCCACAAACACAGCGTGGACTTGGTCCGCATGGCTGCACAAGACACATGAGTGCCTTCTTGCTGCACTACCTCCAACATGACCCTCGTATTGTCAAAATTAGAAGTGATGATGACTACTGGCTTGCCACACTATTAGATCTCCGGTACAAGTCCAAATTTTTTTTACATAATTCCAGCCATAGAAAGGGACACACGTATGCAAGAGTATCAGCAGAAGCTGTCACTCGATCTTAGCTCGGCTTTTCCATCAAACAACCGTGCAGGTGCAGGGAGTGAATCTCCCAGGAGTATCTCCAAATGAACATCGATGTCATTACTTTGCAAATGGAGCCTTGCTCATTTTGGGCTTCAAATCTTGAAAAATGGCCAGAGCTCTCCACTTACGCCTTGGAGATTTTGTCGTGTCCATCTGCCAGCGTTGTCTCTGAACGTGTCTTCAGTGCTGCTGGGTGTGTGCTGACAGATAAGCGCACGCGTCTGTCCAGTGACAATGTGGACAGACTAACGTTCATTAAAATGAACAAGTCATGGATCCACAAGGAATTTACTACCCCTGTGTCATCCTGGGGAGAGTAAATGCTTGTGTATTTTGAATGTGCTTGATGCAAATCTAGCTGTGAAGTGTATAACTAGGGCACAAGTGCTGCCACTGATGGGGTGTCTGTGTGGCCCAATTTTTGTAAAAAAGGGAGACTCTTCTTGGAGTAACCCTTGCTGTGTTTTTAAAAATGATCCAAGATGCACAGCGCTGGGATCAGGAAAGACTTTGCTACCTACCCCGGTGTCATCCTGGTGACGGTTAAGTATGGCGTATTTTTGAATGTGCTTGATGCAAATCTAGCTGTGAAGTGTACAAGTGGGGCACAAGTGCTGTCACTGAAGGGGTGGGTGTGTGTGGGGCCCAATTTTTGGAAAAAAGGGAGACTCCGCTTGGAGTCACCTTGCGGTGTTTTACATGATTTTAGAAGGGCGTGCCATGCCTATATCTGTATCTCCTCCTCTTTTTCCTTGTCCAGCTCTTTTGTTTTCGCATGAGTATATGTCCATGTCACTTTCCCATGTGTTTGTGTTGTGTTGTGAGTTGTTTGTCACCTTTTGGACACCTTTTGAGGGTGTTTTCTAGGTGTTTTTATGTGTTTGTGATTGCCTCCCATTGTTTCCTATGCGGTTCGAGTGGTTCGCCGAACCAAACTCAAACGAGACCTCCGTTCGGCGAACCGAACTCGAGCCGAACCGCGACCGGTTCGCTCATCTCTAATTAAGACCAATTTTGTACCTTGAAGTAGGTGTATCCATCTGTACACACCACCTTTCCTCCTTTCTTTATGCCTGCAGTCATTGCTCATCACGGCTCAGTCATAGGCTACTCTCATAGCTGGCAGTTGTTCTCTATGGCTAATAGCTGTGAGATGTAGCAGAGCTGGATGTGTCGTCGTGGGACCTTGTGTGGATTACGCCCGACCTGCAGGGTGTTTCATGTACAGATTAAAGATGGAGGTGTCTCATAGATGCTTGTGCCATCATTAACATAGGGTTTAGTAGCAGTTGTGCTCTGTTATCAACCCCTTATTATCCAGATTGCCACTGCACCATTGCAATAGGAAGATCCGGTATAGCACCTGGATTGTCACATCTAATAGATGCGGCAATACCAGGCGGCTGCGAATACCAACCCCCAGCCAGCTTTATCATGGCTGGGGATGAAAATTGGGAGGGACTGCATGTCATTTTTTTTTTTTTGAGTAAGAAAAAAAAAATGCAAATGTGGCGCCCTGGACTAGCCAGGTCGTCACAGGGACTACAACACAACACCCCCCACCCGAGATAGGCACATCAGTCAGACACAAAATCCTTGTTGCCTCCCTCCAGGGGCTGATGTCAACAGCAGGTGGGGTGGAGCCAGGCGGTTGGCCCCAC
The DNA here is from genome assembly GCF_048569485.1 of Anomaloglossus baeobatrachus. Classification (NCBI taxonomy): domain Eukaryota; kingdom Metazoa; phylum Chordata; class Amphibia; order Anura; family Aromobatidae; genus Anomaloglossus; species Anomaloglossus baeobatrachus. The sequence continues at coordinate 115,924,718 of NC_134356.1, read as the reverse complement.
CCACTGAGGAGTTCACAGTCCTGGAGGCGGGAAAAGGAAGTCAGTGTAGAGATCAGTTAGGAAAGGGAAAGAGTGAGAAGTAAAGGGGTTTCCAAACAGCCAAGACCCGATTGAAGGCAACCGTTCAAACAGCACAAGGGAAGTACAGCTACCGCCACAGCTAGAGTTCCCAGGGCCAGAGCCTGCGGGCAAAAGGGCTCCTCCAGCACATATCCACGCTGGGGAGCAGGTTACCGGTGGGAAGCCATCAGGACTGAAGATACACAAAAGGTGCAGGGAAAGGCAGCACCACCAACCACCCGGGAGAAACCACAGCAGCCGGCTGCGGGACTCATCCATCCAGCCGTTTGTTTTACCAGAGACTTGCTTCCATTTGTGGCTGAGTGAGTACTACCGTGCCGTCCGGCACCGCACTGCGCAGTCCCAGCGCCCCCTGCACCTTGCCAACCCTGCCTCCCCTTTCACCTCACCGGGCCCCGGGACCACCAACCCCTACCCACAGAGGAGGAAACAACATCCCAGCTGCTCCCTGCCATCGCTCCCGGGATCCCCGTCAACAGCAGCGGTGGTGTCCAACCTCACCACAACCCGTGGGTGGTGTCACGGACCAAATCCCCAAACCAAACTACTCCCCTTTCACTCACGGGCGAGGAGCGCCACTCGAGTCCCCGGATCCGTCCCACCGCTCGAGCCACCAAGCAGCAGCAGCGCTGGACCCGAGCGTGGTGAGCGCAGCGCCCTCCCCGCCCGCGACAACTTGGTGGCACGAACAGGATCTTACCGTTCTGCCGGCTGGTAGAAGTGCGCCTTGTGTCCCGCCGGCGGTGTCCGGCCAAAAAATTTCAGAAGCCGCCATCTTGGGTGCGAAGATTTTCCCGCTCGAGCGTCTTCTCGAGCAGTGGAAGAGCGAAAGCCGAAGCTCCGCCCCTGAAGAGGAGGTGCTGAGAAAAGACTAAGGGGGGACGGATGGCGTCCGGCCACATGTAAACCACAGCTATAAAAGCAGGGACGCCAGGACTCTGCGGCCATATTTGGTTCCTGGAAGATACCGCTGCCAATATGCATCATCCATCCGGTAACCACGCAGTCCCTGCGCCCGTGCCTGGTACCGCAGCGTGGGTGGAGATCCGGACCATTCAGCTGATCAGCCGCCTGCAGGTCCGAATGCAGCTCCTCCTGGAGGAGTGGGAGGCCGACATGGTGGACGTGGTGGCGGCCATACGGAGACGCGAGGTGGAGGGAGAATTGGAAGAGCGGGTAAGCGACCCACGCCCCTGTGTTCCTACGGGATCGGTCATTGCGGCGGAGGGGCCCGGTCTGCGCCCGCTCACCCTGCTGCCTCCCCCTCTACCCGTGTTGGCTGCTGCTGCCCCGCCACTAGGCCCGCTACCCCCGCAACCGGTAGCGGAAGCCTGCCTGTCCGCCCAAGCGGACCAGCCTGCAGCTGAAGCCCGTAGCCGCCCCGAGTCGCTTCCCTGGAAGCTCCCGAAGACATCACCCGTCGGCAAAGACGTACCAGTGGCACCAGAAGCAACCGTGCCTAGTCCCGTTCCGACTCCGGTGATCCGTCCCGTGCAGGAGGAGGCGGAGGTCAAGCGGGAGAGGACCCCTGTACCCATCCCCCACACCTCGGCTGAGACTGTGCCGGGTCGTTGCTGCGAGGCAGCGCCCCAGGCCATGCCACCGCGGGATCTTCCACCGAGGGCGGCCGTAGTGGGCAGTGTAGTGGAAATCCCGCGGTGCCCGACCCACGCGCAGGGTCAAGCAGCAGCCCCTTACTGGGACAGGGAACCGACCCCGCTGGGCTGAGAAATTGCGGAGAGGGAAAAGCGGAAATCTGAGCTGATAGCCCGCACCATACAGGAAAAGGAGAGCCTCCGCAGAGCTACTTTCCGGGTACTGGGCCCGATCCACGAGGGGCAAGTAAGAAGGTTTGATATCCGTCTGGGATATGGATTCATTTTTGAGCCAGGCCTGGAGGTCAAGGTGTTTGTGGCCCACCGGGACGTTAATGCTCATCTGCCAGAGGGCCACCCGGGCCGCAACCTGCTCCCAGGCGACTTAGTCACGTACACACGGTACTGTGAAAGAGGGGCTGGTTTGCCCTGGATGCCAAGTTGAGAGGAGGCCAGGAGGCCCAAGAACCGGCCCAGCCCCCTCATCCGGCCTGCGTTGTGGATCTAAAGTGAAGGCAGCGGTCCCTCCGTTGCACCGTTGTCCCCGTTGGGACCAACAGTACCGTAATACATTGAGTGTGTGAATAAGTAAATGAATGATGAAAGTAATCAACCGAAGATGTTACCTGATTGTCGACAGTGATAGAACTGGCCGTTGCTGGCAAGTAGTCCCCGTAGGGACCCTTTGTACCGTGCATAAGAAACTGCTTATGGACATGCCTGAGAACTAGCAGGGCACCCACAAACTAGTGGAAATGTAAATATGTTGGCATGTTTCCGTTGCCGCCTCCGGAGAGGTTGATTTGGAGGATGGGCCTGGAGGAAAGAGATGGCCCAGGCCCGCCACTACTGTAACCGGTGGCAATCCTCCGGGGGTCAGGGCTCCCCCATGGACGTGGGGTCCCCTGAAGTGACCGTAGGGTGCGAAACACCGTACCCGTTCCCGCTCGGGCAGCCTGGATATGGACTGGGGTCAACGGGTGCTACCCACTTCTTAGGGGCAGCATCAGGTCCAGGTTGTTTGGGTGGGAGAGCGGAAGCCGACCGTTTTAATAAAAAATGTCTACCGTTTGTAACGTTAAAGTACCGTGCCTCCCGTTAAGGGAAGATCCATAAAAATGCTTTGTTGAATGTTTTCATATGTTTTTCTACCTTTTTCAGTGAAAATAAAACCGGTGATGGACGGGCAGCCCGCGGACAGTCTGTATTTAACCAAGGGGGAATGTGGCGCCCTGGACTAGCCAGGTCGTCACAGGGACTACAACACAACACCCCCCACCTTAGATAGGCACATCAGTCAGACACAAAATCCTTGTTGCCTCCCTCCAGGGGCTGATGTCCACACCAGGTGGGGTGGAGCCAGGCGGTTGGCCCCACCCACTGAGGAGTTCACAGTCCTGGAGGCGGGAAAAGGAAGTCAGTGGAGAGATCAGTTAGGGAAGGGAAAGAGTGAAGAGTAAAGTGGTAGTAGAGGAGCAAACTGACCAAGAGCAAGGTTGGCAGACGGTGGTGGCCGTCTGCAGGAGAGGCGGATCGACGCGGAACCGTAGGACGGGCGGTGGCCCGCCGGTACCGAACCGGGGAGCGAAGTGAAGCCAGCACAAACCGGCAGGGCCTGCGGACCCTGACCAGGCTTGGAGTCGCCGTTAAATAGGTCAAATCCGTTAGTGACCGGAATCCCAGGGGTTTCCAAACAGCCAAGACCCGATTGAAGGCAACCGTCCAAACAGCACAAGGGAAATACAGCTACCACCACAGCTAGAGTTCCCAGGGCCAGAGCCTGCGGGCAAAAGGGCTCCTCCGGCACATATCCACGCTGCGGAGCGGGTTACCGGTGGGAAGCCATCGGGACCGAAGATACACAAAAGGTGCAGGGAAAAGCAGCCACCACCAACCGTCCGGGAAAAACCACAGCAGCCGGCTGCGGGACCTGTCCATCCAGCCGTTTGTTTTACCAGAGACTTGCATCCATTTGTGGCTGAGTGAGTACTACCGTGTCGTCCGGCACCGCGCTGCTCAGTCCAAGCGCCCCCTGCACCTTGCCAACCCTGCCTCCCCTTTCTCCTCACCGGGCCCCGGGACCACCAACCCCTACCCACTGAGGGGGAGACAACATCCCAGCTGCTCCCTGCCATCGCTCCTGGGATCCCCGTCAACAGCAGCGGTGGTGTCCAACCTCACCACAACCCGTGGGTGGCGTCACGGATCAAATCCCCAAACCAAATTACTCCCCTTTCACTCACGGGCGATGAGCGCCGCTCGAGTCCCCGGATCCGGCCCACCGCTCGACCCACCGAGCAGCAGCAGCGCCGGACCCGAGCGTGGTGAGCGCAGCGCCCTCCCCGCCCGCGACACAAATATGGTGCTGAAATCTGGTGCAGACAATTTCAGCACCTCCACCAGATTTCAGCACCTCCTGGCACAAAACCGTGGCAAAAATCGCGGCATAAAGCCAGAACAAAAAACTGCAGCAAGAAACGCGACAAAAAAGTGCGTCAAAAAACACGTTTTTTTGCCAGGAGGTGTAGATTGGATGCAGGAATATGTTGTAAAAATTTCACCACCAGATTTGCATCCCTTGGCCCAAAAATTAAGAAAAAACAAATTCTGCCAGGAGGTGGAAATTTGTTGCTGAAATCTGGTGCAGACGATTTCAGCACCAAATGTGCAACTCCTGGCATAAAACCAAGGCAAAAAGACGGAAATAAAAACCCCGGCAAAAAAATGCTACAAAAAAACGTGTTTTTTGCCAGGCGGTAAAGATTGGGTGCAGGAATATGGTGTAAAAATGTCAGCACTAAATCTGCATCTCTTGGCCCAAAAAATGCAATTTTCTACTAGGAGATGCAGGTCTGTGAACTCAGTGACCTCCACCTGAGGTTAGCTTACCTGCGATCACAGGTAAAGGGCTGTGGGAACCCTTTCATTCTCTGGAGCTCACAGCGAGCAGTTGTGCTCTATGGCCGCTCAATGTGATCTTCAGATGTAGCTGAATATTCGTGGGACCTTTGTGGATTACGCCAGACCTGCAGGGTGTTGGTGGTTAATAAAGGGTTGAAGGAGGGTGTGTTTTTGTATTTTTTTTTCCAAATAAAGGATTTTTTTCTCTGTGTCTGTGCCTGTTTATTTTCATTTCCAGGTTTTGTGATGCAGGTATCTCCTAGACCCCTCTGTCATCACTAACCTGGAGTTAGTATCAATTGTGCGCTGTTATTAACCCCTCATTACCCAGATTGCCACCGCACCAGGGCAACAGGAAGAGCCAGTAAAGCACCGGGATTGTCACATCTAATAGATGCGGCAATACCGGGCGGCTGCGGGCTGAGAATAGCAGCCCCCAGCTGGCTTTACCTTGGCTGGGGATGAAAACTAGGGGGGACCACACGTCATTTTTTTATTATTTATTTAAATAAAAAAAGCCGCATGTGTTTTCTCTTAGGCCGGAGTCACACTTGCGAGGGACTCACGCGAGTCTGACATCGCATCACTGGCACAGCCTCGCACACTTCTGACAGGAGCGTGCATGTGTTTCTAGGTATATGCACGCTCATGTTCAGAGAACACAGGCCGTGCCGGCTGATGTCATGCCAGACTTGCACGAGTCTGACAGCGCATCACTGGTACAGCCGTACAGTCTGACAAGAGCGTGCTTGTGTTTTTAGGTATATGCACACTCTTATTCAGAGAACGCACGTCGTTCCGGCTGATGTCATGCCAGACTTGTAAGAGTCTGACAGCGCATCACCGGCACAGCTGCGCGCTCTTCTGACAGGACTGTGCATGTGTTTCTGTCTACATGGACACTCACCATACTGACCCGTAGACACTTGCACTGCAGTCCTGCGGCCTGTGATTGGTTTCAGTCAGCTGACACGCTGACACTCAGGGTGGGGGCACGTCTAACTGCAATCAAGTACACTCGCCGGTAGGCGGGCAAACAATGAATATTGAATTGTCGGCTCCGGAAGGGAAAAGTGTGACCCGAAAGGAGTTTGCCGCTATGACACAGCCTCGGGTGAGTACACCATGTGCGTTCCTACCCCCCTATACCTTCCACCAACGTTTTAATCTCCGGATTCTGGTCCCCATTGACTTATATGGGCACCAGATTCGGAGCGGATCGGACTTTTTTTTAAATCTGGCAGTGATCTGTCGGTCCCGAATTTTGGCGAGTTCGATCAACTCTACCCATTACTAATGACGAGTGAAACATATGCCTCAGCCAATTTCACATATATGCTGCACATTTTGAATCTAATGAAAGATCCCTTTAAGAATAGCCCATAATTGTTTTAGTCTCATAGAAACGCCTTCAATTAAGAGATATAACCTAAAGCTCCTGGGCTTTGGTGCACAATCTGCAGCAGAGATCCCCCACGCTTACCATTACATAAGGCTCCTGAGGATTCATTGCCAAGGTGCATCTTCTAACTCATCATGCTCTACACCTAAACCCTTGATTTGATCATTGTTAATTCTAAAATAAAATATACTTGAAATACAGTTTACTTTTAAGATTGCAGTTGAACAATACATACTCTTTATTTTATGACTTATACCCTACATTGTGACTGGATTTATGAATTTCACCCGTACTTTCAGAAATGAATTGCTAATTAACCAATGGAAGAGAACAATGTGACATGTTATCACATTTTCAACCATACAATGAGTCAGGTGACAATTGCGAGGATTGGATTTACTTCTGACACATCAAAGTCCTATCCTTACCTCTGAGCAATCAGAACAAGTTGTCATATTCTCCTTACCTCTCTACTGGCTCTTTATTTGATTTTAATGATTATCCCAAATATAGACAATTTATAGAACATTTGAGAAGCTGGTTTGGTAAATAATGATATACTGTTGCAATAACAGTCTTTTATGTCACTAAGGATGTGTTGACCTCACTATTATTTTCTAGGTTCTAAATTGCAAAAACATAAAATCGTCTTACATAATACATAAGTTCATGTCTTAAAATAAACTACAGAAAATATAACATTTCACTATAGGCATTAATTGCGGAGAAAACTAAGGAGAAATAGAGGACCAAAAGTGTGAAAATGGGGAGGCAGTTAGGTGTCGGAATGATATAATATGAATACTGATATTCAGAAGAATGATATGGTTTTCATGCACTGAGTCACTTTTTTAAAGCACTATAACCACAAGTAATTTAATCACCAAGGTAAATTATTCTCAAACCACCACCAAAGCTAGCTCTAAAAGATATATTTTATTAATCAATATTAAAAAGGGAGACCTTTATAGTGTCCTCTCGTTCCACATAAGACATAAAAACATCCAAAAAGACACATATAGTGCAAGTGTCAGAAAGTGCTATACCCGTACCAGATAGCAACACGGAAGAGAGGGAGTAAGAGATGAATAGATGTTTTTTCAATATAACTAGGATGGGACCTATCTACATGAATCCTAGATTCCCCTTCCTAACAGCGGAGGATACCTTAATGTTTTGGACACCCCCCGCTCCAGATGACTCACCCTCTCTGTCCCTATTTCTCTCTAGTAGGGGCAACCACCACCAGAACCAGGTGTACAGACTGTGATATAGACAGAACCACAAACATATAAATCAACAATTTGCGTTAAATATGCAATATAGTTCCCTAGTCGTATAAATTTCTCTAATTGAGTAACATAATCAATTGGTTGTTAGGTTGGAGTCGAGAGGTCTACTTATCTTACAGACACCCTCAACTCTCCCGACGCGTTTCTCCCCTCCTAACGCAATAAAAGGGGGATCATCAGGGGATCAGTTATAATAAATCCTCAATAAGACACCTAGAAAAGAAAAAAATGTGTATGATGTTTACGAGACTACACTGTTTCTCCTAATTAGTATTTTAATCCATAAATTTACCTGTCACTCACATATGAGCTAGTGTTGTCAATCAGGAATAATCTTTCGAAGGATGGTCATCAAAATATAATCCATGCAGGGGGTTAAAAATACCACCACTTTCTATTAATTCCTATAATAAAAGAAATTATTGTCTGTCATTATTCTTACTTTTTAGTTTTTAGGCAGCCCGAGGTGTAATGTATACGGCATTTAATACTACCTGATTCTAGATGTGTCAAGGCACTATGCAAGTGTTAAATAGATGGCTCATCAATCATAGACAGTAAAATAATATCTGCAGATCTAAGAAACAGAAATTCAATTGCGACAAATGTTATCCACCAGGTTGGCTTTCCCTATTTCGTGATAGAACCTTTGGTTCCTAGGACACATACAAATTCTCACAATCTAAAAATAGCAATTTTTCTTAACTTTTCAAGCAGAAATCAGGAGGGAAACACTCGTCCTGGCGGTATCCAAATTCCAACAGATAACATGCAAAATACAAAAACAGCCAATCCTGTAAGGAAGAAGGAAAAAACGTCCTATGTATATATATCATGTACACATCTTCCTGCCTAGGCTATAAAATAGTCTATTACCTGCAAAAGAAGGGGGCTCCTAATCTAATAGCGCATCAAAAAAGCCCTCGCATCAATAGGACAGGACACTCTCAGCCAATCCTGTAATCCAATCCTGTCTCCCCTTCCTGAGCCATAAAGGTGATCTTTACCTGCAATATAAAGGGGGGGGGAATCTTCTATCAGCCAAAGAAACTGCTCCTTCGGGATTCCTTTCTTTAGAGACGATGGATGATGGCTTCCCCATCTGAGGAGGCTATTTGTCGCTGTGGGTTTCCTGTATAAAGAGGTTGATAGTCTACCATCTTCATCCTCGATATACGAACATCAAGGAATGCCAGACTCTTTCTCTCTGGAAGGATTAAATGAGATCTTAAGCTTTAGCAGCTTCATCTGACCTCTTTTTGACTTTTTTTTACTTTCTTACTGATAGGAAGGAATGGCATCATCCATATGCATCCCCCACATGGTCATTGTTACCATTTTTTGGTGAATATTTAGTATTTTTACTAGTGTTGAGATCAGGAATATGCGAATCGGGACTTTATAGCGACCGAGGTTAGTTTTGGTTAAATAGGAGATATGTAGCTAATTGATTTGGGAAGGATTGGTCCCACTTAGTAATAATAAATTAACCTTATATAGATTAAGAGGAAGATGATATATTAGATAGGGCTTAACCTTACGAGTGTATGCGGAAGATATTACACTAAATTAATAATGGGGCTACGGTTGAGGGATCATTTTTGTCGTACAGTACAACATGTACCTATTGATGTTAACTTTATTGAGAGGAGAATGGATATATCAGGTTCAGTCTGTAATGTGATTTTCATCGATATATGGTAATTTAGTTTTGCCCCCGACCCACCCTTTTAAGCGTGTGGAAATTACAACATGTCGATCCGGGGCCTAATGTACGATGGAGCACATGTTTGCGTTCCACCACTAGTAATTCTGGCAGATATGTGATGGAGCGCATATTGCGTTCCATAACTATGAACTACATTGGGCTGGTGGAGCACATGATTTGCGTTCCACAGTGAGAATGTTTGTCCCGGTAGCCAAGTCCGGTACGCTTAAATAGGAGGGATGAATGCTAAGTAGTTCCGGCATAGACGACATGTGGAGCGCAGAGCATTCCACGTGACGTCGGTTCCGTGTGTCGGTTCACTTCTGGACGTGGTACTTAATAAACCATGAGATGCGGAAGTGAATCTGTTTGGACTCCGGCGGCAGTGTGAGGCTCCGTGACGATACTGGGATGAATACAACCACAGTTCGGCTCCCAGCGTAATAGAGTGGTTTACACTCGGGATCCATTTAACCCTGCTGGTAGAGCTTTGCTGAAATCGGGTATGTAAATATGCTGAATAGAGTTGAGCGCGGTTCGCGGTTCGAGGTTCTCCAGTTCTAGGCTCGAGTGATTTTGGGGCCTGTTCTAGATCGAACTAGAACTCGAGCTTTTTGCAAAAGCTCGATAGTTCTAGAAACGTTCGAGAACGGTTCTAGCAGCAAAAAAACAGATAATTCCTAGCTTGGTTTCCGCTGTAATAGTGTAAGTCACTCTGTGAATCACACTATTATGACATTTCAGTGTATAGTGTGCGTGAACAGCGCCTTCAGATCACTGCTGTTTCTATAATGGCGATCGCCATTTTTTTTTTTTTTCCTTGTCTTCCTTCCCTAAGCGCGCGCGTGTAGTGGGGCGGGCCAGCATGTCAGCCAATCCCAGACACACACACAGCTAAGTGGACTTTTAGCCAGAGAAGCAACGGCATGTGTGATAGGATGTCCATGTCACATGTCCCTGCATTATAAAACCGGACATTTTCCTCCAGGACGCCATTATCTCTTCTGCGTCTTTGGTGTCAGACATCACTGTCGCAGCTCCGTCCTCCTGAGTCCTATCGCCGATACAGCTGTATGCGCTCCATACACAGCGTTAGACAGCTTAGGGAGAGCACTTTCTATCAGTCCTTTTAAGGGCTCAAACCGGCAGGGTCAGAGCCATAGGTGACAGGTCCTGAAAACAGAGACAGCGTCTGTGTAGCCAAGGTCAGGGATTTCGTCGCTGCATTTCACCATTAGGAGGGAATAGAAAGGCAGGCTTCCATTCCTCTACCCAGAGCCCCACAATCCTGGCACTGTACCCTCCTGTCCTCTGCACACTCCAACTCTTTTTAACTAAGCCATTATACTAGCAAACACTCAGTGTACCTAGTGGCATCCTAAACGTGGCTATTGTACTTTTGTCAATTCACACTATTGTAAAGATATTTGCAGCACCTCTGCCTGCATTGCACACTCAAACTCTTTTTAACTAAGCCATTATACTAGCAAACAGTCAGTGTACCTAGTGGCATCCTAAACGTGGCTATTGTACTTTTGTCAATTCACACTATTGTAAAGATATTTGCAGCACCTCTGCCTGCATTGCACACTCAAACTTTTTTTAACTAAGCCATTATACTAGCAAACAGTCAGTGTACTTAGTGGCATCCTAAACGTGGCTATTGTACTTTTGTCTATTCACACTATTGTAAAGATATTTGCAGCACCTCTGCCTGCATTGCACACTCAAACTTTTTTTAACTAAGCCATTATACTAGCAAACAGTCAGTGTACCTAGTGGCATCCTAAACGTGGCTATTGTACTTTTGTCTATTCACACTATTGTAAAGATATTTGCAGCACCTCTGCCTGCATTGCACACTCAAACTTTTTTTAACTAAGCCATTATACTAGCAAACAGTCAGTGTACCTAGTGGCATCCTAAACGTGGCTATTGTACTTTTGTCTATTCACACTATTGTAAAGATATTTGCAGCACCTCTGCCTGCATTTCACACTCAAACTTTTTTTAACTAAGCCATTATACTAGCAAACAGTCAGTGTACCTAGTGGCATCCTAAACGTGGCTATTGTACTTTGTCAATTCACACTATTGTAAAGATATTTGCAGCACCTCTGCCTGCATTGCACACTCAAACTCTTTTTAACTAAGCCATTATACTAGCAAACAGTCAGTGTACCTAGTGGCATCCTAAACGTGGCTATTGTACTTTTGTCTATTCACACTATTGTAAAGATATTTGCAGCACCTCTGCCTGCATTGCACACTCAAACTTTTTTTAACTAAGCCATTATACTAGCAAACAGTCAGTGTACCTAGTGACATACAAGAAGTGGCTGTTGTACTCCATTAGTGCCCCACTGGTGCAAATCTATGTGCAGCACCTGTGCAGGACACCCTCCTGCTCTGTTTTTAATAAGCTATAATGATAGCAAAAAATACTGCCATTTAGTGGCATCATAGAACTGGCTGTTGTATTCCATTAGTGCCCCACTGGTGCCAAGCTATTTATAGCACCTCTACATGACACCCTCATGCACATTTTGCTACGCTAATGTTATAGCAAACTCATGGAATTCATTGCTGCATTTGATAATTTGGAGGGATAGAAAGTCAGGCTTCCTTTAGCTTTTCCTTCTGTTCATAGACAGCATCTCCAAGACAAATTTCCCCTCCACGTCTAAGTGTGGAGAGGCAGCTAGTGCGCATGCGTGTGCCGATTTACCCCAGCTGCAGCCTAATTACAGTGTTTCGCCTAGTGAGTATGCTCAGCCTGACTGTGCTATTCCTGACGCTAAGTCTTCATTTCGGGATACAGCGCATGCTCCCACACTAAGTGTGAAAAGCCTCTTTGCACAGGTGCTTGCATTCCGTGCCAGGTCTAAGTCCTGTTTTGTGCCTAGACACCATGCTAAAGCTGATAGTCTTTTTTCAGAGACTGTATTTCATGCTACTGAGCATGCTCAGGCACTTACTGCATCAGAGACTAGGTCCGGTAATGAACTCTTTGGCCCTGCCCCTGATGTGGGGGTCCCATATAGACCACAGGGCATCAGGTGTCCTCCCAAATGGCTTGCAGAGGCCCACCCCTATGACTTGTCACCGCATTATTGATGGTCAGACGATGACTGGTGAGGTGTTTGGGTCATGGCAGCCATGAGGTCATCATTGAAGTTGCGGTTCCAAATAGGACGCTAGTTATGCCACTCATGACGTGTCACTCTACTTTTGTCTCCAGGAGGTGCATTGTGGTTCACCCTGGTTTGGGGCGGACCCAGGTTATAAAAGGGGCTGGAGCCAACAAGGAGGTGCGCAGTCTTCTATTATGCTCCGAAAGAGCACACCTCCATGTGTTGAACCCATTGCGGCTTTAGGCCAGAGGTAGGCAAGGATAGGGTGTCGATGCAGGCCACCACCACAGTTGGTAACGCAGAACGGTTAAGACCAGCTCCTGTCCTACCAGTCCTGCTTGTGCAGCCCAGTGGCATTAATAGGCCTGCTGCTGCTGATGTGCCTGCTGTCCACAGGTGTGCCCCTACGCACACGGTCAGCGTACTCAATGGCCCCTGTGTTGTTAACAGGGAGTTCCTGGGCTGGGTGGGCATGTGGACCCTGTGACGCTAACAGGGCTCCCAGTCTCCATATCCGAATGGCGTCTAACTCGGTTCAGGCTACTATTAGTTTCATAGCCACACAGCTCTGTATCCTCCACCAAACCTTCCAGTTGCCAACCTCTCCTTTTCCATCTGGGAGCACGGTGGACACTGACTGCTGATGGGGATATATAACTTTCTCTTTCTTTTCTTATTAATTCTCGTTATATAGCGGTAACATAGTATATACCACTTTATCCAAATCTGCCAGTCCCACTGTAACAGATGGTGTTTCTTCAGCAAATGTTACTGTTGCTTACCCACCAAATCCACGGACCAAAACTTTTTTCCCCTTTCCAACACACCTGTTCCCCTTTCCACCAGCATCTGTCCTTTTTCAACTCATTTTGGTATATGACCAAAAGTGCAACTCTGCAGGGACACCGTACTCAACGCCATCTCAGCACAGCAGCCAGCCGTCGGTCCCTCAGATGTGGACAAGTAAAAGACCATTTCCTCCTATCCATGACAAAGCGTTGAGATTCACTCTGTGCAGCACTGGTGTTTAGTGGAAAAGTAGATCTAAGATTGCGTATCACATTCTGCAGATACTCCTGTATACGTGCGTCCATTTCTATGGCAGGAATTATTTTGCCAAATTTTGTCTTGTACCGGGGATCTAACAGTGTGGCAACCCAGTATTCTGGATTACTTTGAATTCGTACAATCCGAGGGTCATGTTGTAGGTAGTGCAGCAAGAAGGCGCTCATGTGTCTTGTGCATCCAGGAGGACCAAGTCCTTGGTGTGTTGGTGGCAGAGAGGTGAGAATCGTGCCTCCTTCCTCTGCCCTCTCCCCACAACCTCGCACAACCGAAATGTGAGCAAGCTCTCACTCATCTGCTGAGTCTTCCATGCCCATCGCCAGTTCGTCCTCCATTTCTTCATGGGCTCCTGCACCTTCCTCAACACTTTTTGCTGATACTATGCGCCCTTGTTAATCCCTCTCCCTCACCATGACTGCCGCATAGGTGCCGCTGACCATCTGGACCTCGTAGATCTTGTTATCCCTTCCGCATATGACTCCTCCTGTACTTCCTCCCCTTCCTCTTGTCCCAACACCTGACTCCGAATAATAATTACAGTGTGCTCCATCATGTAGATGACCAGAATTGTCACGCTGAGAATGACATTGCCAGTGCTAAACATCTTCGTCGACATTTGTAAACTGTGTAGCAGGGTGCATAGGTCCTTGATCTGACACCACTCCAGCAGCGTGATTTGCACCACCTCTGGATCAAGTTATCCCAGGCTATATGTCATAACGTATTGCAGCAGGGTTCGGCGGTGCTGCCACAAACGCTGCAACATCTGCAGATTCAAATTCCTGCGTGTGGGCACATCGCATTTCAGGCGTTTAACCACCAGACCTAAAGACTTCTGTAGCGACGAAAGTTGTTGAGCTGCTGTGTGCGCACGATGGAAGTGAGCACATAGCGAGCGTGCACGCTGCACAAGGCCATGTAGGCCGTGATGGTGTTTTAAAAATTGCTGGAGAATTAGGTTCAACACGTGAGCCATACAAGGCACGTGTGTCACATTGCCCTGACGATGGCTCGCAGCCAGGTTTGCATCATTGCCGCACACGGCTGTTAAGTCACCAACGGAGTCCGCTCCGTCAATTTGTACTCCGGTCGCCAGGTGACAACGTGTTCCTTTCATGAATAGTGCTGATGATGGGAGAGGAGTCGATGCCAGCGGCGCAGGTGGACGCAGGTTATGCTCACCCACTGGGCTGCATTACCTTGACAGATGCAGAATCTCTGGCTGAATGTAGCTGGTGGGTATCTCACAGATGAAATACCATCATTCAGCTACAACCAATGGGAAGACACCACACCCTTTTTTATGCGCATCCTGTCTGCAGACCACTGCCAGACATAGCTCTGCTTTTACCCCCAGTTCAGTTTTATGATTTTGTGTGCTTGTTACCTGACTACTTTTCCTGCTTGCTGTTTATGTACCTTGTTGGCCGATCCGCATTTCACCTCTGCTTGTTTTCTGATTAAGTCCTGGCCGTCCCATTCTGTTCCTGTTCCTCAATTAATGTTTTGACCCTGCCTGACTACTATTCTCTGGAACTGCAGCCTTCCACAGGTATTAATCACCTTGGGCCCTGTGCAATTCCTAATCCCTGTATAGGGGTTAAAGGGTTTCAGGGTTCTAGGGGTCCTGCTTGGTGAGTGGCTTCCCTCTAGCCTATCATTTACAGCCCATCTGAGTGTGTGGATCAAGGAAGGCGTTACACCGTGCTCTCTGCAGAAGGCCATGTGGGCCAGGATAGTGCTTTAAAAATTGCTGGACAACCAGGTTCAACACGTGAACCACACAAGGCACGTGTGTCACATTGTCACAGCGAAGGGCCGCACCCATGTTTGCATCATTGTCGCACCCGGCCTTCCCTGGCTGCTGGTTGAGTGGAGACAACCATTGATGAAACTCGGTCTCCAGAGCTAACCGTCCACAACTTCTCAGCGGTGTGACTCACATTTCCCATACATTTCAAAGTAAACCTTTGACCGCCTGATGACATTGAGCTCTGCTGCCAGCATAGTAAGGAGGTGTGTGGTAGTCCTTGTGCGCAGTTACAAGGAAGGGTGGCCTGACCACACAGGGTTTGCGCCAAGGTGGAGGACCCACACGAGGTTGAAGAGGCAGAAGCAGTGTATTAATTTCTACATACAGAAGAAGGATTGAAACAACTCGTGGGGACGGCAAGACTTGTACAGCAGACCCTTCTCCATCTCTCCCCACAGTAACCCATTGCCCAGTCAGCGACATGTAACGCCCCTGTCCATGCTTACTGGGCCAATTATCTGTGGTGAAAAGCACCCTGTCACACAGAGTTTCTCAAGGAATCAGTGATGTTTAGTGCGACATGCTGGTGTAGCGCATGCACGCCTTTGTTGGAGAAGGAGTGGCGCCTGGGCATCGGCTCTTGGGGCACTGCGATGGGCATAAGGTCTCGAAAATCCTCAGTTAAAAAGGTTGGAAAGGCAGCATTTTGGTAGCCAACAGTTTCCAGATGCTGAAAGTCAACCTCTAAGCCATGTCATGCCCTTCTAAAAGCATGTAAAACACAGCGCGGGGACTCCAACCACAGTCTCCCTCGTTTCCACTAACTGGGCCACACACACCCCACTTGACTGGCATCGGTTGAGCCCCCTTTTGAAAAAGAAAAAGATGCTTTGCATGAAGCACTTTCAAAAATACGCGTGCCTTTCCCGTCCCCTGGCTGACCCAGGGCAAGAAAAGTCCTCTGAGAGCCATGACTTGTTCATCTTGGTTCTTTTAGAAACACAGCGAGGGGACTCCAACCACAGTCTCCCTCGTTTCCACTAACTGGGCCTCACACACCCCACTTGACTGGCATCGGTTGAGCCCCCTTTTGAAAAAGAAAAAGATGCTTTGTATGAAGCACTCTCAAAAATACGCGTGCCTTTCCCGCCCCCTGGCTGACCCAGGGGAAGAAAAGTCCTCTGAGAGCCATGACTTGTTCATCTTGGTTCTTTTAGAAACACAGCGAGGGGACTCCAACCACAGTCTCCCTCGTTTCCACTAACTGGGCCACACACACCCCACTTGACTGGCATCGGTTGAGCCCCCTTTTGAAAAAGAAAAAGATGCTTTGCATGAAGCACTCTCAAAAATACACGTGCCTTTCCCGTCCCCTGGCTGACCCAGGGGAAGAAAAGTCCTCTGAGAGCCATGACTTGTTCATCTTGGTTCTTTTAGAAACACAGCGAGGGGACTCCAACCACAGTCTCCCTCGTTTCCACTAACTGGGCCACACACACCCCACTTGACTGGCATCGGTTGAGCCCCGTTTTGAAAAAGAAAAAGATGCTTTGCATGAAGCACTCTCAAAAATACGCGTGCCTTTCCCGTCCCCTAGCTGACCCAGGGGAAGAAAAGTCCTCTGAGAGCCATGACTTGTTCATCTTGGTTCTTTTAGAAACACAGCGAGGGGACTCCAACCACAGTCTCCCTCGTTTCCACTAACTGGGCCACACACACCCCACTTGACTGGCATCGGTTGAGCCCCCTTTTGAAAAAGAAAAAGATGCTTTGCATGAAGCACTCTCAAAAATACGCGTGCGTTTCCCGTCCCCTGGCTGACCCAGGGGAAGAAAAGTCCTCTGAGAGCCATGACTTGTTCATCTTGGTTATTTTAGAAACACAGCGAGGGGACTCCAACCACAGTCTCCCTCGTTTCCACTAACTGGGCCACACACACCCCACTTGACTGGCATCGGTTGAGCCCCCTTTTGAAAAAGAAAAAGATGCTTTGCATGAAGCACTCTCAAAAATACGCGTGCCTTTCCCGTCCCCTGGCTGACCCAGGGGAAGAAAAGTCCTCTGAGAGCCATGTCCACATTGTCAGTGGACAGACACGTGTGCTTATCTGCCAGCAGACCCCCAGCAGCACTGAAGACAGGTTCCGAGAGAACGCTGGCTGCAGGACACGACAAGATCCCCAAGGCGTACGTGGCGAGCTCAGGCAATTTATCAAGATTGGAAGCCTAAAATGAGCAGGGCTCAAGTTGCACAATAATGGAATCGATGTTTCCTTGCATATACTCATATATCTGTGTGTCCTCCTCTTTTTCCTTGTCCAGCTCTTTTGTTTTCGCATGAGTATATGTCCTTGTCACTTTCCCATGTGTTTGTGTTGTGTTGTGAGTTGTTTGTCACCTTTTGGACACCTTTGAGGGTGTTTTCTAGGTGTTTTTCTGTGTTTGTGATTGCCTGCCATTGTTTCCTATGCAGTTCGAGTTCGGTTCGTCGAACGTTCGACTAGCCGAACTCGAACGGGACCTCCGTTCGGCGAACCGACCTCGAGCCGAACCGGGACCGGTTCGCTCATCTCTAATGCTGAATGAGATATGGCCCTGTGATAGAATAGGAGGTCAATAACATTATGGTAGTTTTTTTGCAAAGATAGCCCTGTGATAGTATAGAAGACTTATAATATCCTATTTTCTTCTTTATCAAGGAAATTAAGTGATCACTGGCATGGTGGGCATATTATGAGACGCTATTGAGATAGAAGTCCCCCCCCCTTTATTTTGCAGGCAAAGATCACCTTTATGGCTCGGGAAGGGGAGACATTTAATATATAGGAGGTTTCCTTTGATATTACACTATTATATTTTTCTTACAGGATTGGCTGAGAGTGTCCTGTCCTATTGATGCAAGGGCATTTTTGATGCGCTATTAGATTAGGAGCCCCCTTCTTTTGCAGGTAATAGACTATTTTATAGTCTAGGCAGGAAGATGTGTACATGATATATATACATAGGACGTTTTTTCCTTCTTCCTTACAGGATTGGCTGTTTTTGTATTTTGCATGTTATCTGTTGGAATTTGGATACCGCCAGGACGAGTGTTTCCCTCCTGATTTCTGCTTGAAAAGTTAAGAAAAATTGCTATTTTTAGATTGTGAGAATTTGTATGTGTCCTAGGAACCAAAGGTTCTATCACGAAATAGGGAAAGCCAACCTGGTGGATAACATTTGTCACAATTGAATTTCTGTTTCTTAGATCTGCAGATACTATTTTACCGTCTATGATTGATGAGCCATCTATTTAACACTTGCATAGTGCCTTGACACATCTAGAATCAGGTAGTATTAAATGCCGTATACATTACACCTCGGGCCCCCTAAAAACTAAAAAGTAAGAATAATGACAGACAATTTCTTTTATTATAGGAATTAATACAAAGTGATGGTTTTTTTAACCCCCTGCATGGATTATGTTTTGATGACCATCCTTCGAAAGACTATTCCTGATTGACAACACTAGCTCATATGTGAGTGACAGATAAATTTATGGATTAAAATACTAATTAGGAGAAACAGTGTAGTCTCGTAAACATCATACACATTTTTTTCTTTTCTAGGTGTCGTATTGAGGACTTGTTAAAACTGATCCCCTGATGATCCCCCTTTTATTGCGTTAGGAGGGGAGAAACGCGTCAGGAGAGTTGAGGATGTCTGTAAGATAAGTAGACCTCTCGACTCCAACCTAACAACCAATTGATTATGTTACTCAATTAGAGAAATTTATACGACTAGGGAACTATATTGCATATTTAACACGAATTGTTGATTTGTATGTTTGTGGTTCTGTCTATATCACAGTCTGTACTCCTAGTTCTGGTGGTGGTTGCCCCTACTAGAGAGAAATAGGGACAGAGAGGGTGAGTCATCTGGAGCGGGGGGTGTCCAAAACATTAAGGCACCCTCCGCTGTTAGGAAGGGGAATCTAGGATTCATGTAGATAGGTCCCATCCTAGTTATATTGAAAAACCATCTATTCATCTCTTACTCTCTTTTCCGTGTTGCTATCTGGTACGGGTATAGCACTTTCTGACACTTGCACTATATGTGTATTTTTGGATGTATTTATGTCTTATGTGGAACGAGAGGACACTATAAAGGTCTCCTTTTTTAATATTGATTAATAAAATATATCTTTTAGAGGTAACTTTGGTGGTGGTTTGAGGACTATTTTAAAGCACCAGCACGTGTTTTTTGTTTGCTTGTTTTTTTTTCACCAATAGAGTGGTATCACTAATGTCTGTTCAATGCCCCTGGTAAAATACTTACCAACCTTCGTCTTTTGGTCTTCCTTGGTCAACTCTAGTCCGTAATCGCTATCATGTGACCGCCACTCCTGACTGACCGGAAGTCACAGCTAATGGTCACAAGTTCTCAATGTAACTCTATGAAAGCCTTGTTTTGGCTCTCATGGACTTACTGTTGAAAAGTGATTTCCAGTCCGCCCAGAAAATAGTGGAGCGATGCAGCAGGTGGCTACTAGGAGAAGAGAAACTTCTAAGGTTACTGCTAAGTGCTACAGGCAGGAAACATGTTTTAGTGATTCCATTCCGATCATGAAATTAAAAAAACCCTCAAAGTGGTGCTTTAAAATATTTATTTCTACATTTTAAAATTAAATTCAGTTATTGCTTTCTGTAATGCACTTGGATGCGAGTAGGAGTGGACCCACTGGGCCACAGCACACAGTACACCTGAGGGGCTTGACTATGGCGCACACCAGGTTTTCCCCAGGACCTATTTGGAATGTGGTTGGGAGTATGCATATTGCATAGCCATGGACACATGACCACCACTCCCGGTTTTGAAACTGGCGGTCCCGACTCTGAAACTTTACAGCGCACAGTGCGCACAATGGGAGGATTCACAAATATGAAGACACATACGAGGGGCGATCCAAAAGTAATGATAATCAATAATAAACGCAATGAATATATTAAAAAAAAAAATATTTTTCTACATAGTCTCCTAACAAGTCTATACATTTAGTCCATCTCTTTTCTAAACTTAGAATTCCCTTCGAAAAAAATTCTTGATCTTGACTCTCAAAAAAATCCCCAACAGCGGTTATCATGTCGCTATTGTCGTCAAATTTCTTGCCCTGGAGGTGTTCCTTGAGGCGAGGAAAGAGAAAGAAGTCACTGGGGCTAGATCTGGCGAATAGGGGGGGTGTTCAAAGCCCGCTTTTGAATGGTTGCCATGGGAACTGCAGCTTTGTGAGCCGGCGCATTATCTTGGTGAAACAGCACTCCAGCCCGCAGTTTGCCGCGCCTTTTCTCCTTGATAGCCTCCCGCAATCTTCTTATTTGTTCTGCGTAGTAGGAGCCCATAATAGTGGCTACCTTCTCCAAATAGTCCACGATAGTAATTCCTTCAGCGTCCCAAAAAATGGACGCCATAACCTTCCCTGCTGAGCTTGACACTTTGAATTTCTTCGACGTCGGTTCGTCGGCTCGTTTCCATGTCATCGATTGTTGTTTAGTTTCAGGATCAAAGTGGTGGATCCAGGTCTCGTCCATGGTCAATAAACGTGACAAAAAATTCTCCTTGTCTGCTTGGAACTTTTCGAGATTTGCTATTGAAATGTCAACTTGTTTCTTCTTTTGCTCGTCGTTTTATTCCATTTTGATGTTCACTCCTCGGCAGTTCATATTCAAATGAATGTAGCTCCCGGGAATCGTGCCCTATTTAAGTGATTTTTTTTCCTGGACTACTGGGTACCTAAGAGAGAAGAAAACATTTTATTTTAATTTCTGTGTGCAATAGAAATAACCGACTTTTGGATCGCCCCTCGTAGAGTGACTGCAGACTTATGGATTTAGACTTGACGTTCCCTATAACAAAGGGAAGCCCTTCCCATGTAATGGTGTCAGCAATGGAACCCCATGGTAGAGAAATGTCACAAGACATGTGAAAGAAAATAATTTCTTTACATAATAAAGCAAACTTTTACTTATCAGTCAGAACACAGTAGCAAACGTGATACAAAAATATAAAAACGATGGCACTGCAACCATCTCACTGAGACATGCAGGATTACCAAACAAGCTAACACCTTAACAGGAGTGTCTTCTGATGAGAAAGATTGAAGAAAAACAACAAACATATTCAATGCAGTTATTAAAGGAGTAGAAAGCCAAACCTGAGTGAGTGTGTACACAATATGATGTACACTGCAGAGGAATGGCATGCATGACCCCTTCCACAAAGGAAACCTCTCGAAAAGTTCATGCTCCCAGCTACAATTTGCCAGGGCCCATGCTGAAAATTGTGTAGGTCACTGGGACTCTGGACACTGGAGGGATGATACCAAAATAAATGTTTTTGGAACTGATGGCTTCAAAACCTTATGGTATCGCAAAGGTGAGGAGTACAAAGAAAAATGCATGGTGCCTGCAGTGAAACATGGTGGCAGCAGTGGTATAACTATAATAGGTTCAGGGGCCTAACTATAATAGATGCAGGAATTTTGGACCTGTGTCCAAAACCTCAAGTGTCCCAAAAGGTCCCTTTGGCCCATATGGATAGACTATTAGTATTAAATACCTGCAGTAGTTGGGAGCCCTGTTGGAGATTTTGCCTTGGGGTCCACAAGCTTTAAGTTACACTACTGGGTGTCAGTGTCCTCATGTTGAGCTGCATGAGTGATGCTGGTGTTGAGGAGTTAAATTTCATGGATGGTGTCATAAATTCATATACTGTATGTACTGCTTTATGGTGAAAGAAAAGACTCCCCCATCACTCCGTGCTCTGACAAGATGTGCCTTTTTCCAACATGAACATGATCCAAAACACACATCTGTTACATTTCTTAAAAAGAACATGGTGAAAGTAACTCAGTGTCCTGGTATGTCTCCTGATCTAAACCCAATAAAACACATATGGTGAATTCTGAAGAGACAAGTTGAGCCTCACTCTCCATCCAGCATCCAGGCTCTAATAGTGGACCTTCATGAAGAATGAAAAAGACAAATGTGGCACCCTACAGTTATGTAGTGACAGTAATATCTGGTTGGTGCAGTAAGGGATTTCCACTTTGGAAGTACTCACATACAACACTTTCCACCCCAGGCCTGAAGGGGGAGCTGTTATGATCCGGAACCATAGAAGACCACCATAAATTTTTGGTAAAAGGTGACAAGAGCATTGGCAACTAATCTGGCCTCCATCCCCTTACTAACCATCAACACTAGAAGTAGCCGAGGGGTGAACTAACATCCTGTGCACCGCGGACCCAGCCGGAGAACTAGCTATCCTAAAGGAAGGGAAGATGAATAACTCTCTGCCTCAGAAAATAGATAAAAAATAGCAAGCCCCCCCACATTCAAAGACCGCAGTGATATAGGAAAACACAATACACAGATATATTATAGGATTAGCAAAAGGTGAGGCCCTACTGACTAAATAGGACAGGATAGGAAAGGGACTGATGGTGGCCAGAGAAAAACCCTGCAAAAATCCAAAAACCTGATAGTACAAAAAGCCCTCAGATCGCTAGATCTGAACTCCGTCCTATACCAGGCGCTCTTGTCAAACCAATGAACAGAAAGAAGGAACCATTACAAATTCAAGAAGCAACAAACACATGGACTAATAGGAGCAATACTCCAAACATAGCTGTAGGGAGCTTCCCAGCTAAGCAACTGAGAGGGAAGATCCCTGCATGCAACTAAACTGACAAAAACCACAGCAAATGACAATTTCAGAAAAGAGCAAAAAAAACCAAACAAATAAAGAGCAAAGCACTTATCTGGGGTAGATGTGGTCTGGAGCAGGATGAAGGAGGCTGGTGAACAAAGAACTGACATCTGGCATAGCCTGCCAGCAGACCAGGGTTTAAATAGGCAGAGAGTTTAGCAATGAAAACGCCCATTGCTCAACACACCTGGTCTCTGTCCAAACCATTCCTGGCCACAAGAGGGAGCCTCACAGCAGCAAAAGCATAACTGACATTCACAACAGTACCCCCCCTTGAGGAGGGGTCACCAAACCCTCACCAACGCCACCGGGTCATTCCGGATAAGCATGATGGAAGGCGCAAACCAACCTGTCCGCATGAATGTCAGAAGCCACAACCCAAGAGTTATCCTCCTGCCCATAACCCTTCCATTTCACAAGGTACTGAAGCCTTCGCCTACTGCGGCGGGAATCCAGAATTTTTTCAACCTCATACTCCAGATCCCCTTGTACCAAAACAGGGTCAGGAGGCAGTGCTGCAGGAACTGTTGGCTCTACATGTCTCTTCAACAAGGACTTATGGAAGACATTGTGAATCTTAAATGACAAAGGCAGAGTCTAACGAAAAGATACAGGGTTGATAATCTCCGAAATCTTATAAGGTCCAATAAATCTGGGCTTAAATTTAGGAGATGGAACACTCATAGGAATATTTTTAGAGGACAACCACACCATGTCCCCCACTTTAAACCGGGGACCAACAGTCCGACGCCGGTTGACAAATTTCTGGGCAGATTCTTGGGATTGAAACAATTTATCCACTACCTGCCCCCAAATCTGCTGCATTCTGTTTACTACCGAATCCATCCCTGGACAGTCACAGGCCTAAACCTGCCCCGAGAGGAACTTGGGGTGCTATGCAAAAATGCAGAAAAAGGGGGACACCAATGTGGTAGAGCTAGCTCTATTGTTAAGGGCAAATTCAGCCAAAGGCAAAAAGGAAACCCAGTCATGCTGATCCGCAGAAAGAAAACACCATAAATAGGTCTCCAGGGTCTGGTTAGCCCTTTAAGTCTGACCGTTGGTCTGAGGATGAAACGCCGAGGAGAAAGACAGCTGAACACCCAATTTGGAACAAAAATCCTCCAAAATCTGGATACAAACTGCACCCCTCTGTCAGAAACAATGTTTTCGGGAATACCATGCAAACAAACAACATGTTGGAAAAACAAAGGCACCAACTCTCATGAAGACGGCAACTTAGAAAGGGGAACCAAGTGGACCATCTTGGAGAATCTATCACATACCACCCAAATCACAGTCATTTTCTGAGAGACGGGAAGCTCTGAAAAAAAATGCATAGAGATGTGCGTCCAAGGTCTCTTAGGTACCGGCAAAGGCAATAATAGCCCACTAAAACGTGAACAACAGAGCTTGGACCTAGAACAAACTCCACATGACTGCACAAAACTATGGACATCCCGGGACAGGGAAGGCACCAAAAAGAGCGGCTCACAAGATCCCGAGTACAAAAAACGCCAAAACAGAGCAATGAACCTCAGAGACAACTCGGTCTCTCCATTGGTCCGGGACAAACAGTTTCCCCGTAGGACATCTCTCAGGTTTATCACCCTGAAATTCTGCCAGTGCCAACCGCAGATCAGGCAAAATGGCCGAGAAAACTACACCATCATTCAGTATTGTAGACGGCTCGACAACCTCCAAAGAGTCAGCACAAACTCCTGGAAAGGGCATCGGCCTTAACATTCTTGGTGCCTGGCAAAAAAGAGACCACAAAATTAAACCAAGTAAAAAACAAAGCCCACCTGGCCTGCCGAGGATTCAACCTCTTGGCAGATTCCAGATAGGTAAGATTCTTGTGGTCCGTAAGCACCACAACTTGATGTCTAGCCCCCTCCAACCAATGTCGCCACTCTTCAAATGCCCACTTCATAGCCAATAATTCCCGGTTCCCCACATCATAGTTCCGTTCAGAAGGAGCAAACTTCCGAGAGAAAAAGGCACAGGGCTTAAGTTTACCCGAAATAGCATCTCGTTGAGACAGAACAGCTCCTGCTCCGATCTCTGAGGCATCGATCTCAACCTGAAATGGGCGAGACACATCAGGTTGCTGCAGGACTGGGGCAGAAGCGAATCGCCTTTTAAGCTCCTGGAAGGCCACAATCGTCTCTGGGGTCCAATGCTCAGAATCAGCTCCCTTCTTGGTCAAATCTGTCAGAGGTTTGACAATGGCAGAAAAATTGACTATAAATTTATGGTAAAAATTAGCAAACCACAAAAACTGCTGCAGGGATTTTAGAGAAGTCGGTTGCACCGAGTCGTAAATAGCCTGAACCTTAACCGGGTCCATATTGATAGCGGAGGGAGACAAGATGAAGCGCAAAAAGGAAATGCCCACTTCATAGCCAATAATTCTCGGTTCCCCACATCATAGTTCCGTTCAGAAGGAGCAAACTTCCGAGAGAAAAAGGCACAGGGCTTAAGTTTACCCGAAATAGCATCTCGTTGAGACAGAACAGCTCCTGCTCCGATCTCTGAGGCATCGATCTCAACCTGAAATGGGCGAGACACATCAGGTTGCTGCAGGACTGGGGCAGAAGCGAATCGCCTTTTAAGCTCCTGGAAGGCCACAATCGTCTCTGGGGTCCAATGCTCAGAATCAGCTCCCTTCTTGGTCAAATCTGTCAGAGGTTTGACAATGGCAGAAAAATTGACTATAAATTTATGGTAAAAATTAGCAAACCACAAAAACTGCTGCAGGGATTTTAGAGAAGTCGGTTGCACCGAGTCGTAAATAGCCTGAACCTTAACCGGGTCCATATTGATAGCGGAGGGAGACAAGATGAAGCGCAAAAAGGAAATCCTTTGCACCCCAAAGAGGCACTTTGACCCCTTAATGTACAGTGCATCATCCTTAAGTATCTGAAAAACAGCCCGTACTTGCCCAACATGAGAGTCCCAATCATCAGAAAATATCAAGATGTCATCCAAATAGACAATCAAAAATTTACCAATAAGGTCCCGAAAAATATCATTCATGAAGGCCTGGAAGACGGAGGGGGCATTAGGTTGCCCAAAAGGCATCACTAGGTACTCAAAATGCCCCTCAGGAGTATTAAAAGCCATCTTCCATTCATCACCCTCCTTCATACGGATGAGATTATACGCACCCTTAAGATCCAGTTTCGTAAACCATTTGGCACTCTTCACTCTAGAGAAAAGATCAGACATCAGAGGCAAAGGGTACTGATATTTGATCGTAATTTTATTAAGAAGACGGTAATCAATACAAGGTCTCAACGACCATCTTTCTTAGCAACAAAGAAAATGCCAGCACCTAAAGGAGAAGAAGAGGGCCGAATGCGCCCCTTCTCCAATGATTCTCTGATGTATGACTGCATGGCATCATGTTCGGGCACAGAGAAGTTGAAGATCCGCCCCTTGGGAAATTTACAACCCGGCACCAGCTCAATGGCACAGTCACAGTCCCGGTGTGGGGGCAGAGAATCAGATTCCTGGTCATTAAATACTTCACGGAAATCAGACAAGAAGGCCGGAACATCAACTGCCTGAGCAGATGTGGACGACACGGAAAGGTCCTGATGCACACCTTGACAACCCCAACTAGCTACCGACAAGGATCTCCAGTCAAGAACCGGATTATGGGTCTGCAACCACGGAAATCCCAGTACCAAGGTATCCTGTAGATTATGCAATACTAAAAATGTACAAGTTTCCTGATGCGCTGGTGCAACTCTCATAGGCACCTGGGTCCAAAATTGGGGTTTATTTTCTGCCAAAGGGGTAGCATCAATGCCCCTTAAAGGAATAGGAGTTTGCAAAGAAACCATGGGGAAACCACAATCCCTAGCAAACCCAAAATCCATCAAATTGAGCACTGCCCCTGAGTCCACAAAGGCCAATGCAGAAAAGGAAGACAATGAGCAAATCAATGTGACAGACAAAAGAAACTTTGGTTGCAAAGAACCCATAGTAACAGAAGTAGCCAATCTCTTTTCACGTATAGGGCAGACAGAGATATTATGAGAAGCGTCTCCACAATAGAAGCACAGTCTATTCTTCCGTCTGAACCCCTGCCGACTAGTATTAGAAAGGACCCTATCACACTCCATAGGCTCCAAAGGCTGTTCCACGGGCACAAAACCAGCAGGTATCTTCCTGCGCTCACGTAACCGCCTATCAATCTGAATGCCTAAGGTCATAGAGGCATTAAGACCAGAAGGGACGGGGAATCCGACCATTACATCCTTCACAGTATCAGCAATGCCCTTCCGAAAAAGAGCCGCAAGCTCGTCATCATTCCATTTGCTAAGGACCGCCCACTTTCAAAATTTCTGACAAAAGGTTTCTGCAGAATCCAAACCCTGAGTTAAGGACAACAAGGCCTTTTCTGCTTGGTCCACAATATTGGTTCGTCATATAATAAACCCAAGGCCTGAAAAAAGGAGTCGACATCACTGAGAATCGGATCCTCAGATGCCAAAGAGAAGGCCCAGTACTGAGGGTCACCACGCAGCAGGGAGATGACAATCTTGACCTGCTGTATGGGATTCCCTGAAGACTTAGGGCGCAGGTCAAAAAATAATTTACAATTATTTTTGAAACTCAAAAATCTCGACCTATCTCCTGAAAAAAATTCAGGAACGGGAATCTTAGGCTATGCAAGGGGAGTCTGTGCAAGATAAGACTCTATACGACGACCCTTAGCATCAAGATGAGCAACACACTCACCCAATTCATCCATGCTAGAAAAAAGAAATCTTCCACGGAACCAAAAGGAAAAAGAGGAAAAACACCAAAAAAAATAAATCTTTCAGCAGAATTTTTTTTTTTTCCTTCTTAAGTGTACCCTTTAAATTTGTTGGCCGGATGTACTGTTATGATCTGGAACCATGGAAGACCACCATAAATCATTGGTAAAAGGTGACAAGAGCATTGGCAACTAATCTGGCCGCCATCCCCTTACTAACCATCAACACTAGAAGTAACCAAGGGGTGAACTAACATCCTGTGCCCCGCTACCCAGCCGGAGAACTAGCTATCTTAAAGGAAGGGAAAATGAATAACTCTCTGCCTCAGAAAATAGATAAAGAATAGCAAGCCCCCCACATTCAAAGACCGTGGTGATATATGAAAACACAATACACAGATAGATGATAGGATTAGCAAAAGGTGAGGCCCTACTGACTAAATAGGACAGGATAGGAAAGGGACTGATGGTGGCCAGAGAAAAACCCTGCAAAAATCCAAAAACCTGATAGTACAAAAAGCCCTCAGATCGCTAAATCTGAACTCTGTCCTATACCAGGCGCTCTTGTCAAACCACTGAACAGAAAGCAGGAACCATTACAAATTCAAGAAGCAACAAACACATGGACTAATAGGAGCAATACTCCAAACATAGCTGCAGGGAGCTTCCCAGCTAAGCAACTGAGAGGGAAGATGCCTGCATGCAAATAAACTGACAAAAAACACAGCAAATGACAATTTCAGAAAAGAGCAAAAATAATCAAACAACAAATAAAGAGCCAAGCACTTATCTGGGGTAGATGTGGTCTGGAGCAGGATGAAGCAGGCTGGCGAACAAAGAACAACTGACATCCGGCATAGTCTGCCAGCAGACCAGAGTTTAAATAGGCAGAGAGCTTAGCAATGGAAATGCCCATTGCTCAACACACCTGGTCTCTGTCCAAACCATTCCTGGCCACAAGAGGGAGCCTCACAGCAGCAAAAACATAACTGAAATTCACAACAGGGAGCTTTACTTAACTGAAGTTAGACGTACTGGCTGATGTCAGTTAAAGTCTCCTAGAAATTCAAATCCTGGGGGCTGAGAGAGGCAGTTGAAACCGGTTGTTTCCAGTGCAGGATTAACAGAGGAAGCAACCTGAAAACAGTGCTGTGTTAGGCCAGTACCAGGGGAAAAAGCCTAGCAATGTGAGGGATCCTAAGTGAAGGTCGGAGGCAGGGCAAGACGGAGAAGGAGTGAAGCGACCAGTTCGGTACACCCTATAAGAATCAACCCGGACACCGGAGTCCGAGTCTGTAGGGGTTCAGTCAGGCCCAGCAGAAAAGAGCGGAAGGCGAAGGGGACTTCAGTCTCCCAGCACAGAAACACTTGTAGCACCGCCATCAACAGAGCCATGGACTGCAGCAGAGTTAGTGGTGCCCAGCAGAACGGTTCATTACGCCTGCTATACAAGTGAGAGACACAGGAGAGGTCAGGGCCAGGTTTGAAACCGCCCAGGACTTAAACAGGCACACAGCAATAAGGAGACCTCATAACTCATAGATGTGGAAATCCCAACTGCCACCTGACCACCCAGACTGTACCCTGGAGATAACCATGCTAACATCAGCAAAGGTACAGAAAAAAAGAACCAGTGTTTGTGTGACAGTTATTGCTATCCAAGGTTCTACTCTCACTACAGATTGTATTTGCTGAACATGGGGAGCCACATCTCAGTGGCCTTGAACAGACCGATATCAAGACTTGTATGGTAAGCTGTCTCCTTGTGTGTGAACTCTCGATCTTTTCCAAAGATGTGGGGAGCAATAATACCTCAGCTGCGCCATCACCACCTGCCCCGGGAAACACGCAGCGCAGCGGCGGCCCACATAGCCGCAAAACCACAAGTGGCGTCACGGATTTAATTCCACTGTAAATATAATCATCATCCCATTTCTTTAAAGACACCACCAGTATCACGGAGTCGGACCCCATCACTGCTGACATCTCTGGACTAGTCTGGACCGGTTCTGAGTACCCATGCGGCCCTGGGGCGGGCGTGTCACAAATGTTGTAATAAGTCGCTAACTTCTTCATTCTTAGAAATTACAAGAACAATTACCCCAATATATTCTATATTATAATTTATAATATTAATAATCATAAAATCACCCATGAAATACAACAATAATACAATTACACATATCACAACATAAGAGTAAAAATCAATACCGTTATTATCATTAGGGGGAAGGCCAAAAGATAAATGCTTACCCTATACTTTTCCCTATCTCTAATCTCCTACCTATCCAACAGAGGACCACCTTACTGTAAATGGGTGCCCATTGAACGGGCACCAGGAGACTCAGTGAACTTTTCTTCCCACTGGTGTTGCATGACACACCTGTCATAGGTGTGTGACAGGTGACAGACAGTCCTGTGGTGTCCGGCAATAGAAGGTCACAATGTTTGGATACGCAAAATGCTCCCTAACTTTCTATTAATCCTGCCATCAGTATTCAGTGTACTAGGTATTTCCTCCGCTGGGTTTTCTTCCTTTTCCATTTAGGACTCAGCAAAGCTTCTCTTCCCTTCAGCTGCTAATTATAATCTGCATTTCCCTATACTGTCATTTTCCCCGGACTTGTCCTGGTGATGTTCAGTTCCTTCATAACCTGGATGCAAGCAGGCTGCTTTCACTCATCTGTAGGATCGTTGCTTTTCTTTGCTGAACTTCTTTCTGAGGCATCTGTGGAGTAGTGATGGGCAGACCCGGACTGTAAAAGTTCAGATCCACGCGGTTTCAAACATACCCGAGGGACAGGACCAGAATGCTCAAGGAATTCCAGCTAATGATCCAGATTCAGCACTCTGGTAATACAAGAAAATAAAGGAAAAATAAATCAAGTGATGCTATACTTACCGAGCCTCTGGTGCGGCTGTAACTGCTCCAACGGCTTCTCATTTATCTTCCGGGGCTGCTCATTAGGCTCATACATATTCACTGTTCTCCGTACAGATCAGTGTCTGTGATTGGTTGCAGTCAGACGCACCCTCACACTGAGTGACAGCTTGTCCGATGCTTCCAATCACAGACTATGTCTGTGCGTCTATATCATACAATAAAAATAAATAAATAAGTAAAAAATTGGCATAGGGTTCCCCCATATAATGATACCCAGCACAGATAAAGCCCATGGCTACAGGCTACAGCCCCCAGGCATGTGCTTATCTTGGCTGTGATTAAAACTAAGGTGAACTGTATGCAGCTTTTTTTTAAATTATTTAAATAAATAATTTCAAAAAACAATGTGCAGTCCCCCGAAATTTTGATACCCAGCAATGATAAAGCCCGGAAGCTGAGGGCTGGTATTCTCAGGCTGGGGAGACCCATGGTTAATAAAATGGTGAAAGAGGGTGTTTTTTGTCTTTAATTCCAAATATAGAATTTTTTCGAAATTTGCCATTATTTCTTTGTACTTACAGGTTAGTAATGGGGGGTCTCATTGATGCATCTGATTACTAATCCAGGGCTTACTGGCAGCTGTGGGTTGCCATTAACCCCGTATTACCCCAATTGGCACCGCACCAGTGCAATCGGGAAGAGCTAGGTAAAGTGCTGGGATTGTCGCATCTAATGGATGCAACAATCCTGAGCAGCTCAGGCTCATATTTTTAGGCTGAGGGGCTCCCAGCTTGAGAATACCAGACCGTGCTGGTTTGCCTGAGGTGTCTGCATGAAGTGTTGCTCCAGGCAAGCCAGTGCTCTCAATCACCAATGAAGGAGGCTCAGATATGCAAAGCCAGTAGGTGGAAAAATGTGCTAAACTGTTTGGCCATGGCAGGAGTCAATTGAGTACCTCAATTAGTGTATTTGATTAACCTTCAGTTTATGCAACATGACAGTGACTACAATTCTATAGCCCATATTTATCAAAGCAATTTCACCAGAATTCTAATATAAATGACTTTGAATAGTAGCAAAAGTTTGGCAAGGAGTTGCATAAAAATGTAGATATTTTTTCACTTTCATTCCATTTTCTTCCAACTATGCCAAAATAGGCAGAGCCACGAGGGCGTGATGCCACGGCTTTTCTAATTCATGACGAGTAGTGCTGTTCCTTACTTCAGAAATTTTACTCCAGTCAGGAAATGGTGTATGATTTCTACTTGTAAGACGCTTCTGATTCATGAATCAGTAGCTTCTGACTCCACCATGCCTCCTTATCAAAACAGGAGAGAAAATGGCCAGTCTTGATAAATTGGGTCCTAAGGGTGCACATTTTTATAGGAACTATGTTCCGTGTAAGGCTATGCCCTTACTTTATATTGATAGTTTGGGCTGACACACTCACTTTGAGAAATCCTATATTCAATGCAGTATACAATTTCAGGACTCTCGTTCTGAGGGGGAGCAAGTAATGCTTTGTTTTACCAGTGGTCTTGCGGCAGGAAAATTGAGGTGTGCAGTAATTAGATATGTGAATCTTTGACTATATGCCTTGACGTCATTTAACGAAGGGTAAATCATATACTGTATGCCACAAATATGGCTCTCTCTAATGGAAACATTTGCCTACAGTATTGTTATACTGTGACGCCCTGGCCTATCAGGTCGTCACAGGGTATTGTACAATCTGCCCTTCTGCACAGTATCCACATCCTCCTTGGTGTCCCTGACCTTTGGTGTTGCTAAGAACCAGTCAATCAAAAATCCTGGGAACGCTCTGCACCACACCCACCAGACACACCATTGGGTAGCCTGAATGGAATAGGGCCGCCCATTTGGGGGGTTGGTTTGGGAGGGTCAGAAGTATCAGGAGCAGTCAGATGAGTAGTGACTCTCGTGAGGAGAGGTCACAAGTCGGCTGGAGGAGGTTAGGAGCTGGGCTCCTTGAGAATACTAGGTGGCAGACATTGGTCTGGGCCTGGTAGGAGCTGGAACCCCGGTCGCAGGGGATCGTGACAAGGGGCACGGAACTGCCGAGGAGGGCAGCTGGCAGCCTTGTGTCATCTCCGGGCAGGGGCCAGGGCATGACGGGGTACGTGGACCCTAGGCCAGGAAGTAGCTTTAAGCGTCCTGGTAATTCACCCGAGGAGGACGGATCCTTCAAGATTCGTTCTCCACCTGCTCCGAAATTGGGGGTACTAGCGCAACGAGGGGGATAGGACTTTCCCAATAGACAGTCCAGAAAATCCCAAGTGTGAACCCTGAGAGCAAGCTCACTCCGTTAGCCATACGGGTGAGCGGGACCTAACTAGTTCTACAGTACAGGGGCCAATCAGTAGAGAGGTGCCAAGGAAAAGGTTACAGGCTAACAAGCAACACCAACGGGCACGGGGTCCAGGCGTGCTCCCTCCCTGCTGCAGCGGTGCTCAGA
Source organism: Anomaloglossus baeobatrachus (assembly GCF_048569485.1). Taxonomy (NCBI): domain Eukaryota; kingdom Metazoa; phylum Chordata; class Amphibia; order Anura; family Aromobatidae; genus Anomaloglossus; species Anomaloglossus baeobatrachus. The sequence goes on along the minus strand of NC_134356.1, from coordinate 115,891,911 downwards.
ACTTTGGTTTACAAGTTGTTGGTGTCAGCGTTATGGGACTGAGTGAGTATGCAGTGTCCCTTACCTCCCCAACGTTGTCCCTTCACCACCATTACCGAGCCCCAGGGCATTCCCCCTACCCACAGAGGGTTTAAACACCAGGCTGCCATCCCATCTCCACCGGGTGCTCCCAGCGGTACTCCACCTTACCACACACCGTGGGTGGCGTCACGAACTTTACACATACCACTCCCCTGTAAATACTCCCATTTTGTTTTGAGTGGCCACACGACCCCCGGGTCCGGAGACCCCTCGAGCCACCGCGGATTCGGATCCGAGCAGCAGTCCCGGCTGCTGACACAGGGACGGTACAATACTGGCGCCAAGGCTCCTCATCACAATATGTTTAGGGTTCAGAGTATTTGACTACATCTTCCAATTAGGTTTCTAGTGCATGATGGGGCAGGAAAGGTGGAGAATTTGATAAAAAGAAACCTTTTTTTGTATTTTTTTTTATTATTATTAGTAGTATTATTATTTTCTAGCAAAATACATCAATAAGCAGTTATATTTTTTTATAAGACGATTGCAATATTCTTTTTTAAAGTGGCTGTGAAATAACTATTGGATCATATACTGCATCTAATGTAGCAATTAATAAAAAATGCTTTTAGACATATGTTTTATTTTTGTTATAATCTATGAAGACTTTTCTAAAATGGCAGCAAAAAATGCTGGCAATATTTGTGAGATATATATTCAGGATAGGATATTTCATGACATGCAGTGACTTGATAAGCAGGTTGTGGCGACACAGTACATAGTGCAGGCTTTACTGTACCATGTACGACACACTCTTATATTTAGAAATGACAAGTGTGACTCTTTGTTTAACAGATATGTCAATACTTTCGCTCAGGACTTACCAGGAGAAAACTCAGCAGCTGATTTCAACTCTATATATATTAATACTTATTGAATATGAGACAAGGTATGCTCTACTGATGTACAAAACCTGTTTCCCTGAAAATAAGACCTGCCCCGAAAATAAGCCCTAGTAAGATTTTCGGGACTTTTTGGAGTAGGCTTAATATATAAGCCAGTAACATATCCAGATTTATATGACTTTTATCTAGTATAACCTTTTCTATTGCACTTTCAAAAATTGAATGTGAAAAACCTAATTGATCATTAGAAGAAATGTCACCAGCAGTGAAATTGAACACATCATCGCTCCTCTGTTACAGGACAGCTCAGGCCTGTGATTGGCTGACTTATATCTTTGCTTCTTTGTGACTGGTCTGTTCAGGCCTGTGATTGACTGATTTATATCATCGCTCCTCTGTGATGGGACAGCTCAGGCCTGTGATTGGCTGACATATTATCGCTCCTCTGTTACAGGACAGCTCAGGCCTGTGATTGACTGATTTATATCATCGCTCCTCTGTGATGGGACAGCTCAGGCCTGTGATTGGCTGACATATTATCGCTCCTCTGTTACAGGACAGCTCAGGCCTGTGATTGGCTGACTTATATCATCACTCCTCTGTGATGGCACAGCTCAAGCCTGTGATTGGCTGACTTATGTCATCGCTCCTCTGCTACAGGACAGCTCAGGCCTGTGATTGGCTAACTTATATCATCGCTCCTCTGTTACAGGACAGCTCAGGTCTGTGATCGGCTGACTTATGAAATGTGAAGAAAAAAAATAAACATTTCTGGTTGTTGTAAATAAAAATGTTATTGGATGGAGTAAATATAACAAAATGTGGCCATAGGAAAACCATCTCTATGACATCCATGTACCATAATATACCATTAAGAAAAATAAAAGAGATGTTTTCAGAAAAACAGGGGCCAATTCATCATGGCTGGCATAGAACAAGTTTGCACGATGCCAGCCTTGACAGAGTACAAGACACTGAATTCATTAAGAAGTGCACTCTACTTAATGAGTTTAGTGGCTCAAGAAAGTGGTGCGTGCCTTCATGCGCTCCTCTTGCTTTCTCATTAAGGTTGTGTTCACATGCCCTTTAGTCATCCATTAGACTGCATCCTGCAGAGATTCGTTGGAAAACTTATTTCTGCTGGATCCATTTTTTTAACATGGGAGTCTATGGAGAACGGATTGCTATTTATCTTCCATTTGTATCAGATACTTTAAGCAAAAAACAGATCCTTTACAAATACAAGCATGATAAATTACTAAATGATAGCAATAATAAATAATAATCTTTATTTTTATATAGTGCCAACATATTCAGCGCTTTACATACATCAATGCATTAATGGATCCATTTCCCATAGACTCCAACGTTAAAAAATGGATCCGTTAGATATCAGTTATGTAAAAACGGACAAAAAAGTTGTGTTTGCAGAAATTTTTTCCCAAAGGATCCAATCTAATGGATGATTACAGGACATGTGAACTCAGCTTAAGGCTTTAGGTTGAGTTCACATGTCCTGTAATCATCCGATGGTACAGATGCTGCAGAGATCAGTTGGGAAGAAAGTTCTGACGGATCTGGGGTTTTTTAACATTGGAGTCTATGAAGAATGGATCTGCTAACGGATTATTTATCTTCTATTTGTAATGGATCGTGTAAGAAAACAATGGATCAATTATGAATACAAGTAAAACAGATTGTTGGTCATGTTCGACACCCACGTGCTGTCCCTTCAGATGTAGCAGAGCTGGAATCATCATGGGACCTCGTGTGGATTACGTTGGACCTTGCTGTTTTGGGTGTTAATAAAGGGGTAAAAGAAGGTGTTTGTTTTGTATTTAATTTCAAATAAAGAATTTTTTGGAGTGTTTGCGTTTATTTCTTTTCACTTACAGATTAGTAATGGGGGTCTCATAGATGTTTCCCACTCCTAATCTAGGGCTATTTCATGTTCGAGTGATTTTGGGGGGTGTTCGAGTCAGTCGACGAATTCGAACAATTTGCTTAAAGTTCGGCAGTTCGAGTTACGTTCGAGAACGGATCGATCACCAAAAGCATGGCTTTTCACAGTAAGTATGTGCGCACGTTGCGTATCTGCATGCGTCCTGCGTCCCCAGCAAAATCCCTCTCTCTTTCCTACTCACCGATCACGGGCGTTTCGCTGCACGGCTGTCACAAATCTCCGGCGGCTTTTCCTCTTTTGAAAATGGCTGCCGCTTCATTATTCAATCAGGTATTCCATGCCTTTCCCGCCCACCGGCGCCCATGATTGGTTGCAGTCAGACACACCCCCACGATGAGTGACAGCTGTCTCACTTCAACCAATCACAGCTGCTGGTGGGCGGGTCTATATCGTGCAGAAAAATAAATAAATAAATAATTAAAAAAAAAAAAATGTGCTTCCCCCCCAATTTTGATACCAGCCAGGATAAAGCCACATGGCTGGAGGCTGGTATTGTCAGGATGGGGAGTGCCATGTTATGGGGAGCCCTCCACCCTTAACTGTTACACCTCGTGGCTCTCCTGTTGCAAGGAATGAGGTGGTCCCCCATTCCTTGTCTGCCGCAAGCCCTCCTGCTCAGCAGCACCTAAGGTCTGGGAGACTGCATTAGCTGCCTCCTTGGAGACGCAGCAGAAGGGTGACACCTAGTGGTTCTCCCCTTGCAAGGAATGGAGTGGTCTCCCATCCCTTGTCCGCCACGAGCCCTCCTGCTCAGCATCACAGAGGGTCGGGGAGGTTGCGCAGTGTGCAAAGGATGGATACTCAGGGAAGCAGCAAGACTTCCCTTATCTCTGCACATTGTGAAACCGAGGATCCCGCCTTTATGACCCAGAGGCAGGAAGATGAGTATGTGCCCCACGTGATGTCTTCTGATTCGCTCACTGATATCACACGGCCCGATAACGAGGCTGGTGGTGTGCTGAATCTTGACTGGCCGGGCCAAGACGTCACGAATCCTGATTGGGTCACGTCCATCTCGCGCCCGCCCTTGGGTGGAGCTACACCTCCTTAAAAGCTCCCCCTGCCATCATGGTGGTGCGCAACCGTCCTTCTATGTTTGGATGTCTGGCAGCGTGCTGCCACGCCACTGCTCAGGCATTATTGTCTTTTGTGGGCTTTGCCCTTGCTGCTCAGGCAGCACCTGGTTTGCAGGCCGTGTTCCTGCCTTGCTGCTCCGGCAGTATCTCCTTTAACAGGCCGTGTTCCTGTCCCAGGTGAGCTCCTCGAGTCTCCACTGGACTCACTTGGTTATTGAAAGCACACGTGCGTGGGCACCTCTGTGCTACCCTCGTGCCATATCCTGTGACTCCCGCTGGCACACGTGCGTAGGCACCTCTGTGCGTCCCCGTGCAACAGGTACACCGATCGAGAAGCCCCGAGCCATACAACCCTCACGGGTTAGGGCGGACCGGTGTACATAGATCGTCTGTGACATTCCAGACGATCACTAGTAGCAACCCGCTCACTCTTTCCTGACCATAGCAGCGGTCCCTTACACGGCACAGTGGACCTTGACTGGCGGAAGCTGTCCATTTCCCATCTTGGCACGCTTCCCCGGGTCCCCCTCGTAACACTTAACAATATCAGCAGGCAGCCGCCCGGAATTGCCGCATCCGTTAGATGCGGCAGTCCTGGTACTCTACCCAGCTCATCCCGAATTGCCCTGGTGCGGTGGCAATCGAGGTAATAATGGGGTTAATCATGGCAGGCGTCTCCCCGAGACACCTTCCATGATTAACCTGTAAGTGAAAGTAAATAAACACACACAACGAAAAATCCTTTATTTCGAATAAAAGACAAAAAAAACCTCATTTACCTCTTTATTAATACCAAAACAACAATTCAGGTCCGAAGTAATCCACATGACACTGTCAGCTCTGCTACATGAAGATGACATGGAGCCCCGTAGAACATGAGCGCTCTGTGTCCTCTCCACGCAGCACCTGAAGTGAGCCGTGCTGTGACCAGAGACTTCACTCTGCAATGCAGAGGTCAAGATAACCAAATCTTCCCATGTATCTCATTAGAGGCAGTGGCTCAATGGTTAGCACTACTGCCTAGGGAGCATTACTTGATGAGTTCAAGTCCTTGCCGCCCAGGTAAAGAATTTAATTTATTTTAAATTATAAATTATTATTTATTTATAATTATAATTTAATTTAATTCATTTTAATTATGCACTGATGGGAGCAGCCGGACATCAGCTGTGAGCCGTGGGCCACACCTCTAAAATCAGAGCAGTTTACGGAATGAGGCTGCATTGCTCTCTCCTCTCTCCTCGCTCTCTTCTCTCTCTTGTTCTCTCTCTCTTGTTCTCTCTTTGTTCTCTCTCTCTCTCTTGTTCTCTCTCTCTCCTCTCTCTCTTCTCTCTCTTCTCTCCTCTTCTCTCATCTCTCTCTTCTCTCTCTTGTTCTCTCTCTCTTTCTCTCTCTCTTTCTCTCTTTTTCTCTCTCTCTCTCTCTCTCTTTTTCTCTCTTTCTCCCTCTCTCCCCTCTCTCTCCTCTCCCCTCTCTCTCCTCTCTCTTCTCTCTCTCCTCTCTCCTCTCTCTCCTCTCTCTCCTCTCTCTCCTCTCTCTTCTCTCTCTCCTCTCTCTTCTCTCTCTTCTCTCTCTTCTCTCTCTTCTCTCTCCTCTCTCTCTCTTCTTTCTCTCTCCTCTCTCTTCTCTTTCTCTCTCCTCTCTTTCTCTCTCCTCTCTCTCTTCTCTCTCTTCTCTCTTCTTCTCTCCTCTTCTCTCTCTTCTCTCTCTTCTCTCTCTCTCCTCTCTCTCCTCTCTCTCCTCTCTCTCCTCTCTCTCCTCTCTCTCCTCTCTCTCCTCTCTCTCCTCTCTCTCTTCTCTCTCCTCTCTCTCTCTCTCTCTCCTCTCTCTCCTCTCTCTCCCCTCTCTCCCCTCTCTCCCCTCTCTCCCCTCTCTCCCCTCTCTCCTCTCTCTCCTCTCTCTCCTCTCTCTCCTCTCACTCTCTCTTCTCTCTCTCACATCTCTCTTCTCTCTCCTCTCTCTCTCTTCTCTTTCTCTCTCCTCTCTCTTCTCTTTCTCTCTCCTCTCTCTTCTCTTTCTCTCTCCTCTCTCTTCTCTTTCTCTCTCCTCTCTTTCTCTCTCCTCTCTCTCTTCTCTCTCTTCTCTCTCCTCTCTCTCTTCTCTCTCTTCTCTCTCTTCTCTCTCTTCTCTCTTCTTCTCTCCTCTTCTCTCTCTTCTCTTTCCCTCTCTCTCTCTCTCTCTCCCCCTCTCTCCCCTCTCTCCCCTCTCTCCCTCTCTCTCCTCTCTCTCCTCTCTCTCCTCTCTCTCCTCTCTCTCCTCTCTCTCTTCTCTCTCTTCTCTCTCCTCTCTCTCTTCTCTCTCCTCTCTCTCCTCTCTCTCCTCTCTCTCCTCTCTCTCCTCTCTCTCCTCTCTCTTCTCTCTCTCTCTTCTCTCTCTCACATCTCTCTTCTTCTCTCCTCTTCTCTCTTCTCTTTCCCCTCTCTCCCTCTTCTCTCCCTCTTCTCTCCCTCTTCTCTCCCTCTTCTCTCTCTCTTCTCTCTCTCTTTTCTCTCTCTCAGACCTGGCGATGATCAGCTGATGCGGTCACCTGACGGAATCGGCTGACACTAAAAGTTGAGCAGTGAGGCCGGCATTTTACCTGCCCAGCCGGCTAAACTATCAGCTGCTGCTGTCGGACAGGAGTCTGCACAGAAGTGTGTAGTTTTTTTTGCACTGATGCATCAGCTGATTGTATAAAAGCCGTTTATACAGTCAGCTGCTGTGTCATGTGATTCAGGCCCTTGAGCCTGACACATCAACTATCGCTTTGCCTTCCAGCAAACCGATCACATGATATTGGAATCGGATTGGACGGCGCATGACCCTTGACCCAGGATTACTGTGGAGGGGGGTTCTTTATTTCAATAAAGATGGAGTCACTAATTGTGTTGTGTTTTATTTCTAATAAAAATATTTTTATGTGTGTTGTGTTTTTTTTTATCTGTACAAGAAATTCATGGTGGCCATGGCTACTATTGGCGTGACACCATGAATTTCGGGCTATTATTACCCAGCAAGCCACCAGTCACCATGGCACCTGGAAGAGTTGAATACAGCACCAGAAGATGGCGCTTCTATGAAAGCGCCATTTTCTGGGACGGCTGCGGACTGCAATTCACAACAGGGTGCCCAGAAAGCTTGGGCACCCTGCGCTGCGGATTCCAACCCTAGCTGCCTAGTTGTACCTGGCTGGACACAAAAATTGGGCTAAGCCCACGTCATTTTTTTTTAATTATTTCATGAAATTCATGAAATAATTAAAAAAAAAGGGGCTTCCCTATATTTTTGGTTCCCAGCTGGGTACAAATAGGCAGCTTGGGGTTGGGGGCAGCCCGTAGAGGCCTTCTGTACCTGGCTAGCATACAAAAATATGGCGAAGCCCACGTAATTTTTTTGGGGGCAAAAAAATCCTGCATACAGTCCTGGATGGAGTATGCTATGCCTTGTAGTTCTTCAGCTGCTGTCTGCTGTCTGTCTGTATGGAGGAGAGCAGACAGCAGCTGCAGAACTACAAGGCTCAGCATGCTCAATTCACTAGTGTATGCAGGAGAGCAGACAGCAGCTGCAGAACTACAAGGCTCAGCATACTCCATCCAGGACTGTATGCAGGAGTTTTTTGCCCCCCCCCAAAAAATGACGTGGGATTCGCCATATTTTTGTATGCTAGCAGCAGGCAAGTACGGCTGCCCCAAGCCCCAGCGTCTTATTTGTACCCGGCTGAGAACTAAAAAAGTAGGGAAGCCCTTTTTTTAATTATTTCATGAATTTCATGAAATAATTAAAAAAAAATTGACATGGGCTTCGCCCCATTTTTGTGTCCAGCCAGGTACAACTAGGCAGCTGGGGATTGGAATCCGCAGCACAGGTTGGCCCGAGCTTTCTGGGCCCCTCTGCTGTGAATTGCAGTCCGCAGCCGCCCCATAAAATGGCGCTTTCATAGAAGCGCCATCATCTGGTGCTGTATCCAACTCTTGCAGCAGCCCTGAAGCTGGGTGGCTTGCTGGGTAATAATGGGTTAATACTAGCTTTGTTTTACTAGTATTAAGCCAGAGATTCTTAATGTCAGGCAAGTTTGACCCGGCCATTAAGAATCTCCAATAAAGGGTTAAAAAAAAGACACTACACAGAGAAAAATACTTTAATAGAAATAAATACACAGACACACTTAGAGACTCCATGTTTATTACTCTCTCTCATCCCTCCACGATCCTGATCTTCTGTCTTCTTTCTCCTTCAACCCATGCAGCTCTGCTACATCAGACAGCACTGCATGGGAGGAAGACGCTGCTGCTCCCCGTGCAGTCTAATCACTCAGTGAGTGAGCAGGGGCTGCGGGTTGTAAGCGGTGACGTCACTGCTGACAGGAGGTTACTATAGCAATGGTGCTCCAATCACGTGATTCCCAGTGCCGCAATTCACCGGCTGTGGCAGCCAGTCCTTGCATGTGGGCTGACTCTGTAAAGAGCGCCCACATGCAGGAACAGGGAAGCCGACCATGTGCCAGAGCATCTCGCTGGTATATGGAGATGCACAAATAAGCACCGCGTACCGGAGAGATGCACTGACCGGACCTAGCATGACGTCTAGCCATGTGACCAGTCTGTAGCCAATGAGATAATACACACGTGACTGGTCACATGCTATTTTGACGTCACGGAAGGTCCTATCATCAGTACTGGATACCAGGAGGACGCAGCGATTATCGGAAGGAAAAGCGGCGGGACACCGAGTGCAGGACGTGTAGTGGGGACCTGTAAGTGTAATGGCAATGTTTATTAACTGTATATGTACATGTATAATGTGTTTTTATGTGTTTGCCTGCCATTGTTTTCAATGGGGTTCAAAGGTGTTCGTCGAATGTTTGACGAACATTCGCCGAACGTAGCCTCCGTTCGCCGAACCGAACTCGAACTCTAGGGGGGTGGGTTATCTCTAGCAAGGACAGGAATGTATAGGGAAGTCTTAGAAAAAATATATTCAAATACTTGATAAAGATATAAAATAAAGCATACATATCTGGATTTAGAGGTCAAAAAGAAAATAGACTAGAATTAGAATAGAATAATGTTTAAAAATATAGTGTCAGTGCACAATTTTATCTATACCAGTGTGTATACAGAAATAAGTTTTAAACTTAGTATTAAAAATATCAAGTGAATTTAATCTATTTTAAACAGTATATACATGAACCATCATCCAATAAATATTCTGTAAAAAATATATCAAATTTAAAGAATGGCACTAAAATAGTAAATTTAATTAATGAGCTACTGCTTCATAAAGTGTCTAGTGCAGAAAAAATAAGATGGTAGCAATAAATAAATAAATATGCTCGATATGTATCAACAGACCTCCATCCTAACAACCAATATGTATCTAATCAATCAAGAGTATCCAAAGCTAAGGTATATCAAAACATATCCCAAAGAAGACTTCTCCCATACAACACCTCCTAAAGCTGAACACACTAAGGGGTACTTTGCACACTACGACATCGCAGCTGCAATGTCGGTGGGGTCAAATCGAAAGTTATGCACATCCGGCGTCGCTGTCGACATCAGAGTGTGTAAATCGTTTTTGATACGATTAATGAGCGCAAAAGCGTCGAAATCGTATCATCGGTGTAGTGTCGGTCATTTCCATAATTTCAGAAGGACCTATGTTACGATGTTGTTCCTCGTTCCTGTGGCAGCACACATCGCTGTGTGTGAAGCCGCAGGAGCGAGGAACATCGCCTTACCTGCGTCCTGGCTGGAATGAGGAAGGAATGAGGTGGGTGGGATGTTTACGTCCCGCTCATCTCCGCCCCTCTGCTTCTATTGGCCGCCTGCCGTGTGACGTTGCTGTGACGCTGCACGACCCGCCCCCTTAGGAAGGAGGCGGTTCGCCGGCCAGAGCGACGTCGCAGGACAGGTAAGTGCATGTGAAGCTGCCGCAGCGATAATGTTCGCTACGGCTGCTATCACAAGATATCGCAGCTGCGACGGGGCGGGGACTATCGCTCTCGGCATCGCTACCATCGGCTTTTGATGTCGTAGTGTGCAAAGTACCCCTAAGTGTGTAACCAAATTGAGTATGGCATAGTATGTAAGGGTTTAATTACCTGTGTTAATTTCAGCCACTATAAAAAGTCCCCCTGATGGGTTTCACTTACGGCTTTATCATGAGGGGTACCTCATGCCTTACACCTTTTTTATGTTTTTTTAACTTAATTTTTGATTAAAAAAAAAATGTTTTTTTAAAAAAAAATATCTCTTAAATTCTTTTTGCTGTTTATGTGTGCTAGGTATCATAATATCGGGGACCCTATACCAATTTTTTTAATTGTTTATTTTTACAGCAATCAGATGCACACACAGGCAGTGTCTCTGATTGAAAGCCGCCAGACACGCTGTCATATAGGGTTTGGGCGTGTCTGACTGCAACCAATCAGAGACACAACGACTGCTGGTGGGCAGGGGAAGCAGTGCATATGCATGAAGGTTAATAAGCGGCACTGGGAGTAGTGTTAGAGCCAAACGGAAGACTTGGTAAGTATAACGCACTTGCTCTAATCCCCCTATCCATTCTACCACTATTCTTAATTTTTATGCTCCTGATTCGGTTCCCCATAGACTTATATGGAGACTGGCATCTGGCCGGATATCGGGGATCAATTCCGGGCCCAAGACGGGGTTTTTTCTAAACCTGGTTGGACCTGCTAATCCCGGGTATCTGCAAGTCTGCCATTCACTACTAAACAGCAATTCATTAATGGAGCCATCCTCCATAAACTCCAATGTTAAACAAACAGATCCAGTAGAAATCAGTTATTTATATAGTGTTTGCAGAACTTTTTTTGTAGCGGATCTCTGCAGGATCCGTTCTAACTGATGATTACTGGACATGTGAACTCAGCTTTATACAATTCTCTGCCCCAAGTTGTATTTCTAGTTCTTACATGTCATTTCTTTTGCTCTTCTCCTGAGAAATCAACCCCCGAGGACTCGCCCTACAGGAAGCTATGTGAATTCTTCAGCCTTTTGTAAAGCAATTTATTTAGTCTTTATTCATGCAGCTCAGCCTACAGCAATACTAAGAGCTCCAGTTTTTGTAATCTTTTATTTTAATATGTGTTCCTTACTGTTTTTCATTAGTAAATAGTGATGAGCCCGAGCAACGAGCCCAATGTTATCCTATGGGAGACCCGAGTATTTTTGTGAAATGACCCCCCCGGCAGCATGGAGAAACCCTAAAAATGTCACAAAAGTCTCAGAAGAGTGCTCAAATGACATGGCAACAGCATGGGGAAGACCCCTTGAAGCATTTATCACTGAAAAGTCACAGCTGTGAACAATTTTGTCCGCGTTTTACGCCATTTTTACGGACTCACCAGAAAACCTTCCAAAATGACCCCAAAATGATTTTTCATGGCGGAAATGTTAAGGGCACATACCCAATAGTGAGATAGAGCTGGTGAATGTTACTTTTTGAGATTAATACATGAAAGATTTTACGTGAAAACATTGTGTGGCACTCCGATGTCCCTGAGAAGAGACGTACATGAAGGCCTCTTGAGTCTAATGTGCCCATTTTGAGGAAGTGAGTCTTTGTAGTATTTTCCTTTGCCAGGGCAGTCCAAAATTGTGAGGTTCACCAATGCCCCTGCATACAGACGTGCATGAGGGCCTGTAAACCTGAAGTGCCCATTGTAAGGAAGTGGGTCTATTGTAGTATAGCCCTTAGGCAGGGCAGCCAAAAATTGGGAGGCTCCACGTTGTCCCTGGGTAGAGACGTGCATGAGGGCCTCAAAACATTAAGTGTCCATTGTCAGGAAGTGGGTGTATTATAGTATAGCCCTTAGGCAGGGCAGCCAAAAATTGGGAGGCTCCACGTTGTCCCTGGGTAGAGACGTGCATGAGGGCCTCAAAACATTAAGTGTCCATTGTCAGGAAGTGGGTGTATTATAGTATAGCCCTTAGGCAGGGCAGCCAAAAATTGGGAGGCTCCACGTTGTCCCTGGGTAGAGACGTGCATGAGGGCCTCAAAACATTGTTCCCATTGCAAAGGAGCGGGTCTCCTGTCGTTGTAATGTCCATTCTGCAAAGAATGGGCGAAAAAATTTACCACTGGGGGTATACCTGAAACAAAGGCCTAAGTATTGCAATTTGTAACGGTCATCATCATGGTGGCGCATGAGGAGAAGGAGGAGCAGTCCAGCGATTATCCAAAGTCCAGAAGTGTGTACCCATTGGTGAGTGGAGGTACATGGCAAACTTTAAATTCCGCTCTCATTTGCTGGTGGTGTGGTGAAGTCTGGCCCAATCCAACCCTTGTTCATCTTGATCAGAGTCAGCCTGTCAGCATTTTCAGTTGACAGGCGGGTGCGTTTATCTGTAATGATTCCATCTGCGGCACTAAAAACACGCTCTGACAAAACGCTAGCAGCAGGGCAGGCCAGGACTTCCAAGGCGTAGAGAGCCAATTCATGCCACGTGTCCAGCTTGGATACCCAATAATTGTAAGGCACAGAGGAATGTCGGAGTACAGTTGTTCGATCTGCAAGGTACTCCTTCAGCATCTGGGCAAACTTAGGATTTCTTGTGGCACTACCCCGCACCTCAGGGGCTGTGGTACGTGAGGGGCTGAGAAAACTGTCCCACATCTTAAAGACTGTTCCCCTACCTCTGGCGGATTGGACTTGTGCCTCTCTCGGCTGTACGCCTCGGTTGTCCACTGATTCATGACCTATGCCGCTAGCGTTTTGTGAGGGGAATGCTTTGCCTACTTCCGTGACTATGGCCTTCCGGAACTGCTGCATTTTGGTTGACCTCTCCTCCACGGGAATAAGAGACAAAAAGTTATCCTTGTAGCGTGGGTCTAACAGTGTTACCAACCAGTAATGATTGTCGGCCAAGATGTTCTTAACGCGAGGGTCACGAGACAGGCAGCTTACCATAAAGTCAGCCATGTGCGCCAGACTCTTAACAGCCAGGACTTCAGTAGCCTGACCAACAAGATGACTGAACATGCTGTCCTCCTCCTCCTCCTCCTCCTCCTCCTCCTCATCTACCCTGTCCTCTGGCCAGCCACGCTGAACCGAGGATATGACTGGTGTGCATGTCATATCCTCAATTTGGCCGGAGAGTTGCTCCATGTCTTCATCCTCCTCCTCGTCATAGTCCTCCACTGCACGTTGTGATGAGACGAGGCTGGGCTGTGTGTTATCATCACCCACACCCACTACTGTTTCTTGCTGCAACTCATCGCGCTCCGCCTGCAATGCATCATGTTTGTTTTTCAGCAGAGACCGTTTTAGAAGGCAGAGTAGCGGTATGGTGACGCTAATAATGGCGTCATCACCACTCACCATCTTGGTGGAGTCCTCAAAGTTTTGGAGGATGGTACATAGGTCTGACATCCATCTCCACTCCTCAGGTGTTATGTGTGGAGTTTGACCCATTTCCCGACGGCTTAGGTGATGCAGGTACTCAACAACTGCCCTCTTCTGCTCACATATCCTGACCAACATGTGCAGAGTTGAATTCCAACGCGTGGGGACATCACACACCAGTCTGTGAGCCGGAAGATGCAAACTGCGCTGAAAGCCGGCAAGGCCGGCTGAAGCAGTAGGTGACTTTCGAAAATGTGCAGACAGGCGGCGAACTTTTACCAGCAGATCAGACAGCTCTGGGTATGACTTTAGAAACCGCTGAACCACGAGGTTGAGCACATGGGCCACGCATGGAACATGTGTCAGCTGGCCTCGCCTCAAAGCCGCCACCAGGTTCCGGCCATTGTCACACACGACCTTTCCTGGCTTTAGGTTCAGAGGTGTGAGCCAGTGATCTGCCTGCTGTTTCAGAGCTGTCCACAGCTCTTCTGCATTGTGGGGTTTGTCACCTATGCAGATTAGCTTCAGCACAGCCTGTTGCCGCTTCGCCGAGGCAGTGCTGCAGTGCTTCCAGCTTGTGACTGGTGTGGAGGGCACAGTGGATGAGGATGCGCAGGAGGAGGAGGAGGCTGAAGAGCATGACATTCCGGAGCTGTAGAGTGTGGGTGAAACACTGACTGAGGTAGGGCCTGCAAACCTTGGTGTGGGAAGGACGTGTTCCGTCCCTCGCTCAGACTGGGTCCCAGCTTCCACAATATTAACCCAGTGTGCCGTCAACGAGATGTAGCGGCCTTGCCCACAAGCACTTGTCCACGTGTCTGTGGTTAGGTGGACCTTGGGTGAAACAGCGTTGTTCAGGGCACGTGTGATGTTTTGTGACACGTGGTTATGCAACGCGGGGACGGCACACCGGGAGAAATAGTGGCGGCTGGGGACCGAGTAACGTGGGACAGCTGCCGCCATCAGGTCACGGAATGCTTCTGTCTCCACCAGCCTAAAAGGCAACATTTCCAGCGCAAGCAGTCGCGAAATGTTAGCATTTAGAACTGTGGCATGTGGGGTGTTGGCAGTGTATTTGCGCCTGCGTTCAAAGGTTTGCTGAATGGATAACTGAACGCTGCGCTGGGACAAGGACGTGCTTGATGATGGTGTTCTTTCTGCGTAGGCAACTGCAGGTGCAGGAGTGGAGGAGGCTTGTTCGCAGGCAGCATGGACAGAGGATTGGCTCGCATGCACAACCAGCGAAGACGTAGCAGTGACATCAGCAAGCACTGCTCCTCGACTCTGTTGTACTTCCCACAAAGTCGGGTGCTTGGCTGACATGTGCCTGATCATGCTGGTGGTGGTCAGGCTGCTAGTTTTGGTACCCCTGCTGATGCTGGCACGGCAGGTGTTGCAAATGGCCTTTTTTGAATCATCTGGATCCAACTTAAAAAACTGCCAGACTCAGGAAGACCTAACATTTGTACAGGCACCTTGTGTCGTCGTGTTGTTCCGGGGAACGGTTGCCTGACTTCTGCCTGGGGCCACCACCCTGCTTCTTACTGCCTGTTGTGATGCTACGCCTCCCTCCCCCTGTGCACTGCTGTCCTCGCTCTGCATATCCTCCTGCCAGGTTGGGTCAGTTACTGGATCATCCACCACGTCGTCTTCCTCTTCCGCACCCTGCTCCTCCTCCTGACTTCCTGACAATTGTGTCTCATCATCGTCCACCACTTGTTGAGACACGTTGCCAACTTTGTGAGAACGTGGCTGCTCAAATATTTGGCCATCTGTACAGACGATCTCCTCATGACCCACTTCAATATGAGCTGGCGAGAGGCCAGAATGTGTGAATGGAAACGTGAACAGCTCTTCCGAGTGTCCAAGTGTGGGATCATTAATGTCCGAGGAGGACGTGTACTCAGCCTGGTGGTAGGAAGGAGGATCAGGTTCAGAAATGTGCGGTGCAGTATCACGGCTACTGACACTTGACCGTGTGGAAGACAGAGTGTTTGTGGTGGTGCCAATCTGACTGGAAGCATTATCTGCTATCCAACTAACAACCTGTTGACACTGGTCTTGGTTCAAGAGCGGTGTACTGCTGCGGTCCCCAAGAATTTGGGACAGGACGTGCGAGCGACTAGATGTGGCCCTTTGTTGTGGCGAAATTAGAGCTTGCCCACGACCTCGGCCTCTGCCTGCACCACCATCACGTCCACTTCCTTGTTCCTTGCCAATGCCCTTGCGCATTTTGCAATGCTGTGCACTGCTGACGTGTATATTCACTACTTGTGCGTTATATCAAAGTTTGTGGAAATTGCACACAAGTGCACCTGTACGCTGCCACCAACAGGCACACACGTGCGGTTTTAAAAACCAAGCACGGACGCAATAAGAACCTAACAGGTTTTTTTGGGGAGCAACAATTACAGACAAGTCAGACACTATCTGGACTGTTTTACACTGTGTACACCAGCCCCAGATATGATGAAGGCTGGTATACGGTCACCACTACCCTGCCTGCCTGCCTGCCTGTATACTGGTACAATAGTCCTGACAAGGACTCTTCTGGTCACTAGCCTGTATTCAGACCTGGCTATACCCTGCCTGTATATAGCAACAATAGTCCTGAGAAGGACTCTGCTACTGTACTCCGACCTGGCTATACCCTGCCTGCCTGTATACAACTAGAATAGTCCTGAGAAGGACTTTTGGTCACACTGTTTGCAGCCCTGCAACTGAAAAAGCTATAAAGGGCCGCAAAGCTTTCCCTGAATCAGCGACACTCTCCCTGCACTGACTGTCTGGATAGCTGTGAGCAGAGCACAGCGCGCCGGCCGGTATAAAGGCTCAGTCACGCTGTGCAGGCCGGCCAATCACTGCAATTCCACAACTAACAGGGCTGTGGCATTGCAGTGGTCTGCCAGCCAATCCCTGCATGAGGGCTGGCTCTCAAAAGAGCGCCAACATGCAGAAATGAAGACCACGAGTACAGCACGAGTATCGCGAGATTACTCGGTCCCCGCCGAGCAGCCCGAGTACAGCGATACTCGTGCGAGTACCGAGTAGTTACAAGCATGCTCGCTCATCACTATTAGTAAACCTACTTTCACTTAGTTTTTATTTTTTTATTTTTTTGATCTAGCAGTTAAAACTAGCTTTATAGCTCATTGCTTTACATAAAGTAGAACAGCGAGCCGTCAGCCATGTATGTGACAGATCTGTGAGCACTGCGGGCGAGCTTCTGCTTTATGTGTACCCTCACTGCTACTTATTGTGCCAGATAGATAAGATACATATCAACAAGGGCATCTATTTTCTCACAACTATGGCATGGCACAAGAAAATCTAAGTGAGTGAGACAGTTTAAGTGATTAGTGACAATAATAAGCAATATTATATTCATACAGATGAACCGAGGAAGCAAAAATAACCCAGCAAGTGCTATCTTATCAGTCAGAGAAAGGTATTGAGAGACACCGTATGGGATCCTGCAGAAGTGCAGAGCGCTGATGAAGCTTTACTTGGAGCAAGTGTGTCAAAATCTAACAGACATATACAGTGCAGTTAAAAGGTACTCATTCTCCAATCCACTTGACTTTTTCTCATGTCTTCTATAACTTCATTGCAGCATCGAGTAGGTTCATTAGGTTAAAATTTACAGCAGAAACATCTCTACAATCTTATATATTGTGATGATGTGATATTGTTGGTTTTGTATCATTTTGTGTAGGTTCGTATTTTACACTGTGTTCCAAATTATTATGCAAAAATATTTTTTTATATTTTCCTAAATTAACTTTATGAATTGCAGTCATTGTTATTTTCCAGTCATCTACTATTCGAGTATAATTGAAATGTTTTTGATCAAACTGCCTATGAAAACAGTATATTTTTAAAAATAACAAACACTCAAAATGCACTCAACATTCATGTTCCAAATTATTATGCACAGCAGAGTTTTCAACCTTTTTATTTTTATTTTGAAAAACAAAATGGTCAATTGTGAAATTATAAGTATTATCAGCTTATTACAAAATGAAATCAAACAGTTTTCAAGTCAAAACTTAATTCTAGGAGATTTTACATTTGCACATAGGACCCGTTGTTCGAAAGAAGCTTCTAAACTCTCTCGTCCATTGAATTTGTCAGTTTTTGGTTTGTGCTTCAATTGTTTTGCATGTGGACAGAATACTCTCCCAGAGCTGTTGCTTAGATGTGAACTGCCTCCCTCAATCATAGACACTCCTTTTGATGATGCTCTAGAGCAGGGGTCTCAAACTCGGCTGGGTGTATGGGCCGCACAGAGGAAAAAAAATAATTTGGGGGGCCGCATTCTTTGCAGGACATTTTTATTGGTACCATATATAATATATATATTTTAATTTTTTTTTACCCACCTTGGGATCACTGATTTTGAACATTTTCCCTTCTTCATTATAGCAAACGTGCACATTCTTCGTTTAAATATAAACATTTTTTTTACATTTTATTCCTTTCTTGTAACTAATAGTTTTACAATTAGCACTATATAGAAATTTTGACCAACATCTTTTAGTAATGTTCCCCATATTGTTGTAAAGTGCCCATCCTTGTCCCCTTGTAGTATTGTGCCCCATCCCACAGTAATGTGCTCATCCTTGTCCCCTTGTAGTATTGTACCCCATCCTAGTCCCCATCCCACAGTAATGTGCTCATCCTTGTCCCCATCCTAAAGTAATGTTCCCCATCCTTGTCCCCATTTTGTAGTAATGTGTTCATCCTTATCCCCATCTTGTAGTAATGTGTTCATCCTTATCCCCATTTTGTAGTAATGTGTTCATCCTTATCCCCATCTTGAAGTAATGTGTTCGTCCTTGTCCCCATCCTATAGTAATGTCCCCAATCTATGGTAATGTGTCCATCCTTGTCCCCCATCTTATAGTAATGTTTCCCATCCTTGTCCCCTTGTAGTAATGTCCCTATCCTACAGTAATGTGCCCACCTTGTCCCCATCCTGTAGTAATGTCCCCATCCTATAGTAATGTGCCCATCCTAGTCCCCATCCTATAGTCATGTGCCCACCTTTTCCCCATTCTATAGTCATGTGTCCATCCTAGTCCCTATCCTATAGTAATGTGCCCATCCTAGTCCCTATCCTATAGTAATGTCCCCATACTATAGTAATAATGTCCCCATCCAATAGTATTGTGCCCATCCTTGTAATGTCCCCATCCTATAGTAATGTCCCCAGCCTTATCCCCATCTCATAGTAATGTGCGCACTTTGTCCCCATCCTGTAGTAATGGGTCAGCATCTCCCCTCACCTTCATCACAGACGCCGGAGTGAAGCTGAGGGGAGTGGTCTCCGGCCCCAGATCCACAGTGATTGGAGAGATCGGTCACAAGGCCGGTCTCTCCAATCAGAGCTGGGGGCGGATGAAACACAGGTCACCCAGCTCCAGCCAATGATCAGGGCTACAGCTGCCCTGATCTTGGCTGGATTTCAATGTTTCAGCGATTTTCAATGGCTGAAACATTAGTGGCTGTGATTGGCTGAGCGGCGTTCGTCAGCCAATCACAGCCTCCGTAGGTCCGGAGAGGAGACACCACCCCTCCTGAGGTCCCCTCCTCCCCGAATCTAAGGTATTTGCAGCGATCGCAGCCACCGGGGCTGCGATTTCGCCATGACGTACTGGGTACGTCATGGGTCCTTAAGTACCAGGGAGCCATAACGTACCCAGTACGTCATAGGTCGCTAAGGGGTTAACGTCCAACAAACAAACACACACACACACACACAAACCATTCTTCTCACCTGTCTCGTGCCCCCTCCGCTGCCTCATCTCTGCTTCATGCGGCCCCCAGGCCCGTGCCCCTGTTCACTATCGCGGCAGGTGCAGTGTCAGTGATTTATGTCAGATGATTGTATTACCGGCGCGAGAGCGCAGCCCCAGCAACACATTCATCTGACAAAGTGCAGACAGTGGCTGAGGCCCCTGCACCTGCCGTGATAGTGAACAGGGGCACGGGCCTGGGGGCCGCACAAACTACCCTGAGGGGCCGCATGCGTCCCGCGGGCCGCGCGTTTGAGACCCCTGCTCTAGAGGTTCTCAATGGGGTAGAGGTCAGGAGAAGATGGTGGCCACACCATAGGTTTGTCCTCTTTTATGCCCATAGCAGCCAGAAATACAGATGTGTTATTTGCAGCATGAGACGGTGCATTATCATGCGTGAAAATGATCTTGCTGCGGAATGCACGGTTCTTCCTCCTGAACCATGGCAGGAAGTGCTGTTTTAGAAACTCCATATAGATTATGGAGTTCATCTTTACCCCTTCAGGGATCGTAAAGGTGCCGACAATCTCTTTCCCCATGATTCCAGCCCAAAACATTACTCCACCTCCTCCTTGTTGGCGCCTTAACTGTGTTTTCATGGGGTGTCCATCAACCAGCCATCCTCCACTCCATCCATCTGGACCATCGAGCGTTGCACGGCACTTATCAGTGAACAAAACAGTTTGGAAGTCAGTCTTCATGTGTTGTTTGGCCCACTGGAGCCGTTTCTGCTTCTGTGCAGTGAATAGAGGTGGTCGACAGGATGGCTTACGCACAGCTGCAAACCTCTGAAGGACCCTGCATCTTGTTGTTCGGGGGACGTTGGAGGCACCAGAAGCTTCAAAAACTTGTCTGCTGCTATGATAAGGCATTTTAGCAGCTGCTCTTTTAACCTGACGCAATTGCCTGTTTGAAAGAGTCCTCAATTTCTTCTTATCAGCACGCACACGCATGTGCTGTGAATCAGCTACATACTTCTTGATTGTGCGATGATCACGAATTCACGATGAAGTGTCTTGGCAATGTTGATTGTAGTCATGCCTTGACCTAAATACTCCACAATTTGTTGCTTCTCAGCACCCGACACATCCTTATTCTTTCCCATTTTGGCAAAAAAGGTAGGCTGCTTAATAATGTGGAACAGCCTTCTTAAGTAGTCTTGCCTTTATTTGGACACACCTTCCAAACTAATTTGCACAGGTATCTGCAATTGCTTTCAGTGATATAAAAAGCCCTGACACACATCACCAGCAATGATTTTAAATGACAAACAAAAAATTTCTAACCTTATCACTCCTAAACTCTTTTTGCATAATAATTTGGAACACAGTGTAGGTGTGGTGCTCTGTCCATTCTATGTATTGTAATATGGGAGAGAAAAAGGCACAATAGGGTCTTACCCGATTTACTGGGTAGAAGAGTAAAGGAGTAGTGCACTCACCTGATCGGGTTGTGCCAGTCAGAACCCCTTCATAGACATAAATGGGTGCCTTAGCGGTCCAGCAGCGGCCCCATTGCAGAGCGGTGTATCAAGGAAAAAACTGGAGAAAAACAGGTTTTTTGCCGCGGTGAAGTTCTTTTTTCCCTGAGGAAGGAGACAGATGAGTCTCTGAAACGCGTTGGAATTACTTCAATAAAAAGAACATTGTTTTATGACATTGATGTTCGTGGTTTTCAGCGCGGCAAAAAAACTGTTTTTCTCCAGTTTTTTCCTTGCTACACCATTCTATGTATTATTTGTCCTGTCTGCAGGTTTATAACCCCCTGCAGTGCTTCTGTCCCTACGTCTGGGGGAGGGGGCAGAAATCCACCCGAACTCTCTGTTTACCGGGGGGGATTATTCAGTCTGGCTGAGAAGGAGGAGAGAGAAGCAGGAAGATTCAACCTCTGTGTTAGAAGCTGAGGCTACAGGCAGCACCCCAGAGATCTGTTGAGAAACCCCGATTTCCCTGGAAAATGACTGCTGGAGGATTGTGACTGATCCCAGGGACATTTATGCACTCACTGGACAATCTTACCCTCCGTGTGATGGATTAATTGATGGTCTTTCTGATTTTGCTTGGAATAAATGTTCTTTGCATTGTTCAATCATCTCTCGCTCTGTTAATTGTGCGGTATGGGAGAAGGACACCGTGACATATATGTTCATGAAAATCAATGCACTCTTAATAATTCAATGTCAGAAACAAAAAAACACTGTTATAACTACAATTGAGACCATTGCTCTAGAATAAGTATCCTAGATTGAGGGTTTCAGGGGGTTCTGTTGCTATATTTAAAAAGACAAACAATATTCAGAGACAGAAGCAGTGAGCGATCGCTGCACTCACCTCTACCACGGCTTCTACCATCATAAGATTCAGGACAACTTCAGAGGGCGAAGATTCATGAAGTTTTAGTAACAGCAGGAAAGTGAGTGTAGCCCTCATCTCCTGTGATGTCATGGTTGAAGCTTCTCTCAAACAAAACATCACAAGCAATGAAGCAAAAAAAACCAAAACAAAACACACATTTAGAGATTAGCTGGATAGGGAGAATTGTAGGGTATTGTGTAATAAAGTTAATTCTAAAAGTGGTTAGGGTGTAAAGATAAATATTTAGAAAGGACCAATTTTTCAAGCATATAAAGATATTTTGGATAATTGTTTGTTTCCAACTTTGTCAGAATAATTTGGGGAATGCCTTTTGCTGTTTCAGCATAACTTTACCCCGATGCACAATGTAAGGTCCACAAAGGCATCGTTAGTTGAGTTTGGTGTGGCAGAACTTGGCCAGCCCCCATAAAGCCCTAACGTCTGCCCCATTGAACAACTTTGAGATGAAACAGAATGGATATTGCAAGTCAGGCCATGTCATCCAGCATCAATGTCTGACCTCATTAATGCTCCTCTTGCTGAGTGCTCAAACCCTCTCCATATGTCTATGAATTTAAAATGGAATTTCAAAAAACCTTCTGTAGGTGTAAAGTGCAGGTGTCCCAATACTTTTTTTCCATATAGTGTCGCTTTTTATTTCTTTTTTTATGATGACAAGTTGGTTACCTGCTGTGGCTAATGGTTGGCTGCAATGGTCACATACCAGTCTTGCTGGGAGATGATGTAAGGAGACTGGCAGGAGTACCAGCAGTGTTGGAAGAGGAGTGAAATACAATTGGTATATTAAATCGGGTATTCCTGTCTCCAAGATCATATCCCAATTTGTAGTAGGTGTAATAATAATAATAATAATAATAATAAATAATAATAATAGCAAATAACTCCAACTAGAAATGTAGTACAGTGGAACCTTGCTTAACGAGAAACCCAGTTGGCGAGTATTTCGCCTATCGAGCAAAGCTTGCTGTAAATTTGTAAATCAGTTTACGAGCAAGCTTTGCTGAACGAGCAAACTACTCACCGCACACACTTCTGGTTCCGTACATTCACCGCGCTCTGACCCGCTCTTGCAGTCCACACAAACACACACACGCACACACAAGCACACACAAACACACACAAACATGCACATATTATGCTCACCTTACCTTCCGTTCCATCGCCGGCCTCCTGGGACTTGCAGTTCGCCGGTACAGGATGTGTATCGGGTAACCATTGTGACCGATGCCCCGGAGCTTCCGCTGCCAGAGCGCTGACGTCAAAGGCAGGAGCCACTTGCCTCTGATTGGCCAGCGTGCTGCCTTTGAGTAGTGGCTGACAGCGGAGGAACCATCATCGCAATGGTTACCCGATACACATCCTGTAGTGGCGAACTGCAAGATCCAGGAGGCCGGTGAGGAAACAGAAGGTAAAGTGAGCATATTATGTGTACCTTCCATTCAATCGCCGGCCTCCTGGATCTTGCAGTTTGCTGCTACAAGATGTGTATCGCGTAACCATCGTGACGATGGTTCCTCCACTGTCAGCCACTATTCAAAGGCAGCACACTGGCCAATCAGAGGCAAGCGGCTCCTGCCTTTGATGTCAGCGCTCTGGCAGCGGAAGCTCCGGGGCATCGGTCGCAATGGTTACCCAATACACATCCTGTACCGGCGAACTACAAGAACCATGAGGCCGGCGATGGAACGGAAGGTAAGGTGAGCATCATATGTGTGTGTGCATGTATGTTTGTGTGTGTTTGTGCGTGTTTCTGCAAGTGTGGAATGGCACAATAGGGGACCAGGATGGGACATTTAACAGTTGTAGAACAACTTGTCTGCATTGCAATGATTTCCTATGGGAAATCTTGCTTTGCTGAACGAGTAACTTGGTTAACAAGCATACTCCCAGAACGGATTGTTCTCGTTAACCAAGGTTCCACTGTATAGTTCTCTAGAATAGCTATGTCACTTACTTCATGTGCAGGGCATTGCAGCTTAGTTATCCATGGTTAAAAGCACTTATATAGTGACAGTTAATTAGTTGCTCATAGTTGTAACCATGGATACCTAACATAGTGTAATACCCTGCACATGAGGTAAGCAACATAGCCAATCAGGAGAACTATACTACATTTCTAATTAGATTTTTTTTCTAATATTATTATTATTATAATTGTGATGGTGGAATATGGGGGGGTTGTGTATCATTTAGTGTATGTTCATATTTTAGGAGCCTTGCTCCATTCATTTTTTGTATTCCTTATCTTGTCTGCAAGTTAATTAATTTAGCTCAGTTACCATTTGCTTTCTGTTTGTTAAACCCACATTTCTTGACTGTCCATTGTTTACTCCCCAGCTCTCCAAATACTGAGACTCACTCTTTACAGTGTTTCTGTCCCTATGTGTGGGGGAGTGGGGGCCTGGAATCCACCCAAAATCTCTGCTTACCTGGGGGATTATTCAGTCTGTCTGAGAACTTCAAGAGAGAAGAAGGAAGATTCATCCTCTGTGGGAGAAGCTGAGGCTCCCGAGAGAGATCTGGACATTTATTGCATACTGGACTATAACCGTGTTTCTGGACTATTTTACCCTCTGTATGGTGGATTATTTTATGGACTCTCTGATTTGCTTGGAATAAATGTTCTTTGGATTGTCACTTATCTCTTGCTCTGTTGATTGTGTGATATGGATGAAGGACCCCGTGACAATAATTACATAATTTTCAGATAGGTTCTGGGAGATGGAAATACCCCTTTAAGTATACTTTGTTTTTTACTTTATGGCATGCTACACATTTTGAAAGAAATTACAGGTAGACGTTTTTAATATACGTGTCCAAATGCCTAGGGTAGAGTTTATTTATTTATTTTTATTTTTATTTTGTAATGTAAACTTGTTTGTACACTGTATAAATATTAAGGATCTACCACGCTTCGAAGATGAAAGCTAACAAGATTGCTAGCAAAATGGCGTACTTGCCTGTAGAAAAATGTGTCCTATCCAGTTTAAAAGGAAACTGGCTTTGGTGGGTTAATGATAGAAGCTTTAAGAGGAATAAGGGGTACTTTGCACACTACGACATCGCAGGTGCGATGTCGGTGGGGTCATGTCGAAAGTGACGCACTTCCTGCGTCGCTCTCGACATCGTAGTGTGTAAATCCTAGATGATACGATTAACGAGCGTAAAAGCGTCATAATCGTATTATCGGTGTAGCGTCGCCGAATTCCATAATTAGGCTGATGCGACGGTCCGATGTTGTTCCTCGCTCCAGCGGCAGCACACATCTCTGTGTGTGAAGTCGCAGGAGCGAGGAACATCTCCTACCTGTGTCACCGCGACTCCCGTCGGCTATGCGGAAGGAAGAAGGTGGGCGGCATGTTTACATCACGCTCATCTCCGCCCCTCCACTCCTATTGGCCACCTGCCGTGTGACGTCGCAGTGACGCTGCACGACCCGCCCCCTTAATAAGGAGGCGGTTCGCCGGCCAGAGCGACGTCGCATGGCAGGTGAGTGTATATGAAGCAGCTGTAGCGATAATATTCGCTACGGCAGCTATCACAATGATATCGCAGCTGCGACAGGGGCGGGGACTATCGCGCTCGGCATCGCAGCATCGGCTTGCGATGTCGTAGTGTGCAAAGTACCCCTTAGTCTGTGTTCTCGGCGTCCTGCTGAGACCAGCCGGCGTATTAACTGTCAACAGGCACTTACAACTTCACACCACAGCAATTGTGAACTTAAATTTTCAAAGGGGCACTTCTACAAAGGCAAGTAATATTCTTATCTTACCACCTGTGCAAACTTTTATTTTTCTTTTTTTTGTTACAGCCTTATATGTGATTAGTTCTACAAGCTTCTCACTATTCTCTCTATCCAGGACTATAAGTTGTATCATCAAATCAAAATATCAAGAACACCCAGAAAATAATCAGCTCTTATCAGTTATTGTGCCATTATTCCTTTTTTTTTTTTATTATTATTATTATTATTATTATTATTAGGATACAAACATCTCACCTAAGGGATCATTCACATGATCGTTCTGTTCAGTTCCTGTTTTTTTGCGGACCTACTGACAGGCCATCTTTTCAATGTGTTTTGTGTAGGATCGGATTGCACACGGTAGCACTTCTGTGTGCCATCAGTTCCTACAAAAAACACATCGGACGCCGTATGTCCGTTCCGTTAATATGGAACATGTCCTATTCTGTTCCGTAATAACGGACTGTGACTCAATACAAGTCAATGGGTCCGCAAAGTCCCCGGAAGCCGCATGGAAGCACTTCCATGTGACCTCCGTCGGGTGCTCCTGCAGTCTGTGTCCCACTCCCCCATCAGCCCCGTGGCGGCTCGCACTGCAGTGTGTCAGCATATGCCCGCATTGCAGTGTCAGCAGCTGCCCGCACTTGCAGTGTGTCAGCATATGCCCGCACTGCAGTGTGTGCCCAGCTGCCTGCACAGAAGTGTCAGCAGATGCCCGCACTGCAGTATGATCAGCTGCGGGGATGATGAGCTTTGCCGTTAGGAGGTTAGTAAAGTTCATTACCTGTGGTGATGAACTACTGCACTCTTGGCGTCAGCTCTCATCACTGACGGCCGTGTTCTTACATCATCTCCCGCAGGCGGCCCGAGTTTGTGACTAGCGGTGACGTCACAGGCCGCTCACGAGAGGCGGCGGGCATAGAAGTCAGTGACCAGCGCTGACGTCAGGCGTGCAACGGCTTCCATCACTGCAGGTAATGCACCTAGCTAACCTCCTGAAGTCAGCGCTGGTCATGGCCTGCAGTGACCTGGGCTGACCTCATGATAGCTCAGGTCACTGCATTGCTCTCCCAGTCAATGGGGAACATTCTGTTCTTCATTGACTGGGACAGTGAGTATGTATCGTTGTGGAACCCCCTTATTGGATTACGCCGGACCCGGATTTGTTTTTTCTTTTCAATAAATTGGTGAAAGAGGGAATGTTTTGGGGAGTGTTTGTTCAAATAAAGATTTGTTTGTTGTCAATTTTTTTTTATGACTGACTGGGTTAGTGATGTCGGGTATCTGATAGATGCGGTGACATTACTAACCACAGGGCTTGATGCCAGGTGACATTACACAGCTGGTATCATCCCCTTATATTACCCTGTTTGCCACCGCACCAGGGCATCAGGATGAGCTGGACAAAGCATCAGGATTGGCGCATCTAATGGATGTGCCACTTCTGTGGCGGCTGCAGCCTGCTATTTTTAGGCTGGGGAGGGTCCAAGAGCCGCGGACCTCCCTAGTCTGAGAATACCAGACCACAGCTGTTCGCTTTACCTTGGCTGGTGATCCAATTTGGAGGAAACCCCACATTTTTGTTTTAAATTATTTATTTAATTTAAAATAACAGCATAGGATGCCCTCTGTTTTGGATTTCCAGCCAAGGTGAAGCTGCAAGCTGTGGTCAGCAGGCTGCAGCCGTCTGCTTTACCCGAGCTGGTTACAAAAAATAGGGGGGGACCCCATGTCGTTTTTTTTATTGTTCATTTATTCTTTGGCTAACTACAAGGCTAAGCACCCTTTAGTGCCACATGAAAGGCACTAAAGGGTGCAAGATTACAAAATGCAGGGGAGTGGAACATTATACAGTCATATGAAAAGTTTGGGCACCCCTATTAATGTTAACCTTTTTTCTTTATAACAATTTGGGTTTTTGCAACAGCTATTTCAGTTTCATATATCTAATAACTGATGGACTGAGTAATATTTCTGGATTGAAATGAGGTTTATTGTACTAACAGAAAATGTGCAATCCGCATTTAAACAAAATTTGACCGGTGCAAAAGTATGGCCACCTCAACATAAAAGTGACATTATTTTGTAGATCCTCCTTTTGCAAAAATAACAGCCACTAGTTGCTTCTTGTAGCTTTTAATGAGTTCCTGGATCCTGGATGAAGGTATATTTGACCATTCCTGTTTACAAAGCAATTCCAGTTCAGTTAAGTTTGATGGTCGCCGAGCATGGACAGCACGCTTCAAATCATCTCACAGATTTTCAATGATATTCAGGTCTGGGGACTGGGATGGCCATTCCAGAACATTGTAATTGTTCCTCTGCATGAATGCCTGAGTAGATTTGGAGCAGTGTTTTGGATCATTGTCTTGCTGAAATATCCATCCCCTGCGTAACTTCAACTTTGTCACTGATTCTTGCACATTATTGTCAAGAATCTGCTGATACTGAGTTGAATCCATGCGACCCTCAACTTTACCAAGATTCCTGGTGTCGGCATTGGCCACACAGCCCCAAAGCATGATGGAACCTCCACCAAATTTTACTGTGGGTAGCAAGTGCTTTTCTTGGAATGCCGTGTTTTTTTGCCTCCATGCATAACACCTTTTTGTATGACCAAACAACTCAATCTTTGTTTCTTCAGTCCACAAGACCTTCTTCCAAAATGTAACTGGCTTGTCCAAATATGCTTTTGCATACCTCAGGCGACTCTGTTTGTGGCGTGCTTGCAGAAACGGCTTCTTTCGCATCACTCTCCCATACAGCTTCTCCTTGTGCAACGTGCGCTGTATTGTTGACCCGTGCACATTGGAGGTGGTCTGTGGATTGTCCTTGACTGTTCTCACCATTCTTCTTCTCTGCCTTTCTGATATTTTTCTTGGCCTGCCACTTCTGGGCTTAACAAGAACTGTACCTGTGTTCTTCCATTTCCTTACTATGTTCCTCACAGTGGAAACTGACAGGTTAAATCTCTGAGACAACTTTTGTATCCTTCCCCTGAATAACTATATTGAATAATCTTTGTTTTCAGATCATTTGAGAGTTGTTTTGAGGAGCCCATGATGCCACTCTTCATAGGAGATTCAAATAGGAGAACAACTTGCAAGTGGCCACCTTAAATACCTTTTCTCATGATTGGATACACCTGCCTATGAAGTTCAAAGCTCAATGAGGTTACAAAACCAATTTAGTGCTTTAGTAAATCAGTAAAAAGTAGTTAGGAGTGTTCAAATCTAGAAATTGATAAGGGTGCCCATACTTTTGCACCGGTCAAATTTTGTTTAAATGCGGATTGCACATTTTCTGTTAGTACAATAAACCTCATTTCAA
Organism: Anomaloglossus baeobatrachus; assembly: GCF_048569485.1. Lineage (NCBI taxonomy): Eukaryota > Metazoa > Chordata > Amphibia > Anura > Aromobatidae > Anomaloglossus > Anomaloglossus baeobatrachus. Next base: position 115,863,346 of record NC_134356.1, on the reverse strand, counting down.
TCCAGAAATATTACTCAGTCCATCAGTTATTAGATATATGAAACTGAAATAGCTGTTGCAAAAACCCAAATTGTTATAAGGAAAAAAGGTTAACATTAATAGGGGTGCCCAAACTTTTTCATATGACTGTATATATCTCTTTCTCATCTATTATCTATCTATCCCTCTATCTATCCATTAATTCATTCATTCATTGATTCCTCTATCTCTCTATTTATCCCTCTATCTATCTCTATGCCTCTCTATCTGTCTATCTATCCATCCCTCTATCTATCTAACTATCTATCCATCTATCTATCCCTCTATGTATCTATATCTATCCATATATTTATCTATCTAGCTGCTTCCGTTTTTTGCGGTCCACAAAAAAAAACGGAAGGCACACGGATGACACACGGTCCGTTTACAGACCGGAACGGATGTCACACGGATGCCACACGGATGCATCCATGAAAAAGCAGGACTGGTTTTTGCGGACCGCAAAAACGGGATGGTCGTGTGAATATAGCCTTAAGGGTGCTTTACACGCTGCGACATATAGCTATCGATGTCATGCACAATAGCACCCGCCCACATCGCTGTTTCGTCTTGGGGGTGATCGCTGCCGTAGCGAACAATATCACTACGGCAGCGTCACACGCACATACCTGCTTAGCAACGTCGCTGGAGACACCGAACAATCTCTCCTTTAAGGGGGAGGTTCGTTCGGCGTCACAGCGGCGTCACTAAGCGGCCGCCCAATAGCAGAGGAGGGGCGGAGATGAGCGGCCGGAACATGCCGCCCACCTACTTCCTTCCTCATTGCTGGTGGACGCAGGTAAGATGCTCGTCGTTCCTGCGGTGTCACACATAGTGATGTGTGATGTCACAGGAACGATGAACAACCAGCAGCATGCACCACCAGCGACGTGTCAACGATCAACAATTTTTAATGTTTTTGCGGTCGTTGATCGTCGCTCCTAGCTGTCACACGCTGCGATGTCGCTAACGACGCCGGATGTGCGTCACAAACATCGTGACCACGACGATATATCGTTAGCGATGTCGCAGTGTGTAAAGCACCCTTCAGTCTATCATACATTCCTGAATTCCCCCCTCCCTTTTTTTTTACACATTGATTCCTGTTAAAGCCTCTATCATTAACCCACCAAAGCCAGTTTCCTTTTAAAATGGATAGGACACATTTTTCTACAGGCAAGTACCCCATTAATGCTAGCAATCTTGTTAGATTTCATCTTAGGGGGTACTTTGCACACTATGACATCGCAAGCCGATGCTGCGATGCCGAGCGTGATAGTCCCCGCCCCCGTCGCAGCTGCAATATCATTGTGATAGCTGCCGTAGCGAATATTATCGCTACGGCAGCTTCACATTCACTTACCTGCCGTGCGACGTCGCTCTGGCCAGCGACCCGCCTCCATATTAAGGGGGTGGGTCGTGCAGCGTCACTGCGACGTCACACTGCAGGCGGCTAATAGGAGCGGAGGGGCGGAGATGAGCTGGATGTAAACATCCCGCCCACCTCCTTCCTTTCGCATAGCCGACGTGAGCCGCGGTGATGCAGGTAGGAGATGTTCCTCACTCCTGCGACTTCACACACAGCGATGTGTGCTGCCGCAGGAACGAGGAACAACATCGGACCGTCGCGTCAGCATAATTATGGAATTCGCCGACGCTACACCGATGATACGATTATGACAATTTTGCACTCGTTAATCGTATCATCTAGGATTTACACACTATGATGTCGAGAGCGACGCAGGATGTGCATCACTTTCGACATGACCCCACCGACATCGCACCTGCGATGTCGTAGTGTGCAAAGTACCCCTTAGAAGCGCGGTAGATCCTTAATATTTATACATTTTGTATCTTCTTTCTGACAGGGATACACGGCCTCTGCCTTCTACCTGCAGCTCTACAGTCAGATCAATAAAGATCTTTTTGTATTTCATCCTAGTGTGCGCGCTGTTGGTTTTTTGTTTTTATATATATATATAGATATATATATTGTTTTTGCACTGGTTCTGCTACAATTGGCTAAAGAATGAAAGACATTTTTTATACAAGAAAAAAATACAAATTTCTAATAGTGTCCAGAAAAAGAAATGTTCCAGACTTCTTGACCAGTAGTTGTTGGGGGAGACACAACGCTTAATTGATTTATACAATGGCAAACATGAAGCCGAGTTTCTATATAACACTACGATACAGAACACAGCCCTGGGACTAAGCCCCGAGCATTGTGCTATGCAGAGTCTACTACTGGAGCAGTAAGTGTTGCAGAATTACATGCTCATTTATTTTGATGCTAGACATTTTTTATGGTGCTTGCACTTGACATATCCATGATAAACTATTTGTATATTATAATAAATAGAAACCTAATATATCTCTATCCGTTGCAGTGAGTGATCCATAATAAAGAATTTATATGTGGCATTAAAATTGGGGTGAAGCTGCATGATTTAATGGATGACTAAAATAGCGCAGGATTTCGTAAATAGACGTGAAATGAGCAGAATCCTTATGATAACACATTATGTAATCCTGAGAAAGCATGGTATTATCCAAGATATAAAGTCAATGGAAAGGCAAGAAATACCATAAGGCCAGGGTCAGACGGCCATATAATTCATCAGCAGATTGCATCACACTGCCCGAAACTGGCCGGCGGCTCTACTGACCTGAGTATGTCAGCTGTATAGAAAAAGAGAGCCATAGCCAGTTTGTGCACTGTGATGTGATCCTTTGATGAGTTATATGGGTGCCCTCCGGCATCCCCGCACTGTCTTGACCCTCTCCCTCAGCGGGGAAGCTGGCGCACTCACCCTCTCACACTTAGCAGTGGCTGCAACATCCCCAATCCTGCCGCCGACTCCTAGGGTCTGCACACTCTGTACAACCCTCCTGTAACCACTCTTAGGGCACCTTTTCTCAGAAGTGCCTAGAACCTATAGCTGAGAGGCTCTAGTTACTTAAGACACCCTGCACATATGAGAGATGCCTCGGCAAAGTGGTCTAATCCTAGAGACACTACTAGTTGTTCAGGTACCTTACCTATTTGCTGCTGCTGTGTTACTTACACCTGTCTGTTTCGTAATACCAGCCACTCCTGCTGCATCGTGCCATATTGGCCGAACGTGTTATCCTGGCTGCCGCTTTATACCACATCAGCCAAGTCTGTTGTTCTGGTCGCTACTGCATCGTTCCATACGGGTCAAGGCTGCCACATCTGCCATCCCAGCTGTACCTGCCTCATCAGAGATTGTCCATGTCCATGTCCATACCCCTGGGGCCAGTTGTTGCAGCACCGAGTCTACCTGGGTGGCACCTAACTTCTACCTGCAACACAAAACCCTCACCATCAGAGGCTCTGGGGAATAACTGGTGTGAGACATAATCAAGCCCCTCAAGTATTTTGTGTGCTGAAGCCCAGTGAGTCCACTCCCCGCTCACACCCACGAGCATTACACTGACCCCAGACTAAAAATAATAATCCCGTCTCTAGTGCCACCACTCTGTGTACTTTCACATGCTCCCTACACACGTGACAACTGCAGAAATTAATTAGCTGCAGCGGTCACATGGGTAGACTACTTGTGAGCAAAAGCAGACACAAATATAGTCCTGATAGAAACATTGGAGCAACATCTCCGGAGGGATGGGCATCTAAATGGGTAAGTACTAATTGTTTCTACTTTGAAGCTTTGGAATATTTATTGTTATGTTCTCTTGATTGCTTACAAGGAGTTAAACTGCTGACATTTTCCTCACTACAATGATAATTTAATGCATCATATTAGAGGTTGTTGCAAATTTAATTTTATTTATCACAGATACATAAAAAATGTGCTGTTTGGCTAGCAGGAATAATACAGACTCGTCATGGTTATAATAGGAGCCACTCTCATTGGTCACTGCTTGCTGCATCACAATTAGGCAGGTGCTAACCATCTACATGTCATGTGACAGCAACTGTCAGTGGTCATCAGGGGTTTTCTGCATCACCATGAGGAGGGGGATCATTACTTTTAGGCATCACGTTCACTTGCGTTTAATATGGACTAGTGCAATCCAATAAAACAACGGATTGCACTCGCACTAATGTTAAACAATTAAGCAGTGTTCAACTGCAAGTTTTTTCTTATGACAAAAAAAATTGCAGCATGTTGTGTTTGGCAGCGTATATTGGATCCCACCCACCCATGCAAGTCTGCGGGTGCATGTGAAACTTCCGACTGCACTCAGATGTCATCTGAGTGCAGTCCAATTATCGGACAGACAGATAGTGGAGAAGATTAATAAATTAATCTCTCCATCTTCTCCTCACCTGTGCTCTGGCTCTCGTGTGAAAGAGAATCGGATCACAATAAATGACACTTGGCATCCCATACAGTACGCTAATGGGAGCGAGGCCTTAGAGAGGAGCTACACAGTAATGTGTCATGTTACAGCAACTTTGGGGTCATTGATAGCACATTGCATCACTAAGAGGAGGGGGATCATTACCTTTTAGGTTTGAGCTACATGGCAACGTATCGTGTAACAGCGACTCTCAGAAAAGTCAAGCAACAAACTTATCTCTGCAACTTGTCTGTGACTTGCTGCTGTGTGACGATTTTGAGCTCTGATTTTACTACAAACAAAACAGCTAAGTTGCCGATAAGTTGCTTGTAAGTTGCATACAGCATGTGACTTGTATTAAAGTCTATGGCAAATGAAATCCTCAACATTTGGAAACATTTACAACTCTGTCACAGTATGTGACAAGTCACAATACAATACCATAGGAATCCAATGCTGCAATGTGCTGCTGCGATTTAAGTGTTAGTGTATAACTATAGACAATGAAAGTAAAGAAGACACTGACTTCAAACACTATCTCTCCTGCTGAGATGGTGCCCACCCCAACACACATTTCAGTGATCTTCCTTTGTCGTGGAGGCAGATCACTGAAACACATGTCGGGGTGAGCACCATCCTGGCAGGAGAGGTTATTTTTCAAGAATATATCCTCTTTTCGATTAATTTTTATTGTCTAAAGTGATTATGAGTTTACAAAAACATGAGTTATCTGGGTTAGGACTTTAGTACTCCCATTTTTAATTATTACTAGATGTAGTACCCGGTGTTGCCAAGAATAGTAACTTAGTGTCTCTCTGTCTTTCTCATCCTCACTTTCTCCCCCTCTCTGATTGCCTGTCTCCCTCTCTGTCAGTCTGTCTCCCTCTCTGTCTGTGTCCCTTGTTGTCTCACTCTCCATCTCTGTCTGTCTGTCTCCCTCTCTGTCTGCCCTGTGTGTATCTCTGTGTATGTGTCTTTGTCTCGGTGCGTCTCTGTCTGTGTCTCTGTCTCTATGTGTCACTGTCTCTGTATCAGTCTCTGTGTGTCTCTGTCTCTGAGTCTGTCTCTGTGTGTGTTTCTCTGTGTGTCTCTATCTCTGTGTGTCTGTCTCTGTTTTTGTGTCTCTATGTGTGTGTTTCTCTGTGTTTCTCTATCTCTGTGTATCACTGTCTCTGTATCAGTCTTTGTGTCTGTCTCTGTGTGAATTTCTCTGTGTGTCTGTCTCTGTGTTTGTATATGGAGAGAAGGTATGCACACCAGTGACTATGCAAGGGGAATACATGTAATAGCAGAAACTGCTGTGTGAATACTGACATGAAAAATTCAATAGCTATATGTAAGAATGAAATGTGAAAAATGGAATCTGCATTACTGCCATGAACATATGAATCAAGAAAAATTTAGCTACTGAATTGATCAATGCAATAGAGCCCCAACACTACGCCAAAGTATTTCTCTACGTTGGGGTCCCTAGCTTGTGTGTGTCCTCTCATGCAGTTAAAAAAACTTACCGTGTATGGTTTTTTTAGGTTTTTGCACCCAGTTCAGACATAGAATGGAGTTCCAAACGTTATTCCTTATTTGTCTCTGTGTTTGTGTCTCTGTGTGTGTCTGTCTCTGTGTGTCTGGCTCTTTGAGTCTCAGTCTCTGTGTGTCTCTGTGTGTCTCTGTCTCTGTATCAGTTTCTGTGTCTCTGTGTGTCTCTGTATCTGTGTCTTTGCCTCTGTATCAGACTCTGTGTGTTTCTGTCTGTGTGTGTGTCTCTCTCTCTCTGTGTCACTGTCTCTGTATCAGTCTCTGTGGGTCTATGTTTCTATATATCTTTGTTACTCTGTCTCTGTGTCTCTGTGTGTCTCTCTGTGTGTGTCTCTGTCTCTTTATCGGTCTCTGTGTGTCTCTGAGTGTCTGACTCTGTGTGTATCTGTCTCTGTGTCAGTTTCTGTATTAGTCTCTGTGTGTCTTGGTCTGTGTGTGTCTCTGTGTGTGTTTCTGTGTGTCTCTGTGTGTCTGTCTCTGTGTGTCTCTGCCTCTGTATCAGTCTCTGTGTGTCTCTGGCTGTGTGTACCTCTGTATGTATGTGTGTGTGTGTGTGTGTGTGTGTGTTTGTGTGTTTGTCTGTGTGTGTCTTTGTGTGTCTGTCTGTGTATCTCTGTCTCTATATCAACCTCTGTGTTTCTCCTCTGTCTCTGTGTCTCTGTGTGTGTGTGTGTGTGTCTCTGTGTGTTTGAGGGTCTCTGTGTGTATGTGTCTCTGTGTCTGTGTGTGTCTGTCTGTGTGTGTGTGTGTGTGTCTGTGTGTGTCTCCCTATGTGTCTCTGTCGTATCAGTGTCTGTGTGTCTCTGTTTCTGTGTATCTGTGTGTCTTTATTTGTGTATCTCTGTAAGTGTCTCTGTCTCGGTCCCTGTATATCTCTGTGTGTCTGTCTCTGTGTGTATCTGTGACTGTGTCAGACTCTGTATTAGTCTCTGTGTGTCTCGGTCTATGTGTGTCTGTCTCTGTGTCTCTCTGCCTCTATATCAGTCTCTGTGTGTCTCTGTCTGTCTCTATCTATGTGTGTCTCTGTATGTGTGTCTCTGTGAGTCTCGGTGTGTGTGTCTGTGTTTTTCTGTGTGTCTCTGTCTCTCTGTCTGTGTGTCTCTCTGTGTGTCTCTGTTTGTATCTGTCTCTGTGTGTCTGTGTCTCTTTGTCTCTAAGTATATGTCTCTGTATGTATGTCGCTGTGTGTCTCTGTGTGTCTGTCTGTGTGTGTCTGTATCTCTCTATGTCTCTGTCTCTGTGTGTCTTTCTAGCGATATCATATTACCTCACACCTAAGCTTCTTATACTAAGAATGTCTTCGTTGCCTATAGCAACCAATCACAATTCCTATTAATGACCTGTAGCTCCCAGCTCCATTGACTTCAATGTAAGCAGGTTTTTTGGTGAATAACTGTAAAGTGTGGGGTTAAATTTTCCCTCAAAACAGTATATGACGTTCCCTGAGTCAAATGACGTGGCTATGCAAAATTTTGTAATTTTAAATGCGACGATGTAGATTCCTTTAGTGGACATACATACACACACACACATACACACACATACATACATACATACACACATACATACATACAGTACATGCATACACACATATACATACATACAGTACATACACATACATACACACACATACATACACACATGCATATGTACCGCCCCGGGTACGGCTGCGACCAAGCCGCTCAGACCCGGGCTCGCCGGTGGGTGGCTCGAGCGTCTCCGGACCCGGGGGTCCCGTGGTCACTTCGACCTGAAAGGGGCTGGCGGTTTAGGGGACGTTGGTGTACGGCCAGAGCCGTGGTTAAGTTCGTGATGCCACCCATGGGTTGTAGTGAAGATGGACACCACCGCTGCAGTCACGGTGCACCTGGGGGAGATGTTGCGCAGCAAGATGTTAACCCCTCCTTGGGTAGGGATGGTCGCCCCAGGACCCGTTGGGGGAGTAGTTGGGCGGTGTAGGGAGGTGCACGGCTGGAGGGCACTGATGTACTCACGATTAGTAACACACACAAGTCTTTGGTAAGCCAAGATGATGGTGGTCGGTGCCCGCAGCCGGCTGCGGTCTGGTCCCCCACCCGGTTGGTGGTCTCTGCCTTTCTCTTGCACCTGTTTGAATGTTGATGGACTACCTGAACTTGCAATACAGGAATCCGCTCCCCGGCTTGTGTATGTCGGAGGAGCCCTTTGCCCGCAGACGCTGGCCCGTGGGATCTCTCTGCCTGGGCGGTGGCTTTCTATCCCCCTCGTTGGGCTGTTGTCTTCAGTCGGGACTTCGGGTGGGACAGGACCTATAGTCCTGGCCGCAATCAGTGAATTAGCTAGCCCCCAGTAGCTTCTGGACCTAGCTTCAGGGTCTGAGTACCCCCCTTTGTGCTCCGGTTTCCAATCGGTTCCCTGGGTCGGTACCGGCGGGCCACTACCCTGTCCCGGTCCACCACGGTTCCACCGAGCCGGCTTCCCGGCTCCTGCAGGCAGAGGCCTCCGTATGCCTCCTAGCCAAAGATGCCCGGGCTCCAACCCTGGCACCTGTCAGTCTGCTACAGGCCTGTCACACAGGCCTGACCTCCTCCACTCAACTCTCAAACTGAACTCTCTGACTGAACTCTTTGTGTTTCCTGCCTCAGGCTCTCTGAACTCCTCGGTGGGTGTGCCAACCGCCTGGCTCCGCCCCCTGGTGTGCCCATCAAGCACTGAGGGAGATGACTAGGGTTTAAAGTGTTTGGCTGCTGACACCTTGTTAGGGGACTGGTGTTGTGCGGAGCTCTACCTGTGACTACCTGGCTGGTCCAGGGCGTCACACATACACACACAAACTCACATACATGCATACACACACACACATACGCAAACATTTACCCACACACTTGCAGACATACACACACACTCAGCTTTATATATTAGATATATCTCATCTTATGTCATATTTACTCAGGGACGTGTATCTGTTCATGTTGTAACTCAACTTTTCAATTTAGACAGTGTTAATTATAGACATTTACTTATTTAACTCTTAGGGTATGTGCGCACGTTGCTTTTTACCTGCTTTTTACCTGCTTTTTTGCTGCTTTTTCTTCTGCGCTGTTTAATGCCAAAATGGATGTGTTCTTCTATTCAAGCAAAGTCTATGGGAATTTGGGTTTCTTGTTCACACTATGTTGTTCAAAATGCTGCCTTTTTGTGGCAGAACTTTGGTCAAAAACTCAGCTTTTCAAAGAAGCAACATGTCAATTGTTTTTGCCATTTGGGTTTTGCACTGCAAAGCTGAGTTTTTGACCAAAGTTCTGCCACAAAAAGGCAGCATTTTGAACAACATAGTGTGAACAAGAAACCCAAATTCCCATAGACTTTGCTTGAATAGAAGAACACATCCATTTTGGCATTAAACAGCGCAGAAGAAAAAGCAGCAAAAAAGCAGGTAAAAAGCAGGTAAAAAGCAACGTGCGCACATACCCTTACATGTATATTTGTACAGTATATATTTTTTTCCTTTACTGATTTTGTCTGTAGCTTATATACATTTGTATGTCTCTGAATATATATCATACATTTATTTCATCCTTATCCTCCCCATCTGAGGATGATGTCCTTTTTGCACTGTGTGACCCATATTTTTTATCCTTTTTTGATATGTAATAAAAATTATACATTTTTATACCCATTATTGTGATGTTATTTATGGACTCTTGTTTTATTTTTTTCTAATCTGTATCATTTCATTTATGTGTTTATTTGTCAATCTATTACAATATTGCCCATGTTATTTACCCAACCTCATGGGTTACTTTCCTGGAATGTATTTTGTTCCAATTTGTTTGTGTAATACTCAAGTGGTACAATAATTTGGGTAAATCAGAGGGCAGCCTTATCCTTGTAATATGCTGCTTTTATATAGGACAGAATTGGGGTAAAGCCCGCTTTACACGCTGCAATTTCTCGTGCGATCACATGAGTAATCGCACCCGCCCCCATCGTTTGTGCGGCACAGGCAATTTCTTGCCCATGTCGCACAAAGTCGTAACCCCCTGTCATACGTTCTTACCTTCCAAACGACCTTGCTGTGGGCTTTCGAACATCCACTTTCTGAAGGGGGAGGGATGTTCGGCGTAACAGCGACATCACACAGCGGCCGGCCAATAGAAGCGGAGGGGCGGAGATGAGCGGGACGTAAGCATCCCGCCCACCTGATTCCTTCCGCATTGCCGGCGGGACGCAGGTAAGCTGCGGTTCATCGTTCCCGGGGTGTTACACGGAACGATGTGTGCTGCCTCGGGAGCAACCGGCGCACAGAAGGACATTTGATTTTTAGAAAATGAGCGACGTGTCAACGGGGAATGATAAGGTGAGTATTTTTGCACGATCACAGTCCCTCGTAGCTGTGAAACGCTACAATCTGTCAAACGATGCCGGATGTGCGTCATTACCGACGTGACCCCGACAACATATCGTAAGATATATCGTAGCGTTTAACGTGCCATTTAGCATCAGCCGTTAATGCTCAGTAATTAAGAGTTCCACAAAAAATGTCAAAATTAGGTACATGCTTAAAATAATGCATCCTAATTTGCAAACATTCAGCTAACTACTTTGGTAATTTTACTTTGAGATCCCCTCCTTGCTGAGCATTCAGAAGATGCAATGCAAACATTATGTATTAAATGCGCCTATAACACAAAATACGAGAAATGGATGTGATATACAGTACCAACAGATGCTCATATACTTTATATGCTCTATATCTAAATATACACTAAATGAATTTACCATTTGAAATAATTTCTCAGTCCTTAAAACAACACTATAGAATGAGTTTGGCGCTTGACAGTTACGAATATGGTGATATTCCTATGAGCCATGCAATCCAATGTGTAAGGCCCCTTTCACTTATCAGTTTTTTGCCATCAGTCACAATCCGCCGAATTTTGGAAAAAACTGATCCAGCGACTGATGCCGCTGGATCTGTTTTTTCTCAATGACTTGCATTAATGACGGATTGCGACAGAAGGCCTCACGTTTCATCCGTCGTTTGACGGATCCGTCGAAAAATGTTAATGATGGAGACAATGGCAAAGTGACGTTTTTTGTGTACGGCAAAAAAACGGACAGCGACGGATCTGTCACCGTCCGTCGTTTAGCAGAATGAAAGCCTATGGGCGCAGGATCCGTTGTCATCCATCAAATCATGGAATCCGGCAACAGATGACGTTTTTTTTAACTGAGCATGCTCCAATTTGTTATTTAGCCCCCAGCTAGTTGATCCGTCGAGAAAACGGATTCTGATTGATGGCAAAAAACTGATGTGTGAAAGCGGCCTAATACGTGAAGTTTCAATCTATGTCAATAGATTGTCAATTAAACATACAAATTGCAGCAAAGAAAAAAAACATATGTAATAGCGCTATGTATAGTGCAACAATCATCACTGCTGAGAATAAATATTACTATAAATATTACTATCTTCGCAAATGTCAGAGCCCCAGATTCATGCTGTTGCAATTTAACCCCCTAGGACCGTCATTAGCACCTAGTACCCTTTCAATGGCAGTCATTAGGGACCTTATTTTCTAGTGTGGCTCTTTTGTGGTGTTAACAGATAAGTGAATTATTTCACGGTTGTTGACTCCAAATCACAGCTGACACCATGCAGCATTGGTCCCAATTGGTTTTAAAATTGATAAGGGGCGATTAAACCCTTAGATGCTGCTGTCAATTGTAACAGCAGCATCTGTATGGTTAAAATAGGGAGAAGACTCCCTCTTTATCACCAACAGCACCAAATTATCGCTATTGCAGGTGCCGATAATTGATGGTTAGTGTAAAATTTGACACATCTCCCAGGGGCTCTGGAAATACAACATTGTATCCATATTTGCGCTCAAAAAAATCAAATAGCACCCTTTGCTTTCTCAGTCCTGGCAGGTGCCTTCAGCTACATTCACACATTCGTGTCCATTCTTGTTGTTGTACTGCACACTGACCCATAGAGTTTCAATGAAGCATACACACATCAGTTTTAAAAACAGATCCATATCTTTAGTCCGTGAGACTCAGAGTTTGTCCTATTGTCATCCATTTTGTGAATCAGACTCGGCCATGAAATTTTATAGGGATCCATGAGACATGGATGACATTAGAAAGTCATACTTGCTGGGGTACCATCGTTCTTTTCACACCCGGTGGTCTGACAGTCCATACTGACAGTGCACCCTGTTGCCAACTCCTTATTTGTGAACTGAGCTAAAGAGAGAGTGCACTGTCATTGTGCACATCGCACAGCCATTAAACGAATTATGCTTTGTTACGGAGAGGGGGCAGAGGTGGCCGCAGTGACCGCAACCTCTGTACCTTGATGATGCTTTGTTTGAGTATCCCAGCTCTGCAGAGGGTTAAAATATATTGTTATAAAGTTAGAAAACCTTTACAGGGTAATTTCGTGGTAGGGTACAGTACCTGATGTAAAGGTCTTTATTGCTCTGCATATCAGACCAGGGAATGAGATACATAATATAGACCTAGTATTTCATTTTACTTTATACAGTGGTGTAAAATGTGCTCCTGGATCCAGACCCTTCACATGTGATACATTGCTTTATATGAGCTCAGTAAAACAAGAAACACAGACAATAAGTTGTAGATGTAGACTTTGTGCTATCAGATTTATAAACATGAAACATCCAAAAATGTACATACACCCATGTCTACTGGCACACGAGCATACACAAAGTTACAGCAGGGAACAGACAGACGTGTGATAAGAGATTCGGGCTTGGGAGGTCTCATAGCTATTTTCTTGCCACGTGTTTCCTCAAATCAATTCTGTGTTTGACCTTCCTTTGTCCTCGCCTTTGGAGAATTCTCTTCTGTAGCTTCTGCAGAATCCTAAAAAAAAAAAAAAAAAAGCATTCAGTGTGATAGTTGTAAGCAGGTGGACAGATGCTGTCACATTCCTTTCCCTGAAGACACCAGTCGCATATTGTATTGTTGTGTGCATTGTGTCCTCCGTCTTTTCTAAAGAATGTGATATATAATGTGCTTCCGTATGATGGATAATGTACAGTAAGATAATATGTTATGGTGTATATTGCATAGCACTTGTAACTATACTGTATGTAGTTACCAGACTATAGGGTAAGTAATAGCTAGGTGTTGGGAAAGTTAGTGAAGACCCAGTGTATGGTTAATAAATACACACGTGGTCAAAATTGTTGGTACCCCTCGTTTAATAAAAGAAAAACCCACAATGGTCACAGAAATAAATTGAATATGACAAAAGTAATAATAAATAAAAAAAAATCTGTGAAAACGAACAAATGAATGTCAGACATTGCTTTTCAACCACGCTTCCACAGAAGTTTTTAAAAGAGAAACAGGCCTGGACAGAAATGATGGTACCCCTAAAAATAATGTGACAAAAGGGACATGTTAAATCAAGTTGTGGCCACTAATTAGCATCACAGGTGTCTACAATCTTGTAATCAGTCAGTGGGCCTCTATATAGGGCTACAGATACTCATTGTGCTTTTGGATGACATGGTGTGTACCACACTCAACATGAACCAGAGGAAGCGGAGGAAAGAGTTCTCTCAGGAGGTTAGAAAGAAAATTATAGACAAGCATGTTAAAGGTAAAGATTATAAGACCATCTCCAAGCAACTTGATGTTCCTTTGACTACAGTTGCACATATTATTCAGAAATTTAAGATCTATGGGACTGTAGCCAACCTCCCTGGACGTGGCCGCAGGAGGAAAATTGATGACAAATTCAAGAGATGGCAAATATGAATGATAACAAAAGCGCCCAAAAAGACTTCTAAAGAGATTAAAGGTGAAGTTCAAGCTGAAGGAACATCAGTGTCAGATCGCACCATCCGTTGTTATTTGAGTCAAAGTGGACTTCATGAGAGACGACCAAGGAGGACACCATTGCTGAAAAAAAAATCATAAAAAAGCCAGACTGGAATTTGCCAAACTACATGTTAACAAGCCACAAAGCTTCTGGGAGAATGTCCTATGGAAAAATGAGACAAAAATTGAACTTTTTGGCAAGTCACATCAGCTCTATGTTAACAGATGGGAAAATGAAGCATATCAAGAAAATAACACTGTCCCTAATGTGAAACATGGAGGAGGCTCTGTTATGTTCTGGGGCTGCTTTGCTGCATCTGGCACAGGGTGTCTTGAATCTGTGCAGGGTACAATGAAATCTCAAGACTATCAAGGGATTCTAGAGAGAAATGTGCTGCCCAGTGTCAGAAAGCTTGGTCTCAGTTGCAGGTCATGGGTCTTGCAACAGGATAATGACCCAAAACACAGAAAAAACACCCAAAGAATAGCTAAGAGGAAAACATTGGACAATTCTGAAGTGGCCTTCTATGAGCCCTGACCTAAATCCTATTGAGCATCTTTGGAAAGAGCTGAAAAAGTCAACCTTCAAACATGAGGGAACTGGAGAAGTTTGCTCTTGAGGAGTGGCCAAATACCTGTGGAGAGGTGCAGAGGTCTCATTGACAGTTACAGGAATCGTTTGATTGCAGTGATTGCTTCAAAAGGTTGTGCAACCAAATATTAAGTTAAGGAAGGGACCATCATTTCTGTCCAGGCCTATTTCATGAGTTTTTATTTTTTTAAAAAATTCTGTGGAAGCTGAAAAGCAATGTCTGACTTTCATTTCTTCATGTTCATAGATTTTTTTATTTATTATTACTTTTGTTAGATTCAAGTTATTTCTGTGGGTTTTTCTTTCATTAAACGACAGGGACAAAGCTCTACTGGTTATCCCCTACCCCACCTCCTGTACGAGGAGAATAGATGAGGATTCTGAAGCATGTAGGAGCACAAGGCTCTGCTCTAGCCATACTATGAAAACCCTGGAACCACTTCCTCTACTAGGAGAAGAAACAGAGAGCCGTGGAAAAAGGAAAGTGACTGTCACGAATTGAACTGTAGCATTAGGCTGGGTTGCGCTGGGACTCTCAGGACCCGTAAGAACAGAAACAACCCAGAGGGAACTGCAAATGTTTGATCTTGCTTTCTGAAACTGAAACGTGCTGGAAGATGTGTGCCCACTATCTGATTTTTTTAAAATAATAATAATAATAATTATTATTATTATTATTATTATTATTAATAATAATAGTATGTATATAGCAACAACATATTCTGCAGCACTTTACAATTAAGTGGGAACATATACAGACAATAAAAACAAAATAAAGCAACATATTTAAACAGTCACAGGAGGAGTGAGGGCCCTGATGCAAGCTTAAACTCATCACGGAAATTGAGGGGACATAATAGGTAGAATGTGATCATCATGTATGGTCCAGCCATTCTTAAGAAAAATAGGGGTTTTGACATAAAGCTGCATGTTCTGGTCATCAGCCAGGATCTGTCTAAGTAGTTACCACATGCTATTGGGTGGTGTATAATGTTGATGAAGAGCTGTTGAGTAAAGTACTGTTTAAATTGAACTAGAGGTCTCCTTGTGAAAGCAAGTCATCATTTAGTCCTGGCCAGCCAACACCAATGATAACATGCGGCCTAACTGGGCGTACAGCCCACATGACACAAGTCCACATACCCAGCCAGGACCATGTCTTTTATGTAGCGTGTCGGGAAATCAATCCCAATCATAGTAATAGTATCATACAGGATATGAACAAAGTGTGTCCCTTGGGTGTGCGTTTTGGTTATTTTCGTACTCTTTTCAGCGCAACAGAGATTTTTTTTCCACATCTAAGATGTCAATTGGAAGTGATATTGCGGGAGGTTCCACATCCAAAATTGTGGCCGGAATTGACGCTTATGCGTTCCATTGATGCGTTCCTCTGGCGCTCCAATACACATAGATCACAATGTAGGCTACACTAATTCATTTAAGGCTACGTCCCAACAATGAGTGTTTGTTGAGTTTTTGTTAATGTCCCAACCCCCATACAAATTATACACTTACACCCTTTAGTGCTTTTCATGTTGCAATATATTGTGTTTAGCATGCTTTAAGCTAATAATTGATAATGAAAAAATTGACCTGGGGTTCCCCTATTTTTGAAAACCAACAATGGTAAAGTAGACAGCAGTGGTCTGAAATTATCAGGCTGGGAAATAACACTGTGAAACTGGACTCAAACCGTCACAGTGTGAATACACCTGCGGGATAGCAGCTTTATTTCATGACAACATTGAAGTCAATGGGTGAAAAACGCTGCTCAACTGGACTCATCATTGACATGCTGCAGATTTTTTCTGGATCAAAAACCAAACCGAAACAGTATTGAAATAAATAAAGTGTGTGCACAGCAAATCAAAAAACCCATAGACTTTGCTGGCTTCATGAGATTTTGATGCAGATTTAAAAAAAACAAAAAAAAACAAAAAAAAAACGCAGGATGTGCACAGGGCCTTATACACCCCTGGCATTCAGTAGTGATGTCATTTGATTCTTTACGTGCCAGGAAGTACTCTCTTTTCTCCAATATGGGTGCTGTTCCTGTAGTATATAAGAGGGACCAACCAGGGGAGGGGGGGCACTATGGAGGTGCTTTATACTTTATATTGATTCTGTAATGGACAAGATATCTCCTATCTTATTTGCTTCCCTGATGAATCAATTATGTTGAAACACCTGGAACATTTTGGAGAATTTTGCACCCTTACATACCACAGCGGGTATCGGGACCCCTCCAGAATTGTAATTTAAGGAACAATATAACTGATGTCTCATTAATCTGGTGAGATTGTTCCATATTTTGTCTTTGTAAGCCTCTAAAGATTTTATTCCTACTCAGTCATTGATGGATATACAATTGATGTATGAATTGATGCCAGTACATCCATAGATTGTAGAGCAGGGTTTTCTTATTTTTATTACCCTTTACTGCACTTTATTTTTATTATTGGCGGGTCCCCTCCATCACAGCTTGATATACCATTCTGGGTTTCTGATCAAATGATTCTAGATTTTATATGGTAGATTAACATTTTGCATACCCATCTAGTGCTACTGTTAATTGTATTTCTTTTGGGGTGCGATTAATACTAGTTTTGATATAGTCTGCTGTGAAATGTCATCTCTTTGTGAAGACTCCGCCTTAAAGGGGTTGCCCACTACTTTGACATTGATGGCCTATCCTTAGCATAGGTTATCAATGTCTGATCGGTTGGGGTCCGACACCCCGCACCCTCGCCGATCAGCTGTTCTAGGTCCCATCAGCAGCAGCAGGCAGCTGGAAATGCTCAGCTCTGGAGCTGCTCCGTCTTATAGTGGCTGTGGCCGGATACTGCACATCCACCTCCCATTTTAATCAATAGGAGGCGGATGTGCAGCATTCGTCTGCGGCCACTATCAGAAGACGGGACGGAGCAGCTCCGGAACTGAGCATTTCCGGTCACCTACTGTTGCTGCCGGGACCGAGAACAGCCGATCAGTGGAGGATGCGGGGGTTTTGGACCCTGGCCTTTCAGACATTGATGACCTATCCTAAGGATAGGCAATCAATGTCAAAGTAGTAGACAATCCCTTTAATGTCTATACTTTTAATCTTGAAGTTTTTTTGAGGAACATCCATAATTTCCCCATACAAACATCATCAGGCCCTCACATTTGCTCATTCATGTACATGATGGTATACTTACCTGTGTGATGCTCTCCTCTCCTGTGCTTGGAAGGGACTTCTGAGGAGTATGAAAGGCCTAAAAGTACATAGAAAATAACTTGGATCAGGAATTGTTTGGGTTACATTTGGAGGTCACATTTTTCCTGATGAAGGGAGGATTTGAGACTATCAAAGAGGTCAGTCATTCTTGATCCCATAAAAAAGAATTATGGTGGCATAGTTGTGAGAAAGTTGAGAGGAAAGTTAAGCTGTCAGTTCTATCAAATAAAAGACAGGTTGCAGTGGTCTTTTAAGCACAACAGACTGTGACGTACAAAGCAGAGACTTCAATCTGCTTAAAGTATGAGTTGATGGATAGGGTGAAAAGTACTTTTTCACCAGAGGGGCTTAAAAAGCAAATCACTGTGTCAGCAGAAATTGACAAACATAGATGGGGTGAACATTCCTCCATGCTGCAAGTAAATTTACCCCTGAGTACCATCAATGTGTTCTGTGACAAACATGTCATGACTCATGATCCCAACTGCAGTGTTCTAGCTGCAAAAGAACATAATGGATGGCACCGCACAGAAGACGTTTTCATCAGATTGTCTCCATATATTGTCCACTGAATTCTCCCAGTACAGATGTTCAAAGCCAAAGGAGCAAAGTGCCCAGCTGTGCTTATCTGCCTCTTGTTTGTCCGGTGGGAGCCTCACCACCCAGACCATACTTATAAAACCATCTAACAATAGCCTCTCCTTAAAAAAAATTGATTCCCACCTAGTACTTATAAAGCTTACAATGAACATACAGGAATCCAATAGACATTTTTATATTTCAAAAGTGAAAAATATTTTTATTTTAAGCATAGTGCATAACAATATCATGTAATTTAATGACAATTAGACAACATATTCATGGATATGGGGGGATATGTATAACCGCACCAATTAAAGTAACGATCTCCCGCCAGTCAGTGATCAAATCTATATGTTATTTGCAAGGACATAGGCAATACCCATTTTTTAGCGATCACAGGGGAATTTGTGTTAGATAATAGACATTCATATGTTTAAATGTATCCATAAATAGATGCTAGTTAGATCCTTATACCTAAATCTTAGGACAATATATAACAATGTTAAGGTTATTGACCGTAGGCCACATATACCCTATAAATGGATACCATTCAATACACATATGTCTAACACATCAAATTCACTGAAAAGTCAAAAACTCCCTCACGGATTCCTGCATACTCATAAAACCTTCTGAAAAATCAATATAATAGATCAACATTGTTATAAAACAATAGAAACTCTGTAACATTATTTAAACTGCTTTGCTGTTTTCTTTCTTCATAGTGTCAATAAAATTTTCCTACGTTGACAGCAACATAATGTTATGACTAGAGTTGAGCGCGGTTCGCGGTTCGTGGTTCTCCAGTTCGCGGCTCGAGTGATTTTGGGGGCTGTTCTAGATCGAACTAGAACTCGAGCTTTTTTGCAAAAGCTCGATAGTTCTAGATACGTTCGAGAACGGTTCTAGCAGCAAAAAAAACAGCTAATTCCTAGCTGGCTTTCCGCTGTAATAGTGTAAGTCACTCTGTGACTCACACTATTATGACATTTCAGTGTATAGTGTGCGGGAACAGCGCCTTCAGATCACTGCTGTATGGATAATGGCGATCGCCATTTTTTTTTTTTTCCTTGTCTTCCTTCCCTAAGCGCGCGTGTAGTGGGGCGGGCCAGCATGTCAGCCAATCCCAGACACACACACAGCTAAGTGGATATTAGCCAGAGAAGCAACGGCATGTGTGATAGGATGTCCATGTCACATGTCCCTGCATTATAAAACCGGACATTTTCCTCCAGCACACCATTATCTGCCTTCTGCGTCCTTGGTGTCAGACATCACTGGCGCAGCTCCTATCGCCGATACAGCTGTATACGCTCCATACACAGCGCTGGACAGCTTAGGGATAGTACTTTCTATCAGTCCTTTTAAGGGCTCATACCGGCAGGGTCAGAGCCATAGGTGACAGGTCCTGAAAACAGAGTTTAACAGCTACACAAGATGACAGCGTCTGTGTAGCTAAGGTCAGGGATTTCCTCGCTGCATTTCCCCATTAGGAGGGATAGAAAGGCAGGCTTCCTTTCCTCTACCCAGAGACCCACAACCCTGCCACTGTACCCTCCTGCCCTTTGCACACTCAAACTCATTGTTACTAAGCCATTATACTAGCAAACACTGAGTGAACTTAGTGGCATCCTAAATGTGGCTGTTGGACTTCTGTATCGTCCCACAAGTGCAAAGATATTTGCAGCACGTCTGCCTGCATTGCACACTCAAACTCATTATAACTAAGCCATTATACTAGCAAACACTCAGTGAACTTAGTGGCATCCTAAACGTGGCTATTGGACTTCTGTATAGTCCCACTAGTGCACAGATATTTGCAGCACGTCTGCCTGCATTGCACACTCAAACTCATTATAACTAAGCCATTATACTAGCAAACAGTCAGTGTACCTAGTGGCATCCTAAACGTGGCTATTGGACTTCTGTATAGTCCCACTAGTGCAAAGATATTTGCAGCACGTCTGCCTGCATTGCACACTCAAACTCATTGTTACTAAGCCATTATACTAGCAAACACTGAGTGAACTTAGTGGCATCCTAAACGTGGCTATTGGACTTCTGTATAGTCCCACTAGTGCACAGATATTTGCAGCACGTCTGCCTGCATTGCACACTCAAACTCATTGTTACTTACTAAAACAATATAATACCAAAAATTGAGTAAACTTAGTGGCATACAAGAAGAAGGCTGTTGTACTCCATTAGTGCCCCACTGGTGCAAATCTATGTGCAGCACCTCTGCATGACACCCACCTGCCCTGTTTTTAATAAGCTATAATGATAGCAAAAAATACTGCCATTTAGTGGCATCATAGAACTGCCTGTTGTATTTCATTATTGTCCCACTGGTGCCAAGCTATTTCTAGCACCTGTGCATGACACCCTCCTGCTCTGTTTTTAATAAGCTATAATGATAGCAAAAAATACTGCCATTTAGTGGCATCATAGAACTGGATGTTGTATTTCATTATTGTCCCACTGGTGCCAAGCTATTTCTAGCACCTCTGCATGACACCCTCATGCACATTTTGTTACGCTAATGTTATAGCAAACTCAGGGAATTCATTGCTGCATTTGATAATTCGGAGGGATAGAAAGTGAGGCTTCCTTTAGCTTTTCCTTCTGTTCATAGACAGCATCTCCAAGTCCACACCCGAAGAGCAATTTCTCCTCCACGTGTAAGTGTGGAGAGGCAGCTAGTGCGCATGCGTGTGCCGATTTACCCCAGCTGCAGCCTAAGTACAGTGTTTCGCCTAGTGAGTATGCTCAGCCTGACTGTGCCATTCCTGAGGCTAACTCTTCATTTCGGGATACAGCGCATGCTCCCACACTTAGTGCCAAAAGCCTCTTTGCACAGGTACTTGCATTCCGTGCCGGGTCTAAGTCCTGTTTTGTGCCTAGACACCATGCTAAAGCTGATAGTCTTTTTTCAGAGACTGTATTTCATGCTACTGAGCATGCTCAGGCACTTACTGCATCAGAGACTAGGTCCGGTAATGAACTCTTTGGCCCTGCCCCTGATGTGGGGGGCCCATATAGACCACAGGGCATCAGCTGTCCTGACAATGTGGCCAGGCCACTCCCAAATGGCTTGCAGAGGCCCGTCCCTATGACTTGTCACCTCATTATTGATGGTCAGACGATGACTGGTGAGGTGTTTGTGTCGTGGCAGCCATGAGGTCATTATTGAAGTTGCGGTTCCAAATAGGACGCTAGTTATGCCTCTCATGACGTGTCACTCTGCTTTTGTCTCCAGGAGGTGCATTGTGGTCCACCCTGGTTTGGGGCGGACCCAGGTTATAAAACGGGCTGGAGCCAACAAGGAGGTGCGCAGTCTTCTATTATGCTCTGAAAGAGTGTTGAACCCATTGCGGCTTTAGGCCAGAGGTAGGCAGGGATAGGGTGTCGATGCAGGCCGCCACCACAGTTGGTAACGCAGAACGGTTAAGACCAGCTCCTGTCCTACAAGTCCTGCATGTGCAGCCCAGTGGCAGCATTAACAGGCCTGCTGCTGCTGATGCGCCTGCTGTCCACAGGTGTGGCCCCAATGCACACGGTCAGCGTACTGAATGGCCCCTGTGATGTTAACAGGGAGTTCCTGGGCTGGGTGGGTGTGTGGACCCTGTGACGCTAACAGGGCTCCCAGTCTCCAGATCCGAGTGGCGTCTAACTCGGTTCAGGCTACTATTAGTTTCATAGCCACACAGCTCTGTATCCTCCACCTAACCTTCCAGTTGCCAACCTCTCCTTTTCCATCTGGGAGCACGGTGGACACTGACTGCTGATGGGGATATATACCTTTCTCTTTCTTTTCTTATTAATTTTCGTTATATAGCGGTAACATAGTATATACCACCTTATCCAAATCTGACAGTCCCACCGTAACAGATGGTGTTTCTTCATCAAATGTTACTTTTGCTTAACCAACAAACCCACGGACAAAAACTTTTTTCCCCTTTCCAACACACCTGTTCCCCTTTCCACCAGCATCTGTCCTTTTTCAACTCATTTGGTATATGACCAAAAGTGCAACTCTGCAGGGGCACCGTATTCAATGCCATTTCAGCACAGCAGCCAGCCCTCGGTCCCTCAGATCTGGACAAGTAAAAGACCATTTCCTCCTATCCATGACAAAGCATTGAGATTCACTCTGTGCAGCACTGGTGTTTACTGGAAAAGCAAATCTAAGAATCCGTACCACCTTCTGCAGATACTCCTGTATACGTGCGTCCATTTCTATGGCAGGAATTATTTCGCCAAATTTTGTCTTGTACCGGGGATCTAACAATGTGGCAACCCAGTAGTAAGCATTACTTCGAATTCGTACAATCCGAGGGTCATGTTGTAGGTAGTGCAGCAAGAAGGTGCTCTTGTGTCTTGTGCATCCAGGAGGACCAAGTGCTTGGTGTGTTGGTGGCAGAGAGGTGAGAATCGTGCCTCCTTCCTCTGCCCTCTACCCACAACCTCGCACAACCGAAATGTGAGCAAGCTCTCACTCATCAGCTGAGTCTTCCATGCCCATCGCAAGTTCGTCCTCCATTTCTTCATGGGCTCCTGCACCTTCCTCAACAATTTTTGCTGATACTATGCGCCCTTGTTAATCCCCATCCCCCACCATGACTGCCGCCTAGGTGCCGCTCACCGTATGGATCTTGTAGATCTTATTATCCCTTCTGCATATGACTCCTCCTGTACTTCCTCCCCTTCCTCTTGGACCAACACCTGACTCCGAATAATGCTTACAGTGTGCTCCATCTTGTAGATGGCCAGAATTGTCACGCTGAGAATGGCATCGCCAGTGCTAAACATCTTCATCGACATTTGTAAACTGTGTAGAAGGGTGCATAGGTCCTTGATCTGACACCACTCCAGCAGCGTGATCTGCACCACCTCTGGATCAAGTTAGGCCAGGGTATACGTCATACCGTATTTCAGCAGGGCTCTGCGGTGCTGCCACACACGCTGCAACATGTGCAGATTCCAATTCCTGCGTGTCGGAAAATGGCATTTCCGGCGTTTAACTGCCAGACCCTAAGACTTCAGGAGCGATGAAAGTTGTTGAGCTGCTGGGTGCGAAGGATGAAAGTGAGCACATAGCAGCGTGCCCGCTGCACAAGGCCATGTTGGCCGGGATGGTATTTTAAAAATTGCTGGAGAATCAGATTCAACACGTGAGCCATACAAGGCACGTGTGTCACATTGCCCTGACGAAGGGCCGCAGACAGGTTTGCATCATTGCCGCACACGGTTGTTAAGTCACCAACGTAGTCCACTCAATCAATTTGTACTCCGGTCACCAGGTGACAACGTGTTCTTTTCGTGCATAGTGCTGATGATGGGAAAGGAGTCGATGCCTGCGGCGCAGGTGGACGCAGGTTATGGTCACCCACTGGGTTGCGTTACCTTGACAGATACAGAACCACACGCTGAATGTAGGTGGTGGGTATCTCACAGATGAAGTACCATCATTCAGCTACCACCAATGGGAAGACACCACACCCTTTTTTAGGCCCCTCCTGTCTGCAGACCACTGCCAGACAAAGCTATGAACCTCTTGTTACTGTTACCCCCAGTTCAGTTTTATGAGTTTGTGTGCTTGTTACCTGACTACTTTTCCTGCTTGCTGTTTATGTACCTCGTTGGCCGATCCACATTTCACCTCTGCTTGTTTTCTGATTAAGTCCTGGCCATCCCATTCTGTTCCTCTTCCTCAATTAATGTTTTTGACCCTGCATGACTACTATTCTCTGCAACTGCAGCCTTCCACAGGTATTGATCAACTTGGGCCCTGTGTAATTCCAAATCACTGTATAGGGGTTAAAGGGTTTCAGGGTTCTGGGTGTCCAGCTTGGTGAGTGGTTTGCCTCTAGCCTATCCTTTACAGCCCATCTGAGTGTGTCGATCCAGGCAGGCGTTACACCGTGCCCTCTGCAGAATGCCATGTAGGCCGGGATAGTGTTTTAAAAATTGCTGGACAACCAGGTTCAACACGTGAGCCATACAAGGCACGTGTGTCACATTGCCCTGAAGAAGGGTCGCAGACTGGTTTGCATCATTGTCGCACCCGACCTTCCCTGACTGCTGGTTGAGTGTAGGCAACCATTGATGAAACTCGGTCTCACTCTCCAGAGCTAACCGTCCACAATTCCTCAGCGGTGTCTCACATTTCCCCTACATTTCAAAGTAAACATTTGACCGCCTGATGGCCTTGAGCTCTGCTGCCAGCATAGTAAGGAGGTGTGTGGGATTCCTTGGGCGCAGTTACAAGGAAGGGTGGCCTGACCACACAGGGTTTGGGCCAAGGTGGAGGACCCACACGAGGTTAAGGAGGCAGAAGCAGTGGAGGAACTTGTACATACAGAGGAAGGATTGACACACAAGTCGTGGGGACGGCAAGACTTGTACAGCAAACCCTTCTCCATCTCTCACCATAGTTACCCAGTGCCCAGTCAGCAACATGTAACTCTCCTGTCCATGCTTACTGGTCCAAGTATCTGTGGTGAAATGCACCCTGTCACACTCAGAGTTTCTCAAGGAATCGGTGAGGTTGTGTGTGACCTGCTGTGGTAGCGCGGGCACACCTTTCTTGGAGAAGGAGTGACGACTGGCCATCGGCTCTTGGGGCACTGCAATGGGCATAAGGTCTCGAAAATCCTCGGTCTCAAAAGGGTGTAAAGGCAGCCTTTCTGTTGCCAACAAGTTGCAGATGATGAAACTCAACCTCTTAAGCATGTCATGCCCTTCGAAAATCATGTAAAACACAGCGAGGGGACTCCAACCACAGTCTCCCTCGTTGCCACTAATTGGACCACACACACCCCACTTGACTGGCATCACTTGACCCCCCTTTTCAAAATGAAAAAGATGCTTGGCATGAAGCACTCTCAAAAATACGCGTGCCTTTCCCGTCCCCTGGATGACCCAGGGGAAGAAAAGTCCTCTGAGAGCCATGACTTGTTCATCTTGGTTCTTTTAGAAACACAGCGAGGGGACTCCAACCACAGTCTCCCTCGTTGCCACTAATTGGGCCACACACACTCCACTTGACTGGCATCAGTTGACCCCCCTTTTGAAAAAGAAAAAGATGCTTGGCATGAAGCACTCTCAAAAATACGCGTGCCTTTCCCGTCCCCTGGATGACCTAGGGGAAGAAAAGTCCTCTGAGAGCCATGACTTGTTCATCTTGGTTCTTTTAGAAACACAGCGAGGGGACTCCAACCACAGTCTCCCTCGTTGCCACTAATTGGGCCACACACACCCCACTTGACTGGCATCACTTGACCCCCCTTTTCAAAATGAAAAAGATGCTTGGCATGAAGCACTCTCAAAAATACGTGTGCCTTTCCCGTCCCCTGGATGACCCAGGGGAAGAAAAGTCCTCTGAGAGCCATGACTTGTTCATCTTGGTTCTTTTAGAAACACAGCGAGGGGACTCCAACCACAGTCTCCCTCGTTGCCACTAATTGGGCCACACACACCCCACTTGACTGGCATCAGTTGACCCCCCTTTTGAAAAAGAAAGAGATGCTTGGCATGAAGCACTCTCAAAAATACGCGTGCCTTTCCCGTCCCCTGGATGACCCAGGGGAAGAAAAGTCCTCTGAGAGCCATGACTTGTTCATCTTGGTTCTTTTAGAAACACAGCGAGGGGACTCCAACCACAGTCTCCCTCGTTGCCACTAATTGGGCCACACACACCCCACTTGACTGGCATCAGTTGACCCCCCTTTTGAAAAAGAAAAAGATGCTTGGCATGAAGCACTCTCAAAAATACGCGTGCCTTTCCCGTCCCCTGGATGACCCAGGGGAAGAAAAGTCCTCTGAGAGCCATGACTTGTTCATCTTGGTTCTTTTAGAAACACAGCGAGGGGACTCCAACCACAGTCTCCCTCGTTGCCACTAATTGGGCCACACACACCCCACTTGACTGGCATCACTTGACCCCCCTTTTCAAAATGAAAAAGATGCTTGGCATGAAGCACTCTCAAAAATACGTGTGCCTTTCCCATCCCCTGGATGACCCAGGGGAAGAAAAGTCCTCTGAGAGCCATGACATGTTCATCTTGGTTCTTTTAGAAACACAGCGAGGGGACTCCAACCACAGTCTCCCTCGTTGCCACTAATTGGGCCACACACACCCCACTTGACTGGCATCAGTTGACCCCCCTTTTGAAAAAGAAAAAGATGCTTGGCATGAAGCACTCTCAAAAATACGCGTGCCTTTCCCGTCCCCTGGATGACCCAGGGGAAGAAAAGTCCTCTGAGAGCCATGACTTGTTCATCTTGGTTCTTTTAGAAACACAGCGAGGGGACTCCAACCACAGCCTCCCTCGTTGCCACTAATTGGGCCACACACACCCCACTTGACTGGCATCAGTTGACCCCCCTTTTGAAAAAGAAAAAGATGCTTGGCATGAAGCACTCTCAAAAATATGCGTGCCTTTCCCGTCCCCTGGATGACCCAAGGGAAGAAAAGTCCTCTGAGAGCCATGACTTGTTCATCTTGGTTCTTTTAGAAACACAGCGAGGGGACTCCAACCACACTCTCCCTCGTTGCCACTAATTGGGCCACACACACCCCACTTGACTGGCATCACTTGACCCCCCTTTTCAAAATGAAAAAGATGCTTGGCATGAAGCACTCTCAAAAATACGCATGCCTTTCCCGTCCCCTGGATGACCCAGGGGAAGTAAAGTCCTCTGAGAGCCATGACTTGTTCATCTTGGTTCTTTTAGAAACACAGCGAGGGGACTCCAACCACAGTCTCCCTCGTTGCCACTAATTGGGCCACACACACCCCACTTGACTGGCATCACTTGACCCCCCTTTTCAAAATGAAAAAGATGCTTTGCATGAAGCTCTCTCAAAAATACGCGTGCCTTTCCCGTCCCCTGGCTGACCCAGGGGAAGAAAAGTCCTCTGAGAGCCATGTCCACATTGTCAGTGGACAGACACGTGTGCTTATCTGCCAGCAGACCCCCAGCAGCACTGAAGACAGGTTCCGAGAGAACGCTGGCTGCAGGACACGACAAGATCCCCAAGGCGTACGTGGCAAGCTCAGGCAATTTATCCAGATTGGAAGCCTAAAATGAGCAGGGCTCAAGTTGCACAGTAATGGCATCGATGTTTCCTTGCATATAGTCATATATCTGTGTCTCCTCCTCTTTTTCCTTGTCCAGCTCTTTTGTTTTCGCATGAGTATATGTCCTTGTCACTTTCCCATGTGTTTGTGTTGTGTTGTGAGTTGTTTATCACCTTTTGGACACCTTTGAGGGTGTTTTCTAGGTGTTTTTATGTGTTTGTGATTGCCTGACATTGTTTCCTATGCAGTTCGAGTTCGGTTCGTCGAACGTTCGACGAACCGAACTCGAACGGGAGCTCCGTTCGGCGAACCGACCTCGAGCCGAACCGCGACCGGTTCGCTCATCTCTAGTTCTGACTCTTGGCCCTAGAATGCTGTGAAAAATAATGTAAAAAATGCTCAGCGCTGAAGACAAAAAATACACCCAGTCTTACAATAAAATCTTTTTTAGACTCTTATTCTGTCATATTGAGAATTGATTTGGAATATAATACAAGGTATTGGTACAGTATATACATTTGTGGTGTGTATGATGGCCATGGCACCACTTTGCAGTCCAGACGTATGCTGATATGCCTAACACTATCCATGTCTCATGCTTTTTTAATTAAAATTCTATCAAAGTGGTTCACCGACGGGAAATTCACCTTTTTTGCTTGCTGTATTTCTTCTGTGGATTTTGACCGTCCCTTCACTGCATGCTTCTGGGGAGAAGACGCCTGCACATAGAATTCAATGCTATAAGATTAAGACTACACAAACAAGTAGGAGACAGTTGGTATACGCTTTTCTAAAATCTAGGTTAATTTGCAAACGAAGATGAACACTTTGACTTTTCCGGGGTTGTCACATATCTGCTCTGCTTAGTCTTACTCTGTTTGCTAAACACACTTCACAGTCTGGGTGATGTTTATGCCAAATGACCCAAGGACCCTTCCAGCAGTCAGTCGGCAATCACCCATAATGCAAACCTGCCAACTCCCCCTGGATTTCTGTCTCATGTTTTTGCACTCAGGATTCTGGTTTCTTCCTGCATCTTCCCAGAAATTAATGAATCCTAGATGTTTACATAGACTTTCCCATTAAAATGACATTTATCTGTCTAGGGTTCTCACATCTTATCAACAAAGGTTGTTCATCCTTTTTACATATCATTAAACAGAATTGATATACACTAATAATTAATGTTAAAAATATTAGAAAAGGTAAAAGCATCATTTTTTTACTAGTACAAGACTTATTGATGTTTAGTGCCTTGAAAAAGTAATTACCGTATATCCATTGAAGCAAGTATTTCTGAAGGAAACAATACATAGTTTTCTAAATATTTTAGCAATATAAATCTGAAAATTGTGAGGTGCTTTCTATTCAGCTACATGTATTCCAATACTCCTAAATAAAATTTTAAGTCACCAATTGCCTCCAAACTCACCTAATTTATTCTCAGTATAACTAAAGTTGTACAGTGAAGGCCTCTGAAGATTATTTGAGAACTTTAGTGATCAAACAGCATCATGAAAATTAAGGTACATACCGGACAGGTCAGGGATAAAGTTGTGGAAAAAAGTAAAGGAGGGTTAGATTATAAAAAAATAATCTAATTTCTAAACACCTCATGGAGCACTGTTCAATCTATCATACAAAAATGTGAGGGTGTACAGCACAACTCGAAACCTAACAAGACATGGCTGTCCACCAAAACAGACATCCCAAGCTAGGAGAATGCTAATTAGAGAAGACGCCAAGAGGCCCATGGTCACTCTGGAGGAAATGCAGAGATCCATAGCTCACGTGAGCGAACCAGTCCACAGGCAACTATTAGGGCTCTTTTTCACTTGCATACTGCTTCCAATGCGGGTGCATCGGAAGCGATATGCTAATGACCCTCTGCTGCGGTGTCAGCCGAGGGTCATGTGACTGTGATGTGATCTTGAGATCGCATCACAGGAACGGAGAAGATGGAGGGAACACTTTCTCCCCATCTCCTAACATGCGAGTGCAGTGAGATTTTACACACACGTGAGCCGAGACTCGGTGCAAATCGCAGCATGCTGCGATTGTACCGAGAGCCCGATTTATGAGGAGAAAAAACAGATGAAACTGTCTCATTGATTAACACTGGTGCGAGTGCAATCCGATTTTTTTATCAGATTGCACTCGCACAAGAAAATCGCAGATGGAAAAGCGCCATTAGTCTTATAATCCACAAAACTGGGCTTGATGGAAAAAGGGGAAATAGAAAGCCATTTTAGAAAGTGAGCCAAAAGAAATCTTGTTTGAAGTCTGCAAGAAGCTATGTAGGGTAAACACCTAGCATGTGTAAGAAAGTGCTCTGGTAGGATGAGACCAAAGTAGAATTGTTTTGGCAAAATGCAAAACACTAAGTGTGGTAGAACACTAACATTACACATAACCCTGAAAACATCATCCCCACTGTCAAACATAGTGGTGGCAACAATATTCTGTGGGGATGCTGTACTTCAGCAATGACAGAGAAGCTGGTCAGAGTTGATGAGAAGATGGATGGGACTGAATACAGGGCAATCGTGGAGGAAATAGTTTTTGAGGCTGCAAAAGACTTGAGACTGGTGCGTAGGTTCACCTTCCAGCTAGACAACAACCCTAAACATACTGCCAGAGCTACTATGGAACGGCTTAGATCAAAACATATTAATTTAGTTGAATGGCCCAGTCAAAGTTCAGATCTCAATCCCAATGAGAAAGTTCAGATCTGAATCCCAATGAGAATCTGTGGCAAGACATGAAAAATTTTGTTCAGACACTCCATCCAATCTCACTGAGCGAGACCTATTTTGCAAAGAAGAATGGGTAAAAATGTCAGCCTCAAGATGTGCAAAGTTGGTAGAGACATACTGCTAAAGACCTGCAGCAGTAAATCCAGCAAAAAGGTGGCCCTACAAAGCATTGACTCAGGGGGGGCTGAATATAAAAATGAATTTCCAGGGGGGTGCAAAATCCAAATAGAGGTTCCAAATGGGGTATTCTCCTGGTAGTTGGGGGCTCTGCATATGGAGTTCGCAAACTATGATAGGAAAATCTGTACCAAAATAGTTAAGTAGTGCTCCTTCCCTCCCGAACCCTGCTGTGTGGCTAAACATTTAGGTCATTGCCACATTCAAGAAATATTATGTAATAAATTTTGGTGCCATTTTTATGCATTTTCTTTCGTAAAAATTGGGCTAAAACAAAATTTATGGAAAAAATGTAATGAAATTCCTTGAAGTACCTTTGGTCTCAATATGCTCACTACACCCCTAAATGAATTAATTGAGGGGTATTGTTAATAAAATGGGAGGTTCTGCTTTTCTGACATGTAAGAGGGTCTGCTAATGTGACACAGCACCCGCAAACCATTTCACCAAAATCTGAACTCCAATATGGCGCTCCTTCCCTTCCGAGCTTTGCATTGTGCCTCAAAAGTAGTTTTCGACCACATATAGGCTATCGGGGTACTCAGGAGAAATTGTGTAACAAATTGTACCATTCATTTTTCTCCTATATTGAATAAATGAATATTAAAAATTTAGGGTCAAAGCAACTTGTAGTGAAAAAATTGTAATTTTTGATTTTCACAGTTAATATTATACAATTCCGTGAATTCCCTGAGGGTTACAAATGCTCAATACACCCCTAAATATATTCCTCTAGAGTTGTTGTTTTCAAAATGGTTCACTTGTCGGGGAGGTTTCCCCCATTCTAGTCTTCAAATGTGACATGGCGTCAACAATCAATTCCAGACAAAATAACGCTCTAAAATCCTAATAGTGCTCTTTCCCTTCTGAACCCTACTGTTTATCCATACGTGACTACATATGGGGTATCTGCATATTTAGAAGAAATTGCAAAACAAATTGTGTGATTTATTTTCTCTTGCTATTTATGTGAAAATGAAAAATTGGGGGCTAATGCAACATTTTTCTTCTCAATGTTATAAAGTTCTGTGAAGCACCTGTGGGTTCTGGATGTTCCAAACACCCATACATGAATTTATTGAGGGATGTAGTTTCCACAATAGACTCAATTGTGTGGAATTTGTGCTGCTTTAGCCCTGTGAGGGGCTCTTCAAATGTTACATGGTGTCCGCAATCTCTTCCAGCCAAAATGGCGCTCCAAAATTCAAATAACGCTATTAACACTAGTTTCTAAACATTTAATTCTAAGTATTTGTGTACTCAGGAAAAATTAAACAACAAATTGTGTGGTCCACTTTCTCCTGCTAGTCCTCAGAAAATTATAAATTGGGGACTAAAGCAACATTTTTTGTCCCAATGTTCTATGAGGCACCTGTACGTTCTAGATGGTCAATATACCTCAAGATTATTTGTTGAGAGGCATAGTTTCCAAAATGGCGTCAATTATGTTTTGGTTTTTTTGGCACCTATGGGGACCAGCAAATGTGACATGGTGTCTGTAATTCCAGCCAAAATTGTGTGATCCAAAATTCAGAAAGGCGCTCCTTCCATTCCAAGCCCAAACATGTACCCACACAGTAGTGTTCAAGCACATATGGGGAATCTTTGTACTCAGGAGAAATTGAGCACCAAATTGAACAGGTAATTTTCTCCTGTAATCCTTGTGAAAATGAAACATTTTGGCGTAAAGCAACATTTTTGTGAAAAATAACAAATTTTTCATTTTTTCTTTCCACTTTATTTTAATTGCTGTGAAGCATCTGAGGGGTTCACCAACTTTCTAAAAGTGGTTTTAAATATTTTAAAGGGTACAGTTTTAAAAATGTGGTCAGTTTGGGGAATTTTTTTCCATATAGGCCTCCAAAAGTCACGTCAAATGGGAAGTGGTCTGCAATAAAATAGGTTTGGAAATGTTGTAATAATCAAAAATTGCTCCCAACTTTTAACCCTTCTACATTTCTAAAATTAAATTAAAAAGAAATGATGCTGATGTAACATAGACAGGTGGAAAGTGTTATTTACTAATTTTTTTAATGGTATGACAATCTGTTTTAAAAGGCATAAAAATTAACAGCTTGGAAATTGCTAATTTTTCAAAATCTAAAATTTCCAATTTTTTCATCAATACTCGTAATCATATATCATATTAGTATAAATTTACCATTAACATTTAGTACAATGTGTCACAAATGAATCTCAGAAACACTGGGATATGTTGAAGCATATCAGAGTTAGGTCTTGTGCACACGCTACATTTTTTGCAATGTTTTTACCATGTTTTTTGGTGCAGTTTGTTGCCTAAAACTGCATGCCTCTCCATCTCCCAGCAAAATCTATGAGAATTTAGAAAGGCTGTGTGTACATTGCTTCTTTTTTCCTTGCAGTTTTGGGTGCAGAAAAAAGAAGCAGCATGTCGATTCTTTGGGCGTTTTTGTTCTGTGTTTTTTCAAGCCCTTCCAGCCTCACCACTAGAGATGAGCCACCCCGCTAGTGTTCGAGTTCGGTTCGTCGAACGGAGGTTCCATTCGACGAGCATTCGACGAACATTCGACGAACCCCTTTGAACCCCATTGAAAACAATGGCAGGCAAACACATAAAAACACATTATATATGTACACATACAGTTAATAAACATTGCCATTACACTTACAGGTCCCCGCGACGCGTCCTGCACTCTGTCTCCCGCCGCTTTTCCTTCCGATAATCGCTGCATCCTCCCGGTAACCAGCACTGATGATAGGAACTTCCGTGATGTCAAAATAGCATGTGACCAGTCACGTGTATATTATCTCATTGGCTACAGACTGGTCACATAGCTAGACATCATGCTAGGTCCTGTCAATGCATCTCTCCGGTTCGCGATGCTCGTTTGTGCATCTCCGTGTACCGGCGAGATGCTCTTCCACCCCTTTACAGAGTCAGCCCACATACAAGGACTGGCTGCCACAGCTGGTGAATTGCGGCACCAGGAATCACGTGATCGGAGCACCGTTGCTATAGTAACCCATCTGTTAGATTACTTTAGCAAGGGTGGCAGCGGTGACGTCACTGCTTACAGCCTGCAGCCTCTGCTCACGCTCACTGAGTGATTAGACTGCACAGGGAGCAGCAGCGTCTTCCTCCCATGCAGTGTTGTCTGATGTAGCAGAGCTGCATGGGTTGAAGGAGAAAGAAGACAGAAGACCAGGATCGTGGAGGGATGAGAGGGAGTAATAAACATGGAGTCTCTAAGTGTGTCTGTGTATTTATTTCTATTAAAGTATTTTTTCTCTGTGTGGTGTCTTTTTTTTAACCCTTTATTGGAGATTCTTAATGGCCGAGTCAAACTTGCCTGACATTAAGAATCTTTGGCTTAATACTAGCTAGTAAAAGAAAGCTAGTATTAACCTATTATTACCCAGCAAGCCACCCAGCTTCAGGGCTGCTGGAAGAGTTGAATACAGCGCCAGATGATGGCGCTTCTATGAAAGCGCCATTTTCTTGGGGAGCTGTGGACTGCAATTCGCAGCAGAGGGGCCCAGAAAGCTAGGGCCAACCTGTGCTGTGGATTCCAATCCCCAGCTGCCTAGTTGTACCTGGCTGGACACAAAAATGGGGTGAAGCCCATGTCGATTTTTTTTTAATTATTTCATGAAATTCATGAAATAATTAAAAAAAGGACTTCCCTATATTTTTAGTTCCCAGCCGGGTACAAATAGGCAGCTGGAGGTTGGGGGCAGCCGTACCTGCCTGCTGTACCTGAATAGCATACAAAAATATGGCGAAGCCCACGTCATTTTTTTGGGGGGCAAAAAACTCCTGCATACAGTCCTGGATGGAGTGTACTGAGCCTTGTAGTTCTGCAGCTGCTGTCTGCTCTCCTGCATACACTAGTGAATTGAGCATGCTGAGCCTTGTAGTTCTGCAGCTGCTGTCTGCTCTTCTCCTATAGACAAACAGCAGACAGCAGCTGCAGAACTACAAGGCTCAGCATACTCCATCCAGGACTGAGAATAGGAGTTACCCAGCTCACCTAATACGATGGGAGCCCAGATGCCATGGATCGTGCACGGAGGAAAAAAGGTCAGCAAGTCCTTGTAGAAATAATAGGAAAGGAGATTCACCAGCACTCAGGTCCATGCAAGATATTTCTTTAAAATGAAGATTCTTTATTCACATATCGTTAAAAAGTCCATACTTTGGTAATCAAGCCCATGTTAGAGAGGACGCGTTTCGAACATCCAGTTCTTATTCAATCTCTCATTGAATAAGAACTGGATGTTCGAAACGCGTCCTCTCTAACATGGGCTTGATTACCACAGTATGGACTTTTTAATGATATGTGAATAAAGAAACTTCATTTTAAAGAAATATCTTGCCTGGACCTGAGTGCTGGTGAATCTCCTTTCCTATTATTCCATCCAGGACTGTATGCAGGAGTTTTTTGCCCCCCCCAAAAAAATTACGTGGGCTTCGCCATGTTTTTGTATGCTAGCCAGGTACAGCAGTCAGCTATCGGCTGCCCCCAACCCTCAGCTGCCTATTTATACCCGGATGGGAACCAAAAATATAGGGAAGCCCTTTTTTTTTTTAATTATTGAAATAATTAAAAAAAAATGATGTGGGCTTCGCCCAATTTTTGTGTCCAGCCAGGTACAACTAGGCAGCTGGGGATTGGAATCCGCAGCGAAGGGTGCCCAAGCTTTCTGGGAACCCCTGCTGCGAATTGCAGTCTGCAGCCACCCCAGAAAATGGCACTTTCATAGAAGCACCATCTTCTGGCGCTGTATCCAACTCTTGCAGCTGCCCTGGTGATGGGTGGCTCGCTGGGTAATAATGGGGTTAGGGCTAGCTGTATATTATCAACTGGCCCTAAGACCGAAATTCATGGTGTCACGCCAATATTAGACATGGCCACCATGAATTTCTAGTACAGATAAAAAAAAAACACAACACAGAAAAATATTTTTATTAGAAATAAAACACAACACAATTAGTGACTCCATCTTTATTGAAATAAAGAACGCAAAGCGATCAGATGATGTGTCAGGTGCAATGGCCTGAATCACATGACACAGCATCTGATTGTATAAACGGCTTTTATACAATCAGCTGATGCATCAGTGCAAAAAAAAAACTACACACTGCTGTGCAGACTCCTGTCCGACAGCAGCAGCTGATAGTTCAGCCGGCCGGGTGGTAAGAAGCCGGCCTCACCTCTCGACTTTTAGTGTCAGCTGATTCCGTCAGGTGACCGCATCAGCTGATCATCACCAGGTCTGAGAGAGAGAAAAGAGAGAAAAGAAAAGAGGGAAGGAGAGAGAAAAGAGAGAGAAAAGAGAAGAGAGGGAGGGAGAGAGGAGAGAGAAAAGAGGAGAGAAAAGAGAGTGAGAAGAGGAGAGAAAATGAGAGAAGAGAGAGAGAGAGAAGAGAGAGGAGAGAGAGAGGAGAGAGAAGAGAGAGAAGAGAGAGAGGAGAGAGAAGAGAGAGAAGAGAGAGGAGAGAGAGGGAGAAAGAGAAAATGAGAAAAAGAGAGGGAAAGAAAGAAAAAGAGAGAGAAAAATAGAGAAAAACAGAGAAAAAGAGAGAAAGAGAGAAAAAGAGATAGAAGGAGAGAAAAAGAGAGAAAGAGAGAAAAAGAGATAGAAGGAGAGAAAAATAGAGAAAGAAAAAGAGAGAACAAGAGAGAAAAAGACAGAGAGAAAAAGAGAGACACAGAGAGAGATGAGAGAGAGAGAAGAGAGAGAGAGGAGAGAGAGAAGAGAGAGAGAAGAGAGAGAGAAGAGAGAGAGAGAAAGAGAGGAGAGAGAGAAGAGAGTGAGAAGAGAGAGAGAGAGATGAGAGAGACAGGAGAGAGAGAAGAGAGAGAAGAGAGAGAGGAGAGCTCACAGATGATGTCCGGCTCCTCCCCTTAGTGCATAATTAAATTAAATTAAATTATAATTATAACTAAATAATAATTATAACTTAAAATAAATTAAATTCTTTACCGGGGCGGCCGGGACTTAAACTCGTGAACTAATGCTTCCTAGGCAGTAGCTCTAACCATTGAACCACTGCCTCTAAAGAGAAACATAGGAAGATTTGGTTATCTTGACCCCTGCATTGCAGAGTGAAGTCTCCGGTGACAGCGCGGCTCACTTCAGGTGCTGCGTGGAGAGGACACAGAGCACTGATGTTCTACGGGGCTCCCTGTCATCTTCATGTAGCAGAGCTGAAAGCATCGTGTGGATTACTTCGAACCTGGATTGTTGTTTGTGGATTAATAAAGAGGTAAATGAGTTTTTTTTTGTCTTTTATTCCAACAAAGGATTTTTCGCTGTGTGTGTTTATTTACTGTCACTTACAGGTTAATCATGGAAGGTATCTCGGGGAGACGCCTGCCATGATTAACTCCTTATTACCCCAATTGCCACTGCACCAAGGCAATTCGGGATGAGCTGTCCCGGGACTGTCGCATCTAATGGATGTGGCTATTCCGGGCGGCTGCCTGCTGATATTGTTAGGGTAATGGGCTCCCCATAACGTGGCGCTCCCCATCCTGACAATACCAGCCTCCAGCCATGTGGCTTTATCCTGCTGGTATCAAAATTGGGGGGACCGCATTTTTTTTTTTTAATTATTTATTTATTCATTTTACTGCACGATATAGACCCGCCCACCAGCGGCTGTGATTGGTTGCAGTGAGACAGCTGTCACTCATCGTGGGGGCGTGTCTGACTGCAACCAATCATGGGCGCTGGTGGGCGGGGAAGGCACGGAATACCTGATTGAATAATGAAGCGGCAGCCATTTTCAAAAGAGGAAAAGCCGCCGTAGCTTTGTGACAGCCGTGTAGCGAGGCGCATGTGATCGGTAAGTAGGAAAGAGAGAGGGATTGTGCTGGGGACACAGGACACATGCAGATACGCAACATGCGCACATACTTACTCTAAAAAGCCACGCTTTTGGTGATCGAACCGTTCTCAAACGTAACTCGAACTGCCGAACTTGAAGCAAATTGTTCGAGTTCGTCGAACAACTCGAACACCGCCCAAAATCACTCGAACATGAAATTGGTGAACCGTTCGACTCGAACATCGCTCAACTCTACTCACCACTGAATCATTGAAAAATGCAAGGCACAAAAATGCACCAAAAAAATGTGTAGCGCCCCTGAGGCGTCAGGTGCCACAGGGTTTTGCATCCAGTAACAGGTGCAGTGCTAATCCCGGGTTCTTGGAAGACCAATGCCGGTAAATACCATTCAAACACACACATACATACCCTTTTTCCCAGACGGGGTAACAGGCTAGAGACGGATCTGAGGGATGGCCACCTATTGGTCGGGACTTATCTATTCCTCTAGTCAGACACCTGGGAGGAGGAGGGGCTAGTCAGTGCAGTTGATGGGAGACAGACATCTTGACAGACAGTCCGAAGTCAGTCGGACGGTCCGCCCTAAGTCAGTCGGAACTTGATGTTCAGACAGAAAGTGTAAAGTGACTTGTTGGGCTCAAGGAAAATGGTCGCCAGGGAGAGTACGATGTGAGTACTCATGGGATCGAGCACCGGCGGGGTGCACAGCCCTAGTTCAGGAATACGCTTCAAACTCACCTGATAAATCTGCCCGGTGAGGGAATCATCAAGTTTCTTCACCAATGTTAGTGTCCAGGACACAGCAGCAAAGAAGGATCCCCGAAACTGGGACAGAGGTATAACCCAAGAGAAGTTCAAGCTGCCTGCCATATGGGTTAGGACTATGACAACAGGAGGGGACCCCAGAACGCTTCAGGCTACGGGGACCCACCAACTGTAGACGGGTGCATGGCAGTAAAGCTCACCAGGTCACTACACCGGCACTGGGTACAAGGGAATACCGGATCACCTGAGGCCCAGAATGGTAGAGACCAGCACCAGCCGGATTGAAGCTACTCAGAACCAGTGAGTAAAGAACAAGTTAAACCGCATCCCCTGTGTTGTCTGAATTCTTCCTGCACTTCTGCATCACCAACTTTCACCATACTACAACCACCATCATCCTCCCCTGGGGCCTAGCTCTACATGCAGAGGGCCATAACATCCAAGCTGCTCCATACCACCAGCCCAAGTAGTGAGAGACTTTGTAGCGGCGGCTTTCCTCATATAGCCGCATACCACAAGTGGCGTCACGAAAAACATTCTATTTTTATTTTCCCTTTTATTTCCCTTTTTTTATTAAGTGACCCCTAGGGTCACGGAACCGGGCATCGGCCACCAGTGATATGTTCCCATGATTCAAGGCCCGGGACTGAGTACCCCAAGGCCCTGGGGTGCGTCAAATGCACGAAAAACGCACAAAAAAACACATGAATTTTTTGGGTTCATTTTAAAGCCACAAGATGCATTTTTAGGTGCAGAAATTTTCTGCAGCAATTGCACATACCCTTATTATCACATATAGTAACATTGGTCAGAAATGAAAAATTTAGCCTGATCAGGAAGATGAATATCATATTTTTCTGGTTATAAGACACTCTTTGCCTCCCAAAAATTTGGGAGGAAAATGAGGGGTGCATCTTATAATCCAAATGTAGCTTACCAGGGATGGTGGAGCAGGGTCACATGAGGCAGATGAGATGCTGCACGCTTTGTACGCTGTGCTGCAAGCTTACTGTGGGCAGTGGACTGTGCTTTGGGCTTACTACAGGTGGCAGGCAGTTCTACGGGTACTCTGCTGGGCGCTGTTCTGTTCTGGGCATTGTGCTGTGAGTGGTGAGGCAGGGGCCACCATTTTGAAAATGTAGGCAGTGTGGGCTTCAAATAATGGCGTCCGGAGTCGGCGCAGATGAAGTCTCGGTTTGTCATTGAGCTGAGAGCTCCATCTGCGCATGAGCCGACTCCGGATGCTATTTCTTTCAAGCCCGCACTGCCGACAGCTTCTTGCGGGCACTCAAAAATAAAAGGGGCTATTTACAAGGGGGGTTAGTGTTCGTGACGCCACCCGTGGTTCGCAGTAAGGGGAGTACCGCCGCTGCCGATGGGAGTACCCGGGGAAGATGGAGCGGGGCAGCCAGATGATGTTCTCTCCACAGGTGGGGGAGGCCCCGGGACTCTGGGTGGTGGAGATGAAGGGGAGTGTGGTGCAGGCCAGGCGGGGAGATTCAGGGGAATCAGCGTACTCACCCAGGTCATGTGGGTGTTGGTGCGACCATTAAGCAGACTCTCACACAGTAGTAAACCAAGTCTCTGGGTGCCGCTGCCACTCAGGGGAGTTCGTCCAGGAATCTGTCCCCGTTGATATTGCTGATGGTTCTGGACCTGCCTCCATGCACTATATTTAGATCTTTGTTAGTGACCCCTCAGCCTGAAGCTTTCGGGGTCCCACTCCCTACAATTAGATAGAGGAGCTGTGCTCTCGGTGGCTGACACTTGGGATCTCAGTGGGCCGCATAAGCTGGCTCTGAGCTCTTGGGGAAAGTTCATAAAGACACTATCCTCCACAGGTGAATTACCAGGTTGCGTGAAGATACTCCCTGATCTAGGGTCCTGTACCTCGCCATGCTTGGTACCAGTCCGGTTACTAGATTTTCCTGTGCCGATCGTTCTCCAAAACTAAGTCTGGGCACCCTTCTCCAATACCCTGCGACCAGGTCTCCGACTCCTCCGGCCCCAGACCACCGTCTGCGACCTAGCCAAAGTCTCCCAGGGAGCTCCAACTCCCTCAGCTCCTCACTCTCTGAGGGCTACCACTCCTCTGACTATGACCCTCCCACCAGCCTATCTGACACCTAGGCGGGTGGCTTTTTCCAGCTAGACCACCCACTGGTGTACCTAACAGGGTGTGGTGTGAGGTGTGGTTAGGATTTGAATGCTGATGGAGCAATACCAAAGGTTAGGATCCCAGAACCATGGAGTGTGAGTTCTGCACTGTAAAAGAAAGGAGTCCAGTTCTCTGTGACACCCTGACTAGTCCAGGGGCGTCACACCACTACCGCTGCCGACCTCACTCTGGTAAGACAGCACTGGATTATAAGATTGACCCCATATTTTTCTCCCTCCTTTCTTTCCTTTAAATTTGGGATGCGTCTTATAATCTGGTGCATCTTATAAAACAAAAAGTACGGTACATGCTTCAGTGATAAGGGGTTAAATTGTATCACAATTTTGAAATTTTTTCATTAGTCATTATTATTTCTATAAATAAATAAGATAAAATAGTATAAAAATCACTATAAGAAAAATATATTTTTCATTATTTACCGGGGGCAACCATTATTATTTGATGATGGGTAATTGTCAGAGCATGACACTTAAGTACTGCAAATAAAGCAGACACAGGCCATAGGGCAGTACGGTTTTCACTTGCACACTGACCACATCTCCTATGATGTGGCCTCATCAGCTGTGAACTATGCACGCCACCTCTCATCCTTAATTAGTAAAGCTTGAAACGACTGCTAATGCCAGGCTACAAACCTGATCTTGCTACTAGAAGACTTTATCGCTGCAACCCTGCTGTCACCACTGAGAATAGCGATGAGATCGGGGCTGCCGAAAGTGCACAAGTTACATTGATACAACAGAGATCAGTACCTATTCAGTGATGATTTCACTCCTGCACTCTGCAGTCAGTAAAAAAAAATATATAAAGTAAAAATGATAAAAAAAATATATACAGTATATAAAACATTTTGAACCACCCACCCGTCTCCAAATTAACCCTTTCATAACCACATTTCCCATTTTTGAGCTTTCGTTTTTTTTCCCTTCATTTCTTTCAAGAGAATAACTTTACTTACAGTGGGGAAAAAAGTATTTAGTCAGCCGCCAATTGTGCAAGTTCTCCCACTTAAAAAGATGAGAGAGGCCTGTAATTGACATCATAGGTAGACCACAACTATGAGAAAACAAATCCAGAAAGTCACCTTCTCTGATTTGGCAAGATTTTTTTTGCAAATTATAGTGGAAAATAAGTATTTGGTCAATATTAAACGTTCATCTCAATATTTTGTTATATATCATATATCCTTTGTTGGCAATGACAGAGGTCAAAAGTTTGCTGTAAGTCTTCATAAGGTTGGCACACACTGTTGGTGGCATGTTGGCCCATTCCTCCATGCAGGTCTCTAGAGCAATGATGTTTTGGGTCTGTCGCTTGACTTTCATCTCCCTCCAAAGGTTTTCTATGGGCTTGAGATCTGGAGACTGGCAAGGTTGAACTAGATGGACCTAGGTCTTTTTTCAACCTAAGTAACTATGTAACTATGTAACTCCAGGACCTTCATATGTTTCTTGTAACTCTGGAACACTTTAAGGGATCCTGGATTGTTTTTTTCATGACATATTGTACTTCATGATAGTTGAAAATTTAAGACAATATTTATTGTATTTATTTTTGAAAATATTGGAAATTTAGCAAAAAGTTTGAAAATTTCACATTTTTCAAACTTTGAGGTTTTATGCCCTTAAACGAGAGCATTATATCACACAAAATAGTTAATAAAGAACATTTCCCACATGTCTTCTTTACATCAGTGCAGATTTTGAAACAATTTTTTTTGTTAGGTAGTTATAAGGGTTGAAAGTAGTTTCTGATTTTTCCAACAAAATTTACAAAGCCATTTTTTTAGGGACCACATCTTATTTGAAGTGACTTTGAGAGGCCCAGGTGACAGAAAATACCCAAAAGTTATACAATTCTAAAAACTGCAGCCCTCAAACTGCTTACAACTACATTCAAGATGTTTATTAACCTTTCAGATGCTTCACATAAATTAATGCAAAGTGGAAGGAAAAAATTAAAAGTTTACTTTTTCCCACAAAAGTGTTACTTTAGCCCCAAATTTTGAATTTTCACAAGGATAACAAGAGAAAATGCACTATGCAATTTGTTGTATAATTTCGTCTGAGGACGCCAATACCCCAAATGTAGTGGAAAACTATTGTTTGGGTGCACAGCAGGGCTCGGAAGGGAAGGAGCGCCATTTTAATTCCAGACAAAATTGTCTGGAATAGATAGCGGACACCATGTCGCATTTGGAGACCCTCTGAGGTGCCTAAACAATGGAGCTCCCTGCAAGTGACCCCATTTTGGAAGCTAGACCCCTCAAGGAATTTATCTAGATGTTTGGTGAGCCCCTTAAACCCTCAGGTGCTTCATAGAATTTTATAACATTAAGCCATGAAAATGTAAAAAAAAAATTATTGTACAATTTCTCCTGAGTATGATGATACCTCATATGTGATGGAAATCAACTGCTTGGGTGCACGGCAGGGTTCACAAGGGAAGGAGCGCCGTTTAACTTTTTGAATGCTAAAATAACTGCGATTGTTAGAGGACACCAGGTCACGTTTAGAAAGCCTCTGATGTGCCTAAATAGTGGAGCTCCCCCACAAGTGACCCCCTTTTGGAAAATAGACCCCCTGGAGTTATTTAGTTAGGTATTTGGTGAGCACCTTGACTCCACAGGTGCTTCGTTAAATTTGATGACATTAAGCCGTGAAAATAAAAAATATATTTTTACTACAAAATTGTTACTTCAACCAGATAGCTGAGGAAGCAGTTGATTTACTATCTTCTGAGATAATAGTATATCTTTAATAAAAGCATTGGTATAAAGGATCCCCTATGATTTAAAGCATATGCACTTTATATGGGATATAGATTCTTATAAGAAAACTTTGCCTCTGCCTTTGCACATGTCTTTTGGTCTGCAACCATTAAATTGAAGTATTTCCCACTTTCCCTTGTGATGTAATATACAAC
Organism: Anomaloglossus baeobatrachus; assembly: GCF_048569485.1. Classification (NCBI taxonomy): domain Eukaryota; kingdom Metazoa; phylum Chordata; class Amphibia; order Anura; family Aromobatidae; genus Anomaloglossus; species Anomaloglossus baeobatrachus. The sequence continues at coordinate 115,820,504 of NC_134356.1, read as the reverse complement.
ATCCTTTGTCCTATCATGAGTTGTATTATAATGTTCACATGTCTTTTGATAAATTAATAAACAGTCTTGCATAATATACTCCTGGTTCTCTGGTTTTGAGATATAGTAATGGTTTTAATGTGCTTCTATTGGCATATTTAGTTACTGTATGTGGCCATCGGTAACAAGTATAATGGTGTTGTTGGATTTTCTGTTAATGATACCAGGTTTATATAGGTTTTTTTTAGGTTTGGCTAATATTTCGTTAAAAACACATTTTCACAAAATTAAGGGGTTTGTATCCCTTTGTTTTGAAGGTTATAGCCGTGAGGGCTTGCTTTTTGAGGGTCGAGTTGGAATTTTTATTGGTACCATTTTTGGCCACATATTATTTTTTGATCGCTTTATGTTCTGCTTTTTATGAGACAGAATCAAGAAGAAACAGAAATGCAGGAATTGTTTTTTCAGGGTTTTTACGCCATTCACTGTGTCATAAAAGTGATAACAAAAGCTTTATTCTCTGGGTCAGTATGAATACAGCGATACCACATTTATATAGTTTTTTTTATGTTTTGACGCTTTTACACCATAAAAACAATTTTGGGGAATTTTTTTTCGCATTGCGGTACTCTGAGAGCTACAGCTTTTTTTATTTTTTCGTTGCAGGAGCTGTTTGGTGTCTTGTTTCTTATGTGAGAATATGACATTTTCAGTGATACAATTTCATTCATATATGACTTTTGATCGTGTTTTATTGCACTTTTTTTGTAAGCTATATGATAGCTATATGATAAAGAAACAGTTTTTGCTAACTTTTTTTTTTTACTGTGTTCACTGAAGGGGTTAACTAGTGTGAGAGTTTTATAGATCTGGTTCTTGCAGAAGCAGCAATACCACATGTGTAGTTTTTTTGTTCATTTTATTCTTGTACATAAATATAATTGTTTATTGGAATACTGTTTTTCATTATTTTGAGATTTTTAAAAAATAGCTTTACCATTTTTAAAACTCTTTTTTACTTTTTTACTTAGTCCCTTTATGGACTGCACTGCTTGATCACTAAAGTGGATTATATTTGTTAGTGCAGTACTTGCAGCTCTCACACGTTGCCTCACCCACTATGCATCTAGTAAGGTGTGTGAGGCGATCCGTAGCTGGCTGACCCGGGTTCATCATGGTGACAACCCAGGGTTACCATGGGAGCGATCAGGTCCCTGTGATCGCATTACAGGGACACAATTGCTCAGGAGAGGTGCACAACACTCTCCCTACCTGCTCAATACTGCAATCACTATTGATCGCAGTATTTAATGCATTAAACTGCCGGAAGACTGCGCGGGCACTGCTCCTAGCAGGGAGAGCTATATCTCAGCTGTAACACCAGCCGGAGACCCGGCGGCGATTGCGGGGTAGAGCACAGGAAACCCCACAACTGCCATGACGTACACTGCACTTCATAGGTTGAGAAAGCACCGACTTGTATGACGTACGGGGTACGTCAAAGGTTTTTAAGGGGTTAATAAATCAAATGTTGCATCTGGGATGCTGGAAGGTAAGATATTTGCAGGACTCCTGTCTAGTCACAAAGTACTACTGACCTGAATGCTGGATTAAAATCGATCGGCTCATCTCTTTTTGAGACCTATCAATTTTTTTTGTTTTTGTTTATTTATTAATTAATTGTTGTAACAATATTCATATAGCAGACACTGTATTTATTTTACCAGCTATAGACATAATAGCACAAATTCCCCATCTACAAAAGATGTAGACTGAAATACTCTATTACTACCTACACATGAACACCAACAGTATTGTAAACAACCCACAATTATTATACATATAAAAAATATTATATAAATATATAATCTGAACTAACAGCAACAATGCAGTGACATGACAAGAATCTGCATAACTAATCATTAGAGATGAGCGATGTTCGATTTGAACCGTTCGCCAATTTCAAATTCAAGTTGTTTTGGGCGATGTCCGAGTCATTCAACGAACTCGAACGATTTGCTCAACGTCGACCGTTCGAGTTACCGTTCGATAACGGTTCGATCACCAAAAGCGTAGCTAGTTACTAGCTGGCTTTTCACTGTAATACTGTCAGTCACTGTTAATAATGATATTAGCAAAATTCAGCGTATAGTGTGCAGGGGGACGGGGTTTAGATCAGTGCTGCTGAGTGCTGAAAGAATCCTAACGGTTTTCCTAACCATGCGTACAGTGGGGCTGGCCAGGCTGTCAGCCAATCATAGACACACACACAGCAAAGTGGATTTTTGCCAGACAAGCAAGGGCATGTTTCATTGGCTGTGCATGTCACATGTCCTTGCCTTATAAGACCCGACCATTTTCCACATCGCCACCATTATCTCAGTGCTGTGGGTGTGTGACAGTCACCGCTTTTGCTGCTGTGTGCGTTATACACTTATACAGTGCAATCTACCCATCAGTTTAGGGATTAGGGACTACTTGTAATTTCAGCCCTTTTCAGGGCTAGATTAGAGCAGTTCATTTTTGCTAGGCAGGTCTGTGCCAGCGCTGTGCAAGGGTTTTTCACAGCGTCTGTCTAAATCAGCTAAGGCAATTCTTTGGTGCATAGTATCAGTGTCTGTGATAGTCAGGGACCTACCACTGCTGTCAAGAAAGCTACCCCACCTCTCCATTTCTACTAGCCAATTTGTAACTGCAAGTAGTCCAGGCAATTCTTTGGGGCATAGAATCAGTGTGTGTGATAGTCAGTGACCTACCACTGCTTTCCACAAACATAGCCCAGTTCTCCATTTCTGCTACACAATTTGTAACTGCAAAAAGTGCAGGCTATTCCTTGGGGCATAGTATCAGCGTGTGTGATAGTCAGTGATGTACCACTGCTTTCCACAAACATAGCCCAGTTCTCCATTTCTGCTAGACAATTTTTAACTAGAGCTAGTCCGAGCAATCCCTTGGGCATAGTATCAGTGTGTGATAGTCAGTGTCGTAGCACTGCTGTCAAGAAAGCAACCCAACCTCTCCATCTGTAGTAGCCAATTTTTAACTGCAGCAAACAGTTGCCAATTCGTTCACATACAAAATGAGTGGCAAAAGGCCAGTTGCTGGTGGAAAGGGGAACAGGCGTGTTGAAAAGGGAAAAAAAAGATTGTGTGTGTGGGGTAGGTGGTAAAGCAACAGTAACATCTGCTGAAGAAAGATCATCTTCCAGCCAAAACACTTCTTTTCGTGGACAATCTGATATAATCCCCTTCTTACGGACACGCCCATTGCTACCAAATGTAGATGAGGCACAAAAAGAGCAAGTGCTTGAATGGATCTCAAGTGCTCCATCAAGTGGCCTCTCCCCCACTTCAACGTCATCAACAACCCAAATACTCCAGTCCTCTGAGGTGTTACCCCAATCACACTTGCTTCCTACCAGCTCTCAAGTCTCCACCCGCCCTGCTGAGTATGGGGTAACAGAGATGGTGGAGTCTACAGAGCTGTTCAGTCACACTGTAGCCTGGGAATCAGAGGTCTGCTCCAAAGCTACAGTGAGTCAAGACAAGGAAATGATCTGCACTGATGCCTAGAAGCTTTGTGAGTTGGATCCAGGCCTAGATGAAGAAGGTTTTGAGCATAATGTAGACCCTCATTCCCAAACTGTAACTCCTCTTGGTGGAGACAATGAGGAACATGCTGATGATGATGACACTCAGATACCTTATTGGAACGACAACTTGACTATTCGGTCAACAGGCATTGTGATTGTCAGGTCGTCAGTTGTTTTGGAAGTGGAAACAGCTGCTGGTGTTGAGCTCTCTCAGACATCGAGAGCACCACCTTTGGATGAAGGCAACATTATGTCTCCGCCTGCACCTTCCTCACAGACCAGCAGTTTGCCAGGGACACCCTACTCAACACCGTCTCAGCACAGCAGCCAGCCCTCGGTCCCTCAGATGTGGACAAGTAAAAGACCATTTCCTCCTAGCTATGACAAAGCTAAGAGGTTGACTTTCAGCATCTGCAAGCTGTAGGCTACAGAAATGCTGCCTTTCCGCCTGGTGGACACACAGGATTTTCGAGAACTTATGTCCATCACAGTGCCCCAGTACCAGATGCCCTGTCGCCACTACTTCTCCAAGAAAGGTGTGCCTGCGCTACACCAGCATGTCGCACACAACATCCCCGCTTCCTTGAGAAACTCTGTCTGTGACAGGGTGCATTTCACCACAGATACTTGGACCAGTAAGCATGGACAGGTGCATTACATGTCACTGACTGGGCACTGGGTAACTATGGTGAGATATGGAGAAGGGTCTGCTGTACAAGTCTTGCCGTCCCCACGAGTTGTGCGTAAATCCTCTGTATGTAGAAGTTCCTCAACTGCTTCTGCCTCTTACACCTCGTCTGGGTCCTCCACCTTCGCCCAGAGCCTGTCTGGTCAGGCCACCCGCGTTATAACTGCGCACAAGGAATCCCACATACCTCCTTACTATGCTGGCAGCAGAGCTCAATGGCATCAGGTGGTCTTTACGTTGAAATGTCTGTGAAATGTGAGTCACACAGCTGACGAGTTGTGGTCAGCTCTGGAGACCGAGTTTCATCAATGGTTGTCTCCACTCAACCTACAGCCAGGGAAGGCCATGTGTGACAATGCTGCAAACCTGGGTGCGGCCCTTTGCCGGGGCAATGTGACACACATGTCTTGTATGGCTCACGTGTTGAACCTTGTTGTCCAGCAATTTTTAACCCACTATCCCGGCTTACATGTGCTTCTGCAGAGGGCACGGTCACTATGTGCTCACTTCCGCCGTTCACACCCCGCAGCTGAATGACTTGCATCGCTCCAGAAGTCTTTTGGCCTGCCGGATCACCAGCTGAAATGCGATGTGCCGACATGCTGGAATTCGACTCGCCACATGTTGCAGCGACTGTGCCAGCACCGCTGAGCCTGGTGCAATATGTTATGACGTATAGCCTGGGCCAACGAGATCCAGAGGTGGGGCAGATCACGCTGCTGGAGTGGTCTCAGATCAAGGACCTATGCACCCTTCTGCACAGTTTCGACATGGCAACGAAGATGTTTAGCGCTGACGATGCCATTATCATCATGACAATTCCAGTCATTTACATGCTGAAGCACACTCAAAACAGTATTTAGAGTCAGGTGGTGGAACAAGAGGAAGGGGAGGTAGTACAGGAGGATTCATATGTGGAAGGGATACCAAGATCTACAAGGTCCAGACGGTCAGCAGCACCAAGGCGGCAGGCATGGGACGGTGGGGGCGAGCACTTAACAAGGGCGCATGGTAGCAGCCAAACTGTTGAGGAAGGTGCTGGAGCCCAGGAAGAAATGGAGGGCAAACTGGTGATGGGCATGGAAGACTCAGCTGATGAGGGAGACCTTGATCACATTTCTGTTGTGCGAGTTTGGGGGCAGAGGGCAGAGGAAGAAAGCATGATTCTCACCTCACCGCCACCAACACAGCAAGGACTTGGTCCTCCTGGATGCGCAAGACACATGAGCGCCTTCTTGCTGCACTACCTACAACATGACTCTTGGATTGTCAGAATTCGAAGTAATGCTGACTACTGAGTTGCCACATTCTTAGATCCCCGGTACAAGTCAAAATTTGGCAAAATAATTCCTGCCATAAAAAGGGACGCACGTATACAGGAGTATCAGCAGAAGCTGTTACGCACTATGAGATTGGCTGTTCCAATAAACACCAGTGGGTGCACAGAGTGAATCTCACAGTTCTAACTTGCCAACCATAGGACTGTCGAGTCATCATCACTCAAACCGTACCAGCAACACTGTATCTGGTGGTAACAGCAATTTTATGGAATCGTTTCATGAATTTTTTAGACCATCCTTTGCAAGGCCACAAGACACAAGAAGTCTGACACATAGTTAACGCCTGGAGAGGAAGATACAGGAGTATCTCCAAGTGAATATTGATGCCATTACTGTGCAACTGGAGCCTTGCTCATTTTGGGCTTCCAATCTGGAAAAATGGCCTGAGCTCACCACTTACGCCTTGGAGATCTTGTCATGTCCTGCAGCCAGCATTCTCGGAATGTGTATTCAGTGCTGCTGGGTGTAAGCGCACGCGTCTGTCCAGTGACAATGTGGACAGACTAACGTTCATCAATATTTACAAATCATGGATCCGCAAGGACTTTTCTACCCCTGTGACATCCTGGGCAGAGTAAAGGCTTGTGGATTTTTGATTGTGCTTCATGCAAATCAACATTTTAAGTCTGCAACTGTGGGACAATTGATGCCACTTAAGTGGTGTCTGTGGCCAAATTTTTTTAAAAAAAATGGAGACTCCTGTTGGAGTCCACTTACTGTGTTTTACATGATTTTAGAAGGGCATGACATGCGTATATCTGTGTCTTCTCCTCCTTTTACTCGTCCAGCTCTTTTCTTTCAGCATGAGTATATGTACTTGTCACTTTTCCATGTGTTTGTGGTGTTTTCTGAGTTGTTTGTCACCTTTTGGACACCTTAGAATGTGTTTTCTATGTGTTTGTATGTGTTAGTGTTTGCCTGCCATTGTTTTCAATGGGGTTCGAAAGTGTTCGTCGAACGTTCGTCGAACACACCCGCCGTTCGACGAACTGAACCGAACTCGAACACTAGGGGGTGGCTCATCTCTACTAATCATATGCTAAATAGTTGCAAGTCAAATTTATATATGAGATAGCCAAGATGATTGTCTATAACATGATGGTAGTCTCCTGCTCAAAGCTGTAGTGGATAGAGAAATATGGAACCTGAAAGTCAAAAGTTCACAACATTGTTATGCTTTTGCTTGTCACTGTGTGGGCAGGATCTCAACACATTATTACAGCATTTAGGGGGACTGAGAGAGCATTATTACTATTTATCGGGGACTCAGCCACTATCACTATATGTGCAAAACTCAAGGGGTATCATTACTTTTGATGAGGCACTCAGGGCATTATTATTTGCTAAGGAGACACTCAGGGGTCATTATAACTTTTTAGGGGCACTCATACAACAATAGTAACAATATTAACAAATAAGCGGATGCTCATGAGCTATTATATTATAGGATGTTGTAAGTCGTGATTACTTTCTAGAGCATAAAATGTGGACAATATTACATTCAAGAGCACTCGCTGACAGATTAATATTTGCTATGGGGCAATTTCACCATCTAAAGAGGAATTGTACTATGAAGGGGGAAGTGGTGGACATTACTACTATGTGTAGGAATACTGTCATCATGCCAAACAGCAGGAGCAGTAGTGGTGACTATCACGGTAACAGCAGCTGGCTCAGCATTAGGCTATGTGCGCACTGGGAAATGGAATTTTCTTGAGAAAATTCCGCATGCTCTCAAAGATTACCGCACCCGCGGTAAAAAACTGCGGGAAACCGCACCCGAAAAGCGCATGCGGTTTGCCGCGGTTTGCTGCGGTTTTACCGCGGTATTATTCGCGGTATTGCCGCGGTTTTGCCGCGTGCGGGTTGGGATGTGCTTTATTGCATTCAATGCAATAACGCACATTGAAAAAAAAAAAAAAAAAGTCATTTAATTCTGAGATAGTAGATAGATAGATAGATAAAGAGACAGAAGAATAGATAGAGGGATAGATAGATGATAGATAGATAGAGGACAGATCGCTGCATTTCCCACGGTCGGCAGTGAGTTCACATTACCGGCCGTGGGAAATGACCGGTAATTACCTCTGCTGTCTGCTGCATTCAGCGCTGTGTCTGTGACAGTCGCGGCTGGATGTAAGCAGCGCAGGACGTCGGAGCGGTGGATTACGCCGGAGTTTTGTTGCGGGAGGGGTTAATAAAATGGTGAACGAGGCTTGTTGGTTTTATTTAAAATAAAGGATTTTTCGGTGTCTGTGTTTTATTCACTTTACTTACGGGTTGATCATGTCAGCTGTCACACAGACGCTGCCATGATCAAGCCTGGGGTTAATGGCGGTGATCCACCACCATTAACCCCTTGTTATATTACCCTGACCGCCACTGCTACACGGCGGCAGGAAGAGCCGAGGACACTCCCGGTGCTGTCGCATAATGCATGCGACAGTGCCGGGGCAGCTGCGGCTGATATTCTCGGCTGCGGGAGGGGGAGTGAGGCGGGGGACATTAACCCTGCCCCTCTCCCTCCCCAGCCTGAGAATACCGGGCCGCCGCTGTGTGCTTACCTTGGCTGGACAGTAAAAATACAGCGGAGCCCACGTTCTTTGTTTTCTATATTTCCGTTTTCTTTCTATGTGTGTTCTATGTGTCTGTGTATGTGATGTCTGTGTTCTATGTGTCTGTGTGTCTGTGATCTGTGTGTGTTTACTCTCTGCTCCGCTTCCTCTTCCTGTAATGACATCACTTCCCTGCAAAACCGCAAGCAAGTGATGTACATTACCGGTGGTAAACCGCGAAATACCGCAGGGAATAACGCAGGAAAACGCAGTGAACCGCACAGAATTTGCTGCCTGCGTTATTCCCTGCGGGATTTCACGATTACATTGGAGTCAATGGAGTGAAATCCCGCAGCGATGTGCAGAAAAGAAGTGACATGCACTTGTTTTTGCTGCGGGATTCCCGCAGCAAAACATGCAGCTGTCAAATTCCGCCCAGTGCGCACAGGATTTTTTTTCTCCATAGGATTTGCTGGTGATTCACTGCAGAGATGTTATGAACATTTTCTGCAGCGAAACATGCAGCAAATCCGCGAAAAATCCGCGGCAAAATCCGGTAAGTGCGCACAGGGCCTTAGGGTATCAGCAGGATCTGGATTTTGTGTAGGTTAGGAATACATGTGAGAAGTTACACATTTCTTTGTTATAACTCTTTAGGCTAATCGTGCCTAGAAGAAGATGTCATGGGGGTCTGGGTTGGGTAAAAAAGATTGGAAAAGTTAACAACCTCAACAGCAAAAAAAAAACGTCATCATCAATAACTGAAATGTAATCTCTTAATATGCTCTGCAGTACTGTAATCCACTACTATATGGTCATCATATGGCAGTAATATTAGTTTTGGTCTTTTTATAGAGATTATTTTCATTCTACCACTATAGTCGATGGAACTGGGGATTCTCAGCCAGTCTCTCATGCTGGTACTTGCCAGGCCTCAAACTAAGTAACGTCTGCGATCTGACGAGGGAAGGCACAATGAATTCAGCATGGCTGTTGAGAATGACCATATCACCATAGTCATCTGCTGTGGATCCCATTATACTTATGATTAGGGTGCTCCACCGTAGTTAAACAAGGCTACCTAGGGGCCCACTCAGATGTGTTCAGCCCCCCAACACCCCTCCAGAGCTTCAACTTATCAACGCCATTCTGTGTAGTAGTAGTAGCACCATTACCAAACGTATTGGCTTTAGCGGATTGTTGTAATACATCAGCTCCCTTGGTCTACAGTTCTAGAAGAAAATTATTTACATCCCCTTTTTATTAATCCCACATTACAGTCAGAATATCCCTAACCTGAAATGACTAATAACTCAGAACAGACCCTTCACGAAGAAGAAAATTGGTGTCAATATGCAGTTTCCATATTTCATACTCTGTCCTCATAACAAGCCAGCGAGGAGCAGGGCAATTATGTCACACAGGCGATGAATCATTCCAGTGCAACAGACACATATAAAGTAATAGCTGATATAAAAACTGAACCAAGATATTGTGACTGTAATAAAATTAACTATAATTGGATTAATCTTCCAGAATAGATTTTATCAAACATTTTTTTCTTAAAATTCAGAAACAGGAATTCATAAAACTAATTATGTGATGATATATCTGTCAATAAAGGAAAGCAAATGCCAGCAAGAATTCCACTACAATTTACACTATGTTAGTTTTACTGTATTTACAGCCGTTTTTTAATGCTTGCACACAACTGTCTATAGTGATATGGAAATTCAGTTCACCAATGAGGGAATCCAAATCTTTATAAATGATCAATCCCATTACTACTGATCCCATTTGTTCTGGCATTCCTTTCATACATAATTGATATAGTACATTTGATGGCTTAATATATAAAGCTATTAGGGTCTTAAGTGGGCTCTATACGCTGAGACATCGCTAGCGATGTCGCGAGCGATAGCACCCGCCCACGTCGGTGGCGCATCACGGGGTAATCGCTGCCGTAGCGACCAATATCGCTACGGCAGCGTCACACGCAATTACCTCTTCACCGACATCACTGTGGCCGCCGAACAATCTGTCCTTTAAGGGGGAGGTTTGTTCGGCGTCTAATCGGCCGCCCAATAGAAGCGGAGGTGCGGAGATGAGCGGGTGGAACATCCCGCCGCCTCCTTCCTTCCTCATTGCGGGCGGCCGCAGGCAAGGTGATGTTCCTTGTTCCTGCAGTGTCACACATAGCGATGTGTGTTGCCGCAGGAACGACGAACAACCTGCATCCTGCAACAGCAACAATAATTGGGATTAGAACGACGTGTCAACGATCAACGATTAGGTGAGTGATTTTGATCGTTAACGGTTGTTTGTGAGTTTCACACGCAATGACGTCGCTAACGAGGCCGGATGTGAGTCACGAATTCCGTGACCCCAACGACATCTCGTTAGCGATGTCGTTGCATGTACAGCCCACTTTAGAGTTAAACAATAATGTTCAGGAATTAGAGTGTGTTTGTGGTATTCAACTGTCTTTAATAGAACAACACAAAGGAGTGCAAAGAAGTCACAAAGAAATTACTACTGTCACACAAAAGTTCTTTGGAATAACCTGACTACTCATTTCCCAAGAATAATCCTAATAAATTCCCTTTAGCCACCATTAGTTATCTTAAAGGGAGTCTGTCAGCACATAATAATTGTTCAAACCAAGTACAGGCACTCGACGCATCATAGCGGGGTCAAATGGTTTAGTTCACCTGTCATGCTGGTTTGGCTCATAACTCGCTGGGTGTCATGTCGGCATCAGATGCTCTTCACATGACAGACTCCGCACTGTGATTTTTCTGGTGCTTCTGTTAAGCAGGAAGGCCTGGGCGTCGACCAGTTGTGTGTTCATTTGTGATCAGGCAGGCAGGAGTTAACTTCTACTGGCCTGCTACTTATCTCTAGGATCACATGTTGTGGGAAGACCTATCACAGCTATTCCCTGCCTTTTTAAGATGGAGGAATCTGTTCTCCCATGCCGACAATAACTTTTTATACACTGGTCGGTATGCTGTTGTATCCCAGTTCTGCTGGTGATTGTAGTGCTTTGTGTGTGCACTTGTGGAGTTCTCTTGTCGCCTCGTTGTTTCCTATCTGTTCTTATTTTTCCTCCTTATCACTTGTTGTCTAATACCTCTGTGTGAGCGTGCTGAGTGACCGAGTTTTGGTTCCCCTGTTTGCCTATATCTGTGGGTTCTACCACCCCTGCCCCGGCCGTCCATTGGAGTGAGTGAGAGGGAGTCTGGCGCCCTGGACAAGCCAGGGGCCACAGAGAACAACACCCACACACCCCACACTCCCGGTCAGGCACACCGAAGTCAGACACAAAACCCTTGTTGCCTTCCTCCAGGGGCTGATCTCCACACCAGGGGGTGGGCCAGGTGGTTGGCCCCGCCCACCGAGGAGTTCACAGTCCTGGAGGCGGGAAAAGTAAGGAGTTCAGTTTTGGAGGTGAAAGTGGAAGGAAGTGAAGTGGTAGTGGAGCAACTAACTGACAGCGTCCGGGTGTGTGGCCCGGGCGGTACAGCAAGGTTGGCAGACGGTGGTGACCGTCTGCAGGAGTGACCGATCGGAGTTTGCCGTAAGGACCGTGGACGGGCGGTGGCCCGGCGGAACTGGACCGGTACACAAGGAGAAGTCAGCACCATCTGGCAGGGGTTTACGGACCCTGACAAGGCTAGGAGTCGCCGTGAATTTGTCGAATCAGTCAGCGAAGGCAACCTCCTGGGTTCCCCAGCAGCCAAGTCCCGACAAAAAGCAACAGCCAAACCGTGAGAGGGAGACACCGCCACCGCCAAGGCAACCGTCTTCCAGGGCCAGAGCCTGCGGGTAAAAAGGGGCTCCTCCAGCCCATATCAAAGCTGGGGAGAGGGTTACCGGTGGGAACCCATCGTAACCATCTACCGTACATAGGTGCAGGGAAAGGCAGTCACCATCAACCTGCCAGGAGCAGAAACCACCACAGCCGTCTGTGGGACGCGTCCATCCAGCCGTGTGTTTTACCGAGAACTGTGTCTTCATCATTGGCTGAGTGAGTACCACCGTGCCGTGCGGCACAGCGCTGCCCCTGCGACCCTGCACCTCACCAGGCCCCGTAACCCGCCTGCCATTCATCCCTTCCCCATCACCGGGCCCCGGGACAACCAACCCCCTGCCCACGGAGGGGAGAACTAAAAACAAAGCTGCTCCCTGTCACCGCTCCCGGGATCCCCGTCCAGAGCAGCGGTGGTGTCACCAATATCACCACAACCGTGGGTGGCGTCACGGACAATAATCAAATCCACCATCCAATCAATCCCTACCCCTTTTCACTCACGGGTGAGGAACGCCGCTCGAGTCCCCGGGATCCGGCCCACCGCTCGAGCCACCGCCGAGCAGCAGCAGCCGGACCCGAGCAGTGGGAGAGCGCAGCGTCCCCTCCTCCGCTCGCGACATCTTGGCGTCACGAACAGGATCTTACCGCTTTGCCGTCTGGTAGAAGTGCGCCTTGTTACCGCCGGAGGTGTCCGGCCGGAAAATTTGTGAAGCCGCCATCTTGGGCACAAAGAATTCCCGCTCAAGCGTCTCCTCGAGTAGTGGAGGCGAGAAGGCCAAAACCCCGCCCCTGTAGAGGAGGAGCCGGAAAAAGACTAAGGGGGACGGAAACAAGATGTCTGCGCCCGACGGAGCCGCTGGAAGAGCGGCGGACGCAGCCGCGGGAGCACCTGTAGATGGGAACGGGCCTGCCCAGGTCCCAGCCGCGCTGGCGGGGGGCGCCGCGGCCCCAGCTCTCGCTCAGGTGATGCCGTTCTCCTCTTTGCCCTATGTGCCCGGAGCTGCCTGGCTACCGCAGTACAATGGGAAGTCTGATGCCTTGCAGGTTTTCCGGAAAAAACTCAGTCCGCTACTGGAACTGTACCCCCTGACTGATAAGCAACGTGCAGCGCTAGTGCTGGGGCAGCTAACCGGCGCGGCTGAGCAGGAGGCGGAGACCTGGGCAAAGGGGGACCGGTCCTCTGTAACCACCATATTTGAAAAACTGCAGACTGCATTTGAGACCCATACTGAGGCCGAGTTGCGGATGCAGTTCTATCAATGCTGGCAACGGCCCGCAGATAGCATTCGGGACTATGCTCTGCGCCTGCAAACCGCGCTCCGCACACTGAAGCGGGTGAACACCATCAACAGTGTGGACAGTAACAAAATGTTAAGTGAGCAGTTTATGCAGGGGATGAGGTCCTCTGAGGACCGCAAACAGCTTTGGCTGTGGGCCCTAGAACACCCTGATGTGGACTTTGCCGTATTAAAGGAACGGGCCATCAAAGCTCTGCAACCCCCCGCAATTGAAGCTCCTGAGCCAGCCCCGTGGCCGGTCGAGACTGCTCCCGTCATGGTGGCCCCTACCCCATCAGCACCTCCAGTGCCTGCAGCTCCAAGCGGAGCGATGGAAGAGCTTGCTGCTCAAGTTCGCCGCATGGATGGGGACATCGCTAAGATCCTTGCTGCACTCCAGCCTCCGACCAGATCCCCGGCCCCGGTGAAGGTGCAGCTCGCCGACAGCCCTGAGGACGTCCCCTGGATGCAGCGGAGAAGGGCCAATGACTCACGGAATGGACCTCCAATTTGTTACAGGTGTAGCAAACCCGGCCACTACTTCCGATGGTGTCCGTTAAACGACCAACCCCAGGGGCCATGGGCCAATCCTCAGGAGTAGAACCCCATGGCCCCCAGACTGGCGGGACCGGTACATCGGGGCCCGGCCCATCATCCCCGTGGCTGTGGACGGCATACCGGTGATGGCTCTCCTGGACACAGGATCACAGGTAACCACCATACCATACACACTGTATCAATGGTATTGGGGAAAAGACGAGCTGGCTCCCCCAGATACCAGTATAGCACTGATTGCTGCCGATGGACTCCCATTGACCCAAGAAGGGTACAAACAAGTGGTCATGACTGTGGGGCGAGCTGAACTGCAACACCAGGGTATGATTGTGATAATGAATGAACCCAGTGATCATAACCCGAAGGTAGTGCTAGAGACCAACGTGATGGAGCACTGTATGAGTGATGTGCTGACCCTACTGCAGCATCTGGCCGCCACGGCGGCGGGTAGCCGACAGAGAGCTGTGCAGCGTGAGATTCGAGCCCTGATGTACCGCCAACATGTGAGTTCGAAAGGAGGAGAGATTGGCGGGGTGAGAGTGATGGATGTGGCCCCTTTGATTGTGCCTCCCAGGAGCGAGATGATGATTTGGTGTAGGGCAGCAGTAGGGCCCCAGAGGCGTGACTACCCCGCCATGATAGAGCCCATGCCCTCTGAACACTGGCCCACAGTAATGGCCGCCCGAGGGGTGGTAGATGTAAAGAAGGGGAGAGTGCACGTGAGGGTGCTGAACTGCGGGGAGGAAGAAGTCAGGCTTCCCTGGTACGCTACCCCTGCAAAGCTGTTCACCTTGGATCCCCACACCATCCACGAGGCCATTCCCACAACCTCACCACCTACTGCCAGCACTCACCCATCCCAAGGGGAGTTAGACGAGTGGTGCCGACAGCTACACGTAGGCACTGACGATACCCCTGCACATCACAAAGAAGGGGTATACCGGGTGGTACAGGAGTATGAGCAAGTCTTTAGCAAGCACCCCCTAGACTTTGGGCAGATTAAAGGGGTCCAACACCATATCCCCACCGGTGAGCACCCCCCTATCAAAGAAAGGTACAGGCCTATTCCCCCTGCACACTACCAATGTGCTAAGGACATGTTGAGGAACATGAAGGAGGCAGGGGTTATTAGGGACAGCTGTAGTCCCTGGGCCTCCCCGTTGGTACTGGTTAAGAAGAAGGATGGCACCATGCGGATGTGTGTGGATTACCGAAAAATTAACCAGATAACACATAAGGATGCTTACCCTCTGCCCCGCATTGAGGAGTCCCTGGCTGCGCTGAGAACCGCTAACTACTTCTCCACCCTTGACCTCACCAGTGGGTACTGGCAGGTAGCTGTGGCACCAGAAGACCGAGAGAAGACTGCATTTGCTACCCCTATGGGGCTCTGTGAGTTTAATAGCATGCCGTTCGGGCTGTGCAATGCCCCTGGAACCTTCCAACGGCTGATGGAATGCTGTCTGGGGCATCTAAACTTTGAGACCGTCCTGCTGTACCTGGATGATGTGATTGTGTACTCCCAGTCATATGAAGCCCACCTGGAGCACCTAGCCGAGGTGTTCGCGTCCCTTGCCAAATATGGGATGAAGTTGAAGCCCTCAAAGTGTCATCTGCTGAAACCCAAAGTGCAGTACCTAGGGCACGTGGTCGGTGCAGAGGGTGTCGCCCCCGACCCTGATAAAATCACCGCCATTCAGGACTGGCCAACCACGATGAAGGAGGTGAGGCAGTTCCTGGGCCTGGTGGGGTATTACCGTCGCTTCATCAAGGGGTACACGAAGATGGCTGCCCCCATGCAAGACCTCCTCGTGGGACAGACCAAAGGTGGTAGACCCCTAGGAGCTCCATTGGTGTGGGAAGAAAGGCATGAGGAATCCTTCCATCAGCTGAGAGCGGCCCTGACCGGAGAAGAAATCCTAGCATACCCTGACTACAACCACCCCTTCATCCTTTACACCGATGCCAGCAATGTGGGCTTAGGGGCAGTCCTATCCCAGGTCCAAGACGGGAGAGAGAAAGTGATTGCCTATGCGAGCCGAAGGCTTCGACCGACTGAGAGGAACCCCGAGAACTACAGCTCTTTCAAGCTTGAACTCCTGGCAGTGGTGTGGGCTATCACCGAGCGGTTCCGCCATTACCTGGCAGCGGCTAAGTTCACCGCTTTCACGGATAATAACCCGCTGACCCACCTGGACACCGCCAAGCTGGGCGCGTTGGAACAGCGATGGGTGGCTAGTAGAGATGAGAGAACCGGTCGCGGTTCGGCTCAAGGTCGGTTCGCCGAACGGGGGTCCCGTTCGAGTTCGGTTCGTCGAACGTTCGACGAACCGAACTAGAACCAATAGGCTATAATGGGAGGCAATCACAAACACATAAAAATGCATGATAAATGTACACAAACAGTTAATAAACATTGCCATAACACTGACCGGTCCCCGCGATCCCTCCTGCACTCTGTCTCCTGCCGCTATTCCATCCGATGATCGCTGAATCCTCCCGGTGACCGGCACTGCCAGCAGAGAAGCAGGACCTATCGTGACGTCAAAATAGCCATGTGACCAGTCACGTGGCTATTATCTCATTGGCTACAGACTGGTCACATGACTATGACACGTCATGTAGGACCTGCGAGTGCATCTCTCCGGTACACGGTGCACATTTGTGTATCGCCGTGTACCGGCGATATGCTCTAGCACACGGTCGACTCCCCGTTCCGTTAGGGACCGGCTGACACAGCCGGTCATTAACGGAGATCACCGTTGCCATAGCAACGCAGTTAGCGGTGATGTCACCGCTAACCGCGGCTCCGGAAGCACCGTTGCTATGGTAACGCATCTGTCAGCGTTACCGCTGTTACCGCTAGCAGCACTGATCACTCACGGAGTGAAGGCTGCATGCTGCTTCCCGATTGTAGTGAGGATTGTAGTGAGGATGAGGTGCCCCAGCCCATGATGGGCTGGTGCACCTCATCCTCACTACAATCGTCACTACTACTACACTAGTGAGGATTGTAGTGAGGATGAGGTGCCCCAGCCCATGATGGGCTGGTGCACCTCATCCTCACTACAATCGTCACTACTACTACACTAGTGAGGATTGTAGTGAGGATGAGGTGCCCCAGCCCATGATGGGCTGGTGCACCTCATCCTCACTACAATCGTCACTACTACTACACTAGTGAGGATTGTAGTGAGGATGAGGTGCCCCAGCCCATGATGGGCTAATGCACCTCATCCTCACTACAATCGTCACTACTACTACACTAGTGAGGATTGTAGTGAGGATGAGGTGCCCCAGCCCATCAAGTAATGGGCTGGGGCACCTCATCCTCACTACAATCCTCACTACAATCCTGAAGTGCAGTTTCTTCAAATTCATTTAAAGGCACTTGGAACGCTGAAATTGCTGCTTATAATTTAAGCCTCTATTAAAAACCTCTTATCAGCGCTGGTTTATTGGGGATTTATTGGGCTGACAGGGGGTAATAAAGAGGGAGTCTCTAATGTGTCTGTGTTTTTATTTCTATTAAAGTATTTTTTCTCTGTGTGGTGTCTTTTTTTTAACCCTTTATTGGAGATTCTTAATGGCCGGGTCAAACGTGCCTGACATTAAGAATCTCTGGCTTAATACTGGCTAGTAAAACAAAGCCAGTATTAACTCATGATTACCCAACAAGCCACCCGGCTCCAGGGCTGTTGGAAGAGTTGGATACAGCGCCAGATGATGGCGCTTCTATGAGAGCGCCATTTTCTGGGACGGCTGCGGACTGAAATTCGCAGCAGAGGCGCCCAGAAACCTCGGGCTAACCTGTGCTGCGGATTCCAATCCCCAGCTGCCTAGTTGTACCCGGCTGGACACAAAAATAGGGCGAAGCCCACGTCATTTGTTTTTTAATTATTTCATGAAATAAGTGAAATAATTAAAAAAAAAAAGGGCTTCCCTATATTTTTGGTTCCCAGCCGGGTACAAATAGGCAACTGGGGGTTGGAGGCAGCCCGTAGCTGCATGCTGTACCTGGCTAGCATACAAAAATATGGCGAAGCCCACGTCATTTTTTTGGTGGGCAAAAAACTTCTGCATACAGTCCTGGATGGAGTATGCTGAGCCTTGTAGTTCTGCAGCTGCTGTCTGATCTTCTCCATACAGACACACAGCAGCTGCAGAACTACAAGGCTCAGCATACTCAGCATACTCCATCCAGGACTGTATGCAGAAGTTTTTTGCTGAAAAAATTATGTGGGCTTCGCCATATTTTTGTATGCTAGCCAGGTACAGCAGGCAGGTACGGCTGCCCCCAACCCCCAGTTGCCTATTTGTACCCGGCTGGGAACCAAAAATAAAGGGAAGCCCTTTTTTTATTATTTCATGAATTTCATGAAATAATTAGAAAACAAATGACGTAGGCTTCGCTCCATTTTTGTGTCCAGCCAGGTACATCTAGGCAGCTGGGGATTGGAATACGCAGCACAGGTTGGCCTGAGCTTTCTGGGCCCCACTGCTGAGAATTGCAGTCTGCAGCCGCCTCAGAAAATGGCACTTTCATAGAAGCGCCATCTTCTGGCGCTGTATCCAACTCTTCCAGCACCTGCCTGCTATACCTGGCTAGCATACAAAAATATGGCGAAGCTCACGTCCTTTTTTTGTAGTTTTTTGGCAAAAAATTAAAAAATGCTTCCCTGGATTTTCCATTGCCAGTGAAGGTAACACCAAGCAGTGGGGGTTAGCAGCCAGTAGCTGCTTGGATTACCCTTAGCTAGCAATACAAAAAATGCAGTGGGAGCCCATATATATTTTTTTTAATTATTTATTTAAATAACTAAAAACAAAATGGGCTTCCCTGTATTTTGATTGCTGGACATCACAGTGCTGTAAAAATAAATCTTTAAAAAAAAAATGACATAGCGCTCCGCGGTATTTTTGATTCTCAGCGCAGATAAAGCAGACAGCTATGGGTTGCCACCCCCATCTGCCTGTCGTTACCTTGGTTGGCAATCAAAATACAGGGAAGCCCATTAATTTTTTCTATTTAAAAAATAGTTAAAAAAAAAATGACGTTGGGTCGCCCCATTTTTGATAGCCAGCTAGGGTAAAGCAGACGTCTGTAGCCTGAAAACCACAGCTGGCAGCTTTACCGTGGTTGGGGATCCAATGTGGAGGTCCCCCCAGGCTCTTTTTTTATAATTATTTTATAAATATTAATAATTACACAAAAAAAGTAGGGTCCCCTTCAAATTGGATCACCAGCCAAGGTAAAGCGGACAGCTGTGGTCTGGTATTCTCAGGGTGGGAAGGTCCATAGTTATTGGGCCTTCACAGCCTAAAAATAGCAGGCCGCAAGCACCCCAGACGTGGCGCATCCACTAGATGCGCCAATCCTGGCGCTTCACCCCAGCTCATCCCGTGCCCTGGTGCAGTGGCAAACGGGGTAATAAATCGGGTTGATACTAGCTGTAAAGTCACCTGAGATCAAGCCCAGCAGTTTGTGATGTCATGGCGTCTATTAGATACCCAACATTATAAACTGTCAGTACTAACAAAAACAAAAAATCGACAAAAGAAATTTATTTGAAAAAACAGTCCCCAAAACATTTCCTCTTTCACCAATTTATTGTAAAAAAAAAAATAAAGGGGTCCCACGACGACTCTGGACCGTCTAGAATATGGGGGGGAGACACTCAGGGAACGTATTCCCCATTTTCTAGGAGTGCGGACCCTTCATGTGAGGAGTGTGGGTGCAATGAATCTGCACTCACTCTCCCCGGGTCCACAGCAGCAGAGTCCATGTCGTAATGGTTGCTACCAAAGCTGCAATGCCCTGCTCATGAGGTAAGGGCATGCCTAATCAGAAGAACTACTGTAGAGGAAGCTCTGCTCACTGGTATATAGGTGCTCAGAGGTAATAATAGATAAAATTAGTGAGTAACCTTGGCACTCTAAATCTCTCAGACTAAGTCAGTAAGTCACAACGGATAGTAATGCAAAATCACTCTTTATTGGTTCGTATTAAGAAAAATTTTTTTTTCATAAGCATATATGTTTTTGTCCAAAACAAGTTACAAATGACGTTTCGGCCTGAGCCTTCGTCAGATTGGACTTATCTGCATGTAATCATGAAAAATGATAATAATCAAAATCACATAAGAGTGAGAGAACAATAACATAAACTCGAACAATGTAGAGGTACAATTGGGATGCAGCAAAAAAATTGCAACACAGCAAGAAATGAAACACATGATACAAATGTCATAATACAGTACAAGGACAATATAGTAATGACAAATATGGGGTCAGAGTAGGCTTAGACAGCTCTGGTACGAAAGAGATGTCAATCATAAAGTAACATGTGCAGTAGGTGTAGAGCTACACTATGCATGGCAGAGCTAATGGGTAGACCGACCATAGAAAAAGAACAGAGAAAAAGTGGAGAAAAAGTGGAGAAAAAATGGAGAAAAAGTGGAGAAAAAGTGGAGAAAAAATGGAGAAAAAGTTGAGAAAAAGTGGAGAAAAAGTGGAGAAAACATGTAGAAAAAGTGGAAAAAAAGTGGAGAAAAAGTGGAGAAAAAGTTGAGAAAAAATGGAGAAAAAGTGGAGAAAAAGTGGAGAAAACATGTAGAAAAAGTGGAAAAAAAGTGGAGAAAAAGTGGAGAAAAAGTGGAGAAAAAATGGAGAAAAAGTGGAGAAAAAGTGGAGAAAAAGTGGAGAAAAAATGGAGAAAAAGTGGAGAAAAAGTGGAGAAATAGTGGAGAAAAAATGGAGAAAAAGTGGAGAAAAAGTGGAGAAAAAGTGGAGAAAAAATGGAGAAAAAGTGGAGAAAAAGTGGAGAAAAAGTGGAGAAAAAGTGGAGAAAAAATGTAGAAAAAGTGGAAAAAAAGTGGAGAAAAAGTGGAGAAAAAGTGGAGAAAAAGGGAAGCAAAAGTGGAGAAAAAGTGGAGAAAAAATGGAGAAAAAGTGGAGAAAAAGTGGAGAAAAAGTGGAGAAAAAATGGAGAAAAAGTGGAGAAAAAGTGGAGAAAAAGTGGAGAAAAAATGGAGAAAAAGTGGAGAAAAAGTGGAGAAAAAATGGAGGAAAAGTGGAGAAAAAGTGGAGAAAAAGTGGAGAAAAAGTGGAGAAAAAATGGAGAAAAAGTGGAGAAAAAGTGGAGAAATAGTGGAGAAAAAATGGAGAAAAAGTGGAGAAAAAGTGGAGAAAAAATGGAGAAAAAGTGGAGAAAAAGTGGAGAAAAAGTGGAGAAAAAGTGGAGAAAAAATGTAGAAAAAGTGGAAAAAAAGTGGAGAAAAAGTGGAGAAAAAGTGGAGAAAAAGGGAAGCAAAAGTGGAGAAAAAGTGGAGAAAAAATGGAGAAAAAGTGGAGAAAAAGTGGAGAAAAAATGGAGAAAAAGTGGAGAAAAAGTGGAGAAAAAGTGAAGAAAAAGTGGAGAAAAAATGGAGAAAAAGTGGAGAAAAAATGGAGAAAAAGTGGAGAAAAGTGGAGAAAAAGTGGAGAAAAAGTGGAGAAAAAATGTAGAAAAAGTGGAGGAAAAAATGGAGAAAAAGTGGAGAAAAAGTGGAGAAAAAATGGAGAAAAAGTGGAGAAAAAATGGAGAAAAAGTGGAGAAAAAGTGGAGAAAAAGTGGAGAAAAAATGTAGAAAAAGTGGAGAAAAAAATGGAGAAAAAGTGGAGAAAAAGTGGAGAAAAAGTGGAGAAAAAATGTAGAAAAAGTGGAGAAGAAGTGGAGAAGTGGAGAAGAAGTGGAGAAGAAGTGGAGAAGTGTTTGTTCATGCCAGATGGGAGATAAATAATTTTTTACCGGCGCTGTCATTTACTGTAACGTGATAATCGGTATACGCTGTATACCTGTCATCACGTGAGCGGGGACCGGAAAAACTGTCCTGAATCATGATCTCCAGGGTCTCAGCTAGCCCTGAAACCCCGGAGATTTTCTGATGCTGGGGGGCGTTATTCACTTATTTCTGCCTGCTGTTTATAAATGGCAGATCAGAATAAGGCTACATTAACACGACCGATCCATTTTTGTGGTCTGCAAAAAACAGTCCGTTTTTTTTCACGGGTGCATCCGTGTGGCATCCGTTTTCGTTCCGTAGACGGTCCGTATGTCATCTGTTTGTCATCCGTGTGCCTTCCGTTTTTTTTGTGTACTGCAAAAAAACTGAATGAGGGTAAATGCATAAATTTACCCAGGATCCATAGCTTCATCCTACATGAGGCGGTCACATGTTCACTCCAGTGCCATTTTCTACTGCTTTTCACAGCGTAGAGCACTCTGGTGATTTTCTTGTGCTTGTGCACTTCATATCAGTCTTTTCTGTCATTATAATGGCAGAAAGACACATAATGTCCCACTCTCCTGCATTTTGTAATTTTGCACCCTTTGGTGCCTTTCATGTGGCACTAAGGGGTGCTTAGCTTTGTATTTAGCCAAAAAAATGAAAAAAAAAAATGACGTAGGGTTCCCCCTATTTTTGTAGCCAGCTAGGGTAAAGCAGACGGCTGCAGCCTGCAGGCCACAGCTGGCAACCTCACCTTGGCTGGTAATCCAAAACTGAGGGCACCCCACGCTGTTATTCTAAATTAAATAAATAATTAAAAAAAAAAACACGTAGGGGTCCCCTCAAAATTGGATCACCAGCCAAGGTAAAGCAGACAGCTGGGGTCTGATATTCTCAGACTAAGGAGGTCCATGGTTATTGGACTCTCCCCAGCCTAAAAATAGCAGGCCGCAGCCGCCCCAGAATTGGCGCATCCATTAGATGCTCCAATCCTGGTGCTTCGCCCCAGCTCATCCCGCGCCCTGGTGCGGTGGCAAACGGGGTAATAAATGGGGTTAATACCAGATGTGTAATGTCACCTGGCATCAAGCCCTGGGGTTGGTGAGGTCAGGCGTCTATCAGATATTCGACATCACCAACCCAGTCAGTAATAAAAAAAAATAGACGACAAACACATTTTTATTTGAAAAAACACTCCCCAAAACATTCCCTCTTTAACCAATTTATTAGAAAGAAAAACAAATCCAGGTCTGGTGTAATCCAAGGGGTTGCCATGACGATCCACACTGTCCCAGTCAATGAAGAGCAGGATGTTCCCCATTGGCTGGGAGAGCAGTGCAGTGACCTGAGCTAACATCAATGGGTCAGCCCAGGTCACTGCAGGGGATGACAAGTGCTGCTGTCAGCGAGGTACATTACCTGCGCTGATCTCCAGCACACTGACAGCCCCTGTCACTGACTTCAATGACCGCCGCCTTCACACCAAGTATCGCAAGAGGCCTGTGACGTCACCGCTAGTCAGTCTCGGGTCGGAAGCGAGAGGTGATGTGACAAGCGGCGGCCATGGAGAACAGTGACAGCGCTGAGGTCGGAATGGCGGGACTTCATCACCGCAGGTAAGCCGAGCGGGACCATGTGTGTGTGTGTGTGTGTGTGTGTGTGTGTGTGTGTATGTATGTATGTGTACATGCCGCGGGCAGGAGGGGGCGGAGCGAGCTGAGCGGGGAAGTGTGGGCTTCCTGCACGTAACTAGGATAAACATCGGGTTACTAACCAAAGCGCTTTGGTTGGATACCCGATGTTTATCTTGGTTACCAGCTTCTGGCAGGCTGCCAGCGATGGCTCCTGCACACTGTAGCTGTAAAAAGCCCTGCTTTTTGCTGCTAGAACCGTTCTCGAACGTATCTAGAACTATCGAGCTTTTGCAAAAAGCTCGAGTTCTAGTTCGATCTCGAACAGCCCCCAAAATCACTCGAGCCTAGAACTGGAGAACCTCGAACCTAGAACCGCGCTCAACTCTAGTGGCTAGGCTAGCCAACTACGATTTCACCATCAAGTACAGGGCCGGCCGTGTCAACGTTAATGCCGATGCACTCTCTCGGATGCCCCACTTGTCCGAAGAAGGGCCTGAAGACGACGGCCTCCAAGAGATTGAGCTGCCCGCATTTCATCAGCCACCGACTGAGAAGGTGCATGTCTATAAACAACAGGTAAACCTGGACCCGCTGCCCAGCCAGGAGTGGCAAGAAGCTCAGGACCAGGCAACCGCCGTCCGCTTAGTCAAGATCTTGGTGGAACAGGGTGCTGCTGGGATAGACCCTGCCGCCCCAGATGAAGCCCAACGCCTGTGGCGTGAACGGACCCGTCTGTATCTACACCAGGGGAAGTTGTACCGTGAGCTGATTAGCCTGAAGACCCATGAGAAGATCCGCCAGTTGGTGATTCCCCAAGCTAACCTGCCCACTGTCCTGCAAGCATACCATGATGGTGCTGGGCACTTCGGATGGAAGAAGCTAGAGATGCTGTTGAGAGAGCGGTTCTATTGGAGTGGAATGCGGGAATCTGTAGAGGCCTGGTGCCGAGAGTGTGGCCCTTGCACGCTGAGAAGGAAGGATGAGGCCAGCCAGAAGGCGCCCCTACACCCTATTGTTACACACCAACCGCTGGAGCTGGTTGCCCTGGACCATGTAAAGCTCACCCCCAGCCGAAGTGGGTACACCTACGCTCTAACCATTGTAGACTACTATTCAAGGTTCATGATGGTTGTCCCAGTCAAAGACCTAACTGAACGTACCGCCGCTAGAGCATTCCAGGCCTATTTCTGCCGACCACATGGGTACCCGGAGAAGGTGCTTACTGACCAAGACCCGGCCTTTGAAGCGGAGGTATTCCATGAATTTTGTCAGTTGTACGGCTGCAAGAAAATCCGGACCACGCCTTATCATGCCCAAACCAACGGCATGTGTGAAAAGATGAACCACCTGGTCCTGGGCCTTCTCAAGACATTGCCGCTAGAAGAGCGGAACCTGTGGCCGGAGAAGCTGCCTGACTTGGTCGATATGTACAACAATATCCCTTCCAGCTCAACAAAATGCACCCCAGCATACCTGATGAGAGCACGCCCCGGCTGGCTACCGGTGGATCTGGACATGGGATTGGAGGCCCCAGAAGCGCTTCCTTCGACAACTGAATGGGACACTCAGCGGAGAGTGCAGTATCGACAGATTCAGGAGTATGTTGAGAAGAACTTGAGTCAGAGTCGGGAACAACAGGAGCAGCGCTTCAACCAGAAGGCGTCTGCTGGCCCTTTCCAGCCTGGAGACGTAGTGCTGAAACGAAAGAGGAGGACCCACAAGCTGGATGATCAATGGGAGCAGACCCCATATGTCATGCAGCCCACAGGATGGGAAGATGGGAAGGCCTACCAGATCAGTCGTGACCAAGGGGGCACTTTGGCCACGGTTTCCCGGGACCATCTAAAGAGGGGCCCACCAGCATTGAGGGCAGCAGCTGAAGCTCAGATTCCTAGACCGGCGGAGAAGGCAAAAGAGGTAATCCACACCGTGATGAGTGACTTTACAGCAGACTGGCCTACACAGAATGGCGCGGTGATTCTTCAGTGATACTATTCCCACAACCCGTGGATGAGGAAGTAATGGAAGTGGTCAACCATGAGCCAGTGCCCAGGGATGAACCTATACCCAGCTCCTCTATGCCTCCGCCTGCCCCACACGATAGCAGGGAAGAGGAACTGATTGTTCCCTCAGCCCCACTATCTGCCACCACTGACACCGGGCCCCGGAGGTCCACCCATCCCAACCTAGGTAGACCCCCACTTAGGTACAGGGAAACTGTTCTTTAAAAAAGGAAAAAGTGTGTGTGTGTTGAAAGTACTGTTTAAAGTTTTGAGAAATAAGCAAATGATTTACCGAAAAGTCACCTGATTTACAGCTTGATTGAAACCAGTCGTTGCCGGCACCGTTGTCCCCGTGGGGACTGTCTACAAGAGTTGCATAAGGGACTCCTTATGAACAGGCCCGAGAACTAGCAGGGCAACCACAAACTTGGTGGCTTGTAAATAAAAATGTTTGTTGGCTTTACCGTGACCGCCTCCGGAGAGGCAGATTGGAGGAAGGGCCCACAGTGGAGCAGGCTGGGGCCCAGCCACCACCGCAACCGGTGGCAATCCTCTGGGGGTTTCAGGGGTTCCCCATGGACGTGGGTCCCCTGAAAAGGACAGAACCCGCTCGGGCAACTTGTGCAGGACTGGGGTCAAGGGGTGCTGCCTGTTGCTTAGGGGCAGTATCCGGGCCAGGTTGCTTGGGTGGGAGAGAGCGGAAGCCATAACCGTAACGTTTAAGTAAGAGTACCTCCCGATTTGGGAAGATGTTAATATAATTGTAATGTGTTACCGTTTTATCTTTTCTATTTTTCAGTTGCGAAAATAAAACCGGTGATGGACGGGCAGCCCGCGGACGGTCTGCATTTAACTAAGGGGGAATGTGGCGCCCTGGACAAGCCAGGGGCCACAGAGAACAACACCCACACAACCCCCACTCCCGGTCAGGCACACCGAAGTCAGACACAAAACCCTTGTTGCCTTCCTCCAGGGGCTGATCTCCACACCAGGGGGTGGGCCAGGCGGTTGGCCCCGCCCACCGAGGAGTTCACAGTCCTGGAGGCGGGAAAAGTAAGGAGTTCAATTTTAGAGGTGAAAGTGGAAGGAAGTGAAGTGGTAGTGGAGCAACTAACTGACAGCGTTCGGGTGTGTGGCCCGGGCGGTACAGCAAGGTTGGCAGACGGTGGTGACCGTCTGCAGGAGTGACCAATCGGAGTTTGCTGTAAGGACCGTGGACGGGCGGTGGCCCGGCGGTACCGGACCGGTACACAAGGAGAAGTCAGCACCATCTGACAGGGGTTTACGGACCCTGACAAGGCTAGGAGTCGCCATGAATTTGTCGAAATCGGTCAGCGAAGGGAACCTCCTGGGTTCCCCAGCAGCCAAGTCCCGACAAAAAGCAACAGCCCAACCGTGAGAGGGAGACACCGCCACCACCAAGGCAACCGTCTTCCAGGGCCAGAGCCTGCGGGCAAAAAGGGGCACCTCCAGCCCATATCCAAGCTGGGGAGCGGGTTACCGGTGGGAACCCATCGTAACTATCTACCGTACATAGGTGCAGGGAAAGGCAGTCACCATCAACCTGCCGGAAGCAGAAACCAACGCAGCCGTCTGTGGGACCCGTCCATCCAGCCGTGTTTTTTACCGAGAACTGTGTCTTCATCATTGGCTGAGTGAGTACCACCGTGCCGTGCTGCACAGCGCTGCCCCTGCGACCCTGCACCTCACCAGGCCCCATAACCCGCCTGCCATCCATCCCTTCCCCCATCATCGGGCCCCGGGACAACCAACCCCCTGCCCACGGAGGGGAGAACTAACAACAAAGCTGCTCCCTGTCACCGCTACCCGGGATCCCCGTCCAGAGCAGCGGTGGTGTCACCAATATCACCACAACCATGGGTGGCGTCACGGACAATACTCAAATCCACCATCCAATCAATCCCTACCCCTTTTCACTCACGGGCGAGGAACGCCGCTCGAGTCCCCGGGATCCGGCCCACCGCTCGAGCCACCGCCAAGCAGCAGCAGCAGCCGGACCCGAGCAGTGGGAGAGCGCAGCGTCCCCTCCTCCGCCCGCGACAGGAGTATTAGATCAGGGCTGTACAGGAGCAGGGCTAGGATGACAGGCCGTGACATCGCAACCATCAGATATATCTCTGGGATCAGGCACAGCTAGGGCCTCCCCTAACCCGAGGGCCAGTTTAGGATCCCCAGACCCGTGTTATCCCATAGCACTTTCCCGTCTACTTGTCCACTTTATCTTTTTCTTTTGTAACAGATGGGTTCGGGACATGATTTTGTGGCACAAAAAGATATATTATTACATATTTTCCTCCTGTACGGGTTAGTGCAGTTTTCCTCACAGACTGCACATGTCTCCTGTTCATACAATGGCTGCTGGTGGAGGACCATAGGACCAGACCCATCCATCAGCCTCCAACAATTGTAAACTTTGTACAAGAGAGAACTGTTTTTCAGTTAAAATTGTCTGATGAACTGGCCTGGTCACATGCTCGTCTATCATTGTGAGAACAGAAATGCTGCAGTTGAAGATGAGCGGACCCATGGAAGTTCGGGTTCTGCAGATTCAGCCAGACTTTAGATAAAATTCTGTTCTTGACCCAAAATTGACCTGAACCTCATTGGAAGTCACTGATTGGGCAGTTCGTATCCATTCTCATAAATCAATCATAAACAGATCACTTACATGGGTGAGAGTGCCGTTTTCTTTCTTTTTTTTATGTACACTACATCCAATAACACTATTGTTGCTCCAGTGTGAGCCATTCATATACTGCAAGCCGCTCGTAGTGGGCTGAGCACTGGGGGTACCTGAGCAAAGCAATGCTCGCTTGAGTAGTTTACATACGTAAAGCACCCAAACTCCAAATTCGAACTCTGAGTTTTTTGTAAAGTCTGTGTTCGGTACGGACTCCAAACTTTAAAGTTCGGGTTCACTCATTTTTAGCTGAGGTGTACGTGACTAAAACTGCACTAATAAGCTTTGTAAGGGAAGAGATCAGCACTGAACCTGTAATACTTGTATATTAGAAAGCGCCACAAAATCATCTTCCCAACATGTTTTTAAATAAAGTGGACAATCCCTCTAAGTATATAGCACCAGGTATTCATACTAACATTAGAAGATGCCATAAGTTTAGTCCAAGTCAACAACAGTATCAGTTGACTAATTTTTCTAGTCATGTGGCAAGGCTAATTAAGGTGTAACTGTCATTTTGGAAACGTTTTTATATAATACAGCCTCTATATAGCGCTGCGTATCAGTGGGAGTCCGGGTTCTGAAACCCCCATCGATTGGTCAAAACATCATTCTGAACTGCACAGAGCACTGTACGGGCTGAATATTAAATCCATTGATCAATGTTCTGTATAATTACATTCACAGAGCGGTGTGCGGACCCATAGATAAAATGGGGCCCTGGGCAAAAGTTCAAAGTGTAATGCGATGAAAATCACCCAGTTTTCCCCTCCTAATGCCAGCCCTGCCCATAGACCTACCACTCTGTGCGCTCAGCTCATACATGGGCTCCACATTTCAGAGCAGTTTTTTGACCAATCAGTTGGGTCTCAAGACCCAGGCCCCAATGATAAGCAACTCTATACAGCGCCTGTAATATATAAAAACTCCAAAATGATACTCACACTTTAAAGAGTTGTGTCACACTGTACAAAGGGCTAGTAAGATGTAGTACAGTGTATTCCCCACTAGGTGGCAGCAGAGTAATGAAGAAGCGTCAAAGTAACACTGTAACAGAAAGGAGGCTGAAGTACCTCAGAGTAACCTTAGCAGGCAGTTCACAGGTGAACCACCAGGGGGCAATAGAGTAGTCAAGCAGTAAGGGTCAAGCCGGGAAGTCAAGTCACTGCAGAGGGAAGATCAAGATCAAGTCAGAAAAAAGAACCTAGGTCGGATGTCGGGAGATCAGGTATACAGAGGGAAGTACAAAGGGCACAGGGAACAGAAGACAAGACTGGAGGGTGAGGAGACACAAACACGGGAAGGAAGATGAACCAGGATGGGTAAACAACTGACAGGAGCAGGAAATCAGGGACTGGGACAGACTGATGAACAGGGGAGGGTACAGGTCAGGGCACGGTAACAAGGAGTCAGATAAAACAGGAAATCTCACCAGAGCCAGTCACAGGCGGCAGAGCAAAACTATAACCAGCACTGGAATGCTGGTGCAGCAACCAGATATAGTATCTCCTGATTTCAGAACGTAGCTGTTGGGAGTTAACCCCTGACATGACCAGGCTGGGTTTGGGAAACTCTGGAGCGGGGAATACCACTCCTGGATCATGACAAGTTGCTCATTTACTTATTGAGTAAGAACCTCTCATTGGTGGTATTGTGACAGTGCTTTATCTTCTGGAGGAGAGCTCATTTAAATTTTTCCCATGGATCCTGTAAGACTTGACCTTCTGAGAAGAGGTAGAAAATGTTTTATTGTGCACTACAGGGCCAACTTTGTCTGATCCGCCCCATGTAACAAAGTTTCCCATAAACAATCTAATAAGTCAAAAGTAGTATGGCATCAATAAAAGGGACTGCACACGCCAATATGCAACCTACTGCCAGTGGGGTTTATATATAACCACAGAAGTAATTCATATTTCTCCATTCCTTTCACTCACTTTCAGGACCTGCTTATCTATCACATGTAGCATAATGCCATTGTCACACCATAAGTAACAACTTACTAACCCAAGCTTCATTATAGGCATGTCTTCGATAACCTGGGAATCGTACTATTTGAGGAACACATATCTAGCTTCCCTCTTCCAATATTTTTTTATAGAGCTGACAGATGTATGTAAAGACTCATAGAATCCAATCATTAAATATTTACAACAAATTACCTCCAGAATCAGCTGGAATTGAATTCCTTCATTAAAAACTCATTAGTCTTCAAATTATTCAGAGATGATTCTTCCTAAAGGATTATACTGGATAAAGCCTTTAACGTTCTGCCAATGTATAATAAATGTGAGGATCCTGGCTCCTTTGTGTTAGTGCTACTGGAATAATAGCAGTGACCTATCTCACCTTTGGGTCCATTTCCAAGCCGACAGTCTCACAACGGGGCCAATTATGTAACCAGCGTGACTTTTCTTGTCCAGACAGGGACCTTTTCCTTTCAATAAGAAGAATTAAAAAAAATCTGTTACAATTACTCAGTTCTTAAGAGCAAATGAGATGGAGTGTATTTAGTGTTGACTAATGCTGTGGTGGTGATAAATAATCGCCTTATGCACATGTATACATAATGTGTTACTCATTGTACTTGGTTGCTAGCTTGATCATCATTTTATCATTCTCTAATTTGTACTTATGGAATATTGAGCTTTCTAAATGTAGTCGTTGTAATGAGATGCAAGAAGTCAATCAACTCAAATTGCTATTTCCATAAAAATACATTTACAATAGTGATGAGCGAATATATTCGGCAATATTTGTTACATGTACGAATATTAAGGTATTCGGGATATTTGATACTCGAGTATTTTGGTATTAACTTCGTGAGTTTCAAGTCCCTTCCCCACATGTTTGGCGCCTGATTTTCAGCCACTAAAAATGCGGGGATCGGCTGCCAATCACAGTAATGATGTAGCCATCTTTGCTACTGGCATTACTGTCATTGGCAGGCACAGTGAATAAAAAACATTGTGCGCTAATCCTCCCATTTGTGATAATCAGCGCAGGTAAAGTAGACAGGTGGGTACTGGTATTCTCCAACTGCGAAGGTTCAAGGTTATCATGGTTTTTAGGCCCTCCCCAGCCTATAAATAGCAGCCCACAGCTGCCTCATAATTGGCACATCTATTAGATCTGCCAATTGTGGTGCTTTACCCTGCTTATCCCAATTGCCCTGGTGCATTAGCATTTGGGGTAATATATGAGGTTGCGGTCAGCTGTGATTTATCAAAAATCACAGCTGTCATTAAGCCCTGGGTTGGTAATGGAGAGGTGTCTATGAGACTCCCACCATTACCAATCATGTATGTAAAATGAAAAAAAAAAACACAAACACAAGAATCCTTTCTTTTA
This sequence comes from Anomaloglossus baeobatrachus, assembly GCF_048569485.1. NCBI lineage: Eukaryota > Metazoa > Chordata > Amphibia > Anura > Aromobatidae > Anomaloglossus > Anomaloglossus baeobatrachus. The sequence goes on along the minus strand of NC_134356.1, from coordinate 115,789,246 downwards.
ATTAAAACAAAATAAAAAAACCCTCTTTCACCAATTTATTAACCCAAAACACCCTCCCACAGGTCCAATGACAATCCTAGCTCTGCTAAATCCATAGGCCAAGGTGAAAAGTGACATTAAAACACATGACTGCTCACCACAGCGTTCAGGACACACTGAGAGCAATGCGGGAGCTGCCATAATTGACCTCAGGTGAACTCAGAGCCAGTTTGTTAGAGTGCTAGTCACGCCGGCAGTTCACCTGAGGTCACTTCTGGTGGGTCTCACGGTACCCTCCGTGTGAGCTGCCAGCTGTGATCTCAGGTGAACTTAGTGCCAGATTTTTGGACTGCAAGACACAACGGCAGCGAAGTCTGACAGTTCAGTAGCTGTGAGGCCCAGAAACCTTAAAGGAGCCTTTAAGGTAGACTTAATGTTTTTTTCCAGTTCCCAGCTGTTTGGACACCTGGAGGCTGTGAACTCTGGTAAGAGTTCATAATCACCAGATGTCCCAGCAGCTGGAAACTCCAGGAACCTTAAAGGCTTCCTTAAACTTTCCGAGTTGACAGCTATCACAAGACCTAAAAGGTTACCAGAGCTCACAGCAATTGGGTCTCTTGGCAGCTGTGAGGCCTGAAAACCTTTAAAGGAGCCTTTACATGAGCCTTTAAGGTTTCTGGAGTTCCCAGCTGTTGGAACACCTGGAGACTGTGAACTCCTACCAAAGTTCACAGCCTCCAGGTGTTGCAATGGTGGTAATGTCAGTAACCTTAAAGTCTACCTTAAAGGCTCCTTTAAGGTTTCCGGGCCTCACAGCTGCCAAGAGAACTCAGTGCTGGACTGCGGACTGTTGAACTGCGCTGTCACCAGTGACACGCAGTGTGACAGTCTCGCACTGAGATTACCTGAGTTCACAGCTGGTGACTCACACAGACGCTACCGTGAGAACATCCAGAGCTGACCTCAAGTGAACACAGTACAAGACTGTCTGATTGTGTGTCAAGGTGGCAGCACAGTCCAAAAGTCCGACACTGACCTTAGGTGAACTTAGTGGTGGACTGTCAGACTTTGCTGCCACCATGACATGCAGTCAGACAGTCTGGCACTGAGTTCCCCTAAGGTCACTTCTGGCAGCTCCCACAATGATCTCAGTGTTTCTCAGAGGCCACGGTGAGTGGTCACATGTTCTAATATCACTGCTCACAATGGGAAATGGGTGTAGCAAAACCGGGATCATTATGGGACAACACGTGAATTACATTAGACCTGTGCCAGGGTATTTTTTTATTTAAAATAAAAGATTTTTATGTGTTTGTTTTTATTCTTTTTGCTTACAGGGTTGATAATGGGGAGGGGTCTTGTCATGAGGGATTTTGGGGATAGTGGGAACCGGGGACCCTAAGCTGACCCTCAGACTAGGTGGCCCTATGATATTCCTTTTCTTAGAGATACCCCTAATGGTGGGGATGTCTAAATCTCCTTCCTGGCCCTGCTCCTGACTAGAGATGAGCGAACCGGTCCCGGTTCGGCTCGAGGTCGGTTCACCGAACGGAGCTCCCGTTCGAGTTCGGCTCGTCGAACGTTCGACGAACCTAACTCTAACTGCATAGGAAACAATGGCAGGCAATCACAAACACATAAAAACACCTAGAAAACACCCTCAAAGGTGTCCAAAAGGTGACAAACAACACAAACACATGGGAAAGTGACAAGGACATATACTCATGCGAAAACAAAACAGCTGGACAAGGAAAAAGAGGAGGACACACAGATATAGGCATGGCACGCCCTTCTAAAATCATGTAAAACACCGCAAGGTGACTCCAAGCGTAGTCTCCCTTTTTTTCCAAAAATTGGGCCCCACACACACCCACCCATTCAGTGGCAGCAGTTGTGCCCCAGTTGTACAATTCACAGCTAGATTTGCATCAAGCACATTCAAAAATACGCCATAATTAACCGTCCCCAGGATGACACCAGGGTAGGTAGCAAAGTCTTTCCTGATCCCAGCTCTGTTCATATTGGCTTCTTTTAAAAACACAGTAAGCAAGGGTTACTCCAAGCGGAGTCTCCCTTTTTTCCAAAAATTGTGCCCCACAGACACCCCATCAGTGGCAGCACTTGGGCCCTAGTTGCAAACAGGATGTTTTGATTTGCATCAAGCACATTCAAAAATACGCCATAATTAACCGTCCCCAGCATGACACCGGGGTAGGTAGATAAAGTCTTTGCTGAACCATGACTTGTTCATCTTGGCTTCTTTTAAAAACAATGTAAGCAAGGGTTACTCCAAGCGGAGTCTCTCTTTTTTCCAAAAATTGGGCCACACACACACCCACCCATTCAGTGGCAGCAGTTGTGCCCCAGTTGTACACTTCACAGCTAGATTTGCATCAAGCACATTCAAAAATACGCCATAATTAACCGTCCCCAGGATGACACCAGGGTAGGTAGCAAAGTCTTTCCTGATCCCAGCTCTGTTCATCTTGGCTTCTTTTAAAAACAATGTAAGCAAGGGTTACTCCAAGCGGAGTCTCCCTTTTTTCCAAAAATTGGGCCACACAGACACCCAACCCATCAGTGGCAGCACTTGGGCCCTAGTTGCAAACAGGATGTTTTGATTTGCATCAAGCACATTCAAAAATACGCCATAATTAACCGTCCCCAGGATGACACCGGCAGCACTTGTGCCCTAGTTGTACACTTCACAGCTAGATTTGCATCAAGCACATTCCAAATCCACAAGCATTTACTCTCCCCAGGATGACACAGGGGTTGTAAATTTCTTCTGGATCCATGACTTGTTCATTTTGATGAACGTCAGTCTGTCCACATTGTCACTGGACAGACGCGTGCGCTTATCTGTCAGCACACACCCAGCAGCACTGAAGACACGTTCAGAGACAACGCTGGCAGCTGGACACGACAAAATCTCCAAGGCGTAAGTTGAGAGCTCTGGCCATTTTTCTAGGTTTGAAGCCCAAAAGGAGCAAGGCTCCAGTTGCACAGTCATGGCATCGATGTTCATTTGGAGATACTCCTGTATCATCCTCTCCAGCCGTTGACTATGTGTCAGACTTGTTGTCTCTGGTGGCCTTGCAAAGGAGGGTTTAAAAAAATTATGAAAAGATTCCATAAAATTGCTGTTACCAGCACCAGATACGGTCCTACTGGTACGGGTAGACTGTTGAAGATGACGAGACCGTCCCGTGTTTGTCAAGTTACAACTGGGAGATTCACTCCCTGCACCTGCACGGTTGTTTGGTGGAAAAGCGGATCTAAGATCGAGTAACAGCTTCTGCTGATACTCCTGCATACGTGCGTCCCTTTCTATGGCTGGAATTATGTCACAAAATTTGGACTTGTACCGGGGATCTAATAGTGTGGCAAGCCAGTAGTCATCATCACTTCTAATTTTGACAATACGAGGGTCATGTTGGAGGTAGTGCAACAAGAAGGCACTCATGTGTCTTGCGCAGCCATGCGGACCAAGTCCACGCTGTGTTTGTGGCATAGAGGTGCTAACCGTTCTTTCTTCCTCTGACATCTCCCCCCAACCTCTTTCAACTGAAATTTGACCAAGGTCTCCCTCATCTGCTGAGTCTTCCATGTCCATGGACAGTTCGTCCTCCATTTCTTCATGTCCTCCTGCACCTTCCTCAACATCTTGCCTGCTACCATGCGCCCTTGTTGATCCCTGTCCCCCATGCTCCCATGCCTGGCGCCTTGGTGATGATGAACGTCTGGACCTTGGTGATGTTGTTGTGTCTTGCGCATATGAATCCTCCTGTAGTTCATCCCCTTCCTGTTGTCCCACACCCTGACTCCGAATAGTGTTTAGCGTGTGTTCCAGCATGTAAATGACTGGAATCGTCATGCTGATAATGGCATTGTCAGCGCTAAACATATTCGTCGCCATGTCGAAACTGTGCAGAAGGGTGCATAGGTCCTTGATCTGAGACCACTCCATCAGGGTGATCTGCCCCACCTCTGCATCTCGTTGGCCCAGGCTATACGTCATGACGTATTGCACCAGGGCACGGCGGTGCTGCCACAGTCGCTGTAACATGTGGAGAGTTGAATTCCAGCGTGTCGCCACATCGCATTTCAGGCGATGAACCGGCAGGCCGAAAGACTTCTGGAGCGATGCAAGTCGCTCAGCTGCGGCGCTTGAATGGCGGAAGTGAGCAGACAGTTTTCGTGCCCTGTTCAGAAGGCCATCTAGGCCGGGATACTGTGTTAAAAATTGCTGCACGACAAGGTTCAACACGTGAGCCATACAAGGTACGTGTGTCACCTTGCCCAGGCGAAGGGCCGCACCCAGGTTTGCAGCATTGTCGCACACGGCCTTACCAGGCTGCAGGTTGAGTGGAGACAACCATTTATTAAACTCGGACCGCAGAGCTGACCACAACTCCTCAGCTGTGTGACTCTTATTCCCAAGACATGTCAAGCTAAAGACCGCCTGATGCCGTTGCGCTCTGCTGCCAGCATAGTAATGAGGGGTGCGTGATTCCTTCTGCGCAGTGAGAACGCTGGTGGCCTGACCAGGCAGGCTTGGGGCGGAGGTGGAGGACCCAGATGAGATGGAGGATGCAGAAGCAGTGGCGGAACTTGGACAGACAGAGGATTGACACACAAGTCGTGGGGACGGCAAGACTTGTGCAGCAGACCCTTCACCATCTATCACCATAGTTACCCAGTGCCCAGTCAGCGACATGTAACGTCCCTGTCCATGCTTACTGGTCCAAGTATCGGTGGTGAAATGCACCCGTTCACACACAGAGTTTCTCAAGGAAGCGGTGATGTTGTGTGCGACATGCTGGTGTAGCGCGGGCACACCTTTCTTAGAGAAGTAGTGGCGACTAGGCATCTGGTACTGGGGCACAGCGACAGACATAAGGTCTCTAAAATCCTGTGTGTCCACTAGGCGGAAAGGCAGCATTTCTGTAGCCAACAGCTTACAGAGGGATAGAGTCAACCTCTTAGCTTTGTCATGGGTCGCAGGAAATGGCCTTTTATTTGTCCACATCTGAGGGACAGAGATCTGGCTGCTGTGTGTAGACGGTGTTGAGTAGGGTGTCCCTGGAAAAAAGCAGGTTTGTGAGGAAAGTGCAGGCGGAGACATGATGTTGCCTTCATCCAAAGTTGGTGCTATCGATGTCTGAGCAGCTGTACACACTCACTTGTTTCCCCTTCCAAAACAACTGACGACCTACCAAGCAAACTGCCTGTTGCGGTTACAGTGGTGGAAGTTGTGGGTGGAAAAACAGGTGTGACAGCTGTCCCCACAGTCCTAGAAGATGACGAGCGCGTGGATGCACTGGAAGGGGCAGGCGGTGGATGGTTCGCTCCGCTAGGCCGCATTGCAGCACGGTGAGCTTCCCACCGGGCCATATGATATTTATTCATGTGACGATTCATGGAAGAAGTTGTCAAACTGCTGAGGTTTTGACCTCTACTAAGAGAACCATGACAAATTTTACAGATCACATAATTTGGGTGATCTTTTTCTATGTCAAAAAAGGACCAGGCTAGGCAAGGCTTAGAGGCCATGCGACCTGATGATCCACCCCGAATAATGCTCAGAGGCAGAGTGGTGGCTGAGGATGCAGTTGTAGACGTGCTACCAGTACTCCGACTCTGTCCAGGAAGGCGCAAGGTAACTTCGTCATCAGTTGCATCCTCCTCCACCACCTCTGTTGACCTCCTCGAGTGCCTGACTGTGGGTTGACAGTAGGTGGGATCTAGAACTTCATCATCAATTGTTGTGTTTGCACTCCCCTCCCCCTCTGACCGAGCCTCTTCTTGCCCTGACCGAATATTTAAGTTGTCATCCCAATCGGGTATCTGAGTCTCATCTTCATCAGTATGTTCCTCATTGTCTATAACCACAGGTGTTACAGTTTGTGACAAAGGGTCAACATTATGCTCCGAAACTTGGTCCTCACGGCCTGAATCAGAGTCACAAAGGTTCTGGGCATCACTGCAGACCATTTCCTGTTCTGTACTCACTGTAGCTTGGGAGCAGACCTCTGATTCCCAGGCTATAGTGTGACTGAACAGCTCTGCAGACTCAGCCATCTCAGTTCCACCATACTGTGCAGGGCTGATGGAGACTTCAGAGCTGGGAGAAATCAAGTTTGATTGGGATGACAACTCAGAGGACTGGTGTTTTTTGGATGTGGTACTTGAAGTGGCTGAGAGGGCACTTGTTGGACCACTTGAGATCCATTCAAGCATTTTCCTTTTTTGCCCATCATCTACCTTTGTTCCTGTTGTTCGTGTCCGTAAAAAGGGAGCACATCGGATTGTCCACGGTAAGTAGTAGACATCTTACTTTTGCTGGTAGATGGTCTATCTTCAGCAGATGATAATGGAGCTTTGCCACCTTCCCCACGGACAAAACCTTTTTTGCCTTTTCCACCACGCCTCTTCCCCTTTCCACCAGCATCTGTCATTTTGCCACTTATATTGATTGCGACAAGATTGTGGACTGAAAATGTGGTAGTAAAAATTGAGAGGTGGTGTAGATTGCAGCGGTGGTCTAGCTTTATTAACAGCAGAATAATAAAGAATAAATATCCCTGACAATGCAACTACGGCCCTTAAACTGGCAGCAAAAATTGCTAGTATAATGGCTTAGTTATAATGAGTTGGAGTGTGCAATGCAGGCAGAGGTGCTCTGCAAATGTCTTTGCACTAGTGTGACTAGACAACAGTCCAATAGCCACGTTTAGGATGCCACTAGGTACACTGAGTGTTTGCTAGTATAATGGCTTAGTTATAATGAGTTGGAGTGTGCAATGCAGGCAGACGTGCTCTGCAAATGTCTTTGCACTAGTGTGACTATAGCAAAGTCCAATAGCCACGTTTAGGATGCCACTAGGTACACTGAGTGTTTGCTAGTATAATGGCTTAGTTATAATGAGTTGGAGTGTGCAATGCAGGCAGAGGTGCTCTGCAAATGTCTTTGCACTAGTGTGACTAGACAACAGTCCAATAGCCACGTTTAGGATGCCACTAGGTACACTGAGTGTTTGCTAGTATAATGGCTTAGTTATAATGAGTTGGAGTGTGCAATGCAGGCAGACGTGCTCTGCAAATGTCTTTGCACTAGTGTGACTATAGCAAAGTCCAATAGCCTCGTTTAGGATGCCACTAGGTACACTGAGTGTTTGCTAGTATAATGGCTTAGTTATAATGAGTTGGAGTGTGCAATGCAGGCAGACGTGCTCTGCAAATGTCTTTGCACTAGTGGGACTATAGCAAAGTCCAATAGCCACAGATAGGATGCCACTAGGTACACTGAGTGTTTGCTAGTATAATGGCTTAGTTATAATGAGTTGGAGTGTGCAGAGGACAGGAGGGTACAGTGGCAGGATTGTGGTGCTCTGGGTAGAGGAATGGAAGCCTGCCTTTCTATTCCCTCCTAATAGGGAAATGCAGGGAGGAAATCCCTGACCTTTGCTACACAGACGCTGTCGCTGTTTTCAGGACCTGTCACCTATGGCTCTGACCCTAACGGTTTGAGCCCTTAAAAGGACTGCTAGAAAGTGCTATCCCTAAGCTGTCCAGCGCTGTGTATGGAGCGCATACAGCTGTATCGGCGATAGGACTCAGGAGGACGGAGCTGCGACAGTGATGTCTGACACCAAAGACGCAGAAGAGATAATGGCGTCCTAGAGGAAAATGTCCGGTTTTATAATGCAGGGACATGTGACATGGACATCCTATCACACGTGCCGTTGCTTCTGTGGCTAAACGTCCACTTAGCTGTGTGTGTGTCTGGGATTGGCTGACATGCTGGCCCGCCCCACTACACGCGCGCGCTTAGGGAAGGAAGACAAGAAAAAAAAAAAAAATGGCCATTATAGACACAGCAGTGATCTGAAGGCGCTGTTCACGCACACTATACACTGAAATGTGATAATAGTTTGATTCACAGAGTGACTTACACTATTACAGCGGAAACCAAGCTAGGAATTAGCTGTTTTTTTGCTGCTAGAACCGTTCTCGAACGTTTCTAGAACTATCGAGCTTTTGCAAAAAGCTCGAGTTCTAGTTCGATCTAGAAAAGGCCCCAAAATCACTCGAGCCTAGAACTGGAGAACCTCGAACCACGAACCGCGCTCAACTCTACTCCTGACCTGCTCTGATCAAATACCCTCATCCCTTTCAGGGGGCGCCAGGACAGGAGTGTGATTTAACCCAAAGAAATAGACAAACAGGTGAAACCAAAACTCTGTCACACAACACGCACACACAGAGGTATAAGACAATAAGAGATTAGGCAAAAAACAAGAGCAGGGTGGAAACAACAAGATGATGGGTAACTCCACAATAACATCAAGCACAAAGCAACTCTTTCTATAGCAAGTCTGGAACACCCCCAACTCACAGACCAAAACAACTTAAACTATAGTTAGCATAGGTAGATTTCCTCTAGCCTAACAATGAGAGTAGCAAATGTGATAGGCTTCCTTACAACATGTGATCATAGAAGCCTAACAAGCAGACTAGCAGAGGTTAACTCTTCCTAGCCTGTCTATGAATGAGCAGATGGGCAAGTCAATGCCCAGGTCTGCCTGAGTTGATAAGAAACACCAGAGAAACCATCCAATAGAGTGTTAGACTTTGCAATGTGAATAGAGCTTGATGCTGCCATGACAGTCAGCAAGATTTGTGCAAAACTCTGAGTGATAAGTCTCATAGACGCCTCTCCATTGCCAATCCAGGGCTTGATGGTAGCTGTGATTTTTTATAAATCACAGCTGAAATCAACCTCATAAGTTACCATTGCACCAGGGAAATTTAGATGAGCATAGTAAAGCATGCGCCAATTGTGGGGCGGCTGTGGGCTCCTATTTTTAGGCTAGGGAGGGACTATTAACCATGAGAATTCTAGTACCCAGCTGTCTGTTTTATCTGCATTGGTTATCAAAAATGGACATGAGCCCTTTTTTATTATTATTTATTTAAATAATTGAAAAAAATGGCTTGGGGAGCCTTTAGTTATGATAACCTGCCTAGATAAACCACACAGCTGGGGGTTGCAGCCTGCAGCTGTCTACATTACTTGTGCTGGTTATCACAAAGAGGCAGGAGACTGCACGTCAAAGTGGCGTAATACTCCGACTTGTTCCCAGAAGTGACTTGTGTTTCAGAGATGCATCAACGCATCTTCTCCATGCTCTTTCCCATTCCATTTGAGCACTTTTCAATCCATTTCAGCATTTTTGCAGCCCCACCAGACATCCTGGGAGGCTCCGCCTGAAAATTATTTGAGCTTCCCATTGACTTGCATTCATGACGAATAGTACGAAATATTCAAGACGAATAATATGGGTCGGAATATTTTAGTATTTGCCCGTCACTAATTTAGAAATAAAAAGAAAAAAAGAAAATGAACAATTCTCTTTGGGTACTATTCTTTACAGTGCGAGCAGTGAGATTATAGAACTCTGATGATATTATAATGGCTTGATTCATTCAAAAGTACAAGGAGGCCTGGATGTCTTTCCTGAAAGATACCCTATTACTGGTTAGGATCTCTAAATTCTTTGATTGGACGTTGATCCAGGGAATTAATCTGATTGCCGTATGTGGAGTCAGGAAGGAATTTTTCCCCTAATATGGAGCTTACTGTCTGCTTCATGGGGTTTTGCATTTCACTGGCTTAACATGTTAGGCTATAGGTTGAACTTGATGGTCTGTTTTCTTTAAACCTTAAAACAATAGAATTAGAAAAGTATATTATAGTTCAACTGAGGAAAAAAAGCATTGAATCACCAATAGCCTAAAGGCCACTTTACACGCTACAATTTATCTGACGATCGCACGTACGACGTGACACGCCCAGATCATATTTACGATTTGCCGGTATCACTTGTAGGTAATTTATTTGTTGTCACACGTAACGATCTCAAAATGGACGCATCAGCGATCAACGATATATTGTAGGACCCAGGCGGTCGTTTGAATGTTGTTCGATGTTGGCAGGGTGTCAAATGGAGCAATATGTCGGCTGCTTCCCCAAAACGAACAATTTTTTAAAAATAAATGACGTGTCAACGATCCACGATTTTCATCCTATTTGCGATCGTTGAGAGTCGCTCGTAGGTGTCACACGCAACGACGTCGCTAACGATGCTGGATGTGCGTCACGGAATCCATGACCCCGACGACATATCTCCCGATAAATTGTAGCGTGTAACGGACCCTTTATTCCTACAAATTATTTTTACGAATGTCTCTCCTTATACAAAAAAATTGTTTAAAAGAACAACCAATTTTTTTTTTTTTATCTCTACTGGCTAACATGGTACAAAGGTATATCTCTTTCTACAGTCAGTCATTGTATTGTCACAAAATGTAACAATGTCAATGTGCATACGGACTTTTCTTACAATAATGTTTTTTATATCTGTGTCTATGTAGATTGAAAAGTATGAGTTGTACTGTTTCATCTGGTCATTGTATCAGTTCTGAAATTTTATTTGTTTTCTTTGAGAACCCTGCTTGTGGAGCTGCAAGTTTAGAGCTCACTCACTGTGACACATGCACTGCCATCCTTGTAGTTTGTGTGCCTGTATCTATTCTACCTCCATCTCCAAAAATCCTTTTACATAGACAAATTGCATCTTTTATGCATAATTACAATAGTGTGTTCCAATACAGTTGTTTTGGCCCATGTAAAAGGACCTTTAAAGGGAATTTGTCAGCAGTTTTTGCTATGTAAGCAGAATGTAGCATGCTGCAAGAGTTGACACAGAAAATTCAGGGATACTTGTTTTGTCACAGTTTCATCTGTTGTTTATTTGCTACATTTGTTTAAGCAGCAGGATACTTATCATGAATCAGACTACGAAGTCATATATATGGAAGTCCAGCACACCAATTTTTCTGATTGACACCTTTATGTAAATGTGCAATTTTGTTTGAGAGAATGGTGTGGGCAGGGAAGCTCTTTCAGCATTGCTACATGACTGTAACGCCTGCCTGCAACCACAGACTTCAGACTAGCTGTAATGGAGAAAAGTCGCTCACAAAGCAGGACCCGACAACCCTGAAACCCTTTAACCCCTATACAGGGATTTAGAATTACACGGGGCCCCGGAGATCACTACCTGTGGTAGGCTGCAGTCCAGATGAGAGTAGTAGTCTGGCAGAGTCAAACCAGGAGATGCAGAACAGGGACAAAATCAGCAGACTAGGACGTAGTCAGGAAAATAGGCAAAGGTCAAATCCGCATCTGACAGCGAGGTACAAAACTGGTAGACAGGAGGGTAGTCAGAGAACGGGCAGAGGTCAAACACAGGAATCACTATACCGAACAGAGCAGGAACCAGAAAGCAGGAATACAAAACTATATCTGGCAGTGACAAGCAGACAGGAGGGGGAGTTAAAAGGGTGTGGTGTCTTCCTATTGGCTGTAGCTGAATGGTGGTAATGTCAGCTGGAAAACACACACCACCTACAGTCAGCCAGTGGTACTGCAGGTCTGGTGGAAATCCAGCTTAGTGGATGAGCAGAGTCTGCGCTCACCAGAACCACTCGCACTGACTCCTCTCCCATCACCAGCACTGTTGTCCACAGCGGGAACATGGCATGGCCTGATGATCGAAGCAGAAGTCGCAGGAACGGGCTCTGGAGGAGACGTGACAATGACTAAATTTAAACATTCTGATTGTGTCAGACATGTTGCACTCAGTAATCTAAGTGATACATCATTGGATTCAGGATTTCACTCCCCACATCAGGCTGATCTAAGATGAGGTAGGAAAAACCTGCTGACACATTCCGTTTAAAGGAGCATTGATTAAGGGAGGAAATGGAAAGAAGGAATAATGATTAGTGATGAGCGAGCATGCTTGTCACTGCTCGGTACTCGCACGAGTATCGCTGTACTCGGGCTGCTCGGCGGGGACCGAGTAATCTCGCGATACTCGTGCTGTACTCGTGGTCTTCATTTCTGCATGTTGGCGCTCTTTTGAGAGCCAGCCCTCATGCAGGGATTGGCTGGCAGACCACTGCAATGCCACAGCCCTGTTAGTTGTGGAATTGCAGTGATTGGCCGGCCTGCACAGCGTGACCGAGCCTTTATATCGGCCGGCGCGCTGTGCTCTGCTCACAGCTATCCAGACAGTGAGTGCAGGGAGAGTGTCGCTGATTCAGGGAAAGCTTTGCGGCCCTTTATAGCTTTTTCAGTTGCAGGGCTGCAAACAGTGTGACCAAAAGTCCTTCTCAGGACTATTCTAGTTGTATACAGGCAGGCAGGGTATAGCCAGGTCGGAGTACAGTAGCAGAGTCCTTCTCAGGACTACTGTTGCTATATACAGGCAGGGTATAGCCAGGTCTGAATACAGGCTAGTGACCAAAAGAGTCCTTGTCAGGACTATTGTACCAGTATACAGGCAGGCAGGCAGGGTAGTGGTGACCATATACCAGCCTTCATCATATCTGGGGCTGGTGTACACAGTGTAAAACAGTCCAGATAGTGTCTGACTTGTCTGTAATTGTCGCTCCCCAAAAAAACCTGTTAGGTTATTATTGCGTCCGTGCTTGGTTTTTAAAACCGCACGTGTGTGCCTGTTGGTGGCAGCGTACAGGTGCACTTGTGTGCAATTTCCACACACTTTGATATAACGCACAAGTTGTGAATATACACGTCAGCACTCAGTGCACAGCATTGCAAAATGCGCAAGGGCATTGGCAAGGAACAAGGAAGTGGACGTGATGGTGGTGCAGGCAGAGGCCGAGGTCGTGGGCAAGCTCTAATTTCGCCACAACAAAGGGCCACATCTAGTCGCTCGCACGTCCTGTCCCAAATTCTTGGGGACCGCAGCAGTACACCGCTCTTGAACCAAGACCAGTGTCAACAGGTTGTTAGTTGGATAGCAGATAATGCTTCCAGTCAGATTGGCACCACCACAAACACTCTGTCTTCCACACGGTCAAGTGTCAGTAGCCGTGATACTGCACCGCACATTTCTGAACCTGATCCTCCTTCCTACCACCAGGCTGAGTACACGTCCTCCTCGGACATTAATGATCCCACACTTGGACACTCGGAAGAGCTGTTCACGTTTCCATTCACACATTCTGGCCTCTCGCCAGCTCATATTGAAGTGGGTCATGAGGAGATCGTCTGTACAGATGGCCAAATATTTGAGCAGCCACGTTCTCACGAAGTTGGCAACGTGTCTCAACAAGTGGTGGACGATGATGAGACACAATTGTCAGCAAGTCAGGAGGAGGAGCAGGGTGCGGAAGAGGAAGACGACGTGGTGGATGATCCAGTAACTGACCCAACCTGGCAGGAGGATATGCAGAGCGAGGACAGCAGTGCACAGGGGGAGGGAGGCGTAGCATCACAACAGGCAGTAAGAAGCAGGGTGGTGGCCCCAGGCAGAAGTCAGGCAACCGTTCCCCGGAACAACACGACGACACAAGGTGCCTGTACAAATGTTAGGTCTTCCCGAGTCTGGCAGTTTTTTAAGTTGGATCCAGATGATTCAAAAAAGGCCATTTGCAACACCTGCCGTGCCAGCATCAGCAGGGGTACCAAAACTAGCAGCCTGACCACCACCAGCATGATCAGGCACATGTCAGCCAAGCACCCGACTTTGTGGGAAGTACAACAGAGTCGAGGAGCAGTGCTTGCTGATGTCACTGCTACGTCTTCGCTGGTTGTGCATGCGAGCCAATCCTCTGTCCATGCTGCCTGCGAACAAGCCTCCTCCACTCCTGCACCTGCAGTTGCCTACGCAGAAAGAACACCATCATCAAGCACGTCCTTGTCCCAGCGCAGCGTTCAGTTATCCATTCAGCAAACCTTTGAACGCAGGCGCAAATACACTGCCAACACCCCACATGCCACAGTTCTAAATGCTAACATTTCGCGACTGCTTGCGCTGGAAATGTTGCCTTTTAGGCTGGTGGAGACTGAAGCATTCCGTGACCTGATGGCGGCAGCTGTCCCACGTTACTCGGTCCCCAGCCGCCACTATTTCTCCCGGTGTGCCGTCCCCGCGTTGCATAACCACGTGTCACAAAACATCACACGTGCCCTGAACAACGCTGTTTCACCCAAGGTCCACCTAACCACAGACACGTGGACAAGTGCTTGTGGGCAAGGCCGCTACATCTCGTTGACGGCACACTGGGTTAATATTGTGGAAGCTGGGACCCAGTCTGAGCGAGGGACGGAACACGTCCTTCCCACACCAAGGTTTGCAGGCCCTACCTCAGTCAGTGTTTCACCCACACTCTACAGCTCCGGAATGTCATGCTCTTCAGCCTCCTCCTCCTCCTGCGCATCCTCATCCACTGTGCCCTCCACACCAGTCACAAGCTGGAAGCACTGCAGCACTGCCTCGGCGAAGCGGCAACAGGCTGTGCTGAAGCTAATCTGCATAGGTGACAAACCCCACAATGCAGAAGAGCTGTGGACAGCTCTGAAACAGCAGGCAGATCACTGGCTCACACCTCTGAACCTAAAGCCAGGAAAGGTCGTGTGTGACAATGGCCGGAACGTGGTGGCGGCTTTGAGGCGAGGCCAGCTGACACATGTTCCATGCGTGGCCCATGTGCTCAACCTCGTGGTTCAGCGGTTTATAAAGTCATACCCAGAGCTGTCTGATCTACTGGTAAAAGTTCGCCGCCTGTCTGCACATTTTTGAAAGTCACCTACTGCTTCAGCCGGCCTTGCCGGCTTTCAGCGCCGTTTGCATCTTCCGGCTCACAGACTGGTGTGTGATGTCCCCACGCGTTGGAATTCAACTCTGCACATGTTGGTCAGGATATGTGAGCAGAAGAGGGCAGTTGTTGAGTACCTGCATCACCTAAGCCGTCGGGAAATGGGTCAAACTCCACACATAACACCTGAGGAGTGGAGATGGATGTCAGACCTATGTACCATCCTCCAAAACTTTGAGGACTCCACCAAGATGGTGAGTGGTGATGACGCCATTATTAGCGTCACCATACCGCTACTCTGCCTTCTAAAACGGTCTCTGCTGAAAAACAAACATGATGCATTGCAGGTGGAGCGCGATGAGTTGCAGCAAGAAACAGTAGTGGGTGTGGGTGATAACACACAGCCCAGCCTCGTCTCATCACAACGTGCAGTGGAGGACTATGACGAGGAGGAGGATGAAGACATGGAGCAACTCTCCGGCCAAATTGAGGATATGACATGCACACCAGTCATATCCTCGGTTCAGCGTGGCTGGCCAGAGGACAGGGTAGATGAGGAGGAGGAGGAGGAGGAGGAGGAGGAGGACAGCATGTTCAGTCATCTTGTTGGTCAGGCTACTGAAGTCCTGGCTGTTAAGAGTCTGGCGCACATGGCTGACTTTATGGTAAGCTGCCTGTCTCGTGACCCTCGCGTTAAGAACATCTTGGCCGACAATCATTACTGGTTGGTAACACTGTTAGACCCACGCTACAAGGAGAACTTTTTGTCTCTTATTCCCGTGGAGGAGAGGTCAACCAAAATGCAGCAGTTTCGGAAGGCCATACTCACGGAAGTAGGCAAAGCATTCCCCTCACAAAACGCTAGCGGCATAGGTCATGAATCAGTGGACAACCGAGGCGTACAGCCGAGAGAGGCACAAGTCCAATCCGCCAGAGGTAGGGGAACAGTCTTTAAGATGTGGGACAGTTTTCTCAGCCCCTCACGTACCACAGCCCCTGAGGTGCGGGGTAGTGCCACAAGAAATCCTAAGTTTGCCCAGATGCTGAAGGAGTACCTTGCAGATCAAACAACAGTACTCCGACATTCCTCTGTGCCTTATAATTATTGGGTATCCAAGCTGGACACGTGGCATGAATTGGCTCTCTACGCCTTGGAAGTCCTGGCCTGCCCTGCTGCTAGCGTTTTGTCAGAGCCTGTTTTTAGTGCCGCAGGTGGAATCATTACAGATAAACGCACCCGCCTGTCAACTGAAAATGCTGACAGGCTGACTCTGATCAAGATGAACAAGGGTTGGATTGGGCCAGACTTCACCACACCACCAGCAAATGAGAGCGGAATTTAAAGTTTGCCATGTACCTCCACTCACCCATGGGTACACACTTCTGGACTTTGGATAATCGCTGGACTCCTCCTCCTTCTCCTCATGCGCCACCATGATGATGACCGTTACAAATTGCAATACTTAGGCCTTTGTTTCAGGAATACCCCCAGTGGTAAATTTTTTCGCCCATTCTTTGCAGAATGGACATTACAACGACAGGAGACCCGCTCCTTTGCAATGGGAACAATGTTTTGAGGCCCTCATGCACGTCTCTACCCAGGGACAACGTGGAGCCTCCCAATTTTTGGCTGCCCTGCCTAAGGGCTATACTATAATACACCCACTTCCTTAAAATGGACACTTAATGTTTTGAGGCCCTCATGCACGTCTCTACCCAGGGACAACGTGGAGCCTCCCAATTTTTGGCTGCCCTGCCTAAGGGCTATACTATAATACACCCACTTCCTTAAAATGGACACTTAATGTTTTGAGGCCCTCATGCACGTCTCTACCCAGGGACAATGTGGAGCCTCCCAATTTTTGGCTGCCCTGGCAAAGGGCTATACTGAAATAGACCCACTTCCTTACAATGGGCACTTCAGGTTTAAAGGCCCTCATGCACGTCTCTACCCAGGGACAACGTGGAGCCTCCCAATTTTTGGCTGCCCTGCCTAAGGGCTATACTATAATACACCCACTTCCTTAAAATGGACACTTAATGTTTTGAGGCCCTCATGCACGTCTCTACCCAGGGACAATGTGGAGCCTCCCAATTTTTGGCTGCCCTGGCAAAGGGCTATACTGAAATAGACCCACTTCCTTACAATGGGCACTTCAGGTTTAAAGGCCCTCATGCACGTCTCTACCCAGGGACAACGTGGAGCCTCCCAATTTTTGGCTGCCCTGCCTAAGGGCTATACTATAATACACCCACTTCCTTAAAATGGACACTTAATGTTTTGAGGCCCTCATGCACGTCTCTACCCAGGGACAACGTGGAGCCTCCCAATTTTTGGCTGCCCTGCCTAAGGGCTATACTATAATACACCCACTTCCTTAAAATGGACACTTAATGTTTTGAGGCCCTCATGCACGTCTCTACCCAGGGACAACGTGGAGCCTCCCAATTTTTGGCTGCCCTGCCTAAGGGCTATACTATAATACACCCACTTCCTTAAAATGGACACTTAATGTTTTGAGGCCCTCATGCACGTCTCTACCCAGGGACAACGTGGAGCCTCCCAATTTTTGGCTGCCCTGCCTAAGGGCTATACTATAATACACCCACTTCCTTAAAATGGACACTTAATGTTTTGAGGCCCTCATGCACGTCTCTACCCAGGGACAATGTGGAGCCTCCCAATTTTTGGCTGCCCTGGCAAAGGGCTATACTGAAATAGACCCACTTCCTTACAATGGGCACTTCAGGTTTAAAGGCCCTCATGCACGTCTCTACCTAGGGACAACGTGGAGCCTCCCAATTTTTGGCTGCCCTGCCTAAGGGCTATACTATAATACACCCACTTCCTTAAAATGGACACTTAATGTTTTGAGGCCCTCATGCACGTCTCTACCCAGGGACAACGTGGAGCCTCCCAATTTTTGGCTGCCCTGCCTAAGGGCTATACTATAATACACCCACTTCCTTAAAATGGACACTTAATGTTTTGAGGCCCTCATGCACGTCTCTACCCAGGGACAATGTGGAGCCTCCCAATTTTTGGCTGCCCTGGCAAAGGGCTATACTGAAATAGACCCACTTCCTTACAATGGGCACTTCAGGTTTAAAGGCCCTCATGCACGTCTCTACCCAGGGACAACGTGGAGCCTCCCAATTTTTGGCTGCCCTGCCTAAGGGCTATACTATAATACACCCACTTCCTTAAAATGGACACTTAATGTTTTGAGGCCCTCATGCACGTCTCTACCCAGGGACAACGTGGAGCCTCCCAATTTTTGGCTGCCCTGCCTAAGGGCTATACTATAATACACCCACTTCCTTAAAATGGACACTTAATGTTTTGAGGCCCTCATGCACGTCTCTACCCAGGGACAATGTGGAGCCTCCCAATTTTTGGCTGCCCTGGCAAAGGGCTATACTGAAATAGACCCACTTCCTTACAATGGGCACTTCAGGTTTAAAGGCCCTCATGCACGTCTCTACCCAGGGACAACGTGGAGCCTCCCAATTTTTGGCTGCCCTGCCTAAGGGCTATACTACAATAGACCCACTTCCTTCCAATGGGCACTTCAGGTTTACAGGCCCTCATGCACGTCTGTATGCAGGGGCATTGGTGAACCTCACAATTTTGGACTGCCCTGGCAAAGGAAAATACTACAAAGACTCACTTCCTCAAAATGGGCACATTAGACTCAAGAGGCCTTCATGTACGTCTCTTCTCAGGGACATCGGAGTGCCACACAATGTTTTCACGTAAAATCTTTCATGTATTAATCTCAAAAAGTAACATACACCAGCTCTATCTCACTATTGGGTATGTGCCCTTAACATTTCCGCCATGAAAAATCATTTTGGGGTCATTTTGGAAGGTTTTCTGGTGAGTCCGTAAAAATGGCGTAAAACGCGGACAAAATTGTTCACAGCTGTGACTTTTCAGTGATAAATGCTTCAAGGGGTCTTCCCCATGCTGTTGCCATGTCATTTGAGCACTCTTCTGAGACTTTTGTGACATTTTTAGGGTTTCTCCATGCTGCCGGGGGGTCATTTCACAAAAATACTCGGGTCTCCCATAGGATAACATTGGGCTCGTTGCTCGGCCCGAGTACACGAGTATCTTGGGATGCTCGGCCCGAGCTTCGAGCACCCGAGCTTTTTAGTACTCGCTCATCACTAATAATGATTAAAGGTGTCCCTGCATCCTCAAACTCTATTCACTGAATACTTCTTTGGCTGACATCTATCTCAGCCAACGCACTATTCACATGCATGCTTGTTTTGGGCAAGCATTCACGTTTTTTTAATAGGTAGTTTATAGTTCATGAAATTGAAAGGACTGGACATTGAAATTCAACAACAATTCAAAATCAGGGGAGATTTGGGAGACTGCTGATTCATTTTAGACAGTTTGCCTATCTTACCTATATCAGTGAGATCAGTCGACTTTACCTTAAAGAGAACCTGACCTCTGATACATGCTACCCAATCCATGAGCAGCATTTCTCAGGCACTGGTTAAATGTAGAGATGAGCGAACCCAAACTTTTTAGTTCAGTGTTCGTACTGAACACAAACTTTAAAAAAAATCAGTGCTTGAGTTTGCAGTTTAGATACTTTACAAATGCAAACCACTTGCATGAGCATTGCTGAGCTTGGGTACACTGGGTACTCAGCCCAGTGTGAGCCGCCTGCAGTGTTTAAATGGCTCGCACTGGGGGTAAAATGAGCATTATTGGATGCAGTGTACACCAAAAAAAAAAGGAAAAAACCCTGCCCACTCTCCCAGAAGTGTAAAATTTATGGCTGCCTGTATGTAGGCGGAGAGCCGAACTGCTAATTAGTGACTTATAATGAAGTTCAGGTCAAGTCCAGGTCCAGAGCAGAACTTTATATAACGTTGGTCTGAACCCAAACTTCCACAGGTCGGCTCATCTCTAGCTATATGTACTCAGATATGTTTGACTCTGAAACACTACATCATTTTAGAGAAAACATACTTTTAATAGCCGCCAGGGACTGAGCTGACCTGTAGACTAGTTGGACTGGGGGGTCCCTGGCGGCAGCTACCAGTCTGCTGCCCTAGATTAATAAGTCTCTCCTTACATGGGTGTATACTCAAAATAGATAAAGCAGGAAAGAAGGGGTTACATTCACGCTGCCATGTTTAGTAAAGAAGGTTCCAGGAACAATCAGTATTGTGAGTTTATTATTCTACGCGTTTCAGAGTCTTACTCCTTCTTCAGGATAAAATCACTCATGTACAGGAATGTACATCAGGGATTTTTGTCCTGAAGGAGTAAGACTCCAAATCGCGTAGAACAATATTTTTACGATACTGATTGTTGCTGGTTCCTTCTTTACTTTACATGGCAGCACAGATTTAAGCCCTACTTTTCCTGCTTTATCCAATTTGAGTTTACGCAGAGTCTGCAGGAGCCGTCACACAGCTTCCACAACTACAGCAGGTGAACAATTTCCTGTACTTTCCTTCCCTTTCCACCGGTATAAGACCCTATATTGTGCCTTTTTGTCTCTCCAGCATTTACTACTATGTGGCTGTATAGGCAGAGATATGGCAATCTAGCGCAGTGGGTGTTGAGAAAATGCTGGGAGCCTGCCTATCTGACTAGTCTACAGATCAGCAAAGTCCTTGGCTTTTGAAACTATGTTTTTTTCTACAACGCCCCAGTGTTTCAGAGTCAAACATACCTGGCTGAGTTCATTTAGCCAGTGCCTGATATATGCTGCCTATGGATTAGACAGCTTGTTTCAGCTGTCATGTTCTTTTTAAAAGGTTTCTCCAAGAATAGTTAAAAAATAAATAAGTAAAATAAATTATACACATTTAAATATTATTTTTTTTCCCAAATCCTTTTATTTTGCAAACAGTTAAGGTAGTTGGAAGGGTTGCTTTAAAAGAACATCTGCTCAAGATATACATTAGGTCAGAGCAGCGTCTTGTCAGGCATCATGAACTCTCATTCCTCTGTTCAGTTAACCTGACAGGACACTGAGTGTTCTGGACTAAAAAAGAAAACACCTTTCTTTAGCTGAATGACCATCCATCTCAGTCAGCCTGACAGTTTTAGTGCAGTGCAGGGAGTCTATCTGTCTCCAAGATACACTTCAAGCAGTCCATCCTGGACGGGAGCCCACTGCTAGATGATAGTTGCCCTCTATAAAATCCTGACAGTGTACACTATATAAAGCATACCTTTTGGCAAAATAAAGGTATTTAGAAAAATGTTTAATATTTAAAAGTACTTTATTTATTTATCACATATCTAGGAGAACCCCTTTAAAGCACCTGTTTAGGGCCCTTTTACAAGGACTGATGCAAACTGACAAAATCTGTTCCCCCCTGCAAAAATAATTCAATTAGCCAACCAACAAGTTTTTTGTTCATATATCAACTGTTGGGTGGCATATTTACATGGAAAAATAATTGGGAACATGACTGATTCAACCATGTAAACATGCCTCCTAAATTATCTAAAAACCGGGTACTTGTGACAAATTTGTCATAATATTCACAATATTGACAAATCACTCTAAATGAGAAAAACTATATAAAATGGCATCAACACAAAGGTTTTTTTTAATTCAGTGGTAAATTCCTATTGTGTATAATCTCAGCTGAGGTCAAAGCTAGATTATATAAATGTATTTGTTCAGTACATTTTTGTCATATATTTTTATGCACTGACAAGCCAAAGGGTAACAATGTTTTAAACTTTTGACTTTCAGGCTGAATATCTCACCATACACTACAGCTTTGATCATAAGACTACCTTCATTATCTAGACAATCATCTTGGCTGTCTCATACATAAATTTGACTTGAAACTATTTAGCATATAATTAGTTATGCAGATTCTTGTAATGTCACTGCATTGTTACTGTTTTCCTGCTAAAAATCTAAATTTAAATTTTATTTTAATTTTTTAGTATTTTTTAAATCAACCTTAGGCTTTCAACACTAGCTGAATCCTTCTGTGAATGCTCTCGATCAGATTCATGCATGTCTCGACCGAAATCTGATCACAAGTCTCTTCTACATGATCCCAATGTTGGTGCATAATGATCGACGCACTTGGGTTTGTATACAGATTATTCTTTAACTCTACCCACGTGTTCAATTGGGTTGAGGTCTGGGGACTGTGTGGGCAATCCAGATCCTCTACTTCATTGTCATTGAACCATTATTTCCCCAGTCTTGACATTTGCTTCAGGTTTTTCTGCTGGAATGCAATGTTGTCTTTTTCATACCCATAGTATTCAAATGTGCAAAGTATCTCATCTGGCAAGATATCCACATACAGCTCAGCATTAAGACTACCATCGATCCTGGTCAATTAGCCAATGATTTGGCTGTGAAACAATGCCATATCATCAGGCTTCCTCTAGCAAACTTTACAGTTTCTTCAATTTCCTTATTTCTTCCAGACAGATTTGCACCCATCATAGCCTACTTTAGTGACTTTCATGTCATCACTACAAATCATCCTTTTCCAACCTTGTTTAGACCAGTTTTCGTAATTTTTTGAAATCTCGAGCCAACGCTTTTTAGATGATGTTGAAGTTGAGGTTTCTTCACCTTTTTTGAGCCACCACTTCAGACTTTAGTGATGTGCATCCCATGGTGTTTGCATGGATATCTGTGATCTCACTATTATGAAGCATACGAGTCACCACCACTGCTGTGTTTCTTGTGCCAGAACTGATAGACCTTGTGATGAGCCAACTTGTTGACTCTGATATTTTGCCTGGACGTCCACCTCTTGGCTTTTGAATGTATGGACGGACTTTATTTTGTATTTTTCCAACTGTTATGGTGCTCAAATGATGCAGTTTGACGATTTTCTTGGCGGAAAGACCAGTATTGATAAACTGGATGATGCTGTTTCTCCTTTCTTTGGAAATCTTCTTCATGGCTACTCCTCGATTCGAAACAGTGACCTTTTGCTTAGGAAAGAACCTAATTACACACTAGGATATTGGGGAATGTGAGAACAGGTTGTCATTTGTAGTATATAGGAAGAAAAAGATTTTTCCGCCACCAGGATTAAAACAGTTTCAATGTAAGAATCTGCATGATTAATCATATGATAAATAGAGATGGGCATATAGTAATCATTCATGTTCAGATTATTTGTAATGAACCTAATGCAAGTCAGTGGGGAGCCTGAGCATTTTTCTTGCCGTGCTGAATACTGGAATTGTACTCGGTATTTGGTAAGCATTATCAAATCATGAATAGTTATTATTTGCCCATCACTAATGCTAAACAGTTTAGAGTCAAATTTATGTATGAGATAGCCAAGTAAACTGTCTATATAATGAAGGTAAACTCACAATCAAAGCTATAGGGGAGGGTGAGATATAGAGTCTGAAAGTCAAAAGTTCAAAAAATCATCAACCTTTTGTAAGTTTTGTAAGATGGCTGTCGGATATGTAGTAGATGGGAGGTACGTATCACAGAGGTGGTTATCCTCTTTGATGTAAGCCTGGATGTAAGAGTTAGTACACCTAGTACTAAAAGAGTTATTAGTGGGTATTAAGGGGGGGTTTATGAGGAGCTGGAGAGATGGGCGGGTCTGGCTGCTCACATACCCCACTGTAGGGAATCAAAAGGAAAAAAGTCCAGCGCAGTCCTCAGGGTAGAAGTTAAAAATTGTCACATTTATTTGGTAAATCCATTAAAAATGAGTAATATATAAAGCGGTCAGCTGGAAAATTATAAAGGGACATAGATTGAACCCCACAGAACCCCACAGAACTACGCGTTTCGACACAGTCTTAATCATGATTAAGACTATGTGTCGAAACGCGTAGTTCTGTGGGGTTCAATCTATGTCCCTTATAATTTTCCACCTGACCACTTTATATATTACTCATTTTTAATGGATTTACCAAATAAATGTGACAATTTTTAACTTCTACCCTGAGGACTGCGCTGGACTTTTTTCCTTTTGATTGTGAAACTGGCAGCCTAACCTTCCGTGCGCGGGTCCAGACAGACAGCGGATCACAGCAACTCGGTGAGCTGAATCCTCAATTACCACTGTAGGGAATGGTACATAACTTTAAATGGAGATCACTAGTTTCATATGCTGTCTGTGTGTGGAGGTTGCTACACCTCCAGTGGGATACCTGTGTTAAGGTAAGCATGTCTTATCCTGAAGAGGTAATCCCGCAGCTGAGCCAACTGTTTATCTTCTTTATTTGAACCTTTAGGAAGGAGAAAGGCTTTCTTTATGTTTTCCTGGGGAGCGGTTTATGCCGACTGAAAATAAATCAGCTGGACTTTTTAAGTTAAATGGTTCCTGTCTCTACCTCTGCTAGTGGCCGAGTGAGTAGCATTATCACACTTTTTAGTTATTTTAGTATTAGATTTTGTTAGGTGTGCATTCTTATATTGGGGGGCTTTTGTTACCTTTATCATCATCATCATAAAAATTGTGAAGTATTGGACTCAGGAAGCCTCTGTGGGTAACAGGGAACTGATGAGATCTGAGACCTGAACAGCTTGGTTTGACTTGTTCACCTTCCATACGGGAATTCAGAACAGGCCTCACTCCATAGGAGCCTTAACATTAGCGGACATGGAAGGCATACCAGTGGCAAAGTAGCAGTAAAGCCATCATTTTAGGACCCTTCCCTAAGTACATACTGTTCAGATGTGGCCCAAATGGAGGTTCTTAATTGAGGAACAGGCTGTCTTTGTTCTATTTGTTTCTGGAGACACTTGTAATGGTGCCTATATTCATATATAAGCAAAATGTAGTATGCATATAGGTATTCATTGCTTAAAAAAATAGGAAAGGATGAAAGATTTGTTTACAAACTTGCTTGACATTGCTAAAGAAAAAATATTTTTTCCTTTAAAATATCTTACACTGTTAACCTCTAAAGAAAATCACAGACGTGCATTTAGCTCCTACATTATTCATTACATCAAGCCAAAGAAGCTTACTTGTCTTACATGTCGGTATTTTTTAAACCTAGACAAGGCTGTGGGCATGAATTTCAGATGTTTTCTCTGGGAGTATCGTCCTCAGCATCCACCAGCAGCTAAGCTTTAACCTTGCTAGACTTCTGAATGCAAAATGTGGCAGGGACTTATCAAAAGGGAATGTACTCAGTGTTTCAATTAAGAGAGTCATGATATGGACTTATATCGCAGAATGTCAAGGGTACTTTGGAGCAATTTGGCTTACATATCCTGGTAAGTGCTGCCCATATTAAGGAAACTGGACACTCTCTGAAGTCAACACTTGCATTTAGTTTCCTTGATCTCAAAGTAGTTATTATTCCAACTTGCCAACTTTACCAGAAGACTCCTAGACAGAGGGGATATCTCCTTAAATGCTAAAGAAGCAAATAATGTAGGCAGTAAACGTTTTAAGTTATACTCACTTTGTCGTTAACATACTCCTCTTGTCGCAGGCGGAGGGGTGGGAATGCCGCTCGTCTGGGATTGCTGGCGCTCGGGTCCGGTGCTTCTGCTCCTCGGTGGCTCGAGCACGGGGCCGGACCCGGCGCAGCGCCTCCTCTCCCACGAGTGAAAAGGGGAGGTTTTTGGTGGGTATTTGGGGTGTCGGTCGTGACGCCACCCACGGGTTGTGGTGATGGTGGGCACCACCACTACTGGTGACGGGTGATGAGCAATAGCGGAGAGCAGCTAAGGTGTTGACCCCTCCGTGGGTAGAGGCTGTTGGTCCCGGGGCCCCCGGTTGGGGAGTAGGGAGGAGGTATAGGTGCAGGTGCCGAGGCGGGGAGGCAGCGTGGGCGCGGGTGCAACGGTGCAGCGCGGTGCTGGATGGCACTGTTGTACTCACTCAGAAACAGAAGGACAGAGTCTCTGGTAAACCAAATGGCTGGATGGACGGGGCCCACAGCCGGCTGCGGTGTTCTCACTCTCCCCGGATGGGTTGATGGTGGCTGTCGTTTTTCTGCACCTGTATAAGTGTATTTGACTCATATGGCTTACCACGGGTAGTCCGCTTCCCGGCGTGTACGTGTCGGGAGAGCCCGTTTGCCCGCAGGCGCTGGCCCTTGCATCTCTGGCCCTTGGCGGTGGCACTTATCCGGACGGGTTGGGCTGTTGCCTTCTGACGGGATTTAGGTGGGAATGAACCCCTGAGGTCCAGACCACAATCAGATAATTTGACCTTTACGGCGGCTCCTAGCCTAGTCGAGGTCTGAGTACCCTGCCTTGGTGCTTGGCTTCAATCTGCTCCCCGGTTCGGTACCGGCGGGCCACCGCCTGACCCCGGTCCTACGGTTCTGCTGACCTACACCAACTCCTGCAGATGGCCACCACCGTCTGCCGACCTTGCTGAACGTGCCTGTGCTCCAACCCAGACACCAACAGTTTTCACTCCTCTCGCTTTCACGGTCTACCTCCAACTCCCTCTCTACTGTCTTTTCCCGCCTCCAGGCCTATGAGCTCCTCGGTGGGTGGGGTCAACCACCTGGCTCCGCCCCACCTGGTGTGGACATCAAGTCTGGAGGATGGCAACAAGGATTTGATTGACTGGTGTCACCTACCCAGGGGAGGGGGGTGGGTGTGTTGTTAGTGTACTGTGACCCCTCGGGGTCCAGGCCGTCACACTCTTCCCTCCAACGCACCATCATAGACAACATTTTGACAATGGCTCCGGTGAGTGTAATTGTACATCTGGTCTGAGGTATGTTTAAAAGGGTTGTCCTCTCCTTGTACAACCCCTTTCCATTCCCCATGTTTGGTCACCTTCCATGCCAGTGACTGTGCCAGCAGTATCGGTGTCAGCACTCACTCTCCCAGGGCTCACATGACATTATGTCACACAAGCCCTGCACCCAATCAACTATAGCTTCCCTGTCCCCAGCTTCGGACAAATTGAATATCAAGAGGAAGTCAGAGTTGCGTCTGGATACTCACTTCCTATTGATGTTTGAAACATCTGAAGGAGAGGACAGTGACATAACAACCTTACGTGAGCCCCGGGAGAGCGAGTGCCGACAGCGCTGAAATGCGAGGTAGCGGAGGTGAGTATAAATGTTTTCATATTAATGAGGTCAAACATGAGAAATGTAAAGGGGTTGTTCAAGTAGTGGGCAACTTCTATAAAGAATTAACCTAGGCTCTGTATAAAGAGGAGTTTGGTCTGGGAGATAAGTAAGGGCATTTGCTAATGGTGGGCTTCATTTTTAGGGGTCTAGTTTAGGGTCTGGTCTGGGACCTACACGTACAGTATTTTGATATTTGGTCTGGTCTATGGTATGGGAGCAGAACTGAGCTTACTACAGAGATAAGGAAGCAGAATCGAGCTTACTACAGAGATAAGGGAGCAACACCGAGCTTACTACAGAGATATGGGAGCAGAACTGAGCTTACTACAGAGATATTGGAACAGAACCGAGCCTACTACAAAGATAAAGAAGCAGAACCAAGGTTACTACAGAGATAAGGGCGCAGAACCTAGCCTACTACAGAGATAAGGGTGCAGAACCAAGCTTACTACAGAGATATGGGAGCAGAACAAAGCTTACTACAGAGATATGGGTGGAGAACTGAACTTACTACAGAGATAAAGGAGCAGAATTGAGCTTACTACAGAGATAAGGGAGAAGAACAGAGCTTACTACAGAGATAAGGGAGAAGAACCAAGGTTACTACAGAGATAAGGGAGCAGAACTGAGCTTACTACAGAGATAAGGGTGCAGAACTGAGCTTACTACAGAGATAAGGGAGCAGAACCGAGCTTACTACAGAGATAAGGGAGCAGAACTGAGCTTACTACAGAGATAAGGGAGCAGAACCGAGCTTACTACAGAGATAAGGGTGCAGAACAGAGCTTACTACAGAGATATGGGAGCAGACCTGAGCTTACTACAGAGATAAGGGAGAAGAACCAAGGTTACTACAGAGATAAGGGAGCAGAACTGAGCTTACTACAGAGATAAGGGTGCAGAACTGAGCTTACTACAGAGATAAGGGAGCAGAACCCAGCTTACTACAGAGATAAGGGAGCAGAACTGAGCTTACTACAGAGATAAGGGAGCAGAACCAAGCTTACTACAGAGATAAGGATGCAGAACAGAGCTTACTACAGAGATAAGGGAGAAGAACAGAGCTTACTACAGAGATAAGGGAGAAGAACCAAAAGAACCAAGGTTACTACAGAGATAAGGGAGCAGAACTGAGCCTACTACAGAGATAAGGGAGCAGACCTGAGCTTACTATAGAGATAAGGGAGAAGAACAGAGCTTACTACAGAGATAAGGGAGAAGAACCAAGGTTACTACAGAGATAAGGGAGCAGGACTGAGCCTACTACAGAGATATGGGAGCAGACCCGAGCTTACTATAGAGATATGGGTGCAGAACTGAGTTTACTCCAGAGATAAGGGAGCAGAAGGCGCAGAACCGATCTTACTACAGAGATATGGGAATAGAACCAAGCTTACTACAAAGATATGGGAACAGAACCAACCTTACTACAGAGACAAGGGTGCAAAACCAACCTTACTACAGGGAGGTTTTGCACCCTTGTCTGGAGCTTACTAGAGATATGTGAGCAGAACTGAGCTTACTACAGAGATAGGGAAGCAGAATCGAGCTTACTATAGAGATAAAGGAGCAGAACCGAGCTTACTACAGAGATATGGGAACAGAACCGAGCTTACTACAGAGAAAAGGGAGCAGAACCGAGCTTACCACTATAGATATGGGAGCAGAACTGAGCTTACTACAGAGATAAGGAAGCAGAATCGAGCTTACTACAGAGATAAGGGAGCAACACCGAGCTTACTACAGAGATAAGGAAGCAGAATCAAGCTTACTACAGAGATATGGGAACAGAACAGTGCCTAGTATAAAGAAAAAGAAGCAGAACCAAGGTTACTACAGAGATAAGGGCGCAGAACCTAGCCTACTACAGAGATAAGGGAGAAGAACAGAGCTTACTACAGAGATAAGGGAGAAGAACCAAGGTTACTACAGAGATAAGGGAGCAGAACTGAGCTTACTATAGAGATAAGGGTGCAGAACCGAGCTTACTAGAGATGTGGGAGCAGAACTGAGCCTTCTACAGAGATAGGGAAGAAGAATCGAGCTTACTACAGAGATAAGGGAGCAGAACCGAGCTTACTACAGAGATATGAAAACAGAACCGAGCTTACTACAGAGATATGGGTGCAGAACCAAGCTTACTAGAGATATGGGAGCAGAACTGAGCTTACTACAGAGATATGGGAACAGAACCGAGCCTATTACAAAGATAAAGAAGCAGAACCAAGGTTACTACAGAGATAAGGGCGCAGAACCTAGCCTACTACAAAGATAAGGGTGCAGAACCAAGCTTACTACAGAGATATGGGAGCAGAACCAAGCTTACTACAGAGCTATGGGTGGAGAACTGAACTTACTACAGAGATAAAGGAGCAGAACCGAGCTTACTACAGAGATAAGGGTGCAGAACTGAGCTTACTACAGGGAAAAGGGAGCAGAACCGAGCTTACTACACAGATAAGGGTGCAGTACTGAGCTTACTACAGAGATAAGGGAGCAGAATCGAGCTTACTACAGAGATAAGGGAGAAGAACCAAGGTTACTACTGAGATAAGGGAGCAGAACGGAGCCTACTACAGAGATAAGGGTGTAGAACCGAGCTTACTACAGAGACATGGGAGAAGACCCAAGCTTACTACAGAGATATGGGTGCAGAACTGAGCTTACTACAGAGATAAGGGAGCAGAAGGCGCAGAACCGATCTTACTACAGAGATATGGGAATAGAACCAAGCTTACTACAAAGATATGGGAACAGAACCAACCTTACTACGGAGATAAGGGTGCAGAACCAACCTTACTACAGAGATAATGGTGCAGAACTAAGCTTACTAGAGATATGGAAGCACAACTGAGCTTACTACAGAGACAAGGAAGCAGAATCGAGCTGACTACAGAGATAAGGGAGCAGAACCGAGCTTACTACAGAGATAAGGGAGCAGAACTGAGCCTACTACAGAGATAAGGGAGCAGAACCAAGCTTACTACAGACATAAGGGTGCAGAACTGAGCTTACTACAGAGATAAGGGAACAGAACCGAGCTTACTAGAGAGATAAGGGGGAACAACTGAGCTTACTACAGAGATAAGGGACCAGAACCGAGCCTACTACAGAGATAAGGGTGCAGAACAGAGCTTACTACAGAGATATGGGAGCAGACCCGAGCTTACTACAGAGATATGGGTGCAGAACTGAGCTTACTACAGAGATAAGGGAGAAGAACCAAGGTTACTACAGAGATAAGGGAGCAGAACTGAGCCTACTATAGAGATAAGGGAGCAGAACCGAGCTTACTACAGAGATATGGGTGCAGAAGTGAGTTTACTACAGAGATAAGGGAGCAGAAGGCGCAGAACCGATCTTACTACAGAGATATGGGAATAGAACCAAGCTTACTACAAAGATATGGGAACAGAACCAACCTTACTACAGAGATAAGGGTGCAGAACTAACCTTACTACAGAGATAAGGGTGCAGAACCGAGCTTACTAGAGATATGGGAGCAGAACTGAGCTTACTACGGAGATAGGGAAGCAGAATCGAGCTTACTACAGAGATAAGGGAGCAGAATCGAGCTTACTACAGAGAAATGGGAGCAGAACCGAGCTTACTACTATAGATATGGGAGCAGAACTGAGCTTACTACAGAGATAAGGAAGCAGAATCAAGCTTACTACAGAGATAAGGGAGCAGAACCAAGCTTTTTACAGAGATAAGGAAGCAGAACCAAGCTTACTGCAGAGATATGGGAACAGAACTGAGCCTACTACAAAGATAAAGAAGCAGAACCAAGGTTACTACAGAGATAAGGGAGCAGAACTGAGCCTGCTACAGAGATAAGGGAGCAGAACCGAGCTTACTACAGAGATATGGGAGCAGAACCAAGCTTACTACAGAGATATGGGTGGAGAACAGAACTTACTACAGAGATAAAGGAGCAGAACCGAGCTTACTACAGAGATAAGGGAGCAGAATCGAGCTTACTACAGAGATATGGGAACAGAACCAAGCTTACTACAGAGATATGGGTGCAGAACTGAGCTTACTACAGAGATAGGGAAGCAGAATCGAGCTTACTACAGAGATAAGGGAGCAGAACCGAGCTTACTACAGAGATATGGGAACAGAACTGAGCCTACTACAAAGATAAAGAATCAGAACCAAGGTTACTACAGAGATAAGGGAGCAGAACTGAGCCTACTACAGAGATAAGGCAGCAGAACCGAGCTTACTACAGAGATCTGGGTGGAGATCTGAACTTACTACAGAGATAAAGGAGCAGAACCGAGCTTACTACAGAGATAAGGGCGCAGAACCGAGCTTACTACAGAGATATGGGAACAGAACCAAGCTTACTACAGACATATGGGTGCAGAACTGAGCTTACTATAGAGATAAGGGTGCAGAACCGAGCTTACTAGAGATGTGGGAGCAGAACTGAGCTTACTACAGAGATAGGGAAGCAGAATCGAGCTTACTATAGAGATAAGGGCGCAGAACCAAACTTACTACAGAAATATGGGAACAGAACCAAGCTTACTACAGAGATATGGGAGCAGAACTGAGCTTACTACAGAGATAGGGAAGCAGAATCGAGCTTACTACAGAGATATGGGTGGAGAACTGAGCTTACTATAGAGATAAGGGTGCAGAACCGAGCTTACTAGAGATGTGGGAGCAGAACTGAGCCTTCTACAGAGATAGGGAAGCAGAATCGAGCTTACTACAGAGATAAGGGAGCAGAACCGAGCTTACTACAGAGATATGAAAACAGAACCGAGCTTACTACAGAGATATGGGTGCAGAACCAAGCTTACTAGAGATATGGGAGCAGAACTGAGCTTACTACAGAGATATGGGAACAGAACCGAGCCTATTACAAAGATAAAGAAGCAGAACCAAGGTTACTACAGAGATAAGGGCGCAGAACCTAGCCTACTACAAAGATAAGGGTGCAGAACCAAGCTTACTACAGAGATATGGGAGCAGAACCAAGCTTACTACAGAGCTATGGGTGGAGAACTGAACTTACTACAGAGATAAAGGAGCAGAACCGAGCTTACTACAGAGATAAGGGTGCAGAACTGAGCTTACTACAGGGATAAGGGAGCAGAACCGAGCTTACTACACAGATAAGGGTGCAGTACTGAGCTTACTACAGAGATAAGGAAGCAGAATCGAGCTTACTACAGAGATAAGGGAGAAGAACCAAGGTTACTACTGAGATAAGGGAGCAGAACTGAGCCTACTAAAGAGATAAGGGTGTAGAACCGAGCTTACTACAGAGACATGGGAGAAGACCCGAGCTTACTACAGAGATATGGGTGCAGAACTGAGCTTACTACAGAGATAAGGGAGCAGAAGGCGCAGAACCGATCTTACTACAGAGATATGGGAATAGAACCAAGCTACTACAAAGATATGGGAACAGAACCAACCTTACTACGGAGATAAGGGTGCAGAACCAACCTTACTACAGAGATAATGGTGCAGAACCAAGCTTACTAGAGATATGGGAGCACAACTGAGCTTACTACAGAGACAAGGAAGCAGAATCGAGCTGACTACAGAGATAAGGGAGCAGAACCAAGCTTACTACAGAGATAAGGAAGCAGAACCGAGCTTACTACAGAGATAAGGGAGCAGAACTGAGCCTACTACAGAGATAAGGGAGCAGAACCGAGCTTACTACAGACATAAGGGTGCAGAACTGAGCTTACTACAGAGATAAGGGAACAGAACCGAGCTTACTAGAGAGATAAGGGGGAACAACGGAGCTTACTACAGAGATAAGGGAGCAGAACCGAGCCTACTACAGAGATAAGGGTGCAGAACAGAGCTTACTACAGAGATATGGGAGCAGACCTGAGCTTACTACAGAGATATGGGTGCAGAACTGAGCTTACTACAGAGATAAGGGAGAAGAACCAAGGTTACTACAGAGATAAGGGAGCAGAACTGAGCCTACTATAGAGATAAGGGAGCAGAACCGAGCTTACTACAGAGATATGGGAGCAGACCCGAGCTTACTACAGAGATATGGGTGCAGAAGTGAGTTTACTACAGAGATATGGGAAAAGAACCAAGCTTACTACAAAGATATGGGAACAGAACCAACCTTACTACAGAGATAAGGGTGCAGAACTAACCTTACTACAGAGGTAAGGGTGCAGAACCGAGCTTACTAGAGATATGGGAGCAGAACTGAGCTTACTACAGAGATAGGGAAGCAGAATCGAGCTTACTACAGAGATAAGGGAGCAGAATCGAGCTTACTACAGAGAAATGGGAGCAGAACCGAGCTTACTACTATAGATATGGGAGCAGAACTGAGCTTACTACAGAGATAAGGAAGCAGAATCAAGCTTACTACAGAGATAAGGGAGCAGAACCAAGCTTTTTACAGAGATAAGGAAGCAGAACCAAGCTTACTGCAGAGATATGGGAACAGAACTGAGCCTACTACAAAGATAAAGAAGCAGAACCAAGGTTACTACAGAGATAAGGGAGCAGAACTGAGCCTGCTACAGAGATAAGGGAGCAGAACCGAGCGTACTACAGAGATATGGGAGCAGAACCAAGCTTACTACAGAGATATGGGTGGAGAACTGAACTTACTACAGAGATAAAGGAGCAGAACTGAGCTTACTACAGAGATAAGGGCGCAGAACCGAGCTTACTACAGAAATATGGGAACAGAACCAAGCTTACTACAGAGATATGGGTGCAGAACTGAGCTTACTACAGAGATAGGGAAGCAGAATCGAGCTTACTACAGAGATAAGGGAGCAGAACCGAGCTTACTTCAGAGATATGGGAACAGAACTGAGCCTACTACAAAGATAAAGAATCGGAACCAAGGTTACTACAGAGATAAGGGAGCAGAACTGAGCCTACTACAGAGATAAAGGAGCAGAACCGAGCTTACTACAGAGATAAGGGCGCAGAACCGAGCTTACTACAGAGATATGGGAACAGAACCAAGCTTACTACAGACTTATGGGTGCAAAACTGAGCTTACTATAGAGATAAGGGTGCAGAACCGAGCTTACTAGAGATGTGGGAGCAGAACTGAGCTTACTACAGAGATAGGGAAGCAGAATCGAGCTTACTATAGAGATAAGGGCGCAGAACCAAACTTACTACAGAGATATGGGAACAGAACCAAGCTTACTACAGAGATATGGGAGCAGAACTGAGCTTACTACAGAGATAGGGAAGCAGAATCGAGCTTACTACAGAGATATGGGAGCAGAACTGAGCTTACTACAGAGATAAGGAAGCATAATCGAGCTTACTACAGAGATAAGGGAGCAGAACCGAGCTTACTACAGTGATAAGGAAGCAGAACCGAGCTTACTACAGAGATATGGGAACAGAACCGAGCCTACTACAAAGATAAAGAAGCAGAACCAAGGTTACTACAGAGATAATGAAGCAGAACTGAGTCAACTACAGAGATAAGGAAGCAGAACCAAGCTTACTACAGAGATAAGGGTGCAGAACCGAGCTTATTACAGAGATAAGGATGCAGAACCAAGCTTACTGGAGATATGGGAGCAGAACTGAGCTTACTACAGAGATAAGGGAGCAGAACTGAGCCTACTACAGAGATAAGAGAGCAGAACCGAGCTTACTACAGAGATATGGGAGCAGAACCGAGCTTACTACAGAGATATGGGAGCAGAACCGAGCTTACTACAGAGATATGGGAGTAGAACTGAGCTTACTATAGAGATATGGCAGCAGAATCGAGCTTACTACAGAGATATGGGAACAGAACTGAGCCTACTACAGAGAAAAGGGAGCAGAACCAAGCTTACTACAGAGATACAAGATCAGAACCGAGCCTACTACAGAGATATGAGAGCAGAACCGAGCTTACTACAGAGATACTAGAGCAGAACCGAGCTTACTACAAAGATACAGGAGCAGAACTTAGCTTGCTGTACCCATACAGGAACAAAATCGTATATACTCAGTCTACTACATAGAAACAGCAGTAGGACACCAAGCCTCCTACATAGCTATGGGAACAGAACAAGCTTACTGCACAGACATAGTACCAGAACTAAGCTTACTGCTTAAATATGGTACCATAACTGAGCTTACTGTATTGATATAGGAGCAAAACCACACTTACTACATGGATACAGTACCATAACCCAGCTAACTACATATGCAGCAATTACAAAGCTTATCCTATATTTTCAATCTTAAACTTGTACGGAACGCGGCTGGCACATGGACTATACACTGATGCCATCTGTGTACTGTGTGTGTTTTTCACGGCCCCATAGACTTCTATTGGCCCTTGTCACGTGAGCTGCTGGGAAAAAAAAGAGGTCTCTGTAGGGATCACACACGGTCTGTGTAAACACACAGAAATGCATGCAGCACCATAGATTATAATGGGTACACATGGTAACCGTGAAAAAAGCGGATACAACACGTACCAGATATAAAGACATGTGAAGGAGGCCACAAGGTGGTAATATAGCTACGTCACAGTACAGGGTGTAATTTCACTTTGCTTTTCATAAACATGGAAAGACAAATAAAATTCCCTAACAGGGCCCGTGCCCACGATCAGTGTCAGCAGGGTCTTGGACACAGAGTGTTTTCACTGAGTCCAAAATGCTGCATTGTACAGTACAAGCACAGTGGATGGATTTATAGAAATCTCTGACCTCCTGGGCTCTTTTAGATGCTCCATAAACTGACCCGTGGCACTGCTTTCCTATCCTCAGCAGGTCAATTTATTCTAACAGCAATGCTAGTGCTCTGAGCAGAGAATACAGCGAAAATCCGCTGACAGTCTCTCTGATCGTGTGAATGGACAGCGCCATCTGCCGCCCAGGAGACTAGCGTCTCCACCAGAGAAAGTACGCTGTGTCCAGACTGTGAGGACGCCTGATGGGGGGCACTCACCCTTATAGATTAAGTGTTGTGCCCTAAATATACGTTTTACACATACACAATACACCCTAAGGGTACGTGCCCATGGTCATCTCCTGCTGGGCCGCGAGTGCTCTCCACAGGGACCATGGCAGTCTGTGCCCACAGTCAGGGTTCGGGCTGCTGTGGTCTCTCTCTCTTCTGTTCTCTCTGTAGAGACACTTGAGGCTACAAAGCAATAAATTGACATGCCAGGGCTCGGGAAGCCGCACCACAGGTCAGTTTTCGCTATGGACTTTACACATACAGTGGGCATTGGATTTCTTGAAATCCCATTCACTGTGCTTATACTGTACAATGCAGCGGAAACACTCTCAGTCCAAAATGCTGTGAACCCTGATGGTGGGCACGCAGCCTTCCATACAGGCATCTTACCAACATAACCAACACCAGAAACACGGACTATAAACATACAATACAGAGATGTGTACACATATACAGACATGTACACTGACACTGCATAAACGTACACACACGTTACAGCCGTATACACCTACACACAGCATACAGCCATTTACACCAACACACAGCGTACAGCCATATACACCTACAGACACCTGCATACAGATATATACACCTACAGACACCTGCGTACAGCTGTATACACCTACAGACACCTGCATACAGCTGTATACACCTACAGACACCTATGTACAGCCGTATACATCTACAGACACAGCGTACAGCTGTATACACCTACAGACACCTGCATACAGCCGTATACACCTACAGACATCTGTGTACAGCCGTACACACCTACAGACACCTGCGTACAGCCGTATACACAGACACATACACAGACATAGTCACATAGACCCGTATACATATTTGAAAACATTCACATACAAATACACATAGACAGACACAATCCTATACACTCAGACACACAGACACATACTGTGGGGCTTTTTACTTTTGATGATTGGGGAACACTTATTCTTTTCTTTCCCTTGCGGCCAGAGACTTGTTTGATGGTAAATCCCTGTAGGCTAACGGATGACCTGTGGTGACGTCACGCCGATGTGATCAGAAAGGGCGGGGCCTCAGCAACACAGGTAATAACAGAAAACAACTCCTGGTGTCCTGGAGTTCTTTATAATAGAAGCTGGAGTCTGAGGTAAGACCTCCAGATGGGGGGTGCAAGGAGGATGCAGAGGGAGAGGGGGTTGTGAAGCCTGCATGATTATAGTGGATGGAAGGAAACATGGCCACACCCACTTACAAAGCCGGTCACGCCCACTACCCAGGCAGCTCCTAGCCACTGGGATGTAGCTGCAACTCTTGTCTGATGCTCCTCGGCTGGATGGAGGCAGCGCACGCTGCATGACGCCATTATAACACACATGGCCACGCATTGTGAGCTGCGCGCAACCAGGTCTCCTGTACTATGCGGCCGGTCAGCACTGTCTGCTCCTGTAATGTGTCAGTGTGCCCGGCCACATCACAGTACAGAGACACAGCTGCGCGCAATTCACTGTGCTTGGCCATGTGTGGTATAATGACATTATGCAGCAAGTGGCCACCCTCTACAATAGCTGGGAGGGCAGCCGGGGGGGCAATTGCCTCCCTGCCTCCCGGCCCAGCCCTCCCCCTGCGTGGCAGTGGCAGTGGGCTTTATATTGCATTGTCTGTCCACCTCTGTTTTTTTACTTGGACAAGCACTCCTCCCATTTGGCACAGGCATTTTTAATTAGCAGGAGACTACAAGGAGGGGGTTCTGCCTTTTTGCTCTCAGTTCACACACTAGGGCTTGTGGAAGGTGCTGGTGCTCTGTGGCGGCCATTGCTGTGGTGGTTTTGTGTTGGTGGGGTAGTGTGGCCTGGAGCCATGGGGTCTCAGCCTTGCAGCATGGTGTTGTGAGGCACCAGGTCACCTGCCCCGCTAGTGCACTGTCTGTATGGTGGTGGTTGGCGTGCAGTGCCGCACCTTTAAGGCTTAAAATAAGTTAGGGACCCACTCAGAGGTTCGCAGTGATGTGGCAGTGGGCTTTATACAGTCTGATCAGAATGTTAAACCAAGAGCCTCATGTTCAGGTATATAAATTTTTGCCTAGCGACATTAGATCAAAGTATGGTTTTTGGATGTGCGATTCATGTCTTTTTCTACAGTCATTCTTTTTAATAATAAAGCTAAGGTGTGGCGAACAACTAGAAAGTCGAATTTTACCTGAAAAAATGGGTTTATTCTCTAACCTCCAAAATATTGTAAATGCATTGTTGATGTGCAACCTTTGTTGCCAACAAGGTTACAATGACCATATTCTTATGAATGAGTGCCGCCTCCTTTATTGCTCATCCCCTAATGATAGTAGAGGGCTTTGATACGGATGGACCTTTTTTTAATTAATCACTTGTAAATTCTTGCCCTTTTTCAAAATTCCATTTATCCATAATTTCAAGGCCCGTAGGCGGGCAATCATTTCATAGGCAGATATATAGGAATTGTAATTTCAGTTCTCCAGATCATATAGAAATCTGATTTATTCCATAGTACAAAATCTGTTATGACAGTAGGAAAAATAAAAAAATCCCTCTACATCTTCTCCAATTTTCTATGACACACGTCTCATTTGAAACCAATATCCCATTGTGTTAGTGGAATTAGAGGCAGCGAATTGCCAACTGATGATTCTCCCTCATCCACTAAGTACAAATAGCAGCAGGGGTGCCGCCGGTGCTGATAATGGAGGGGCTGCTGCTCACAAATTTAGATGACATGCTTGTTTGTTAATGTTTTGTGATGGAGAACTCTTTAGAGGCTCTAACAGCCGTAGAGAAAGCATCAGCCGGTGAAGGCGATGTACAAAGCCTTCAGTACTGCAGGCTGTCTTACATACATGTGCACAGTCATTTCTCTCTGCATCTCGGATTCTATGCCTTTGTATGCAACACACAGTAAATAACTCAACCAACTAAATATCCAAACCATTAATATTTATCCTTACATGTATTAATATCAAATATCCTACTAATACTTCTGCATGTTTTCCATCATGAATTATTTACCTGCAGAGACAGTCGGAGGACTGGAGCATCCTTCCTTACCTGCAAGGCGGCTCGTCCTAAGGATTCCTGCTGGCTGAATTCTGCATTCTTCTTACAGATTCCTATGCTCACAGCTCGCACACAGCACAGGCAGGTTTTCAGCCATCACGTGCTTCTACAAGCCAATCAATAGAATGGCTTTTACAACTATTAACACCTACCTTGCTGGGTCCTTTACACATTATACAAAAATGAATTTTATTCTATTCTAATCCTATATTGTATTCATATTTATATTACACACACACACACACACACACACACACACACACACACACACACACACACACACACACACACATATATCAGTAAGGATTTAAGGTTAAGATTGGGTAATTCCAAATGTATTGTTACCTCTCAAACAATAAGGAAAATAGGAACCTAGGGTGCCATTAGATATTTTACTAATTTAACCTCTGGTTCATTCTATCCCAGGATTCATGTATTTTATCTATCATACACATCTATGTATTTGGTAACAGCACTTTTTACGAAAATGCGATTTCTTATAAGGGTTATTTCATTGTCTTTAGTACATGTTCATGGAAATTGTATATTATGTCTGTGAATAATATTTGTAGAATCACAAGATCTTATTCTCAAAATTTCATGACAGAGCTAGGATGCTATATAGACAACAGTAGTATCTGGTCGCATCACTTATTAACATGGAGAGTTTACTACTTTATTCACAGTAAAATGCACCAGATTTACTCATTTATAAAATGTGCATAGGGCTATTAACAGAAAGATCATGCAAATCAAGCCGTAAATGTCCATAAATAAAGTTATTTGTAAAAATGAGAAATGGCAAAAGTATTGAACACATGAAGAAAGAGAGGTGCAAAAAGCCATGGATAGTCATAACACTAGCTGCAATTTAACAGTAATAAAAAAGTAATCCTGCCACTTAGTGAAAAATAATATCAGCTGGTTCAACTGATGGCCTATAAAAAAGTTGCTCATTACCAAAGTGACACACAAGAAACATCTCATGATGGGTAAAACCAGTGAACTTGTCAAGACCTTTGCAACCATATTATTTCAAAACATACTGATGGCATTGGTTTCAGAAGAATTTCTACACTATTGAACATTCCAGAGGGCACTGTTGGGGTCATAATCCAGAAGGGGAAATATCATTATTCACCATAAACCATCCATGACCAGGTGCTCATCGCAAGATTTCAGACAGAGGAAAAGAATTATCAGAAGAGTTGTCCAAGAGTTGAGGAACACCTATGGGAAGCTACAGAAAGACAAGGAATCAGCAGTTACAATTGTTTAAAAGAAAACAATATTTAAGGCACTCAACCTCCATGACCTGTATGTACCCTCAGGATGCAAGACTTAAAAGTATGTTCAAGCATGTTTAAAGTTTGCTCAGCAACATTTAGATAAACCTGTGAAACACTGGAAGCATATAGTCTAGTCAGATGACACCAAAATTGAAGTTTTTGGAAGACATAATATACAACATATTTTGAGGTCAAAAGGCACTACATATCATTCCAAAAACACCATTCTAACAGTGAAGTTTGGAGGTGGGGGAGTATTTTTCAGCGTACGGCACTGGCAAACTTCATATAAATGAAAGAAGGATGAATGGACAAATACACTCATTCCTTAAAAAAACTATGCTGCATCTACCAGGATGATGGAGATGAGGGTGGACATTTCAGCAAGACAATGATCCCAAACACACAGCCATTCTTCAAACATGGTGAGCTCTTCCCTCCTTGCTTCACTTCCACAGGGGGGAATATCATACATGTTTACTGACAGTGGTGTAGACCTTGCATAGATATTTCAGATTCAGTTGCATTTCTCAACAAAGAAGTGGATTCACTGATCCTCAGTCCATCTGCCACTAGATAGACCAAAAAGTCTAAAGAATCCACCTGTTCTTTACTGGTTGTCAGTATACAAGATTAGATTCTTTGAAGATCCATTGATATGATCAAGTTCTTGTGGTCAATGGTGGCTCTCCGAGGACGCATTGAACCTTTAGTAGATAAATTAATCCAAATTAACATATGTATAATGTTGGAAATGTTTATGTCCACATTAAAAAGTCCGGTCTAAACATGAACGATATAATTGATCATAAATAAATTACAAATACCATTTTAATAAGCTTGCTTCTTCATTGTACATCAGCTCTCATGGTAAATTTGCGTGGTAGATTTGTTGTAGAAATTTCTGCAGCTATAAATCAGTTACATGTGTCTGAATGGGGTAGCCCGCTCCATTCTCATTAATAGAGCAGCCACAAGCTGCAATATGTATCACAGTGAATCCCGATTATACAAAAAATGTTTTTAAATATTGTTACTTGGTCATTTCTTTTCTCTTAAGAATATGTTAGTCATGTGCCAAATTCTTTTTCTGCTAAATGCAGGGTTATTTTTAGCCTGTAAATCTTAAGGACCAACAAAATAATTTTGGCTCGTTGCCTTTGTCAATTGTTCAGCGATTACATCTTGGAATATCTCCTAGAAAGGATAAGAGAAGAGACAACATATAATTATATGGAAATAAAAATATCGCTGCCAAAAAGTTAGAGATTGTTCACAGAAAACAACATATTCCATTCTTTTTATTTTTTTTAATTGTTACCGAGTTTCAGCTTTCAGCAAATATTGTGGGAGAATAAACTTATTTATTTGGGACGTACAGTATTATCTGCATGGTAACACGGAGGATTAAAAGAAGGAACAAAACAATACCGAGAACAGAGAGGAATTTCTACAAATAGTAAAAGGTTGTCCAGGGAACCTGTCACTAGGTTTGTCCCTTAGAAGCTGCGGCCACCACCAGTAAACTCTTATATACAAGATTCTAGAATATTGCATATAACATCCCAGGCAGCTCTGTAGAACGTAAAAAACACCTTTATAATATTCACATAGGGGGTGGTCCGGTCCGATGGGTGTCGCTGCACTCGGTCCAGCACCTCCCTCATTTTGTGCTGTCGCCGTCCTCCTTCCCAGCCCTGTGCGCATGACATGTCCTACGTCATCCACAGAGTCCGCTTTTGCGCATTTGACCTTAACCAAAAAGAAAAACGTTTCTAGATACTGAAAATAAAAGAGAATTCTTTAAGTGAATCTGTCTACAGGTTTTTGCCACAATCTGAGAGCAGCATTACTTAGGGGCAGATACCCTGACTCAGGCCTGAAACACACATCCGTTAAACACGTGCGTCTTTGTCCCGTTTCCGTATGTACCGGAGACACGGACAAACATGCACCAATGTTAATCAATCATTGATGTCACACGTACGTTATTCCATAAGGTCCATGTGTCCGTGATCCGTATGTGTTTCCGTTTTGCACGGAAACATGTCCATTTTCTGCACGGAACACGCACAATTGGACCCCATGAAAGTCAATGGTTATGTGCGCACAATAACGTGACACGGATGCATCTCTGTATGCTCCGTGTACGTTTTGTGCTTTTAAGTCGCGATGTCGGTCATTCTTCCTTTTTCTGTCTATGTTGGTCAATATCCCTCAGTCCGTCGGTCGATCTCTCTGTCTTGTCTGTCTGTCTCTCTGTCTTGTCTGTCCCTCACTCACAGTCTGTCGGTCAGTCTCCCCCCTCTCTCATACTTACCGTTCCCCGATCACTGGCGCGGCGCTGCACGGCTGTTCACTAAACTCTGGCGGCTTTTCCTCTTTTGAAAAAGCCGGCCGCTCATTAAACAATCTCGTATTCCCTGCTTTCCCCGCCCATCGGCGCCTATGATTGGTTGCAATGAGACACGCCCCCACGCTGAGTGACAGCTTTCTCACTGCAGCCAATCACAGCCGCCGGTGGGTGGGTCTATACTGTGCAGTAAAAAAAATAAATAGATAATTAAAAAAAAGGACGCCCCCCCCATTTTGATACCAGCCAGGGTAAAGCCACATGGCTGGTATTCTCAGGATAGGGAGCTCCACATTATGGGGAGTCCCCCAGCCTAACAATATCAGCCAGCAGCCACCCAGAATTGCCGCATCCATTAGATGCGATAGTTCTGGGACTCTACCCGACTCTTCCCGAATTGCCCTGGTGCAGTGGCAATCGGGGTAATAAGGAGTTAATGGCAGCCCATAGCTGCCACTAAGTCCAAGATTAATCATTGCAGGCATCTCCCCGAGATACCTTCCATGATTAATCTGTAAATTGCAGTAAATAAACACATACAACGAAAAATCCTTTATTTGAAATAATAAACACTAAAAAGAACCCTCGTTCACCAATTTATTATGCCCCAAATACCCATCTATGTCCAGCGTAATCCACGGAGGTCCCGCGTCACTTCCAGCTCTGCTACATGAAGGTGACAGGAGCAGCAGAAGAACACCGCCGCTCCTGCCAGATCTACGCAGCAACTGAGGTGAGTATCGTGATCAGCTGAGCTGTCACTCAAGTTACTCGCGGACCCCGCTGATTCCTCTAACTGTGACAGCAAGTCGCCCGAGTGACAGCGATGAAGTCACAGGTGAGTTGCGGTCACGGGTGGAGGATCCAGCTAGCCGCGGGTAGCCTGAGTGACGGCAGCGCTAATCGCGCTGCTCACTTCAGTCACTCAGGGGATTAGCGGTCACTGGTGAGTCCTTAACGGGTGACCGCTAATCAGTACGCGACACAGACAGAGCCGCGGTATGACAATGAAGTCGGGTGAAGTTCACCCGAGTTCATTCTCAGCGCGCGTCGCTGTCTGCTGTCTGCGGGCATGTAGCAACTACATTTTACATCACACACGAACATTTCACACGGACAACACACACACACACGTCAGTTACAAATCTCATGCACACACGGGCACACACGGCTAGCATACGCAGTTCACACAGATGCCACACGGACCATAAAAACGGACACAAAAACAGGACACGGATCCGAAAAACGGACGTAACACACGTGCGTTTTTTTCACGGATGTGTGTTTCAGGCCTCAAGCAGTTTATCACATACTGGGCTGCTTATTGTAGGTTTGATAAAATCACTGTTTTATCAGCAGTAGATTATCATTAGAGGATTACTTTGTCTGGTGCCAAGTAGTCCAGCATATTCATGAGCTCTGTATAATTGCTAGCTCTGCAGCAGAGAATACATTGATTTTATCAAAAATGACAGTAAACAGCTCAGTAAGTGACACATCGCTGGAATCAGGGTCTCTGTCTCTACATTACGCTGCTCTCAGATGATGAGAAAACAAATTCCCTTTAAACTGCAAAAGCATGTTACCAACTGTTAGGGCCAGAGGTATTTGGACAGTGACCAAATCTTCGTTACTTGGGTTCTAGTCTACATGCCATCATTTTTTATTTAAAATGAAACAACTGAGATGCAATTGAAGTGAGGAGTTTTAGATTTAATTAAAGGGGTTCAACAAAAATATCTTGTGAAATGTTTAGGAATTACAACCATCTTTCTAGAAAG
Source organism: Anomaloglossus baeobatrachus (assembly GCF_048569485.1). Classification (NCBI taxonomy): domain Eukaryota; kingdom Metazoa; phylum Chordata; class Amphibia; order Anura; family Aromobatidae; genus Anomaloglossus; species Anomaloglossus baeobatrachus. Next base: position 115,745,078 of record NC_134356.1, on the reverse strand, counting down.
CCTCCTCATTTCCGAGACTCAAAAGTAGATTGATAAATTTACTTTGCCATAAATAAAATGTTCATTTTTAAGTCTTTGTAGAGTACCTTTGCAGACCATTACCGCCTGAAGTATGGAAGCCATGGATAGAGATGTATCTGGGGAGGCAGGTGGGGCACTTTTCCAGGCGCAGCCGGCAGAGGGGCGCTGTTGGGCCACCTCATGCCATGGTCTTAGTAGCTGCATTTTGCCTCCCCCAAAGTGTGAGTCGGCCATTGAGGACATTGTTCAGGGAGCAAGGGGTGATTGTTGCTGACACAGAATGAGAGGAAGATTGGAGCAGATACAGAAGAGAGAGCGTGGGGGGAGGAATTTAAGGGCACAGTGTGGGGAGATGAGGAATGCAGACAGTATAGGGAGCGAGGAGGGATGTGTGTGGACAGTATGGGGAGGGAGAGGTGATGGGTGCAGAAAGTATGGGGATGCATGCACAGTATCGTGAGTGAGGGGGATGGGATGGATGTGGACACAGTATCGTGAGTAAGGGGTATGTGTCAGGAAACAGTATGGGAAGTGAGGGGTAAATACATGAGAAGACAGTATGGTTAGCAGCGGGATGTGTAAGGAGACAGTATGAGCGATGGCGGAAATGTGTGAGGAGCCTTTTGAGGGGAATAGTTTGAGGAGGCAGTGTAGGGGGAGAAAAGTTAGAGAGGTCACAGAATAGAAACTGGATGTGTGTGTGTATGGTTGGCGGTATAGACAGGGAATAGTATGGGGGGACAATGTAAGCCTGGAGATAAGAGTATGCCAATGAGGGGCAATGGGATGAGGGGGCACAGTGTAAAGACTGGGACAGTGTAGAGGAAAGTATGAAGAGGGGGTTCATTATGGAAAGGAGAGGTCAGAGTGGAGGGCATGATCCATAAAAGGGACAGTTTCTGTGTCATATTTTGTGCAGGAAACATACTAAGGATCAATTATTTATTCAGGGGCACAGCTTAAGGCATATATTTTTTGTTCAAGAACATTATAATTATTCTACTATTTTTAAGGGCACTGGATGTGCTGCAGAAGAACAAAGAAGATGGAAGTCTGCAGACTCGAGCTGTAGATTTGAAAAGTTATCATGGCATCTGGACAAGGTAAAGAAAAGAAACGATTCAGATCAGAGACAATGTCACCTATATTGTACCTGGATGTAATTGTTTAATTGTGATACTGACTAATTCTCATCAGTACTGTAGATCCAGTATGGTCAGCAGTCTTATGATGACTGATAGCAACAATTGCCAAGGACATACTGGCCTGACATTACAATTGATGTACCATGTACTGATGATGGTTCTGGTGATGTATTTCTGTACCAATGAGGGTTATGATGTTGTGTTTCTGGTGACATATTCTTGTGATGTTATCAGTTCTATTCCTGTATATATGTAACAATCTGTAACTTGTATGATTACGTTATACATGGCTATGTTAATAAAGTATTGTGCCATCTGACAAGTTAAAGGGGATGTCCACTACTTGGACAATGCCTACACATTAGTTTGGTTCACCCCAGTATAAACAAAAATAAGCCTATTCCCACCTCCGGTGCGGCCACAGGTCCAGAGATATTTGAAGTTGTGTTCTTGGAGCCCAAGTAACATTGTTATGATAAGCAAGCCTTCTACCAATCAGCTCTGGCTTCCATTACCCTGACTTTGGACATTTTAGCAGGAAGTCAGCACAGAGCTCGCATCCTGCTCAAATGGCTGAAGGTAGGGAGACAGACGTTGAGCACTGATTGGTGACATAGTTTGCGTGTCATAATAATGTCATTTGAGCTCCGGGAACATCACTTCAGACATTGCTGGAACTGCTACCGTGCCAGAGGTGAGTAGAAGCTTATTTATTTTTTTGGGGGCGAACAAGAGGAATGTGTAGGGAGTGTCCACGTAGTGGACATCCTCTTTCAGTTTTGTCTTAAGTATGTGAAATGCATGCTCAATAGAGTTGAGATCTGATGATTGACTTGGCCATTGCAGAATATTCCACTTCTTTGACATACAAACTCCTCTGTTGCTTTCGGCGTATGTTTTGGGCCATTGTCCATCTGTGCTGTTAAATGCTGTCCAATCAACCTTGCTGCATTTGGTTGAATCTGAACAGAAAGTATAGCCCTGTTCAGAATTCATTCAGCTGCTTTTGTCTTCAGTCATAGCATCAATAAACAGTAGTGACCCAGTGCCATTGGAAGTCATGCATGTCCAGCCATCACACTGCCTCCACCATGTTTTATAGAAGATGTGGTGTGCTTTGGATCATGAGCTGTTCCAAGCATTCTACATACATTTTTGTTCCCATCATTCTGGTACAGATTGATCTTACTTTTATCTGTCCAAAGAAGCTTTTCCAGAACTGGGCTGGCTTCCATAGATGGTTTTTTTTGTAAAGTCTTATCTAGCCTTTTTATTTTTAAGGCTGATTAATGGTTTGCACCTTGTAATAAACCTTCTCTATTTGCTCGCATGATGTATTTTCTTTATGGTAGACTAAGATATGACTAAGACATTTTCTTCCTGGAGTGTGTTCCTCACTTTAGGTGAATATTATGAATCGTTTTTTCTTCATCATAGAAATCAACCACTGTTGTCATACGTGGACTTCCAGGCCTTTCTGAGTTCCCAAGCTCATCAACAAGCTCTTTTTTTTGCACAATGTACCAAACTGTTGATTTGGCCATTCCTGACATTTCTATTGTCTTTCTGATGTACAGTCATTTGAAAAAGTTTGGGCACCCCTATTAATGTTAACCTTTTCTCTTTATAACAATTTGGGTTTTTGCAACAGCTATTTCAGTTTCATATATCTAATAACTGATGGACTGAGTAATATTTCTGAATTGAAATGAGGTTTATTGTACTAGCAGAAAATGTGCAATCCGCATTTAAACAAAATTTGACCGGTGCAAAAGTATGGACACCTCAACATAAAAGTGACATTAATATGTTGTAGATCCTCCATTTGCAAAAATAACAGTTTTTTGTAGCTTTTAATGAGCTCCTGGATCCTGGATGAAGGTATATTTGACCATTCCTGTTTACAAAACAATTCCAGTTCAGTTAAGTTTGATGGTCGCCGAGCATGGACAGCACACTTCAAATCATCCCACAGATATTCAATGATATTCAGGTCTGGGGACTGGGATGGCCATTCCAGAACATTGTAATTGTTCCTCTGCGTGAATGCCTGAGTAGATTTGGAGCGGTGTTTTGGATCATTGTCTTGCTGAAATATCCATCCCCTGCGTAACTTTAACTTCGTCACTGATTCTTGCACATTATTGTCAAGAATCTGCTGATACTGAGTTGAATCCATGCGACCATCAACTTTAACAAGATTCCCAGTGCCGGCATTGGCCACACAGCCCCAAAGCATGATGGAACCTCCACCAAATTTTACTGTGGGTAGCAAGTGCTTTTCTTGGAATGCCGTGTTTTTTTGCCTCCATGCATAACGCCTTTTTGTATGACCAAACAACTCAATCTTTGTTTCATCAGTCCCCAGGACCTTCTTCCAAAATGTAACTGGCTTGTCCAAATGTGCTTTTGCATACCTCAGGCGACTCTGTTTGTGGCATGCTTGCAGAAACGGCTTCTTTCGCATCACTCTCCCATACAGCTTCTCCTTGTGCAAAGTGCGCTGTATTGTTGACCGATGCACATTGACACCATCTGCAGCAAGATGATGCTGCAGGTCTTTGAAGGTGGTCTGTGGATTGTCCTTGACTGTTCTCACCATTATTCTTCTCTGCCTTTCTGATATTTTTCTTGGCCTGCCACTTCTGGGCTTAACAAGAACTGTAGCTGTGTTCTTCCATTTCCTTACTATGTTCCTCACAGTGGAAACTGACAGTTTAAATCTCTGACACAACTTTTTGTATCCTTCCCATGAACAACCATGTTGAATAATCTTTGTTTTCAGATCATTTGAGAGTTGTTTTGAGGAGCCCATGATGCTACTCTTCATAGGAGATTCAAATAGGAGAACTACTTGCAAGTGGCCACCTTAAATACCTTTCTCATGATTGGATACACCTGCCTATGAAGTTCAAAGCTCAATGAGGTTACAAAACAAATTTAGTGCTTTAGTAAGTCAGTAAAAAGTAGTTAGGAGTGTTCAAATCAAGAAATTGATAAGGGTGCCCATACTTTTGCACTGGTCAAATTTTGTTTAAATGCGGATTGCACATTTTGTGTTAGTACAATAAATCTCATTTCAATCCAGAAATATTACTCAGTCCATCAGTTATTAGATATATGAAACTGAAATAGCTGTTGCAAAAACCCAAATTGTTATAAAGAAAAAAGGTTAACATTAATACGGGTGCCCAAACTTTTTCATATGACTGTATTTCCTCTTTTTTCAGCCTAATCGTGATCTGTGTTTCTTTCATTGAGAGCCCTTTGATTGCGTGTAGTGGATTCATAACTACAGCGGAGCGATTATTTATCGCTACTGGACCGAGGCCCAAGGCGGCCAGTCTGGGTGATGAGATGCGATACTTGTGCGATGTATGGGACTCTGCACTTTGATTACATAGCTGTATCTTGAATATGTTTTGGTAAAACAGCTAAAATGTCAAAACCTTTGTCACTGTCCAAATATTGCTATACCTAACTGTACATCATTGATTGATTGTTCTATTTGTAAACTGAAACATGTCATTCGCTCAATTAGATGTTTACAAATCAGAATCAGAGAACATCTCAGTTATATCTTCCAACAATTGAATATCTATTCAGACTAAACCTTTTATGCAGAAACACAATAGGGTGCTTTCTATAGTTGAGATACAGTATATTGTGTGCTATTGAACAAACACCAGTTCACAAATCATGGCACAATAAGAAATGCACCAATTGAGGAGCTTACAGGATTTTCACCCTCAATACTAGAGTCTTCTTGGGCTCAAACCTTAAAAAGTAATGAGGTTACATAATTAAAGGTTTTATCCACTAAGACAGCATTCACACGCCTTTGATTCCGGCGTTATTCCAGCGATGATGGCACTGGCATTCCCGGGGCTCGAGTGACATGCCTCATGAGTACTGCAGTCAATTGATGGTTGAGTTACTCTATATTCTTTCAGATGTAACTGACATTCAAAGGGGGTCAGAAGTAGCAGCTCTCACTTCTGGGTGACAGTTTTGACTGCAAGAAGTGAAAGTGAAGCAGACACTGAGCCCTGAGAGAGACAGTGCCATCCTCGCTTAAATAGCGCTGGCACCCAAAATTCAGTATTTGATACACTGCTGATTTTGCGAGTTATCCCACCTACAAGGAATGGAGAGGTCTGTAATTTTTATTATAGGTAAACTTCAACTGTAACAGACAGAATCCCACCCAAAACATCCAGAAAATCAGAATGTATGCTTTTTAAATAAGTACTTTGCAAATTTTATTGCATGAAATAAGTATCACACGCATGAGAAAAACATAATATTTGGTACATAAACCTTTGTTTACAACTACAGAGGTCAGACATTTCTTGCCCACTCCTCTATACAGATCTTCTCCAGATCTTTCAGGCTTTGGGGCTGTCACAGGGTAACAGTGAGCTTCAGCTTCCTCCAAAGATTTTCTATTGGGTTCAGGTCTGGAGACAAGGTAGTCCACTTCAGGACTTTGAAATGCTTCTTACAGAGCCGCTCTTTAGTTTTCCTGGCTGTGTTTTTTGGTCATTGTCATGCTGCAAGTGTAGCGCCCCTGAACCCCTCACGGCACTACTAGGTACTGTATCCTGACATAGATGCAGTGCCTACCACCAGGGACCTGGAAGACCAGTGCCGGTACGACCAAAACACATAACATCCCCAGTTCCCACTCCCCATTAGGGATGACTGACTAGCCCGGGACCCAATGGATGGTCACCCGGAGGCGGAGCCAGTCCAGTCCACTAGAAGGCAACCCGGTGGAAGGGGACAGACACGGACACTCAGTTAGACAGTGGAGTACGGTTGTGACAGTTGAAGGGGACGGACGTGTCTCCAGACGGGGTCGTGTAACAGTGACCTAGGTGGCAAGGAGAGTGGTTGCCAGGGAGGGTACAGCCAGGTACCTCTGGAACCAGAGCACCGACAGGGCACAGGGCCCCAGGTCAGGCGACAGCTTCAGGCAACCTGACAAATACCTGCACAATGAGGGGACCTTCACAGACCTCACTGACCCAAGAATCCGGGGGCACCAGCAGTAAAAGTTGAGCCAGGGACCGGAACAGAACACTACACTACACTACAGGGTCTGCACTGCCCGCCGTACAGATGACAGATTGCCGACAGACAGTAAAGGACCCACAAATGCTCCAGGCTATGGGATCCCACCAACCAGTCAGAGGTACCGGGGAAAGAGACTACCAAGTCACCACAACAGCACCGGGACAAAAGGGACCAGGGGTCTGAACCAGCCGTCTTCAGTGCCACAGCTCAACATCACTGTAAGTAAACAGAAGCTGCACTGCATCCCCACCATGTGGTCTCCCTTCTTTCTGCGACGGACCCCTCCATTCACTCCCTGGGGCCCGGCCTTACTTGCGGAGGGCCTACCATCCAGGCTGCCACCACTATCAGCCCCAGTGGTAACAGACTATGCAGTGGCAGTTCCATCACCATAACTGCAACCTGCAAGTGGCATCACAATATGAACTCTTTCAATTCCCCTGTAAATAACCCCTTTTAAAAAGTGTCCCCAGGGTCATGGAACCAGGCATCGGTCATTATACAAGCGAGAAACAGCATTCCCGTACATATACGGCCTGGGACTGAGTATCCCATAGCCCTGGGCGACACACAAAACCCAGTAATGACCCATCTCCAGGAAGGAGTTTTTTGGCCAAAAAGCTCATGACCCCATCCATACTCCCTTCAATACTGTCCAGTCGTCCTGTCCCCTTTGCAGACAAGCATCCCCAAAGTATGATGTTTCCACCCTGATGCTTCACGGTTGGGACGGTGTTCTTGGGGTTGTACTTGGAGTTGATACCAAAGAGTTCTATTTTGGTATTATCTGACCACATGACCTTCTCCCAAGCCTCCTCTGGATCATACAGATGGCCAATGGCAAACTTCAAGTGGCCCCGAACATGTGCTGGTATGAGCAGAGTGACCTTGTGAGCCCTGCAAAATTTTAATCCATGACGGCATATAGTATGTTACTTACGCTAATCTTTGAGACTGTGGTCTCAGCTCTCTTCAGGACCAATCCTTCCATGTATTTCTGGGCTGATTCCTGACTTTTCTCAGAATCATCCCTACTCTACAAGGTGATATCTTGCATGAAGCCCCAGACCACGTAAGATAGACAGTTATCTTGTGTTTCTTCCATTTTCTAATAACTGCTCCAACAGTTGTTGCCTTCTCACCAAGCTGCTTGCCTATTGTCCTGTAGCCCATCCCAGCCTTGTGCAAGTCTATAATTTTGTCCCCTGTATCCCTGGGCAGCTGTTTGGTCTTGGTCATGATGGAGAGGTTAGAGTGCGATTGATTGAATGTCTGGACAGGTGTCTAATATACAGGTAACAAGTTCAAACAGGTGCAATTAATACAGGTAATGAGTGCAGAGTAGCAGGGCTTCTTAAAGAAAAAAAAACAGGTCTGTGAGAGACAGAATTCTTGCTGGTTGGTAGGTGATCAAATACTTATTTCATGCAATAAAATGCAAATTATTAATTTAAAAATCATACAATGTAGCTTTCTGGATTTTTTTTTCATTTTGTCTGTCACAGTTGAAGTGTACGTACGATATAAATTTCAGACCTCTCCATTCTTTGTAGGTGGGAAAACTTGCACAATCTGCAGCTTATCAAATACTTATTCTCCTAAGCTATTTTTATTTTAAAAGGTGAAATATAGCAATTGAGACTGAGTTTTTTAAATAGTGAACACCTTGAATGTATATTCTAGCAATGCTTTTCACGCATATTCTGTTTTTTTCAACCAATTTTTTTAAACACATCATGAATCATATGTCAAAAAATATAAAGTGTATGTTTTTAGTCTGTCGCCTTTTACGCCTTCCTTTCTCTTCCCTCTTCCACCCACTTCAGAGAGGTAAATGGAGCTGTGTGCGCAGTACAGTGGATCTGAGGCTTTTTTCTACCTATGAGCAGTGGCGAGGTTCTGTGCTTCTGAATGCATTAATTGTGGACAAAGTAAATTGGTCTTCACTTTTTTCTATTTTTCCTAGAAAACAAACTCAACTTTTCAGATGCTCTGCTGCCTTGGTCTTTATTCACAGGCGGCAGTGGTGACATTACTAGAGCATACATGAACGCTGCAGCCAATCATTGAACTCAGTAGATCATGCCACCTACATTAGCAAAGTCGCTGGGCTCAGTCATTGGCTATTGTTCATTGTAGTGGAGTGGCCGTACACACACAGCCTGGAGCAGTGACAGAGGTGGCGCAGCTAAGGATGAATAACAGCTTCTTTTCTTTTTTACTCTTTTAACCTAGTTTAAGTCAATAGGCTGAAGATAAGTTATCCCAGAAAAGCCCTCGAACTTTCCATCTACTAGTGAGAATGAATGAGATGAAAATGAAAATAAACATTTTCACTACAGCCCATAAAAAGAGACACTTTTATTAGACTATACTGTAGAACATCAAAGTGAGATCTAGTGGCCTGTTGAAGAATACGTTTTTGCAAAATAAAACGTATCAGTGGCAATAATGTCAAGCCGAATTATGTAGACACACACATACAGTACAGACCAAAAGTTTGGACACACCTTCTCATTTCTAGAACAACTATTAAGAGGAGACTTTGTGCAGCAGGCCTTCATGGTAAAATAGCTGCTAGGAAACCACTGCTAAGGACACACAACAAGCAGAAGAGACTTGTTTGGGCTAAAGATACAAGGAATGGACATTAGACCAGTGGAAATCTGTGCTTTGGTCTGATGAGTCCAAATTTGAGATCTTTGGATCCAACCACCGTGTCTTCGTAGAAAAGGTGAACGGATAGACTCTACATGCCTGGTTCCCACCGTGAAGCATGGAGGAGGAGGTGTGATGGTGTGGGGGTGCTTTGCTGCTGACACTGTTGGGGATTTATTCAAAATTGAAGGCATACTGAACAGGCATTGCTACCACAGCATCTTGCAGCGGCATGCTATTCCATCCGATTTGCGTTTAGTTGGACCATCATTTATTTTTCAACAGGACAATGACCCCAAACACACCTCCAGACTGTGTAATGGCTATTTGACTAAGAAGGAGAGTGATAGGATGTTGCACCAGATGACCTGGCCTCCACAGTCTCCAGACCTGAACCCAATCGAGATGGTTTGGGGTGAGCTGGACCGCAGAGTGAAGGCAAAAGGGCCAACAAGTGCTAAGCATCTCTGGGAACTCCTTCAAGACTGTTGGAAGACCATTTCCAGTGACTACCTCTTGAAGCTCATCAAGAGAATGCCAAGAGTGTGCAAAATAGTAATGAAAGCAAAAGGTGGCTACTTTGAAGAACCTAGAATATAAGACATATTTTCATTTGTTTCACACTTTTTAAGTATTTCATTCCACATGTTTTAATTCATAGTTTTGATGACTTCAATGTGAATCTACAATTTTCAGAGTCATGAAAATAAAGAAAACTCTTTGAATGAGAAAGTGTGTCCAAACTTTTGGTCTGTACTATATATATATATATGTATATATAAACATGTAGTCATACTTTCCTATGGGTTGAAGGGGTTGTGAAGGAGTACAATGTTTTCTTTTGTGGATGTAATCCTCGTTGTGGCCCATGACTTTTCCAACTCTGACAGCTTCCGTGTGAATGTGGGTGAATGCAACTTAATTTTTTTTTGCTTATTAGGCCGGTCGACTAATTCTTTTTTTCTCTTCTTTCTGTGTCTAGGAACAATGTGCCAATCCCAAAGAAAATATAAGTAACAACATATCATCACCCATTCCCTATAGACTGTGAGCCCTCACGTCCGTTGTCCGTTGTTAAATAACTATTTTTAGCCACATCTGTTTTTGTTAGCATTGGAGTCTATCGAGAACTGCTTTTTTCTTATAGGACAGGGGTGGGGAACTTCCGGCCCGCGGGCCGCAAACGGCCCACGATGACCTTTTTTTGCGGTCGCAGGGAATCCGTTCCCCCCGTGCGCGCTCCCACTGTGTTTCATGACCACTCCCTCTGTGAGTGCTCCCACTGTGCTGTGTGCCCGTTTCCCCTGTGCGCGCTCCCTCTGGCTATGTGCCCAATTCCCAGGTGCCGTGTGCTCGCTCCCCCTGTGCCCGCCTCACCAGGGTTGTGTGCCCCCCTCCCCACCAGGGCAATGTGCCTCCCCCTTAGTGCTGTGTGCCCCCCCTCTTCTAGGGATGTGTGCTCCCCCTCCCCTAGGGCTGTGTGACTCCCCATTGCTGTGTACCACTCCCAGTGCTGTGTACCACCCCCAATCCTGTGCCCCCCATGTCCATGCTCCCCCATGCTATTAGTGCTCTGCAAGTGTTGTCCGTTTCCCCAGTGAACAAGTGCTGTCCGTGCCCCACTAGTGCTGTCTGTGCCTCCCTAGTGATGTGTGTTCCCCCTCGTGATGTGCGTGCATCTCCTGTAATGTATATACAGCAGTCCCAGCGTCTCCTATTGGATGTATATACAGCAGTCCCAGTGTCTCCTATGTGATGTATATGCCCCATCCCCTCCTGTGATGTATGTACAGCAGTCCAGTCTGTTATGTGATGTATAAGATTTACCAATCTTATTATCACAGAGTTGACTGCGCTCCAGACCGAGACAATCCTGGAAAAGCAGTTGTGAGAAGCAACATGATCAACGTCACCGAAAATGAACCGCCGCACCAAAGAGAAGCAGCTCTGGCCACCACAATAGGGGTGAGTTAATTAATTGTTTGACCAAATGTAGCCGTGTAATTTTCACATTGATAATATGGTGCGGCCCCCGAAGGTTCGTAGGAATTTTCAAATGGCCCCCAGCTGTAAAAAGGTTCCCAACAAATAAGGAATAACGTTTGGAACACCATTCTACAGTCAGGGCCAGAAATATTTGGACAGTGACACAAGTTTTGTTATTTTAGCTGTTTACAAAAACATGCTCAGAAATACAATTATATATATAATATGGGCTGAACGTGCACACTCCCAGCTGCAATATGAGAGTTTTCACATCCAAATCGGTGAAAGGGTTTAGGAATCATAGCTCTGTAATGCATAGCCTCCTCTTTTTCAAGGGACCAAAAGTAATTGGACAAGGGACTCTAAGGGCTGCAATTAACTCTGAAGGCGTCTCCCTCGTTAACCTGTAAACAATGAAGTAGTTAAAAGGTCTGGGGTTGATTACAGGTGTGTGGTTTTGCATTTGGAAGCTGTTGCTGTGACCAGACAACATGCGGTCTAAGGAACTCTCAATTGAGGTGAAGCAGAACATCCTGAGGCTGAAAAAAAAGAAAAAATCCATCAGAGAGATAGCAGACATGCTTGGAGTAGCAAAATCAACAGTAGGGTACATTCTGAGAAAAAAAGGAATTGACTGGTGAGCTTGGGAACTCAAAAATGCCTGGGCGTCCACAGATGACAACAGTGGTGGATGATCGCCGCATACTTTCTTTGGTGAAGAAGAACCCGTTCACAACATCAACTGAAGTCCAGAACACTCTCAGTGAAGTAGGTGTATCTGTCTCTAAGTCAACAGTAAAGAGAAGACTCCATGAAAGTAAATACAAAGGGTTCACATCTAGAAGCAAACCATTTATCAATTCCAAAAATAGACAGGCCAGAGATAAATTTGCTGAAAAACACCTCATGAAGCCAGCTCAGTTCTGGAAAAGTATTCTATGGACAGATGAGACAAAGATCAACCTGTGCCAGAATGATGGGAAGAAAAAAGTTTAGAGAAGAAAGGGAACGGCACATGATCCAAGGCACACCACATCCTCTGTAAAACATGGTGGAGGCAACGTGATGGCATGGGCATGCATGGCTTTCAATGGCACTGGGTCACTTGTGTTTATTGATGACATAACAGCAGACAAGAGTAGCCGGATGAATTCTGAAGTGTACCGGGATATACTTTCAGCCCAGATTCAGCCAAATGCCGCAAAGTTGATCGGACAGCGCTTCATAGTACAGATGGACAATGACCCCAAGCATACAGCCAAAGCTACCCAGGAGTTCATGAGTGCAAAAAAGTGGAACATTCTGCAATGGCCAAGTCAATCACCAGATCTTCAAAGCAAGAAGGCCTGCGGAGACACCATCACATGTTTCTCAACGCTGGCAGGAAACTAGCCAGGTCTTTCACCGGGAAGGAACAACCACGGGAAGGGCAGTCTCCAGTCAAGGAGACCACCTATGCCAAACATGGTATCCATCCACAGACAGCCGTTTCGGGGTATTTGCCCCTCATCAGTGTGGAGTAGGAATCTGGCTAGTGGGACATTGCCTAGTAAAAGACTATGTGAGCAAGGATAGTTGACCTTAGGGAGATCAACATCCACCACTGCGGAGACACCATCACGTGTTTCTCAACGCAGTGATTCTAGAGCAATGCCCCCTGGGAAATATTCAAAGCAAGAAGGCCTGCGGAGACACCATCACATGTTTCTCAACGCTGGCAGGAAACTAGCCAGGTCTTTCACCGGGAAGGAACAACCACGGGAAGGGCAGTCTCCAGTCAAGGAGACCACCTATGCCAAACATGGTATCCATCCACGTGGATGGATACCATGTTTGGCATAGGTGGTCTCCTTGACTGGAGACTGCCCTTCCCGTGGTTGTTCCTTCCCGGTGAATATTTCCCAGGGGGCATTGCTCTAGAATCACTGCGTTGAGAAACACGTGATGGTGTCTCCGCAGTGGTGGATGTTGATCTCCCTAAGGTCAACTATCCTTGCTCACATAGTCTTTTACTAGGCAATGTCCCACTAGCCAGATTCCTACTCCACACTGATGAGGGGCAAATACCCCGAAACGGCTGTCTGTGGATGGATACCATGTTTGGCATAGGTGGTCTCCTTGACTGGAGACTGCCCTTCCCGTGGTTGTTCCTTCCCGGTGAAAGACCTGGCTAGTTTTCTGCCAGCGTTGAGAAACATGTGATGGTGTCTCCGCAGGCCTTCTTGCTTTGAATATTTCCCAGGGGGCATTGCTCTAGAATCACTGCGTTGAGAAACACGTGATGGTGTCTCCGCAGTGGTGGATGTTGATCTCCCTAAGGTCAACTATCCTTGCTCACATAGTCTTTTACTAGGCAATGTCCCACTAGCCAGATTCCTACTCCACACTGATGAGGGGCAAATACCCCGAAACGGCTGTCTGTGGATGGATACCATGTTTGGCATAGGTGGTCTCCTTGACTGGAGACTGCCCTTCCCGTGGTTGTTCCTTCCCGGTGAAAGACCTGGCTAGTTTCCTGCCAGCGTTGAGAAACATGTGATGGTGTCTCCGCAGGCCTTCTTGCTTTGAATATTTCCCAGGGGGCATTGCTCTAGAATCACTGCGTTGAGAAACACGTGATGGTGTCTCCGCAGTGGTGGATGTTGATCTCCCTAAGGTCAACTATCCTTGCTCACATAGTCTTTTACTAGGCAATGTCCCACTAGCCAGATTCCTACTCCACACTGATGAGGGGCAAATACCCCGAAACGGCTGTCTGTGGATGGATACCATGTTTGGCATAGGTGGTCTCCTTGACTGGAGACTGCCCTTCCCGTGGTTGTTCCTTCCCGGTGAAAGACCTGGCTAGTTTCCTGCCAGCGTTGAGAAACATGTGATGGTGTCTCCGCAGGCCTTCTTGCTTTGAATATTTCCCAGGGGGCATTGCTCTAGAATCACTGCGTTGAGAAACACGTGATGGTGTCTCCGCAGTGGTGGATGTTGATCTCCCTAAGGTCAACTATCCTTGCTCACATAATCACCAGATCTTAACCCAATTGAGCATGCATTTCACTTGCTCAAATCCAGACTTAAGACGGAAAGACCCACAAACAAGCAAGACCTGAAGGCTGCGGCTGTAAAGGCCTGGCAAAGCATTAAGAAGGAGGAAACCCAGCATTTGGTTGATGTCCATGGGTTCCAGACTTAAGGCAGTGATTGCCTCCAAAGGATTCGCAACAAAATATTGAAAATAAAAATATTTTGTTTGGGTTTGGTTTATTTGTCCAATTACTTTTGACCTCCTGAAATGTGGAGTGTTTGTAAAGAAATGTGTACAATTCCTACAATTTCTATCAGATATTTTTGTTCAAACCTTCAAATTAAACGTTACAATCTGCACTTGAATTCTGTTGTAGAGGTTTCATTTCAAATCCAATGTGGTGGCATGCAGAGCCCAACTCGCGAAAATTGTGTCACTGTCCAAATATTTCTGGACCTAACTGTAAGTCTGAACTGGGTGCAAAAACCTAAAAAAACGTAGTCACTGGTGTGCATACCTTATCTCCCCATAGTAAAAAGGTTCCCCACCCCTGTAATAGGAGCAGTTTCAAATGGAAGATACTGTAAATAGCAATCTGTTAATGGACCGTTCTCAACAGACGCCAATGTAAAAAAAAACAGATCCAGCAGAAATCAGTTACTGTATTTAACAACGGACAAAAAAGTTGTGTTTGAAGAACTTTATTGCCATCTCTGCAGGATCTGTTGTAATGGATGATTACAGGCTGTATTTGTGAACTAAAGGCCCTGTCACACACAGAGATAGATCTGTGGCAGATCTGTGGCAGATCTGTGGCAGATCTGTGGTTACAGTGAAATTGTGGACAATCAGTGCCAGGTTTGTGGCTGTGTACAAATGGAACAATATGTCCATGATTTCACAGCAACCACAGATCTGCCAAAGATTTATCTCTGTGTGTGACAGGGCCTTAAGTCTAAGGCGGGCTTTACACGCTGCGACATCACTAGCAATTGCTAGCGATGTCGAGCGCGATAGCACCCGCCCCCGTCGTATATGCGATATGTGGTGATTGCTGCCATAGCGAACATTATTGCTACGGCAGCTTCACACGCACATACCTGGTCGACAACGTCGCTGTGACCGCCGAATAATCCCGCCTTCAAGGGGGAGGTGTGTTCAGCGTCACTGCGATGTCACTGCGACGTCACTAAGTGACCGGCCAAAAGAAACGGAGGGGCGGAAATGAGCGGGACATAACATCCCGCCCACCTTCTCCCTTCCGCATTGCTGGCGGGACGCAGGTAAGGAGATGTTTGTCGTTCCTGCGGCTTCACACACAGCGATGTGTGGTGCTGCAGGAACGAGGAACAACATTGTACCGGCAGCAGTAGCGATATTATGAAAAGGAGCGACGTGTCACCGATCAATGATTTTTGACGTTTTTGCGATCGGTGATCGTCACTCCTAGGGTTTACACGCTGCAATGTCGGTAACGCTGCCAGATGTGCATCAGAAACACCGTGACCCCGACGATATATCGTTACCGATGTCGCAACGTGTAAAGCCCACCTAAGGCTATGTCCGCACACTGCGTTCTAGTTTGACAACAAAAATGCACTCTCTGGGAGTCTCTTGACAAATGCAAATGCTGCATTTGACAAAAAAAAAGCACTAAAAACGCATGCGTTTTCACTGGATTTCCTTGCGTTTGGGCTGCGTTTTGGACAGTGCGTTTTTAAAGGAGAAAATATGATAGGATAGGATTTGATAGATAGCTACAATGCATAGATAGATAGAGGGATAGATAGAACAAAATATTTAGAAAGAATAGATAGCATGATTGCCCGCTGACAGCAGACAGAAAGCCATGCGTTGAGAATGAACTCGGGTGAACCTCTGAGGTTAGTGCCGCGACACAGGCAGTAGTGCAGGGCCCGCAGCTGTGACGTCAGAATTTCACCCGGGTTAATTTTCATCGCGCGGCTCTGTCTCTCTGTCATGGCCTGATTTGCGGTCACAGGTGAAGGACTCATCTGTGACTGCAAATTACCTGAGTGACTTCCTGCTGATCGTGCGACTCACTTCAGTCACTCAGTTGACTTGCTGTCACAGATGGGAGGACTCCAGCTGTGGCCACAGGTTACCTGAGTGACATCACTGCTGATAGCGCAACTCACTTCAGTTGCTGCGTGGAACTCACAGCGAGCGGTTGTGCTCTATGGCCGCTCGCTGTGAGGTTCCAATGTAGCAAACCTGGAAGCATCATGGGACCTCGTGTGGATTACATTGGACCTGGAGGGCTGTTTGGGGGTTAACAAAGTGGTGAAAGAGGATTTTTTTTTGTCTTTTATTTCAAATAAAAGATTTTTTGGGTGTACTGTATGTGTTTATTTACTTTAACTTACAGGTTAGTAATAGGGGGGTGTCTCATAGTCGTCTGCCATGATTAACCTAGGACTTAGTGGCAGCTATGGCCTGCCATTAACTCCTTATTACCCCGAATGCCACTGCACCAGGGTAATCGAGATGAGCTGGGTAATGTCCCAGGACTGTCGCATCTAATGGATGTGGCAATTTCGGACGGCTGCTGACTGATATTTTTAGGCTGAGGTGGCAGCCTAAAAACAATAGGCCTCCCCAGTCTGAGAATACCAGCCCTCAGCTGTATGGCTTTATCTTGTCTGGGTATCAATATTGGGGGGGCGCACAACAGGTTTTTTAATTATTTATTTATTTTACGCACGATATAGACCTGCCCACCGGCAGCTGTGAATGGTTGCAGTCTGACAGCTGTCACTCAGTGCAGGGGCGTGACTGACTGCAAACAATCATAGGCACCGGTGGGCAGGGGAAGCAGTGAATATGAGATAAGTCTAATGAGCGGGTGAATTGAATATGAGATGAGCCTAATGAGTGGCAAGCACTTTCAGAAGCAGGAGAGGCCGCGGACGCCGTGTGACAGCCGCGCTGCGCTGGTGATCGGTGAGTATGAAGGAGAGAGGGGGAGAGGGAGAG
This sequence comes from Anomaloglossus baeobatrachus, assembly GCF_048569485.1. Taxonomy (NCBI): domain Eukaryota; kingdom Metazoa; phylum Chordata; class Amphibia; order Anura; family Aromobatidae; genus Anomaloglossus; species Anomaloglossus baeobatrachus. The sequence goes on along the minus strand of NC_134356.1, from coordinate 115,728,173 downwards.
ACCAGCAGAGAGAGAGACAAAGACCGCCAGAGAGAGAGAAACCGACAGAGAGAGAGACCGAGAGACCTGCGTTTTTGTTATAATACAAAATTCAACCATAACACATGACAAACGCACAGCTAACATTTTGGTTGTGTTTTGACACACCTCATTCATTTCAATGAGGGGAAAATGCAACCAAAACGCAATGAAGAAGTGACATGATGCTTTTTTACGCAACGATTTTGACAAATATTTGTCAAACAAAACGCTGCCTAAAAAAAGCAAAGTGTGGATGGAAATTTCTGATTTATCATAGACTTTGCTGGGGAAATAAAACGCATGAATTTTGTCAATGACACAGTGCAGTTTAACACCATACTAAAACGCAAGATAAAACGCAACGTGCGCACATGGCCTAAGGGGTCAGTCACATTCGCTTGTGAAAAATGGCTCTATTGTAGCTCCTGAAACCATCTTGGAGTGACATGCGAGTGTCATTCTGTATGTCTTGTGAGTGCAAATGCGAGTGCGTTTTTCCCCTCGCCTAGCCTCTGTGTGATATCCGTGTGATATCCATGTGATGTCTGTTTTTAACATAATCTTTTACATTAGACAATATTAGACAGATATTTAGCAGAATTACTAAATATTTAAAGGAAAAAACTTACATGGGGTCCCCCTTAATTTTAAAGCAGTAGCTGTGTGCTGTAACCCTCAGATGTCAACTGTACTTTGGTTGGTTATCAGTAATAGAGATTATTCCATGCTTTTTTTTTTTTTTTTCAATTATTTAAATCGATAAATAAAAAAAAGTTATGGAGGTTCCCCCATTTTTCAAGACAAGCCAAGGTACAGCAGACAGCTGGGGGCTGGGATTATTAGAGTGGGGAGGCCTATAGTTATTTGGCCCTTCCCAGCCTAAAAATACACACGTGGTCAAAATTGTTGGTACCCCTCGTTTAATGAAAGAAAAACCCACAATGGTCACAGAAATAACTTGAATCTGACAAAAGTCATAATAAATTAAAAAAAATCTATGAAAATGAACAAATGAAAGTCAGACATTGCTTTTCTGCTACCACAGAATGTTTTTAAAAAAAATAAAACTCATGAAACAAGCCTGGACAGAAATGATGGTCACTTGACTTAATATTTTGTTGCACAACTTTTTGACGCAATCACTACAATCAAATGATTGCTGTAACTGTCAATGAGACTTCTGCACCTCTCGACAGATATTTTGGCCCACTGCTCCAGTTGTCTTGTGTTTGAAGGTTGCCTTTTCCAGACGGCATGTTTCAGCTCTTTCTAAAGATGCTCAATAGGATTTAGGTCAGGGCTCATAGAAGGCCACTTCAGAATAGTCCAATGTTTTCCTCTTAGCCATTCTTGGGTGTTTTTAGCTGTGTGATTTGGGTCATTATGCTGTTGCAAGACCCATGACCTGTGACTGAGCCCAAGCTTTCTGACACTGAGCAGCACATTTCTCTCTAGAATCCCTTGATAGTCTTGAGATTTCATTGTACCCTGCACAGATTCAAGACACCCTGTGCCAGATGCAGCAAAGCAGCCCCAGAACATAACAGAGCCTCCTCCATGTTATATAGTAGGGACAGTGTTCTTTTCTTGATGTGCTTCACTTTCTATCTGTGAACATAGAGCTGATGTGCCTTGCCATAAAGTTTCATTTTTGTCTCATCTGTCCATATGACATTCTCCCAGAAGCTTTGTGGCTTGTCAACATGTAGTTTGGCAAATTCCAGTAAGGCTTTTTTATGGGTTTTTTTGAACAATGGTGTCCTCCTTGGTCATCTCCCATGAAGTCCACTTTGGCTCAAACAACGATGGATGGTGCGATCTGACACTGATGTTCCTTGAGCTTGAAGTTCACCTTTAATCTCTGTAGAAGTTTTTCTGGGCTCTTTTGTTTTCATTCGTATTACCCGTCTCTTTGATTTGTCATCAATTTTCCTCCTGCGGCCACGTCCAGGGAGGTTGGCTACAGTCCCATAGATCTTAAATTTCTGAATAATATGTGCAACTGTAGTCACAGGAACATCAAGCTGCTTGGAGATGGTCTTATAACCTTTACCTTTAACATGTTTGTCTATAATTGTCTTTTTAATCTCCTGAGACAACTCTTTCCTTTGCTTCCTCTGGTCCATGTTGCGTGTGGTACACACCATGTCAACAAACAGCACAGTGAGTATCTGTAGCCCTATATACAGGCCCACTGACTGATTACAATATTGTAGACACCTGTGATACTAATTAGTGGTCACACATTGATTTAACATGTCCCTTTTGTCACATTATTTTCAGGGGTACCATCATTTCTGTCCAGACCTGTTTCATGAGTTTTATTTTATTTTTAAATTCTGTGGAAGCATGGTTGCAAAGCAATGTCTAACTTTCATTTGTTTCTTTTCATAGATTTTTTTTTATTTGGTATTACTTTTGTCAGATTCAAGTGATTTCTGTGACCATTGTGGGTTTTTCTTTCATTAAACGAGGGGTACCAACAATTTTGACCACGTGTGTAGCAACCTATAGCTGCTAAAAAGTGGTGTATCCATTAGATGCACAAATTCTGTACCTGGCTCTTCCTGATTACCCTGGTGAGGTGGCAAGTGGGGTAATGGTTCATGAAGTTGATGCCAACTGTGAATTGACAGCTGGCATCAAGCCCTGGTGTTAGTAAAGGGTGAGAATCTATCAGACACCACCATTACTAACACAGTAGATGTACAGTACATAGTAAAAATCACACACACACAAATTATTTAAAAAACAAACCTCGCCTTCATTCACTAATTTAGTAAAAAACAAAACTTGAAGTTCTGCCGTAATCCACATGGAGATCTAATGATTTTCCCTGAATCAGTTTCCCAGCCTAAAAATAATTTTCAGGGAACGAGCCCCATGGGCTATAACAGCAGCCACTGTCTGCTCTTACTCTGTTCTGTGTGAGAACTGCTATGGCAGTGAAAATGTGGTGACGTCATGGGTTCACTCTGAGTTGGCGGGGGATTGATCCCCAGTATCTGACCGGATGTCAGTCCCTATGTAATCTATAGGGACCATAATCTGGTGCAAAGGGGGTAGGAGCAAGCGATTCAAACTCACCGATCACCAGCACGGCTGTCACACTGCTCCCATGGCCTCTCATTCTTCTTTTGAGGCCGCTCATTAAGCTCATGCACATTCTATGCTTCCCCCGCCCACCATCATCAGTAATTGGTTGGAGTCAGACAGCGCCCCCAGCCTATGTGACAGCTTGTCTGACGCTTCCAATCACAGACCCAGTCTGCGGGCCTATAGAGTACAGCAAAAATAAATTAATTAAAAATACAGTGAGTGGTTCCCCCAGTTTTGATAACCAGCCAAGATAGAGCCAGATAGCTGGGGGCTGGTATTCTCAGGCTGGGGAGACCCACGATATTTTAAAGCACTCCAGCCTAAAAATATCAGCCTGCAGCCGCCTAGGTTTGTTGCATACATTAGATGCGACAACCCCAACACTTTACCTGGCTCTTCCTGATTGCCCTCATGTGGTGGCAATCAGAGTAATAAGGGGTTAATCTCAACTCACAGCTGACACTAAGTCCTAGATTAGTGATGGCAGGCATCTATGAGACACCCCCATTACTGATCTGTAAGTAAAAAGAAATAAACACAAACACTCTAAAAATCCTTTATTTGAAATAAAATACAAAGAAATACCCTCTTCATTAACCCCCAAAACGTCCCTGCAGATCCGATGTAATCCACACGAGGTCCCATGACTATTCAGCTCTGCTACATACGAGCCTGGAAAGACCAAAATCATATAATGTTATTTTTGTTGAAGAGGAAAATGACTCCTTAAAGTAAACTAATTTGGAATTATCTGAATCTATAAAGACTGTCATTTCAAAAATTCTATGCTTTACAGGGTTGGTCCCACTTTGTGTTTACTGGAGCACTATCTCATGGTTTGCTTAAGGGTGGTGAGCTGCCAATGGAGAACCCCATGGGACCTTTGGAAAATACTCGTCACCAGGCCGGCGAGGGTCAGGGGATGTCACGGGTGGCCCTGCCCGGTTTCGTGACCCCAAGGTGTCCATGGAAAGATGGATGGAAGAGATTGATAGTGGGGCTGATGGGGGTAGTTGTCTCGTGATGCCACCTGTGGTATGTGGCCAGGGATCAGCTGTCGCTGCAGGTGCTGTCCTTTGGGGCAGATGGTGTTGCAGCTGGGATGGTTCTGCTCCCCACAGGTAGAGCGGGCCCCAAGGAGAATGATGGTGGTAGGAGTGGCCATTGGCGCCGGAGCGCAGGGGGCAATGAAGGGTTGATTTAGTGGTTGCGGTTCAAGGTCTTTTAGGTCCGTTTGCACCATTGGAGTGCCAGTTTCTGCCGTGATGGGCCCCAGCCAATCCCAGATCTTTTGGAGGTCAGGACGAGTGTGGTAATCTGTGGACTCTTCATTTTTGTGCTCTGTGTGTGGGCCATCGTGGCATGAAGCTACTTAGGGTCCCCTCTCGTGTTTGTTAGTTTCCATCCCATATGCAGGTGACGCGAGTCATTGTCGGGGCCCGACCATGATTGTTGCTCTGGCCTCTGTTTGCCACTGTTCTCCGGGATCTGTGGTGGCCTAAGGGACCTGCAATCCCCATGTCCTGCAGATTCTGGTGGGACAACCTAAGAATGCGCCACCTTAGAGCTCTGCACCCTAGACGGCGCCGGTCAGAAGGGAGCAAGCAAGCTCTCCTCTCAGCGACCGGGTTTCTCCAATGTCCCAGAGGAGCTACCAGTAACCAGCTCCTCACTCTTTTTTGTCCTCCTCACGATTCCCTGTTTTTGGGTAATGTTGCTCCAACCCCCCTTGGTGATCGCTCTTCCCCCAATTTCCCGCCGCTAGTGGGTGGAAGCCCCAGTGTTTGATTGGCATTCTTAAGACATGACCCTAGCCCGGTCCCCAGTGGGGAGGGCAACCTACTGTATGTATGGTATGAATGTGTGTGAAACCAACACTGACCTCCTCTGGACCCGGGATGAGTACTGCACCTTAAGTGAGATGCAGTACCCTGTGGGGATTGAAGCCTCAGGGGAGCCACATACCCCCACTGCAAATCAAAGCACTCCCGGGCTGCAACAAAATAACAATGATATACTGCATTTTTGGTTATGCATGATAAACGGGTAAACAATCTTCCTTTTATAGGAGGCACCGGTACTTCAAACATTTCAAACATTATAACTTCGTACGGTTCAATGTTTTAACATTGTCAACAGGTCATTATTATCAGTCTCAGATCATCAGCAGAAATCTTCATCATAAAACTTTTTCAAGTATAAGACATATAAAACATTTTCAGCATAAATAGTAAAATATATCAAACCTTTCATTAAGCATGGAATATATAAAATCTTTCATTAAGTATAGTAAACGTGATGCAATTATGGAGTCCACTGTGCCAGCTGTCAGTGCACTGATCCCTTCTGGCATATACTCCCCTTTGGAACAGGGGAACCTTTGAGTTCCTTAATTCTGGTAAGGTGCACAACAGATGCAACTATATACAAGGAAAGTTCCAGCCACCCATAGTCCAGTGGCCCGGTTGTCCATCAGATCAATTTTTAAGCTGTATCAACATTCTTACTGTGGGTACGGGAAATCCAGTCCTGCCGGCTCCCAGGGATTATTTTCCACAGTTTGTGTGCAACTGTCCCGAGTCTTCTTGTTGCTGGGGTTTTGTCAGGAAGCAGGGACCGGCTCTGGACGTGCAGCTGGATGGGTCCTAGTGCTGCAGCAGCCGCCTCCAGGTACCACAGTCCCATGTCCAGGGCATACCAGCCCCGCTCTCCCTTATGCTGGGTGTAAATTACCCTATTAGCAGGGTACAGGTCCCGGCCTGGATGACATACAGGTCCTGGCCTGGATGACCCCTACGGAGGTGGGACTCCACATGTCGGCAGGACATGAAGATCTCGTTGGCCAGTCCCGACTCCGAGATGAAGCCCTACCCCCGCTCCAAGTCAAATCTAGTGACGGTGCCCATCCATAGTGGTCCCCGGGCTTCTGGGCGGGCGCTCTGTAGCAGCTGTTTGGCTGCCATGTTGCGGGCATCCACCACTGCCATCCTGGTCTGGCACTGATGATCCTCAGCAGCCAGCTGGGCGATGGTAGCCTGACAGACAGTCCATGGGTTGTGACCCCTGACCGCTTAATACGGTGGTGGGGAACTCAAGGATGGCATGGCAATCCCCCCAGAATATACCCAGGAGGGCGTCCTCCAGCTCTCCGGTGTGAACCTCCGTCCCTTGTTCCCTTGTTCTGGGTCAGTGGCTGCCAGGTTGAAGGCAGCTGGATCCTCCACTGCCGTGGTATGGGCGGCTGGAACTTTGGCCATCTGGGGGTCGGCATCCGGGTCAGCATCTACTGAGACCATCCTGCTGCCCCGCCCCAGCACACCCCGCAGCTCTCAGCAGAAAACATATGGTGCGGTGAGGAGCGGGGCAGCGGGCAGCATACACCCCAAAGTGTGGTCTGAGTCGCCACAGAGCAGAGCACACTGTCAGTGTTTAGTGCTGGTTTGTGGCAGGACTGGCAAAAACTCCAATGGCCTAGTCTTGGTCTGCGGACCGGTGGTTGGAGCCCCCTGACCTAGGCAATCAGCTGTAAACTAAAAAATTAAAAATCCCTCTCTTCTTAAGAACTGAAGGGATTTTTTAATAAGAAGCAAATTGCAAAGTTACTTGTTTCTATAAGCAATTTTAACCATTTACAAATATGAGATATATTGTTATTACATGGGGCCCGCTACTCTGCGTCCTGCCTCGTTTGCTGTTAAAACGGTGAATGAGACAATACTATTAAAACATTTCGAAATTACGGAGAATGACTATTTTTAATTTTGTTCAAAGCTGTATGATCGAGAAAAGTTCCCAAAGTAAATACAACGAGGATACATTCAGCGCCTTGTTGTAGCCAATGGCTATACTTTTGCTGTAGATATGTCTGTGAATGTTGCTGCCATCCTGGGAGACTCCTATGTGCGGTTATATGGCCTATAGTAGAGTAAAGGACGAATCATTGGGTTCTTGTGTGCAGTGTAATTATTCATATTATCCAGAACAAGGCATCGCGCTATGTAGTCTATTAAACATCACAAAGCTCATTAACCCAACCTTTGTCATTTCCTTAGGCGAGTCATGCCAGAGCCTTATTACTTTCACTTCAGAGACTCCTTCACCGAGATAGAATCCCACTTATTTCACGACCGGCGTTGAGCGTGCCGCAGTAACCCATTATTATTGCCCAGACTGTCAGAGATTTTGTGCAGAATGATAAATGCCAGGCTTTTGTCTTGTAATGCATTGTCCTGTGAGAACGTTTATGATGGCTCCTTTGAAGCAGATGGGTATTATGCCTGACACATCTGTGCTAGATACAATGATGATTCACAGGGCACACTGCCTGGTACATGAAACTAGGCGCTGTTTATTGTTCGAGAGGAGGAAGATTAGAATTTGCAGATGAATTAATAGAGTAGAGTAAATGTTTCGCTCGTGGCCTAATCATATTTTTTAGATACGTCTTCTACCCCGGGCTATAAATTGAGGATAATGGTGATATGTAATATTAATGCGATACATTGAGTTATCACTGGATGTTTCCAAATGTTGTTTTGTAGACGAGCAAACAAGTGTGAAAGCAAATGTATCTGTAACTTACTCCATGTTGTTCTTCTCTTGTTAATTCTTTAAGTAAGGCTGGCCTTTTATTGTTGGAATTAATCAAATATCCTCCTTATTTTCTTTGCCAAAAAAAGAGACAGTTACACTCTGAAATGCTAAAGCATGAATACCATAAATGCAAGAATATAGATATGTATTACTGCTAAAGCAAATCTAAGAAAATATTGAGATATTTAGCATATAAAAATGGCCATTTATATATCTGCCCAGTAGCCACGTCAAGACCTCATATACTGGGTACCTAATCTATACTGAAGCCTCTCTCTGGGCTTAAAAATCTCCTTATTTTCTTTGTTATCTGTTCTTGGTCGGTCCTGAATGTGAGAACCAGGTAATTATTTTTCCAGATGGATTGGCATTATACTTGGCTTATGTATCCTTAAAGGGAATCTGTCACCCCGTCTTTGCTACAACATCTGAGAGCAGCATAATGTAGAGACGAAGACCCTGATTTCAGCAATGTGCCTATTGAGCTGTTTGTTGTCATTTTGATAAAATCCATATTTTCTCGGCTGCAGATCTAGCATTTATACAGAGCACATTAATGTGCTGGACCACATGGCAGCAGGACAAGTAGTCCTCTAATGATAATCTACTGCTGATTAAACAGTGATTTTATCAAAACTACAATAAACAGCCCAGTAAGTGACACATCACTGGAATCAGGATCTCTGCCCCTACATTTTGCTGCTCTCAGATTAGGTGGCAGAAACCTGATGACAGATTCCTTTAAAGTGTGTACCCAGGACTTTAAAAAAAATGTGTTCAAGCTCTAATAGGAAGGTATTTCACTATTGTGTCCAGCGCTGATCTTCGCCGACACAGCAGTCACAGACCACTCCTGCCAGTGGTTCAGCTGCTTCCACTGACGTTGCAATAACAGAGCGGTACGTTCTCATCTGCTCTGTTCTGTATATGGGGCAGGACATCTGACATCATGCTGATTGACAGACAGCTCCCCGAGTTAGGCAACGTGGAGTTGGCTGTGAATCAACATGATGTTGACTGTCCTGCCCCGTCTACAGAGCAGAGCGGATGAGAATCTGCTGCTCTATTGACGAAGCCACTGTTTCACCGGAAGGAGCCGTCTGTGACTGCTCTGTGCAGGCAACAAACAGCGCCAGGCACAACAGGCAGATAGAAAGCAACTACATGACTGCTAGTGCTTAGGCACATTTTTTTTTTTTTTGTAAAGTCCCAAATATACCCTTTAATATTATTAGCCAAATGCTGAACTCTACAAAATGTAGATTTTTTTTATATTTCTTACCTTTTCTCAAAGATACACAAGCACATTTAAAGTGTTACTGAATGATGAATATATGCTTCTGTATTTACAATAAACATGAGAGCGTGCTGTAACCACACTTGTTTGAGTGAGGTATCTTGTCCTCCAGTGAGGGATCTTGCACTCCAGTGAGGTATCTTGCACTCCAGTGGTGGATCTTGCACTCCAGTGAGGTATCTTGGACTAAAAGTGGGGGATCTTGCACTCCAGTGAGGTATCTTGCACTCCAGTGAGGTATCTTGCACTCCAGTGAGGTATCTTGCACTCCAGTGAGGTATCTTGCACTCCAGTGAGGTATCTTGCACTCCAGTGAGGTATCTTGCACTCCAGTGGGGGATCTTGGACTAAAAGTGGGGGATCTTGCACTCCAGTGAGGTATCTTGCACTCCAGTGAGGTATCTTGCACTCCAGTGAGGTATCTTGCACTCCAGTGAGGTATCTTGCACCCCAGTGGAGGATCTTGGGAGCATCCCTTTCAGTTAAAGAAGCAATTCCATTAAGTTTTTAGTTCAATAAATGTGTGTATGTGCATGTAATGGATGTATGTGCATGTAATGGATTGTGAGTGTGATAGTATACTCACCAACTGCCGCTCTCTCCAGTATCCAACACGGTTCTTCTCCTCTTCTGCGGGACATCTCCGGAATTCTGACTACCCATCACACTCTATGTGTGAGCTGGAATTCTCTTTTACAATGTAAGTCTATGGAGCCTCTTTCTGACTATCCATTGCAAAAGTCACTTCTACACTGTGTGACCCGGACAGTCTGAGAAGTGGTAACGTCACTGATAAGAGGAGAAGAACATCACTGGATCCTGGAGAGCAGCAGTAGGTGAGTATATTAATATAATCACACTACATTACATACACATGTATACAGATTTAAGCAATAAAAAACTTAATGAGAGGGCTTCTATAATGCTACTTTGACACATGATCTTGTGTTATCTGCAACCCAGTAGTTTCAGAATAGATATAGAGGGTATCATACACTGACTCAGATAATCTGCATGTAAGATTACAAATTAATTAATGAAATAATTTTGCAATATATTCTGGTTAATCTGTAATGAAGACTAATAAGTAGGCCAATAAAATATTATAGAGGCAATATGCGTAAATGTGCCGCCCCCACGCCAGCAGCCGGTGCTGCTCGGATCCAGATCTGCGGTATGGCTCGAGGGACTCTACCGGACCCGGGGGTCGTGCGGTCACTTCGAATAAATGGGGACGTATTTGTACGGGGTGATGTTGAAAACTGTCTGTGACGCCACCCACGGTCTGTGGTGAAGTGTCCTTTGGTTGGGAGCCGTGACCCATGGGATCTACCTGGCCCTGGCGGATGCCCTATCCCTCTCGGTGGGTGGTTGTCTGCTTTTCAGGACTAAAGGCCGCTTTACACGGTACGACATCGCTCAAGCGATCTCGTTGGGGTCACGGAATTTGTGACGCACATCCGGCCGCTTTAGCGATGTCGTTGCGTGTGACACCTATGAGCGATTTTACATCGTCGCAAAAACGTGCAAAATCGCTAATCGGTGACATGCCCCCCTATTCCCAATTATCATTGCTGCTGAACCAATTCGAAAACAATGGGAGGCAAACACAAACACATAAAAACACATTATACATGTACACATACAGTTAATAAACATTGCCATTACACTTACAGGTCCCCGCAACGCGTCCTGCACTCTGTCTCCCGCCACGTTTCCTTCCAATAATCGCTGCGTCCTACCGGTAACCAGCACTGATGATAGGACCTTCCGTGACGTCGTCATAGCCATGTGACCAGTCACGTGTCTATTATCTGATTGGCTATAGACTGGTCAAATGGCTAGACGTCATGCTAGGTCTTGTCAGTGCATCTCTCCGGTATGCGGTGCTTGTTCCAGCATCTCCGTGTACCGGCGAGATGCTCTGGCACATGGTCGGCTTCCCTGTTCCTGCATTTGGGCGCTCTTTACAGAGTCAGCCCACATGTAAGGACTGATTGCCACAGCCGGTGAATTGGGGCACCGGGAATCACGTGATCTGAGCACCGTTACTATAGTAACCCGCCTGTCAACGGTGACATCACCGCTTACAGATCCCAGCCTCTGCTCACTCACTGAGTGATTAGACTGCACGGCAGAAGCAGCGTTCTTCCTCCCATGCATTGCTGTCTGATGTAGCAGAGCTGTATGGGTTGAAGGAGAAAGGAGACAAAAGACCAGGATCATGGAGGGATGAGAGGGAGTAATAAACATGGAGTCTCTAAGTGTGTCTGTGTATTTATTTCTAGTAAAGTATTTTTTCTCTGTGTGGTGTCTTTTTTTTAACCCTTTATTGGAGATTCTTAATGGCCGGGCCAAACTTGCCTGACATTAAGAATCTCTGCCTTAATACTAGCTAGTAAAACAAAGCTAGTATTAAACCATTATTACCCAGCAAGCCACCCGGCTTCAGGGCTGCTGGAAGAGTTGGATACAGCGCCAGATGATGGCGCTTCTATGAAAGCACCATTTTCTGGGGCGGCTGCGGACTGCAATTCGCAGCAGAGGGGCCCAGAAAGCTCGGGCCAACCTGTGCTGCGGATTACAATCCCCAGCTGCCTAGTTGTACCTGGCTGGACACAAAAATGGGGCAAAGCCCATGTCAATTTTTTTTTTTTTAATTATTTCATGGAATTCATGAAATAATTAAAAAAGGACTTCCCTATTTTTTTAGTTCCCAGCCGGGTACAAATAGGCAGTTGGGGGCTGGGAAAGCCGTACCTGCATGCTGTACCTGGCTAGCATACAAAAATGTGGCGAAGCCCACGTCATTTTGGGGGGGGGGGGCAAAAAACTCCTGCATACAGTCCTGGATGGAGTATGCTGAGCCTTGTAGTTCTGCAGCTGCTGTCTGCTCTCCTGCATACACTAGTGATTGGAGCATGCTGAGCCTTGTAGTTCTTCAGCTGCTGTCTGCTCTCCTGCATACACTAGTGAATGGAGCATGCTGAGCCTTGTAGTTCTGCAGCTGCTGTCTGCTCTCCTGTATACACTAGTGAATGGAGCATGCTGAGCCTTGTAGTTCTGCAGCTGATGTCTGCTCTCCTCCATACAGACAGACAGCAGCTACAGAACTACAAGGCTCAGCATACTCCATCCAGAGGCTCAGAATACTCCATCCAGGACTGTATGCAGGAGTTTTTTGCCCCCCCAAAAAATTATGTGGGCTTCGCCATGTTTTTGTATGCTAGCCAGGTACAGCAGGCAGTTACGGGCTGCCCCCAGCTGCCTATTTGTACCCGGCTGGGAACCAAAAATATAGGGAAGCCCTTTTTTTTAATTATTTAATGAATTTCATATGAAATAATTAAAAAAACAATGACGTGGGCTTCGCCCAATTTTTGTGTCCAGCCAGGTACAACTAGGCAGCTGGGGATTGGAATCCACAGCGCAGGGTGCCCAAGCTTTCTGGGCACCCTTGCTGCGAATTACAGTCCGCAGCCACCCCAGAAAATGGCGCTTTAATAGAAGCGCCATCTTCTGGCGCTGTATCGAACTCTTTCAGCTACCCTAGTGACGGGTGGCTCGCTGGATAATAATGGGGTTAGGGCTAGCTGTATATTATCAACTGGCCCTAAGCCCGAAATTCATGGTGTCATGCCAATATTAGACATGGCTACCATGAATTTCTAGTACAGATAAAAAAAAACACAACACAGAAAAATATTTTTATTAGAAATAAAACACAACACAATTAGTGACTCCACCTTTATTGAAATAAAGAACCCCCCTCTGCAGTAATCCTGGGTCAAGGGTCATGCGCCGTCCAATCCGGATCCAATATCATGTGATCGGTTTGCTGGAAGGCAAAGCGATCAGATGATGTGTCAGGCTCAAGGGCCTGAATCACATGACACAGCAGCTGACTGTATAAACGGCTTTTATACAATCAGCTGATGCATCAGTGCAAAAAAAAAACTACACACTTCTGTGCAGACTCCTGTCTGACAGCAGCAGCTGATAGTTTAGCAGGGCAGGCGGTAAAAAGCCGGCATCACCGCTCGACTTTTAGTGTCAGCTGATGCCATCAGGTGACCGCATCAGCTGATCATCGCCAGGTCTGAGAGAGAGAAAAGAGAGAGAAAAGACAGAGAAAAGAGAAGAGAGAGAGGGAGAGAGAAAAGAGAATAGAGAGGGAGAGAGAGAGAAGAGAGAGAGAAGAGAGAGAGAAGAGGAGAGAAGAGATAGAAGAAAAGAGAAAGAGAGAGAAAGAGGGAGAGAAATATAGAGAGAGAAAGAGAGAGAACAAGAGAGAGAGAACATGAGAGAGAAAAGAGAAGAGAGAGAGGAGGAGAGAAAAGAGAGAGAAAAGAGAGAGAAAAGAGAAAAGAGAGGGAAAGAAGAGAGAGAAGAGGAGAGAAGAGAGAGAGAAGAGGAGAGAAGAGAAAGAGGAGAGAGAAGAGAGAGGGAGAGAGAGAGAGAAGAGAGAGGGGAGGAGAGAAAAAGAGAGAGAAAGAGAGAGGAGAGCGAGAACAAGAGAGAGAGAACAAGAGAGAGAAAGAGAGAGGAAAGAGAGAAAGAGAGAAAAAGAGAGAGAAAGAGAGAAAGAGAAAAAGCAAGAGAGAGAGAACAAGAGAGAGAGAGAGAGCAAGAGAGAGAAAACAAGAGAGAGAAAGAGAGAGAAGAGAGAGAGGAGAGAAGAGAGAGAGAAAGAGAGAGAACAAGAGAGAGAAGAGAGAGAGAGGAGAGAGAAGAGAGAGAGGAGAGAGAGAGGAGAGAGCAATGCAGCCTCATTCCGTGAACTGCTCCGATTTTAGAGGTGTGGCCCGCGGCTCACAGCTGATGTCCGGCTCCTCCCTTCAGTGCATCATTAAATTAAATTAAATTATAATTATAACTAAATAATAATTTAAATTCTTTACCAGGACGGCCGGGACTTGAACTTGTGAAGTAATGCTCCCTAGGCAGTAGCTCTAACCATTGAGCCACTGCTTCTAATGAGAAACATAGGAAGATTTGGTTATCTTGACCTCTGCATTGCAGAGTGAAGTCTCCAGTGACAGCGCGGCTCACTTCAGGTGCTGCGTGTAGAGGACACAGAGCGCTCGTGTTCTACGGGGCTCCCTGTTATCTTCATGTAGCAGAGCTGACAGTGTTGTGTGGATTACTTCTGACCTGGATTGTTGTTTGGGGATTAATAAAGAGGTAAATTAGGGGTTTTTTTGTCTTTTATTCCAAATAAAGGATTTTTCGCTGTGTGTGTTTCTTTACTTTCACTTACAGGTTAATCATGGAAGGTGTCTCGAGGAGACGCTTGTCATGATTAACCCCGTTATTACCTCGATTTCCACCGCACCAGGGCAATTTGGGATGAGCTGGGTAGAGTCCCGGGACTGCCGCATCTAATGGATGCGGCAACTTCGAGCGGCTGTTGGGTGATATTGCTAGGGTGGTCGGCTCCCAATAACGTGGAGCTCTCCATCCTGACAATACCAGCCTCCAACCGTGTGGCTTTATCCTGGCTGGTATCAAAATTGGGGGGAACCGCATTTTTTTTAACTATTTATTTATTTATTTTACTGCACGATATAGACCCGCCCACCAGCAGCTGTGATTAGTTGCAGTGAGACAGCTGTCACTCATCGTGGGGGCATGTCTGACTGCAACCAATCATGGGCGCCGGTGGGCGGGGAAGGCACAGAATACCTGATTGAGTTCGAGTTCGACAAACGACTCGAACACTCCCCAAAATCACTCGAACATGAAATTGGCGAACCTCAAACATCGCTCAACTCTAGTCTGGACTTCCACCCATTCAGCAGTCCCGGGAGCCGGCTCCTCAATCATCGGGTTGCCGGACTGGGCAGACATCCTCTCGAGATAGTGTCCAGGAACAGAAGATGGCAGAGTCCTGGTGTTTCTGCCTCTTATCTCCTCGGATCACATGCCGCAATTCTCGCCCGGCCCCCTGGTTCTTCGGGAGCAGTCTCTAGACGTGGCTTGCTAGTTTCGTTTTCGGCCTCCGGGTCTTCCTTCCGGCCGTGTTCCCAGGGGTCGGGGCTTCAACTTCGTGCCCTTTCTCGGGCAAGAAGACGCTGGGTTGTTGTTTTTCACGCCTAAAAATGGCGGCAAAAATGGCAATTTTTCAAAATTGTGCAGCAGAGCACCGCTGACTGTCCAGAACAAGGTGCACTTCCACCAGGTAAGTGGATGGGTAAGTATCCTGTTTGTGACACCAAGTGTCGAGGTGTGCCGCCCCCACGCCAGCAGCTGGTGTTCCTCAGATCCGGATCTGTGGTATGGCTCGAGGGACTCTACCGGACCTGGGGGTCGTGCAGTCACTTCGAATAAATGGGGACGTATTTGTACGGGTGTTATTGAAAACTGTCTGTGACGCCACCCACAGTGTGTGGTGAGGTGTAGCACCACCGCTGCCACTGTGAGACTCCCGGGGCGATGGGCTAGCAGCTGGATGTCAACCCCTCCGTGGGCAGGGATGGATGCCCCGGGGCCCAATGTCTCTGTGCAGGGGATGGTAACGGCAGGGGCCGGCGCACCCGGTCAGGCCGGGGATATTACTCACGGTTGAACAAATCACACAAGTCCTTTGGTAAACCAAGGTTATGTGGCCGGCTGCCGCGGCCGGGGGTGTATTTCTGGTCCCACACCCGGGCCGGTGGTCAATGCCCCTTTCCTCTGCACTCAGTGTTTTCTGTGATGGACTTCCCGGTGTGTAACGCAGGAGTCCGATCCCGGTCCTTTGGTTGGGAGCCGTGCCCGTCAGACGCTGACCCGTGGGATCTACCGGGCCCTAGCGGATGCCCTATCTTTCTCGGTGGGTGGTTGTCTACTCTTCGGGACTTAGGTTGGGACAGGACCTAAAATCCTGCCCTCAATTGGTTAATTAACTAGGCCGTTGGTGCCGGTCCTGGCTTCAGGATCCAAGTACCCCCTTTTGTGCATGGTTTCCGGGTCAGTTCTCAGGTGTCAGTACCAGCAGGCTACAACCCTGCCCCAGTCCACCTCAGATCTCCGGCAGCTGTCTTCCCGTCTCCTGCTGGCACTGACCACTGTCTGCCACCTAGCCAGCACGCCGGGGCTCCAACCCTGACGTCTGTCAACTTGAACTCTCTACTACTCCACTCCTCTCCTCAACTCGACTTAGACTGAACTTAGACTGACTGTTTTCCTGCCCCGGGCTCTCCAGACCCCTAGGATGGCGTTCTCCTTCAGCCTAGTCCCGCCCACTGGTGTGTCTGTCCTTCCCTGAGAGGGGTGACTAGGATTTTGTCGGCTGGTTTAACCCTGTGTGGGAGAGGTGTTATGCGGGGGCGTAAACTGTGTGACCACCTGGTTTTGCCAGGGCGTCACATAAACAAATTCAGGTGAAGAGGATCTGTTTTGATGAATTTGTCAATTCACTACAAAATAATGCTTGATAGTTTTCATGTGAAACTATGTTGATAGCGGGAAACCAGGACCCCTAAGATGACTCTCAGAGGGCCCTGTGCTATCCCTATTCTCAGAGATACCCCTAATGGTGGGGATGTCTGAATCTCCTTCCTGGCCCTGCTCCTGACCAGCCCTGATTTTATATTCTCTCCCCAAGGGGTGATCGTAAAAGAGTGTGACACAACCCACTAAAATAGACAAACTGGGAAAACAAAACTCGGACACACAGCATGCACACAGAGGTTGGGAGGAAAATAAGAGCAGGGGGAACCAACAAGGCAACAGGTAATTCCAAAACAACACCAAGCATAAAGCAACACTTTCTCCAGCAAATCTGGGACACCACAGCACACAAATGAACATAGCAAAAACTATAGTTGGAGGGGGTGGAAGATTTTCTCCTACCTAAGTATGAGAGGAGCAGATGTGATAGGCTTCCTTGCAAAATGTGGTCTCAGAAGCCTAACAAGCAGGTTCGCAGAGGTTAACTCTCGTTAGCCTTTATATGACTGAGCACACAGCTAGTTGATGCCAATGTCTGCCTGTGTAGATCAGGAACACCAGAGAACCCATTGGGTGGAGTGTCAGAATCTGCAATGTGAACAGCATCTGATGCCGCCATCACAGTCGGGACGTTTTGTGTAAAATTCCATGTGACAATTGTTGTGTGGCTTTACATTTAGTAGAACTGAAGATAAATCTATCATAATCATAGTACAATGCATCGAAAAAATGGAAAGGCAATTTTCAGGAGAGTCATGTACTATTGCTGGTTCATGTTTTCGCAACGTACCATCCTGGAGAGGGGTTTTATTATACCCTGGTTGTTCCCACCTCACTTGTTTGATGCTTCTCTAATTCACTATAGAGAAAGCCCAGTGGAGGTTCACGTAACCCATAGAAAAAGGGCTATAAGGCACTTTGTCTGCTTTGCACAGGCAAGTGGTGAAGCTAAGCTATCAGATACATAGGGCTGAAATACAAAGCACAGATGTAGCATCAATTTCATTGTTACTTTGGCTCATATGTTTATGGACACATAGAACTGAATGACACCTGATCACGTAAGATTTTATTTTCTTTGTACTGTACTGTGAAATACAGAGCAGCGCTCAGTCCAATGGAACTCAGCTCTGCTCAATAAAATAAACTTTGTGTTGTGTTATACGTATGCATTGTTCTTGGAATGTCCAGATTGTTTAACCTACCAGACCATATCTAGATTATTTCATCATCCATATGGTCTTGGTTTTCTATAGATAATCCATTATTGCAGTTTCCTTTGGTTGCATTCATCTTTAATAGAGTTGAGCGCGGTTCGTGGTTCGTGGTTCTCCAGTTCTAGGCTCGAGTGATTTTGGGGCATGTTCTAGATCGAACTAGAACTCGAGCTTTTTGCAAAAGCTCGATAGTTCTAGAAACGTTCGAGAACGGTTCTAGCAGCAAAAAAACAGCTAAATCCTAGCTTGGTTTCTGCTGTAATAGTGTAAGTCACTCTGTGAATCAAACTATTATCACATTTCAGTGTATAGTGTGCGTGAACAGCGCCTTCAGATCACTGCTGTTTCTATAATGGCGATCGCCATTTTTTTTTTTTTTTTCTTGTCTTCCTTCCCTAAGCGCGCGCGTCTTGTGGGGCGGGCCAGCATGTCAGCCAATCACAGACACACACACACCTAAGTGGACTTTGAGCCAGAGAAGCAACGGCATGTGTGATAGGATCTGCATGTCACATGTCCCTGCATTATAAAACCGGACATTTTCTTCACGAACGCCATTATCTGCCTTCTGCGTCTTTGGTGTCAGACATCAGTGTCGCAGCTCCGTCCTCCTGAGTCCTATAGCCGATACAGCTGTATGCGCTGCATACACAGCGTTAGACAGCTTAGGGAGAGCACATTCTAGCAGTCCTTTTAAGGGCTCAAAGCGGCAGGGTCAGAGAGCCATAGGTGACAGGTCCTGCAAACAGCAACAGCGTCTGTGTAGCCCAGGTCAGGGATTTCCTCCCTGCATTTCACCATACCTCCCAACTTTTAAAGAAGGAAAAGAGGGACAAAGTTTGCGGCGCGCATAGCGCGCCGCGGCAAATTTTTAGGCCACGCCCCCTAACCACACCCATTTCACAGTCACGCCCATATCCACTCCCCATCCACACCCATTCAGCACAAACACGCAGGCAGCCGGCGGGCCTCCAGCACGGACACGCAGGCAGCCAGCGGGCCTCCAGCACGGACACGCAGGCAGCCGGCGGGCCTCCAGCACGGACACGCAGGCAGCCGGCGGGCCTCCAGCACGGACACGCAGGCAGCCACAGTGAGGCGGCCGGTCGCCTTCACAGACAGGCGGCCGGCCGCCTTCACAGACAGGCGGCGGGCCGCCCGCACAGAGAGGCGGCCAGCCGCCCGCAGAGAGAGGCGGCAGGGGGGCGCCCGCACAATGAGGCGGCAGGGGGGCGCCCGCACAGACAGGCGGCAGGGGGGCGCCCGCACAGACAGGCGGCAGGGGGGCGCCCGCACAGACAGGCGGCAGGGGGGCGCCCGCACAGACAGGCGGCAGGGGGGCGCCCGCACAGACAGGCGGCAGGGGGGCGCCCGCACAGACAGGCGGCGGGGGGGCGCCCGCACAGACAGGCGGCAGGGGGGCGCCCGCACAGACAGGCGGCAGGGGGGCGCCCGCACAGACAGGCGGCAGGGGGGCGCCGGCACAGACAGGCGGCAGGGGGGCGCCCGCACAGACAGGCGGCAGGGGGTGAGGGGGGAGGGAGGGAAATCAGCGCTGGGGAGATTAGTTTACTGTACCAGCAGCAGCACAGGCAGCGCTCCTCTCTATGCCACGTCTACTAGGATGGTAGGAGGGAAAAGCAGGGAGGCGGAGAGAGAGTGGGTGGGCGGAGCCCGGGAGCCGGCCGTCCCGCCCGTGGCAACGGGACAAACAACGTAAAGCGTGAAAGTCCCGCTGTATCCGGGACGGTTGGGAGGTATGCAGCATGTTAGAATGTGTACATAAGATCCCGCTGGTGGTGGCCGCAGCTTATAGGCCCCAAATCTGGTGACAGGTTCCCTTTAAAGTGAACCTGTCAGGTGCAATATGCACTCAGAGCCAGGAGCAGTTCTGGGTGTATATTGCTAATCCCTGCCTAACCGTCCCTGTATACACTAGCATAGATAAAGAGATCAAGAACAAATATTTTTAAAGATCTTATATCTTATGCTAATGAGCGCGGGGACTAGTCCGAAGGGCGTTACTTCACTTGGCTAGTCGGCTCACATAGCATGTTAGCATGTTATTACGCCCCTGTGTGAGTACTAACACGCTATGTGAGCCGACCTGCCAAGTGAAGTAACGCCCTTGGGACTAGTCCCCGCGCTAATTAGCATAAGATATAAGCTCTTTAAAAATACTTTTTCTATAGATGCCTTTATCTATGCTAGTGTATACAGGGACAGTTAGGGAGGGATTAGCAATATACACCCAGAACTGCTCCTGGCTCTGAGTGCAGATTGCACCTGATAGGTTCCCTTTAAAGGGAAACTGTCACCAGAAATTTAGCAAAAAAAATAAAAGATTCCCCCTCTGCAGCTCCTGGGATGAATTCTGGAAAGGTTCCTGTTGCTATTGTGCCCCCTTTGAGACCTAAAATAATACTTTATGAAGTCTTACCTTTTTGTATGCAAATCTGTTTTTATGGTCACGGGGGCGGGCTGCCTGGCGTCCGTTATTCCCCCTCCTGCCGCTGTACGCCGTCCCCCATAGCTCATTTCCATACATGAGGACGCCTTCCTCATGTAACTGTCCTCCTGAAGTTTTGTGCATGCCCAGTGCCACTCTCGCGGGAGTAAGCACTGTGCAAAGTGTGAACGCTTTTGAGGTGATTGCGCAGGCGTGAGATTATGGGCGGCGCTGTGATTGTCATCAGCAGCGTCATCCAAGTACCTGCCCATAATCTCGTGCCCGCGCTTCTCACTCTGCCTCCACCGTTATGTGCAAGCACTGGCCATATGAACCACGTTACCTATTACCATGGGCGCGAGATTATGGGCGGCGCTGTGATTGTCATCAGCAAAGTCATCCAAGTACCCGCCCATAATCTCGTGCAAGCGGTAATAGGTAACATGGTTCATATGGCCAGCACTTGCGCATAACGGTGGAGTCAGAGGGAAAAGTGCGGGCACGAGATTATGGGCGGGTACTTGGTTAACGCTGCTGATGACAATCACAGCGCCGCCCATAATCTCGTGCCTGCGCAATCACCTGAAAAAGCGTTCACATGCGCAAAACTTCGGGAGGACAGTTACATGAGGAAGGCGTCCTTGTGTATGTAAATGAGCAATGGGGGACTGCGTAAAGCGGCAGGAGGGGGAATAACGGACACCAGACAGCCCGCCCCCGTGACCATAAAAACACATTTGCATACAAAAAGGTAAGACTTCATAAAGTATTTTTGTAGGTCTCAAAGGGGGCACAATAACAACAGGAACCTTTCTAGAAGCAGCCCAGGAGCTGCAGAGGGGAATCTATTACTTTCATTGTGAAATTTCTGCTGACATGTTCCCTTTAACTGGTAGGGGAGCCAGGATAAAGCAGAGCTGAAGCTGTTGGGAAGCTAGGACCCAGCAGCTCTGCTCCACAGGCAGGAGACCACTGATCGGTAAGCTAATAGAAGCCTGCAGATGTCACTCTGCATAGGTTATTGCCACTGCTATCTGCAGGAGAGAGAAGTGCTGATTGCACGGTCTCCTCAGCGTCCTGACTCCCCGCGTGTCTGCAGCAGTGAGAAGCCGCACACGGGGAATCAGAGAACAGCTGCAGGGAAACGCAGGCTCCGGGACTGGGGGGGTCGGCTCTGGGGGAGGGGGGGGGGGGCTCTGGTGCAGGGGGGGGCTCTGGTGCAGGGGGGTCGCTCTGCTGCAGGGGGTGATTCATACCTCAGCAGCAGTCACAGGAGTAGGTGCGCGCTCGGCTCTGTAATGAATAGTAGAAGGGAGAAACAGCGAGGCGGGGCTACAGTGGGTGGGTGGAGCCGGGACAAACAGCCTCACGGGCGGGACCCGGGATCAAAGGCTCAGAAGAGGGACTGTCCCGCTGTATCCGGGACGGTTGGGAGGTATGATTTCACCATTAGGAGGGAATAGAAAGGCAGGCTTCCATTCCTCTACCCAGAGCACCACAATCCTGCCACTGTACCCTCTTGTCCTCTGCACACTCCAACTCATTCTAAGTAAGCCATTATACTAGCAAACACTCAGTGTACCTAGTGGCATCCTATACGTGGCTATTGGACTTTGCTATAGTCCCACTAGTGCAAAGACATTTGCAGAGCACGTCTGCCTGCATTGCACACTACAACTTTTTTAAACTAAGCAATTTTACTAGCAAACACTCAGTGTACCTAGTGGAATCCTATACGTGGCTATTGGACTTTGCTATAGTCCCACTAGTGCAAAGACATTTGCAGAGCACGTCTGCCTGCATTGCACACTACAACTTTTTTAAACTAAGCAATTTTACTAGCAAACACTCAGTGTACCTAGTGGCATCCTATACGTGGCTATTGGACTTTGCTATAGTCCCACTAGTGCAAAGACATTTGCAGAGCACGTCTGCCTGCATTGCACACTACAACTTTTTTAAACTAAGCAATTTTACTAGCAAACACTCAGTGTACCTAGTGGCATCCTATACGTGGCTATTGGACTTTGCTATAGTCCCACTAGTGCCAAGACATTTGCAGAGCGCATCTGCCTGCGTTGCACACTCCAACTAATTATAACGAAGCCATTATACTAGCAAACACTCAGTGTACCTAGTGGCATCCTATACGTGGCTATTGGACTTTGCTATAGTCCCACTAGTGCAAAGACATTAGCAGAGCGCATCTGCCTGCATTGCACACTCCAAGTTTTTTAAACTAAGCAATTTTACTAGCAAACACTCAGTGTACCTAGTGGCATCCTATACGTGGCTATTGGACTTTGCTATAGTCCCACTAGTGCAAAGACATTTGCAGAGCACGTCTGCCTGCATTGCACACTACAACTTTTTTAAACTAAGCAATTTTACTAGCAAACACTCAGTGTACCTAGTGGCATCCTATACGTGGCTATTGGACTTTGCTATAGTCCCACTAGTGCAAAGACATTTGCAGAGCACGTCTGCCTGCATTGCACACTACAACTTTTTTAAACTAATCAATTTTACTAGCAAACACTCAGTGTACCTAGTGGCATCCTAAACGTGGCTATTGGACTTTGCTATAGTCCCACTAGTGCAAAGACATTAGCAGAGCACATCTGCCTGCATTGCACACTCCAAGTTTTTTAAACTAAGCAATTTTACTAGCAAACACTCAGTGTACCTAGTGGCATCCTATACGTGGCTATTGGACTTTGCTATAGTCCCACTAGTGCAAAGACATTTGCAGAGCACGTCTGCCTGCATTGCACACTACAACTTTTTTAAACTAAGCAATTTTACTAGCAAACACTCAGTGTACCTAGTGGCATCCTATACGTGGCTATTGGACTTTGCTATAGTCCCACTAGTGCAAAGACATTTGCAGAGCACGTCTGCCTGCATTGCACACTACAACTTTTTTAAACTAAGCAATTTTACTAGCAAACACTCAGTGTACCTAGTGGCATCCTATACGTGGCTATTGGACTTTGCTATAGTCCCACTAGTGCCAAGACATTTGCAGAGCGCATCTGCCTGCGTTGCACACTCCAACTAATTATAACGAAGCCATTATACTAGCAAACACTCAGTGTACCTAGTGGCATCCTATACGTGGCTATTGGACTTTGCTATAGTCCCACTAGTGCAAAGACATTAGCAGAGCGCATCTGCCTGCATTGCACACTCCAAGTTTTTTAAACTAAGCAATTTTACTAGCAAACACTCAGTGTACCTAGTGGCATCCTATACGTGGCTATTGGACTTTGCTATAGTCCCACTAGTGCAAAGACATTTGCAGAGCACGTCTGCCTGCATTGCACACTACAACTTTTTTAAACTAAGCAATTTTACTAGCAAACACTCAGTGTACCTAGTGGCATCCTATACGTGGCTATTGGACTTTGCTATAGTCCCACTAGTGCAAAGACATTTGCAGAGCACGTCTGCCTGCATTGCACACTACAACTTTTTTAAACTAATCAATTTTACTAGCAAACACTCAGTGTACCTAGTGGCATCCTAAACGTGGCTATTGGACTTTGCTATAGTCCCACTAGTGCAAAGACATTAGCAGAGCACATCTGCCTGCATTGCACACTCCAAGTTTTTTAAACTAAGCAATTTTACTAGCAAACACTCAGTGTACCTAGTGGCATCCTATACGTGGCTATTGGACTTTGCTATAGTCCCACTAGTGCAAAGACATTTGCAGAGCACGTCTGCCTGCATTGCACACTACAACTTTTTTAAACTAAGCAATTTTACTAGCAAACACTCAGTGTACCTAGTGGCATCCTATACGTGGCTATTGGACTTTGCTATAGTCCCACTAGTGCAAAGACATTTGCAGAGCACGTCTGCCTGCATTGCACACTACAACTTTTTTAAACTAAGCAATTTTACTAGCAAACACTCAGTGTACCTAGTGGCATCCTATACGTGGCTATTGGACTTTGCTATAGTCCCACTAGTGCCAAGACATTTGCAGAGCGCATCTGCCTGCGTTGCACACTCCAACTAATTATAACGAAGCCATTATACTAGCAAACACTCAGTGTACCTAGTGGCATCCTATACGTGGCTATTGGACTTTGCTATAGTCCCACTAGTGCAAAGACATTAGCAGAGCGCATCTGCCTGCATTGCACACTCCAAGTTTTTTAAACTAAGCAATTTTACTAGCAAACACTCAGTGTACCTAGTGGCATCCTATACGTGGCTATTGGACTTTGCTATAGTCCCACTAGTGCAAAGACATTTGCAGAGCACGTCTGCCTGCATTGCACACTACAACTTTTTTAAACTAAGCAATTTTACTAGCAAACACTCAGTGTACCTAGTGGCATCCTATACGTGGCTATTGGACTTTGCTATAGTCCCACTAGTGCAAAGACATTTGCAGAGCACGTCTGCCTGCATTGCACACTACAACTTTTTTAAACTAATCAATTTTACTAGCAAACACTCAGTGTACCTAGTGGCATCCTAAACGTGGCTATTGGACTTTGCTATAGTCCCACTAGTGCAAAGACATTAGCAGAGCACATCTGCCTGCATTGCACACTCCAAGTTTTTTAAACTAAGCAATTTTACTAGCAAACACTCAGTGTACCTAGTGGCATCCTATACGTGGCTATTGGACTTTGCTATAGTCCCACTAGTGCAAAGACATTTGCAGAGCACGTCTGCCTGCATTGCACACTACAACTTTTTTAAACTAAGCAATTTTACTAGCAAACACTCAGTGTACCTAGTGGCATCCTATACGTGGCTATTGGACTTTGCTATAGTCCCACTAGTGCAAAGACATTTGCAGAGCACGTCTGCCTGCATTGCACACTACAACTTTTTTAAACTAAGCAATTTTACTAGCAAACACTCAGTGTACCTAGTGGCATCCTATACGTGGCTATTGGACTTTGCTATAGTCCCACTAGTGCCAAGACATTTGCAGAGCGCATCTGCCTGCGTTGCACACTCCAACTAATTATAACGAAGCCATTATACTAGCAAACACTCAGTGTACCTAGTGGCATCCTATACGTGGCTATTGGACTTTTGTCAATTCACAGTATTGGAACGTTATTTGCATGACATCTGCCTGCATTGCACACTCTAACTTTTTTAAACTCAGCCATTATACTAGCAAACACTCACTGTACCTAGTTGTATCCTAAACGTGGCTATTGTACTTTTGTCAATTCACAGTATTGGAACGTTATTTGCAGGACATCTGCCTGCATTGCACACTCAAACTTTTTTAAACTCAGCCATTATACTAGCAAACACTCACTGTACCTAGTTGTATCCTAAACGTGGCTATTGTACTTTTGTCAATTCACAGTATTGGAACGTTATTTGCAGGACATCTGCCTGCCTTGCACACTCAAACTTTTTTAAACTCAGCCATTATACTAGCAAACACTCACTGTACCTAGTTGTATCCTAAACGTGGCTATTGTACTTTTGTCAATTCACAGTATTGGAACGTTATTTGCAGGACGTCTGCCTGCATTGCACACTCAAACTTTTTTAAACTCAGCCATTATACTAGCAAACACTCACTGTACCTAGTTGTATCCTAAACGTGGCTATTGTACTTTTGTCAATTCACAGTATTGGAACGTTATTTGCAGCACGTCTGCCTGCATTGCACACTCAAACTTTTTTAAACTCAGCCATTATACTAGCAAACACTCACTGTACCTAGTTGTATCCTAAACGTGGCTATTGTACTTTTGTCAATTCACAGTATTGGAACGTTATTTGCAGGACATCTGCCTGCATTGCACACTCAAACTTTTTTAAACTCAGCCATTATACTAGCAAACACTCACTGTACCTAGTTGTATCCTAAACGTGGCTATTGTACTTTTGTCAATTCACAGTATTGGAACGTTATTTGCAGGACATCTGCCTGCCTTGCACACTCAAACTTTTTTAAACTCAGCCATTATACTAGCAAACACTCACTGTACCTAGTTGTATCCTAAACGTGGCTATTGTACTTTTGTCAATTCACAGTATTGGAACGTTATTTGCAGGACATCTGCCTGCATTGCACACTCAAACTTTTTTAAACTCAGCCATTATACTAGCAAACACTCACTGTACCTAGTTGTATCCTAAACGTGGCTATTGTACTTTTGTCAATTCACACTACTGCAAATCTATGTGCAGCACCTCTGCATGACAACCTCGTGCTCTGTTTTTAATAAGCTATAATGATAGCACAAAATACTGCCATTTTGTGGCATCATAGAACTGGCTGTTGTATTCCATTAGTGCCCCACTGGTGACAAGCTATTTCTAGCACCTCTACATCACACCCTCATGCACATTTTGCTACGCTAATGTTATAGCAAACTCATGGAATTCATTACTGCATTTCATAATTCGGAGGGATAGACAGTCAGGCTTCCTTTAGCTTTTCCTTCTGTTCATAGACAGCATCTCCAAGACAAATTTCCCCTCCACGTCTAAGTGTGGAGAGGCAGCTAGTGCGCATGCGTGTGCCGATGTACCCCAGCTGCAGCATAATTACAGTGTTTCGCCTAGTGAGTATGCTCAGCCTGACTGTGCCATTCCTGACGCTAAGTTTTCATTTCGGGATACAGCGCATGCTCCCACACTAAGTGTGAAAAGCCTCTTTGCACAGGTGCTTGCATTCCGTGCCGGGTATAAGTCCTGTTTTGGGCATAGACACCATGCTAAAGCTGATAGTCTTTTTTCAGAGACTGTATTTCATGCTACTGAGCATGCTCAGGCACTTCCTGCATCAGAGACTAGGTCCGGTAATGAACTCTTTGGACCTGCCCCTGATGTGGGGGTCCCATATAGACCACAGGGCATCAGGTGTCCTCCCAAATGGCTTGCAGAGGCCCACACCTATGACTTGTCACCGCATTATTGATGCTCAGACGATGACTGGTGAGGTGTTTGGGTCATGGCAGCCATGAGGTCATCATTGAAGTTGCGTTTCCAAATAGGACGCTAGTTATGCCACTCATGACGTGTCACTCTACTTTTGTCTCCAGGAGGTGCATTGTGGTTCACCCTGGTTTGGGGCGGACCCAGGTTATAAAAGGGGCTGGAGCCAACAAGGAGGTGCGCAGTCTTCTATTATGCTCCGAAAGAGCACACCTCCATGTGTTGAACCCATTGCGGCTTTAGGCCAGAGGTAGGCAGGGATCGGGTGGTGGATGCAGGCCACCACCACAGTTAGTAACGCAGAACGGTTAAGACCAGCTCCTGTCCTAACAGTCCTGCTTGTGCAGCCCAGTGGCATTAACAGGCCTGCTGCTGCTGATGCGCCTGCTGTCCACAGGTGTGGCCCCTACGCACACGGTCAGCGTACTCAATGGCCCCTGTGTTGTTAACAGGGAGTTCCTGGGCTGGGTGGGCATGTGGACCCTGTGACGCTAACAGGGCTCACAGTCTCCAGATCCGAATGGCGTCTAACTCGGTTCAGGCTACTATTAGTTTCAT
Organism: Anomaloglossus baeobatrachus; assembly: GCF_048569485.1. Classification (NCBI taxonomy): domain Eukaryota; kingdom Metazoa; phylum Chordata; class Amphibia; order Anura; family Aromobatidae; genus Anomaloglossus; species Anomaloglossus baeobatrachus. Next base: position 115,700,569 of record NC_134356.1, on the reverse strand, counting down.
AGCCACACAGCTCTGTATCCTCCACCAAACCTTCAAGTTGCCAACCTCTCCTTTTCCAACTGGGAGCACGGTGGACACTGACTGCTGATGGGGATATATACCTTTCTCTTTCTTTTCTTATTAATTTTCGTTATATAGCGGTCACAGATTATATACCACTTTATCCAAATCTGCCAGTCCCACTGTAACAGATGTTGTTTCTTCAGCAAATGTTACAGTTGCTTAACCACCAAATCCACGGACCAAAACTTTTTTCCCCTTTCCAACACACCTGTTCCCCTTTCCAACAGCATCTGTCCTTTTTCAACTCATTTTGGGATATGACCAAAAGTGCAACTGTGCAGGGACACCGTACTCAACGCCATCTCAGCACAGCAGCCATCCCTCGGTCCCTCCGATGTGGACAAGTAAAAGACCATTTCCTCCTATCCATGACAAAGCGTTGAGATTCACTCTGTGCAGCACTGGTGTTTAGTGGACAAGTAGATCTAAGATTGCGTACCACATTCTGCAGATACTCCTGTATACGTGCGTCTATTTCTATGGCAGGAATTAGTTCGCCAAATTTTGTCTTGTACCGGGGATCTAACAGTGTGGCAACCCAGTATTCAGGATTAGTTCAAATTCATACAATCCGAGGGTCATGTAGGTAGTGCAGCAAGAAGGCGCTCATGTGTCTTGTGCATCCAGGAGGACCAAGTCCTTGGTGTGTTGGTGGCAGAGAGGTGAGAATCGTGCATCCTTCCTCTGCCCTCTCCCCCCAACCTCGCACAACCGAAATGTGAGCAAGCTCTCACTCATCTGCTGAGTCTTCCATGCCCATCGCCAGTTCGTCCTCCATTTCTTCATGGGCTCCTGCACTTTCATCAACACTTTTTGCTGATACTATGCGCCCTTGTTAATCCCTCTCCCTCACCATGACTGCCGCATAGGTGCCGCTGACCATCTGGACCTCGTAGATCTTGTTATCCCTTCCGCATATGACTCCTCCTGTACTTCCTCCCCTTCCTCTTGTCCCAACACCTGACTCCGAATAATAATTACAGTGTGCTCCATCATGTAGATGACCAGAATTGTCACGCTGAGAATGACATTGCCAGTGCTAAACATCTTCGTCGACATTTCAAAACTGTGTAGCAGGGTGCATAGGTCCTTGATCTGACACCACTCCAGCAGCGTGATCTGCACCACCTCTGGATCAAGTTATCCCAGGCTATATGTCTTACCGTATTTCAGCAGGGCTCTGCGGTGCTGCCACACACGCTGCAACATGTGCAGATTCCAATTCCTGCGTGTCGAAACATCGCATTTACGGCGTTTAACTGCCAGACCCTAAGACTTCCGGAGTGATGAAAGTTGTTGAGCTGCTGTGTGCGCACGATGGAAGTGAGCACATAGCGAGCGTGCCCACTGCACAAGGCCATGTAGGCCGTGATGGTGTTTTAAAAATTGCTGGCGAATTCGGTTCAACACGTGAGCCCTAAAAGGCACGTGTGTCACATTGCCCTGAGGATGGCCCGCAGCCAGGTTTGCATCATTGCCGCACACGGCTGTTAAGTCACCAACGGAGTCCGCTCCGTCAATTTGTACTCCGGTCGCCAGGTGACAACGTGTTCCTTTCATGAATAGTGCTGATGATGGGAGAGTAGTCGATGCCAGCGGCGCAGGTGGACGCAGGTTATGCTCACCCACTGGGCTGCATTACCTTGACAGATGCAGAATCTCTGGCTGAATGTAGCTGGTGGGTATCTCACAGATGAAATACCATCATTCAGCTACAACCAATGGGAAGACACCACACCCTTTTTTATGCCCATCCTGTCTGCAGACCACTGCCAGACATAGCTATGAACCTCTGGTTAATTTTACCCCCAGTTCAGTTTTATGATTTTGTGTGCTTGTTACCTGACTACTTTTCCTGCTTGCTGTTTATGTACCTTGTTGGCCGATACGCATTTCACCTCTGCTTGTTTTCTGATTCTTTCCTGGCCGTCCCATTCTGTTCCTGTTCCTCAATTAATGTTTTGACCCTGCCTGACTACTATTCTCTGTAATAGCGGTGTGACTCACATTTCCCATACATTTCAAAGTAAAACTTTGACCGCCTGATGGCATTGAGCTCTGCTGCCAGCATAGTAAGGAGGTGTGTGGTAGTCCTTGTGCGCAGTTGCAAGGAAGGGTGGCCTGACCACACAGGGTTTGCGCCAAGGTAGAGGACCCACACGAGGTTGAAGAGGCAGAAGCAGTGTATTAACTTCTACATACAGAACAAGGATTGAAACAACTCGTGGGGACGGCAAGACTTGTACAGCAGACCCTTCTCCATCTCTCACCATAGTTTGCCAGTGCCCAGTCAGTGACATGTAATGACCCTGTCTATGCTTACTGGTCCAAGTATCTGTGTTGAAATGCACCCTGTCGCACACAGATTTTCTCAAGGAAGTGGTGATGTTGTGTGCGACATGCTGGTGTAGCGCGGGCATGCTTTTCTTGGAGAAGCAGTGGTGATTGGGCATCTGGTACTGGGGCACAGCGACAGACATAAGGTCTGTAAAATCCTGTGTGTCCACTACGCGTAAAGGCAGCATTTCGGTAGCCAACAGCTTACAGAGGGATAGAGTCAACCACTTAGCTTTGTCATGGGTCGCAGTAAGTGGCCTTTTATTTGACCACATCTGAGGGACAGAGATCTGGCTGCTGTCTGTAGACGGTGTTGAGTAGGGTGTCCCTGGAAAAATGCAGGTTTGTGAGAAAAGTGCAGGCGGAGACATGATGTTGCCTTCATCTTGCCTTCAGATCTGTTCATCTTGTATCATTTTTAAAAAACACAGCAAGCAAGGGTTACTCCAAGCGGAGTCTACCTTTTTTCCCCAAATTGGGCACACAGACACCCCATCAGTGGCAGGACTTGTGCCCTAGTTGCAAACAGGATGTTTTGATTTGCATCAAGCACATTCCAAATCCACAAGCATTTACTCTCCCCAGGATGACACAGGGGTAGTAAATTCCTTCTGGATCCATGACTTGTTCATTTTGATGAACGTCAGTCTGTCCACATTGTCACTGGACAGACGCGTGCGCTTATCTGTCAGCACACACCCAGCAGCACTGAAGACACGTTCAGAGACAACGCTGGCAGCTGGACACGACAAAATCTTCAAGGCGTAACTGGAGAGCTCTTGACATTTTTCTAGATTTGAAGCACAAAAGGAGCAAGGCTCCATTTGCAAAGTCATTGCATCGATGTTCATTTGGAGATACTCCTGTATCATCCTCTCCATCCGTTGACTATGTGACACACTTGATGTCTCTGGTGGCCTTGCAAAGGAGGGTCTAAAAAAATTATGAAAAGATTCCATAAAATTGCTGTTACCAGCACCAGATACGGTCCTACTGGTACGGGTAGACTGTTGAAGATGACGAGGCCGTCCCATGTTTGTCAAGTTACAACTGGGAGAATCACTCCCTTCACCTGCACGGTTGTTTGGTGGAAAAGCCGAGCTAAGATCGAGTAACAGCTTCTGCTGATACTCCTGCATACGTGCGTCCCTTTCTATGGGTGGAATTATGTCACAAAATTTGGACTTGTCCCGGGGATCTAATAGTGTGGCAAGCCAGTAGTCATCATCACTTCTAATTTTGACAATACGAGGGTCATGTTGGAGGTAGTGCAACAAGAAGGCACTCATGTGTCTTGCGCAGCCATGCGGACCAAGTCCACGCTGTGTTTGTGGCATAGAGGTGCTAACCGTTCTTTCTTCCTCTGTCATCTCCCCCCAACCTCTTTCAACTTAAATTTGACCAAGGTCCCCCTCATCAGCTGAGTCTTCCATGTCCATGGACAGTTCGTCCTCCATATCTTCATGTCCTCCTGCACCTTCCTCAACATCTCGCCTGCTACCATGCGCCCTTGTTGATCCCTGTCCCCCATGGTCCCATGCCTGCCGCGTTGGTGATGATGAACGTCTGGACCTTGGTGATGTTGTTGTGTCTTGCGCATATGAATCCTCCTGTAGTTCCTCCCCTTCCTGTTGTCCCACCCCCTGACTCCGAATAGTGTTTAGCGTGTGCTCCAGCATGTAAATGACTGTAATCGTCATGCTGATAATGGCATTGTCAGCGCTAAACATATTCGTCGCCATGTCGAAACTGTGCAGAACGGTGCATAGGTCCGTGATCTGAGATCACTCCATCAGGGTGATCTGCCCCACCTCTGCATCTCGTTGGCCCAGGCTATACGTCATGACGTATTGCACCAGGGCTCTGCGGTGCTGCCACAGTCGCTGTAACATGTGGAGAGTTGAATTCCAGCGTGTCGCCACATCGCATTTCAGGCGATGAACCGGCAGGCCGAAAGACTTCTGGAGCGATGCAAGTCGCTCAGCTGCGGCGCTTGAACGGCGGAAGTGAGCACTGCAGACAGTTTCCGTGCCCTGGTCAGAAGGCCATCTAGGCCGGGATAGTGTGTTAAAAATTGCTGGACAACAAGGTTCAACACGTGAGCCATACAAGGCACGTGTGTCACCTTGCCCAGGCGAAGGGCCGCACCCAGGTTTGCAGCATTGTCGCACACGGCCTTACCAGGCTGCAGGTTGAGTGGAGACAACCATTTATTAAACTCGGACCGCAGAGCTGACCACAACTCCTCAGCTGTGTGACTCTTATTCCCAAGACATGTCAAGCTAAAGACCGCCTGATGCCGTTGCGCTCTGCTGCCAGCATAGTAATGAGGGGTGCGTGATTCCTTCTGCGCAGTGAGAACGCTGGTGGCCTGACCAGGCAGGCTTGGGGCGGAGGTGGAGGACCCAGATGAGGTGGAGGATGCAGAAGCAGTGGCGGAACTTGGACAGACAGAGGATTGACACACAAGTCGTGGGGACGGCAAGACTTGTGCAGCAGACCCTTCACCATCTATCACCATAGTTACCCAGTGCCCAGTCAGCGACATGTAACGTCCCTGTCCATGCTTACTGGTCCAAGTATCGGTGCTGAAATTCACCCGTTCACACACAGAGTTTCTCAAGGAAGCGGTGATATTGTGTGCGACATGCTGGTGTAGCGCGGGCACACCTTTCTTAGAGAAGTAGTGGCGACTAGGCATCTGGTACTGGGGCACAGCGACAGATATAAGGTCTCTAAAATCCTCTGTGTCCACTAGGCGGAAAGGCAGCATTTCTGTAGCCAACAGCTTACAGAGGGATAGAGTCAACCTCTTCGCTTTGTCATGGGTCGAAGGAAGTGGCCTTTTATTTGACCACATCTGAGGGACAGAGATCTGGCTGCTGTGTGTAGACGGTGTTGAGTAGGGTGTCCCTGGAAAAATGCAGCTTTGGGAGGAAAGTGCAGGCGGAGACATGATGTTGCCTTCATCCAAAGTTGGTGCTATCGATGTCTGAGAGAGCTGTACACACTCACTTGTTTCCCCTTCCAAACCAACTGACGACCTACCAAGCAAACTGCCTGTTGCGGTTACAGTGGTGGAAGTTGTGGGTGGAAAAACAGGTGTGACAGCTGTCCCCACAGTCCTAGAAGATGACGAGCGCGCGGATGCCCTGGAAGGGGCAGGCGGTGGATGGTTGGCTCCACTAGGCCGCATTGCAGCACGGTGAGCTTCCCACCAGGCCATATGATATTTATTCATGTGACGATTCATGGAAGAAGTTGTCAAACTGCTGAGGTTTTGACCTCTACTAAGATAACCATGGCAAATGTTACAGATCACATAATTTGGCCGATCTTTTTTTATGTCAAAAAAGGACCAGGCTAGGCAAGGCTTAGAGGCCATGCGACCTGTTGATCCACCCCGAATAATGCTCAGAGGCAGAGTGGTGGCTGAGGATGCAGTTGTAGACGTGCTACCAGTGCTCCGACTGTGTCCAGGAAGGCGCCAGGTTACTTCGACGTCGGTTGCATCCTCCTCCACCGCCTCTATTGACCTCCTCGAGTGTCTGACTGTGGGTTGACAGTAGGTGGGATCTAGAACTTCATCATCAATTGTTGTGTTTGCACTCCCCTCCCCCTCAGACCGAGTTTCTTCTTGCCCTGACCGAATATTTAAGTTGTCATCCCAATCGGGTATCTGCGTCTCATCTTCATCAGTATGTTCCTCATTGCCTATAACCACAGTTGTTGGAAAGGCAGCATTTTGGTAGCCAACAGTTTGCATTTTATGAAAGTCAACCTCCAAGCCATGTCATGCCCTTCTAAAAGCATGTATAACACAGCGAGGGGACTCCAACCACAGTCTCCCTCGTTGCCACTCACTGGGCCACACACACCCCACTTGACTGGCATCGGTTGAGCCCCCTTTTGAAAAAGAAAAAGATGCTTTGCATGAAGCACTCTCAAAAATACGCGTGCCTTTCCCGTCCCCTGGCTGACCCCGGGGAAGAAAAGTCCTCTGAGAGCCATGACTTGTTCATCTTGGTTCTTTTAGAAACACAGCGAGGGGACTCCAACCACAGTCTCCCTCGTTGCCACTCACTGGGCCACACACACCCCACTTGACTGGCATCGGTTGAGCCCCCTTTTGAAAAAGAAAAAGATGCTTTGCATGAAGCACTCTCAAAAATACGCGTGCCTTTCCCGTCCCCTGGCTGACCCCGGGGAAGAAAAGTCCTCTGAGAGCCATGACTTGTTCATCTTGGTTCTTTTAGAAACACAGCGAGGGGACTCCAACCACAGTCTCCCTCGTTGCCACTCACTGGGCCACACACACCCCACTTGACTGGCATCGGTTGAGCCCCCTTTTGAAAAAGAAAAAGATGCTTTGCATGAAGCACTCTCAAAAATACGCGTGCCTTTCCCGTCCCCTGGCTGACCCCGGGGAAGAAAAGTCCTCTGAGAGCCATGACTTGTTCATCTTGGTTCTTTTAGAAACACAGCGAGGGGACTCCAACCACAGTCTCCCTCGTTGCCACTCACTGGGCCACACACACCCCACTTGACTGGCATCGGTTGAGCCCCCTTTTGAAAAAGAAAAAGATGCTTTGCATGAAGCACTCTCAAAAATACGCGTGCCTTTCCCGTCCCCTGGCTGACCCCGGGGAAGAAAAGTCCTCTGAGAGCCATGACTTGTTCATCTTGGTTCTTTTAGAAACACAGCGAGGGGACTCCAACCACAGTCTCCCTCGTTGCCACTCACTGGGCCACACACACCCCACTTGACTGGCATCGGTTGAGCCCCCTTTTGAAAAAGAAAAAGATGCTTTGCATGAAGCACTCTCAAAAATACGCGTGCCTTTCCCGTCCCCTGGCTGACCCCGGGGAAGAAAAGTCCTCTGAGAGCCATGACTTGTTCATCTTGGTTTTTTTAGAAACACAGCGAGGGGACTCCAACCACAGTCTCCCTCGTTGCCACTCACTGGGCCACACACACCCCACTTGACTGGCATCGGTTGAGCCCCCTTTTGAAAAAGAAAAAGATGCTTTGCATGAAGCACTCTCAAAAATACGCGTGCCTTTCCCGTCCCCTGGCTGACCCCGGGGAAGAAAAGTCCTCTGAGAGCCATGACTTGTTCATCTTGGTTCTTTTAGAAACACAGCGAGGGGACTCCAACCACAGTCTCCCTCGTTGCCACTCACTGGGCCACACACACCCCACTTGACTGGCATCGGTTGAGCCCCCTTTTGAAAAAGAAAAAGATGCTTTGCATGAAGCACTCTCAAAAATACGCGTGCCTTTCCCGTCCCCTGGCTGACCCCGGGGAAGAAAAGTCCTCTGAGAGCCATGACTTGTTCATCTTGGTTCTTTTAGAAACACAGCGAGGGGACTCCAACCACAGTCTCCCTCGTTGCCACTCACTGGGCCACACACACCCCACTTGACTGGCATCGGTTGAGCCCCCTTTTGAAAAAGAAAAAGATGCTTTGCATGAAGCACTCTCAAAAATACGCGTGCCTTTCCCGTCCCCTGGCTGACCCCGGGGAAGAAAAGTCCTCTGAGAGCCATGACTTGTTCATCTTGGTTTTTTTAGAAACACAGCGAGGGGACTCCAACCACAGTCTCCCTCGTTGCCACTCACTGGGCCACACACACCCCACTTGACTGGCATCGGTTGAGCCCCCTTTTGAAAAAGAAAAAGATGCTTTGCATGAAGCACTCTCAAAAATACGCGTGCCTTTCCCGTCCCCTGGCTGACCCCGGGGAAGAAAAGTCCTCTGAGAGCCATGACTTGTTCATCTTGGTTCTTTTAGAAACACAGCGAGGGGACTCCAACCACAGTCTCCCTCGTTGCCACTCACTGGGCCACACACACCCCACTTGACTGGCATCGGTTGAGCCCCCTTTTGAAAAAGAAAAAGATGCTTTGCATGAAGCACTCTCAAAAATACGCGTGCCTTTCCCGTCCCCTGGCTGACCCCGGGGAAGAAAAGTCCTCTGAGAGCCATGACTTGTTCATCTTGGTTCTTTTAGAAACACAGCGAGGGGACTCCAACCACAGTCTCCCTCGTTGCCACTCACTGGGCCACACACACCCCACTTGACTGGCATCGGTTGAGCCCCCTTTTGAAAAAGAAAAAGATGCTTTGCATGAAGCACTCTCAAAAATACGCGTGCCTTTCCCGTCCCCTGGCTGACCCCGGGGAAGAAAAGTCCTCTGAGAGCCATGACTTGTTCATCTTGGTTCTTTTAGAAACACAGCGAGGGGACTCCAACCACAGTCTCCCTCGTTGCCACTCACTGGGCCACACACACCCCACTTGACTGGCATCGGTTGAGCCCCCTTTTGAAAAAGAAAAAGATGCTTTGCATGAAGCACTCTCAAAAATACGCGTGCCTTTCCCGTCCCCTGGCTGACCCCGGGGAAGAAAAGTCCTCTGAGAGCCATGACTTGTTCATCTTGGTTCTTTTAGAAACACAGCGAGGGGACTCCAACCACAGTCTCCCTCGTTGCCACTCACTGGGCCACACACACCCCACTTGACTGGCATCGGTTGAGCCCCCTTTTGAAAAAGAAAAAGATGCTTTGCATGAAGCACTCTCAAAAATACGCGTGCCTTTCCCGTCCCCTGGCTGACCCCGGGGAAGAAAAGTCCTCTGAGAGCCATGACTTGTTCATCTTGGTTCTTTTAGAAACACAGCGAGGGGACTCCAACCACAGTCTCCCTCGTTGCCACTCACTGGGCCACACACACCCCACTTGACTGGCATCGGTTGAGCCCCCTTTTGAAAAAGAAAAAGATGCTTTGCATGAAGCACTCTCAAAAATACGCGTGCCTTTCCCGTCCCCTGGCTGACCCCGGGGAAGAAAAGTCCTCTGAGAGCCATGACTTGTTCATCTTGGTTCTTTTAGAAACACAGCGAGGGGACTCCAACCACAGTCTCCCTCGTTGCCACTCACTGGGCCACACACACCCCACTTGACTGGCATCGGTTGAGCCCCCTTTTGAAAAAGAAAAAGATGCTTTGCATGAAGCACTCTCAAAAATACGCGTGCCTTTCCCGTCCCCTGGCTGACCCCGGGGAAGAAAAGTCCTCTGAGAGCCATGTCCACATTGTCAGTGGACAGACACGTGTGCTTATCTGCCAGCAGACCCACAGCAGCACTGAAGACAGGTTCCGAGAGAACGCTGGCTGCAGGACACGACAAGATCCCCAAGGCGTACGTGGCGAGCTCAGGCAATTTATCAAGATTGGAAGCCAAGAATGAGCAGGGCTCAAGTTGCACAATAATGGCATGTTTCCTTGCATATACTCATATATCTGTGTGTCCTCCTCTTTTTCCTTGTCCAGCTCTTTTGTTTTCGCATGAGTATATGTCCTTGTCACTTTCCCATGTGTTGTGAGTTGTTTGTGACCTTTTGGACACCTTTGAGGGTGTTTTCTAGGTGTTTTTCTGTGTTTGTGATTGCCTGCCATTGTTTCCTATGCAGTTCGAGGTCGGTTCGTCGAACGTTCGACGAACCGAACTCGAACGGGAGGTCCGTTCGGCGAACCAACCTCGAGCCGAACCGCGACCGGTTCGCTCATCTCTAATCTTTAATACTGTGGTTTTAATCTCCTTGGTGACATTTGTCAGAAACATGCCACTGAGCTACCACCAGTCAATTAGGGTTCCTTGATTGTGTGGTCACATTGTATATTCCCACCTTATCACCCATGAGTGGAGATGAGGGGACCTGTGGATGTTTGGGTTCACTGGGTTTGGTCGGACTTTAAAAATAATCTTGACCCCTGACGCTGAACCCCATATAAGTTAATGGAGATCCAAACTTGTGTGCTGTAAAATGGTTTTAGTAAGAGCTGGGGGGCTGCAAAAGGAAACAAAATGGGGGTAAAATTACTTAAAGGGGTTCTGTCGACATTGCAATTGTCGCGGGCGGAGGAGGGGACGCCGCGTTCTCCCACTGCTCGGGTCCGGCTGGCACCGCGGCCTGCTGCCGCTGCTCGGTGGCTCGAGCGATGGGCCGGATCCCGGGGACTCGAGCGGCGCTCATCGCCCGTGAGTGAAAGGGGTTGTTTGGGTGTGGGAATTGTTTATTGTCCGTGACGCCACCCACGGTTGTGGTGATTTGTTGACACCACCACTGCTCTGTATGGGGATCCCGGGAAGGATGGTATGGAGCAGCCAGTTGTTGTGTTGTCCCTCCGTGGGTAGGGGTTGGTGATCCCGGGGCCCAGTGATGAGGTGGGAGATGCAGGGCTTGGTGGGCGCAGGGACGCAGGGGCAGCGCTGTGCCTGGCGGCACTGTGGTACTCACTCAGCCTGAGACGATGACACAGTTCTCGGTAAAACACACGGCTGGAAAGACGGTTCCCACGGACGGCTGCAGTTGCTTTCCCCAGTAGGTGACGGTGACGGTCCCTCTGTCCTGCACCTATGATGATAATGGTTGCGATGGGTTCCCACCGGTAACCCGCTCCCCGGCTTGGATATGGGCCGGAGGAGCCCTACTTTGCCCGCAGGCGCTGGCGCTGAGAACCTGGTGCCCTGGCGGTGGCGGTGTCTCTCTGTTGCGGTTGGACTGTTGCAGTTGTCGCGGGCGGGGAGGAGGGTGTCAGCACACCGCGCTCACCCCTTCTGCTCGGGTCCGGCAGTTGCTCCTGGTGGCTCGAGCTGCGGGCCGGATCCCGGGGTGTCTCGAGCGACACTCCTCGCCCGTGAGTGAAAGGGGGGGTGTTTGTTGGGATTATAGTTCGTGACGCCACCCACGGTTGTGGTGATGGCACCACCGCTGCTCAGTGTGGGGGTCCCGGGGATGGTGATGGGAGCAGCCAGGTGTTGTGTTGCCTCTCCGTGGGTAGGGGTTGGTGATCCCGGGGCCCGGTGAAGAGATGTGAAGTGTAGGGCCTGGAGGGCGCAGGGACGCGGGGGCAGTGCTGTGCCTTGCGGCACTGTGGTACTCACTCAGCCTGAGACACGGACACAGTTTGTACGGTAAACCAACGGCTGGTAGGACGGTCCCACAGACGGTTGCACCTGCACTCCCGGTAGGTGACGGTGACGTCTCTCTTCCTTGCACCTGTTTGACTGATGGTAGCGGTGGATTCCCTCCGGTTACCCGCTCCCCGACTGCAATCTGGGCCGGAGGAGCTCTACACTTTGCCCGCAGGCGCTGGCCCTGGGGAAACTGGTGCCTTGGCGGTGGCGGTGTCTCCCCGGTAATGGTCGGGCTGTTGCCGTCAATCGGGACTTGGTTGCTGGGGGATCTACGTCCCCTTCACTGACGGATTCGGCAAATTGGGCGACTCCTAGCCTTGCCGGGGTCCGAGAGGCCCCTGCCCTGGTGCTGACTGTCCTTCGGAACACTGCTCCAGACCACCGGGCACACAGCCAACGGGGTCCTTCCAGGAACTTCCAAACGGTCCCCCCTCCGGACAGTCACCGCCGTCGCTGACCTTGCTGTTCTAGCCCTACACACAGCTGGGCTCTCAGGCTTTGCACTCCCTCTGCGCTGTCACCACTTCTTGCTTTCCTCCTTTTTCACTTTCCCTTCCTTCACTTTCACTTCTCTGTTGTTTACTCTAGCCCTTCACTGGACTTCACTCTTCCCCTGCCCGGGGCTATCTGCCTGGTAACTTCCTGCCTCCAGAGTTGTGAGCTCCTTGGTGGGCGGAGCCAACTGCCTGGCCCACCCCCTGGTGTGCATCAACAAACTCTTGGAGGAAGGCAACAAGGGTTTCTGGTTAGCAGGTGTGCCTACCTGGAGTGTGGGGTGTAGTGGTGTTGTTATCTGTGTCCCCTGGCTTGCCCAGGGCGACACATTCCCCCTTAGCAAAATGCAGACCGTCCGCGGGCTGCCGTCCTACACCGGTTTTATTTTTCTGTAAAAAGGGGATAACAGGGTTAAAGAACATGCATACATTTTTAATCAACTCTTCCCAAGACGGGAGGCACATTTTACTTTTAACGTTTCAACGGTGTACGGTCACGGTTTCCGCTCTCTCCCACCCAAGCAACCTGGCCCTGATGCTGCCCCTAAAACCCAGGCAGCACCCCTTGACCCACAGTCCAGCACAAGTCACCCGAGCGGGATCTGTCCTTCCCTCCAGAGGGTGGCCACCGGTTCCTTTGGTGGCTGGGCCCTGGCCTGCTCTGCTCAGGGCCCTCCCTCCAACCTGCCTCTCCGGAGGCGGCATTGCGGAAACGGTAACGGTACCCAACATATTTACAAGCCACTAACGTTTGTGGTTGCCCTGCAGAGTTCACGGGCTTGTCCATGGATAGTTCCCATGCATTTTTAAACTTTAAACGGTCCCCACGGGGACAACGGTGCCGGCTCCTGCCGGTTGCTAATCACACGGTGAATCAGGTGAAAACTCGGTTCAATCAGTGTTTTTCCATTTTTCAAACAAACTTTTAACTTTTTCAAACAAACTTTCAAACAAACAAAGTGCTGGTCCCTACGGGGACGGTGCTGCAGGCCTCCATTGCCCTACTCCGGTCCTGCTGCTGCTTCATCCGAGGGAGGGGGTGCAGAGCTCATCTTGCTCTCCGGGCTGCCCCTCAGCTTTACATCCAGGGCAAACCACCCCCTCTCTCCGCAGTGCCGAGTGTACCGCACCATGTCTCCCGGGATAAGATTGCGGCCAGGATGCTCTTCGGGCAGGTGAGCATGCACATCCCGCCGGGCTACAAACACCTCGGCCTCCAGGCCCGGTTCGTATATGAACCCGTAGCCCCGGCGGATATCAAACCGCCTCACCTGCCCCTCGTAGAACGGGCCCCGGACACTGAAGGTCGCTTGCCGCAAGTTCTCCTTTTCCCGGATGGCTCGGGCTACCAGCTCAGCTTTCCTCCGCTCCCTCTCCGCGATCTCCAGGCCCAGCTTGGTCGGCTCCCTGTCCCAGTATGGCTCCGGCGCACGGGTTGAGCCCCGCGGGACATCCAGCACGTTACCCACTGTCAGGAAGGTGGGCAGCGTATCCCGCGGTGTCATGGCCTTGGGCGCTGCCTTGCAGCGACAACCCGGCGCCACCTCAGCCGAGGTGCGGGGGATGGGCACAGGGGCTTTCCGCAGTTGGGCCTTCGGCTCGGAGCGGGTCACCGGCTCCGGCTCGGGAAACTGCTCGGGGACTGTCTCTGGCGCAATCTTCGGGGCCTTCCATGGCAATGCCTCCGGTTTGCTTCGGGCTCCGGCTACAGGTCGGTCCGCTGGGGCGGACGGGCTGGGTATCGCTACCGGTTGCGGTGGCAGCGGGCCTAGTGGCGGGGTCACGGCCTCCGAGACGGGTGGCGAGGAAGGCAACGGGGGGAGAGGGCTTGGACCGGGTCCCTCAGCCGCAGCGACCGGTCCCTCCGGGACATAGGGGCGTGGGTCACTCACCCTCCCTTCCTCCGCTTCCTCCTCGCGTCTCCGCACGGCTGCCAAAACGTCCGCCATGTCGGTCTCCCACTCCTCCAGGAGGAGCTGCATTTTGACCTGCAGCCTTAGATGGAGCTGCGCGGTCCGGATCTCCACCCACGCTGCGGTTCCCGGTGCGGGGGCCACGGTGTTTCGGGACGGCATCCACATGGTGTCTTTGCTGTTTGCTTCCAGGAACGGTTTTCTGGCAAGGTCCTGGCGTCCCTGCTTTTATAGCGGCGACTACATGCCGCCAGCCGCCATCGCGTCCCCCTTAGCTCTTTCCGGCCCCTCCTCTCTCGGGGCGGGGTTTTGGCCTTCGCGCCTCTACTGCTCGAGAAGACGCTCGAGCGGGAACTTTTCGCGCCAAAGATGGCGGCTTCTGAAATTTTTCTGCCGGATACCTCCGGCGGTAACAAGGCGCACCTCTACCTGACGGCAAAGCGGTAAGATCCTGTTCGTGACGCCAAGTTGTCGCGGGCGGGGAGGAGGGTGTCAGCACACCGCGCTCACCCCTTCTGCTCGGGTCCGGCAGTTGCTCCTGGTGGCTCGAGCTGCGGGCCGGATCCCGGGGTGTCTCGAGCGACACTCCTCGCCCGTGAGTGAAAGGGGGGGTGTTTGTTGGGATTATAGTTCGTGACGCCACCCACGGTTGTGGTGATGGCACCACCGCTGCTCGGTGTGGGGGTCCCGGGGATGGTGATGGGAGCAGCCAGGTGTTGTGTTGCCCCTCCGTGGGTAGGGGTTGGTGATCCCGGGGCCCGGTGAAGAGATGTGAAGTGTAGGGCCTGGAGGGCGCAGGGACGCGGGGGCAGCGCTGTGCCTTGCGGCACTGTGGTACTCACTCAGCCTGAGACACGGACACAGTTTGTACGGTAAACCAACGGCTGGTAGGACGGTCCCACAGACGGTTGCACCTGCACTCCCGGTAGGTGACGGTGACGTCTCTCTTCCTTGCACCTGTTTGACTGATGGTAGCGGTGGATTCCCTCCGGTTACCCGCTCCCCGACTGCAATCTGGGCCGGAGGAGCTCTACACTTTGCCCGCAGGCGCTGGCCCTGGGGAAACTGGTGCCTTGGCGGTGGCGGTGTCTCCCCGGTAATGGTCGGGCTGTTGCCGTCAATCGGGACTTGGTTGCTGGGGGATCTACGTCCCCTTCACTGACGGATTCGGCAAATTGGGCGACTCCTAGCCTTGCCGGGGTCCGAGAGGCCCCTGCCCTGGTGCTGACTGTCCTTCGGAACACTGCTCCAGACCACCGGGCACACAGCCAACGGGGTCCTTCCAGGAACTTCCAAACGGTCCCCCCTCCGGACAGTCACCGCCGTCGCTGACCTTGCTGTTCTAGCCCTACACACAGCTGGGCTCTCAGGCTTTGCACTCCCTCTGCGCTGTCACCACTTCTTGCTTTCCTCCTTTTTCACTTTCCCTTCCTTCACTTTCACTTCTCTGTTGTTTACTCTAGCCCTTCACTGGACTTCACTCTTCCCCTGCCCGGGGCTATCTGCCTGGTAACTTCCTGCCTCCAGAGTTGTGAGCTCCTTGGTGGGCGGAGCCAACCGCCTGGCCCACCCCCTGGTGTGCATCAACAAACTCTTGGAGGAAGGCAACAAGGGTTTCTGGTTAGCAGGTGTGCCTACCTGGAGTGTGGGGTGTAGTGGTGTTGTTATCTGTGTCCCCTGGCTTGCCCAGGGCGACACACCTTCAATCGGGACTTGGTTGTTAGGAGACAGACGTCCCCTTCACTGACGGATTTGGCAAATTACGGCGACTCCTAGCCTTGCCGGGATCCGAAAGGCCCCTGCCCTGGTGCTGACTGTTCTTCGTATACTGCTCCAGACTGCCGAGCCACCACCCATCCGCGGTCCTTCCAGCAACCTCCGAGCAGTCCCCCTGCAGACTATCACCGCCGTCTGCTGACCTTGCTGTCACTGTCCGGGGCACACACCCGGACCAACTTCAGGCTTTACTACTCTCACTTTTCTGTCACTTCAGCTTTTCTCTTTAGCTCCACTACTACTTCCTTCTTCCTTCACTTCCCTAACTGTTCTGCCTGGTTCTCCCGCCTCCAGGGCTGTGAACTCCTCGGTGGGCGGAGCCAACCGCCTGGCCCACCCCCTGGTGTGAACATCAGCCCCTGGAGGAAGGCAACAAGGATTTTGGTAGCCTTGGTGTTCCTAACTGGGGTGTAGGGTGTGGTGGTGTGATGACCTGTGACCCCTGGCTTGCCCAGGGCGTCACATTCCCCCTTAGCAAAATGCAGACCGTCCGCGGGCTGCCCGTCCAACACCGGTATTATTTTCTGAAAAATATATAAAAAGGTAAAACGGTAACATAACAATTTATGACATCATCCCACATCGGGAGGTTCAGTACTTAAACGTTGCAAACGGTTTACGGTTACGGTCTCCGCTCTCTCCCACCCAAGCAACCTGGCCCTGATGCTGCCCCTAAAACCCAGGCAGCACCCCTTTACCCAAGTCCTGCACCAAGTCACCCGAGCGGGATCTGTCCTTCCCCTCCAGAGGGTAGCCACCGGTTCCTGTGGTGGCTGGGCCCCAGCCTGCTCTGCTGAGAGCCCTCCCGCCAACCTGCCTCTCCGGAGGCGGCAATTGCGGAAACGGTAACGGTAAAACAACTTATTTACATGCCACTAACGTTTGTGGTTGCCCTGCAAGTTCACGGGCTTGTCCATGAAAAGTCCTCCATGCAAAACTTTTTAAACGGTCCCCACGGGGACAACGGTGCCGGCAACGGCCGGTTTTCTCACAATCACGGTAGAAACAGGTGAAGCTTCGGTTCCATTTTTGCTTATCATTTTCATTTTTAAACTTTCAAACACAACTCAGACAAACACCTTTTCCCCCCCCCTTTTTTTTAAAGGACGGTCTCCCTGTACCTAAGTGGGGGTCTACCTAGTTTGGGACGGGTGGACCTCCGGGGTCCGGTGTCAGTGTGGCTAGGCAGTGGGGCAGAGGGAACAATCGGTTCCTCCTCCCGGCTATCGTGTGGGACAGGCGGAGGCATAGGGGAGCTGGGCACAGATTCATCCCTGGGCACTGGCACTGGTTCTGGCTCACGGTTGGCCACTTCCACCACTTCTTCATCCACAGGTTGTGGGAACAGTATCACTGGAAGAATCACCGCACCGTTCTGTGTAGGCCAGTCTGCTGGGAAGTCTCCCATCGCAGTGTGGATCACCTCTTTTGCCTTATCCGCTGGTAGGGGAACCGGTACTTCTGCCGCCGCTCTTAAGGCTGGTGGGCACCTTTTCAGATGGTCCCGGGAAACTGTGGCCAAAGTGCCTCCTTGATCACGGCCGATTTGGTAGGCCTTCCCGTCTTACCATCCTGTGGGCTGTATGACGTACGGGTTCTGTTCCCATTGATCATCCAGCTTGTGGGTTCTCCTCTTCCGCTTCAGTACGACATCTCCGGGCTGAAAAGGGCCAGCAGACGCCTTTTGATTAAAGCGCTGCTCCTGCAGTTCCCGACTCCGACTTAAGTTCTTCTCGACATATTCTTGAATCTGCCGGTATTGTGCTCTACGCCGAGTTTCCCATTCAGCTGTCGAAGGGAGTGCTTCTGGGGCTTCCAATCCCATTTCCAGGTCCACCGGCAGGCGGCCGGGGCGAGCCCTCATCAGATATGCTGGGGTGCACTTTGTTGAGCTGGACGGGATATTGTTGTACATATCGACCAAGTCGGGTAGCTTTTCCGGCCACAGGTTCCGCTCTTCCAGCGGTAACGTCTTGAGGTGTCCCAGGACCAAGTGGTTCATCTTCTCACACATGCCGTTGGTCTGGGCATGGTAAGGGGTGGTCCGGATCTTCTTACAGCCGTACAACTGGCAGAACTCGTGGAACACCTCCGCTTCAAAAGCCGGGCCTTGGTCAGTAAGCACCTTTTCTGGATATCCATGTGGTCGGCAGAAATAAGCCTGGAACGCTCGAGCGGCAGCTCGACCAGTTAGGTCCTTGACGGGGACAACCACCATGAATCTTGAATAGTGGTCGACGATGGTCAACGCGTAGGCGTACCCACTTCGGCTGGGGGTGAGCTTGACATGGTCTAGGGCGACCAGTTCCAGCGGCTGATGTGTGATGATTGGGTGTAGGGGCGCCCTCTGGCTGGTCTCGTCCTTCCTCCTCAGCGTGCAAGGACCACACTCCCGGCACCAGGCTTCTACCGACTCCCGCATCCCACTCCAGTAGAACCGCTCTCTCAACAGCATCTCCAGCTTTTTCCACCCGAAGTGCCCGGCACCATCATGGTATGCCCGCAAAACAGTAGCTACATCAGCTTGGGGAATAACCAACTGGCAGATTTTCTCATGAGTCTTCGGGTTGATCAGCTCACGGTACAGCTTCCCTTGATGTAGATACAGCCGTTTCCGTTCTTTCCATAAGCGCTGGGCTTCAGCTGGGGCGGCAGGGTCCATTCCAACAGCACCTTGTTCCACCAGGGTCTTGACGAGGTGGACAGCCGGTGCCTGGTTTTGAGCTTCCTGCCACTCTTGACGGGGCCGTGGGTCCAAGTCCACCCGTTGTTGGTGTACCTGTACCTTCTCAGTTGATGGCTGGTGAAATGCAGGCAACTCGATCTCCTCGAGGTCGTCATCCTCGCACCCTTCCTCTGACAAATGGGGCATTCGGGAGAGTGCATCAGCATTAATGTTGACACGACCAGCACGGTACTTGATGGTGAAGTCATAGTTGGCTAGCCGGGCCACCCACCGCTGCTCCAACGCGCCCAACTTGGCCGTGTCCAGGTGAGTCAACGGATTGTTGTCCGTGAAAGCGGTGAATTTTGCTGCAGCCAAGTAGTGGCGGAACCTCTCTGTGATAGCCCATACCAATGCCAGGAGCTCGAGCTTGAAGGAGCTGTAGTTCTCAGGGTTCCTTTCAGTTGGCCGACGCTTCCGGCTAGCATAAGCAATCACTTTCTCCTTCCCATCCTGGACCTGGGACAGGACTGCTCCTAGTCCCACATTGCTGGCGTCTGTGTAGAGGATGAACGGGCAGCCATAGTCAGGATACGCTAGGACCTCTTCTCCGGTCAAGGCCGCTTTCAGCTGGCAGAAGGATTCCTCATGCTTTTCTTCCCCCACCAGTGGGGCTCCGATGGGTCTACCACCTTTGGTCTGTCCCACGAGGAGATCTTGTATGGGGGCAGCCATCTTCGTGTACCCTTTGATATAGCGCCGGTAGTACCCCACCAGACCCAGAAACTGCCTTACTTCCCTCACGGTGGTTGGTCTCGGCCAGCCCTGGATGGCAGTGATCTTCTCAGGGTCGGGGGCGACACCTTCTGCACTTACCACGTGCCCCAGGTACTGCACTCTGGGTTTCAGCAGGTGACACTTAGAGGGCTTCAACTTCATCCCGTATTTGGCAAGGGACGCGAACACCTCGGCCAGGTGCTCCAGATGGGCTTCATACGTCTGGGAGTAAACAATCACATCATCCAAGTACAATAGGACGGTCTCGAAGTTTAGGTGTCCCAGACAGCACTCCATCAGCCGTTGGAAGGTTCCTGGGGCATTGCACAGCCCGAACGGCATACTATTGAATTCACAAAGCCCCATCGGGGTGGTGAAGGCGGTTTTCTCCCGGTCTTCCGGAGCCACGGCCACTTGCCAGTACCCACTGGTGAGGTCAAGGGTAGAGAAGTAATTTGCAGTTCTCAGTGCGGCCAAAGACTCTTCAATACGGGGCAGTGGGTAGGCATCTTTATGGGTTATCTGATTAATCTTCCGGTAGTCCACACACATCCGCATGGTACCATCCTTCTTCTTGACCAGTACCAACGGAGCGGCCCAGGGACTACAGCTGTCCCGAATAACCCCTGCCTCCTTCATATTCCTCAACATATCTTTGGCACACTGGTAATGTGCAGGGGGAATAGGCCTGTACCTCTCTTTG
The DNA here is from genome assembly GCF_048569485.1 of Anomaloglossus baeobatrachus. NCBI lineage: Eukaryota > Metazoa > Chordata > Amphibia > Anura > Aromobatidae > Anomaloglossus > Anomaloglossus baeobatrachus. The sequence goes on along the minus strand of NC_134356.1, from coordinate 115,680,857 downwards.
ATAGGGGGGTGTTCCCCGGTGGGGATATGGTGTTGGACCCCCTTGATCTGCCCAAAGTCTAGTGGATGTTTGCTGAAAACCTGTTCATACTCCCGCACCACCCTGTATACCCCTGCTTTGTGATGTGTAGGGGTATCATCAGTGCCCACATGTAGCTGTTGGTGCCACTTATTTACCTCCCCTTGAGGCGGGGAAGTGCTGGTAGTAGGTGGGGAGACTGAGGGACTGGCTTCGTGGATGGTGTGGGGATCCAGGGTGAGTAGCTTGGCAATGGTGGCATACCGGGGAAGCCTGACTTCTTCCTCCCCACAGTTCAGCACCCTCACGGGCACTCTCCCCTTCTTCACGTCTACCACCCCTCGGGCGGCCATTACAGTGGGCCAGTGCTCGGAGGGTATGGGCTCCATCATGGCAGGGTAGTCACGCCCCTGAGGCCCTACTGCTGCCCTACACCAAATCATCATCTCACTCCTAGGGGGCACAAGCAACGGAGCAACATCCATCACTCTCACTCCACCAATCTCTCCTCCTGTTGAGTTTACATGATGGCGGTACATCAAGGCTCGGATCTCACGCTGCACAGCTCTCTGTCGGCTCCCCGCCGCCGTGGCGGCCAGCTGCTGCAGTAGGGCCAACACATCACCCATACAGTGCTCCATCACATTGGTTCCTAGCACTATCTTCAGGTTATGATCACTGGGTTCATTCATGATCACAATCATACCCTGGTGTTGCAGTTCAGCTTGCCCCACTGTCATAGCCACCTGTTTATACCCCACTTGGGTCAATGGGAGTCCATTGGCAGCAATTAGCGTTATACTAGTGTCTGGGGGTGCCAGCTCGTTTATCCCCCAATACCGCTGGTACAATGTGTATGGTATGGTGGTTACCTGTGATCCAGTGTCCAAGAGAGCCATCACCGGGATGCCGTCCACAGCCACGGGGATGATGGGCCGGGCCCCGATATACCGGTCCCGCCAGTCCGAGGGGCCACGGGGTTCTACTCCTGAGGGTTGGCCCAGGGCCCCAGGGGTTGCTCGTTTAACGGGCACTGTCGGATGTAATGCCCAGGCTTACGGCATTTGTAGCAGGTTGGAGGTCTGCTCCGCGGGTTGCTATTACTTCTCCGCTGCATCCAGGGAACATCCTCAGGGCTGTCGGCAAGCTGTATTTGTGCTGACGGCTGAGATCTGGTCAAAGGTTGGAGTGCAGCAAGAATCTTGGCGAGGTCTCCGTCCATGCGACGGACCTGGGCTGCCAGTTCCTCCATAGTGCTGCTTGGGGCGGTCGGTGTTGGAGAGGTTGGTAGGGCAGGGGCCACCACAACGGGGGCCGTCTCAATGGGCCACGGGGCTGGCTCCAGGGCTTCTGAGGCTGGGGGCTGTAGTGCTTTAATGGCCCGTTCCTTTAACACAGCAAAGTCCACATCCGGGTGTTCCAGGGCCCACAGCCGGAGTTGTTTGCGATCTTCAGGGGATCTCATCCCCTGCACAAATTGCTCTACTAACATCTTGTTGCTGTCCGCCTCTGTGAGGTAAATCCGGAGATATGACGATAAATCATGACATTCAAGTCATGTCAGGAAGCCCTCTCCTGGTGTCACAACCCCCCTTTCCTTCACACAACTGGTTTAGCAACAAACTCCATGGCCATGTCCTGTGATATGGAAATTAGGTGGCTTTGGGACAATGGACACAGGATGACTCCCTGCCGTCACCCTGTAGTAGGAGCTGCTATCTAATTAGCAAGGCTCTGGAAATAGCCAGACAGAACGACTCCAGTAAAAAATGGTTCATATCTCGCAAGCCATATTTCCGATAAATATGGCAACCATAAAAATGGTGTCTCCGCATGTGGACGATGCCGGCACCCCCTTTTTATGGGAGCAGGACATTGGGAAATGCCCCAGGCGTGATATCAGCCAATGGGGAACTGGCAGACAGGTCATGAGTCCCCTCGTTCTGTAGCTAAATTCATAACTGTCACAATGAGAGCATTGGCGTCCGCCTACGACGCTCCCAGGCAAAGTTATGGCCAATATCCCCTTTGCTGGATAATTCTGATCCATGCAGGGGGAGTGGCAGTGCTTCCCTGTGAGGTCACTAAGGTAGGAGGGGACCTGGATCTGCCCAGGTTGATAACCCTACTTCGGCCATTTTCCAGTGTTCTTCTGCTCGGGGGCCTGGTTGGGAAAGACCTGTGAGGAAGAATCCTAGAAACCTGGTCTACAGCGCCCCCCTGTGGCCAGACGCACAAGGTAACTGATTGAATTGCATATCTGTTTGTAACCCATGCTTTATCTGTAACTGTACTCTGACATATGTATATTCTGTAGATTCCCTATTGTATATATTGTAGTTTCTAGTGTGCTTTAGGCGATTAAATTATATAATTAATCTTGGGCTGTTCTGTTATCTCGATCTTGAATCCCACGTCTGTGTGTTCGGCTAATAGTTACCGTGAAGCGGTTGGTGGCAGCGAGTTGTGCCAAGGATTATTGTGGGGAGGCCAGTGAGATTCGGGAAGATATTATATATTCCGCCCGCGGAGGTCGGGGGAATATATACCCTTCTCTCGCCGGGGGCCCTTCAATAATCGGCATAAGTAGTATAGCGGCCTCCTTGCTTATTGTCGGGCAATTCCATAATTGGCCTGACTATAAGAGGGGCGCTAGAGAGCGCGTCACGTGCTCTGTCTGTCGGTCGGGAGGTATAAAGTAGGGGTGACCCCCACTTGTTACCCCCCGATTGTGACGTACTGGTAGCCAGCGCGGGGGATTTCTGAGTGACCCCCCAGTGGTTTGTGACATATTGGTGGCATAGCGGTGGGATCGAGATAATAGTGTGTGTGAGTGTGAGACCCATACTCCCAGACACTAAAGACTGCCTGCAGCAGCTGTGGCTGCTGGGGTCTTCAGACTAGCTCAACACTAGAGTGTCAGAGTGCAGATACTGTAAGGTGTGTGGAGGCATCAGGTGTCAGTTCTGTGTCAGTGACCAAAAGTCTGCAAGAATGGCTGATGGCACCAGGAGCAGAGCTATGCAACTGGCCAATGCTAAGGCAGGAGCCGAAGAGAGGGAGGACGGTGCTGTGGACAGCAATGAGGAGGTTGCCCACGAGTCCTCCAGGAGCTCGACGCCAGAAAACAGCTCTGCAGAGGACATTGCACAACCGGGCACTGCTGGACAAGATGAGGAGCAGCTCGCCCAAGGGTCCTCAACGAGCCAGATGCCAGCCCTCCGCTCTGCAATGGACAGTGAATCACCAGGCTCCGCAGCGGGCCGCAGATCACCACGTGCCATTCCACCGAGCCTGGGAGGCTCGGATAGCCTTCTTCAAATGGCTATGGCCCTACGCCAGGCTGGAGACCGGGAGGGCTACAAGGAACTCATGGCCGAGCGTGAGCGGCAAGCAGCGCGTGAAGAGCGCCAGGCAGAGCGTAACTACCAGCTGCAGCTAGCTCAGCTCCGGCCCTCATCAGCCACCCGTGACCTTCCAGACACCAAACTTCCAAAGGTCCGTGTTGAGGACTTCCCAGTGCTGGAGAAGGATGGAGACTTGGACTCTTTCTTGACTGCTTTTGAACGGACTTGCTTGCAGCATCATCTGAACAAGGACCAGTGGGCCAAATACCTGACCCCCCGTTTAAGGGGTAAGGCCCTGGATATCCTTGGGGACTTGCCTGCTGAGGCGGATCAGGGCTACGACACCATCAAGCGGGCCCTGATCCAACAGTACAACCTCACCCCGGAGTCCTACCGCAAGAAGTTCCGGACGCTGCAGAAGGGACCAAAGGACTCCTGGGCTGACCACCGGCGGGCACTTGCCCGAGCTGCCGACCACTGGACCCAAGGCCTGCAGCTTTCCACCGGACCGGAGATCCTGGACTTGTTCATCACGGAGCAACTCTTGTGGAACTGCCCTGAGGATCTCCGCCAGTTCATCCGAGACCAGAAGCCAAAGGGATCCACGGCTACAGCTGCCCTGGCAGATGACTACACCAACAATCGGGCTCCTGAGGCCAGGAGAGCAGCCACCAGCAGCACCTGGAGAGGGGGTAAGATGAACTCTGCGACTGCCCCACCTGCCCCTAGACTGCAGGGGGTGTCCCCCTCAACTCCCCTCTCCAGGCCCGTGGCAGAGCCAAGACGGTGCCACCAGTGCAACCTACCTGGACACTTCAAGGCCATGTGCCCTCAGCGTCCCAAGGCCCCGGCTCCGTCCCCGTCCCAAGGGCCGCCCAAGGTGTATTGTGTGGGTGGGGGTGGTGGTAGGTCCCTGGACAGCTTCCAACCTGTCACCGTCGGCCGGTCTGTGACCATAGGACTGCGAGACAGCGCCTCGGAGGTGACTCTGGTGCGGCCTGAGATGGTGTCCCCCCAAGACTTGATCCCTGGAAAAACCCTCGCTGTCTCCGGGATTGGAGGCACTGACCCGGCGCTGCCTGTTGCTGACATTTATGTGGACTGGGGCGCAGGGCGGGGGGTGAGGGAGGTGGGGGTAACTGATCGGATCCCTGCAAACGTGCTACTTGGGACAGATTTGGGGCAGATAACCTCCCAGTTTGGGCCCCAACCAAGGGCTGAACCTTCAGCCCGTACTGACATGACTCCTAACAATGTTAATGTGTTATCTATGAATGATGTAAGGGAGGAGGGAGTGAACTCTGATATTTCTGCTTGCATAGACACCATAGACACACCCTCAGCTGCAGCTGTGACAGGGGAGGGGGTCAGAGAAAGGTGTGACAATGCCTCTACAAGTAACCAGCCTGTGAGCTGGGATCTGCTGCCCTCTGCAGGGATAAGCAGAGAGCAGGGTGCTGCAGGGGGAGGACCAGTATGTGGGGTGGGGGCTACCACAGCAAATGTGGGGTCCCCAGAGATTTCACAGCGGGGTTCTGTTGCTGCAGGAGGGGAACAGGCAGGTGAGATTGGGGCCAGTCCAGGAGCGGAAGTGCTCCCAGGTAAGATCTCGGTGCATGGTTCCCCCACAACCGGGGTGTCAGGAAGCCAGGTAGGTCTGCCTGAACCGGCGACTTGGTCAGGAACGGAGGAGGAGCAGGCACGACCCACGGTCGCAGCGGCTGTGGCCGCTGTCACCCGCAGTGGGAGTGCTGGAAGCCAAGGGGCCTCCCGGAGGTCCGATAGCTCTTCCCCTTCTGACCAAGTGGCAGCCGAGTCAGGTGGAGGCCAGGACACAGGTCCCGGGGTACTGACTGAAGATGTGACAGTCTCGTCGATTCTGGCCACATCTAGTCAGGGGTTTCAGGCAGCGTTAGAAGCTGACGACAGCCTGAAAGCTCTTAAGGAGCAGGCGGCACAGCCTCCCTCGGACTCGGACCCGGAGCGAGTGGTCTGGGACCAAGGACGGCTGTACCGGGCCACGGTCCAGCAGGGTTCACCGGAGGCGTGGCCCAGGGACCGACAGTTGGTGGTACCCTATCCGTTCCGGACGGAGTTGTTGCGGATCGCACATGAGATTCCGATGGCCGGACACCTAGGGATCGCTAAGACCAAGGCCAGGTTAAACCAGCATTTCTACTGGCCAAAAATGGGGGTCGATGTGGCTGCCTACTGCCGTTCGTGTGAAACCTGTCAGAGAGTGGGGAAGGCGGGGCCACACCCCAAAGCCCCACTAGTATCTCTGCCAATCATCGATGAGCCTTTCAGGAGGGTGGCTGTGGATCTGGTCGGCCCGCTGGCCATCCCCAGCAGCTCCGGGAAACGCTTCATACTGACGGTAGTGGACTATGCCACCCGGTACCCAGAAGCAGTGGCCTTGTCGTCCATTCGGGCTGACAAGGTGGCTACCGCATTGCTGGAGATTTTCTCCCGAGTGGGTTTTCCCCAGGAAATGCTCACTGACCGGGGGACCCAATTCATGTCCCAGCTGATGGAGGCCCTCTGTAAGCAAGTCCAGGTGCGACATCTGGTGGCCAGCCCGTACCATCCACAGACTAATGGCCTGTGCGAGCGGTTCAATGGCACCTTAAAGCAGATGCTTAAGATGTTGGTCGACTCCCATGGGCGTGACTGGGAGCGGTATCTCCCACACCTGTTATTTGCTTACCGGGAGGTTCCACAGGCCTCAACAGGATTCTCACCGTTTGAGCTCCTGTACGGGCGACGTGTGCGGGGCCCCCTGGCTCTGGTGAAAGAGGCTTGGGAAGGGGATTTGGCCACCCCTGGAGTGTCGGTTATCGAGTATGTCATGCGCTTCCGGGACAAAATGCAGGCCTTGACGCAACTGGTACACGACAATATGGCTCAAGCCCAGGCCGATCAGAAGCGTTGGTACGACCAGAACGCTTGTGAGAGGACCTACCAAGTGGGTCAAGAGGTGTGGGTACTGGTCCCCGTACCACAGGACAAGCTTCAGGCAGCCTGGGAAGGCCCATACCTCGTGTACCAGCAGCTCAACCCTGTGACGTACCTGGTCACCCTGGACCCTGCCCGTGGAAGGCGGAAGCCCTTCCATGTGAACATGATGAAGGCACATCATGAGCGGGAGGCATGTGCACTCCCTGTGTGCAACCTGCCCGAGGAGGGAGAAGCGGAAACCCTCTTGGATATGCTAGCCCAGGTTAGGGCAGGCGGATCCATTGAGGATGTGGAGGTTGGCCACCAGCTCTTGGAGGACCAACGGTCCCAGCTGTGGGCCACCCTACACCCCTTCCGGGGGTTGTTTACCAACCAGCCCGGAAGGACTGACTTGGCTGTCCATCACGTGGACACTGGGGATCATCCCCCGATCCGGCGTTCAGCATATCGGGTCTCCCTGGAGGTGCAGCAACACATGCGCCAGGAGATTGACGAGATGCTGAAGCTGGGGGTGATCCAGGCATCCAACAGCGCTTGGGCCTCGCCTGTAGTCCTCGTCCCTAAGAAGGACCGAACCACGCGGTTCTGCGTGGACTACAGGGGGCTCAATGCTGTCACGGTCGCCGATGCGTACCCAATGCCACGCATCGATGACCTGCTCGATCAGTTGGCCGGGGCTCAGTACCTGACCATCATGGATCTGAGCCGGGGATATTGGCAGATCCCCCTGACTCGCAAGGCCAGGGAACGCTCTGCCTTTATTACCCCATTTGGACTGTACGAGTCCACGGTGATGCCATTCGGGATGAGGAATGCCCCTGCCACTTTCCAGCGGATGGTCAACACCCTGCTCAAGGGACTTGAAGGGTACGCGGCCGCGTACCTGGATGACATTGCCGTCTTCAGTCCCACCTGGGAGGACCACCTAGAGCATCTAGCACAGGTGCTCAGGCGGATCCACCGGGCAGGTTTGACCATCAAGCCGGGAAAGTGTCAGCTGGCCATGAGCGAGGTCCAGTACCTCGGTCACCGGGTAGGTGGGGGAACGCTGAAGCCCGAGCCTGAGAAAGTGGAGGCCATCGCATCCTGGCCCACCCCCAGGACCAAGAAGCAGGTGATGTCCTTCTTGGGGACCGCTGGGTACTATAGGAGGTTTGTTCCATGCTATAGTAGCCTAGCAAAGCCCTTGACGGACCTCACCAAGAAGAAGCTGCCCTCTGCAGTCGATTGGACAATGGACTGCGAGACAGCCTTCCGGGCCCTAAAGGACGCCCTGTCCAGCCCGCCCGTGCTACAGGCAGCCGACTTCACGCGGCCGTTTGTAGTACAGACCGACGCCAGTGACTTCGGCCTCGGTGCGGTGCTCAGCCAGGTGGACTCTGCGAGCCAAGAGCACCCAGTCTTGTACCTGAGCAGGAAGCTGTTACCAAGGGAAGTTGCCTATTCCACGATGGAGAAGGAGTGCCTGGCCATAGTGTGGGCCCTGCAGCGCCTGCAACCCTATCTATACGGGCGCCACTTCATCGTGGAGACGGACCACAATCCCCTCAGCTGGTTGCACACCGTCTCTGGGACGAATGGGCGATTGTTGCGATGGAGCCTTGCGCTCCAGCAATACAACTTCACCATTCGCCACAAAAGGGGCCGTGACCACGGTAACGCAGACGGGCTGTCCCGACAAGGAGAGGTCGCGGACGGGCGCACGGGGGAACACCGGAGTGTGCTGCCCCCTAGCGCCCTCAAAAGGGGGGAGGTGTGAGGTAAATCCGGAGATATGACGATAAATCATGACATTCAAGTCATGTCAGGAAGCCCTCTCCTGGTGTCACAACCCCCCTTTCCTTCACACAACTGGTTTAGCAACAAACTCCATGGCCATGTCCTGTGATATGGAAATTAGGTGGCTTTGGGACAATGGACACAGGATGACTCCCTGCCGTCACCCTGTAGTAGGAGCTGCTATCTAATTAGCAAGGCTCTGGAAATAGCCAGACAGAACGACTCCAGTAAAAAATGGTTCATATCTCGCAAGCCATATTTCCGATAAATATGGCAACCATAAAAATGGTGTCTCCGCATGTGGACGATGCCGGCACCCCCTTTTTATGGGAGCAGGACATTGGGAAATGCCCCAGGCGTGATATCAGCCAATGGGGAACTGGCAGACAGGTCATGAGTCCCCTCGTTCTGTAGCTAAATTCATAACTGTCACAATGAGAGCATTGGCGTCCGCCTACGACGCTCCCAGGCAAAGTTATGGCCAATATCCCCTTTGCTGGATAATTCTGATCCATGCAGGGGGAGTGGCAGTGCTTCCCTGTGAGGTCACTAAGGTAGGAGGGGACCTGGATCTGCCCAGGTTGATAACCCTACTTCGGCCATTTTCCAGTGTTCTTCTGCTCGGGGGCCTGGTTGGGAAAGACCTGTGAGGAAGAATCCTAGAAACCTGGTCTACAGCGCCCCCCTGTGGCCAGACGCACAAGGTAACTGATTGAATTGCATATCTGTTTGTAACCCATGCTTTATCTGTAACTGTACTCTGACATATGTATATTCTGTAGATTCCCTATTGTATATATTGTAGTTTCTAGTGTGCTTTAGGCGATTAAATTATATAATTAATCTTGGGCTGTTCTGTTATCTCGATCTTGAATCCCACGTCTGTGTGTTCGGCTAATAGTTACCGTGAAGCGGTTGGTGGCAGCGAGTTGTGCCAAGGATTATTGTGGGGAGGCCAGTGAGATTCGGGAAGATATTATATATTCCGCCCGCGGAGGTCGGGGGAATATATACCCTTCTCTCGCCGGGGGCCCTTCAATAATCGGCATAAGTAGTATAGCGGCCTCCTTGCTTATTGTCGGGCAATTCCATAATTGGCCTGACTATAAGAGGGGCGCTAGAGAGCGCGTCACGTGCTCTGTCTGTCGGTCGGGAGGTATAAAGTAGGGGTGACCCCCACTTGTTACCCCCCGATTGTGACGTACTGGTAGCCAGCGCGGGGGATTTCTGAGTGACCCCCCGGTGGTTTGTGACAGCCTCATTGATAGGATTCACCCGCTTTAGCGTGCGGAGGGCGGTCTGCAGACGTAGAGCATAGTCCCGAATGCTATCCACAGCCCATTGCCGGCACTGGTAAAACTGCATCCTCAGCTTAGCTTCAGTCCGGGTCTCAAAGGCAGTCTGTAGCTTCTCAAAGATGGTTGCTACAGAGAGCCGGTCCCCCTCGGCCCAGGTCTCCGCCTCCTGCTCAGCCGCACCGGTTAACTGGCCCAGCACTACCGCTGCACGTTGCTTATCGGTCAGGGGGTACAGCTCTAGCAACAGGTTAAGCTTTTTCCGGAAGACATGTAAAGCATCAGGTTTCCCATCATACTGCGGTAGCCAGGTAGCTCCGGGCGCATAGGGCAAGGAGAACGGCATCACCTGAGCGAGTGCGGGGGCCGCGACACCTCCCGCCAGCGCGGCCGGAACCTGGGCAGGCCCATTCCCATCCGCGGGTGCCACGGCGGCTTTGACCACCGCTCCCCCAGCGGCTCCATCGGGCGCAGACATCTTGTTTCCGTCCCCCTTAGCTTCTTTCCGGCCCCTCCTCTCTTGGGGTGGGGTTTTGGCCTTCGCGCCTCTGCTACTCGAGAAGACGATCGAGCGGGAACTTTTCGCGCCAAAGATGGCGACTTCCGAAATTTTTCAGCCGGATACCTCCGGCGGTCACAAGGCGCACCTCTACCCAACGGCAGAGCGGTAAGATCCTGTTCGTGACGCCAAGTTGTCGCGGGCGGAGGAGGGGACGCCGCGCTCTCCCATTGCTCGGGTCCGGCTGTTACCGTGGCCTGCTGCCGCTGCTCGGTGGCTCGAGCGATGGGCCGGATCCTGGGGACTCGAGCGGCGCTCCTCGCCCGTGAGTGAAAGGGGTTGTTTGGGTGTGGGAATTGTTTATTGTCCGTGACGCCACCCACGGTTGTGGTGATTTGTTGACACCACCGCTGCTCTGTATGGGGATCCCGGGAAGGATGGTATGGAGCAGCCAGTTGTTGTGTTGTCCCTCCGTGGGTAGGGGTTGGTGATCCCGGGGCCCAGTGATGAGGTGGGAGATGCAGGGCTTGGTGGGCGCAGGGACGCGGGGGCAGCGCTGTGCCTGGCGGCACTGTGGTACTCACTCAGCCTGAGACGATGACACAGTTCTCGGTAAAACACACGGCTGGAAAGACGGTTCCCACGGACGGCTGCACTTGCTTTCCCCAGTAGGTGACGGTGACGGTCCCTCTGTCCTGCACCTATGATGATAATGGTTGCGATGGGTTCCCACCGGTAACCCGCTCCCCGGCTTGGATATGGGCCGAAGGAGCCCTACTTTGCCCGCAGGCGCTGGCCCTGAGAAACTGGTGCCCTGGCGGTGGCGGTGTCTCTCTGTTACGGTTGGACTGTTGCCTTCAATCGGGACTTGGTTGTTAGGAGACAGACGTCCCCTTCACTGACGGATTTGGCAAATTACGGCGACTCCTAGCCTTGCCAGGATCCGAAAGGCCCCTGCCCTGGTGCTGACTGTTCTTCGTATACTGCTCCAGACCGCCGGGCCACCACCCGTCCGCGGTCCTTCCAGCAACCTCCGAGCAGTCCCCCTGCAGACAATCACCGCCGTCTGCTGACCTTGCTGTCACTGTCCGGGGCACACACCCTGACCAACTTCAGGCTTTACTACTCTCACTTTTCTGTCACTTCAGCTTTTCTCTTTAGCTCCACTACTACTTCCTTCTTCCTTCACTTCCCTAACTGTTCTGCCTGGTTCTCCCGCCTCCAGGGCTGTGAACTCCTCGGTGGGCGGAGCCAACCGCCTGGCCCACCCCCTGGTGTGAACATCAGCCCCTGGAGGAAGGCAACAAGGATTTTGGTAGCCTTGGTGTTCCTAACTGGGGTGTAGGGTATGGTGGTGTGATGACCTGTTACCCCTGGCTTGCCCAGGGCGTCACACAATCATGGTTACATAGCAAGTAAATGTGACGCTCCTGGACTATCAGGTCATCACAGGGTACTGCACAAGCTGCCCTTCCGTGCAGTATTCCGTCTCCCTCTTTGTTCGGGGTCCCTAACTAAATGGTGTTGCCTCCAACAGCAAATCAAATCCTAAATACACCCTGCACCCCACCCACCAGACACACCAGTGGACGGCTTGAGTGGAATAGAGTCGCCCACCTAGGGGGTCAGGGAGGGGAGGTGAGGAGTGTAGTCAGTCGGTGAGGAGTAGAGTCTGAGAGTGGAAGGAGAGGAAGTCAGGAGTGGTGACTCCTAAAGGAACTGTCTAGGTTGCAGACGGTGGTCTGGGGCTAGAGGAGTCAGACCCCCGTTCACAGGGGATTGTGGCAAGGTGCCTGGAACTGTCGAGGAGGACAGCCGGCAGCCTAGCACTATCACTGGTCCGGGACGGAAGGCACGACGGGGTACACGGACCCTAGGTCGGGAAGTAGCTTCAGGCAACCCGACAATTCACCTGAGGAGAATGTGAGGAGAATGGAGCCTTTATGATCTGTTCCCATCATCTCCAGAAGTGCAACGAGGGGGATAGGACTTTCCAAATCCAAAACGGTCCAGAAAATCTCAAGTATGAGCCCTGAGAACAAGCTCCCATACTTAGCCTAGAGCTATTTCCATGCTACCGGGCCATCAAGTTGAAGTCAAACTAAGTGCCAGGAGGCAGGTCACGGATCACCAGGCTGCACCATTGGGGACGGGACCCGGACGAGCTCCCCTCAGCGGCAGCGGTACCCAGAGACTTGGTTTACTCGGTTGTCAGTGTCTACTTATGAACTTAGTGAGTACAAGAGTGATCCCTGCACCCTACGGCACCCCTCACCGAGTCTCGGGGCACCCCCCTACCCGTGGAGGATTATAACACCTTTCTGACCCATTTCATCACCCCGGATATTCCCAGCAGCAGCGGCGGTACTCCCAAATTACCGTACACCACGGGTGGCGTCACGAACTATATATCCATCCCCCTGTAAATATTCTCCTTTTATTTGAGTGGCCGCATGACCCCTGGGTCCGGAGACCCTCGAGCCACAGTGAATCCGGATCCGAGCAGCTTGACTGCTTCCACAGGGGCGGCACATAAATGTATAAACTAAAAATTGCGCCCAACTTATGTGTGCCTTTCTTCTCCAATGTACACATTTTGTTTTCACACATAGGGCAGCACTCCCTTGTTCACCTCAGGCTGTGCATCCCCCCTTTTCATTAAACTAAAAATTTAACAGTCACCCCACAGAGGTGGATTTGATAGTTTCTCCACAGACCAACCATTTTTAAAGATTAGCAAAGACCCCCCACAGAGCAACAATTTTGAAAAAGGCCCCTACAGAGCCTGTATTCCGAGTTCACCCACAAAGTCAAGATTGGCAGAATTCCCCCACAGAGCAACAACTCTTAAAAAGGTCCCTACAGAGCATTTATTCCCAGTTCACCCACACAGCCCTGTATTGACAGAGATCCCCCACAGAGCAACAATTCTTAAAAAAGCCCCTAGAGAGCCTGTATTCACAGTTCACCCACACAGTGTCACGATACTGGGGGTAATAGCTGGAGCCCAATGGCGGGAACCAGGGAGAACGCTGGAAGCGGCAAGTACACTGACAAAAGGGAACTCAGGTACAGTCTGGGACTTTTAGTTCCATGGCAGGTGCAGATTTTAAACAGGTTGCTGACAGGCGTGCGGGATACAGATTAGGAAGAAGGAACGATACAGGAAGAGACGGTTCCAGGAAGGGAACTGTAAGCAATAGCTTTACACAATACTCAAGCAATGAGTGTTGAACCAGGCTGGATACTTAAGACAGGTGGCGAGGGAGGAGCTTATTGGAAGCATGCTCCACCATCTTGGCTGAGGGCAAGGTTAAGGGCGGGGTAACCAGACAGTAGGTAACCAGGGCATTCCTGACACACAGTCAAGATTGTCAGAGATCCTCCACAGAGCAACAATTCTTAAAAAGGTCCCTACAGATCCTGTATTCTCAGTTCATCCACACAGCCCTGTATTGGCAGAGATCCCCCACAGAGCAACAATTCTCAAAAAAGCACCTAGAGAGCCTGTATTCCCAGTTCACCCTCACAGTCAGGATTGGCAGAGATCCTCAACAGAGCAACAATTAGCAAAAAGGCCCTTACATATCGTGTATTCCCAGTTCACCCACACAGCCTTTATTGGCAGAGTTCCCCCAAAGAGCAACAATGTCATTGGTGTGTTACAGTTGACTGACAGTCCCATGATGTATGGCTGTAGAAGGTTGCAGCGTTTGGCTAGGCAAACTGCTCCCTGACATTCTATTCTTGCTGCTGAGGTGTAAATGATAAGTATCTTCTTTGCTTGGGGTTTATGTTACATCTCGTGGCTCTCCTGAGGCAAGGACTGAGGCAGTCTCCCATTCCTTGCCTGCCACGAGCACTCCTGCTCAGCAGCGCCGAAGGTCTGCCAGACTGCGCAGTGTGCAGGAGATGCCTTCTCAGAGAGGCAGCAGAAGGGTGACACCTAGTGGTTCTCCTGTTACAAGGAGTGAAGCGGTCTCCCATTCCTGGCCTGCCGCAGACTCTCCTGCTCAGCGGCCCCGAAGGTCTGCAAGGCTGCGCAATGTGCAGAGGTTTACTGCTCAGGGAAGCAGTGAGATTCCCGTTATCTCTGCACATTGTGAGACCGAGGATCCCGCCTCTATTTCCCAGAGGCAGGAGGGTGAGCATGTGCAATGCGTGGTGGATCCTGATTCGCTCACTGACGTCACACGGCTTGATGACAAGGCTGGTGACGTGGTGAATCCTGACTGGCCAGGCTGGGACGTCGTGGACCCTGATTGGGTCAAGTCCGTCATTTCCGCCTCGAGCCCGCCCTCGGGTGGAGCTGCACCTCTTTAAAAGCTCCCCCTGCCATCATGGCGGCGCGCGACCGTCCTTCTATGTTTTGATGTCTGGCAGCGTGCTGCCACGCCACTGCTCAGGCATTACTGTCTCTTGTGGGCTTGGCCCTTGCTGCTCCGGCAGTACCTCGTTTGCAGGCCGTGTTCCTGCCTTGCTGCTCCGGCAGTACCCCCGTCAACAGGCCGTGTTCCTGTCCCAGGTGAGCTCCTCAAGTCTCCATTGGACTCACCTGGTTATTGAAAGGACACGTGCGTGGGCACCTCTGTGCTACCCTCGTGCCATATTCTCGTGACTTCCACTGGCACACGTGCGTGGGCACCTCTGTGCTTCCCCGTGCAACAGGTACACCGAGCCGTGAGATCTGTGTCATACAACCCTCAGGGGTTAGGGCAGATCGGTGTACATAGATCGTCTGTGACATTCCAGACGATCGCTAGCAGCAACCCGCTCACTCTTCACCCACCATAGCGGCGGTCCCTTACACCGCACAGTGGACCTTGACCGGCGGAAGCAGTCCATTTCCCATCTTGGCACGCTTCCCCGGGTCCCCCTCGTAACATTACGGTCGCGCCAAAGGTCTGGCTATGGCTGAAGAGCAGCAGCAGTTGCTGCGTTATGTGCAGCAGTTGGAGTCACGATTGGCAGCAGTGGAGCAGTCTTCCTCCGATAAGACTACTCTGACGACAGTCGCCACCCAGGCGGCTACCCAGGCTGTGCTATTGGGCGGAAGGTCTCCTCGCCTTGCGCTTCCAGAGCGCTTTAGCGGCAACAGCTCTGAGTGCCGTGGGTTTATAAACCAGGTTACCACCTACTTAGAGCTGTCCGCGACTCTTTACGCTACCGAGAAGGCGAAGGTAGCCTTCGTCCAGTCCCTGCTCACAGGGAGAGCGCTGAAGTGGTCCACGCCGTTGTGGGAGCGCGGAGATCGTGTGGTGAATAACTTAGCAGCTTATCTTGGGGCCATGAGAATGGTGTTCCTCGGGCCTCAAGTCACCCACGATTCCGCGCTGCGCCTCCTACGACTTCGGCAAGGGTCTGCTTCAGTCGGGGACTTTGCTGTACACTTTAGGACACTGGCCGCAGAGCTGGACTGGCCGTATAAGGTCCTTGTCCCTGTGTTTTGGGAGGGCCTGGCAGGGTTTGTCAAAGACGCACTGGCCACACGTGAGGTGCCTGCCACTTTAGAGTCCTTGATTCAGGTTGCCTCTCGCATAGACATCCGCCAGGCGGAGCGAAGGCTCGAGGTCTCTTCAGCACCCACGTCTTCTCGGCCTAAAAAGCGTCTGACTCCCGTCTTCCATCAGACAGGTCCCCCAGCCAGTCCTGTAGGCGACTCCGTGGAGTCAATGGAAGTGTCCAAGGTGGTCTCCTCTGCCCCAGGTTCTCGGTCTTGTGTCATCTGCTTTTCCTGTGGGCAGAGGGGACACATAGCTACCCTATGTCCCAACCCGTCGGGAAAAGACAGCGTCTAGTTTCTATCAGAGGGGGGACTCTAGACGCTACTTCTCGCTCTAGGTTGACTATCAGCGCCCAGTTGCAGTTCGGCACTACTCTCTTCTCTGACCTGGCTTGCTTGGACTCAGGCGCTGAAGGCAATTTCATCTCGACCTCCCTGGCAACCCGATACTCAGTTCCCCTGGTTCTGTTGCCCAAGCCACTCAGGGTCCGGGTAGTCGACGGGTCCATACTACTCGATCCTATCACCCAGATCACCATCCCTCTCAGGATGGATGTACCACCGGGACACCATGAGCAGGTGTCCTTCCTGGTGCTTCCAGGGGGGACGGATGAGATCCTACTGGGTCTTCCCTGGTTGAGACAGCATGCTCCTATACTCAACTGGGCAACAGGGGAGATCTCATTATGGGCAGGATCCTGTAGAGAGCACTTCGTGACTACCGAACCACCCGCTACCATTAGGTCGGTTGGGTCCTCAGGGAATACTGAGGGGCCGGGTTTACCGACACCTTATGAGGCCTACAGGGATGTCTTTTCCAAAAGGGCCACAGATACTCTTCCTCCCCACCGGCCATATGATTGCCGAATAGACCTGAAGCCAGGCTCCGAGCCCCCTAGGGGCAGAGTGTATCCACTCTCTGCTCCAGAGACGGAGGCTATGTCCAAATATATTCAGGACAGCCTGGCGAAGGGGTTCATTCGCAAATCTATTTCACCGGCTAGTGCAGGGTTCTTTTTTGTGCAGAAGAAGGAAGGGGATCTGCGCCCCTGTATCGATTACAGGGGATTAAATGCAATCACAATCAAGAACAAATACCCTTTGCCCCTCATTACTGAGCTATTTGATCGATTCCGCGGGCAAAGGTCTTCACAAAGCTGGATCTACGCGGGGCGTATAATCTAGTGCGAGTCCGAAAGGGCGATGAGTGGAAGACCGCCTTTAACACCAGGGACGGTCACTACGAGTATCTAGTAATGCCCTTCGGACTCTGCAATGCCCCCGCCGTATTTCAAGACTTTGTGAATGACATTTTCCGGGATTTGTATCTTTCCGTGGTTGCATACCTGGATGACATTCTTATCTTCTCCCCCGATCTTACCACCCATCGGAGGGATGTCATCCGAGTACTTAAGAGGCTCCGCACCCATTCGTTATATGCTAAGCTGGAAAAGTGCGTTTTTGAACAGGAATCCTTGCCGTTCCTGGGGTACATAGTGTCCAGTCAGGGGTTAGCAATGGATCCGGGCAAGTTGGAGACAGTGATGAACTGGCCTGAGCCCCGCTCGCTGAAGGCGATCCAGCGATTCTTGGGGTTTATCAATTATTATCGCCAGTTCATTCCCAACTTCTCGACGGTGGCAGCACCCATCATTGCCCTTACCCGCAAGGGCGCTAATCCCAAAGCATGGACACGGGAAACGGTAGAGGCATTTCACACTCTCAAAACTCACTTCTCCAGAGCTCCCATCCTTCATCGTCCAGACATCTCCAAACCCTTCCTACTGGAGGTAGACGCCTCTTCGGTCGGTGCAGGTGCAGTCCTGTACCAGAAAAACGAACGAGGAAGGAAACATCCGTGTTTCTTTTTCTCCAAGACCTTTTCTCCGGCCGAGAGGAACTACTCCATAGGGGATAGGGAGTTACTGGAGATGAAACTAGCATTCCAGGAATGGCGGCATCTCCTGGAGGGTGCGAAGCATCCATTTGAGGTTTTTTCTGACCACAAAAACCTCACATACCTCCAGACAGCACAACGCCTGAACCCAAGGCAGGCCCGTTGGTCTTTATTCTTCTCCCGGTTCCGCTTTATTATCCGCCACCTGGCCGGTGAGAAGAACGTACGGGCCGATGCCTTGTCACGTTGTATGGTTGTGTTGGAGGAGGACGAGGAGGAGCCTCGTCTTATACTACCCCCGGACAGCTTGAGGATGGTCACTCCCACTTCTTTGGACCAGGTGCCACCTGGCAAAACCCTCGTTCCCCCTGAACTACGGAACGAGGTGCTATCGTGGGCCCATGCCTCCAAGGTCGGGGGCCACTTCGGGGTCAAAAGGACCAGAGACCTGGTGACCAGGCATTATTGGTGGCCGAGACTACCCCAGGACATACAGGAATATGTGGGAGCCTGTATGTCGTGTGCTCGGAATAAGCCGTCCCGGCAGAGACCGGCAGGTCTTCTTCACCCACTGCCAGTGCCGGATCGTCCCTGGGAAGTGGTAGGGATGGACTTCCTGGGAGATCTGCCCAAGTCAGCAGGGCACAAGGTCGTATGGGCCATCACGGACCACTTCTCTAAAATGGTCCACTTGGTGCCTCTCCCACGACTCCCGACGTCACGTGCTCTCGCCACCTTGTTCATTCGGCATGTATTTAGGTTGCATGGCATGCCTGACAAAGTGGTGAGCGACCGGGGTCCCCAGTTCGCATCTCGCTTCTGGAGAGAGCTCTGTAAGCTCCTGCAGATAGAGCTGAACATCTCCTCCGCATACCATCCCGAGACCAATGGACTAGTGGAGAGGACTAATCAGACCTTGGTAACTTACCTCCGCCATTTTATATCCGCACACCACGACAACTGGGCTAACCTCCTTCCTTGGGCCGAATTTGCCATTAACAATTCAGTCCATGAATCCTCTGGCCAGACTCCGTTCCTACTCAATAACGGACAACATCCCAGAATCCCGGTTCCGATGCCCATTACGTCACCCGATACTAGAGTGGAGGATTGGGCGACCAAGGCCCGGGAGATCTGGGATGACACCCAAGAGGCTCTTAAAAGGGCCAAAGACCGGATGGTGACAACGGCTGATGTTCGCCGCCGCCCTGCACCATCCTTCGCCCCTGGTGACCTAGTATGGCTGTCCTCTAAGAATGTTAACCTACGGGTACAGGCAGCCAAATTCGCCCCTAGGTATCTGGGTCCGTTTAAAGTACTACAGCAGGTAAACCCAGTGGCATATCGACTCCAGCTCCCTCCACGCTGGGCTATAGCCAACACCTTTCACGTGTCCCTCCTGAAACCCGTACGACTTAATAAATTCTCGGGGTCCCTGCCGGCTCAAACCGACTCCCCGTCCGACGACCCTGAGGTGGCAAAACTTGTGGAGACAAAAGTCATACAGGGCAAGAGGTACTACCTCGTGGAGTGGGCCGGCCGTGGTCCGGAGCATAGATCCTGGGAGTTGGAGGATCATATCCGCGCCCCGGGTTTGATAGCGGCCTTCGAGCACGGACAGGGGGGGGGCCTAATGTTACATCTCGTGGCTCTCCTGAGGCAAGGACTGAGGCAGTCTCCCATTCCTTGCCTGCCACGAGCACTCCTGCTCAGCAGCACCGAAGGTCTGCCAGACTGCGCAGTGTGCAGGAGATGCCTTCTCAGAGAGGCAGCAGAAGGGTGACACCTAGTGGTTCTCCTGTTACAAGGAGTGAAGCGGTCTCCCATTCCTGGCCTGCCGCAGACTCTCCTGCTCAGCGGCCCCGAAGGTCTGCAAGGCTGCGCAATGTGCAGAGGTTTACTGCTCAGGGAAGCAGTGAGATTCCCGTTATCTCTGCACATTGTGAGACCGAGGATCCCGCCTCTATTTCCCAGAGGCAGGAGGGTGAGCATGTGCAATGCGTGGTGGATCCTGATTCGCTCACTGACGTCACACGGCTTGATGACAAGGCTGGTGACGTGGTGAATCCTGACTGGCCAGGCTGGGACGTCGTGGACCCTGATTGGGTCAAGTCCGTCATTTCCGCCTCGCGCCCGCCCTCGGGTGGAGCTGCACCTCCTTAAAAGCTCCCCCTGCCATCATGGCGGCGCGCGACCGTCCTTCTATGTTTGGATGTCTGGCAGCGTGCTGCCACGCCACTGCTCAGGCATTACTGTCTCTTGTGGGCTTGGCCCTTGCTGCTCCGGCAGTACCTCGTTTGCAGGCCGTGTTCCTGCCTTGCTGCTCCGGCAGTACCCCCGTCAACAGGCCGTGTTCCCGTCCCAGGTGAGCTCCTCAAGTCTCCATTGGACTCACCTGGTTATTGAAAGCACACGTGCGTGGGCACCTCTGTGCTACCCTCGTGCCATATTCTCGTGACTTCCACTGGCACACGTGCGTGGGCACCTCTGTGCTTCCCCGTGCAACAGGTACACCGAGCCGTGAGATCTGTGTCATACAACCCTCAGGGGTTAGGGCAGATCGGTGTACATAGATCGTCTGTGACATTCCAGACGATCGCTAGCAGCAACCCGCTCACTCTTCACCCACCATAGCGGCGGTCCCTTACACCGCACAGTGGACCTTGACCGGTGGAAGCAGTCCATTTCCCATCTTGGCACGCTTCCCCGGGTCCCCCTCGTAACAGGTTTATACCTTTGCTTTTAGGACCCTGCAGGTATCCTCACTTTTCAGCTGCTAATCATCATCACTCTCCCTTGTGTCATTAAATACTTACAGTTTCATTGGGTGTTTGCTGATGATACAGTTATATTCCTATTCAGGATTTAGATGCATGCAGTTGGCTTGCAATTATCTGAACAAATATTGTCGTTTGTTGCTGTTTCTCTCCCTAAGTCTTCTTAGAGATGTCCCCTCATGTCCCCTGTTTGTGCTCCCTGTGTATTTTTTAGAGCATAGTGGGGTTGACTAAGTGCTCATTATATCCGTTCCTTACCTAGGGCCCAGTTCAGGGCCAGCCAGGCCCAGGTATCCTGCTCGGTGCATAAGTGCAGAATCTATCTAGGGTGGTCAGGGGAGCCAGGGGCCAGCATAAGATTTGGTCAGGGGTCAACATCTCCCCCTTCCCTAGACACAGTGACTCCCTTCCCTTCCTTATTGGCCATACATGTGGTACTTCCCATACCTAGTGTGACAAACAATTCTCAAAAAAGGTCCATACAGAGCCTGTATTCGAAGTTCACCCACAGAGTCAAGATTGGAAGAGTTCCCCAAAAAAGCATCAGTTCTCAAAAAGGCCCCCACAGAGACTGTATTGCTTGTTCACACACATGTGTACACACACACACACACACACACACACACACACACACACACACACACGGTCGCCATCAGGGCATTACTACTGTGCCTGGTGTAGGGGGCCCGATGAAGAGAGGGGGCCTGGCCAGGCCCGAGGTAAATACTTATCTTTAGCCTGAGGCAGAGCGGGCCCCTTCTGTTCACCAGGCCCCAGTCACAGCAGCAGCAGAGGGGCCCCACAGTGTTGCCTCACTACCAGACATGACTAATTTGCACGTGAAGGGGCGGAGTATGCAAATTAGCCATGTGCTGCAGTGGAGGCAGGGTCAGTGGAGCAGAGCAGGGCGCCAGCGCGTCATCGCTGGGCCATGCAGCAGGAGGTGAGGTCATCACTCTGCGACCTCATTACACTCCTGCAACAGCGGCTGAGGTGGCGAGGATGCAGCAGCCAGCAGGACAGGTAAGCGCTGTGAGCCAAAGTTTGATGATCTCTGCCCGGGGCCCGCGCTGATCTTCGCCCGGGGCCCGCACTGATCTCCACCTGGGGCCCGCGCTGATCTCCGCCCGGGGCCCGCGCTGATCTCCGCCCTGGGCCCGCGCTGATCTCTGTGCGGGGCCCACGCTGATCTCCGCCTGGGGCTCACGCTGATCTCCGCCTGGGGCCTGCTGATCTCTGCCCGGGGGAAGGGGGGGGCGCTGATCTCCGCACGGGGCCCACTGATCTCTGCCCAGGGGGGCGGCGCTGATCTCTGCCCGGGGCCCACTGATCTCTGCTGAAGGATTGGGGGGCGCTGATCTCTGCCCGTGGCCGCCCGCCGACCCCAGCCCCTGTCTTGCTTCAGCTAGATCAGGGGTGGGTAACCTCTGGCCTGTGGTCTCCTGGTCTCTCTGCTGTGAGCCTCCTGGCCTCTCTGCTGTGAGCCTCCTGGCCTCTCTGCTGTGAGCCTCCTGGCCTCTCTGCTGTGAGCCTTCTGGCCTCTCTGCTGTGACCTCCATCTGCTGTGAGCCTCCTGCCTCCCTGCTTTGAGCCTCCCTCTGCTGTGAGCCTCCTGCCTTTCTGCTGTGAGCCTCCTGCCTCTCTGCTTTGACCCTCCCCCTGCTGTGAGCTTCCTGCATTTTTGCTGTGAGCCTCCTGGCCTCTCTGCTGTGAGCCTCCTGGCCTCTCTACTGTGAGCCTCCCTCTGCTGTGAGCCTCCTGGCCTCTCTGCTTTGAGCCTCCCTCTGCTGTGAGCTTCCTGCCTTTCTGCTGTGAGCTTCCTGCCTTTCTGCTGTGAGCCTCCTGCCTCTCTGCTTTGAGCCTCCCTCTGCTGTGAGCCTCCTGCCTTTCTGCTGTGAGCCTCCTGGCCTCTCTGCTGTGAGCCTCCTGGCCTCTCTGCTGTGAGCCTCCTGGCCTCTCTGCTGTGAGCCTCTCTGCTGTGAGCCTTCTGCCTCTCTGCTTTGAGCCTTCCTCTGCTGTGAGCCTCCTGCCTCTCTTCTGTGAGCCTCCTGACCTCTCTGCTGTGAGCCTCTCTGCTGTGAGCCTCCTGCCTCTCTACTGTGAGCCTCCCTCTGCTGTGAACCTCCTGCCTCTCTGCTTTGAGCCTCTCTCTGCTGTGAGCCTCCTGGCCTCTCTGCTGTGAGCCTCCTGCTTCCCGCTGCTGTGTGTCACCCTCCCAGTGCTGTGTGCCACCCTCCCTCCAGTGCTGTCTGTGCTCCTGCAGTCCTGTTCATGTCTCCAGTCCTGTTTGTGCCCCTCTAGTGTTGTCCGTGCCACCGCCAGTACTGTCCGAGCCCCAGTCCCTCCTGTGATGTATATACAGTGCATTGCGAAAGTATTCGGCCCCCTTGAATTTTTCAACCTTTTTCCACATTTCAGGCTTCAAACATAAAGATAAAAAAAATTACATTTTATGGTGAAGAATCAACAAGTGGGACACAATTGTGAAGTTGAACGATATTTATTGCTTATTTTAATTTTTTGTAAAAATAAATAACTGAAAATTGGGGCGTGCAATATTATTCGTCCCCTTTACTTTCTGTGCAGCAAACTCACTCCAGAAGTTCATTGAGGATCTCTGAATGATCCAATGTTGTCCTAAATGACTGATGATGATAAATATAATCCACCTGTGTGTAATCCAGTCTCCGTATAAATGCACCTGCTCTGTGATAGTCTCAGGGTTCTGTGTAAAGCACAGATAGCATCATGAAGACCAAGGAACACAACAGCAGGTCCGTGATACTGTTGTGGAGAAGTTTAAAGCAGGATTTGCTTACAAAAAGATTTCCACAACTTTAAACATCCCAAGGAGCACTGTGCAAGCGATCATATTGAAATGGAAGGAGTATCATACCACTGCAAATCTACCAAGACCCGGCCGTCCATCAAAACTTTCATCTCAAACAAGGAGAAGACTGATCAGAGATGCAGCCAAGAGGCCCATGATTACTCTGAATGAACTGCAGAGATCTACAGCTGAGGTGGGAGAGTCTGTCCATAGGACAACAATTAGTCGTACACTGCACAAATCTGGCCTCTATGGAAGAGTGGCAAGAAAAAAGCCATTTCTCAAAGATGTCCATAAAAACTGTCGTTTAAAGTTTGCCACAAGCCCCCTGGGAGACACACCAAACATGTGGAAGAAGGTGCTCTGGTCAGATGAAACCAAAATCGAACTCTATGGGCACAATGCCAAACCATAGCAACACAGCTCATCACCCTGAACACACCATCCCCACTGTGAAACATGGTGGTGGCAGCATCATGGTTTGGGCCTGCTTTTCTTCAGCAGGGACAGGGAAGATGGTTAAAATTGATGGGAAGATGTATGGAGCCAAATACATGACCATTCTTGAAGAAAACCTGTTGGAGTCTGTAAAAGATCTGAGACTGGGACAGAGATTTGTCTTCAAACAAGACAATGATCCCAAACATAAAGCAAAATCTACAATGGAATGGTTCACAAATAAACGTATCCAGGCGTTAGAATGGCCAAGTCACAGTCCAGACCTGAATCCAATCAAGAATCTGTGGAAAGAGCTAAAAACTGCTGTTCACAAACGCTATCCATCCAAACTCACTCAGCTCCAGCTATTTGCAAAGGAAGAATGGGCAAGAATCTTAGTCTCTCGATGTGCAAAACTTATAGACACATACCCCGAGTGACTGCAGCTGTAGTCGCAGCAAAAAGTGGTGCTACAAAGTATTAATTTACAGGGGATGAATAATACTGCACACCCCAATTTTCAGTTATTTATTTTTTATAAAAAGTTTAAAATAAACAATAAATTTTGTTCAACTGCACAATTGTGTCCCACTTGTTGTTGATTCTTCACCAGAACATTAACATGTTTATCTTTATGTTTGAAGCCTCAAATGTGGGAAAAGGTTGAAAAATGCAAGGGGGCCGAAAACCTTTGCAAGGCACTGTATATACCAGAATGTGCCCAGGAGGGGGATATATATAGCAGAAGGGGCCCAGGATCGGACATACAGTTAGGTCCAGAAATATTTGGACAGTGACACAATTTTCGCGAGTTGGGCTCTGCATGCCACCACATTGGATTTGAAATGAAACCTCTACAACAGAATTCAAGTGCAGATTGTAACGTTTAATTTGAAGGTTTGAACAAAAATATCTGATAGAAATTGTAGGAATTGTACACATTTCTTTACAAACACTCCACATTTTAGGAGGTCAAAAGTAATTGGACAAATAAACCAAACCAAAACAAAATATTTTTATTTTCAATATTTTGTTGCGAATCCTTTGGAGGCAATCACTGCCTTAAGTCTGGAACCCATGGACATCACCAAACGCTGGGTTTCCTCCTTCTTAATGCTTTGCCAGGCCTTTACAGCCACAGCCTTCAGGTCTTGCTTGTTTGTGGGTCTTTCCGTCTTAAGTCTGGATTTGAGCAAGTGAAATGCATGCTCAATTGGGTTAAGATCTGGTGATTGACTTGGCCATTGCAGAATGTTCCACTTTTTTGCACTCATGAACTCCTGGGTAGCTTTGGCTGTATGCTTGGGGTCATTGTCCATCTGTACTATGAAGCGCCGTCCGATCAACTTTGCGGCATTTGGCTGAATCTGGGCTGAAAGTATATCCCGGTACACTTCAGAATTCATCCGGCTACTCTTGTCTGCTGTTATGTCATCAATAAACACAAGTGACCCAGTGCCATTGAAAGCCATGCATGCCCATGCCATCACGTTGCCTCCACCATGTTTTACAGAGGATGTGGTGTGCCTTGGATCATGTGCCGTTCCCTTTCTTCTCCAAACTTTTTTCTTCCCATCATTCTGGTACAGGTTGATCTTTGTCTCATCTGTCCATAGAATACTTTTCCAGAACTGAGCTGGCTTCATGAGGTGTTTTTCAGCAAATTTATCTCTGGCCTGTCTATTTTTGGAATTGATGAATGGTTTGCATCTAGATGTGAACCCTTTGTATTTACTTTCATGGAGTCTTCTCTTTACTGTTGACTTAGAGACAGATACACCTACTTCACTGAGAGTGTTCTGGACTTCAGTTGATGTTGTGAACGGGTTCTTCTTCACCAAAGAAAGTATGCGGCGATCATCCACCACTGTTGTCATCCATGGACGCCCAGGCCTTTTTGAGTTCCCAAGCTCACCAGTCAATTCCTTTTTTCTCAGAATGTACTCGACTGTTGATTTTGCTACTGCAAGCATGTCTGCTATCTCTCTGATGGATTTTTTCTTTTTTTTCAGCCTCAGGATGTTCTGCTTCACCTCAATTGAGAGTTCCTTAGACCGCATGTTGTCTGGTCACAGCAACAGCTTCCAAATGCAAAACCACACACCTGTAATCAACCCCAGACCTTTTAACTACTTCATTGATTACAGGTTAACGAGGGAGACGCCTTCAGAGTTAATTGCAGCCCTTAGAGTCCCTTGTCCAATTACTTTTGGTCCCTTGAAAAAGAGGAGGCTATGCATTACAGAGCTATGATTCCTAAACCCTTTCTCCAATTTGGATGTGAAAACTCTCATATTGCAGCTGGGAGTGTGCACTTTCAGCCCATATTATATATATAATTGTATTTCTGAACATGTTTTTGTAAACAGCTAAAATAACAAAACTTGTGTCACTGTCCAAATATTTCTGGACCTAACTGTATATACCTAAATGGGGACATATATACAAAGAAAGGGACATATATTTCAGGAGGGGGACATTTTATATATATATATATATATATATATATATATATATATATATATATATATATATATATATATATATATATATATATATATTACACATGTTTTTCCAAGATGGGAAGTGAGACTGTAGGAGGTTTGAGGGGTGGAGGCGGAGCTGGGCGGAGTCCCAAGGGGCCCTGAAAATTTTGCCAGTATGGGGCCCTGAAATTCCTAGTGGCGGCCCTGCACACACACACACACACACACACACACACACACACACACAGCAATAATGCTAGTAAAGGTCACTTGAGAGCTCTGTATAACCAGTTCACCCACACAGTAAAGATTGTCAGAGTTCCTCCACGTAGCAACTATTACCGAAAAGACCCTTACAGACCTTGTTTTTCCAGTTCACCCACATAGTGAAGATCAGCAAAGTTACCTCACAGAGCAACAGATCTCAAAAAGGCCCCTAGAGAACCTGTATGTCCAGGTCACCCACACAGTCAAGATTGACATAGTTCCACCACAGAGCAACAAGTTTAACAAAACACTGCCTACATTGCCTCTTTACACACTTGATCCGTACAGCCAAGATAGCCAGAGTTTAACCACAGAGCATATATTTTAAATATAGGCCCCAGCTATTCTCTTTCTGCAGTTGACTCACACAGCCAAAACTTTAAGATTTCTCCCACAGAGAAACCAATTTAAAAAGGCCCTACAGAGCCTCTTGTCAGAGATGATCCCCAGAGACAAAATTTAAAGATTTCACCATCAGAGAAGTGAATTTAAAAAGGCCCCCACAGAGCTTCTTTTTTCCCCTCACATTAAAAATATGAATATTTCCCCTACACAGCAACAATTTTAAAAAGGTCCATTTCCCAGCGTTATCAGCGGTGACGCACGTAATTGTGTCCGTTGTTACCGCCTCAGACGCCAGGCTTAGAGTCAGTACGCATGGTCAGAATGCTCGCCACTTCCAGTCATACACACTAGACCTCTCTGAAGCCGGGACGCGTACACCCAGCTTCATAGTGCGCATGAGCAGAAGTAGCCAGAGAAACTCGTACACAGTGGCCAAAGAGCTCGTTATAGATTAGCCACACAGGGCCTGGTGCAGTGGACTAAAAGCTGTTTCAGAGATTGAGCCCACAAAACGTGATGCACAGTTTCCACACAGAGCTTTTTTGTAGATTAAGTGTCACTGGTGTGCCACATGTGACAGACAGTCATGTGGTTTCTATTCATGGAAGGTCACATCTTTTGGCTGAGCAGAATGCTCCCTGACTTTCTATTGTTCCTGTTGTCAGTATTCATTGGTATAGGTCGCTTTCCTGTTGGATTCATCTCTCTCCCTTTTGGACCCAGCAGGAGCTTGCCTTTCACCCAGCTGCCTGTCATCAGAATTCTCTTGGTGCTTAACCCCTTCACCTCCGGTTGATTTTCCGTTTTTCCGTTTTATTTTTTCCCTCCCCTTCTTCTGACAGCTGTAACTTTTTATTTTTCTGTCAATCTTGCCATATAAGGACTTATTTTTTGCGGGATGAGTTCTACTTTTAAATGAAACCACAAGTATTACTATATAGTATCCTGGAAAATGGCAAAAAAATCCAAGTGCAAAAAAATTGCAAAAAAAGTGCGATTGCATGATTGTTTTTTGGATAGTTTATTCACAGTGTTCACAACATGGTAAAACTGATGTGTCCTTGTGATGCCTCATGTCAGTACAAGCTCATAGATACCAAATAGTATAGGTTTACTTTTATCTAAGGGGTTAAAAAAAATTCAGAAGTTTGTCCAAAAAAAGAAAAATTTTTGCGCCATTTTCTGTGATCCATAGAGTTCTCATTTTTCGGGATCTATGGCTCAGTGATGGTTTAGTTTTTGCATCTTATGCTGACGTTTTTAACGGTATCATTTTTGCGCAGAAGTGATGTTTTGATCGCCTGTTATGGCATTATGAGCAAAATTCACGGCGATTAAAAAACTTAATTTTGCCATTTCGAATTTTTTTGCCGCAACGCCGTTTACCAATCAGATTAATTGATTTTATATTTTGATAGACTGGGCGTTTCTGAATGCGGTGATACCAAATAGGTGTACAGTGGAACCTTGCTTAACGAGAACAATCCATTCTGGGACTGTGCTTGTTAACCAAGTTACTCGTTAGGCAAAGCAAGATTTCCCATAGGAAATCATTGCAATGCAAACGATTCGTTCCACAACGTGTTAAATTTCCCATCCTGGTCCCCTATTCTGTCATTCCACACATGCACAAACACACACAAACACGTACAAACACACACAAACTCACACAAACTCACACAAACACGTACAAACACACATGTGAAGTGATGGTCCAGGGGCGCCTCTGGCTGTGTAGTCGTGGCATCAGTAGATTCAAGGCACACCCCTGGCTCCATCACTCCTTCAATCTTGGGGACTGACTTGGTGGGGCAGAGTGTGGTCGTGTTGTCGTCGATGGTGGCACAAATAGTCTTCAGGCCAGTTGTGATGCAAATAAAAGACATTTATTAACACGCTTGACACACGCAGTCTTAATCCGGCGGTTGCAGACAAGTAAAACTTCTTGGGCTGGGGGACAACCTGCCCTGACAAATCCTCCCGTGGGGCTGTGCCCTGATTACTCCACTTCACCGGGCTCCCACTGTCGGTTACACACACCCCGGACCCACACCGGTTGCTTCACTCTCGAGGATTCGTCCACTCCCGTTCTCTCCGGCGTCCCCTTTTGCATTCAGCCCCCACACTCTGCCCCTTGGTCTTCACACTCTCACGTCCCGGATCCAACAACCTCTCTCTCGCACAAGCACACACTCTCCCCCTTAGCTTCTGCCGGCTCCTCCTCTCCCTGTGGTGACAGCCGTCCCACCCGGCCACTAGGGGGTGCCCTAACACTACAATATAATACAATACACTTTTATTAAAACAGCTTTAACAATCCCGGGTTAACTATGCTGGTACTGGTAGGGGGTAGGCTCACCCACTACATGCCTCCCCTCTTAAAACCCGAGCCTCCCGCCAAGGCTCTTAACTATAACCACACATTAAAACACCAAACATGGCATAAAAGAATACCCTTCAGCTTCAGTCCACAACAAGCGGCCTAGCCGCGCTCCCAGTCCTTTGGGGCGCCCGGAGGCTCAACAGCGCTCCCGGCCTTGTGAAGGCGCCCGGAGGCTCAACAGCGCTCCCGGTCTTGTGAAGGCGCCCGGAGGCTCAACAGCGCTCCCGGTCTTGTGAAGGCGAGCAACAGGCATATCAACTGAAAACTCTTCATAAACTTTAAACTTTGCCGGTCGAACAACACTACCGGTCTTTTTAACAAGCCAGCACAGGCGACCTATTCCGGAGGCCAGGACCGCTTCCATTCGGCAGCTTGGGCCTGGATGTATGCGCCCAGGGACTGTCCAGGCTGGCGGCGGACTCTCCGGAACGAAACAGGAGCAAACGGTGGCTCAGACGGCGTGGCCTCTTCAGGTTCCGGTGGAGGCGATGGAGTCGCCACTCGGGGCGGTGGAGGTACAGGTTGGGGTACGTCCAGAACTATTACCGGTCTGTTGGTGACGCTCTGGTTAACCGCCACGACCGGGGTACCCTTTTCCGGGTCAGGCTTCACCTCCGATGGGACCGCCAGAGTACCCCGGGAATGGCAGGCATCTACCGGCGTCGGTTTCTGCTGGCTCCGGCGTCGTTCCTGGTGCTCCTCCCACTCCAGCTCCTGCTGCCACTGAGCCGCTTCCTGGGCGGTCGGCGTCCGGGTCACACCAACGGCGAACAGGCCGCGACTTCCCGCGTCCGGTAGGAATTGGACCTTCTCGCCCGGGTAAAGAGTATGGAGCCTCTCGGGTAGGCCCTCCACATCCAGGTGAACCCTATTGTAAAAGTAGTCGTCCCCGGTGCTGGCTTCGCGGATAAATCCGTAGCCCTCCTGCTGATTGAACTTCACCACTACGCCAGTGGTGAATTGCAGGGCCAGCTCCTCACCGCCGGGACCGGACAACATTTCCCGGGCGGTGATCTCCGCAAGTAACCGCTCCTGGACGGGATCTGGCACCGGAGACGTAGCCCTTGGATAGGGAGTAGAGGACGGGACTACAGGGTCCGGAAAGAAGCCCCAGGGATCTTGCTCCAGTCGCTCGGCAAGCACCTCGGCCAGTTCACGCTCGGAGGCAGTTGGTGCTGCGGCTGGGGCTGCGGATGCTGTGATGACGTGCTGGGGTGTCTCCACAGGGGAATAGGTGATCCCCAGAGGGCGATTCCCCACCGGTAGCTGGGCGGCATACGTTGCCCGGACTTCAGTGGTCGTGCCCCCGGTGGTCGCGTCCCAGGTGGTCAGCCAAGTCACCTTCTCCGGGCGTGCGGGGTCTCCTGACCCGGTCGGGATCTCTGGTAAGAACACTCCTGATATGGCAGCTGGTTTAGGGCACTCCCGGCTTAGACTGGTCAGGGCCATGGCGGTGGCGAGATCCTGTGGTCGTCCGGAAGCTTCCATCTTTTTCTTCTCTTGTGCACAATGCAATGGCGGCGAGGTCAATGCTGAGGCTGGAAGAAGAAAAGGCGGGCCCAGGTTTCCAGCTCTTAAACAGACTCCACCCCCAGCCTCACACATCATCTTGACTCCTCCGCGGCGGTTCTTCTTTTTCTTCAGAATACCGCCCACTTCGTATTTCTTCATATCTCTTCGTGCCCTGGGACTGGCGCCTCCCCTCTTTGGGCGGAGTACTCTGTGCTTCCTCTTCGGCACCGGCCAGCCCCAGGCTCTTTTGGCGCCAACTTTTCGCGCGCTTTCGTTATCTTCACAGACGACGGCCATCTTGCCGCCATCTTGTGCCCGGTCCAACGCCTTAGGCACTTCTTCCTCCCACCATGGGACTGGAAATCTTCTCTCATAGCCCGGATACGGTGCACTCGGCACCACTTGGTCTCCGGCTTCTAGGGTTCCTGGCAGGGGAATCGTATCCTGCCGACTACGCCACATGAAGTGATGGTCCAGGGGCGCCTCTGGCTGTGTAGTTGTGGCATCAGTAGATTCAAGGCACACCCCTGGCTCCATCACTCCTTCAATCTTGGGGACTGACTTGGTGGGGCAGAGTGTGGTCGTGTTGTCGTCGATGGTGGCACAAATAGTCTTCAGGCCAGTTGTGATGCAAATAAAAGACATTTATTAACACGCTTGACACACGCAGTCTTAATCCGGCGGTTGCAGACAAGTAAAACTTCCTGGGCTGGGGGACAACCTGCCCTGACAAATCCTCCCGTGGGGCTGTGCCCTGATTACTCCACTTCACCGGGCTCCCACTGTCGGTTACACACACCCCGGACCCACACCGGTTGCTTCACTCTTGAGGATTCGTCCACTCCCGTTCTCTCTGGCGTCCCCTTTTGCATTCAGCCCCCACACTCTGCCCCTTGGTCTTCACACTCTCACGTCCCGGATCCAACAACCTCTCTCTCGCACAAGCACACACTCTCCCCCTTAGCTTCTGCCGGCTCCTCCTCTCCCTGTGGTGACAGCCGTCCCACCCGGCCACTAGGGGGTGCCCTAACACTACAATATAATACAATACACTTTTATTAAAACAGCTTTAACAATCCCGGGTTAACTATGCTGGTACTGGTAGGGGGTAGGCTCACCCACTACACATGCACGCACGCACACGCACATATTATACTCACCTTACCTTCCGTTCCATCGCCGGTCTCCTGGGACTTGCTGTTCTCTGGTACGGGGCCGGGCTGTGTATCGCGTTACCATAACGACGAGGAAGGAACTTCCCGGCCAGAGCCCTGACGTCAAAGGCAGAGCCGCTTGCCTCTGATTGGCCAGCGCGCTGCCTTTCAGTAGCGGTGACAGGAAGTTCCTGCCTCGTTGCTATGGATGCCGATACGCAGCGTGGACTGGAGCGCAGCGGCGAACTACAGGACCCAGGAGGCCATCGATGAAACGGAAGGTACACATATTATGTTATATTATATGCTCACCTTACCTTCCGTTCCCTCGCAGGCCTCCTGGTTCTTGTAGTTCGCTGCGAGGACGTCGCAATGTACCCGGGAACTACAAGAACCATGAGGCCGGCGGTGGAACGGAAGGTAAGGTGAGCATAATACTGTATGTGTGTGCGTGCGTGTGTGTTTGTGTGTGTTTGTGCGTGTTTGTGCGTACATGTGTGTGTTTGTGTGGACTGCAAGTGTGGGTCAGAGTGCAGTGGATGTATGGAACCGGAAGTGTGTGCAGTGAGGATTTCGCTCGTACAGCAAAGCTTTCTCGTAAAGTGGGTTACAAATTTACAGAAAGCTTTGCTTGTTAAGCGGAATTCTCGTTAAGTGGGTTACTCGTTAAGCGAGGTACCACTGTATATTTTTTAACCCTTTAATTTTCAATAGGGCCAATGAGGGGTGATTTGAACGTTTAGGTTTTTTATTTTTTTTTTACATTTTTTTAACTTTTTTTTACTTTTTTTTTAGTTTATTAGCCCCTTTAGGGGACTATAACAATCAGCAGTCTGAGCGCTCTTCTATTTCTGCAGATCACAGCTACACAGCTGAGATCTGGAGAAAAGCAGCTCTCCTCTCACACACGGCAGTCTGGCGGCAGTGACCCTGTGCTACCATGGAAACCACCAGAACTCACATGATCACATCATTATCCACAAATGGCGAAAACATGGAACAGTGGTGAACCTTCCAAGAAGTGTCCGGCAAACCAAAATTACCCAAGAGCGCAGTGACGACTCATCAAAGAGGTCACAAAAAACATCACAACAACATCCAAAGAACTGCGGGCCTCACTTGCCTCACTTAAGATCAGTGCTCATGACCTCCCTGTAAGAAAGAGACTGGGCAAATATGGCCTGCAAGGCAGAGTTTCACTACAAAAACCACTACTGAGTAAAAAGAACATAAAGGCTTATCTCAGTTTTGCCAGAAAACATCTTGAAGATCCCCAAGACTTTTGGGAGAATACTCTGTGGGCTGATAATACAAAAGTTGAACATTTTGGAAGGTGTATGTACCACTACATCAGGCGTGGAAGTAGCACAGCATTTCAGAAAAGGAACATCATACCAACAGTAAAATATGGTGGTGGTAGTGGGGCGGTCTGTGAATGTTTTGCTGCTTAAGGACCTGGAAGACTTGATATGGTTAATGGAACCATGAATTCTGCTGTCTACCAAAAAATTCTGAAGGAGAATATCCAGCCATCTGTTCATGACTAGGGATGAGCGAATGTATTCACCACTATTCGGGATCCGACGGATAATAGGGTATTTGATTCGAGGTATTCGCTATCCGACGGCTAATATAGTATTCGCTCCGATACTTTCATTTTCATTTTTGCCTTCCTAGCCCCTTTTTCCAGCCAATGAACACATCTGACGTTGCTTGCCCACACAGTAACGCTGCAGCCATCTTTCTTGTGGTGTTACTCTGATTGGCTTTGCTACACAGCGTCATAGGGGCTATATAAGGCTGCCGCCATTTTGTGCACGCATTCGTTCCTGAGCTGCTGGTGTAGATACACTGTACTGTGTGCGGGAGAGCGTTTATACAGCGTTTATACAGCGAACTCATAAAAGTCCTTGTAAGGGCTGAACACAGTGTCCACTAGCTGCTAGCAGCTGTGTAAATCGTAGAACCAGGTATAGGGGCAGTCCAGTGTGTTCTATGAGATAGCGTTCCTGCTGCACAATCCAAAATATTCCCTGTAAGGGCTGAACACAGTGTCCAGTAGCTGCTACCAGCTATGTAAGTTGTAGAACCAGCTATAGGGTTAGTTTTAGTGCATTGCTTAGTTAGGTGAGAGCCATTCCTGTTTTAAACTGCCCCAAAAAAAAATCCTCTTGTTAGTGCTGCATACGGTCTGTTACTGCAGTGTGTAAGGCCAAAAACACACTTCCGCATAAAAAATGTACATGTGACACGGTCCGTTTCTTGGGTCCGTGTTCCGTTTTTTTTTGGCGTTTCTCCGGTACGTATGACATCCGTGTGATGGCGTATGCTATCCGTGTGTGCGTTTGGAATATCCGTGTGTGCGTGTGGAATGTCGGTGTATGTGTACGTGAAATGTCCGTGGGAAATGTCCGTGTGTGTGGTAAAATGTCGTTTGATACATACCCGCTGACAGCAGACAGAGTTGCACGATGAGAATGAACTCGGGTGAATTTCACCCAACTTCATCCTCATACTCATCCTCATACCGCGGCTCTGTCTGTGTCGCGTACTGATTAGCGGTCACCCGTGACTCACCGGTGACCGCTAATCCTCTGAGTGACTGAAGTGAGCAGCGCGCTTAGCGCTGCCGTCACTCAGGTTACCCTCGGCTAGCTGGATCCTCCACCCGAGACCGCAACTCACCTGTGACTTCATCGCTGTCACTCGGGCAACTTGCTGTCACAGTTGGAGGATCAAGCGGTGGCCGCGAGTAATCTGAGTGACAGCTCAGCTGATCGTGTGACTCACCTCAGTTGCTGCGTGGAGGTGACAGGAGCGGCGGTGTTCTTCTGCAGCTCCTGTCACCTTCATGTAGCAAAGCTGGAAGCGACACTGGACCTCCGTGGCTTATGCCGGACATGGATGGGTATTTGGGGCATAATACAGTTAGGTCCAGAAATATTTGGACAGTGACACAATTTTCGCGAGTTGGGCTCTGCATGCCACCACATTGGATTTGAAATGAAACCTCTACAACAGAATTCAAGTGCAGATTGTAACGTTTAATGTGAAGGTTTGAACAAAAATATCTGATAGAAATTGTAGGAATTGTACACATTTCTTTACAAACACTCCACATTTTAGGAGGTCAAAAGTAATTGGACAAATAAACCAAACCCAAACAAAATATTTTTATTTTCAATATTTTGTTGCGAATCCTTTGGAGGCAATCACTGCCTTAAGTCTGGAACCCATGGACATCACCAAACGCTGGGTTTCCTCCTTCTTAATGCTTTGCCAGGCCTTTACAGCCGCAGCCTTCAGGTCTTGCTTGTTTGTGGGTCTTTCCGTCTTAAGTCTGGATTTGAGCAAGTGAAATGCATGCTCAATTGGTTTAAGATCTGGTGATTGACTTGGCCATTGCAGAATGTTCCACTTTTTAGCACTCATGAACTCCTGGGTAGCTTTGGCTGTATGCTTGGGGTCATTGTCCATCTGTACTATGAAGCGCCGTCCGATCAACTTTGCGGCATTTGGCTGAATCTGGGCTGAAAGTATATCCCGGTACACTTCAGAATTCATCCGGCTACTCTTGTCTGCTGTTATGTCATCAATAAAAACAAGTGACCCAGTGCCATTGAAAGCCATGCATGCCCATGCCATCACATTGCCTCCACCATGTTTTACAGAGGATGTGGTGTGCCTTGGATCATGTGCCGTTCCCTTTCTTCTCCAAACTTTTTTCTTCCCATCATTCTGGTACAGGTTGATCTTTGTCTCATCTGTCCATAGAATACTTTTCCAGAACTGAGCTGGCTTCATGAGGTGTTTTTCAGCAAATTTAACTCTGGCCTGTCTATTTTTGGAATTGATGAATGGTTTGCATCTAGATGTGAACCCTTTGTATTTACTTTCATGGAGTTTTCTCTTTACTGTTGACTTATAGACAGATACACCTACTTCACTGAGAGTGTTCTGGACTTCAGTTGATGTTGTGAACGGGTTCTTCTTCACCAAAGAAAGTATGCGGCGATCATCCACCACTGTTGTCATCCGTGGACGCCCAGGCCTTTTTGAGTTCCCAAGCTCACCAGTCAATTCCTTTTTTCTCAGAATGTACCCGACTGTTGATTTTGCTACTCCAAGCATGTCTGCTATCTCTCTGATGGATTTTTTCTTTTTTTTCAGCCCCAGTATGTTCTGCTTCACCTCAATTGAGAGTTCCTTAGACCGCATGTTGTCTGGTCACAGCAACAGCTTCCAAATGCAAAACCACACACCTGTAATCAACCCCAGACCTTTTAACTACTTCATTGATTACAGGTTAACGAGGGAGACGCCTTCAGAGTTAATTGCAGCCCTTAGAGTCCCTTGTCCAATTACTTTTGGTCCCTTGAAAAAGAGGAGGCTATGCATTACAGAGCTATGATTCCTAAACCCTTTCTCCGATTTGGATGTGAAAACTCTCATATTGCAGCTGGGAGTGTGCACTTTCAGCCCATATTATATATATAATTGTATTTCTGAACATGTTTTTGTAAACAGCTAAAATAACAAAACTTGTGTCACTGTCCAAATATTTCTGGACCTAACTGTAAATTGGTGAACGAGGGAATTTGTTATTGTTTTTTATTTCAAATAAAGGATTTTTTCACTGTGTGTGTTTGTTTACTTTAACTTGCAGGTTAATCATTGGGGGTGTCTCATAGATGCCTGCAATGATTAATCTTGGACTTATTAGCAGCTATGGGCTGCCAATAACTCCTTATTACCCCGATTGCCAACACACCAGGGCAAATCGGGAAGAGCCGGGTAGAGTCCCAGAACTGTCGCATCTATTGTATGCGGCAATTCCGGGCGGCTGCTGGCTGATATTGTTAGGCTGGGGGGCTCCCCTTAACGTGGGGCTCCCCATCCTGAGAATACCAGCCTTCAGCCGTATGGCTTTATCTTGGCTGGTATCAAAATTGGGGGGGACCGCATGCCGCTTTTTTTTTAATTAATTATTTATTTATTTTACTGCACAGTATATACCCGCCCATCGGCGGCTGTGATTGGGTGCAGTGAGACAGCTGTCACTCAACGTGGGGGCGTGTGTAACTGCAACCAATCATAGGCGCCTGTGGGCGGTTGAAGCAGGGAATACGAGATTGATTAATGAGCGGCCGGCATTTTCAAATGAATTGAAGCCGCGTATTTTCGGCACAGCTGTTCCTCGCCGCGCTGATCGGGGATTGGTAAGTATGAGCCGGGGGAAGAAAAAGACCGAGCGCCAATATAAGTATGACTGAGAACAGCAGAAAAAAAAATAAGTAGACTGACTTTAATAGAAAAAAAAAAAAATAGATCGCTCGTTTAAAAACGCACACAGACGAAACGTGCTGAACGCAGACATGCTCCTTGTGCCGTCTGTGCAGGCACAGACCCATTGACTTTAGCGGGTCCGTGCCTGTGTGCTGACTGCCAAAAATGGACATGTTGTCCGTGCAGGAAAACGCACACACGTACTTATCACATGGACACACGTTCCGTGGGATTTTACACGTGTGTGTCATCACCCATAGAATAACATGGGTCTCCGTGTCTCCGTGTCTCCGGTACGTGCAAAAACGTACCAAACACGTACCGGAGGCACGGATGTGTGTTGCGGGCCTAATATAGGAAGAGCTTATTCACGGGCAGGGAGAGATTTAAAGCTGTCTTGACATCTGCTACTAATAATCAACAATCTCAGCACTGCTACATCCCTTGTGTCTGTTATACTAGGAATAGGTATTACAACTTGCCAAAAAGGTCCTAAAATTGTCAAAACAACGGGTTCAGGTGTAGTGTAGTGCCTGTCATATCAGCTCAGTTGCGTCCTTGTGTTGGCTTCATAATGAACATAAACTCCATAGTACCCTACTGCTAAAAAAAAAAAAAATAGTGTAAGTTTAAAGAAAATAAGAAAATAAAAAAATAAAATATCTGTCACAGCCTGTAGTTCTGCCTGAAGTCAAATACCATAATATATAGTATCTGTTACGTCCGGGTGGTGGAAGCACTGGACCGTACACCAATTTCCCCTGAGGAGGCAGCCAGGCCGGTCACCCCGCCAGAGGGTCCTGATGCACGGCAGCCGAAGCACTATAGGTAGCTGGACAGTCCGTAGAGGAGCAGGAAAGGTGGATGATGCTGAACCCGCGGAGTTCTGGACGGTAGTCCGGGTGACGAGGCTCAGGGTCCGAGGCCGGGTTGTAGGGTCAGGCGGGATCCGGAACCTGCTGAGCGATGGAACGGGTCACCGAACGGAGCCAGTGACTGGAGACTGGCGGAGCTGCAGAGGTGGTGGGACATCCGCCGAAGTCACCGTCAGGGTCCAGGGATGGACTTGATTCGAAGCGACTGGCGTGGCAGGACAGGCTCTACGAGACAGGACAGGGTTAATGCAAGGCAAAGCACAGGGCAAAGCAATACGGGGACCTGAACACTAGCTTGCTAAACACGTAGAACAGGCCCCGCCCACCAGGAAAGAGAAACCTTATATACCCTGTACCTGTCTATGCAATATCCTGTTTCTGGGTGCTGGCCCTTTAAGAAAGGGTCAATGACCGCTCGCGCACCCTAATGCGCATGCGCGAGGCCAGTGTGCCAGAAGCCAGTCCAGGAAGCGGTGAGGAGGAAGCAGGAGCGCCCGGCTGGGAGTCCCACGTCGCAGAGGAGCGCCGGGAGCGGGGAGCTGGACGCATGGAGGCCGCAGGCGGGGACGAGGAGGCCGGGACCGGAGTGGTGAGCAGGGGACGCCGCCGGGGAGCGGGGAGCGGGCCACGGGGACCGGAGAACGGGACAAGGGGACCGGGAAGCGTGACAGTACCCCCTCCCCCACGCCCCCCCCCCCCCGCAAGCGGGACAGGAAGGCACGAATCAGAGGAGTGCCAACATTCTCCCGGGGCTCCCAGGACCGATCCTCGGGACCATAACCCGCCCAGTCAACCAGGAAGTATTGCCGACCTCGCACGGTCTTCATGGCCACGATATCCCTTACCGCATAGATGTCATCGTCAGCAATAGGAGGGGGAGCAGTACCGACCTCAGCGGAGAAGGGACCAAGGACAACAGGCTTGAGCAAGGAGACATGGAAGGAGTTGGGTATCCGCATCGTGGCCGGAAGCTGCAGCTTGTAGGAGACTGCATTGATCCTGCTGATGATCTTAAACGGCCCGATGTAGCGAGGACCCAACTTGTACGAGGGTAACTTCAATCGGACATATCTGGACGCAAGCCAGACCAGATCACCTGGGGAGAAACACGGGGGATCCAGGCGCCTCTTGTCCGCATGTCTCTTCATCCGTAATGAAGCACGTTCTAGGGACGACTTGACAGAGTTCCATATGGCTGAAAAGTCCCGAACCAGAGTATCTGCTGCGGGGACGTCGGAAGCCGAGGATACTGGCAACGGGACAGAAGGCTGCAGTCCATAAACGATCTGAAAGGGAGAGCTGGAGGTGGACTCACTGATGTGCTGGTTATGGGAGAACTCAGCCCAAGGTCGGAGCGTGGACCAATCGTCATGATGGATGTTGACGTAGTGGCGCAGGAAGGAGGTCAGGATCTGATTGACCCGTTCCACTTGCCATTCGACTGAGGATGGTAGGCCGAAGAAAAGTCCAAGGACACTCCCAGATGTTTGCAGAGAGCCCTCCAGAAGCGCGAGGTAAACTGAGTTCCTCTGTCGGACACTATGTGTGCGGGGAAGCCATGCAATCGGAATATGTGCTGTATGAAGGAGTCAGCTAGCTCCTGGGCAGAGGGCAGCCCTGCCATGGGAACGAAGTGGGCCATCTTTGAGAAGCGATCCACCACAACCCATATGACCGTGTGTCCGAAGGATAAGGGTAAGTCCGTAATGAAGTCCATTGCGATATGTTGCCACGGAACGGAAGGAATGGGCAAAGGCAGAAGACGTCCATAGGGTAGGTGCTTGGGTGTCTTGTTCCGGGCACAGGATGGACAGGCTGAGACGAAGGTTGCGACGTCTTTACGGAGGGACGGCCACCAGTAGTGACGGACAACCGTACTCCAAGTCTTCTTCTGACCAGCATGGCCGGCGATCTTAAAAGCATGACCCCAGTGCAGGACTCTCTGTCTGTCAGTATCTGAGACATAGGTTTTCCCAGGGGGTATCTGCGTTAGAGCGACAGGAGTCACCGGAATGACTTTACTGGGGTTGATGATGGGCTGGAACGTCTCCTCCTCCAACTCCACGGGCACGAAGGATCTGGACAGAGCGTCTGCCCGCACGTTCTTATCTGCAGGCCGGAAATGGAGTTGGAAATCAAATCGAGCAAAGAACAGGGACCAGCGGGCTTGTCGTGGATTCAGTCTTTGGGCAGACAGCAGGTACTCCAGATTCTTGTGGTCCGTGTATATGATTACAGGGTAAACAGCTCCCTCCAAGAGGTAGCGCCATTCCTCCAAGGCCAGCTTCACGGCCAGTAGCTCCCGATCCCCAATGGTGTAGTTGCGTTCGGGTGCCGAAAAGCTCTTGGAGAAGAATCCACAAGTGACCATCTTTCCGGAGGGGGAGTTCTGCATCAACACTGCCCCGGCTCCTGAGGAGGAGGCATCCACCTCTAAGGTGAACTGTCGGTTCAATTCAGGGCGATGGAGAACCGGGGAAGAAGCAAACGCCTGTTTCAAGGAGCAGAACGCGTCATCGGCCGCCGGGGGCCAGTCCTTAGGGTTAGCTCCTTTCTTAGTCAAGGCAGAGAGAGGTGCAGTCAAAGCAGAGAAATGCGGGATGAATTGACGGTAGTAGTTCGCAAAGCCGAGAAAGCGTTGGATAGCCTTCAGTCCGGAAGGAGGAGGCCAGTTGATGATGGCAGACACTTTCTCTGGGTCCATCTGCAGGCCAGTGTCCGAGATTACATAACCCAGGAAGGGAAGAGACGACTTTTCAAAGATGCATTTCTCGTACTTGGCGTACAGACGATTCTCTCTAAGCCTCTGGAGGACTAGCTGCACGTTCTCTCGGTGGGTTTGTAGATCCGGAGAGAAGACCAGGATGTCGTCCAGATACACCACCACACAGACATAGAGGATATCTCTGAACACGTTGTTCACCAGTTCTTGGAAGACTGCCGGAGCATTACACAGACCAAAGGGCATGACACAATACTCGTAGTGCCCATCCCGAGTGTTGAATGCGGTTTTCCATTCGTCTCCAGAGCGAATGCGAACCAGGTTATAGGCCCCACAGAGGTCCAACTTGGTGAATACACGGGCTCCTCGGAGCCGATCGAATAGTTCGGGGATAAGCGGCAGAGGGTATTTGTTCTTTACGGTGATCTGGTTTAATCCCCGGTAGTCAATGCAAGGGCGCAGGTCACCTTCCTTCTTTTTGACGAAGAAAAACCCTGCTCCGGCAGGGGACGAGGACCTCCGAATGAACCCCTTAGCTAGGCTCTCGGTGATATAGGCAGACATAGCTCGTGTTTCAGCAGGGGACAAGGGGTATATCCGTGCTCGAGGAGGCGTAGTTCCTGGCAGTAACTCGATGGCACAGTCGTAGGGACGATGAGGCGGTAGTACCTCTGACTCCTTTTTATCAAACACGTCCGTGAAGGACCAGTAGGCAGAAGGCAGTCCTGGTAGAGACTCTGGAACCGGAGGGCGTCGGACGGGCTGGATGGATTTCAGACATCTCTCGTGAAACGAGGAGCCCCACCGGGTGATTTCACCTGTACTCCAGCTGACCGATGGTTCGTGTGTCCGTAACCATGGAAGTCCCAGCAGGATCTGATGAGACATGCGCGGGAGGACGTAGAAGGTGATCTTCTCGGTGTGCAGAGCACCGATCCGTACTTCCACAGGCTTGGTGATCAGTGAGACGGTGTCAGAGAGGGGTTTCCCATCAACAGAGGCGATCACCAGCAGTTTTTCTAGTGGAAGGACAGGCACCTGGTACTTATCCACCGTGGCCTGCTGGATGAAGTTGCCTGCTGCTCCGGAATCGAGGTACGCCTCTGCCGTGAACC
This sequence comes from Anomaloglossus baeobatrachus, assembly GCF_048569485.1. NCBI lineage: Eukaryota > Metazoa > Chordata > Amphibia > Anura > Aromobatidae > Anomaloglossus > Anomaloglossus baeobatrachus. The sequence goes on along the minus strand of NC_134356.1, from coordinate 115,639,371 downwards.
GGGTCTCTTCTGTAGTGACTTGAATAGTCCAGGTAACGGAGTCTGAGAGAGTCCCAGCACCTAGGGTGGCCTCTCCTACCAAGCCTAGGCTTTGGAGTTTCCCGGCTTCTCGGGACAAGAGCGTAGCAGGTGTGTGCCATCACCGCAGTAGAAGCAGAGACCCTTTGCTAGTCGTTCTGCTCGGCGTTGTTCCGACTGCTTCAGGCGGTCAATCTGCATGGGCTCGGAGGTAGACACGCCAGGTGACGCCAACTGGGGAGCGATGGACTTCTGTGGTGGGGAGGAGTGCCGTATAGGACGCCTCTCGCGGGACACTTCTTTGGCTCGTTCCTGAAAGCGAAGATCCACTCGAGTCGCTAGGGCAATCAGGGCATCCAGGGTGGACGGCACGTCACGACCAGCCAGCTCATCTTTAATACGACCCGAGAGTCCCTCCCAGAAGGCGGCGGTTAGGGCCTCATTGTTCCACCCGAGTTCCGAAGCCAATGTGCGAAAATGAATGGCATATTGGCCCACCATCAGAGTCCCCTGACGTAGCCGGAGGAGAGATGAGGCAGACGCGGAGGCGCGTCCGGGCTCGTCAAAGGTGCCACGAAATGCCTGCAGGAATTCCTGGATGTTGGTGGTTACCGGATCCTCCTTCTCCCACAAGGGGTTCATCCAGGCCAGTGCCTCTCCCTCTAGATGGGACATCATGAACGCGACCTTGGCTTGGTCAGAGGCAAAAAGGTGCGGCAGCAGCTTGAAATGGAGAGAGCATTGGTTGTTGAATCCCCTGCAGGTCTTGGGATCTCCAGCGTACTGGGGTGGTGAGGCCAAACGAAGTTTGGAAGTATCCGAGGAGGCTGCCACGGGAGCTTTGGCCATGGATTGTACAGTGGAAACCTGAGATGCCAAGGATGTGGCCGTCGCTTGTAGCGTGTTCAGGCGGGTATCCACAGAAGACATGAAGTTCAGCATGCGGGTCTGGGTCTCGCGCTGGCGTGTGAGTTCCTGCTGCAAGGCCGCTAGTGCTTCGGCAGGATCCATGGCCTGTTCTAGCTGTTACGTCCGGGTGGTGGAAGCACTGGACCGTACACCGATTTCCCCTGAGGAGGCAGCCAGGCCGGTCACCCCGCCAGAGGGTCCTGATGCACGGCAGCCGAAGCACTATAGGTAGCTGGACAGTCCGTAGAGGAGCAGGAAAGGTGGATGATGCTGAACCCCCGGAGTTCTGGACGGTAGTCCGGGTGACGAGGCTCAGGGTCCGAGGCCGGGTTGTAGGGTCAGGTGGGATCCGGAACCTGCTGAGCGATTGATCGGGTCACTGAACGGAGCCAGGGACTGGAGACTGGCGGAGCTGCAGAGGTGGTGGGGCATCCGCCGAAGTCACCGTCCTGCTGAACCCGCGGAGTTCTGGGCGGTAGTCCGGGTGACGAGGCTCAGGGTCCGAGGCCGGGTTGTAGGGTCAGGCGGGATCCGGAACCTGCTGAGCGATGGAACGGGTCACCGAACGGAGCCAGGAACTGGAGACTGGCGGAGCTGCAGAGGTGGTGGGGCATCCGCCGAAGTCACCGTCAGGGTCCAGGGATGGACTTGGTTCGGAGCGACTGGCGTGGCAGGACAGGCTCTACGAGACAGGACAGGGTTAATGCAAGGCAAAGCACAGGGCAAAGCAATACGGAGACCTGAACACTAGCTTGCTAAACACGAAGAACAGGCCCCGCCCACGAGGAAAGAGAAACCTTATATACCCTGTACCTGTCTATGCAATATCCTGTTTCTGGGTGCTGGCCCTTTAAGAAAGGGTCAATGACCGCGCGCGCGCCCTAATGCGCATGCGTGAGGCCCGTGTGCCAGAAGCCAGTCCAGGAAGCGGTGAGGAGGAAGCAGGAGCGCCCGGCTGGGAGTCCCACGTCGCAGAGGAGCGCCGGGAGCGGGGAGCTGGACGCATGGAGGCCGCAGGCGGGGACGAGGAGGCCGGGACCGGAGTGGTGAGCAGGGGACGCCGCCGGGGAGCGGGGAGCGGGCCACGGGGACCGGAGAACGGGACCAGGGGACCGGGAAGCGTGACAGCATCCTGGTGGTGGCTTCATATCTTACAGAACTTATATAGTGGCTGCCACATATTAAAACACAGTCTGAGTGTTACCAAAGTTTTATTAATACTCTGTGTCAGTGGCACAACTTCTGCCTGAAGGCCAATACCTTACTAGCAGTAACCTAGAATAATTTTGGGGGCTTCATATCTTACAGAACTTAGTGGCTTGCTCTTATTAAAACACAGTCTGAGTGTTACTAAATTTTTATTAATACTTGGTGTCAGTGGCACTACTTCTGCCTGAAGGCCAGTACCTTCCTATCAGCAAACTAGCATAATTTTGGGGGCTTCATATCTTACAGAACATACATAGTGTCCTGCTTATACTAAAACACAGTCTGAGTGCCAAAAGCCAATACTAAAATAAAAAATACCTTTTTTTTTTTGTTTTGGGGCTGAAAGACATTCACAACATCTTTGTCGACTCCTCCAAGTGGTACTTTGTTCAATAAAGGTACCTTACGGTTTTTAGACTTACAGAAACAGCTATCGTGGGAAACTATTAACACAAGTTTAGAAACCCGGCATCAGTGTTGTTCCACTACCTGTAGAAAAGGTCACATTGCAGTATTCACCTTCAAATAATCAAACCAAAAAAATGGGAAAAAGAGGCGGTAAGGGCCGTGGACGAGGTGGTAGTGACAATGGTGGTCGCACAAGCAGTGTGATCAAGCCAAAGAAAAAGGTTCCTGCTTTATCGACCTCTGCCTTCCTATCCCAATTTTCTTGTCCACGTGGGAAAGCACTTTTGCGCCCTGAACAGTGCGAACAGGTAACGAGTTGGCTACCAGAAAATATCTCCAGTTACTTGTTGAGTAGCAAATCCACACAGACAGACTTGAGTAGCCCAGAGGCTGGCCCATCGAATCCTTAGCCTGGTCATCCTTCCTCACAATAACAGTATTCTAAGGAAACATCTGACACCAAAGCAGGTTACTCTGAGGAACTGTTTACAGGACCCTTTGACCTTTCTTGCCTCTCACCGCGCAACACCACCAACGCAGATGAGGCCGTGGTGTGCAGTGATGCACAGATCTTTGAGCACCCAAGGCCAGAAGAAAGCCATGTTGTTGGCCGTGACCTGCTAGGCAATCAAGTGGAAGTGTTGGAGGATGATGAGACACAGTTGCCCTCAGGTCAGCCTGAAATCTCCTTACCGAAGATGTTGACCTTCAGGAATTTGAAGACGACCTGGTCGATGAAGAGGTGACTGGTCCAACATGGACGGGTGGCATGGATTGCGAGAGCAGCAATGCAGAGGAGCATGTGCCCATAATATGCAAAAAGACTGTAAGAGATAGGGTTTCGATCACTGCCAGAGGTCAATCAACTGTGCACATGACACCACCGCCTGTGGCATCTCAGAGTCCAAGGGTCCGTGCACCACCTGACCCATCTCAGAGCCCAAGGGCCCGTGGTGCGATTGTGTGGGAGTTTTTTTCCAAGAGTCCTTTGGACTAAACGGTTGCCATTTGTCAAATCTGTCAGACCAAGCTTAGCAGAGGCAGAAATACTTCCAGCTTGGGCACATCCAGCACGAGAAACCATATGTTAGCCAAGCACACCACTAGGTGGTTGACAGCTCTAGGTGAAAAACACTATTTTCAGACTCAAACCTCTGCCACTTCCCCTGAGCTTTCTTGCTTCCCAAATTGGTGTGCAAGAAGTTGGTGCTGATGCCTCCTTCTCCCAACATGATGTTGGCAAAACTCAATCATCAACGACCACATCCGCTTCAGTGTCCCAGCGTTCCGTTCAGTTGTCCATACCACAGACCTTCGAAAAGAAGCAAAAATACCCCGTTACACACCCAAGGGCAAAAACCATAACTGCACACATTGCACGATTGATAGCTCTTGAGATGTTGCCGTATTGGCTTATGGGAACAGAGGCTTTCCACGACGTTTTGGCGGTGTTAGAACATTGGTACTCTGTGCCTAGCCGCCACTATTTTTCTCATTATGGCGTCCCTGCGCTCCACAATCACGTGTCCGTAAACATCAAATGGGCTCTCACCAACGCCATAGCAGGAAAGGTCCACTTAATCACAGACACGTGGACAAGCAGAAGTGGACAGGGACGCTACATCTCACTGACAGCACAATGGGTGAACCTGGTGGCGGCTGGTACAGAGTCTGAGCTGGCAACATCCCATATAATTCCCACACCCAGAAGAGCGGAGCCCACTTCAATCACAGTTTCAGTAGCCTCCTACACAGCAACAATCCCTCCTACTCTTCATCTGGCTCCTGTGCATCCTCTTCAACATCCGCCGATGTCCAACAGTCGACATCATTCCCCAGCTGGGATCTCTTCAGCACTGCTTTGGCTAAGCGGCAACACGCTCTACTGAAGCTCATCTGTATCGGTGACAAATAGTACACGGCACTTGAGCTTTTGAAAGCAATAACTGAGCAGACAGATGAGTGGCTTGAGCCGTGGGACCTCTATCCAGGGATGGTAGTGTGCGATAATTGTCGTAATCTGGTGGCAGCTTTAAAGCTTGGAAAGCTTATACATGTTCCTTGTATGGCCCACGTTGTAAATTTAGTAGTTCAGCACTTTCTGAAGAAATACCCTGGGATACCAGAGCTACTTACCAAGGTACGACGTATTAGCGCCCATTTCCGCAAGTCATTTCCCTCTTCTGCTGGCCTGGCAGTGCTGCAGCAGCGCTTACACTTGCCTTGTCACAGACTAATATGTGACCTCCCTACAAGATGGAATTCACCTATCATGTTGACCAGGATCCATGAGCAGCAGAGGACAGTATCCCAATTCCAGCTGGAACATGCTTGTCAGACGCAGCTGCCAGACATAAGTACTGCGGAGTGGGTGTGGATTGCAGACATTTGTCAGGTCTTGGAGAATTTTGATTACTGTACCAACATTGTGAGCAGTGATGATGCTCTTATCAGCATTACCATTCCACTGATTTGTATATTGAAACGCTCTCTGGATGGTCTGACTGACCAAAGTGTTAATGCACCCGATGTGTCTGTGGATCCAGACTTCACAATGGTTGCTAGTAATCCGCACAACCTCGGCCAACAGGCTCAGGCCACCATTGGTCAGCATCATGAGGATGAGGAGGATGATGAAGAATAGGAATGCTTTGAAGTTGGAAACCAAGGGATTGACAACCCAAGCTTCAGGGCTGTCCAGCATGGATGGCCTGAGGAGGAGGAGGAGGAGAGACAGACTGAGGAGGAGAGGAGGTTTAGGGAGACAGAATGTATTCTTAGCAGTGACACACAAAGGTTTCCAGTAGGAAGTCTGGGACACATGGCACAGTTCATGTCACACTGCCTTTCTCATGACTGTCGGCTAGTCCACATTTTGGAAGACAACAAATACTGGTTATGTACCTTTCTTGACCCATGCTACAAAGACAAATTCGCTTCGCTACTTGTCGAAGCAAATAAGGATTGTACTATGGAAACATTCAAGAGGGCTGTAGTGGAGCATTTGATGAAGCAATTACCCTCAGATCTTGCTGGCGTCAGAGGTAGTGTGTCATCTCATGCAACAGGATTGCAAGAGAGGGCTACGCATAGTAGGAGCAACACAGGCGGGGGACTAATGTGCCAAAACTGGTCCATTTTCCATAAACCATCAACTTCCAATCAGATACCGGTTGGGGGAACTATGACAAGGGGGGAACAGACAAGTAAGATGGTGAGGGACTATGTAGGCGACCGGATCAGCATGCTTTCAGAGTCTACAATTCCCTATAACAATTGGGTTTCCAAGCTCAACAGTTGGCCAGACCTCGCCTTATAAGCTTTGGAAGTGCTAGCTTGCCCTGCTGCGAGTGTGTTGTCTGAGTGTGTTTTCAGCTCAGCGGGGTCAATAATAACAGATACTCGCACACGACTATCCACGGAAAGTGCAGACAGTTTGACGATGATCAAAATGAACCATAGATGGATTGCCCCAGAGTTTCTCAGGCCGCCTGTTAACAAGACCCAATAATAAGTGTAGCCTCAAAATTTGTATTTATTAAGTTCAAATAAGTTCCATTGTTTCTCATTCAAGACTATTTTGTCTTCTGTCATCTAATGACACCACATGACTAATGTAACTTGTTATGCTGCTGCCATGTAATTGTTTGGCCCAATCACCCAGGGCAATATTTTTCAAGCCTTTATACATTATGCACTGGCACAACCACTGTCGAGGCTACACTGTCTAGAACAATTGGTCAGGCAGTCTCTATTTGTGTTCTTTATTGATGCTGTGCTCCACGGTGTTACACATGGCCCCCTGCGGAATCAGAATTCTTTCAGCTCCTTGGCATGTTATGCTCTGTTGCAAATAATAATAATAATAATAATTTTATTCATTTATATAGCGCTATTAATTCCACAGCGCTTTACATACATTGGACACACTGTCCCCATTGGGGCTCACAATCTAGAGTCCCTTTCAGTATGTTTTTGGAGTGTTGGAGGAAACCGGAGAACCCGGAGGGAACCCACTCAAACACGGGGAGAACATACAGACTCCTTGCAGATGGTGTCCTACCAGTTTTTTAAAAAAAAAGCTGTTGAGAGCTATTGGGTGATCTGAAACATTTAAGTGTGACAAACATGCACAAGAATAAGAAATCATGGAGGGGGAAAACACTTTTTCACACCACTGTATGTGTTTGTGGAGAAGCCTGGTGTGTTTCTTTATGCAGATGTCATACTGAAATCCTCATAGTTTACTGTAAACCAAAACTGGACTTGCTGTGGTTACATAGAAAGCCAAACCACATCTGTTCCCAAAAGACGAAAAAAACGTCACTGACATTCATACGATTTATTTTTGGCTTGACGTTCAGCTTTGTTTTCACGTGTGTGTGTGTGTTAGATAGTAAACTATTAATGGATTTTATGCTCTTTATCTCTTTATAACTGTTTCTCCCTGGCTGGCTGTCTCTTTCTCTCACTGGCTGGCTGTCTCTTTCTCTCCCTGGCTGGCTGGCTGTCTCTTTCTCTCCCTGGCTGGCTGTCTCTTTCTCTCCCTGGCTGGCTGTCTCTTTCTCTCCCTGGCTGGCTGTCTCTTTCTCTCCCTGGCTTGCTGTCTCTTTCTCTCCCTGGCTGGCTGTCTCTTTCTCTCCCTGGCTGGCTGTCTCTTTCTCTCCCTGGCTGGCTGTCTGTCTCTTTCTCTCCCTAGCTGGCTGTCTCTTTCTCTCCCTGGCTGGCTGGCTGTCTCTTTCTCTCCCTGGCTGGCTGTCTCTTTCTCTCCCTGGCTGGCTGGCTGTCTCTTTCTCTCCCTGGCTGGCTGGCTCTTTCTCTCCCTGGCTGGCTGTCTCTTTCTCTCCCTGGCTGACTGGCTGTCTCTTTCTCTCCCTGGCTGGCTGGCTCTTTCTCTCCCTGGCTGGCTGTCTCTTTCTCTCCCTGGCTGGCTGGCTGTCTCTTTCTCTCCCTGGCTGGATGGCTGTCTCTTTCTCTGTCTCTCTCTCTTTGTCAGTCTCTATCCGTATCTCCACAGAAATCATATTACTTCACACATATGCTTCTTATACTCGATGCAAGCATGTTGCGTATTTGTAAGCCAAGGTAACTGATCTAAATAAGCAGCTTGCAACGTTCAGGGGCATTGCAAACCTGGAGAGGAGTTTGGAGCTCACTGAGATTTCTCTGGCTGGGGCCAGTGATATGGAGGAGGGTGGAGGTGGAGAAGATCAGGACTCAGAGGTAGGTAGCTGGGTAACAATTAGAAGAAAAGGTAGGGGGAAAAGTGTCAGGGAGCCTAGTCCTGACCTGGCACAACCTAGTAAATATGCCTGTTTGGCTGATATTAGGAATGAAGGGCCAGGACTAGGGTCACTACAGCAGGACGTTGCTCCTAGCAACCAGGAAAACAACTGCTGTAGGAAGGAGGGAAATAGGAGTGCAGCAAAGCCCAGACAGATGTTGGTGGTAGGGGACTTTATAATTAGGCGGACAGACAGGGTCATCTGTCGCCAAGACCGTGAATGACGAACAGTGTGTTGTCTGCCGGGTGCTCGGGTTCGGCATATTGCGGATCGGATAGGCAGAGTGCTGGGTGGGGCTGGGGAAAACCCAGCGGTCATGGTGCACATTGGTACTAATGACAAAGTTAGAGGCAGGTGGAAGGTCCTTAAAAATGATTACAGGGAACTAGGAGAGAAGCTGAAGTCCAGGACCTCCAAGGTGGTGTTTTCAGAAATACTACCGGTGCCACGAGCGTCACTAGAAAGACAGCGGGTGCTTAGGGAGATAAATACGTGGCTTAGAAATTGGTGCAGGAAGGAAGGGTTCGGGTTCATGGAGAACTGGGCCGACTTCTCAGTCGGCTAAAGGGCTCTACGGTAGGGACGGGCTGCACCTCAATGGGGAAGGTGCAGCTGTGCTGGGGGAGAAAATGGTCAGATGGATGGAGGAGCTTTTAAACTAGGATCTGGGGGAGGGAGGGTAGTTGAGCAAAAAAGGGGATAGATAGAGTAGATAGAGACAGTGAGAACGTAGAGAGGCTAGGAGTAATAAAGGTGTTAATAGTATTAAATGTCTACTGGCAAATGCAAGAAGTCTTGCAATCAAAATGAATGAATTGGAGACTCTTATGTCAACCATGGATTATGATGTGGTGGGTATTATGGAAACCTGGCTGGAAGAAAGCCATGACTGGGTGACAAACATACAGGGTTATAGTACATTTAGGAGGGACAGGAAAGACACAAAAAGGTGGTAGGGTGTGTATATTTATCAAATCTAACCTAAAACCTGTGTTGAATGATAACATTGGGGGGAACTGCAACAATGTAGAGTCAGTATGGGGAGGGGAATAATAGAAAAATGCTAATTGGAGTTTGCTATAAGCCTCATAACATACCTGAACAAATAGAGGGTGAAATGCTGGAACAAATTGAAAAGGCAGCTAATAATAATAATCGGGTTTTTATTATGGGGGATTTCAACTATCCAGACATACAGTGGGACATAGAATCTTCTGGTTGTGCTAAAAGCTGTAAATTCTTATCTACTATTCAAGACAATTTCCTCTCTCAGATGGTAGATGAACCGATGAGGGGAGATAATTTGCTAGATCTGGTCCTGTCAAATAGACCGGATACAATTTCAGATCTACAGGTCCGGGAGCACTTGGGTACCAGCGATCATAATATGGTAAGCTTCAACGTAATATTCAATAGAACATTTCAAAGGGGAAATGCTAAAACCTGGAATTTTAGGAAAGCTGATTTCAACAAATTAAGGGGCTTAAATGTGTAGATTGAGACAAAGTCATAGTAACTGGGGATACTGAACATAAATGGAGAAAGTTTAAGGATATACTGCTAGAGTCCTGTAAAAAAACTTATAGCCTCTGGTAATAAAATGTCCAGGAATAAAAAGAAACCACTATGGATAAATAAGACTGTAAAGTATAATAAAACAAAAACAAAGGGTGTTTAAAATCTTGAAGGCTGAGAATACAGAAATAGCATTTCAGGAGTATAAAGATATCAATAGGAAATGCAAAAAAGAAATCAAACCAGCAAAACTAATTACTGAAACAAAAATCGCCAAGGACATTAAAATAAATCCCAAAATCTTTTATAAATACATTAATGCCAAAAGGAAAACAAAGGATAGTATTGGCCCCTTAAATATAATAACAAGTTAGTTATAGAGGATAAACAAAAGACTGAGATATTAAATAGGCATTTCTCATCTGTGTTCACCAAGGAACTGTCTGTACCAGGATCATTCAACAAGTGAAAAATCAAAGTTCACCACCCGATATAATTAATTTAACACAAGAAGTACGCCTACGTTTGAGTAAATTAAACATTGACAAATCCCCAGGGCCAGATGGCATTCATCCACGAATATTGAGGGAATTGAGCTCCGTAATCGACAGACCGCTGTATCTCATCTTTTTAGACTCGCTTGTAACAGGGTTGGTGCCTCAGGATTGGAGGATTGCTGATGTGGTACCGATATTTAAGAAAGGTAAGAGGGTACATCCAGGCAACTACCGTCGAGTAAGCCTGACATCAGTAGTATGCAAAGTTTTTGAGGGAATTTTAAGGGATGACATGCAAAAATATATTGCAGAAAATAATATAATAACTGACAGACAGCATGGATTCATGAAAGATAAGTCGTGTCTAACCAACCTGTTGGGGTTCTATGAGGGGGTAAGTGCAAACCTGGATATTGGTAATGCAGCTGATGTGATTTATTTGGACTTTGCAAAGGCATTTGATACTGTACCACATAATAGCCTTATACTAAAGCTCCAGAAGCAAGGACTAGGGGAAACTATATGCAACTGGGTAAGGAATTGGCTAAAAGATAGGAAACAAAGAGTAGTCATAAATGGTACATTCTCTAAATGGGCTATAGTCAGCAGTGGGGTGCCGCAGGGATCTGTGCTAGGACCAATTCTTTTTAATCTCTTTATTAATGACCTTGTGGATGGGATTGATAGTAAAGTGTCAGTCTTTGCTGATGACACCAAACTATGTAGGATATTAAAAACTGACCTTGATAGTACAATATTACAAAAAGATCTGGATAAGATGTCAGAATAAGCAGATACTTGGCAAATGAGATTTAATGTTGATAAATGTAAAGTAATGCATCTAGGACGGAGTAATCCTATAACTGCGTATACATTAAATGGAAGTAAACTCGGGACTACAGAACAGGAGAAAGACTTGGGTATTCTCATTACAAATAAGCTGAGCAGTAGCACTCAATGTCAAGCAGCAGCTGCAAAAGCAAACAAGATTCTAGGGTGTATAAAAAGAGAGATTAGATCCCGTGATCCCAACGTATTTTTACTCCTCTATAAATCACTTGTAAGGCCATATCTGGAATACGGGATCCAGTTTTGGGCTCTACATTTTAAAAAGGACATTCAGAAGTTAGAGTCAATTCAAAGGCAGGCAACTAGACTATTACAAGGAATGGAAGGCCTCCCATATGATGACAGGTTGAAAAAGATAGATATGTTTAGCTTAGAAAAAAGACGTCTCAGAGGAGATCTCATTTATATGTATAAATACATGTGTGGTCAATATAAAGGACTGTCACATGACTTATTTCTTCCAAAGACAATATTAAGGACCAGGGGGCACTCACTGCGAATGGAAGAAAAGCGATTCCGACAGCTAAATAGGAAAGGGTTCTTTACAGTTAGAGCAGTTAGACTGTGGAATGCCCTACCACAAGAGGTAGTAATGGCAGACACTATAACAGCTTTTAAAAAAGGGCTGGATGGTTTCCTCAGTACACAAAACATTGTTGGTTATAAATGACTTAAGGCCGCTTTACACACTGCGATATCGGTACCGATATCGCTAGCGTGCGTACTCGCCCCCATCGGTTGTGCGGCACGGGCAAATCTCTGCCCGTGTCGCAAAACATCGCCCGGACCTGTCACACTACTTACCTTCCCTGCAACATCGCTGTGACCGGAGAACCCGCTCCTTTCTAAGGGGGGCGGTTCGTTCAGCATCACAGCGACGTCACAGCAGCGTCACTGAACCGCCGCCCAATAGAAGCGGAGGGGCGGAGATGAGCAGGACGAACATCCCGCCCATCTCCTTCCTTCCGCATTGTGGCCGGGAGGCAGGTAAGGAGAGCTACCTCGTTCCTGCGGTGTCACACGGAGCGATGTGTGCTGCCGCAGGAACGAGGAACAACTTCATTACTGCTGCAGTAACGATATTTGAGAATGGACCCCCATGTCACCGAAGAGCGATTTTGCATGTTTTTGCGACCATGCAAAGTCGCTCATAAGTGTCACACGCAACAGCATCGCTACAGCGGCCGGATGTGCGTCACAAAATCCGTGACCCCAACGAGATAGCTGTAGCGATCTCGTAGCGTGTAAAGCCCGCTTTAGTGACCAAATGTAGATTTGGTGGAGGAAGGTTGAACTAGATGGACCTAGGTCTTTTTTCAACCTAAGTAACTATGTAACTATGTAACTATATACTAAGAATGTCTTTCGTTGCCTATAGCAACCAATCACAGCTCCATTGACTTTAATGTAAGCAGGTTTTTGGGCATATAACTGTAAAGCACGGGGTTAAATTTTTCCCTCAAAACATAATCTATGACATTCCCTGGGTCAAATGGGGTGTCTGTTCAAAATATCGTGGTTGTAAATGTGATGGCGCGGATTCCTTTAGCGGACACACACACACACACACACACACATATACACACAGCTTTATATATTAGATATACGAATATGGCTGACGATTCTGTCTGGGGCTTGTCATTTTGATGTCCTGAAAAACGGTGCATCCAGCTTTTTTCGGCCTGTCAGAATGACAACTAGCGGTTAATGTTTGATTGGTGTTTGCAGAATTGGAGATTTTCCAAGAGTGAAGGTGGGACTGTGGAAGGTTGGAGGTCAGTATGCACAGGAGGATCTGAGTTCACCCTGTAAATGCATCTCCTGGTTCCTTTCTCTGGGGGACGGTGCAGGGAGGTCAGCTCCATGTTCAGAGAGGTAAAGTCTGGCGATAGAAAAAAGTTGTTTCCAGCATCATGGCCAAGAAATAAGGGTAAAAACCAATGTTATTCCATAACTTGTGCAAATCTAGCAGGCTATCTCAAAGACTAAGAACCTCTTTTAGGTGTGAAACGCGGAAGGCATTGTTTTATACTACGTGGACGTCCATCCAACTTAGTGCTGGTTTTACCCTTATGGAAACAAGTTAGTTTTTAACCTTATTTCTTGGTGGAAACAACTTTTTTCTATTGCTGAAGTTTCGGGGGTAGAGGTGGAGCTGTGGTCGAGGCGGAGTCAGAAGGGGCCCTAAAATGTTGGCAGTATGGGGCTCTAAAATTCCTGGGTGCGGCGCGGCTGAGGGAGTCCTGCCCACCTGTCTGCCGAAGAGGAGCGTCCTCTGTAGTGGTGACGGCAGATGGCATTGTTGCAGGCCACGCTGGAGTCCAGCAGCCTGAAGAATGGAGATGGACCGGTGACCAGTTCTGTGGAGGTGCCTGCCGACCTGATCAATAGCAGCAGGCAGCGGCGGCACACTATGTGAGGGGGGGGCGATGGCGGCACACTATATGAAAGGGGGGGCAATGGCGGCACACTATGTGAAGTGGGGGGGTAATTGCGGCACACTATGTGAAAGGAGTGGGGACGAGGGCGTCTTTTATCAAAGTGTTCTGGGGCATCTGATCTATGTAGTTTCAAGTCTCCATTCCCAGTCCGTACACTGTGTATGTATAGATTGGGAATGGAGGATTCAAACTGCATGGGTGAAACTCCCCAGCACACTGTGCCCCACTGGCCCGCCCTCCATCTCGGATATTTCCAATGTCTGACTCCACAGACTGTGTGTGCCCCTCAGGATATTCTGCATGTATCATGATGTATGTAGTGGATAGATGTATGTAGTGGATATAATGGAGGGGCACACACAGAGTGCGGGCTGAGGACAACTGCCCACACCAATCCCATACCACATATATATTTTCACTAATACAAAAAGGCCATGTGCACACATTGAGTATTTGGTGAGTTTTTTACCTCAGTATTTTTTACAAATACGGAGGTAGAAAAGTCACTAAATGCTAAACATGCACACACTGTCTTACAAATAATGAGGTAAAGAACTCACCAAATGCTCAGCGTGTGCACGTGTCCCAAGGCCTCATGCACATGTTCAGTATTAGAGTTTTTGTTACCGTATTTGTTAAGCTATGTTCACATAGGGCAGTTTCGCAGGTTTTTTTTCATTGGATTAATGTAAATACATCCTAATAACAAGCTGTAGCTTTTTCTCAGATTTTGCTGCAGAAAAAAAAAACACCCTTTGTGAACATAGGCTAAGATCATGAGCACACGTTCAGTATTGGTGAGTTTTTACCTCAGTATGTGTAAAGCCTGCTTTACACGTTGCAATTAGTTGTACAATCGCATTTGCGATGTGACACGCCCAGGTTGTATATGGGATCTTATGAGATCGCACATAGGTTGTTCATTTGCTGTCACAAGAGCTGCAGAAGACACAGCCACTCCTGTCAGCTCCACGCAGCAACTGAAGACAGCCGCGCGATCAGCTGATCTCACTGAGGTTACCTGCGGCCACCGCTGTATCCAGTGACAGCGGGTAACCTCAGTGACAGCTCAGCTGATCGCGCTATTCCCTTCATTAGCTGCGTGGAGCTGACAGGAGCGGCGGTGTATTCTGCAGCTCCGGTCACCTCCATGCAGCAGAGCTGGAAGCGACGCTGGACCATCCTGGATTACGCCGGACATGGAGGGCTTTTTCGGGCTTATTAAAGTGGTGAACGAGGGTATATGTTTGTGTTTTTTATTTCTAATAAAGGATTTTTTCGGGTGTGTGTGTTTATTTACTGTCACTTACAGATTAATCATGGAAGGTATCTCGGGGAGACGCCTGACATGATTAATCTAGGAGTTATTGGCAGCTATAGGCTGCCAATAACTCCTTATTACCCTGATTGCCAACGCAAAAGGGCAAATCGGGAATAGCCGGGTACAGTCCCAAAACTGTCGCATCTAATGTATGCGGCAATTCTGGGCGGCTGCTGGCTGATATTGTTAGGCTGGGGGGCTCCCCATAACGTGGGGCTCCCCATCCTGAGAATACCAGCCTTCAGCCGTATGGCTTTATCTGGCTGGTTTTAAAATTGGGGGGGACCACATGCCGTTTTTTTTAATTATTTAATTATTTATTTCACTGCACAGTATAGACACGCCCACCGGCTGCTGTGATTCGGTGCAGTGAGAAACCTGTCACACAGCGTGGGGCCGTGTCTCACTGCAACCAATCATAAGCGCCAGTGGGCGGGGAAAGCAGGGAATACGAGATTGTTTAATGAGCGACCGGCTTTTTCAAAATAGTAAAAGCCGCAGGAGCAGTGTGAATGCCGTGCAGCGCCGCACCGGTGATCGGGGATCGGTGAGTATGAGAGAGGGGGTAAGAGGGATAGACTGACATGGACAGAGAGAGAGGGACACAGATAGCGACCGACTGACAGAGATTAGTGAATGACAGACATTGTGAGGCGCTTCAGAACGCAGCTTTTCAGCTGCGCTCTGAAGCGGACCTTTTTTAAGCTGCAGTGCAGAGCGCACACCTGCGCACATGGCCTCAGACATCACAATCGTATGAGGGATGTCACACGTTTCAATTGACTAGGTTTGTGGAACAAAACGTTCAATTCTAGACAAAGATACGATGTGCTTGCGATCAACGGTTTTCGTTCAATCCTGATCGCACGTAGGTGTCACACGCAGATACCTCACAAACGATGCCGGATGTGCGTCACTTACAACTTGACCCCAACGACGGATTGTGAGATATATTGAAGCGTGTAAAGCGGGCTTAAGGTCATGAGCACACGTTCAGTATTAGTGAGTTTTTACCTCAGTATGTGTAAGGCCTAAAACACACTTCCGCATAAAAAACGTCCGTGTGACACGGTCCATTTTTCGGGTCCATGTTCCTTTTTTTGGGGCGTTTCTCCGGTACGTATGGCATCCGTGTGATGGCGTTTGCGAGCTGTGTGTACGTGTAAAATGTCCGTGTTTGTGTGTAAAATGCCAGTATATGTGTACGTGGAATGTCCGTGTGGAATGTAGTTTGTGTGTTGCACAATATCGTTGATACATGTCGGCTGACAGCAGACAGAGTTGCGCGATGAGAATGAACGCGGGTGAACTTCACCCGACTTCATTGTCATGCCGCGGTTCTGTCTGTGTGCCGCGTACTGATTAGTGGTCACCTGTGAAGGATTCCCAAATGACCGCTGATCCCCCGAGTGACTGAAGTGAGCATCCCTCTCTCATACTTACTGCTCCCCGATCACCAGCGCGGCGAGGAACAGCTGTGCAGAGAATACACGGCATCAATTACTTTGAATATGCCGGCCGCTCATTAATCAATCTCGTATTCCCTGCTTTCCCCACCCACAGACGCCTGTGATTGGTTGCAGTCAGACACGCCCCCCACGCTGAGTGACAGCTATCTCACTGCACCCAATCACAGCAGCCGGTGGGCGTGTCTATACTGTGCAGTAAAATAAATAAATAAATAATTTAAAAAAAATGGCGTGCGGTCCCCCCCAATTTTAATACCAGACAGATAAAGCCATACGGCTGAAGGCTGGTATTCTCAGGATGGGGAGCCCCACGTTATGGGGAGCCCCCCAGCCTAACAATATCAGTCAGCAGCCACCCAGAATTGCCGCATACATTATATGCGACAGTTCTGGGACTGTACACGGCTCTCCCCGATTTGCCCTGGTGCATTGGCATTCGGGGTAATAAGGAGTTTTTGGCAGCCCATAGCTGCCAATAAGTCCTAGATTAATCATGTCAGGCGTCTCCCCGAGATACCTTCCATGACTAATCTGTAAATTACAGTAAATAAACAAACACACGCGAACAATCCTTTATTAGAAAAAAAACACTAACAAATTGCCTTGTTCACCAATTTGATAAGCCCGAAAAAGATCTCCATGTCCGGCGTAATCCAGGATGGTCCACTGTCGCATCCAGCTCTGCTGCATGAAGGTGACTGGAGCTGCAGAATACACCGCCGCTCCTGTCAGCTCCACGCAGCAAATAAAGGGAATAGTGCGATCAGCTGAGCTGTCACTGAGGTTACTCGCGGCCAACGCTGAATACAGCTGATCGCGCTATTCCCTTCATTAGCTGCGTGGAGCTGACAGGAGCGGCGATGTCTTCTGCAGCTCCGGTCACCTTCATGCAGCAGAGCTGGAAGCGACGTTGGACCATCCTGGATTACGCCGGACATGGTGGGCTTTTTCGGGCTTATAAAATTGGTGATCAAGGCAATTTGTTAGTGTTTTTTTTTCTAATAAAGGATTGTTCGAGTGTGTGTGTTTATTTACTGTAATTTACAGATTAATCATGGAAGGTATCTCGGGGAGACACCTGATATGATTAATCTAGGACTTATTGGCAGCTATGGGCTATTACCCCGAATACCAATGCACCAGGGCAAATCGGGAAGATCCGGGTACAGTCCCAGAACTGCCGCATATAATGTATGCGGCCATTCTGGGCGGCTGCTGACTGATATTGTTAGGCTGGGGGGCTCCCCATAACGTGGGGCTCCCCATCCTGAGAATACCAGCCTTCAGCCATATGGCTTTATCTGGCTGGTATTAAAATTGTGGGGGACCGCACGCCGGTTTTTTAAATTATTTATTTATTTTACTGCACAGTATAGACACGCCCACCGGCTGCTGTGATTGGGTGCAGTGAGACACCTGTCACTCAGTGTGGGGGGCGTGTCTGACTGCAACCAATCACAGGCGTCTGTGGGTGGGGAAAGCAGGGAATACGAGATTGGTTAATGAGCGGCCGGCATATTCAAAGTAATGGTTGTCGCGTATTCTCTGCACAGC
Organism: Anomaloglossus baeobatrachus; assembly: GCF_048569485.1. NCBI lineage: Eukaryota > Metazoa > Chordata > Amphibia > Anura > Aromobatidae > Anomaloglossus > Anomaloglossus baeobatrachus. The sequence continues at coordinate 115,621,896 of NC_134356.1, read as the reverse complement.
TGTTCTTCGCCGCGCTGGTGATCGGGGAGCGATATGAGCCGGGGGAAGAAAAAAACCGAGCGCCAATGTAAGTATGCCTGAGAACAGCAGAAAAAAAGGTAAGTATACTGAATTTAATTTAAAAAAAAAAAAAATAAGATCGCTAGTGTAAAAACGCACACGCACGAAACGTGCCGAACACGGACATACTCCGTGTGCGGTCCGTGCAGGCACGGACCCATAGACTTTAGCGGGTCCGTGCCTGCGTGCTGCTGGCCAAAAACGGACATGTCATGCGTGCAGAAAAGCGCACACACGTACTTATCACACGGACACACGTTCCATGTGATTTTACATGTGTGTGCCATCTACCATTGAATAACATGGGTCTCCGTGTGTACGTGTCTCCGGTACGTGCAAATACGTACCGCACACGTACAAAAAAAACGGATGTGTGTTGCGGGTCTAAGGCCTCCTGCACACGTTCAGTATTGGTGAGTTTTTACCTCAATATTTGTAAGGCCTTGTGCACACGAGTATTTGGTGAGTATTTTACTTCAGTATTTGTTAAACTATGTTCACACAGGATTTTTTTGCTCAGTTTTTTTTATTTTTTTATTTATTTATTTCTTTGGGCAGTAGTCTTGTTTAAAGTTGGACTGTTCAATACTCTGCCTTATTATTTTTTTTTTATAAATTGAAGGGTATATTTACTAGATTAGTGGATGTTTTTAAGGTTATAGTTTCGGCAACTATTTTTCAGAAATTATCTGTTTCAGGTGTATGATGATGGACCCGTCACATGACCCGTGTGTAGGGATGGGGGGCCCACAGATCCTGAACAGCCCGGGGCCCAGGTTACCCTTAATCCACCCCTGGTTCTGAAGTAGGACTAAACAGGAAAGATGGCTTTCACATGAATGACATTGACCATCTTAGTGAAGAGCAAATTCAGATGCAAAATAGTGTCCTCTAGTGTTAAGGCTTGAATATGCACCACAATTTCTCAAAGTATCCAACAGCAGCCTCTAGTGGTCAATCAGCAGAATAGCAGAATTTTGACACTGAATATTTAATAGGAGCCTCAATGAGTTACTTTTCAAAAGCCACATCAACAAAAGAAATCTAAGCCAGAAAACAAGGTATATACTTCTATGGAACAGTGTTGTGGGCCTCTACCCCTCTGTACCAGATGTCTGTTCACTTTATTTTATACATGTTATGTGTATGTTATATGTATATAAATGTACAACAGCCTGGAATTAAAGGGGTTAATAAATGAATGCTAAATTTGCAACTGGATTAAAATGAAAGGGATGGTTATACATATGGACACTGAGTATTGCTGTCAGTATTACCCAGTCACTGTACCCTGATGAAGCTCGTAAGGGTGAAACACATTGGAGAGACATTTCGGATTTTTTAAAATGACATTCTAAACCTATGGTGAACGATATCAGTATATAATCAAAAAATCCTGACTATACAGTGTGTCCACCCATATCTTGTCCACCGCCATTAACTTGAGAACGGCGGCAGCTATAGGCATAGAAGTGGTGTCTAGGTATAGTAAAGTAGCCATGCGCTACGCAATGAAACCACCTATAGCGCCACCTGGTGGAAAACAACGGAGTTAGCAATTTTATTTTGAAAACGGAACGAGATAGAGAAAAAAAGTGAATTGCAAAGTTGTAGTGCATCATCAATTCAATACGTATCATTTTACATCCACAAACTTGAATGTATTTTATTGGGATTTTAGGTGATATGCCAACACAAAGAAATAATATTATACATGGTTTTATAAATATGTAAAACATATAAATCTAAAAAAATATTGCCGTGTATTTATATTCAGCCCTCCTTAGTTAATACTTTGTAGGTCCACCTGTCGCTGCAATTACTGCTGCAAGTCTTTGGGGTATGTCTCTGACAGCTTTACACATCTACAGATGGAAATGTTTGCCCATTCTTCTTTGCAAAATAGCTCTAGATCAGTAATATCAGATAGAGGTGTCTATGAACAGTAGTTATCAAGTTTTACCACAGATTCTCAATGGGATTTAGGTCTGGACTGTGACTTGGCCATTCACATATGAATATGCTTTTATCTACTCATACACCAGAGACAAATCATTTCCAAGGCACCAGAGAGATGATTGAATTCCTTTATTCACCCATAATGCATCATAAAATCGATGTTTCGGCCATCAAATGGCTTTTTTAAAGAATAAACAGGATGGCAGATGAAGCTACCATACATGCAGTACACTGAGCCATTTTATATCTGGGAACTACTGGGCCGCTCCTTTTGCCTCCTCCCGCATGTCTCTCCCATGTTACCATAGAAGCTGTATACAACTGAAAGATATTGTGTTAAAACATATACAATATAAAAACACATAAAATAAGCTAGCCAAGTAGGGAGAGCATCATTCATGTGCAGTGCCAGATCATCTGCATAGTATATTCAGGATCATGTCCTATTTACCAGCTGTATGGTTGCCTGGTGCTCTGATACAGTATCATGTGATCGCATGTCAATACATCGAGGTCAGGTGCCTGTATTGCATCATGTGGACTAGTGACCACTTATTCCATAGTCATGTGACCAAACCATTTTATTGTAGCTCCTTGTCCTGCTGGAAGATGAACCTACAACCCCCATGTCAAGTCTATTGCAGCCTCTAACAGGTTTTCCTCCAGGATCACCCTGCATTTACTGTAGCTCCATCCAGCTTCCCATCAACTCTTATCAGCTTCACTGTCTCTGCTGAAGAAAAGCATCCCCACTGCATGATGCTGCCGCCACCATGTTTGATGGTAGGGATAATGTTTTCAGGGACATATGCAGTGTTCATTTAGGTTTCCACCACATATAGTATTTTGAATTCAGCCCAAAAAGATGTATTATGGTCTTATCTGACTAGAGCACCTTCCTTTACATGATAGCTATGTCCCCAACATGGCAGGTGAAAGACAGTGCTCTGGTGAGATGAGACCAAAGTAAAACTTTTGAGGCTAAATGAAAAATGCTATCTGCAGTGGACAACTAACATTGAACATCATCCTGAAAACACCATTAAACATGGTGGTTGCAGCATAATGCTGTGGGGATGCTTTTCTTCTGCAGAGACAGGAAACCTGGTCAGAGTTGTTGGGAAGATGGATGAAGATAAATACAGGGACATGCTGGAGGAAGACCTGTTAGAAGCAGTAAAAAAACTTCAGACTTGGGTGGAAATTCACCTTCCAACAGGACAACAACCCTAAACATATGTTCAGAGCTACAATGGAATGGTTTAGATCAAAACATATTCATTTATTTGAAAGGCCCGGTCAAAGTTCAGACCTAAATACTATTGAGAACCTGTGGCAAGACTTGAAAATTGCTGTTCACAGACGCCTCCATCCAATATCTTACTGAGTTAGAGCTAGTTTACAAAAAATAATGGGCAAAGATTTCAGCCTCTAGATCTGTAAAGCTTTTACAGATATACCACAAAAGACTTACAGCATTAATTGCAGTGAAAGGTGGTCCTACAAAGCATTGACTCAAGGGGGCTGAATACAAATGCATGTCACAATTTTCAGATTTATATTCTTTAAATATTTAGAAAACCAGGTATCATTTCCTTTACACTTCACAAATACTTGCTACTTTGTTTTGGTATATCACATAAAATCCCAATAAAATACAGTCATATGAAAAGGTTTGGCCACCCCTATTAATGTTAACCTTTTTTCTTTATAACAATTTGGGTTTTTGCAACAGCTATTTCATAGTTACATAGTTACATAGTTACATAGTTACTTAGGTTGAAAAAAGACCTAGGTCCATCTAGTTCAACCTTCCTCCACCAGTTCTACATTTAGTCACTAAGTCATTTATAACCAACAATGTTTTGTGTACTGAGGAAATCATCCAGCCCTTTTTTAAAAGCTGTTATAGTATCTGCCATTACTACCTCTTGTGGTAGTGTATTCCACAGTCTGACCGCTCTAACTGTAAAGAACCCTTTCCTATTTAGGTGTCGGAATCGCTTTTCTTCCACTCGCAGTGAGTGCCCCCTGGTCCTTTCATATATCTAATAACTGATGGACTGAGTAATATTTCTGGATTGAAATGAGGTTTCTTGTACTAACAGAAAATGTGCAATCCGCATTTAAACAAAATTTGACTGGTGCAAAAATATGGGCACCCTTATCAATTTCTTGATTTGAACACTCCTAACTACTTTTTACTGACTTACTAAACCACTAAATTAGTTTTGTAACCTCATTGAGCTTTGAACTTCATAGGCAGGTGTATCCAATCATGAGAAAAGGTATTTAAGGTGGCCACTTGCAAGTTGTTCTCCTATTTGAATCTCCTATGAAGAGTGGCATCATGGGCGCCTCAAAACAACTCTCAAATGATCTGAAAACAAAGATTATTCAACATAGTTGTTCAGGGGAAGGATACAAAAAGTTGTCTCAGAGATTTAAACTGTCAGTTTCCACTGTGAGGAACATAGTAAGGAAAGGGAAGAACACAGGTAAAGTTCTTGTTAAGCCCAGAAGTGGCAGGCCAAGAAAAATATCAGAAAGGCAGAGCAGAAGAATGGTGAGAACAGTCAAGGACAATCCACAGACCACCTCCAAAGACCTGCAGCATCATCTTGCTGCAGATGGTGTCAATGTGCATCGGTCAACAATACAGCGCACGTTGCACAAGGAGAAGCTGTATGGGAGACGGATGCGAAAGAAGCAGTTTCTGCAAGCACGCCACAAACAGAGTCGCCTGAGGTATGCAAAAGCACATTTGGACAAGCCAGTTACATTTTGGAAGAAGGTCCTGTGGACTGATGAAACAAAGATTGAGTTGTTTGGTCATACAAAAAGGCGTTATGCATGGAGGCAAAAAAATACGGCATTCCAAGAAAAGCACTTGCTACCCACAGTAAAATTTGGTGGAGGTTCCATCATGCTTTGGGGCTGTGTGGCCAATGCCGGCACCGGGAATCTTGTTAAAGTTGAGGGTCGCATGGATTCAACTCAGTATCAGCAGATTCTTGACAATAATGTGCAAGAATCAGTGACGAAGTTGAAGTTACACAGGGGATGGATATTTCAGCAAGACAATGATCCAAAACACCGCTTCAAATCTACTCAGGCATTCATGCAGAGGAACAATTACAATGTTCTGGAATGGCCATCCCAGTCCCCAGACCTGAATATCATTGAAAATCTGTGGGATGATTTGAAGCGTGCTGTCCATGCTCGGCGACCATCAAACTTAACTGAACTGGAATTGTTTTGTAAACAGGAATGGTCAAATATACCTTCATCCAGGATCCAGGAACTCATGAAAAGCTACAGGAAGCGACTAGAGGCTGTTATTTTTGCAAAAGGAGGATCTTCAAAATATTAATGTCACTTTTATGTTGAGGTGCCCATACTTTTGCACAGTTCAAATTTAGTTTAAATGCGGATTGCACATTTTCTGTTAGTACAATAAACCTCATTTCAATCCAGAAATATTACTCAGTCCATCAGTTATTAGATATATGAAACTGAAATAGCTGTTACAAAAACCCAAATTGTTATAAAGAAAAAAGGTTAACATTAATAGGGGTGCCCAAACTTTTTCATATGACTGTACATGAGTGTGAGTGTAATGTGGAAATATTTATGGGGTATGAAGACTTTTTCAAGGCACTGTAACAATGTACAGGTTAGTCACTTTCTGTGAGTGGTAGTGGTTGTGGGCTTTGGTCTCCCCCAGTAGTAATTAGCCTTAACTGGGAAACAGTTATGTATATATAATTATACTGATACCGCAGTAATTAGGGATTAAAATTCTGTGCTATAACTATGTATGTCCTAAATTAGGCTAGCAGGTGAACATGATATTATTATTAGTACTCCCTGTATTATAATTACTTGTATGTATCGGTATAACATACAATTGTTGAATTTTTGTAATTGTACGTGATATAGCTTACCATTATTTTGGACTCCTTGTTGTATTTTAATTATGTAAATTAATAAAGATTAAATAATTTTTATTGAACATTGGGTTAGTACCACTTTTTCTTTGGTTCTATAGTATTTATAGTGGTCCCTTATACCTATGAGTTAGGTCTGGGTCTGTGACCTATTTTCAAACCTCTTAAGATAATGCTGACTGAACACTGCTCTATCTGAAAAATAAAAAGCGATAGCCGACTGTGGACACTCTGTACTCATTCTACACTGGTGTGAAAAAGTTTGTCACAACTAAATGTTTCAGATCACCAACTTTAAATATTACATAGTTACATAGTTACATAGTTACTTAGGTTGAAAAAAGACCTAGGTCCATCTAGTTCAACCTTCCTCCACCAGTTCTACATTTAGTCACTAAGTCATTTATAACCAACAATGTTTTGTGTACTGAGGAAATCATCCAGCCCTTTTTTAAAAGCTGTTATAGTATCTGCCATTACTACCTCTTGTGGTAGGCCATTCCACAGTCTGACTGCTCTAACTGTAAAGAACCCTTTCCTATTTAGGTGTCGGAATCGCTTTTCTTCCACTCGCAGTGAGTGCCCCTTGGTCCTTAGTATTGTTTTCGGAAGAAATAAGTTATGTGCCAGTCCTTTATATTGACCACACATGTATTTATACATATAAATGAGATCTCCTCTGAGACGTCTTTTTTCTAAGCTAAACATATCTAACTTTTTCAATCTGCCATCATATGGGAGGCCTTCCATTCCTTGTAATAGTCTAGTTGCCCGCCTTTGAACTGACTCTAACTTCTGAATGTCCTTTTTATTAGACAAAGATAAGACAAGTAAACACAAAATGCAGTTTATAAATGAAAGTCTTTATTATTAAGGGAAAAAGAAATCCAAACCTACAGGGCCTGTGTGAGAAAATAATTGCTCCATAAACCTAATACCTGGTTGGGCCACCCTTAGCAGCAACAACTGCAATCAAGCATTTGCGATAACTGGCAATGAGTCTCTTACAACGCTCTTGAGGAATTTTAGCCCACTCATCTTTGCAAAATTGTTGTAATTCAGCCACATTGGAGGGTTTACTGTCATGATCCACGCCGGTATCTGCTTTGGCAGTGTTCCAGCCCTGGCCAGATCATGTCAAGGGTTAACTTCCCTCTGCCTCGTTCCTGTTCCCGGGACGCTATAATTGGCCACTCATCCTTTGGGCCTTGCCAGTTATATTCTATGCCTTTGCTGTGTATAGCTGGCTCTGGTGAGTTACTGATCTGTCCTGCCGCATTCCTCTGATCCCTACCTGTGTCTGCTTACCTCCTCCCATCCCATCCCATCCCATCCCTCCTATCTGAGCTCCTTATCTTGTGTATCTTGTCTTCCTAGTATCACTTAGCTCTGGCCCTGACCTGATTCTGCCTCTACCCTCTGACACCTCAGTTACTGACAGGCTCTTGACCCCATTCCTTGTTTGTGACTACGTGTTTGATTGCTCTGTACTTTGACCTGTAGTATCCGTCCCGGCTTGTCTGACTATTTTATTGCCACCTTGTGGTGACTTCACTGTACTACTCAGGTTTATTCTGCTCCTTTTTCACTCTGCTGCCATCTAATGGAGTTTGCATTGCACTTCCTCAGAACACCCATTAGTACAGCGTGACATTTACGAGCATGAACCACCTTTTAAAGTCATGCCACAGCATCTCAATCGGATTAAGTTCACGACTTTGACTAGGCCACTCCAAAATCTTAATTTTATTTTTCTTAAGCCATTCTCAGGTGGACTTGCTGATGTGTTTTGGATCATTGTCCTGCTGCATAACCCAAGTGTGCTTCAGCTTGAGGTCACAGATGGCCGGACATTCTCCTTCAGGATTTTTTGGTAGACAGCATAGATCATGGTTTAATTTACCGCAGATAGTTTTACAGGTCCTGAAGCAGCAAAACAACCACAGACCATCATACTACCACCACCATATTTTACTGTTGGCATAATGTTCCTTTTCTGAAATGCTGTGTTACTTCTATGCCAGATGTAATAGGACATACAGTACACCTTCCAAAAAGTTAAACTTTTGTCTCATCAGTCCATAAAATATTCTCCCAAAAGTCTTGGGGATCATCAAGATGTTTTTTGCAAAACCGAGACAAGCCTTTGTGATCTTTTTGCTCAGCAGTGGCATTCATATTGGAACCCTGATGTACATTTTTTCCCAGTCTCTTTTTTATGGTGAAGTCATAAAAAACACTGACCTTAACTGAGACAAGTGAGGCCTAGGATCTTTGGATGCTGTTGTGGAGTCTTTTGTGACCTCATGGATAAGTTGTCGCTGCGCTCTTGGGGTAATTTTGGTTGGCCAGCAGCTCCTGGGAAGGTTCACCACTGTTCCATGTTTTCACCATTTATGGATAACGGCTCTTACTGTGGTTTGCTGCAGCACCAAAGCTTTAGAAATAACTTATAACTTTTTCCAGACTGTTAGATCTCAACTATTTTGTTCCTCATTTGTTCCTGAATTTCTTTGGAACACGGTATGATGTCTAGCTGTTGAGGATCTTTTGGTCTACTTCACTTTGTCAGTCAGATCCTATTTAAGTGATTTCTTGATGAGAACAAGTGTGGCAGTAATCAGGCCTGGGTGTGACTTGGGAAATTGAACTCAGCTTCCCAAAGATGTTATAAACCTCAGTTAACTTATGTTTTAAGGGGGAATCCCCTTTCACACAGGTTTGGATTTATTTTTCCATTAATAATAATAATAATAATCTTTATTTATAAACTGCAATTTGTGTTTACTTGAGTTATCTTTATCTAATATTAAATTTGTTTAGTGATCTGAAATATTTAAGTGTGACAAACATGCAAAAGAATAGGAAATCATGGAGGGTGCAAACACTTTTTCACACCAGTGTAACTAATATTTTCACTTACAAAGTAATATTGGGATTAAAGAAAAAAACACCACCAGAGCAAAAAGAAAATAATAAAATAAAAAGTTGATTTAATCAGTAAGTCATTTTTGATAATGCCTTATAAGCTTGGGTTGTACACAGAAACAAAGATGGCAGGTCATCTGTACAGTACAGAGCTCATAGATGTTTTCCTCTAAGGAACTATACAAAATTCATGTGGTTTTTGCCTATTGTACAGCATACAGTATGTGCAGTATTTCCAATGGGTTTCATCCCTTCCATGGTAGAAGTCCACAGCATGCCTTTATTTCAAAGTGGTAAATTCTGCTACAATTTAATCCAGCTTTGAAGATGCAGTAAACATGTATTATACCCAATATAGTGAGAAAGTGTAATTACCATTGTTCATGCTGTAGTCATCTATTAGTGAATGGTAAAAAAGCAATAAACAGTGGTCAAAATTCCATAAATAAATACCATCATATCGGTTATGGCATTAGCACAGCACATGCATAGTCATGATTTGGCATCAGGGATTAAGCATTGACAAGACTACCCCAGAATAAGCCTTTTGCATGAATGGTTGGCGATGTAGTCATGTTGACTTGGTCTTGTGGCTCCTGGGCCCCAATGCAAAATATGTAACAAAGTACCTGGTGTCATTTAAATATGTCCTTTTATGTGGCACCTTTGGGCACCAGGGCTGGCTACTACTGCTACCTCTGTATCACCTCTAGCTACACTCTTGGACAAGCCATGCATGGCTACAATCTGCAGTGGATTAGCACAATAAATAGAAGAAATGCGTAATGTTTAAAGCACAGTGTCCTTTTCTTCTGTACCCAATGTTTCCATTTGGAGAGAAGTTACATTGTCAGCTGTCACTGGAAAAGATGTATCATGGCTGTCAATGGAAATGCAAGGGCAGGCATTGGAATTCTCTAAATTAGAAGGTACGCAGCCCACTGCTTCTACTGATGTGCTGTCTGAGGAAAGGATTTTTTCATTGCAGTGTTCAGCAGATATATCAGAGCATGGTGGAAGAGACTCCATCACTATCAGTGGAACAGTCTCCATCACTATGGCAGTATCCTGAGAGGTGGTCTGGCAATGGTCACATTTCTCATCTGTTGGAAGTTTCAGAAACTCAGGTAGTTCGAGGTTATCTTTACAGAGGAGTCCACGCTGGTCATCAGCCCGAGTATTCTGCACTCTGTTCAGCATTTCTACCAACCCTAAAAATGGAAAATAATGCAATGGTTATAGCAACTGTATGTAATAGGAATAAACCTAACAAAAAATCTAAACCATTAGAGCAGAGAAGAATTCTTATAGAAAAATGATAGAATTAAGTTAAAATTGGTCTTTCTTCTTCCTAATTGTTGCTCAGCTGTAATATCTACTGCACTGGGCACCGTGTCATCCTCCTGACTCCTCAATAAAAATCAACAGACAAACCCATTGCATGATTGTAATTGATTATCAGTATAGGCATATCTGCTACAAAGGTGTCATGCAAGCAGTAAGGACCCTAGGCCAATCACTGAATCAAGATACAAAAATAGGAAAAAAATGCGATTTGACAACCATTAACAAAGCAGTGAAAAACTTTTATTAAAAGTGGTGTACGTGACAGCGTGTTGCACAGACAAATATACAGGGGGCGCAGATTCCAAGAAACAGGGGCCCGATTGGGTGATGCCTCCTTTTTAAACGCTCTTTCCCCTCCATAATGCCACACCCCAGATGAAGTCTTCCTAGCCGAAACGTCAGGGCAGATGCCATTCATGCAAGCTTCCTCTGACCTGGTTTTATATAGGTGAACTTATATGCTAATTAATTTTTGCCCTTAACTATAGGGTTGCCATTGGCTTTCTACACTTCCTTGGCCCTCTCGGTCTCTCCCATATAGATCCACTCAATATAGTGTTCACATCAGTTGGTTACCATAGATTGGGGTATATTACATTATGTATGACTCTTTTGTAAACTTCTATTTTTTGATGGCTGGAATGTGCACCCCTGTATGTTTGTCTGTACAACACACTGTCACCTACACCACTTTTAATAAAGGTTTTTTTGCTGCTTTGTTAATGGGTGTCAGATCACATTTTTTCCTCTTTTTGCATCCTCCTACCTACTAAATGTTCTCTCTGTTCTTCTGTGCATCATGTTATCAAGGATTTCACACTACTACAGTGGACTGTTAATCAGCACTACCTAAAAACTATTGATATGCCCAGCTCTGCTGTATTATTGAGTAATTCTGCTGTTCCATTGGCAAGTAATGCCTTGGATTTTGTGAAAACCCACAGGGGGCTAACATGTATGTGTGGGCCATGGGCCATCATAGTGTATATAGGGGTAAACACACTGTGTATAGGAGAGTTCTAGATGATTACACTTAATAGAGGGGTCTATGGTCCATAATACTGTGTATAGTGGGACTATGGAGACATCATACTGTGTGGATGACAGTAGGGTTATCATACTGTGAATGGGGAGTTATGAACTATCATATCATATGTGTGAGGCTGTGGGATCATCAGGCTATGTATAGGAGACAAAAATCACCATCATACTGTGTATTGGAGACTCTACAGCTATCAGGCTCTAAATGAAGGGCGTATTATTCAGGGGTACAGAAAAGTCAGATATTGTTATTCAGGAGCATTGTAATGACACTTTAATTTTTAAAGGAATCGTGTTGTGATATCCAGCCGAAAACCAGACAAGATGGAAGTCTGCAAAGACTAGCTGTGTGTGACCAAAGTAATCTTGTTGTCTGGACCAGTTGAAGACAAAAGGCATGAGAACGACTTCAATCAAAGAAGCTGTCATCTGCATCTGTAAGGTACCTGGATGTCAATGTCTATTTGTGGTACTGCATATGTTTAATTAGTACTGTGGTTCCCATGTGTCTGAAGATGACTGATAACAATTTGTAACATCTCATTCACATTGTTAAAGAAGTTGTCCATACATTTTTATTGATGGCCTATCATTTGGATAGTCCATCAATACCAGATGAGTAGGGGTATGACATTAGGCACCCCTATCAATTAGCAATTACTGGTACAGCTCCGTCAAAGCTATAGTGGCCACGGTTTTGTACTGCAGATCCTTCTCCTATTCATTTGAATTGCGGGTGGATCTGTACTACATGGTCATTATAGAAATGATGAAGCTGCAGGATACTACAGAACTACCTACTGCTTACAGTCCTTTTGCTGTATCCATTTGAAGGCCAGATAGAAAAAGGAAAAGGTGTGGATGTGACCAACAGGCCATAGGTTTCCCAGGTCTGGTTTAAGCAATCGGATGATCACAGGTACAAGTGCCCTTAGATTAAGTAATAATGAATGAACATCATAAAAAATAAAGCCTCAAAAAAAACCAATAATGGAATTGCATTTGTTCACCGTCTATCTCAATGCAGCTACCACCACACCCTAATGGTTCCTGTACAGACAAGTACCCCTAACTGCACAACCCCTAATGGCTCCTGCATAGGCTTGAATATTCCTAGCCACAACACTAGAAACTTACAACTCAGACCTGTCTGCCTAAAAAGCGCCATCAACATATTCCTTGTACCTCTTGAGGAACCAGAAGAGAGGTTGCTAAAAAGTATAAGCCAAAATAGAGTAGTGTGCCGGGATAGGTAGGGACCTAAGGTGAGGAAACATAAAACATGTGTACAAGCAGACAAAGGAGAAATAATAATTGAAAGCAAGGCTAATCTCCTAACAACCTAACTACAGGGCTGGAACTCCATAGCAACAATCTACATGCAAAATATAGGCAGCAGAGAAGGCTAGTATCAGGAAAGTATAAATAGTCCCACCTGAGATGTGATAGGAAAGAAAATGAGTAAGTTAGAACACCCAATAACAACAAACCAAAAGTATAGAAACAAAGGTTAAAGACAACCAGCATTTGGAGAGGGACTGAGCAGGCTGTGGCTCAGCAGGGAAAGAAACTGACCACGCAGAACAAGGGCTTGGGATTGAGTCCCAAACTCGGGGCATGATAATTGCACTGTGGGGAAGACACCATTTCAAATTTTACCTCAGGAAGCAGAAATACTAGAAACTGCCATGGTTGTACTTCAAAATAATAGACTATTCTGCAAGCAGTATTAGTGTGCATACCTTCAATATCCTGGTTGGTCCGAAATATCTTCTGTTTTTCTGGTATTATTCCACTTCGTCTGTGTGATAGTGATGCATGGTGATCATGATCAGCTTCTTTCTGTGACAAGTGATGAAGATCTATCCTTGGCACATGCATTTCGCTAGGTTTTTCTCTTATAGATTCTTTCTGTATGATGCAGAGTATATTAATCATTAGTATCATTCTTGCAGCACAGCAGCTACTCTTATAACAGCATACTCTATTTCAAAAATAAAGCTAGGTCTTTTTGGTTTGGTACAGATTTATAGACTCACTAGATGGTGGCCTGATTCTAACGCATCGGGTATTCTAGAATATGTATGTAGTTTATGTAGCCCGCACCACTCCCTCAGCAACACCCACATCCAATCCGGAGGCAGCTGAGCAGAGAGGTGGGCGGAACATGCCGAGGAGGAAATAGGAAGCAGCCGCATTTCCCAGCCTGCAGGGCCAGCGAGGGGAGGGAGAAAGTACTACAGAGTATGAAAAGAGAAGAAAGTGTAAGGTGAGTAAAATCGTTTTTTGGGTTTTTTTACTGTGTGCTGGAGGCTGCTTCTGGGGTGTATATAGAGGCTTTGGTTTGTGGGGTGTATATAAAGGCTGCTGGGATGTATATGCTGGGGTGTATATAAAGGCTGCTGGGGTGTATATAGAGGCTGCTGGGGTGTATACAGAGACTTCTGTGTGCGGCGGTGTTTGTGTGCGGCGGTGTCTGTGTGCAGCAGTGTCTGTGTGCGGCGGTGTCTGTGTGCGACGAATCAGCGAAGTGTGGTTCAAATCCCGCACCAATTCGCGGCCAGACTGCGCCTGTCACTGATTTGTCGCGGGCGGCTGGTGTGACCAATCAGCGACGCGAGATTTCCGTTACAGACAAACAGAATTAGACAATAAATATATAGATGGTATAGTATATGACATATTATTATACATACATGCTCATGTACTCTATATATAGCAGACAATAGTCCAAGTACTGTATCAATAGCCCTTTAGTTTTCCAGGCCAATTCTACAATGATGTTTGATATATCACATTAAAAAGTATTTCCACTACGAAAGAAAACTTGCCATAGATTGGTAAGTAAGAAGTATAAGCACTCTCAAAGTCTGATAATATATTATTTTTACTTACATGTGTATTAAAGGATTTATTCACTAGATGCATTTATCACCTATAGTTTAACATTGCCAATTATACAATATAACAGTATAAATTTTATAACACGGTCCGAAAGGGTACTTTGCACACTACAACATCGCAAGCCGATGGTAGCGATGCCGAGCACGATAGTCCCTGCCCCCGTCGCAGCTGCGATATCTTGTGATAGCTGCCTTAGTGAAAATTATCGCTACGGCAGCTTCACATGCACTCACCTGCCCTGCGACGTCGCTCTGGCCGGCGAACCGCCTCCTTCCTAAGGGGGCGGGTCGTGTGGCGTCATAGCGACGTCACACAGCAGGCGGTCAATAGAAGCAGGGGGGCGGAGATTAGCGGGACGTAAATATTCCCGCCCACCTCCTTTCTTCCTCATTGCAGCCGGGACGCAGGTAAGGAGATGTTCCTCGCTCCTGTGGCTTCATACACAGCGATGTGTGCTGCCACAGGAACGAGGAACAACATCGTAACATCGGTCCTTCCCAAATTATGGAAATGACCGACGCTACACCGATCATACGATTTTGGCGCTTTTGCGCTCGTTAATCGTAGTTAAAACGATTCACATACTCCAATGTTGACAGCGACGCCGGATGTGCGTCACTTTTGATTTGACCCCACCAATATCGCACCTGCAATGTCGTAGTGTGCAAAGTACTCCTAAGACTTATTTGTAAGACCCACCTTGCTGTGTGCCTCTGTTGCACTCCCTATAGCGCTTGTGATATCTTTCTTATCTGCATTTTTAAAAAGAACAATATTTATTAGTTTTTTTCCAATAATAAATCAGAATTATACATGGAGACAGTGACCTAACTAAAATTTTTCCAGAAACCATTACACCAACTTTACCAATAGAGTGGACATCCTCCATCAACCTATTTCATTATTGCACAGTGGATATTAAAAGTCTACACACCCATGTTTAAATACTTTTGTAAAAAAAAATCATACCATGAGGATTCATTTCAGAACTTTTTCCACTTTTGTCACCCACAATCTGTATATATCATTGAGAAACAAGCTGAAATCATTTTGATGAGGAAAATAAAAGTAACAAAATTAAAATAATGTAGTCACATAGGTTTGAGCGCCTTATAATTGGAACAGTACACACTTGCCATTATTAAAGTGATTCTGATTAAACCCACATAAACTTTACTTATTCTAGTAGGATTTTTTTTCCAAGGCTTATATCTATACCATGGAACACTGTGAAGACAGTCATCAAGAAGTGAATTAAATTTGACGCAACAATGACTTTACCTAGAACTTTATACCACACCATATGTGCCCAAACAGCTTCCATCTGTCTTCTGGTCCTTGGCAGTATATATATATATATACATATATTGACTTTATCAATGATCTTCTGTTGTCCCCGGGGTGTTCCATCATAGGTAGTGGACCGATTCTCCAAAATGGCCCACTTAACTTCTTTGTCTGGCTTTCCTTCAGCTCCGTTGCTTAGTTCATTCAGCACGTCTTCCGCTTTCATGGTCTACCCCTCCACATAGTATCTGATAGATGTGTCCAGTTCTCTTTGGCCTATCATCCTCAGTCCAGTGGCTAAGTGGAGTGGGTGAATCAAATTTTGACAAATGTTCTTCGGCACAAGGTCAATGCACACCACATCAATTGGGTCAGACTTCTACCTTGGGCTGAATTCTCCTACAACAATCATGTGTTTGAGTCCTCCGCAAATTTTCTATTCTACATTGTATATGAACATCAGCTGTCGTGCAGTGTTC
The DNA here is from genome assembly GCF_048569485.1 of Anomaloglossus baeobatrachus. Classification (NCBI taxonomy): domain Eukaryota; kingdom Metazoa; phylum Chordata; class Amphibia; order Anura; family Aromobatidae; genus Anomaloglossus; species Anomaloglossus baeobatrachus. Next base: position 115,605,941 of record NC_134356.1, on the reverse strand, counting down.
GGCGTTGCACTCGCTGGGTGTCATGGTGGCATCTGACTCTGTTCACACTGCAGAGTCTGACAAGCAGTCTGGAATCCCTTAGTTGCACAGCCTGTCATGGGCGTCGGCTGAGTCTGGCTTCACTGCTCTCCAATACAGCAGAAATTAATTACTGCTGGCTTGTGTTCAGCTGCTGGGAACTCAGTCAGCTGATTACTACTTTCACTCTTTATAAGGTTCTGGTTTCTGGTCCTGAGTGCCGAATATAGCTTCTGCTTCCTCGGTTCCTGTGGTTTTCCAGTTCTAAGGTGATTTACAAGTTATAGTTCTGCATGGTGTGTGAGTTCACCAGTTGTGCATTTATTTCCTACTTACTTACTTACTTACTGTCCCTACTTTGTGTTTGAGTGCAGTGTGCAGGAGTTTTTGTTTACCCTTCTCTACCTATTTGTGAGATTTTTGTTATTGGGCTTCTGGCCTGCTCTCTTGGTTTGGGGGGAGTAGTATCACGGCTCAGGCAGGAGACAAGATCAAGCTGGGGGCTTGAACCTGGCTACCATTCAGCCTACCTTCGAGATAAGGGACAGCGCAAGGGGCCCAATTTTAGGATCAGCCTAGGAGACCCTGTTCCATCAGTTCATACCCCATCAGTTCATACCTCTCTTCCAGATATGTCTGCCTCAAGCTTCCTTTCTATAAGTTAGGCCCCTGTTTTATTGGTCCCTTCGACGTCCTCCAGCAGATTAATGCTATATACTACAAGATTAAGCTTCTGGCCTCCTTACATATCCTCAATTCCTTCCACCTGGCCCTCACCAGTCAGTTCTGAGGATGTCTTTGAGCTAAATAGCATCTTGGGCATGAAAAAGGTGAGAGGTGAAACCCTTTTTCTAGTGGATTGGAGGGGTTGGAATACTGAGGAGCCTTGGAAGAATGTTAAAGCCCATCTCTCCTGAAGAGATTCCTTTTGGGCTTTGAAAAGAGGGAGCATAAAGGGTGTTCTGTAACTCCGGCACTCCCATGTTTATCTGCTTCCTCCTCCCAGCAGGGACACCGACGCATTCACCTTTACAAAAGCTCACCGGTGGCTTCTGCCCATGTTTCAGCTGCCAGCTCCCGGAGCCTGCACACACCACATAGGTCTCCATGGAGCACGCTAAGGGCACATGCGCTTCTCCCTGCTATTAAAGATCCAGCGTGCCCTAACCTGTAAGCAACTTTCATCCTATGGTTTTAAGACACCCTACCCCTATGGGATGTGCCTGAGCAACATGTCCATTCTGTTGCATGTTTGCTAGTTGTTAGGTCCCTTATCCTGTTCCCATATCCTGTGCCCCCTAACCCGTACCTGTGTTCCAGTTCATGCCTGTCCGTACCTGCCTTGCCTGTACCTGCCTGCCAGTACCTTCTTGCCAATACCTTCCAGCTGTCCAGTCTGCACCAGCCATCCAGTCTGCACCTGCCGTCCAGTCTATTCCAGCTGTACAGTCTATTCCAGCTGTCCAGTCTGCTCCAGCTGTCCAGTCTGCTCCAGCTGTCCTGCCTGCTACTGTACCAAGAGATCCCCTGGAGTGGTACCTGGTAGTTGACTTCCAGCACAAGCCTAAACTCACTATCAGAGGCATTAGTGAAGATGAGGTAGTCGCTTAGTCATGACCTCCAGCGTGAGCCAGTCCCAATGCACTGTATGTCCACACCCACCAGCGTTACACTGGTTTCTCTGCCAAGAATAAGAAATCCATTTAATATCCCAATGAGCCTTCAGCTATGAGGTTAGTGCCACATGATGACACTCTTCCAGTACCAAAGCCATTAGTGACATGGAGCCTAGAGGAGGCAGCCGATGAAGATGTTGTAATCCATGGGTCAGAGATGGGGAATGATGCTGATTCAGACTTTGAGCCATGTATGTATGGTGAGCTTCATCTTATAACACAGCCAGAACTCAATGACTTGGTCTGGCATTTACATTTGTGAAAAGTGAATGCAAAGTTACTGGGTTCAAGACTTCAAGGATGGCATTTGCTGTCACCTCATACAAACGTTTCTGTCTTTTGAAGCCCCCAAGATGACAACACAGGTTTTGTTTTGTTTTTTTAACAGGTCAACCTGTGCTTCTGCAACGACATTGATGGGTTAAGAACATGAACCGAAACAGTGGTGTCTCTTTATTGACTCATCAATGTTAAGCCTCAATGATGCTCTCTTGTGACACAATGGTAATGTTCATCCGTTCATCCTTCAATACCTCTTGGCTATGCTGTTTGCATGAAAGAAGCATACGAGCGCATGGAACTGTTGTTGAAACACATCAAGTACAGCAACTACAACTGAAACATCTGTAGAGAATTAAAAGTAGTGTCACTGCTGCATGGATTGCAGCTTGGATATACCAAATACATGCTGTTTCATTGCGAATGGAACAACCATTATAAGCAGTTACACTACAGTAGAAGGATCTTTAACCAGTTGACTCCGGGGCATAAAAATGTCAAACATAAAGCACTGGTGGAGCCAGCAATGATATACTGTATCTGCCTCCACTTCACATAAAACTCGGTCTAATAAAAAATGTTGTGCAAGTAATGAACATGGAACCAGAAGGTTTTTGTTATTTGAGACAAATGTTCCTAAGAATACCCGATGCCAAGATTAAGGAAGGGATTTTTGTTGGTTCACAAATATGACCCATCATAAATGACATTGACAAGCACTTTGAAGAGCTGTTGATGGAGCCTGAAAAAATTGCTTGGAAATCATTCAAGATTGTGTGAGAATTTCTTTGGCAACTATCGAGCACCAAACTGCATTGAAATGGTTTACAACCTTCTTGAATATTACAAAGCGATGAAGTGCAACATGTCATAGAAAATTTATTTTCTGCATTCACATTTGAAAGCAGTGGTGTACCGTCAATAGAGGCAGGCCATGCCACTGCTATGGGGCCCGTGACCTGAAAGGGGCCCCGTGACGGCTGCCCATTGTATCTGTGATTTCACTTTCCTCATTCACAGCACGGGCTGCCCGGTCACCAAGCAGCTGATTAATGCGGCAGGGGGCCCGCACTGTTTGTAAAGCTGCAGTCCACCGCAACACACATGAGCAGACACGCCCACACTGCACAGTGCGCAGCCTCTGCTGAAGAGGAGGGAGTGGACAGGCAGCATCTTCTTCCAATCAGAGAAGTGTAAGAGATGCCAGGAGGAGAACAACCAATCAGGAGAGGGGGCGGAGCTTGTTCAGTATAGCGCGGGAGATTGAAAATATGGAAGGGCAGAAGGAGCACAGACCTGAGCATTGCACGTAGAGAAAAGAGGGAGTAGTGTGAAGCCCCACAAGTGCAGTGTCGGTGCATTACCTTCAGGGACTCCACGAAGCTGGATCTGGTCACAGGTAGGAGATCTTCTTCTTGTCGTGACGCCACTCTCAGTATTGCGGCCAGTAGGGACCGCCACTGCAGGTTGAGGGACGCCTGGGGCTGATGGTGAGTGCAGTTAGTTGGAACAGCCTCCTGAGAGTGAGGCAAGCCCCAGGGCCCGATGTAGGTGCGTAGTACCACAAGGCGCAGAATAACTCCACACAGGCAGAATGTCTTTCAGGGTTTTTACTCACTTCAGGTGGCAGGGTGAGTAACCCGGGCGTAGCTGGGATGAACCAGGCGGGAACCAGGTGTCCTTCAGGCTGACTTGTGAGGGTGACTACTAACTCGCCTTCCTTAGCCCTTGGTGGTTTGGGGTGACCCCGACTTTGAGTCCCTATGGGGGTCACCCAGGGAAGTTGCTGAAGCCTCACTCCCCTTCGTTTGCCGTGTGCTTGTTGCCTGGGCCAGATCACTCCAGCTTCTTGCCTCCTGTGAGCTATGGGCCCTAACTGTGGCTACGTGGCTGCGGCTTTTGTGGTGTTGTGGCGTGGGCTTTGAGAGCCCCACACCGGCAGGTTTAGCAAAAGAAAGCTGGATCTATCTCCGCTTCGGGATCTGCCGCCCGTTTGGGCCTGGTACTCTCTAGCAGTCTCCTTACTTCCCACTCCGTGCCCTTTCTTTAGCTGAAGATGGATTTCGGGTAGCCCTCCTAGTTGACCGTTCTCCCCCGTCAGTAGCCACTGCGCGGGCGCTGTTAGACAGCAACAGCCCCACAGGTCTGCTCCTCACTGAGCCCTATGGAGTTCTGCTCTAACTGACTCACTGCCCCTCCTCTCCTGTTCTTGCCTACGCCACCTAGCAACCAGATTCTCTTACCACACCCCTTGAGAGGAGATGGAGGCTTTTGGCCCCCTCCACTATTCCAGTGAAGGTCAAGGCTTTTCCCCCTCCTGGGATCCCCAGGGGTCCTCTCATGGGTACATGTGTGAGAGCTGATTACTATGCGCCTGTGTACCACACCCCGGTCAGCCTTCTGGATTACCTGTGTTGTACTGTCCCCAGCATGGGTGCAGTACTCAATGGTGCCTGACCAGGTCAGGGGCGCCACAGTAGGAGCAGGGAAAACGAGGAAAAGCGAGAACAGAAGGAATAGAAAGAAAAAGCAAAGGACAGGATCTGAGCACAGCCAGGAGAATCCACAGGAAGTGCAGCATGAGGCCAGAGGCTGCTACTAACATGATCTCTCACAGGAGCAGGTGAGTATTATAATGTGCAAATGTCTGCCTGTAACACTACAGAAAGAAAGTGTCCTGTCACATCCCTGTGTGTTAACCCTGTACTGTCACATCCCTGTGTGTTAACCCTGTACTGTCACATCCCTGTGTGTTAACCTTGTACTGTCACATCCCTGTGTGTTAACCCTGTACTGTCACATCCCTGTGGGTTAACCTTGTACTGTCACATCCCTGTGTGTTAACCCTGTACTCTCACATCCCTGTGTGTTAACCCTGTACTGTCACATCCCTGTCTGTTAATCCTGTACTGTGACATCACTGTGTGTATTATCCCTGTACTGTGACATCTCTGTGTGCATTAACCATGTACTGTGACATCTGTGTTAACCCTGTACTGTGACATCTGTGTTAATCCTGTACTGTGACATCTCTGTGTATTATTCCTGTACTGTGACATTACTGTGTATTATCCCTGTACTGTGACATCACTGTGTGTTTACCCTGTACTGTGACCTCACTGTGTGTTAACCCTGTACTGTGACATCACTGTGTGTTAACCCTGTACTGTAACGTCTGTGTTAACCCTGTACTGTGACATCTTTGTGTGTATTATTCCCTGTACTGTGACATCACTGTGTGTGTTAACCCTGTACTGTGACATCACTGTGTGTTAACCCTGTACTGTGACATCTCTGTGTGTGTTAACCCTGTACTGTGACATCTGTGTGGTAACCCTGTACTGTGACATCTCTGTGTGTTAACCCTGTACTATGACATCTCTGTGTGTTAACCCTGTACTGTGACATCCCTGTGTGTATTATCCCTGTATTGTGACATCACTGTGTGTATTATCCCTGTACTTTGACATCACTGTGTGTATTATCCCTGTGCTGTGCAGTGATTTATTATGGTACCTAAGGCTATAAAGAGGGTCATAATTGTTACTATTATATGGGAGAGACATCTGAAAATTTATACTGTGTGTGTGGGGAGGGGCACAAAGATGGACATTGCTACTTTAGGCCAAGTTCACACACTGCAGATTTTTTTTGGGATTTGCAGTGTGAACCCACTGGTCTTTGGGCAATGGCCTTTAGTAACAGGACGGTAGTTATATTCAGACTCCATGTGCTGATAATATTTGGTCATGGTGTGGCGGCATTATTTTGGAATGTATAGTAGTATTATTGGTCTTGATATGGTGGGTGTTGTTCAGTATCACTATATAATGTGTTATTTGGTAATTGTATGACCATTTTGTTGCAGCATTACTCAGCGAGCGTTAGGCCCTGCGCTGCCCAGTGACCGTCAGTCCCTGCAGATGAAGCTGCGCTTGGCAATAGTCTACTTACTGGACTGGTAGATGTATAGCCTGGCTAGGATAAAGATTAATTCATAATGTGTATATATGTCCCCAGTAACGTTTATGCCCACCCCACCCCACTGGCTCCCCAGTAACTTGTATGGCTTCCCAATAACATATATGCTGTTTATTATGTTAATATATTATTGTATTTATTTTTATTTGGGGGGGGGCCCATTCAGCCTTTCGCTATGGGGCCCCATGATTTCTATGTACGCCCCTGTTTGAAAATCTTGGTGCAGTCAGTGACGAACATGGTGAACGGTTTCACCAAGATATTGCCAAGATGGAGAAGCATTATCAAGGCTAATGGAGTCCATCAATGCCAGCTGATTATTGCTATTATATGTTGAGTTCAAGCAAAAATCAGTAGCAAAACACTTTAGATTTAGTTGAGATAATGCTGCAGATAACATTGAAATACTTCATAATCAATGAAACTTTATCTCATGTTTAGCAAAATTCCTACATGATACAGATTATAAAAAACTGGATTTCTGCTTCGCTCCAATGGGTTTATCATTATCACCTCAAATTTTCAAGGCAGCAAAACTTTTGAAAAATTGTGTTGGCCAGTTTTATAGGTGACATTAACGGTGGAAAAAGTTCTGAAATTATTCTTGTTGATTTGATGATTTTTTTTTTTTACATTACCAAAAACTGGAAGTTTTAGAGGGGTGTGTAGACTTTTTATTTTCACTCTATATAATAATGATAACAAAGCTTCCAAAATCTTTAATAGCTGTAGGATAGACAGACAGCTCTGGAATAAAAAGAACTGCTGCTCTAAAATATGAAATACTGACAGTAAGATGATGCATCACTTTGTACCAGTTGTATCTGTCTCCGGCTTAAACAAGCTTGATGTAAAACATATATGGAAAGCCATAAAAAAAAAGTATAGGGGAAGGTCACATACAGTGGATTCTCTGGAGATTTTTCATTCGGAAAATCAACCCACATATTACCTCATATCACACTAGCTCATCCATGGGTTAGGCTGCTTTCACACTACGTTTTTTTAACATGCGTCATGAACTTTTTTTAACGCAAAAGCGGATCCAGTGCAAATGCGTTTTAATTTCAATGCATTTGCAATGGACTCGCGTCAACATGCGTTTGCGTGCGTTATAGTGAGGATCCAGCGAGTTGCAGTTTTTTAACATTTTTCAAAAACACTACTTGTAGCGTTTTTGAGCTGCGTCCAAATACTGCAAATTGCTGGATCCTGAGTAAACAGCATGTGAATGCATGTGAACGCTGGCATGCTGATAGACAGGATCTTGCTTGCTCTACTGAGCATGCCCAGAAACCAGCCTCGGGTGATCAGTCTCTCTCCCCACTCCCTCTCTGTCTCTCCCCACCTTCCTCTTTCCCCTCCCTCTCCCTCGCCTCTCTCCCCCGCCTGAGAGCTGCAGACGCTGGTAACAAAGATAAATATCGGGTATCCAAGCAAATTACCTGATATTTACCTTGGTTACGAGCCGGCTCCCAGTCTATCACTTTCAGTTACTCCCGATCACATGACTCCAATGCCCGCCTATAAACTTAAAGTAACAGGATCCTGCAAAATAACTCATGCGTTTGCATGCGTTTTTTTGCTGTAAAAGCAGGATCCGCTTTTACAGCAAAAAAACGTTCATGACGCATGTTAAAAAAATGTAGTGTGAAAGCAGCCTTACAAGAATATTTCAGTGTGAAAATGTATTAGGTGACTCTTAGGCGGCCTTTACACGCTGCGACATCGCTAGCAATTGCTAGCGATGTCGAGAGCGATAGCACCCACCCCCGTCATACATGCGATATCTGGTGCTAGCTGCCGTAGCGAACATAATCGCTACGGTAGCTTCACACGCACTTACCTGGTCGGTGACGTTGCTGTGACCGCTGAACAATCCCTCCTTCAAGGGGGAGGTGCGTTCGGCGTCACAGCAACATCACTGCGACATCACTAAGCGGCCGGCCAATAGAGGCGGAGGGGCGGAGATGTTCGGGACATAACATCCCGCCCACCTCCTTCCTTCCGCATAGCTGGTGGACGCAGGTAAGGAGATGTTTGTTGTTCCTGCGGTTTCACACACAGTGATGTGTGGTGCTGCAGGAACGACAAACTACATCGTATCTGCAGTAGTAACGACATTATGGAAATGAACAACGTGACACAGATCAGCAATTTTTTACGCTTTTGCGCTCGTTCATCGTCGCACCTAGGATTTACACATTGCGATGTCGCTACCGGCACCGGATGTGCATCACTAACGACGTGACCCCGACAATATATCGGTAGTGATGTCGCAACGTGTAGAGCCCGCATTAGGTCCTGTGCGCACTTGCCATTTTTTTGCTGCGGATTTCCTGCGGTTTTGCTGCATGTTTCGAGGCAGAAAATGTTCATAACATCTCTGCAGTGATTCACCAGCAAATCCTATGGGAAAAAAAAGCTGTGCGCACTATGCGGATTTTGACAGCTGCATGTTTTGCTGCGGGATTCCCGCAGCAAAAACAATTGCATGTCACTTCTTTTCCGCTGGTAGCTGTGGGATTTCACTCCATTGACTGTAATGTAATCATGAAATCCCGCAGGGAATAATGCAGGTAGCAAATTCTGTGCGGTTCATTGCGTTTTCCTGCGTTATTCCCTACGGTATTTTGCATTTTCGGGACATAATGTTCCTCAATGCCTGCGTTTTGCAGGGAAGTGATGTCATTATGACAGGAAGAGGAAGCGGAGCACAGAGTAACACACACATCACACTCATACAGACACAGACATATAGAATACACATACAAATCAAACGTACATATAAAAATAAAAAAAAAACAAAACGCGGGCTCCGCTGTATTTTTACCGTCCAGCCGAGGTAAACACACAGCGGTGGCCCAGTATTCTCAGACTGGGGAGGGCAAGGGCCAGGTTTAATGCCCCCCCTCCGGCAGCCGAGAATATCAGCCCGCCGCTGCCCTGGGACTGTCGCATGCATTATGCGACAGTCCCGGGGTGTCCCCGGCTCTTCCATATTGCCGTGATGCGATGAAAATCCAAGTAATAAGGAGTTAAATGGCAGCGCATCGCTGCCATTTAAGTCCAGGCTTAATCATGGCAGCGTCTATGAGACAGCTTCCATGATTAACCCGTAAGTAAAGTGAATAAACACACACACTGAAAAATCCTTTATTTTAAATAAAAGACAAAAAAGCCCCTCTTTCACCCCTTTATTAACCTCTCCCAACACACAGCTCTGGCGTAATCCACAGAGGTCCCACGACGCTTGCATCTAGCTGCGACTGACACACTGTACTGAATGCAGCCTCGTAACAAGCCTGCAGAGGTAACCAAAGGTCATTTCTCACGGTCGGTAATGTGAACATACTACCGCTCGTGAGAACTGCAGTGTGTGCTCACAGGGACTCTATCTATTGATTGATAGAGGACAGATCAATCTATTGATTATCTATCCTTCTATCTATCCATTTATCTATCCTTCTATTTATCTATCTATCTATCTATCTATCCATTATCTATTTATTTAACTATCTATATCAGAAGGAAATTACCTTTTTTTTTGTTCTCAATGTGCATTATTGCATTAAATGCATTAACACACATGTACCAACCCGCGGAAAAAACGCACAGAAACCGCACCAAAACCGCACCAAAACGCAATAAAACGCATGCGAATTTCGGTGCGGTTTTTTTGCGTTTTTTTTTACCGCGGGTGTGGTAATCTTTCAAGGCCTGCAGAATTTTCTTAAGAAAATTCCATTTTCTAGTGCGCACAGGGCCTTATAGTATATCTGGTGCATGTCAAAGTGTTTCTGTAGATCATCAACAAATATGTCACTTTATTCATTGGATTGGTTGAAATCAGCAACAAATTCTGATCTCTACATAAAACTTGAAAATTTTACAACTGAATCGCAGCAGAATTTTCATTAAATTTCTGCAACAAAATCCCACAATGTCATTCAGTCTAGGCGTTACACAAGTTGAAATCTGTGATTAAAATGCACAGCACAAAAAGACATGCTATGGACCTTAAATCTGTGGATAATCTGTGCAGAATGCTCGGAAATGGACCTGAGATGCAGAGTGTGCAGATGAGATTTGGCTATATTTCATCCACTTTGCTAGTACTGTGATACATTGCATATTTTTTTTTTCACCTACAAAATCCAAATGAAATATAATGTGGTTGCTACATGTTTTTTTTTTATCTACAAAACCAGGGTGATTTATCCTTAACTCACAAAACCAGGTTGCTGATTGTAATCACAGCTGGATTTTGCAGCAGAAATAGCTGTTTTGCAAAATCATTTCCCCACTATACAATCAATTTAAATAGCACATATGCCGCAACACTATTCAAGGCCGCTGCGTTTGGCCTTCCCCCTACCAAAATTTCAACCACATTTGGGTTACAATGAATTTCCAGTTATGCAGTTGAAAGTTGCAGCGCCTCTTATTGCAGATGCACACACACATCTCGGACATGTATCTACCCCTACGGGCTCGCTCACATGAGAATATAACATGGACGAGTGCTATAGTATCTGATGTTATGTAGTGTTACACTATGGGACAGTGCAGATGTTCAATATTTGTTACATGCCGATTCGGCATGAGAAAACAATTGCAACATGGTGCCATTGCCACCGCAATTTGAATCACTCGCACCCATGTAAGTCTATGGGTGCGTGTGAAATATCGGACTGCACCTGGATGTCATCAGTACAGTCTGATATATGCAGAGACAGGCAATGGAAAAGATGGAGAAATAAATCTCTCCATCTTCTCCTCACCTGTGCTCCGATGCTCTCATGTGAGAGACTCGGAGCACAGTAAATGACACTTGGCTCACGCTTGCTGCAGAGTCTGAGCCAAGTGTCATTTGCATATCGCATCGGATGCTATATGCTAGTGTGGCCCCAAACTAAAGGGTGCTTTACACGCTGCGACATCGCTAACGATATATTGTCGGGGTCATGTTGTTAGTGACGCACATCCGGCGCCGTTAGCGACATCGCAACTTGTGACACCAAGGAGTGACAATCAACAATCGCAAAAACGACAAAAATCGTTGATCGTTGACACGTTGCTCCTTGTCATAATATCGTTGCTGCTGCAGGTGCGATGTTGTTCGTCATTCCTGCGGCACCACACATTGCTATGTGTGACACCCAGGAACGACGAACATCTCCTTACCTGCGTCCACCGGCAATGAGGAAGGTGGGCGGGATCTTCTACCCGCTCATCTCCGCCCCTCCGCTTCTATTGGACGGCTGCCGTGTGACGTCGCTGTGACGCCGCACGAACCGCCCCCTTAGAAAGGAGGCGGTTCGCAGGGAAGGTAAGTACGTGTGATGGGTGTAAGCGATGTTGTGCGCCACGGGCAGAAATTTGCCTGTGTTGCAAAATCGACGGGGGTGGATACGCTCGTGAGATTGCAGCGTGTAAAGTGCCCTTTCGTGGGACACTACACTGACCAGAAATCTTTGCAGACTGCAAATTGATATAATGACAGCTGATAACAGGGGTTATTATGGGCTCACCTGGATGAACTTGCAAAACAAGAGTCTGGCCTGCCATCTCTTTGACAGAAGCAGCTTGGTCTAATGCTTTTGACTCACCCATCTGTTTAAAGGAAAAATATCACAAGAAGTCATTTACGCTGAAGCGTTCTGATTAAATTAATACAAAGAATATAAACAGATGCTATCTATTTTGTCTATTTGTTTTGATTTTGTGCATAACCAGGACATAGGGCCATAAAAGACCTCTGTTTGACTTCAAAGAAGCCAGTCACGAGGACCAAGCTTATGATGCGGATAGAACGATCAGTAATAGATTGTTCTGTGGGCATAAGTAGTCATTGTTATTGACAGCACAGGTCCTGTTTACACCGGATTACATGTTTCCAAGAAATAGAAATGTTTTAAGCAAGCTTTGGAGAACCTATCACCACCGTCTGTGGCTGTTATCTTAACCTACAGGAATCTTAAAACTTGACAGCTTCCCCATGTTTCCCAAACCATCCCCATGTTTTACTTTCTCTTTTAAATAGGTTTTCCCCTACTAAGGTGACACCATTTCTTTTATCCTAACTCTTCCTAACTAACACTTTCCTAATACTATTCCTGCTCATTGGTCCGATTACAGTCTACTGCCAGAAGAATCAAAGCTACAACAACAATAATGGTATTACAAGCCTGTTAGAGATCAGCTTACAGGAGTACAGTAGATAGCAGAAGTATATTAGGAAAGTGTTAGTTAGGAAAAGTTAGGATAAATGCAAGGGGTAGTAGTAGGCAGACAGAAGTGGACAAACCACTGGACAGGGACTCCCAGTTGCTCTACGCCACGGGGACCCATTTACCAGAGGTAAGAATATACCAGATTACTTCACTGGCACTGGGACGAAGGACCTGGAGGTGAACCCAGCCGGCCTCGGGTAACCAGTTACCACCAACCAGCAGTGAGTAAAAACCAGTTGCATTAAACTTCTATGTAGACTACCTTCTTCCGATGCCTGTAACAACACCCATCCTCTAGAGCCCGGCCCTGCTTGTGGAGGGCCTACCATCCAGGCTGCAATTACCACCAGTCCCAGTAGTGACATTCTGCAGTGGCGGCTCCATCTACATAGCCGCAATACCGCAAGTGGCGTCACTTATGAACACTAATCTAATCACCTGTAAATACACCCCCATTACAAAAAGGGCCCAGGCCACGGAACCGGGCAATAACCACCACAGTGATATTCCCAAGATATATTTTGCCTGGGACCAAGTACCCCATATCCCTGGGTACGACAGAAGAAAGGATCCCAGTGACTTAGGGGAAGTGTGTCAGATACCCCTAAACCCTAAAGTCATGTTTCACAGACAGTAGCTCAAAGTGAAGGGATTGGTCGCAATCCTAGGCTAGGACAATACTTCAGGACTTCCTAGTAACACCGGAGGTCAGGGTGGCTGTACGCACCTTTGGGCCACAAGCAGCACATGAATCTGCTGGAAGGGGGCCACAGAGGACCAGGGAGTCAGGCAGGCAAAAATCCCTTTGAAGGTCTCCAGAGGGAGCCAGGCAGACAGAAGTCCCATTGCTGGTCCACGGCCTCTGGCTCAGGGCACTGTGTGTGGAGGCACAGGACAGGAGGGAGAAAGTCAATGCAGAGAGACGGCCAGGAAAGGCAAACAAAATGTAGCACCGGTACTGTCCTCAGACTTATTCGGGATCAGTGGTTGCCCTTCACTGAGGATCCCAGCATACCGTGGTGGACTAATCTGGCTGTTAACTGAGAATTGGTACAGTGAGTAAAAGTCTGTTATTGCAAAGCCCTGGTGTCGTCTCCATTCCTCCTGTGTCCCAACCTGCCCTCATTGACTTTTCATTTAATCAACAGTTATCTCGGGGGCCTCACTCTACCTGTGGGGAGTAAAACACTTCAACTGCGCCGTCATCACCTGCCCCGGGAAACCCACAGCGCAGAGGCGGCTCACATAACAGCACAACCACAGGTGGCGTCACAAACTTTAATATTCTAAAAAAAATATAACTCCCATTATCATACTATGATTCTCCTTTATTAGAAAGACACCGCCAGGGTCACAGAGCCAGACCCCGCCACTGCTGACGTCCCCGGACTAGTCCGGCCCGGTTCTGAGTCCCCCGGCCCCTGGGGCGGGCGTGTCACTGGCACTGCTGATCTCGGGTGTCTGTACATCCCTGATATGTTCTATATACTGAGTGTGTAACTGCAGGTACTGGCGCCGCTAATCTCGGGTGTCTGTACCTCCCTGATATGTTCTATATACGGAGTGTATAACTGCAGGAGCTGGCGCCGCTGATCTTGGGTGTCTGTACGTCCCTGATATATTCTATATACTGAGTGAATAAATTCAGGGGCTGGTACCACTGATCTTAGGTGTCTGTACCTCCCTGATATGTTCTATATACCAAGTGAATAAATTCAGAAGCTGGCACCACTGATCTCGGGTGTCTGTACCTCCTTGGTATGTTCTATATACTGTGTGAATAAATTCAGGAGCTGGCGCTGATGATCTCTGGGGTCTGTACTTCCCTGATATGTTCTATATACAGTTAGGTCCAGAAATATTTGGACAGTGACACAAGTTTTGTTATTTTAGCTGTTTACAAAAACATGTTCAGAAATACAATTATATATATAATATGGGCTGAAAGTGCACACTCCCAGCTGCAATATGAGAGTTTTCACATCCAAATCGGAGAAAGGGTTTAGGAATCATAGCTCTGTAATGCATAGCCTCCTCTTTTTAAAGGGACCAAAAGTAATTTTACAAGGGACTCTAAGGGCTGCAATAACTCTGAAGGCGTCTCCCTCGTTAACCTGTAATCAATGAAGTAGTTAAAAGGTCTGGGGTTGATTACAGGTGTGTGGTTTTGCATTTGGAAGCTGTTGCTGTGACCAGACAACATGCGGTCTAAGGAACTCTCAACTGAGGTGAAGTAGAACATCCTGAGGCTGAAAAAAAAGAAAAAATCCATCAGAGAGATAGCAGACATGCTTGGAGTAGCAAAATCAACAGTCGGGTACATTCTGAGAAAAAAGGAATTGACTGGTGAGCTTGGGAACTCAAAAAGGCCTGGGCGTCCACGGATGACAACAGTGGTGGATGATCGCTGCATACTTTCTTTGGTGAAGAAGAACCCGTTCACAACATCAATTGAAGTCCAGAACACTCTCAGTGAAGTAGGTGTATCTGTCTCTAAGTCAACAGTAAAGAGAAGACTCCATGAAAGTAAATACAAAGGGTTCCCATCTAAATACAAACCATTCATCAATTCCAAAAATAGAGAGGCCAGAGTTAAATTTGCTGAAAAACACCTCATGAAGCCAGCTCAGTTCTGGAAAAGTATTCTATGGACAGATGAGACAAAGATCAACCTGTACCAGAATGATGGGAAGAAAAAAGTTTGGAGAAGAAAGGGAACGGCACATGATCCAAGGCACACCACATCCTCTGTAAAACATGGTGGAGGCAACGTGATGGCATGGGCATGCATGGCTTTCAATGGCACTGGGTCACTTGTGTTTATTGATGACATAACAGCAGACAAGAGTAGCCGGATGAATTCTGAAGTGTACCGGGATATACTTTCAGCCCAGATTCAGCCAAATGCCGCAAAGTTGATCGGACGGCGCTTCATAGTACAGATGGACAATGACCCCAAGCATACAGCCAAAGCTACCCAGGAGTTCATGAGTGCAAAAAAGTGGAACATTCTGCAATGGCCAAGTCAATCACCAGATCTTAACCCAATTGAGCATGCATTTCACTTGCTCAAATCCAGACTTAAGACGGAAAGACCCACAATGGGCATGCAGAGCCCAACTCGCGAAAATTGTGTCACTGTCCAAATATTTCTGGACCTAACTGTATGTTGTATATTTCTGCCACGGTTTTGTGCCAGGGGTTGCACATTTGGTTCTGAAATGGTCTGCACCAGATTTCAGCACCAAATTTGCATCTCTTGTAAGAAATAAACTTTTTTTTTTTGGGCCAAGAGATGCAAATTTGATGATGAAATTTTGACACTATATTCATGCACCCAATCTACACCTCCAGGCAAAAAACGCATCAAAACCACATGAGGTATGCTGCGGTAGTGATGCAATTTTTTTGCCAGGAGGTGGAGATTAGGTACAGGAATATGGTGTTAAAATTTCAGCACCAAATCTGCATCTCTTGGCAAAATAAATGCTGCTTTCTGCCAGGAGATGCAGATGAGTTCACTGAGTTTAATCAGGTCATCAGAGGTCCTCTGAGGTCAGGTTACCTGTGGTCACAGGTGGGAACCTCCAGCTGTAACAACAGATAACTGAATTAACGTCAGCACTGATCACTGCGGCTCATTTATTCTCTGGAGCTCACAGCAGGCAGTCATGCTCTATGGCACTCCCTGTGAGGTTCAGATGTAGCAGAGCTGAATCACCGTGGGACCTATTGTGGATTACGTTGAACCTCAGGGGTGTTCTGGGGTTAATAAAGTGGTGAAAGAGGGTGTTTTTTGTATTTTATTCTAAATAAAGGATTTTTTCGTTGTTTGTGTTTATTTACTTTCACTTACAGATTAGTGATGGGGTGTCATAGATGCTGCCATCACTAATCCCACGACTTAGTGGCTGCTGTCGGCTGCCATTAACTCTTTATTACCCCGGTTGCCACTGCACAAGGGCAATCGAGAAGAGAGGGGTAAAGCGCCGGGATTGTTGCATCTAATGGATGCGACATTTCCGGGTGGCTGGAGGCTGATACTTTTAAGCTGGACCTCCCCAGCCTCAGAATACCTGCCCCAGCTGTCAGGCTTTATCTTAGCTGGGTATCAAAATTGGAGGGAACCGTACGTCGTTTTTTTTAATTAATTATTTAAATAATTACAAAAAAAGAAATAAATAAAAAGCTGCATGCGGTTCCTCTTAGGCCGGAGTCATACTTGCAAGGGACCCTCACGAGTCAACACGGCCGCACACTCTCCTGACAGGAGCGAGTCGGCTGCATGTATTTCTATGCAGCTGCGCGCTCGTGTCCAGAGAGTGTCCGGCTGTGCCTGGTGATGCGATGCGAGACTAGTGAGAGTCCCTCGCAAGGGTGACTCCAGCCTTATTTTGATACACAGCCAAGATAAAGCCCAACAGCTGGGGGTTACAGTAACCGTGGGCTTTATCTTTGCTGGTATCAAAATAAGGGGGCCCCTACACCGATTGTTTTATTTATTCATTTATTTTATACCACGATACTGACTTTGACAGACATTTGCACTGCTTACCGGCAGTCCTGGCGCCTATAACTGGTTGCAGTCAGCTGCCACGCTGAAACTGTGGGTGGGGGTGCATCTAACTGCAACCAATTATACACGCTGGTGGGCAGGAAAAGCAGTGAATATTGAATGAGGGTTAATTGTCAGCTCCGGAAGGGAATGCGTGACCGGGAAGCAGCTTGCCGCCATGACAGATCTTTGCTGTGTACACCGTGCACGCTTCCACATCCCTATCCCTTTTACCAACATTTTTAATCTCCGGATTCTGGTCCCCATAGACCCCATAAGAGTACCAGATTCTGATCCAGATCCAGATTTTTATTCAATTTATCAGGGACCCGCCGGTCTTGGTTATCTGCCAGCTAGATTTCACATATTAAAGTAAGATATGGCCATAATGGGGCTGTTATACTGATTTAATAGATATACAACCTACAAAACAAAAATAAGGCAACCAGCCAAAGAGCCATTAGAACAGAAGAATTAGATTAGAAGAATAGGAAAACAGTCAAACCAATAGCATCTAAATATAAAAACCTACAATGAATCATAGTACTTAAAATAAAAATAGTTTTCTTGAGCAAAAATGCATAAAAATGACGAATGGGTGATAACATCAGTGGAAAAGAAGGTTCATGGTATAACTAATGGTGCGTATGCAATGTACTACCGAAATAATTATGACAATTAAATGCAAGAACAAAGCACGTTTCACCGTGGCTTGTTCATTGGGGCTCCATTTTATTTTCATGAATACCCAGATTCAAGCATTTGGTTGTCATAATTAATTCAGTAGTTTATTGCATATGTACCATTAGTTATACCTTTTACCTTCTTTTCTATTCACCCGTCACTACCAATTCGTTATAGTTATGCGTTTTTTATTTGTTTGTTTTTTTGCTTAAATAAAGATATTTTAATTAATTATGGTCATTCTTTGAGTTAATAGATACCTATAGTGCAGAAATCCGCAGTCTGGTTCTTGTGTAATTCATTATAGAAGTTTAGCTGCAATATCCTTTTCTTGCATCAGGGTGGGACTTTGTCAGTTGGGTCTTAAATTGTACGTTAGTACTGCCGGCAGCAAGGGCAGCACTTGCGCACATTCATCTCCCAGGGGTATTCAGCAAAGTAGCGCTGCAATCGGCGCATGCACACACAGACGTCCGACGGTTTCAGCAGTATGGTGCCATGTGCGGTGCATGTGCACATTGACATTCAATAGTCGTCAACAAAATGGTGCCACGGTGGTGCATGTGCAGATTGAGATCTGGGCTCATCATTGAGCCAAGGTTTGAATCTGTGCATGCGCCACCCACAGCACCATTTTGCTGAGGACAGTTGCATGTCAGTAGTCACATGTGTAACGCCCTGGAAAACCAGGTAGATGTCCACATAGGCCCCTGCACAACACCTATCCCAAAAAGGGTTAAATCAGCCGACCTGAAACCCTAGTCACCCCCCCTCAGGGAAGGACAGACACACCAGTGGGCGGGACCAGGTGGTTAGGAAACGCCCACCTAGGGGTCTAGAGAACCCGGGGCGGGAAAACAGTCAGTGTTTAGATAAAGTTCAAGTTTTAGTACGGAGTGGAGGTGAATACTGACAAGTGTCAGGGTCGGATCCCTGACGTACTGGCTAGGTGGCAGACGGTAGCCAGAGTCTGCAGGAGACGGGAAGATGGCTGCCGGAGATCTGAGGTGGACCGGGGCAGGGTTGTAGCCCGCCGGTACCGACACTGGAGAAACGACCAGGAAACCGTGTGCACAGAGGGGGTACTTTGACCCTGAAGCCAGGACCAGCACCAAAGGTCTAGCTAATTAACCAATTGAGGGCAGGATTTTAGGTCCTGTCCCAACCTAAGACCCGAAAAGTAGACAACCACCCACCGAGAGGGATAGGGCAACCGCCAGGGCCCGTAGATCCCATGGGTCAGCGTCAGACGGGCACGCTCTCAACCAAAGGATCGGGAGCGGACTCCCGTGTTTCAAACCGGGAAGTCCTACCTACAACACACCGAGTGCAGAGGAGAGAGACTTTGACTACCAACCCGGGTGTGGGATCAGATACACCCGTCTGCGGCAGCCGGCCACCATCACCTTGGTTTACCACAGGACTTGTGTGCTTTATTCGACCATGAGAAACACCCCCGGCCTGGCCGGGTGCGCCGGGCCCTGCAATCACCATCCTCAGCATAGAGACACTGGGCCCCGGGGTATCCATCCCTACCCACGGAGGGGTTAACATCTAGCTGCCAGCCCAACGTCCCCGGGAGCCCCACAACAGCAGCGGTGGTGCTACATCTCACCACGCACCGTGGGTGGCGTCACAGACATTTTACAACCAATCCCGTATAAATACGTCCCCCTTTTATTCGGAGTGTCTGCGCGACCCCCTGGTCCGGAGAACCCTTCGAGCCATACCGTAGATCCGGATCCGAGCAGCACCGGCTGCTGGCAAGGTGCGGCACACATGCGCCGTCCGCGGCACCATTTCGCTAAGGACACCAAAGAGATAAATCTGCTCAAGTGCTTTCCTCGCCACAGGCAGTGATAGTGTGAAACTCAAGAAAGTTTCATGTTCAAATGTGTAGAAGCTGCAGCAGAGCTGAAGACTCTACCCACAGTTCGGCCCCACAGTCCCGCCCCAATGCATGAAAAGGATAATGCACATAAACCTCTATAATTAATTAAAAAGAACCAGGCTACGGATTTTTGCACTTTGGGTATCTATTAAATCAGTATAACAGCTCCATTATGGCCATATCTTTACTTTAACATATTAAATTGTGGTGACAGGTTCTCTTTAGACAGGAACTGAGCTACTGTACCTCATTACAGCTACTATTCAGTGTATATGTCGTGGGCGGTGGGGGTGTCGCGGGCGGGGAGGAGGCCGTCGCTGCGCTCTCGCTGGCGCTCGGGTCCAGTGCTGCTGCTGCTGCTGCTCGGTGGCTCGAGAGGTGGGCCGGATCCGGGGACTCGAGCGGCGCTCCTCGCCCATGCAGTGAAAGGGGTGATTTGGGTTTGGGGAGTTGGTCCGTGACGCCATCCACGTTTTGTGGTGAGGTTGGGACACCACCGCTGCTCTGGACAGGGATCCCGGGAGCGATGACAGGGAGCAGCCGAGATGTTTCTCTCCCCTCCTTGGGTAGGGGGTTGGTGATCCCGGGGCCCGGTGAGGTGGGACGGGGAGGCAGGGTTGGCGAGGTGCAGGGTCACGGGGGCAGCGCGGTGGTACTCACTCAGCCAATGATGGATACAGAGTCTCCGGTAAAACAAACGGCTGGATGGACGGGTCCCGCAGCCGGCTGCTGTAGTTACTCCCGGTAGGTTGGTGATGGCTGCCTTTCCCTGCACCTGTTGTGTATCTCCGGTCCCGATGGCTTCCCACCAGTAACCCGCTCCCCAGCTTGGATATGGGCCGGAGGATCCCCTTTTGCCCGCAGGCTCTGGCCCTGGGAATTCTAACTGTGGCGGTAGTTGTATTTCCCTTTCTCGGTTTGGACGGTTGCCTTCAGTCTGGTCTTTGTTGCTAGGAAACCCCGGAGGTTCCGGTCGCTAACGGATTTGACCAGTTTAATGGCGACTCCAAGCCTGATTGGGGTCCGTAGGCCCTGCCGGTTTGTGCTGGCTTCTCTTCGCTCCCCGGTTCGGTACCAGCGGGCCACTGCCCGTCCCCGGTCCTACGGTTCCGCGTTGATCGGTCTCTCCTGCAGATGGCCACCACCGTCTGCCAACCTTGCTCTCGGTGCCCGGGCCACGTACCCGGACACGGTCCGTCTGCTCCTCTACTACTCCGTCTTACTCCTTCTCTTTCACTCTCCCTCACTTTACTCCTCTCCTGACTCCTACTCCGATCTGAACTGACTTCCTTTCCCGCCTCCAGGACTGTGAACTCCTCAGTGGGTGGGGCCAACCGCCTGGCTCCACCCCACCTGGTGTGGACATCAGCCCCTGGAGGGAGGCAACAAGGATTTGCGTGTGACTGGTGTGCCTATCTCGGGGTGTGTTGTTGCAGTACCTGTGATGACCTGGCTAGTCCAGGGCGCCACAGGGGTGGGAACGCCGCTCGCCTGGAACCGCTGGCGCTCGGGTCCGGTGCTTCTGCTCCTCGGTGGCTCGAGCACGGGGCCGGACCTGGGGGGGCTCGAGCAGCGTGAACGTGTCGGGAGAGCCCGTTTTGCCCGCAGGCGCTGGCCCTTGGATCTCTGGCCCTTGGCGGTGGCACCTATCCGGACAGGTTGGGCTGTTGCCTTCTGACGGGACTTGGGTGGGAATGAACCCCTGAGGTCCACACCGCAATCAGAGAATTTGACCATTTCGGCGGCTCCTAGCCTAGTCGGGGTCTGAGTACCCTGCCTTGGTGCTTGGCTTCAATCTGCTCCCCGGTTCGGTACCGGCGGGCCACGGCCTGACCCCGGTCCTACGGTTCCGCTAACCTCCACCAACTCCTGCAGACAGCCACCACCATCTGCCGACCTTGCTGATCGTGCTTGGGCTCCATCCCAGACACACACAGTTTTTACTCCTCACATTTCCACTCTCAACTCCTGAACTCAACTCACTGCTTTTCTCGCCTCCAGGCCTGTGAACTCCTTGGTGGGTGTGGTCAACCGCCTGGCTCCACCCCACCTGGTGTGGACATCAAGCCTGGAGGGTAACAACAAGGATTTTGTTTGACTGGTGTCACCTACCCAGGGGAAGGGGGTGTGTGTGTGGTGTTAGTGTACTGTGACCTCTGGGGGGCCAGGGCGTCACATATAGCTTTGATGTCTCTATTACATGCCGTCACATGGACTTTTGCACGTGAGATTGCAGATTATTTGAGCTGCTGTGTGCTGATTCATATGCAGGCTAGAAAGAATTAATCTCTGCTGGTCTGCTTACTCATTTGGTTGCATGTTGTGGGGAACCCTATCATATCTGCTCCCCTCTTATTTATGCTGGTTGAAACCTTCCACACATGCCAACTATAGTGTATGCTATGTTGGTCTGTGAGATGTGGTGTCCCAGATTTACTGGTGAAAGTTATGCTCTTTACAAGGTGCAGTTTTGGAGTTTACAACTGTTGTTTTGTAGCTTTCTTCCTGCTCTTGTTTTTCCTCTTGAACCTCTTATTGTCTTTAGCTTTTTGCGAGTGTGTTGTGTGACAGAGTTTTGGTTATCCCTTATCTGTCTTTATTTGTGGGTTTCATCACACTTCTGTCCTGTCCGTCCCTGGGGGAGGAGGAATCAGATCAGAACTGGTCAGAAGCAGGGCCAGGTAGGAGACTCAGGCCTCTCCACCATCAGTAGTATCCCTGAGATTAGGGATAGCATAGGGCTCCCTAGCTTGAGGTACAGCTTAGAGGCCCTGGTTGACTGCTATCCCATAATCAACATGACAAATATAGAGTGTAATTCAGTCTGCCATGGGATCTGCAAATGAATGCCTGGTGTTAGACCTCCAGCATCATCTGATAATGATCACCTACTTACTGTATGTGCTTTGTTTTTCCTGTACAGTTTTATTACCAGTTCTACCTTTCTACTTGATAATTATTTCAACTTGTATCAAGAAAAAGAAAGTATTAATGGAGATGTATTAGGTGTACTATATTTATACAATGCAGAGGAACGCTCATTTCACTAAAATCTTTCAGGGTAAATAGGCTGCCAACCATCTGATGAGGAAGCAGAACACTTGTTGGTTAGGTGAAATGATTTTTAAGCAGGCTTAAAATTCATCATTCTCAGCAGCGCATTATCCTGAGTAGTGATAGGTGGACCCCGACTGTAAAAGTCCGAATCCGCGCGATTTCCGGATAGTTGATCTGGATCTGGCAGTTGAGAAATTAAAAAAATAAAGAAAATAAGAATGAAGTGTCGCGGGTGGGGAGCACGCCACTGCGCTGCGCTCGCTAACGCTCGGGTCCGGCGCTGCTGCGATGGCTGCTCAGTGGCTCGAGCGGAGGGCCGGATCCGGGGACTCGAGCGGCGCTCCTCGCCCATGAGTGAAAGGGGTGGTTGGTTTGGGGAATTTAGTCCGTGACGCCACCCACGGGTCGTGGTGAAGATAGGCACCACCGCTGCTGATGACGGGGATCCCGGGAGCGATGGTAAGGAGCAGCTGGGATGTTGTTTTCCCCCCTCCGTGGGTAGGGGTCGGTGGTCCCGGGGCCCGATGATGTGACGGGGAGGCAGGGTTGGTGAGGTGCAGGGTTGCAGGGACAGCGCGGCGCGGTGCCGGATGGCACGGGTGTACTCACTCAGCAAGAAAGGTACAAAGTCCTCGGTAAACCAAACTGCTGGATGGACGGGTCCCGCAGCCGGCTGCAGTGTTTCTCCCCGGACAGGTGATGGCGGCTGTCTTTCCCTGCACCTTGATGTCCTCCTTCTGACTACTATATATTCCCAACGGTAGTCCGCTCCCCGGTGTATGGGTACCGGAGGAGCCCGTTTGCCCGCAGGCGCTGGCCCTTGGGTCTCTAGCCTTAGGCGGTAGCTGTATACCCCCACGGTGTGAGCGGTTGCCTTTAATTGGGACTTTTGCTGTTATGAAACCCCTGGGGCTCCAGTCACATTCGGATCTGACTATTGGTCGGGGTCCGATGGCCCTGCCTGGGTGTGCTGGCTTCACTTCGCTCCCTGGTCGGTACTAGCGGGCCGTCGCCCGACCCCGATCCTACGGTTCCGCGTTGCTCCACCACTCCTGCAGACGGCCACCACCGTCTGCCAACCTTGCTGTCAGTGCCTGGGCCACAAACCCAGACACCCAAGTGTTTACTCCTCTCACTTCCAACTCATAAACTGTTCTGTCACTTTTCCTGCCTCCAGGCCTGTGAACTCCTAGGTGTGTGGGGCCAACCGCTTGGCTCCGCCCCACCTGGTGTGGACATCAGACACTGGAGGGAGGCAACAAGGGTTTTGTGTTTGGCTGGTGTCCCTGTCTAATGGGGGTGGGGGTGTTTGTGTGTTATCTGTGACGACCTGGCTAGGCCAAGGCGCCACAGAAGCGAGCGCTTCATACTTACTGAGGCTCCGGCGCAGCTGTAAACGGCTCCCGTGTGGCTGTATGCTGTTCCTGTGGCCTCCCTGGGCCGCTGATCATTGCTCATACATATGCACTGCTTTCCCTGTTTTCCCTACCCACCAACTGGGCTGGCCTCTGTGATTGGTTGCAGTCAGACGTGCCCACAGCCTGTGTGAAAGCATCTGCCTGCAGGATTATGATTCATGAAGCAGGAGACTCAGGATGAGCAGATGAGGACACATTATCGTGGGCGCAGCTCATCCTGAGCCTCCTGTCCCTACCTAGACCCCCATTTCTATTATAAACAACTCCATGCCCACATGGACTTAGAAAAAGAATGTTTATTCTAAACCAGGCTGCATTTTGAACATGCCCCCCATCACGTGACAAATTACATCATACCTAGAAATAGCCCCTACATTCTAGCATCTACCTTTATTTTCAGTGCATGATCTACGCACGCAGCTCTGAAAGTGAATGCGTGACCTGGAAGCAGCTTGCCGCCATGACACAGAGCTTCAGTGAGTACACCGCCCGTGCACCTATCTCCCTATTGTAGCACCCCTGAGACACTCAGGGCACTACAAGGAACTGGATCCTCTTGGGTCCTGACCTACCCTATGGGACCTGGAGTACCAGTGCCGGTACCACCAAAGCACAACCAAAATCCTAGTTCTCCACTCCACACTGGGCATAGAGGGTTAACCATGTAAGGGGATGGTTGCCATGAGAACGAGTCCCTGGGATTAGCCAGCCTGGTGGGAGGGGTCAGCAGTCAGTAGAGAGTCGAGAGAAGTGTGGCACACAGGAGAGGTGTGCGGACGTGCCTGAGCTGGGTCTGTGCAACGGTGACCCTGGGGTCACAAGAGAGAGGTCGCCAGGACGGGTACCGGAGATACCGCTGGGACCGGAGCACGAACGGGGCACAGGGCCCTAAATCAGGCGCCAGTTCTACACGGCTTGATAAATACCTGCCCGGTGAGGACACCTTCACGGACTTCACCGAACCAAATAATCCGGGGCCATCAGCAGTAAACTTGGATTAGGGTTCGGACACTTACCTCCCCACAGGGTCCGCACTGCCCGCCGTACGGAGAAGGAAACTGTACACCAAAAGGGACAGTTTGGCCCCAAATACTCCACGCTACAGGGACCCAACCAATAGAGAGTGTCGGGGACAGAGCAACTTGGGTCACTACATTGGCACTGATACTCCTGGGACCTGAACCAGCAACCCCTGGGTCCGAATGAGTAGAGACTGTTAAAGACAACCTAGTGTGGTCTCCATTATCATCCCCGTTACATTTCCCAGGCACGGCGGAGGGCCTGACACCATTTTGCAGCAATCACCACCAGCTCTGGCAGTACACACATTCAGCAGCGGCGGTTCTCCATCATTAACCTCAACCCACAGGTGGCGTCACATGACAATAACTCTTATCACCCTTGTAAATATTCACCCTTACAAAAGGGGCCCAGGGCACGGAATCAGGCAACGGCCAACAAAGTGACATTCCCCAATTATAGATACTGCCCGAGACCGAGTACCCCATTTCCTGGGCGACACACTATCCCTTCCACCAACATTTTGAATCTCCAGATTCTGGTTCCCATAGACCTATATGGGTACCTGATTCCGGACGTGAACCGAAAATGAAAATTAGCAGAGACCCACTGGTCCCGGTTTTCTGTGAATCCGCCCATCTCTAGATTTTTCGATTGCATCAGTTAGGGCAGTCTGTCTCTGTAAACAGGCTTGTAATCAACCACCGATTGGTAAATAATTACCGAACAGTGGTTCATCAAAAGGGAACCTTAGGCTGAACTACCCCTTTAATGGTTCCAGCTCTTGTTTGCGAAGTAGTATATGTTTACGTTTCTATGTAGAGTATAAGTAATGTTCTTACCATATAAGGGTATGTGCGCACGTTGCTTTTTACCTGCTTTTTACCTGCTTTTTTGCTGCTTTTTCTTCTGCGCTGTTTAATGCCATAATGGATGTGTTCTTCTATTCAAGCAAAGTCTATGGGAATTTGGGTTTCTTGTTCACACTATGTTGTTCAAAATGCTGCCTTTTTGTGGCAGAACTTTGGTCAAAAACTCAGCTTTGCAGTGCAAAACCCAAATGGCAAAAACAATTGACATGTTGCTTCTTTGAAAAGCTGAGTTTTTGACCAAAGTTCTGCCACAAAAATGCAGCATTTTGAACAACATAGTGTGAACAAGAAACCCAAATTCACATAGACTTTGCTTGAATAGAAGAACACATCCATTTTGGCATTAAACAGCGCAGAAGAAAAAGCAGCAAAAAAGCAGGTAAAAAGCAACGTGTGCACATACCCTAAAGGAATACTGGGAGAGTGAGCCATGTCGCTAACATAATATATACTAGTGATTGCAACCTTCTTATCATATTCATCTACTGAAACCATTCGAAATGTAATCCAGCCGTATATCTGTAATCAATTTATGTAATTACACATGTTTACTTCTCCAGTCTTACAATTACACAATACAAAGCCACAAGACAGCCATATTTGGTCTAAGAAATGTACAACATGAACCACAATATAGCCGTGCAGTCGTCTGATGATTAATATCGGCTGTCGGTTATCACCACAAGCAGCATGAATAATCCAGTATGGTCCCTGATAATGTATATACATCATATGCCCTGCACAGTATAATTCACCATGTCCATTTCAGCACAGTTATGGGCATAGCAGGCCGGCTATGTCAGAATTGTTTTATATAAAATAATTATCTTAAAGTGCTATTCCCATCTCCAAGATCCTATCCCAAAATGTACTAGGTGTAATAATAATAATAATAGCAAGCAAATACCTCCAATTAAAAATGTAGTATTGTTCTCCTGATATAGCCACATGTCTTACCTCAAGTGCAGGGCATTGCAGCTTTGGTATGCATGGATACAACCACAAGCAACTAACTATCACTATGTGAGTGGACATAAACATGGATATCGAAGCTGCAATGCCCTCCACATGAGGTAACAGACATGGCTATATCAGGAGAACTATACTACATTTCTAATTGGAAGTACTTGCTAATATTAGTGTTATGTCTACTCCAAATTGGGATAGGATCTTGACAATGGGAATAACCCTTTAAGTTTGAAAAACATATTTCCACACTGCGGGTCTCCAACATATCGGTTTTACTACTTGTTATTTAAAAATGTCTCTGCATTATAACAAATGTAATGAGTATCGTTCTTTTCCATCCAGCTTTTTCCTTTAGAAATGGATTTAGGAACATTTTCCCAAGATTGGGTATTTTTTTTAACTATGATTTCAGAGGATAGTGTTTAGTAAGTGCACCGACAGACATGTATGACTAGTCTCACAGAGGCTTGCAAAGTCTCCTTAAGGAGAATAGTGTTCCCCCGTGGAATTTTAGGGGCATTGCAGCTATAAGTCCCCTTACCTGGCAGCCAGACTGGCTTGCAAAGTCTCCTTAAGGAGAATAGTGTTCCCCCGTAGTCTCACAGAGATCATTATATAACGGATTATTTTCTAGAGTTTCTCTTTACCATTTGAGATTTATATCCTTGGTCAAAATAAGAATATGTAAAATTTCCGCATTACTTCAGTCACAGCACATTTACTGAGGAGGAATCACTTATCAGGACATTAGGACAGAGTAATGGTAAGAAACTGAATGACCTTCATCAGAACATAACTAACCTGACAAGGTAATGAAACCCTGACTCATTTCCGACTCCTGCAATTTGTGTTTGACATTTGTGTGACGACTCAGCATCAATAAGAAATATCTGGCCACCTGTGTGTGGGTGAACTATTGTTAATTATGCCAGACATATTGCTCCTTTGTTCAGTGTGTCAAGGGACAGGGGCCATTATTTTGTGTGGGACTGTCCCGTGTTCTTTTGTAAACTAACGTGTGGAATGCCTGCTGATTGCAGATTACACCAGCCCCCTGCGGTGTACTAGTCTGCATCATCTGGAGCAGTGTTCCTCAACTCAGCGCATGTTTTCAGGATTTCCTTTGTGTTGCACAGGTGATATTTTAGTCACCTGTACAGGTGATGATTCTACCGTGTGCATTGCTATGAAAATCCTGAAAACATGCACTATTGGTGGGCCTTGAGGACTGGAATTGGGGAACACTAATCTGGAGGACAATTGAACTAGCCATCAATGAAGGATTATCTTCCATCAATCCAGTGGAACACAATGCTTTGAAATAGGAGCTGAGGGATATAAAAAGGGAACTGCTCCTATCATTGATGTTTTTACAGGACTTCAGCCTAGGAACCATGGTTCCAGCTGGCAAATTAAAGAACGGCTCCACTACCCAACACTGAGTACACAAATTAGTTTGGAGAACCCAGATTTGGACTATCTGGTCATCTGACCACATAACTCACTGTGCTTGGTCGGCTTCCTTAGTTTGCTGCTATCTACTCTCAGTAGGTGCCTGCCAAAAGCGGGTGCTACTGGAGTAGTGCCCCTGGATGCCCAGAAGTCACAGAGGTTCTAATACCTGGCAAGTCAGTGGAAGGGTGAGTCTATTGCTTGCACCATCTAGTGTCTTTGCTGGAAATGTACTATATACTCTTGTCTGTTGAGAACCCAATAAAGTCTTACCGGAGTGTGGTAACCTCACCCAGTTTTGTCTGAGTAGTACTTTGCCCACGAAAAAGGAGTATGGGCATTCAGTGGGATGAGCACTGTTATCTGTGGTGGAAGTGATGGGATATTACTCAGCCTGGCTGATCCAGGGGAGCTTCAATGGACTGGTGTTTGAAGGCACCATCTAAGGGCTCTACAAACAGGGAAGTATATAGGCATACCCATCAAGCCTTGGGAAGAGGACCAGAGTGGATATACAGCTTCAACAGATCAAATACAAGGCCATTGACACCCGGTCAGATTTGATCCAGTAATTCGTCCGTTAGAATGCCCAGAACATTGTGGAGGAGGCAAACTATTGAGACATTTATGGAGAAGATGGCCCCAAAAATACGAGAGTATGAAGTCAATCAGAAGCCTGATGCCCCAGAGCAAGCAGCCGAATTAACCAATTAGTTTTCAGCCTTTCGACCCCACTGGAGAACCAATATGCCCTCTGATTCCTGGACACCCCTCAACCATGGATTTGAGTGGCCACCAACCACTTGAGCAGGACAATCCCACTACCTTGCAGAAGCCCCACCAGAACTAAGGTTTACATACAGAGCTTGTAAGTTGCCCAATCGACGGCGTTGTTATACATGCTGGCGCCTCGGAAACATGAACAAAGATAGTGTCCAAGGCTGAGGACCCATGCCTGAAGCCCATTTGCAGGCCCAACTTGTCAATGTCTGCCGAGACAAGCCATCAATGTCTGAGGGATGCTATCCCCGGGATACACCAATGATATACCCTGTCCACACCTTACAGCAGCTTGGCCACCCTACACCAGCCAACCTCTGTTGCCATATCCAGCAGGTCAATTTTGGTGAAATATAGGCTTAGGGACTTCAGGACACTGGGTCTTCCATCACCTTAGTCAGCCAAGATATTGTTCCCCCTGAACACCATTTACCAGGCCGCCAAGTGACCATCTCCCTGGATGGGAGTGAATGCTCAGACATCCCTCTAGCACGCGTTCAGTTGGACTAGGGAACCAACCAGGGAGAGGTCAAAGTGAAGCTCATGTACGGCCTCCCCACACCTGTTATTTTGGGGAACAACCTAACACAAAAACTATGTAGCCAGTTTCTCACAGTCATCACCCACAAGCAAGCCAAGCAGCACCCTAATGTGGATCCCTCTGTCACCCTTTAAGAGCATAACACACATTCTAAGTCTCCATCATCCTCCTTAGATTTGGTGACAGTGAATAACCTGACTAGACTTTGGTCTTTGACTGGAGGGAGAAAGATCATAAGAATTTTAGGGATGCCAAACTCATGGTCCCAATCCCAGAGCTTGTCTGCAGTGTGGCTGCCCAACCTGGGGAAAGAAATCAGGGGGAGGTGTATAGATGGGAGAAGGGGCTATTATATTCGGTAAAGCCACATTCTACCCAGAGAAACCCTGGACCCATGTCCATCAGTTCATATCCCAGTAGTACTGACCCCAACTCCTGTGCTTGGCCCATGACATCTGTGCAGCTGGACACATAGGGGTCAAAAAGATATGAGCCCTCCTGCTGCATAGCTTTTTTTGGCTAATGGTCACTAAAAAAGGTACAGAAATACTGAGCTTCTTGTCAAGTGTCTATTGGGGGAGTCACCTGTCATCCCTTGCTCCAATTTATACCCTTGATAGGTGAACCGTTCCAGAAAAAAGGCCATCAATTTTTTAGGCCCTTTAGCCATCCCCAGCTGAAGCAGAAAAAGGTTCATCCTTGCCACCCGCTATCCCAAGGCCAGTTCCCTGTCATCTATAGATGAAAAGCAGGCAACTCAAGCTCTATAGGGACAGACTCAGGGCTAGCTCTCACCTTACCATCTAGACAATGCAGTTTAAACAGATTTTTTTCCTTTAGGCACTCATGGGGTTAATGCACTTTCTGTTGCAGCAGCAGACTAGTTCACCTGGCAGCAGTTAATCAATTGCCAACTGGGATTTAAGCCCTCTGCTTCTTGGACTTGTTGCTGGTTATTCTATTCAGTTAGGAGCTAGCCAGGTCGGCAGAGAGGACATCTTGTTCACTACTGTTGCTATCTGCTGTTGTAAGTTGTTCTTCTACCTCCTTTTCTTTGTACCCTACTCATACACCTTCTGTTATCCCATGGTGCAGGGCTTTTGGTGTGTATCTTTTTTGTTACCCCATCTGTTGTTTTGTGTTGGTGGATTGTTGGGCTCTGTCTGGGTCAATCCCCTGGGTGGTGGAGGCATAGTGGTTAGGTTCTGGACAGGAGACAGCGCAACATTGGAGGCTCAACCTGACTACCATTAAGTCTACCATCGGGATAAGGGAAAGCTCAGGGTCTTGAGTCATAGGGTCAGCCTAGGAGCCCTGTACCCCCCGATCCCCGCCCATTACACTCTACTGGACATCTTTAGTCGAATAGGGTTTCTGTAGGAGTTATTGAATAACGAGGGGTTCAAGTTCAAAAGCAAGCATATTCAGACACCCTGGGAGAAACATGTAGTCCATTCCATGCGCACCACATCCTACAACCCTGTAACTAACAAGCTGTGTGACTATTGCAATGGAAGGCTCAAGCAGCTCATTATCTGGCATATGAAGTCTGAAGGGGAAGACTATGAGAAGGACCTGCAGCAGCTGCTCTATACCTACTATTAGTTGCCTCAGGATTTCACTGGGTTTTCCCCCTTCGAATTGTTGTACTGCCAAAAGTATAAGGGCATTTAGAGCAGGAGTGAGAGAGATTGGAGAGCACCTTCCCCACAGAAGAGGTTCCCATTCTGGATTATGTCCAAATGTTTAGGGAAAAAGATAAAGTTCATCATGGTCTTAGTCCACGAGAATTTAGAAGTAGCTTGGGAAAGGCAAGAGCTATATTAAAACCATACTGTCTGACTCCAACAATTTGCCTGTGGACAGAAGGTTCTAGTACTAGTACCGGTATGCAAAAAAGCTTCATGCCATGTGGGCAGGTCCATTCACCATTACCAGGAAAACTGACTACCCAGTGGCCCTGGATCAAGCAGATGTTTATGAATGGACCTACCAAGTCAAATAGCTAAAAGCTATAAGGAAAGTGAAGTCACCAATTTAGCAGTTTGTTGTCCCTCTTAAAATGACGCAAACATGGATCAGATCCTGGACTTATTGCTGGACTCCAAAAGGGGAATAGGGGTAATGGATGTCCCATTGGAGGGGCAGCTTAGTCCATCACAGAAACAGTAGTTAACAAACTTGCTCTGAATATATGGACCCCTGTACATGAGTCACCCTGGTCGAACAACTCTGGTCCAGCATCATGTCAACACAGGGGCAGCCACTCCACTCAGACAAACCTCCTACTGGGTGACACCTCCAGTGTTAGCAATGATGAAACCTGAGGTGGACAACATGTTGAATATGAGGATCATAGTTCCTTCCCATAGACTATGGGGTGCCAGTGTAGTGTAAGTGCCCAAGAAGGACAAGAGTACTCGCTTCTGTGTAGAATATAGGTCACTCAATAAGGTCACTGTTATGGACGTCTACCCCATGCTTTGGGTGGATGAACTACTTAACAGGTTAGGTTAAACTCTGGCTACCTTCCAAAATATGGTGGACCAGCTACTAGAGAGATGACAAGGGTATGTCCAGGCCTATTTTCAGCGACACCCGTGAAGAACTTCTTCAGCATGTGTCCTAGGTGCTGCACAGAGTAGCCAAAGCCCTGCTCACCATCCGACCCAACAAATGCCAGATTGGAGTGGTTGAGGTGATATACCTGGGACATCTGGTGGGAAGTGGGTACATTTATCCAGAACCCACAAAAGTAGAAGCCACTACCAAGTAGGTACCACAAATTATTAATGAAAGTTTAATCCCAATTACAGTACAGTAGCCAAGCCTCCCACTGACCTCACCACAAAAAGATATGCACGCAACCTCATCTGGAACCCAGCGTGTAAGTCCGCATTCCTCCAGTTGAAAGCAGAGTTAGCCCAGAGCCCAATCCTAACTTCTCCCGACTTCAACAGCTTTTTCATTGTTCAAACAGACGCATCGGATACTGGACTGGGAGACATACTAAGCTAAGTGGGGTAGAATGGACAGGAACACCCAATAGCCTGTGTCTTACAGAAGCTGTTGGAGACGGAATATACCACAATAGAAAAGAACGCATGCCATAGTCCGGGCCTTGAAAAAGTTGCAGCCATACCTCTATAGCAAAGAGTTCCTGACCAACCACAATCCATTAACTTGGCTCAATTGGACTGCCAGGGACAATGGACTTTACCCAGATGGAGTCTGGCAATAGAGTCAAATAAGTTTTTTGTCTTACATAAAAAGGGGAAAGATCATGAAAATGCCGACGGACTGTCCCAACAAGTGCAGAAGTATGATCAGAAGCCTATCACATCTGGCAGCCCCATCAATAGTGACCCTTGCCAGTCTCCTTGACTAATAAAGAAGGGGGAGGAATGTGATGCCTCAGCGACAAAAAGAAATAGCTATCCACTTGTGTGTGGGTGAACTACTCTTAATTATGCAGCTGATGTGATTTATTTGTACTTTGCAAAGGTATTTTATACTGTACCACATAATAGCCTTATACTGAA
Organism: Anomaloglossus baeobatrachus; assembly: GCF_048569485.1. Taxonomy (NCBI): domain Eukaryota; kingdom Metazoa; phylum Chordata; class Amphibia; order Anura; family Aromobatidae; genus Anomaloglossus; species Anomaloglossus baeobatrachus. The sequence goes on along the minus strand of NC_134356.1, from coordinate 115,572,970 downwards.
GCTTTAGAGATAGGGACTAGGGGAAACTATTTGCAAATGGGTAAGGAATTGGCTAAGAGGTAGAAAACAAAAACTAGTCCGCAGTAGACCACAGGATCTGTGCTAGGACTAGAGTTGAGCGCGGTTCGCGGTTCGAGGTTCTCCAGTTCGAGGCTCGAGTGATTTTGGGGGCTGTTCTAGATCGAACTAGAACTCGAGCTTTTTGCAAAAGCTCGATAGTTCTAGATACGTTCGAGGACGGTTCTAGCAGCAAAAAAAACAGCTAATTCCTAGCTGGCTTTCCGCTGTAATAGTGTAAGTCACTCTGTGACTCACACTATTATGACATTTCAGTGTATAGTGTGCGGGAACAGCGCATTCAGATCACTGCTGTTTGGATAATGGCGATCGCCATTTTTTTTTTTTCCTTGTCTTCCTTCCCTAAGCGCGCGCGTGTAGTGGGGAGGGCCAGCATGTCAGCCAATCCCAGACACACACACAGCTAAGTGGACTTTTAGCCAGAGAAGCAACGGCATGTGTGATAGGATGTCCATGTCACATGTCGCTGCATTATAAAAACTGACATTTTCCTCCAGCACGCCATTATCTTCCTTCTACGTCCTTGGTGTCAGACATCACTGGCGCAGCTCCGTCCTGAGTCCTATCGCCGATACTGCTGTATGCGCTCCATACACAGCGCTGGACAGCTTAGGGATAGCACTTTCTATCAGTCCTTTTAAGGGCTCATACCGGCAGGGTCAGAGCCATAGGTGACAGGTCCTGAAAACAGAGTTTAACAGCTACACAAGATGACAGCGTCTGTGTAGCTAAGGTCAGGGATTTCCTCGCTGCATTTCCCCATTAGGAGGGATAGAAAGGCAGGCTTCCATTCCTCTACCCAGAGACCCACAACCCTGGCACTGTACCCTCCTGCCCTTTGCACACTCCAACTCATTGTTACTAAGCCATTATACTAGCAAACACTGAGTGTACCTAGTGGCATCCTAAACGTGGCTATTGGACTTCTGTATAGTCCCACTAGTGCAAAGATATTTGCAGCACGTCTGGCTGCATTGCACACTCAAACTCATTGTAGCTAAGCCATTATACTAGCAAACACTGAGTGTACCTAGTGGCATCCTAAACGTGGCTATTGGACTTCTGTATAGTCCCACTAGTGCAAAGATATTTGCAGCACGTCTGCCTGCATTGCACACTCAAACTCATTGTAGCTAAGCCATTATACTAGCAACCACGGAGTGTACCTAGTGGCATCCTAAACGTGGCTATTAGACTTCTGTATAGTCCACTAGTGCAAAGATATTTGCAGCACCTCTGCCTGCATTGCACACTCAAACTCATTGTTACTAAGCCATTATACTAGCAAACACTGAGTGTACCTAGTGGCATCCTAAACGTGGCTATTGGACTTCTGTATAGTCCCACTAGTGCAAAGATATTTGCAGGACCTCTGCCTGCATTGCACACTCCAACTCATTGTTACTAAGCCATTATACTAGCAAACACTGAGTGTACCTAGTGTCATCCTAAACGTGGCTATTGGACTTCTGTATAGTCCCACTAGTGCAAAGATATTTGCAGCACCTCTGCCTGCATTGCACACTCCAACTCATTGTTACTAAGCCATTATACTGGCAAACACTGAGTGTACCTAGTGGCATCCTAAACGTGGCTATTGGACTTCTGTATAGTCCCACTAGTGCAAAGATATTTGCAGCACGTCTGCCTGCATTGCACACTCAAACTCATTGTTACTAAGCCATTATACTAGCAAACACTGAGTGTACCTAGTGGCATCCTAAACGTGGCTATTGGACTTCTGTATAGTCCCACTAGTGCAAAGATATTTGCAGCACCTCTGCCTGCATTGCACACTCCAACTCATTGTTACTAAGCCATTATACTAACAAACACTGAGTGTACCTAGTGTCATCCTAAACGTGGCTATTGGACTTCTGTATAGTCCCACTAGTGCAAAGATATTTGCAGGACCTCTGCCTGCATTGCACACTCCAACTCATTGTTACTAAGCCATTATACTAGCAAACACTGAGTGTACCTAGTGTCATCCTAAACGTGGCTATTGGACTTCTGTATAGTCCCACTAGTGCAAAGATATTTGCAGCACCTCTGCCTGCATTGCACACTCCAACTCATTGTTACTAAGCCATTATACTGGCAAACACTGAGTGTACCTAGTGGCATCCTAAACGTGGCTATTGGACTTCTGTATAGTCCCACTAGTGCAAAGATATTTGCAGCACGTCTGCCTGCATTGCACACTCAAACTCATTGTAGCTAAGCCATTATACTAGCAAACACTGAGTGTACCTAGTGGCATCCTAAACGTGGCTATTGGACTTCTGTATAGTCCCACTAGTGCAAAGATATTTGCAGCACGTCTGCCTGCATTGCACACTCAAACTCATTGTAGCTAAGCCATTATACTAGCAACCACGGAGTGTACCTAGTGGCATCCTAAACGTGGCTATTAGACTTCTGTATAGTCCACTAGTGCAAAGATATTTGCAGCACCTCTGCCTGCATTGCACACTCAAACTCATTGTTACTAAGCCATTATACTAGCAAACACTGAGTGTACCTAGTGGCATCCTAAACGTGGCTATTGGACTTCTGTATAGTCCCACTAGTGCAAAGATATTTGCAGGACCTCTGCCTGCATTGCACACTCCAACTCATTGTTACTAAGCCATTATACTAGCAAACACTGAGTGTACCTAGTGTCATCCTAAACGTGGCTATTGGACTTCTGTATAGTCCCACTAGTGCAAAGATATTTGCAGCACCTCTGCCTGCATTGCACACTCCAACTCATTGTTACTAAGCCATTATACTGGCAAACACTGAGTGTACCTAGTGGCATCCTAAACGTGGCTATTGGACTTCTGTATAGTCCCACTAGTGCAAAGATATTTGCAGCACGTCTGCCTGCATTGCACACTCAAACTCATTGTTACTAAGCCATTATACTAGCAAACACTGAGTGTACCTAGTGGCATCCTAAACGTGGCTATTGGACTTCTGTATAGTCCCACTAGTGCAAAGATATTTGCAGCACCTCTGCCTGCATTGCACACTCCAACTCATTGTTACTAAGCCATTATACTAACAAACACTGAGTGCACCTAGTGTCATCCTAAACATGGCTATTGGACTTCTGTATAGTCCCACTAGTGCAAAGATATTTGCAGCACCTCTGCCTGCATTGCACACTCCAACTCATTGTTACTAAGCCATTATACTGGCAAACACTGAGTGTACCTAGTGGCATCCTAAACGTGGCTATTGGACTTCTGTATAGTCCCACTAGTGCAAAGATATTTGCAGCACCTCTGCCTGCATTGCACACTCCAACTCATTGTTACTAAGCCATTATACTAGCAAACACTGAGTGTACCTAGTGTCATCCTAAACGTGGCTATTGGACTTCTGTATAGTCCCACTAGTGCAAAGATATTTGCAGCACCTCTGCCTGCATTGCACACTCAAACTCATTGTTACTAAGCCATTATACTAGCAAACACTGAGTGTACCTAGTGTCATCCTAAACGTGGCTGTGACGCCCTGGCAAAGCCAGGTTTTCACAGAAAGAGTTAATCCTCCTTGGTAATCTGATCTCACACCGGTGCAGCAGGACAAACCACAGCCCCCAGTGTAAGAGAAAAGCAGAGCAGAGGGGAGGGGCTGGAGCAGAGTGTTTGGAGAGACAGAGAGAAGAGAAGCCTGGAGTTGTAGCTCCCAGGCTGAAAAGTGAAGCGTGCTCCGAGAGGGCCGGGACGGGCTGTGAGTGAGGAAGGGGCCAGAGGTAGCCGGGCAGGGTAGTGGCCCCCCGGTACCTGGGTGACCCGGATCACTGCAGGGGAGTGGATTCCCCGTTTCCGGCTGAGGAGAAAGAGGAAGAGAGTGGAGAGAAAGGCACCTGGCTGCAGGGAAAGAACAGGAGCTGCTGCACCGTGTGTGGGACACTAACACCCCCGTACCGAAGGCTGCGGACACCGGCAATTCCTAGTTTACCAGTGACTCCGTGTGAATTACTTGTGAGTACGCCCGTGCCCTTGGGCACCGCACCGCAGCACTGCGCCCTGCTCCCTGCTTACCCCATCACCGGGCCCCGGGACAACCAGCCCCCTACCCACGGAGGGGAGAAATAACAACTAAGCTGCTCCCTGTCACCGCTCCCGAGATCCCCATAAAGAGCAGCGGTGGTGTCCACAATCACCACAACCGTGGGTGGCGTCACGGACAATCTCCCTTACCAAATCCCCTTTTACTGTGGAGCCTGGGATCACAGACCGGGTCACGCCACCGTGATACCCACAGAAGTGACCTCGTGGCCCTGATCTGAGTACCCCTGGTCCCCGGGCGACACATGGCTATTGGACTTCTGTATAGTCCCACTAGTGCAAAGATATTTGCAGCACGTCTGCCTGCATTGCACACTCAAACTCATTGCAGCTAAGCCATTATACTAGCAAACACTGAGTGTACCTAGTGTCATCCTAAACGTGGCTATTGGACTTCTGTATAGTCCCAGTAGTGCACAGATATTTGCAGCACGTCTGCCTGCATTGCACACTCAAATTCATTGTTACTAAGCCATTATACTAGCAAACACTGCTGCCAGTTTAAGGGCCGTAGTTGCATTGTCAGTGATAATTATTGTTGTTTAATCTGCTGTTAATAAAGATAGACCACCGCTGCAATCTACACCACCTCTCAATTTTTACTATCACATTTTAAGTGCACAATCTTGTCGCAATCAAAATGAGTGGCAAAATGACAGATGCTGGTGGAAAGGGTAAGAGGCGTGTTGGAAAAGGAAATAAAGGGTTTGTCCGTGGTGAAGGTGGCAAAGCTCCATTAACATCTGCTGAAGATAGACCATCTTCCAGCAAAAATAAGATGTCTACTACTTACCGTGGACAATCCGATGTGCTCCCTTTTTTACAGACACGGACAACTGGAACAAAGGTAGATGATGGCCAAAAAAGGAAAATGCTTGAATGGATCTCAAGTGGTCCAACAAGTGCCCTCTCCACCACCTCAACTACCGCATCCAAAAACACCAGTCCTCTGAGTTGTCATCCCAATCAAACTTGCTTTCTCCCAGCTCTGAAGTCTCCATCTGCCCTGCACAGTATGGTGGAACTGAGATAGCTGAGTCTGCAGAGCTGTTCAGTCACACTATAGCATGGGAATCAGAGGTCTGCTCCCAAGCTACAGTGAGTACAGAACAGGAAATGGTCTGCAGTGATGCCCAGAACCTTTGTGACACTGATTCAGGCCGTGAGGACCAAGTTTCTGAGCATAATGTTGACCCTTTTTCACCAACTGTAACACCTGTTGTTATAGACAATGAGGAACATACTGATGACGATGAGACGCAGATACCAGATTGGGATGACAACTTAAAATATTCGGTCAGGGCAAGAAGTGGCTCGGTCTGAGGGTGAGGGGAGTGCAAACACAACAATTGATGAAGTTCTAGATCCCACCTACTGTCAACCCACAGTCAGGCACTCGAGGAGGTCAACAGAGGTGGTGGAGGAGGATGCAACTGATGACGAAGTTACCTTGCGCCTTCCTGGACAGAGTCGGAGTATTGGTAGCACGTCTACAACTGCATCCTCAGCCACCACTCTGCCTCTGAGCACTAGTCGGGGTGGATCAACAAGTCGCATGCCCTCTAAGCCTTGCCTAGCCTGGTCCTTTTTTGACATAGCAAAAGATCGCCCAAATTATGTGATCTGTAAAATTTGTCATGGTTCTCTTAGTAGAGGTCAAAACCTCAGCAGTTTGACAACTTCTTCCATGAATCGTCACATGAATAAATATCATATGTCCCGGTGGGAAGCTCACCGTGCTGCAATGCGGTCTAGTGGAGTGAACCATCCACCGCCGGCCCCTTCCAGTGCATCCGCGCGCTCTTCATCTTCTAGGACGGTGGGAACAGCTGTCACACCTGGTTTTCCACGCACAACTTCCACCACTGTAACCGCAACAGGCAGTTTGCTTGGTAGGTCGTCAGTTGGTTTGGAAGGGGAAACAAGTGCGTGTGTACAGCTCTCTCAGACATCGATAGCACCAACGTTGGATGAAGGCGACATCATGTCTCCGCCTGCACTTTCCTCACAAAGCTGCATTTTTCCAGGGACACCCTACTCAACACCCTACTCAACACCGTCTACACACAGCAGCCAGATCTCTGTCCCTCAGATGTGGACAAATAAAAGGCCATTTCCTGCGACCCATGACAAAGCTAAGAGGTTGACTTTATCCCTCTGTAAGCTCTTGGCTACCGAAATGCTGCCTTTCCGCCTGGTGGACACACAGGATTTTAGAGACCTTATGTCTGTCGCTGTGCCCCAGTACCAGATGCCCAGTCGCCACTACTTCTCTAAGAAAGGTGTGCCCGCGCTACACCAGCATGTCGCACACAACATCACCGCTTCCTTGAGAAACTCTGTGTGTCAATGGGTGCATTTCACCACCGATACTTGGACCAGTAAGCATGGACAGGGACATTACATGTCGCTGACTGGGCACTGGGTAACTATGGTGATAGATGGTGAAGGGTCTGCTGCACAAGTTTTGCCGTCCCCACGACTTGTGTGTCAATCCTCTGTCTGTCCAAGTTCCGCCACTGCTTCTGCCTCCTCCACCTCATCTGTGTCCTCCACTTCCGCCCCAAGCCTGCCTGGTCAGGCCACCAGCATTCTCACTGCGCAGAAGGAATCACGCACCCCTCATTACTATGCTGGCAGCAGAGCGCAACGGCATCAGGCGGTCTTTAGCTTGACATGTCTTGGGAATAGGAGTCACACAGCTGAGGAGTTGTGGTCAGCTCTGCAGTCCGAGTTTAATAAATGGTTGTCTCCACTCAACCTGCAGCCTGGTAAGGCCGTGTGCGACAATGCTGCAAACCTGGGTGCGGCCCTTCGCCTGAGCAAGGTGACACACATGCCTTGTATGGCTCACGTGTTGAACTTTGTTGTCCAGCAATTCTTAACACACTATCCCGGCCTAGATGGCCTTCTGACCAGGGCACGAAAACTGTCTGCTCACTTCCGCCGTTCAACCGCCGCAGCTGAGCGACTTGCATCGCTCCAGAAGTCTTTCGGCCTGCCGGTTCATCACCTGAAATGCGATGTGCCGACACGCTGGAATTCGACTCTCCACATGTTACAGCGACTGTGGCAGCACCGTCGAGCCCTGGTGCAATACGTCATGACGTATAGCCTGGGCCAACGAGATGCAGAGGTGGGGCAGATCACCCTGATGGAGTGGTCTCAGATCAAGGACCTATGCACCCTTCTGCAGAGTTTCGACATGGCGACGAATATGTTTAGCGCTGACAATGCCATTATCAGCATGACAATTCCAGTCATTTACATGCTGGAGCACACGCTAAACACTATTCGGAGTCAGGGGGTGGGACAACAGGAAGGGGAGGAACTACAGGAGGATTCATATGCGCAAAACACAACAACATCACCAAGGTCCAGACGTTCATCATCACCAAGGCGGCAGGTATGGGACCATGGGGGACAGGGATCAACAAGGGCGCATGGTAGCAGGCGAAATGTTGAGGAAGGTGCAGGAGAACATGAAGAAATGGAGGACGAACTGTCCATGGACATGGAAGACTCAGCGGATGAGGGAGACCTTGGTCAAATTTCAGTTGAAAGAGGTTGGGGGGAAATGTCAGAGGAAGAAAGAATGGTTAGCACCTCTATGCCACAAACACAGCGTGGACTTGGTCCGCATGGCCGCGCAAGACACATGAGCGCCTTCTTGCTGCACTACCTCCAACATGACCCTCGTATTGTCAAAATTAGAAGTGATGATGACTACTGGCTTGCCACACTATTGGATCCCCGGTACAAGTCCAAATTTTGTGACATAATTCCAGCCATAGAAAGGGACGCACGTATGCAGGAGTATCAGCAGAAGCTGTTACTCGATCTTGGCTCGGCTTTTCCACCAAACAACCGTGCAGGTGCAGGGAGTGAATCTCCCAGTTGTAACTTGACAAACATGGGACGGTCTCGTCATCTTCAACAGTCTACCCGTACCAGTAGCACCGTATCTGGTGCTGGTAACAGCAATTTTATGGAATCTTTTCATAATTTTTTTAGACCGTCCTTTGCAAGGCCACCAGAGACAACAAGTCTGACACATAGTCAACGGCTGGAGAGGATGATACAGGAGTATCTCCAAATGAACATCGATGCCATGACTTTGCAAATGGAGCCTTGCTCATTTTGGGCTTCAAATCTTGAAAAATGGCCAGAGCTCTCAACTTACGCCTTGGAGATTTTGTCATGTCCAGCTGCCAGCGTTGTCTCTGAACGTGTCTTCAGTGCTGCTGGGTGTGTGCTGACAGATAAGCGCACGCGTCTGTCCAGTGACAATGTGGACAGACTGACGTTCATCAAAATGAACAAGTCATGGATCCACAAGGAATTTACTACCCCTGTGTCATCCTGGGGAGAGTAAATGCTTGTGGATTTGGAATGTGCTTGATGCAAATCAAAACATCCTGTTTGCAACTAGGGCACAAGTGCTGCCACTGATGGGGTGTCTGTGTGGCCCAATTTTTGGAAAAAAGAGAGACTCCACTTGGCGTAACCATTGCTTGCTGTGTTTTTTAAAAGGAGCCAAGATGAACAAGTCATGGTTCAGCAAAGACTTTATCTACCTACCCCGGTGTCATGCTGGGGACGGTTAATTATGGCATATTTTTGAATGTGCTTGATGCAAATCTAGCTGTGAAGTGTACAACTGGGGCACAACTGCTGCCACTGAAGGGGTGGGTGTGTGTGTGGCCCAATTTTTGGAAAAAAGGGAGACTCCGCTTGGAGTCACCTTGCAGTGTTTTACATGATTTTAGAAAGGCGTGCCATGCCTATATCTGTGTGTCCTCCTCTTTTTCCTTGTCCTGCTCTTTTGTTTTCGCATGAGTATATGTCCTTGTCACTTTCCCATGTGTTTGTGTTGTGTTGTGAGTTGTTTGTCACCTTTTGGACACCTTTGAGGGTGTTTTCTAGGTGTTTTTATGTGTTTGTGAATGCCTGCCATTGTTTCCTATGCGGTTCGAGTTCGGTTCGTCGAACGTTCGACGAACCGAACTCGAACGGGACCTCCGTTCGACGAACCGACCTCGAGCCGAACCGGGACCAGTTCGCTCATCTCTAGCTAGGACCTATTCTTTTTAATCTCTTTATTAATGACCTTGTGGATTTAAAGTAAAGTGTCAGTCTTTGATGATGACACCAAACTATGCAGGATATTAAAAACTGACCTTGATAGTACAATATTACAAAAAGATCTGGATAAGATGTCAGAATGGGCAGATACTTGGCAAATGAGATTTAATGTTGATAATTGTAAAGTAATGCACCTAGGACGGAGTAATCCTATTGCTGCATATACATTAAATGGAAGTAAAGTCGGGACTACAGAACAAGAGAAGGACTTGGGTATTCTGGTTACAGCAGCACTCAATGTGCTCAATTGCTGCAAAAGCAAACAAGATTTTAGGGTGTATAATAAAAGAGATTAGATCCCGTGATCCCAATGTATTGTTAACCCTCTATAAATCACTTGTAAGGCGACATCTGGAATATGGGATCCAGTTTTTGGCTCCTCATTTTAAAAAGGACATTCAGAAGTTCGAGTCAGTTCAAAGGCGGGCAACTAGACTACTACCAGGAATGGAAGGCCTCCCATATGATGATGTGACGCCCTGGACTAGCCAGGTAGTCACAGACATAACACCACACACACCCCCTCCCCTGGATAGTTCACACCAGTCAGACAAAACCCTTGTTGCCTCCCTCCAGGGTCTGATGTCCACACCAAGTGGGGCGGAGCCAGGTGGTTGGCCCCACCCACCAAGGAGTTCACAGGCCTGGAGGTGGGAAAAAGCAGTCAGTTTTAGTTTAGTTTTGGAGTGGAGAGGAGTTCAGTTTGGAGGTGAAAGTGAGAGGACAGAAACTGTTAGTGTCTGGGTAGGAGCCCAGGCACTGTCAGCCAGGTTGGTTAGTGGATCTCTGTGGAACCGTAGGACCGGGGTCGGGCAGTGGCCCGCCAGTACAGAACCGGGGAGCGGAGTGAAGCTAAGCACAAAGGCAGGGCCATCGGACCCCGACTAGGCTTGGAGCCGCCGACAACGGTCAAATCCGAAAGTGACAGGAACCCCAGGGGTTTCCCAACAACCAAGTCCCGACAGAAGGCAACCGCTCACACTGTGAGGATATACAGCCACCGCCAGAGGCTAGAGATCCAAGGGACAGTGCCTGCGGGCAAAACGGGCTCCTACGGCACCTATACGCCGGGGAGAGAACTACCGGTGGGCAACCACAGGAGTCAGAACATTCTAAAAGGTGCAGGGAAAGACAGCCACCATCAGCCATCCGGGGAGAGCACAACAATACTGCAGCCGGCTGCGGGACCCGTCCATCCGGCCGTTTTGGTTTACCAGAGACTCTGTCAGTGATTGTCTGAGTGAGTATACCAGTGCCGTCCGGCACCGCGCCGCGCTGTCACTGCAACCCTGCACCCCAGCCATCCAGCCTCCTTGTTACACCACCGGGCCCCGGGAGCACCAACCCCCCTACCCACGAAGGGGACAACATCCTAGCTGCTCCTTACCATCTCTCCCGGGATCCCTGTCACCAGCAGCGGGGGTGCCATCATCACCACGTCCCGTGGGTGGCATCACGAACAATCTCCCTAACCAAACCATCCCTTTTCACTCACGGGTGAGGAGCGCTGCTCGAATCCCCGGGTCCGGCCCACCGCTCGAGCCACCGAGCAGCAGCAGCAGAAGCCCCGGACCCGAGCGTGGCGAGCGCGTCCCCTCCGCCCGCGACAATGACAGGTTGAAAAAGTTAGATCTGTTTAGCTTAGAAAAAAGACGCCTCAGAGGAGATCTTATTTATACAGTCTGTATAAATACATGTGTGGTCCATATAAAGCACTGGCACATGACTTATTGCTTGCTAAGACAGTACTAAGGATCAGGGGACACTCTGAAAAAAAGACGTGAATCCAGCTCTTCAGGGGAAAGAGAAACTCGATTTTATTTTAACATGCACATACAGCAACTGACATGACCAGCGCTATGCGTTTCAGGTTAATAGGATCACCCTTAATCATGATTAAGGGTGATCCTATTCACCTGAAACGTGTAGCGCTGGTCATGTCAGTTGCTGTATCTGCATGTTAAAATAAAATCGAGGTTCTCTTTCACTTGAAGAGCTGGATTCCACATCTTTTTTTCAGATTACTTGGGCTGTGGCAGTGCCTGTTTGTGCTCCAGGAGTGAGCGTATACACGGTGAGCTGATACTTCTTATGGACTATCAGGGGTACTGCAAGTGGAAGAAAAGCGTTTCCAACAGCTAAATAGGAAATGGTTCTTTACAGTTAGAGCATCCAGACTGTGGAGTGCGCTACCACAAGAGGTAGTAATGGCAGGTACTATTACAGCTTTTAAAAAAGGGCTGGATGATTTCCTCAGTACACACAAGATTGTCGGTTATAAATGACTTAATGACAAGATGTATAATTGGTGGAGGAAGCTTGAACTAAATGGACCTAGGTCTTTTTTTAACCTGTGTAACTATGTAACTAACTATTGTTCTTTTGTTTGATGAGTCAAGGGACATGGGTCATTGTTTCATGTGGGACTGTCTGGTACCTTTTTTGTATGCTACCTCGTGGAATGCCTGCTGGTTGGGGATTGCTTCAGCACCTTGAGATGAACTAGTCTGTGTCATCTGGAGGACAATTGAACTAGCAAACAGTGAGAGAACAGCCATGATTATATTCCCCAATTCTTTGGGACACAATGCCCTGAAATGGGAGCTGAGGGATATAAAAAGAGGTCTGCTCGAATCACCGGTGTTTTTACAGAACGTCAACCCAATAACCATGGTTCCAGCTGGTGGAGTCCAAAAATTAGCTTGAAGAACCCAGGTTTGGATTCTCCAATCACCTGTCCAGATATCTCGCTGTGCTTCATCGGCTTCTTAAGTTTGTTGCTAACTGCTATATGATTATGAAGTGCTATGCTGCTGGTAAATAAAGATGTCCAATGGAAAAAAGAAAATGAAGATTATGCAGTTTATTTCTCTCTACACATTTTGTTTTTTCTCAGTAGCTATTATTCTACAATCAACATGACCATTTATCCTACAGAATGTATAGCTAATAAATGGATGTCATACAGATGTCTCATGGACATGTGTGTAATGTTTGACTTTTTCTTGCACTTATTGACTTGCATTAATTAGTCGTGTCCGATAGACGAGCGCAGTCGCAGCATGCTGCAAGTTTTTTCCTCAGGCCGATTTGAGCTGAGGAAAACTTGCAAATCTGCCCTGCCACATTAACTAACATTGGTCCATGTGCAATGTGATTTTTTTTCTCACATTGCACTGGTCCAGTGTGAGAGTACCCTAAAGAGCAGGCTCAGCTCCTGAGACTGCTTTATATACAGTACATGCAACCAACACCAACTAGGTAACTATGTAACATCTTCTGTACAAATAAAATGGTTGTTCAGAAATTGCTACAAAATAATTAAATTCATGATTTAACACATTCAAAAATGCTATGGCATGCCTTAATACCTATCAGCTGATACAAGGGGAGTTTTTTTGGCAGTTTTATGTCTGGCCATTTGAGGTTGCATACCTATCACAATTGCAGACCATTCCACTGCTATGGAGGCCACAGTAAGGCTATGTGCGCACGTTGCGTCGGAGTACCTGCAGTTTATTCTGCGCGTTTTCCTTCCCTTTGTTTTTGACCAAATGGCTTTTGACCATTTTTTAGCGCTAAAAACACATGCGTTTTTACCGCGTTTTTAGTGCGTTTTTAGCGCTTTTTACCTGCGTTTTCACCTGCGTTTCTGCAGATGCGTTTTTGAGATCAAGACACTGAGAAATAAAGTTGAATTAGTCAAAAAGAATGAAAAAAGAGAAAAAAAGTATAAAATTAACTTTTAATTAAACTATATGGAAAATTATCAATTTTAATGAAAAATTAGTGGTTATGCACATTTTATCAGAAAAATAGGTGAAGTTTATAATTTTTTATCATTTAAATTTTCGGTTATTGTGTGTGTGTAAAGGAACATTAGAACCCTTTAATTTTTGTCCAGAAAAGCATGCCTTTTTGGAGCCAAAAACGCAGTGGAAAAGCAGGTAAAAAGCATGAAAAACGCAGGAATTGTGATTTTGGTTGCGTTTTGCCATTTCTCATTGACTCCAATGTTAAGGAAACGCTGCAGAAATGGCAAAAACAACTGACATGCTGCTTCTTTTTCAGCATGGTTTTTGACCACAAATATGCAAATTAAACGCTGCTGAAAAAAAAGCAAAGTGCAGACAGGATTTCTGCTTTTCCCATAGACTTTGCTGGCAATCAAAAACGCATGCGTTTTAGCGCAAAAACGCTGCTGCTAAAAACGCTGCAGAAACGCGGAAAAAAACGCAACGTGCGCACATAGCCTAAGAAGCAAGCCAAGCACTGCACTCCTACTTCTAGGCATTCATAGTATTCTTTCAGCCAATGTTAGGGGGAGTACACCTACTGAGTGAATGCTGAGGTCCACCTGGTGGTGGTCCAGGTATAGTTTAGTCATTTACTGTGCAATAAGCTCTAATTTAGGTCTGTATAGTCTATATACACCATACATTTTCTATAGGGCCTTATGACTGATCTGTATGTCACAAATCTGCTAATCTATAAGAGTCTAGAGAAGCATAGCTATCATTATTATATATTCTTGGATGTAAGAGGAGCAAGTCCAGCCATAAGAAAAGATTAGGGAATATAATTCCAGTACTCACCTTCCGTAGAACAATATGTTGGTTCCCTAGTCCATACTTCTTCAATGCTGACTCTAAAGCTTCATGTATGGTCTTTGTGGGCTTAGACACAATGCGCAAACTTTTATTCATGGACTCAATCTGTAAACTAAACATGTGCTAATTGTCAATATACAGCACAAACAATTTTAACAAAAATGCGTGAATGAGTCTTTCCATGAAAATGGCTCCTGTCCCCTTCAGACTGAATTGATTACCATACAAATGATGAAGGGGCAGTTTAGCGGGAGGTGGGACCACAGCGATCACCTATATCAGCTATCCTGTGTGTAGGTGATAAATGTTTATTATGGGAAAACCTCCGTAAATTGTGAATAAATATTTAATCTTGTTGGTAGAATTTGCCATATTGGTCGCTACTCGCTATCTGTCATCAGTACAATATCCACAGCCAAAGCATTAAACTGAGAACAAGATCTACAGAATCTGCCAACAAGCACAATCTGTTCATAGAAATGTCATTAAATAGAAATTACTGGTTTATAATTGACTTTGATTCAACAGGAAATATATAATCACACAATGGCTTATATAAATTCCAGTTTCAGTTACATTAATGATTGAAAACTGCCAAGAAGCTTCTGAGAGTTTATCTTTTCTTATTCTGTCATGTTGTTTAAAATTCCAATTCCAAACACGTTAAGACACTGTAAACTGTAAAGAAAATAAGAATACAATAATTTGGAAATATCCTATAGCCATATCTTATTCACAACAGAATATAGAACACAGATCAGAAGATGAAAGTTACATGTTTTTCCATTATATGTGACAAAAATTACTCACAAGTTGATAACAGCAATACATCCAAAAAGCTGGGCCAGGGCCAGGTCTCCTATTGACAAACTGTTCTTTTTACACTAGCCTAAAAACAGGATTTTAAACTGTGAGTTGGTAACAAGCTGCATGGTCCCTTGAGTCTGTAGGACACAGCATCTATGGTTTCCATAAAGAATTTCAAAGAATTTCAAATTTTTAGTCATCTGACTACAGACAGTTTTTTTTCATATTTCCTCAGTCAATTTAAATTAGCTTTGGCCCAGAGAGAAGGCAGCATTTCTGGATTTATTGATATATTGTAACGCTGTTACTGGCGTCCCCGCACTTTCCTACCCCCTCCCCTGGTGGAGACGCTGGCTCACTCGCCCTCTCGGCTACTCAGCGGTGACTGCTCTATCCCAACCCTGCCCCTGGCTCCCAGGACCTGAACACTTAGGGTGCGCATGCACCTTTTCTTAAGGAGCCAGGGTGTCATAGCCTGGAAGCGCCTCTCACCCTCTGGGTGAGCGGCACTATGTATTTATGGTACCCTCGCCTTATGGAAGGTACCTGGGCAACGTGGTCTAATCTTAGAGACAGTTATAAAGAAAACCTTGCATCACCTCTCGTGGGTGCTCTGGAGAAAAATAAGTCAAGTAATGGAAACTCCGGCACACTCACTATCACCCTTGGAGACACAGAAAAGTCAGAGACATGTAGCTGATATCAAAATCCTTTTCTTTTTATTTTGTGGTGAAAAACGTGTGACAAAAAAGTGCTGTACAATAGTCCGCCAATCTCAACGTTTCGGCCTATCTGGCCTTCTTCAGGTCGGACGGGCTCAAGGATGAAAGGACTGGAAGTAGATAAATGTGCACAGGACACCGTTGTAAGACCAATGCTAAACTGTAGTGAGGATTATGGACTACAGGGTAATCAATGTCAGGATACTCTATGCGTAGACAATGTCGGATAGTACTGTTATCAAGGCATATGGGTCTCAACCTTGTGTTGAATAAATGGTATAATGATACCGATTCGTACGCAGAATCTCTGGTTTATCTAAGAGCCATCACCTCAGTATTCCATGATATGTAGATTGGTCTATGACGTAGTCAGACGTCTAGAGTGGTTTATTTGGGTATGGTGATCCTTATTGAGGACTGAAATGGTGCATAAGGATCTGAGGTGGGAAGCCACGGTGCGGTCACATTCGTCAGCATTTAGTGGAAAACATTGTTAGTTTTAAATGACTTACTGGCTGAGACTCCACTCGTATTTTGTTTGGATAGGGGTCCTAGAGATACAGTGGTGGGAGTCCAGGTAACATGTGCTGGTGTAATGCAGGGGTGAACCGCACGTCCTGTTTTCCACTAAATGCTGACGAATGTGACCGCACCGTGGCTTCCCACCTCAGATCCTTATGCACCATTTCAGTCCTCAATAAGGATCACCATACCCAAATAAACCACTCTAGACGTCTGACTACGTCATAGACCAATCTACATATCATGGAATACTGAGGTGATGGCTCTTAGATAAACCAGAGATTCTGCGTACGAATCGGTATCATTATACCATTTATTCAACACAAGGTTGAGACCCATATGCCTTGATAACAGTACTATCCGACATTGTCTACGCATAGAGTATCCTGACATTGATTACCCTGTAGTCCATAATCCTCACTACAGTTTAGCATTGGTCTTACAACGGTGTCCTGTGCACATTTATCTACTTCCAGTCCTTTCATCCTTGAGCCCGTCCGACCTGAAGAAGGCCAGATAGGCCGAAACGTTGAGATTGGCGGACTATTGTACAGCACTTTTTTGTCACACGTTTTTCACCACAAAATAAAAAGAAAAGGATTTTGATATCAGCTACATGTCTCTGACTTTTCTGTGTCTCCAAGGGTGATAGTGAGTGTGCCGGAGTTTCCATTACTTGACTAATCTTAGAGACAGGTTGCTAGTTGTTCAGGTCCCTTACCAATGTGCTGCTGCTGTGTTACCTACACCAGTCTGTTTTGTAGTTCTGGCCAATCCTGCTGCATCATTCCTCATTGGCTGAATCTACTGTACCGACTGCTCTTGCTGCATCATTCCATATCAGCCAAGCCTGTTGTACCGGCCACTCACTGCTGCATCGTTCCATACAGGTCGAGAATCCTGTACTGTCCACTCACTGCTGCATTGGCCACCCACTGCTGCATCTATCTACACCAGCTGTACCTGCCATACCTGCTGCATCTACCTATACCAGCCATGCCTGCCGCATGAGCTGTCCCAGCTGCATCTGCTGTATCAGAGACTGTCAGTATCCATACCCCAAGGGCCAGTTGTTGCAGCACCGAGTCTCCCTGAGTAGCACCTGGTTGCAGACCAGTCCATCCTCACGATCAGAGGCTCTGGTGAAAACCTCGTATGTGCCTAAGTTATGTCGCTCAGGTGTACTGTGTGCTGTGGCCCGGTGTGTCCACTCCCACTCAAACCCGCAATGATTACATATATGACTTCTTCTTTGCATGATAGAACTTTAACCTGCATATGTGGATGGCACAACTAACTGATCTCAGCCAATGATTTCTGTAAGCATTCCTAAGCCCACGCATTGCTTTACTTGACTGAATTATGACTCTTTTTAATGCAGCACTATCTGAGGCCCCATAGATCACAATCATCCAATTTTGAACATCAAGCTTGTGTGTTGTGCACTTTCTTTTTTCAGAATCTCTGAAACTTTTGATGATATCCAGAAAAGCTGCTGTCTTCTCTGGGCAAGATGATGGGCTATTCAAAGTCTTTGCAATTTTATGTTAAGGAATATTCTTCTAAAATTGTTCCACAGTTTTTAGATGCTATTCTTAAAGAATGGTAAATGTCTGACCATCTTTGCTTTTGAGAGGCCCTGCCTCTCTAACATGTTATGCTTAACACAGTCATGTTACTTAAGCCGGCGATACACGCTACGATTTATCTGACGATATGTCGTCGGGGTCACGGTTTCGTGACGCACATCCGGCATCGTTAGCAACGTCGTTGCGTGTGACACCTACGTGCGACTCTGAACGATCGCAAATAGGTTGAAAATCGTTGATCGTTGACACGTCATTCAGTTTCAAAATATTGTTTGTCGTTTGGATAGCAGCAGACCTATTGATATGTTTGACACCCTGCCAACGACGTACAACATCCAAACGACCACCGTGGTCAAACAATATATCGCTGATCACTGTTGCGTCGTTTGTGAGATCGTTACGTGTGATCGCAAATAAATGGCCTATGTGCGATCTCGGCAAATCGTAACAACGATCTGAGCGTGTCACATCGTTTAAGAGATCGTCAGATAAATCGTAGCGTGTAAAGCAGCTTTTAGTTAAAAATTTACCCTTTAGCTGTTTTTCATCCGTAACATTTACTTTTGCTGCACTCTTTTAACCCTGTTTCTATCTTTTTTGAGATGTGTTGCTGCCATCAATTTCTAATTGGGTGATTTTTTTCAAATGAAATGGAAGAATGTCTAACTGTCACCTTCTGATACGTATTCTACAGTATGTTCTATCATGAATAAAATATAACAATAAAAAACTCTAAATCATTCCATTCTTGTATTCATAACATTATACACTTCATCCGAACTTTCTTGGAATTGGGGGTGTAGCTCAAAGTGCATAGCAATTTCATGCTAGACATGGATTGTGTTTCTGATCTACACTACTCACAAAAAGTTAGGGATATTTGGCATTTGGGTGAAATTTCAGGATGATCCTAAAATCCACTCAAATCTAATCTTTAAGGGTGAACTTAATGTGACCTTCTCTAAATGTTTGAATGCACATATCCTACTGTACAATGTTTCAATACTTTTAGAACAACTTGCTGTTCCCTAACAAGTAGCTTAATGGCAAAATTCACAACAGGTGTTTGATCCATGAATAGCCCAATAAATGTCAGGGTTCAATTAGAATTGGTATTTAAACAGTCCTCATCATCATGCTGTTCACATTTTGACATCGTGAGACCAAGACGTTTAACAGTACCTCACCAATGTGAAGCTTCAAGCAAGATGTTCTCAGACGTAAGTGGCTACTGAGACTGAGCTGAGCGTGTCACAGAGTGTCATCAGCAGGCTGCAACAGGGAAACAGAAAGACTGGAAGAGTCACCGCAAGGCATGGAAGTAGACATCCTTTGGTCACCTACACACTGATGACCACTTAGTTGTGAAAATTGCCCCTTGGAACCATATGATGAATGCCACACAACTCCAGGCACATTTATTTGAGGTGAAAGGCACTCAACTATTATGTCAGACCATGTGAAACCATTTACATCAGCGTGGTCTGCGTGTTAGATGACTTGCAAGGGTTCCTGACCATACCACCAGGCACAGTCATCATCGTTTTGCATGGACCAGGAGAGGGACCCTGAATGAGGGATCAGTGGGCCTCAGTGCTGTACACTGATGAAAGACAATTCACACTGGGCAGAAATGATGGCCAAAAACGATGTTGGAGACATCAAGGAGAGCGCTATACATAAGCAACTGTTGTCACCAGACAAGCCATTGGTGGTGGTGGTGTTAGATTGTGGACAGGTGTGTCTAGTTAATACAGAACTGCCTTACACTTTGTGAATGGTGCTGTGACAAGTCCCTATTAGTTAAATAACATAATTAATCCAGTTATTGTGCCCCTGCATGAACAACAGAGGCCTAATTTCATCTTCATTGACGACAATGCTTCAGTTAATCGATATCATATCATTAGGGATCAGTCGATGGAGACTGTGGTACCTTAAATGGAGTAATCTGCACTCCAGACCATAATCCCATAGAAAACGTATTGGATCATCAGAGTCACCATCTAGAGCAGTGTTTCTCAACTCCAGTCCTCAAGACCCACCAACAGATCATGTTTTCAGGTTTTCCTCAATCAGGTTTTCAGGATTTCCTTAATGTTGCACAGGTGATGGAATTATTCCCTGTCTAACATTGAGGAAAACCTGAAAACATGATCTGTTGGTGGGTCTTGAGGACTGGAGTTGAGAAACACTGATCTAGAGGCTCGTAATTCTGTACACCAGAACCTCAATGACCTAAGGGCCGCCCACCAAGAAGAGTGGGATGCCATGCCTCAATAGACATTAACTCAACTTTTCAACAAAATAAAACGTCTTTGTCAAGCTATAATTGATGCTCATTGCCACATGGCAAGTTATTGAGACACTGACATTTTAGGGGGTGTACTCACCACTATTGTTGGCTTTTGTTTCAATGAATTGTTTGAGACGATGAAATCACCATTACATGCTTCTACTTTAATGCCCTACATTCGTGATAAAATATCACTGTAGCGTGAACTTTTTATATGTTCTATAAATTTCACCCGAAAGCCAAATATTCCTAACTTTTTATGAATAATGTAAAGTCATATGGAAAAGTTTGGACACCTCTATTAATGTTAACCTTTTTTTTTATAACAATTTGGGTTTTTGCAACAGCTATTTCAGTTTCATATATCTTATAACTGATGGACTGAGTAATATTTCTGGATTGAAATGAGGTTTATTGTACTAACAGAAAATGTGCAATCCGCATTTAAACAAAATTTGACCGTTGCAAAGTATGGGCACCTCAACATAAAAGTGACATTAATATTTTGTAGATCCTCCTTTTGCAAAAATAACAGCCTCTAGTCGCTTCCTGTAGCTTTTAATGAGTTCCTGGATCCTGGATGAAGGTATATTTGACCATTCCTGTTTACAAAACAATTCCAGTTCAGTTAAGTTTGATGGTCGCCGAGCATGGACAGCACGCTTCAAATCATCCCACAGATTTTCAATGATATTCAGGTCTGGGGACTGGGATGGCTATTCCAGAACATTGTAATTGTTCCTCTGCATGAATGCCTGAGTAGATTTGGAGCGGGGTTTTGGATCATTGTCTTGCTGAAATATCCATCCCCTGCGTAACTTCAACTTCGTCACTGATTCTTGCACATTATTGTCAAGAATCTGCTGATACTGAGTTGAATCCATGCGACCCTCAACTTTAACAAGATTCCCGATACCGGCATTGGCCACACAGCCCCAAAGCATGATGGAACCTCCACCAAATTTTACTGTGGGTAGCAAGCGCTTTTCTTGGAATGCCGTATTTTTTTGCCTCCATGCATAACGCCTTTTTGTATGACCAAACAACTCAATCTTTGTTTCATCAGTCCACAGGACCTTCTTCCAAAATGTAACTGACTTGTCCAAATGTGCTTTTGCATACCTCAGGTGACTCTGTTTGTGGCGTGCTTGCAGAAACAGCTTCTTTCGCATCACTCTACCATACAGCTTCTCCTTGTGCAACGTGCTCTGTATTGTTGACCGATGCACATTGACACCATCTGCAGCAAGATGAAGCTGCAGGTCTTAGGAGGTGGTCTGTGGATTGTCCTTGATTGTTCTCACCATTCTTCTTCTCTGCCTTTCTGATATTTTTCTTGGCCTGCCACTTCTGGGCTTAACAAGAACTGTACCTGTGTTCTTCCATTTCCTTACTATGTTCCTCACAGTGGAAACTGACAGTTTAAATCTCTGAGACAACTTTTAGTATCCTTCCCCTGAACAACTATGTTGAATAATCTTTATTTCAGATCATTTGAGAGTTGTTTTGAGGAGCCCATGATGCCACTCTTCATAGGAGATTCAAATAGGAGAACAACTTGCAAGTGGCCACCTTAAATACCTTTTCTCATGATTGGATACACCTGCCTATGAAGTTCAAAGCTCAATGAGGTTACAAAACCAATTTAGTGCTTTAGTAAGTCAGTAAAAAGTAGTAGTTAGGGGTGTTCAAATCAAGAAATTGATAAGGGTGCCCATACTTTTGCACTGGTCAAATTTTGTTTAAATGTGGATTGCACATTTTCTGTTAGTACAACAAACCTCATTTCAATCCAGAAATATTACTGAGTCCATCAGTTATTAGATATATGAAACTGAAATAGCTGTTGCAAAAACCCAAATTGTTATAAAGAAAAAAGGTTAACATTAATAGCGGTGCCCAAACTTTTTCATATGACTGTATATATCGTATATATCCCTGCAGTCCTACTTACTAACACATGATTGTCTACGGTGTGTATTAGTTATGCATACTTACCTGTCAGCAACAAAAACACTAGCTGCGAATATAGAGGCAATTTGCTGGTAAATTCTGCAGGGAGAATATAACATTGTTTTCTCCCGATAGCCACTTTTCCAGATATACTTCAAAACAAAATTAAAATGCTATTTGCCTTCATATTACCACTATGTCTGCAGGTAAACAGCGTTTTCATAGGGGAAAAGGTTCCCTTTAACCCATTACCTATGCAATCAGTTTCACCGTGTCACTTTACATGGTAATAACTTTAGAATGCTTTAGAATTGTTTTTTGTGACACATTGTACTTAATGTTAGTGCAAAATTTAAAGGGAATCTGTCACTAGGATTAACCCTCCTAAACCGTTTATATGGACATATATATCATACAGAGTTTAATTGAACAATAACTTGATATCTACAATCCAATGTTTTATTACAGAAAAATAAAAAATAATATTAATTATCATTATTTAATATTATTATTATTATTACAAGCTGTTAACACTTATGGAACACAGGTCTCCACTAGAATCTGCCTCCTGAGCTTAATTTAAATGAAACATGAGACATATAATGACTGACAGTCTGCCCTCCTGATCTACATGTCTCACACTGCTACTGCCCCATTCATTTAAAATAAGCTCTGGAGGCAGATTCTCAGGGATTTTTAAAGAGAGCTGTAATTAATAATAAAATAGGAAAGGGCTCGCTATAAATTAGCAATAGTGATCAAGTCTTACTCCGACATCCAACAGAGTGAAAAAAGAATTAATCAAAAGTATACATTAAACTGGCACCTGAAAACCTGGATATAATTTTAATATATACAAAATAATATACAATAGTATTATCAAGGGACCCTCAGGGATTTAATCATGATAATAAAAAAAAACAATAATTTAAAATGTCAGTAAATGTAAATGTAAAAATATAAAACTAAATCAATACCACCTATTTAAATACATCACATAAATCTAATATGACAGTGCAACAACACATAATAGACATTAGTAATTCAAGTAAGGGAGTTGTTAACACAAATTCCCTTTTCAATGTGAACTGGATCCTATTAAAATACAGTAAAATATCCAATACCGCCATTCATATTATCATCTGTACGGGGGTCCAAGTCTGCATCAGGACGTGGATCCATCAAATGGACCCTGCTGGGTTTTCACCTTGGAGCCTGTGAACTATCTGCAGAAGCTGGGTCATGCAGATTGTAGTGAGGCGGTCCTGCTAGTGAGGAGGACAATCAGCGTTACCAGACAAGCTACACGCTGCTGGTATTTGCGGAAGCTGGGATATTTTTATCATGGTTTGTCGGTCCGCTGGTGCAGAGAACAACCTTTTCTTACCAAGCTTATCACATGCTGTCATAGTCTAGGAAAGAATGTTTAACTACTTTACATCCAGTTCGCATTGAAAAGGGATTTTGTATGAATTGCAGCCTTTGTTGCAATTGAATTACTAATTTTTAGTACAGTATGTGCTTGTCATGCTAGATACGGGGGCTTGTCATGCTAGATACGGGGAAGTATCAAGTGAGCGGTGAAAGGGAGGGGAAGGGAAACTCTGTGTCTAGGGAAGGGGAAGATGGAGACCCCTGACCAGGGGTGGGATTCAAATTTTTAACAACAGGTTCTATGTAAACCCGCCCATTTGAAAACTACACCCATTATTCTGTAACCACACCCAATTTGTTAGCCACACCCATTTTCACGCACTTTCCTCAACCAAAAAATACAAGTAATTTAAAGTAAAATCTCTATGCCTTAACTCTCCTGTCCAGTACCAGTTGTTCCCGTCACTGTCAGTCATATTGTATTAAATTAATTTTATACAGTTTTTAAAAATTATTACTAAAGGAGCCCTGCTTCCCCATACAGATCTCATCCCATGTGGTCTCTTTCCCCTGCAGATCCCATCCCATTATGGCCTCTTTCCCTTGCAGATCTCATCCCATTATGGCCTCTTTCCCCAGCAGATCTCATCCCATTATGGCCTCTTTCCCCTGCAGATCCCATCCCATTATGGTCTCTTTCCCCTGCAGATCCCATCCCATTATGGCCTCTTTCCCTTGCAGATCCCATCCCATTATGGCCTCTTTCCCCTGCAGATCCCATCTCATTATGGTCTCTTTCCCTTGCAGATCTCATCCCATGATGGCCTCTTTCCCCAGCAGATCTCATCCCATTATGGCCTCTTTCCCCTGCAGATCCTGTCCCATATGGCTCCTTTCCCCATATAGCTCCCATCTTATGTGGCCCCTCTTCCCATATAGCTTCCATCTTATGTGGCCCCTCTCCCCATATAGCTTCCATCTTATGTGGCCCCTCTCCCCATATAGCTCCCATCTTATGTGGCCCCTCTCCCCATATAGCTCCCATCTTATGTGGCCTCTCCCCATATAGCTCCCATCTTATGTGGCCTCCTCTCCCCATACAGCTCCCATCTTATGTGGCCTCTCCCCATATAGCTCCCATCTTATGTGGCCTCTTCTCCCCATATAGCCACATATAGCTCCCATCTTATGTGGCCCCTCTACCCATATAGCCACATATAGCTGCCATCTTAATGCGGCTCCTCTCCCAGCTCCCCTGCATCTTCAGCCCACGGAGTGCTTACTTGCTCCAGGCACCGGCAGCTTCTCCTCTGTCTTCCGTCCTCTTCCGCGGCACTCTGCAGGCAGGCACACTGACGCTAACAGACGGCAGTAGGAGGAGCGACCTCCTCACACTGCTGTGACCTCTGCAGCGTCAGCGCGTCGCTGCACGCCGGGTCAGGGAGCAGGCAGGCTTCACTGTACCCGGAAGTGCGGCGTGGAGGTACGGGATTCATTTGTGTTATAGTCTTAAAGAGACACTAACACAAATGAATACAGGGAACCGGATCGCCGCATCTGTTTCTTGCCGGTTCTGGGAACCGGCTGCTATTTTAACAACCGGTTCTCCAGAACAGGACAGAACCGGCTGATTCCCACCCCTGCCCCTGACCAAACCTACCACTGGCCCCTAGGGTCCCTCACCACACTAGATCGGTACCACACCTATGCGCCGAGCCAGATACCTGACCCTAGGATGGCCCTAGAGCTGTGCCCTAGGTAGGGAATGGATGGGTTCATCAACCCCACTAAACACTAAAAAAGACACAGGGAGCACACACATGGGGAAAGCGCATGAACAACTTATCTCCAGATGCCTCAGTAAGAACTTCAACAAAGAACAGCAACAATCCCACAGACAAGTACAAGACACCTGCTTGCATTCAGAGCTTGTAAAAGAACTGAATATCACCAGCACAAGTTCTGGGAAAATTAGAGTATTTAAACCCAAGGGGAAATATACATGATTAGTAGCTGAGGGGAAGAGGTACTCCGATGGGACCTAAAGGAAAAAAGGATGAAAACTCAGCAGAGGAGATACCTACCGTGTTTCCCCGATAGTAAGACACCCCCGATAATAAGACATAGTGGGGGTTTTGGGGGGGTCGGCTAATGTAAGACGTACCCCGAAAGTAAGACGTAGTAAAAATTTATTTATTTATTTTTTTTCTTCTTTACAGTACAGTTACAGCGGCCGAGCGCTCAGCTGAGCGCCCTGACATGCCGGCGGCCGAGCGCTCAGCTGAAAGTCCTGACATGCCGGCGGCCGAGCGCTCAGCTGAACGCCCTGACATGCCGGCGGCCGAGCGCTCAGCTGAGCGCCCTGACTTGCCGGCGGCAAAGCGCTCAGCTGAGCGCCCTAACATGCCGGCGGCCGAGCGCTCAGCTGAGCGCCCTGACATGCCGCCGGCATGTGACAGCTCTCAGATGAGCGCCCTGACTTGCCGGCGGCAAAGCGCTCAGCTGAGCGCCCTAACATGCTGGCGGCCGAGCGCTCAGCTGAGCGCCCTGACATGCCGGCGGCCGAGCGCTCAGTTGAGCGCCCTGACATGCCGGCGGCTTAGCGCTCAGCTGAGAGCTGACACATGCCGGCGGTCTGGCGCTCAGCTGAACGCCCTAACATGCCGGCGGCTGAGCGCTCAGCTGAGAGCTGACACATGCCGGCGGTCGGGTGCTCAGCTGAACGCTCGGCTACCGAGAAATGTTGAAATGTTGCAGTAATGTTGTCCATGGTCCATCAGGACCATGGACAACATACAAAATCACGCAGCCTCAGTGCCCTCATGTGCAGCCCCTGGTGGTTAAGTTTCCTTAACTTGCGGTACACTTAGGGCGCAATCGCGGCAAGTCCCCATACGGTACATTGCATGGAGACTTGCTGCGATTGCTGTGGGATTTTTTCCAATATAAGACATACCCCGAAAGTAAGACATAGTGGCACTTTTGGGGGTAAAAAGAATGTAAGACACTGTCTTACTTTCGGGGAAACACGGTAGTACACTGAATACTGAGAGCAGGTGTGGTGGCGGCCGGCACGGGGCAGGCAGTGTAAGTAGTGCATGCAGGGGGTCAACAGGCTGCAGCGCAGCTGCTCGTTAACCCCATGCCTCCCCCATTGCCACACCCCACACAGGAAGACTCCACAACAGTCCAGGCAACATTGCATTCTTGCTCACAGACAATAAAACCGAGACATGATTTCTTCTTTTAAACAAACTGTCTTTATTTCTCTTCCACTGCTGCACTACTTCGGTCCGCATTACACCGGCACCGTTACATGTACCATTAAGGTTCCTTCTACACTTCATGCTGGTATTAAATTTAGCAGCTGTCCATCCTTCCGTCACCTGGGTTCCATAAGACACCTCTAGGCCCCTCATCCCTCTGCTTAACGTCAGTCTAGCACCGACCGGATTATAAAGTCTTTTGGGCCACTTCACCCCACGCACAGGGAATGCTTGCGCACATGAAGAACCACACATCACGGCACTCCCCCGTCCATGCCCAGACCAGGATGGAGATATACCCTTCTCCGTGAGGACGCAACTGACATTCAGTTATCATGAAGGGAATCTTCAGGTATTTCAAGCCAGGAAGAAACGGACACCAGAGACCCCCAACTGTCCAGACTATGCCCTACGTCTGGGGACGCAGTTCACCAATCTTATACTGGATCCCGCATGCCACGGTCGTAGGGGTGACCCTTAAGAATCTACAAAGGGGATTCTGTACACCACTGCTACTGGGGACTCTCCTCATCTCTATTTCCTATCTCTTACTTTTATATGTTTTACTCTCCTCCTCTTTATTAACTCTTTCCCTGCTCACCAAGGTGCCAGGACAGCTGTGCTATAACACTGCCACCTAGTGGCTATTTACACAATACACATACATATTTTCCCATCAGACATAGACTCCAGTGTGCCGGCTACTTCTGCAGGTGTGAGCGTAACCCTGACCCCCTATAGTAGGAATAATTGAAACTCAGTGAGCATTCTGTGACCTTCTATTGCCGGAAACCACAGGACTGTCTGTCACCTGTGACATACCTGTGACAGTGCTGCTGCACCTTCATGCTGAATTTATGTGATGTATTTAAATAGGTAGTATTGATTTCGTTTTCTACATTTATTACTGACATTTCAAATTATTTCTTTTTTTTCTTATTATAGCTAAATCCAAGAGGGCCCCGTGGTAATACTATTCTATATTATTTTGTATGTAATAATATGATATTCAGATTTTCAGGTGCAAGTCTAATTTTTACTTTTAAAAAGA
The DNA here is from genome assembly GCF_048569485.1 of Anomaloglossus baeobatrachus. Classification (NCBI taxonomy): domain Eukaryota; kingdom Metazoa; phylum Chordata; class Amphibia; order Anura; family Aromobatidae; genus Anomaloglossus; species Anomaloglossus baeobatrachus. The sequence continues at coordinate 115,545,490 of NC_134356.1, read as the reverse complement.
GCTGTAATGTTAAACATTAATGATGATGAGATAATCATTTAATTGGGCCATTAAGAAACATGTTATCAGGTCACTTAGGCATTATTGTCAGAGGTTCCAGCTATTAAAGAAATTACAAATGCTCTAGTGAAGATGGTTCAACACAGTATAAGAAACTTACTCGAAGCTGATCCTGTTCTCCAGCTTCACTTCCTGGTCAGTAAGAACGGTGCATTCCTGATCAAGTGCCAGTGCCTTCTGCAAGAACAAGCCAGATACAGTATGGCACATTTAAAGAATGGAGCAATGCAACATATCACTATCTGAGGAGCAGCAACAGGTGCAGTTCAGAAACCTCTCTGTAGGAGCACCCCATTAGCAACACCAGATTTCTTTTTTATCAGATTCTATACATATCATCTCCTCTTTGAGAAAACTTTCCCTCTAGCTTCTAAAATATATTTTTTTTATACCCATTTTCATGGTAATCTTAAAGAATTGTTTCTAAATATATTGTATAAAACTGAAATGTCGAAATAACAGGCATGGAATTTATCAAAAAAAGTATAAGAATGCACATATTAGAGTGAGGAAAGATGAGCAAAACAATTTGTGTCAACTCAAATTTACCTCAAATTTTGAAAAACAAAAAAAACCCATTGGATTCACATTGATAGTAATTGTGACGCCCCTGGACTATCACGTCCTCCTTGGTTGTGGGTCCCCAACTACAGTACATGGTGTTGCCTATATCAGCTGATTAAAATTGTAAGGTACACTCTGCACCACACCCACCAGACACACCAGTGAACAGCCTGAGTAGAATAGGGTCGCCCACTTGGGGGGTTGGTTAAGGGGAGGTCAGAAGTGTCAGGCAGTGGGGAGTTGAGTGTGGGAAGTGAAGGAGAGAGGAGGTCAGGAGCCGGGCTCCTTGGAGACACCTAGGTAGCAGACGGAGGGGCACGGAACTGTCGAGGAGGACAGCCGGCAGCCTTGTACCATCACCGGGCTGGGACCAGGGCACGACGGGGTACGTGGACACTAGGTCAGGGAGTAGCTTCAGGCAACCTGACAATTTACCCAACGAGAATGGAGCCTTCAAGATCTGCTCTCCACCCGCTCCAAAATCGGGGTACTAGCTCAACGAGGGGGATAGGACTTTCCATAAAAACAGTCCAGAAAATCCCAAGCGTGAACCCTGAGAGCAAGCTCCCACAGTTAGCCATACTGGGGAGCTAGACCCGATTAGTTCCATACTACCGGGACCAACAGAGAAGTGAACTTAGTGCCAGGAGGAAGGTCACGGATCACAAGGCAGCACCATTAGGGATGGGACCCAAACTAGCTCCCCTCAGCGGCAGCGGTATTCAGAACTTTGGTTTATCCAGTTTATGGTGTTAGTTTACTGGACTGAGTAAGTACGAACGTGACCCCCTTCGCACCCAACGGCACTCCCCAGACACCATCAACGAATCCTGGGGCATTCCCCCTACCCGTGGAGGGTTCTAACACCTGGCTGTTCCACTCCATCGCCCCCGGTACTCACAACTGCAGTGGTGGTACTCCACATTACCACACATCATGGGTGGTGTCACGAACTCAAAACACAATCCCCTGTAAATACCCCCTTCATTTGAGTGGCCGCACGACCCCTGGGTCCGGACACCCTTCAAGCCACTGCGGATCTGGATCCGAGCAGCCTGGCTGCTGGCACGGGGGCGGCACATAATTTGTGCAATTTCATATTTTTTTCTGAATTCAAAATGCCCAGGAAGGGGCTAAAAAATTATACTCACCTTTCTCTGGTCCTTCCTCATAGTTCCAGTCCAGTCTTCAGTCACAGAAGGTCTTCAGTCTTCTCTACATGTTCAATCCAGTCTCTGGAGCCACCAACGCTGACTAGTCCTTGCACGACATTATGATGTCTATCTCCCTGCTACTGCATGATGATATGACGCCCTGGCCTATCAGGTCGTCACAGGGTATTGTGCAATCTGCCCGTCTGCATGATATCCACCTCCTTCTTGGTTCCGGGTCCCTGACCTTTGGTGTTGCTAAGAACAAGCTAATCAAAACCGTAGAAACACTCTGCACCACAGCCACCAGAAACACCAGTGGCTCGCCTGAAGGGAATAGGGTTGGCCACTTGGGGGGGTTGGTTAGGGGAGGTCAGGAGTGTGAGGAGACAGACAGTTGAGTGGTGACTCTCAAGAGGAGAGGTCAGGAGCTGGGCTCCTTGAGACTACTAGGTGGCAGACAATAGTCTGAGCCTCGTAGGAGCTGGACCCCGGTCGCAGGGGATCGTGACAAGGTGCACGGACTGTCGAGGAGGACAGCCGGCGGCCTTGTGCCATCACCGGGCAGGGGCCAGGGCACGACGGGGTACGTGGACCCTTGGCCAGGAGGTAGCTTCAGGCATACTGGTAATTTACCCGATGAAGACGGAGCCTTCAAGTTCCATTCTCCACCCGCTCCAAAATCGGGGTACTAGTGCAACGAGGGGGATAAGACTTTCCCAATACATAGTCCAGAAAATGCCAAGCGTGAACCCTGAGAGCAAGCTCACCCAGTTAGCCACACTGGTGAGCGGGACCCATTTAGTTCTATGCTAAAAGGGACCAACCACAGAAAAGAGGTGCCAAGCTTAAGGTCACAGGCTAACAAGCAACACCAACGGGCATGGGATCCAGGTGTGCTCCCTCCCTGCTGCAGTGGCATCAATAACTTTGGTTTACCACGGTTGTCAGTGTCAGCGTTATTGGACTGAGTGAGTACGCAATTAACCCTTACTGGCTCGACAGCACCTCCACGACACCATCACCAAGTCCCGGGGCATCCCCCCCTACCCGTGGAGGGGTTTACCTGTCTGCCCACACCATCGCCACCGGGTATTCCCAATCGCAGCGGTGGTACTCCATCTTACCACACACCACGGGTGGCGTCACGAACCTTACCCTGTAAATACTCCCCCCTTTATTCCGGATGGCCACGCGACCCCGATCCCTTGGGTCTGGAGACCCCTCGAGCCACTGTGGATCCGGATCCGAGTAGCAGCGGCAGGCTGCTGACGCGGGGGGCGACACAATGAGAAGACAGAAGACCTGCTGTGACTTGAAGATCTTACTGGAACTGTGAGGGCCAATGTTGAAGCTGTGAAGAGAATTAAAATTAATATGTATATTAAGCACATTTGATACTCATCAAAAAAAAATTATGAAAATCAAATTTACAGGAAAAATTAGAATTTTTGAAGATTCGCTCATCTTTAGAAGTGCCCTAATGGGGTGTATTTTACAGGGAATCTGTAACCAGGCTTTTAACACCTAATCTGAGAGAAGCAAAATGTAGGGGCAGAGACCCTGGTACCAGCTGTGTTTCACTTACTTGGCTGGTTACTGTAGTTTTGATAAAATCACTGTTAGGCCTAAGACACACAGCATGAAAATCAGAGTGAGTGGAATGGGATAAAACATCGCATTCCACTTGGACCAATATTAGCCTGTGTGTCAGCACTCATGAGCGATTATTTTCTCAGCCCTAATCGGACCGAGAAAATAGTTGCAGCATGCTGCGGGTGCAATGCGATCCTTGTGTCTCTTGCACCCATTCAAGTCTATGGGGCGAGAGAAAAATTGCACTGCACTCGCAGTACACCAGTGTAGTCCGAGTGCAGAGCGAGAATGGCAATAGCCGGCAACGGAGGAGAGAGGGAGATAAATCCCTCCCTCCCCTCTGCAGTGCCAGCCCTCCCCTCCTCAGCACTGGCCCTCCCCTCCTGAGCGCTAGCCCGCCCCTCCTCAGTGCCGGCCTACCCCCCGTAGCTGTGGTCCGATCGCATGATCGGAACTCAGTCACAGTGACACTCGCATGACACTCGGCTCCCGCTGTGCTGCCAGCGTGAGTCGAGTCTCATGCAAGGATCACAGTAGTCCCCCGTGTGGCCCCGGCCTTAATCAGCAGTAGCTTATCATTAGTTGACTATTTGGCATGCTGCCAGGTAGTCCAGAAAACTGATGAGCTCTGTATAACTACTACTAACTATAGAGAAAACATTGATTTTCTCAAAATGACAGTGAGCACCCCAGTAAGTGACACTTCAATCAGGATCGCTGTCTCTACATTATGCTGCTTTCAGATGGGGTAGAAAACACCTGGTGACAGATTCCTTTTAACACCTTTACGACCAAGGACGTACTGGTACGTCCTTGGTCGTATCGCGGTAATCACCGTCGGCTGCTGCGATGAGCCAGCTGTGATCCCTGCACATGTCTGCTGATTTGAACAGCAGACATGTGGTGCTAACAGGCACAGGTGGACCATGATCCACCCGCACCTGCTTGCCTCTTAGATCGCATCAAAATGTGACAGCACAATTTAAATGGCTGTGGCGGGGATCGCTCCTTTCCCCGCCACCGTTGACGGCCCTGTGATGCGATCACAGGGAGCCGATGGTTGCCATGATAGCAACTGGTCATGTGATGACTCCTGTCGCTATCATGAAGTATTTCCTGTACGAGACAACACAATGGCGGCTCACACAGGAATGCTGCATTTCTGCTGATCAGAGCTGTGCCGTGCTGATAAACAGAAATAAACAAGCAATCAGACTGCTGATCCAAAAATTCCCCTAGGGGGACTAATAAAACAAATAAAAATTGTAAACATTTTTTTAAAATATATGAAAAAACAAAAAACCCTAAAAGTTCAAATCCCGCCCCATTCACCCCATGAAAATAAAACAGTTAAAAAAAATAAAAAAAACATACATATTTGGTATCTTCAAGTTCAGAAAAACCCGATCTATTAAAATATAAAATCAATTAATCTGACCAGTACATGGCGTGGTGAGAAAAAAAATCGAAACACCAAAAGTAAGGTTTTTTTGGTCACTGCAAAATTTTTTAAAAATGCAATAATACGTGATCAAAACGAAGCATCCACACAAAGATAGAATAACTAAAAATGTCAGCTCAAGATGCAAAAAATAAAGTCCTAGATCCTTAAAAATGAGAAGGCTACGGGTTTCAGAAAATTACGCAAAAAGAGCAATTCTTTTTTTGGACAAACGTCTGAATTTTTTTAATCCCTTAGATAAAAGTAAAAGTATACATGTTTGATATCTACTCATATCAACCTGCGGCATCATATCAATACATCAGTTTTACCATATAGTGAACACTGTGAACAAAAAAAAGAAAAATTGTCATGCCTTTAATTTTTTAAGCAATTTCACCGCACTTTGAATTTTTTGCCGTTTTCCAGTACACTATATGGTAAAACTAATGGTTTCATTCAAAAGTACAACTCATCCCGCACAAAAAAATAAGCCCTCATATGGCAATTTTGATCTAAAAATAAAAAAGTTATGGTTGTTGGAAGAAGGGGAGGAAAAAACAAAAACGATAAACAGAAAATCGCCCCGGGGTGAAGGGGTTAAATATTAGCACAGAAAGTCTTCTGCATTAGAGTGTATCTAGTCACTATTTCTTCGCCTTTTCGCTGATTGCTCAGTCTAGCAAATTGGTTTACTCATATTCTAATCAAAAAATATATATTTTTTTCAATTCTCCCCACATTTCAATTATTAAACACCAAATAGTGAGAGATGTATTTGAGTGATTATTCATCCTTTAAATTCTATTATCATTACCTTTTTTTTACCACATTTTACATTAAAATAAATGTTTGGCTCCAAGATGTATTACTTCAACCCAATATACAGTGCTTTGCGAAAGTATTCAGCCCCCTTGAACTTTTAAACCTTTTCCCACATTTCAGGCTTCAAACATAAAGATAAAAAATTTAATTTTTTGGTGAAGAATCAACAAGTGGGACACAATTGTGAAGTTGAACAAAATTTATTCGTAAACTTTTGTAAAAAATAAACTGAAAAGTGGGGCGTGCAATATTATTTAGCCCCTTTAAGTTAATACTTTGTAGCGCCACCTTTTGCTGAGATTACAGCTGCAAGTCGCTTGGAGTATGTGTCTATCAGTTTTGCACATCGAGAGACTGAAATTCTTGTCCATTCTTCCTTTGCAAACAGCTCGAGCTGAGTGAGGATGGATGGAGAGCGTTTGTGAACAGCAGTTTTCAGCTCTTTCCACAGATTCTCGATTGGATTCAGGTCTGGACTTTGACTTGCCCATTCTAACACCTGGATACGTTTATTTGTGAACCATTCCATTGTAGATTTTGCTTTCTGTTTTGGATCATTGTCTTGTTGGAAGACAAATCTCCATCCCAGTCTCAGGTCTTTTGCAGACTCCAACAGGTTTCTTCAAGAATGGTCCTTTATTTGGCTCCATCCATCTTCCCAACAATTTTTTTTTTAAACATCTTTTTTATTCAAATTTTTAAACATAACAAAAAAATTAAACAGTCAATTGCATGGTCAAATAGTAAACATCAGCATACATGAGATTGATTTGTTCGTCAATGCAACTGTAAACCTTGCAAAGAAAGAAAAAATAAAAGGTAGTATCACAAACAAAGAATAAGAATGTGAGTGTGAACCCTTCCACAATTATGTTCTTGCTATGGTGTTGACTACCATCTCCATATGGTACGCGCTAAGCGTCTAATGATGGTCCCAAAACCCCCAACGTCCCTCCTAGGTCTTCCAGACAATACCATTCCGTATGGCGGAAAGGGCTAATTATTTTCAGGATTTCCTGAGGACTATAATGAAAACCAATTAATTTTTTCCACAGCAGAAAATCTTTTCCTGCTGATTTTTCTTTCCTCCTTTCCGCTTCTATCAGTTCTAGTCCCAATAGATGTTTCATTTGAGATATTATCGCTCCCATTAATGGAGTGTTTGGTTTAAGCCACTCGCTAAACAAAGCCCGAAGAGCCACCACTAAAAATGTGTGGATGTTTCTATGAATCTTTACTTTGTCTACCATACTCTGAGATTCAGATTTGGGGGGCTTAACCCCTTCAGCCCCAAGCCTATTTTGACCCTAAAGACCAGGCCATTTTTTGCAATTCTGACCAGTGTCAGTTTATGAGGATATAACTCTGGAACGCTTCAGCGGATCCCGGTGATTCTGAGCTTGTTTTTTCAGGACATATTGGGCTTCATGTTAGTGGTAAATTTAGGCCGATATTTTTTGCGTTTCTTTGTGAAAAAAACGGAAATTTCGTGAAAATTTTGAAAATTTTGTAATTTTCAAACTTTGAATTTTTATGCTCTAAAACCAACGAGACATATGACACAAAATAATTAATAAATAACATTTCCCACATGTCTACTTTACATCAGAACAATTTTGGGAAAAAAAAAAATGTAAGGAAGTTATAGGGGTTCAAAGTTTATGAGCAATTTCTCATTTTTACAACAAAATTTACAAAGCCACTTTTTTACTACTCAAAACCACATTCAAGAAGGTTATTAACCCTTCAGGTGCTTCACAGTAACTAAAGCAATGTGGAAGGAAAAAATGAACATTTTACTTTTTGCAACAAAAATGTTAATTTAGCCTCAAATATTGCATATTCACAAGGGTAGCAGGATTAAGTGAACCCCCAAAATTTGTTGGGCAATTTCTACTGAGCACGCAGATACCTCATATGTGGCGAAAAACCACTGTTTGGGCGCACGGCAGGACTCGGAAGGGAAGGAGCGCCATTTGACTTTTTTGAACAGAAAATTAGCTGGAATCGTTAGCCGCACCATGTTGCGTTTGGAGAGCCCCTGAGGTACCGAAACAGTGGAGCTCCCTTACATGTGACACCATTTTGGAAACTAGACCCCTCATGGAATTTATCTAGATGTTTATTGAGCACTTTGAGCCTCTGGGGGCTTCACAAAAGTTAATAGAGTTGAGCCGTGAAAATAAAAAAAAAAAATTTTACCACAAAATTGTTACTTCAACCAGGTAGCTTTTTTTTCACAACTGTATCAGGAAAAATTGCACCATAAAATGTATTGTGCAATTTCTCCTGAGTACACAGACACCTCATATGTGGTGGAAATAAAATGTTTGGGCGCACAGCAGGGCTCGGAAGGCAAGGAGCGTCATTTGACGTTTCAAACGCAAAATAGTCTGGGATAATTAGCGCATTTCATGCTGTGTTTGGAGACCCCCTGAGGTGCCGAAACAGTGGAGCTCCCCCACATGTGACCCCATTTTGGAAACTAGACCCCCATGGCATAGAAAAAAAAAACAGCGGCAGATGGGGGGGGGGCGGAAGATGGGGCGGCGGCAGATGGCATATAAAGGGAGCATCTGTGATTGTGAGACGGCGGCTGGGATAGGGTGGGGGTGGATGGGAGAGGGTGCAGTGGATGCAGGAGCGGCGGGGGATGGGGGGGATGGGTGGGAAGGGGAGTGGGAGGTGAGATTGGGGATACTTACCCTACAGGATGGATCTAGGCAGCTGGATCACAGGAGATGAAGGAGGCAGCAGATCGGGGAGGGTGAGAGGTGGGGGAGGGAGCGCAGCGCAGATCACGGAGGAGACAGGTGAGCAGAGCACAGATCACGGGGGTGAGAGGTGAGGGAGAGCGGACAGCAGATCACGGGGGTGACAGGTGAGGGAGCACAGATCACGAGGGTGACAGGTGAGGGAGCACAGATCACGGGGGTGACAGGGGAGGGAGCACAGATCACGGGGTGACAGGTGAGGGAGCGCACATCACGGGGGTGACAGGGGAGGGAGCGCACATCACGGGGGTGACAGGGGAGGGAGCGCACATCACGGGGGTGACAGGGGAGGGAGCGCACATCACGGCGGTGACAGGTGAGGGAGCGCACATCACGGCGGTGACAGGTGAGGGAGCGCACATCACGGCGGTAACAGGTGAGGGAGCGCACATCACGGCGGTGACAGGTGAGGGAGTGCACATCACGGCGGTGACAGGTGAGGGAGCGCACATCACGGCGGTGACAGGTGAGGGAGAGCACATCACGGCGGTGACAGGTGAGGGAGCGCACATCACAGCGGTGACAGGTGAGGGAGCGCACATCACGGCGGTGACAGGTGAGGGAGCGCACATCACGGGAGTGACAGGTGAGGGAGTGCACATCACGGGGGTGACAGGTGAGGGAGCGCACATCACGGCGGTGACAGGTGAGGGAGCGCACATCACGGCGGTGACAGGTGAGGGAGCGCACATCACGGCGGTGACAGGTGAGGGAGCGCACATCACGGCGGTGACAGGTGAGGGAGCGCACATCACGGGGGTGACAGGGGAGGGGGCGAGTAGCCGATCACGGCGGTGAGAGGTGGGGGGGAGTGGGCAGCACATAACGGAGGAGAGGGGTCGCGCAGCATATAACGGAGGGGACGGGCAACACATAACGGAGAGGGGGCGCGCAGTACATAACGGAGGAGAGGGAGCGGTGCCAGGCAGCACATAACGGAGGAGAGGGGGCGGGGCCGGGCAGCACATAACGGAGAGGGGGCGTGGCCGGGCAGCACATAACGGAGAGGGGGCGGGGCCGGGCAGCACATAACGGAGAGGGGGCGGGGCCGGGCAGCACATAACGGAGAGGGGGCGGGGCCGGGCAGCACATAACGGAGGAGGAAGCGGGCAGCCGATCTCGAGTGGAGGGGGCTGGCAGCACATCACGGAGGTGAGAGGACGAGCAGCCGATCACGAGGGAAAGGGGCCGGGCAGCAGATTGGGGGGGACCGGTGGCACTGTGGCAGATGGAGGGCGGCGGCGGCGCATCAGGAGGTGTGGGGGTGAGGGTGCGGGCAGCAGATCGGGTGGCAGATCGCGGAGGGCAGCGGCGGATCGGGAGGTGTGGGTGCGGGCAGCAGATCGGGTGGCAGATCGCGGAGGGCAGCGGCGGATCGGGAGGTGTGGGGGTGCGGGCAGCGGCAGATCGGGAGGTGTGGGGGTGCGGGCAGCAGATCGGGTGGCAGATCGCGGAGGGCAGAGGCGGATCGGGAGGTGTGGGGGTGAGGGTGCGGGCAGCAGATACGAGGGGTGGGGGTGCGGGTGGCAGATCGCGGAGGGCAGCGGCGGATCGGGAGGTGTGGGGGTGCGGGCATCAGATCGGGTGGCAGATCGCGGAGGGCAGCGGCAGATCGGGAGGTGTGGGGGTGAGGGTGCGGGCAGCAGATATGAGGGGTGGGGGTGCGGGTGGCAGATCGCGGAGGGCAGCGGCGGCGGCGGATCGGGAGGCCGGTTTCATACAGTGCAATGGCAGCGCGGCAACTTCCGGGTCCCATGCTCCGGTCGGTCACATAACAGCATGGGACCGGAGCTTGTCGCCCTGCCATTGCACTGTGTACACTCACTATGCTGGCGTGCTGCTGGGAACGGGAAGTAAAGCTGATGGGGCAGTCACCGGCAACAGGTCCACTGTGATTGGAGACAGCAGTCACAAGGCCGATCTCTCCAATCAGAGCTACTGGAGCTGGGGGAGGATTATCCAGTGAGGTCACCCAGCTCCAGCCAATGGCCAGTGCTATAACTGCACTGGCCAGGGCTGGATTTCAATGTTTCAGTCACTTTAAGTGGCTGGAACATTACAGTGGCTGTGATTGGTTGAGCGGTGTTCGTCAGCCAATCACAGCCTCTGTAGGTCCGGGGAGGAGGCACCACCCCTCCTGAGGTCAGGTACAGGTCCCCTCCTCCCCGAATCTGCGGTTTATGCTAACTTTTCGCAGTCACCGGAGGCTCCGGTGCCGCGATTACGCCATGACGGAAAGATCCGTCCTTGGTCGTTAAGGCCCAGGGCACCATGACGGATCTTTCCGTCCATGGTCGTGAAGGGGTTAATTGATGGAAGAGCAGGGCCTGTGGTGTTTGTGGAAGTTTTGTTCCCCAACATGCTTGAATCTGGTCCCTTACTCGCTTGCAATATGTTGTTACTTCTGTGCACTCCCATACCCCATGCCACAGATTCGTAAAGGGCACCCCACACTTAGAACATGCTGTAACCCGGCCAAGGCAGCTATAGGAAGGTGGGATGTTAAAGCCATATTCCCATAGATTTTAACCATCTTCCCTGTCACTGCTGAAGAAAAGCAGAACCAAAGCAAGAGGCTGCCACCACCATGTTTGACAGTGGTGGTGGTGTGTTCAGGGTGATGAGCTGTGTTGCTTTTACGCCAAACATATCGTTTGGCATTGTGCCCCAAAAAGTTCGATTTTTGCTTCTTATGACCAGAGCACCTTCTTTCACATGTTTAGTGTTTCTCCCAGGTGGCTTGTGGCAAACTTTAAACAACACTTTTTATGGATATCTTTGAGAAATGGCTTTCTTCTTGCCACTCTTCTATAAAGGCCAGATTTGTGCAGTGTACGACTGTTTTCCTATGGACAGACTCTCCCACCTCAGCTGTAGATCTCTGCAGTTCATACAGAGTGATCATGAGTGTTACGAATCGGCGCCGCCATAGCCGCAAGCAGCCTGCCGCGGTTCCAGTTGCGCCCAGGCGCCGGCTGCCGTTTTTGGCTGTTCCTCGGGTCGTCCAGCTGGCTTCTTGCACCTCAATGTCTAAGTGTGGAGAGGCGGCTAGTGCGCATGCGTGTGCCGATTTACCCCAGCCAGAGCCTAAGTCCAGTGTTTCGCCTAGTGAGCATGCTCAGGCTGATTTCTGAGGCTAAGTCCTCGGTTCAGGCTACTGAGCATGCTCCTATACTTAGTGTGAAAAGCCTCTTTGCACAGGTACTTGGACTGCGTGCTGTGTCTAAGGCTATGTGCGCACATTGCGTAATTGCATGCAGTTACGCTGCGATCTGCACCGCAGCCTAAATGCATGCGTCCTTTGTCCCCTGCATAATCTATGGAGATTGTGCAGGAGACGTGCACACGTGGCGTATGAGAGCGCAGCGCTTCGGCTGCTGCCCGAAGCGCGCGTTCTAAGAAGTGACATGTCACTTCTTTCGTGCGCTCTGCATGCAGTCCCTGCTCTGTCTATGGGAGGGGCTGGGAGGGGCTACATGCAGAGCGCATGATATCGACTTTTGTTTCTGCAGCGATTTGAAGCGCACGTGTGCTGTTCAAATCGCTGCAGAAATTTCTGCAGGGCCAGTACGCAACGTGCGCACATAGCCTAAGTCCTGTGTTGTGCCTACTGAGCATGCTCAGGCTAATAGTCTTATTTCTGAGACTGCTGACTGTTGTCCAGGCTACTGAGCATGCTCAGGCACTTAGTGCATTGGAGGCGAAGTGCGGAAAGAACTTCACTGAGCATGTCCGTGAGGTGGCAGGCCCTGATAGACCAGAGGGCATCAGGTGTCCTGATGATGTGTCCACTCCGGACTGGCTCGCGGAGGCCCGCCCCTATGACACGGCACCTCACCATTGGCCGTCAGACGATGACTGGTGAAGTGTTTGGGGCGTGGCTGCCATGTGGTCATCAATGATGTTGCGGTTCCGGATAGGCCGCTGGTGACGTCGCTGAATCACATGGCACTCTGCTATTGGACCTTGGAGGTGCCATTGTGGTCCACCCTAGGTTTGGGGCGGACCCAGGTTATAAAAGGGGCTGGAGACAACGTGGAGGTGCGCAGTCTTTACATTTGCTCAAACAGAGCACACCTCCATGTTAGAGCCTTATTGCGGCATAAGCCTCTGTTTGGAAGTGGTAGGTAGGGTTAGGTGTCCGGTGCTTGTCACGCCAAGACACCCGTGGCTCAGCACATCAGGATCAGGCGCCGTGCTTCCTTGCTGCCATTCCAGTTGTGCTATAGCAGTCCAGTGGCGTTAACTGGACTGCAGCTGCGCACACGGACAGCGTACCTGCTGCGTCACCTGTCTGAGAGTGCCCTCTATGCACACGGACAGTGTACCTGCTGCGCCACTGGTCCGGTTGTGCCCTCTACGTGCACGGACAGCGTATTCCAGAACCCCTGTGGAGTTAACAGGGTGCTTCTGGATTGGCTGTATGAACCCTATTTCCCTCCTCGGCTTCCCAGTCAAATGCTACTGGTGTGACTATCTGGTCTGACGTGTCCTTTACACATGTGGCCAGTCGAGTGGTGACCAGAAACGCTAATCGGAGGACTGCTCGGCCTGACGTGTCTTACACACGTGGCCGACAGGGCGCTGTCGCAGCGGTCTTCTCGGTCAACGCTAACTGGTTACCATCCGACCCGCAGTGTTCTCTACACACGTGGTCGGAGTAGTGCCTGCTCCACCGAAACGCTAACTGGGTTGTCGTCCAGTTTGACGTGTCCCTACACACGTGACCAGTTCCCAGGTCTCCTGGGTTATCTCTAAGTCATCAGCTCTGTTTTCTCTGCCTAACCATTGGGTTGCCAGCAGCTCCTTTTCCATCTGGGAGCACGGTGGACCCCTACTGGTGATTGGGAATACATTACCTTATCCTAATCTGCCAGTTCCCCCGTAACAATGAGCCTCTTAGCTATATCTCTGATCAGTCTTCTTGTTTGAGATGAAAGTTTAGAGGGACGTCCGGGTCTTGGCATATTTGCAGTGGTATGATACTCCCTCCATTTCAATATGATTGCTTGCACAGTGCTTCTTGGGATGTTTAAAGATTTGGAAATCTTTTTGTAACCAAATCCGGCTTTAAAATTCTCCACAACAGTATCACGGACCTGCCTGTTGTGTTCCTTGGTCTTCTTGATGCTATATGTGCTTTAAACAGAACCCTGAGACTATCACAGAGCAGGTGCAATCATACAGATACTAGATTACACACAGGTGGCTTATATTTATCATCATCAGTCATTTAGGACAACATTGGATCATTCAGAGATCCTCAATGAACTTCTGGAGTGAGTTTGCTGCACTGAAAGTAAAGGGGATGAATAATATTGCACACCCCACTTTTCAGTTTTTTATTTTTTACAAAAGTTTAACATAAGCAATAAATTTCATTCAACTTCACAATTGTGTCCCACTTGTTGTTGATTCTTCAACAAAAAAATTAAAATGTTATATATTTATGTTTGAAGCCTGAAATGTGGGAAAAGGTTGAAAAGTTCAAGGGAGCGAATACTTTAGCAAGGCACTGTACCTATGTCCAAATTTAATTTTAAGGGTTAAAAGAGGTTTCCCTTTACCAAAATGCCCTTAATAAAATGTCTTTATAATATAATATTAGGTAATAAGTACTTTAACAAATTGAATTGTAGACTTCTTTGGCATTTATTGAATTCAATAGAATCATAGAAATCCATGGATTAATATGGCAGTTGCATACTTGTACCATGCAAAGATCAAATCCACCATCTAGTGGTCAGTTTATGTATTACAGAATCTTTCCATAGTCATTATACCTATACCAAACATCTATGATGACGAGAAGACAGTGGATTAAATTGTCTTGCCCAAATTGCATTTTACATTACTATCGTTTTATATACCTTATTATGTTCCATGAATGCTCCATTTATCTTGAGAATTACATTTTTAAGTTATTTTTAGGATCTTAATAACTTACAAATATAAAGTTTTTATTTCATCCTCTTTAATTTTCATGAGTTTTTATTTTGAGAATGCTGGGTGACAGCCACTAATAAGACTTTGGACTGATTTCTTGAATGGTAACATAACCCTTCACCTCCTTTGTTCATACTACAGCCATACAAGGCAGATTTTCCTTTCAGAATCATAAAAACAAAAGTAGGCACTATATGAGGGATCCGCTGCAAGAAATTATAACCATTAAAATATAACTTTTACTCAATTCTCTAAAATGTGGTCAGAATCACAATTACAAAACAGACAAACAGCCAACACATAATAAAAGATTTGACCCCTCCTTTTCAATCAGAGGATATATATATATATATATATATATATATATATATATAGAGAGAGAGAGAGAGAGAGAGAGAGAGAGAGAGAGAGAGAGAGAGAGAGAGAGAGGAAAAAAACGCACCGCAGATAGAAATCGGATTTATCTCACCAATTTTTTCTTTTCAATGAGGTTTATAGGGTCCATTTATTTACATTATCATAGTGGAGCCCAAAAGGATCTGATGTGTCTCTCGACGCGTTTCAATCAACTCTTCAGGGGAGTAATAAATGCATCTCAGGTCCCGTGAAACATGAACCTTGCATTCGCATAACATGCACTTAGCAAGTTTGTTCAATAGAATGAAATATGCGGTGATTCCATTACAGGTACCAATTACAGAGAGACTGTCACCTATACAACATGCACGTGGCAATGGACGTAAATGGACCCTATAAACTTCATTGAAAAGCAAAAATTGGTGAGATAAATCCGATTTCTATTTGCGGTGTGTTTTTGGCCTCTATATATATCCTCTGATTGAAAAGGAGGGGTTAAATCTTTTATTATATGTTGGCTGTTTGTCTGTTTTGTAATTGTGATTCTGACCACATTTTAGAGAATTGAGTAAAAGTTATATTTTAATGATTATAATTTCTTGCAGTGTTGATATGCTGCCCTGAAATCTTGCTGATTGCGTCTGAAATACATTGAATAATTGTCCAGTGGTATTTTTATACTATATGAGGGATACTAATCAAGGACAAGGGCAGACTGGTTGCTTGCAAAAGGGACTGGTGCTTGAAATCATTGTCTTTCCTGTTAACCACGGTTGCCTTCAAGGAAACTTGTGTAGTCCTCATTGCTTTGCATCAAAATGGCTTTACAATTAGGGACATTGCTGCTTGTAAGATTATCCACAAATCAATCATTTATTGTATCAAGAACGTCAAACGAAGAGGTTCAATTGCTGAAAAGAAGAATTCAGGGTACCTCGAAAAAATTCCAGCAAGTGCTAGGACCATCTCCTAAAAAGAATTCAGCTGCAATATCAGTTCAACGCCAGTTTAGAGCTTGCTTTTGAATGTAAGCAGGCACGTGTCAGTGCATCTAGAGGTGCGTCTGCCATGAGGCAAGATACTGACACCTAGAAGCAGGGTCGGTTTACGCCATGAGCTGCACTGGTCTGCAACAATTTTTAATAGTCTCAAAATCCTCATGATGCTTTTGACTCCCTGTGTACCGCCCCGCGGCCTCGGCTGCGGCCGCCGAGCCGCTCGGGTCCGTGCTCGCGTTCTACGGGTGGTGGCTCGAGCCTCTCACGGACCCGGGGGTCACGTCGCTCTACAAGGGGGTTTGGCACTATGCGCGGGGGATGCGGGTATTTGGTTTTGGGATGATTGTTCGTGACGCCACCCACGAGTTGTGGTGATTGTGGACACCACCGCTGCGGTGAAGGTACGGGGACTCCCGGGAGCGGTGTAGTGGCGCAGCTAGGTGTTGACCCCTCCATGGGTAGGGGATGTTTGTCCCAGGGCCCGGTTGGCGAGGGTGCAGGGCGCAGTGTTGCGGTGCAGCGCAGTGTGGTGCCTGAGGGCACTGGTGTACTCACTCTGATACAAGACACTGGAGGCACTGGTAAACCAAACGGGGTGATGAACGGGGCCCGTAGCCGGCTGCAGCTTTTCCTGTTAGGTTGGTAATGTCCGCATTTCTCCTGCACCTGTGTATGTATCTTGACCACTGTGCCTGGGCACTGGTAGTCCGCTTCCCAGCGTATAAGTGTCGTAGGAGCCCGTTTGCCCACAGACGCTAGCCCTTTGGATCTCTGTCCTTTGGCGATGGCTCCTATCCGGACAGGTTGGGCTGTTGCCTTCAATCGGGACTTAGGTGGGAATGAACCCCTGAGGTCCAGACCGCAATCAGTTGATTTGACTATGGTGGTGGCTTATAGCCTAGTTCGGGGTCTGAGTACCCTGCCTGGTGCTCCGGTATCCAGTTGGCTCCTCGGTTTGGTTCCGGCGGGCCACTACCCTGTCCTGATCCCTTACGGTTCCACCGGTTGTATTCCCGGTCTCCTGCAGGGGGCCACTACCGTCTGCCTGCCTGACTGATCGGGGGTCCTAGGCTCCAACCCAGGCCCCAGGCAGAACTGCACTCCTCTCACTTCCAAACTTAATCTCGATCTGCTTGTGTTCCCTGCCTCAGGCCAGCAGACTCCTCGGAGGACGTGTCTATCCGCCTGACTCCACCCACCTGGTGTGCCTGTCTGACTCTGAGGGAGGCAATCACGTCTTTGGTTGACTGATGGTACCTTACTAGGGTGGGGGTGTATGTGGTGTGTGTAGTGACCTGTGACCCCTGGGTGTCCAGGGCGTCACACCTGCACCACTAGTTACTTTGGCGGACGTATGTTTAACGCCCAGGGATATGGGGTACTCAATTCTGGGCAGTGTCTCTATTGGGAATGTCACGATGGTGGCCGTTACCCAGTTCCGTGTCCTGGGCCCTTTTTGTAATGGGGATATTTACAGGGGATTTGTGAATAAAGTTATTCGTGACGCCACTTGCGGTGTTGCGGCTAAGTATAGGGAGCTGCCGCTGCAGAGTGTCTCTACAGGGGCTGATGGTACAGTATGAGCAGCTAGTATGGTAGTCCCTCCGCAAATAGGGTATTGCCCTAGTTGGTGTATGGTGCGGTAGACGTTGGAAGAAGGAGTCCAGACAGGTATTCAGTGCAACTGGTTTACTCACTTTTAAGGTATTAACTGGTTGCCCGAGGTCGGCTGGTTTCACGTCCAGGTTCTCTTCGTCCCAGTGCCAGTCTGGTTTCTCGGGTACCTTCTTCCCCTGCAGCTGTCTCTGGTAAGTGGGTCCCCATGGTATGGAACACTGGGGGTCCCCGGTTTGTTTGTCCACTTCTGTCCGCCTGAAGGTAGCGTGAACCCTGTGAGGTTGGAGTCTCTAGTCCTGTCCCCGGCTCTCTCTTTGCTACTGAGTCTTCAGATTCTTTAGGGTCAGCAAGGTCCTGGATGGTCCCCTTTGCTATGCAGGTGTTAATAGGTCGGCTTGAAGCTATTTCCTGTCCTAGAGTCCTGTACCCCGTCGGTGCGTAGTACCGGGAGTACTCCACTGTACTCGACCGGCAACCACCTCTCCTGAGTACCAGGTCACCGTTAACCCGAGTTAGGGTGTCACTTCCACCTTCACTCCTCTGCTGTCAACACTGAACTGCCTACTCTCCACAGTCTGCCCCTCCCACCTGGTTAACTAGTGGAGTGGAGTGGCTGCACCTCTGCGCGGCCATCCATGGAGGCCAGCGTTACACAGGAGAAGTTAGGAAACGTGATGACATCATTGCATCATGCTGTTTGCTCCCATTGCAAGACAAGCTAGAAGAGAATATGCAGGCTGCAAAGGACAAGTAACAGGATTAGTGTTTTTAGTTTTTTTATACAGAAAAATGGGTTGGTATCTTATGGGAATTATACTGTGAGGTCATCACAGTGTGAATAGGGGGGCTGTGAGGGCATTATACTAGGTATAGGTAGCTATTGGGGACAATATACTCATGTAGAGAGCTGTGGAGGCCATTTTGCTGTATTTAGGGCACTGTAGAAACATCATACTATGTATAGAGAGCTCTGGGGACATCATAATATATAGGGGCTGTGAGGACATCATACTGATATAAGGAGCTGTGGGGAGTAGTATACTGTATACATGGAGAAGGCTCTGGGGGTATTATACTGCATAACAGCAGCTGTGGGAGGCATCACAGGAAGCTATAAGTGCATTAGGCTGTGTATAGGGAGCTGTGGGAACATAATACTGCATATCCGTCGCCACAGGGTACTGCGCCTCACTTAAGGTGCAGTATTCATCTCGGGTAAGGAGGGGATTAACCACCGGTGTTTTCACATTTCACCTTACATATAGCTTAGGTACCCACCCACCGGGGACTGGACTATGGAAGGCTGGGGGGTGGCCATCATGATGCCTGGGACTTTCCTAGTCACTAGGACAACCACCTGGTGGGCGGGCACCACTTGGGATAGAGGTAGGAAACTCTTACACAAACTTCAGTCAAGTCGGGACTTCAGTTCTAGCAGCACAACACCACTCTTCTTCTTTTTCTTCACAGAGCCTGAGGCTTGGAGCGGGAAGCTTGGCCCGGGTTCCTCAGTTCTGGAGGGACGTCCCTTGGGAAAGGACACTTTCAAATACCGGTGGCTACATCTAACTTATCCATGATTGTCTGGAGCCCATCATGGCAGAGACCGATACCCCCAGGCAACCAAAGGACAGTGAGTAAAAACTGACTCTGCCTCTTATTGTCGTCACCGCAATTCGGCGCCAGCCATCACTACAACCCTCTTCATCCTCCCCGGAGCCTGCTCCATCCGTGGGGAGCAGAACCATCTTTGCTGCAACACCATCAGCCCCAGAGGACATCACCCACAGCGACTGGTGGCGTCTCGAGACAAACTATCCCCATCATTCCATCCTTCATCATCTCCTTTTATTGTACGCCTCGGGGCCACGAAGCTAGGTAGTGCCACCTGTGACATCCCCAGACCCGACATCACCAGCCCGGTGAAGAGTAAAATTAACCCCTTGCCCCGTGGGTGCTACAACTTGGTGTCATGAACAGGATAACATGCCCGTGACAGCATATACTGTGTGCCTTGCAGAACTGTGTTAAACCGTGTTTCTTGAAAAAGTCAGTCACCATTAACTATTCCGCACGGGAGAAGAGGGCGTGCCATCGTGGGTGGGACCCAAAAAGAGTGCAAAAGCATGGGTGGAGCCCAGAAAGAGCACGAAGGAGAGCCCCACTGCCAGAAACGAGCAGGAGACCCCGTGACTCTAAGTCAGAGCAGGAAACTATTGGTCGAGGCATGTCCAGTGAGGAAAGAGATCAAACCATTCCTGTTGCCGCAGCATTAACCCCAGCTCCGGTGCTACCGTTTACCATGCCGTACCTCCCAGGAACAACATGGCTACCCCAGTATTCAGGGGAGGTACATACCCTGGCGGACTTCAAGGAGAGACTGTACAGTTTATTCCGGGTGTACCCTATGACGGAGGACCAGAAAACCAGCGTCCTTATTGGCCAACTGACCGGGGCAGCAGTTCGAGAAGTCGAGTCCTGGCCAGAGACTGATAAAACAGTGGTGAAGGACATTTTGACTAAACTCATGGAAACTTTCGATACCCGTACAGCAGCTGAGATAAAGATGTGATTTTACGGATGTAAGCAAAAGGTGTAAGACAGTATACAGGACTATGCTTTAAACCTTCAGGAGGCAATGAGAGCTGTTCAACAGGTGGAACCGGAGGAAGTGAAAAATGAGAACCGCCTGCTGACTGATTAGTTCATCGAGGGGCTTCTGTCCGATGCCCACCGGACCCAGCTGCACATTGTGTCCATGCAAACCCTAACCTCAGCTTTGCAGAATTTAAAGACCATCCGGGCATTGCATGAGTTGGATCACTGGAGCACTATGCTTCAGCAACCGGGCTTGGTGCCCGCTACACCGGTATTGGTGGGAACCAAGGAACAAACTGTGGCTAAGGACTCCATCAATGAACTGCGGCTCCAGATCCTGGATTTGATCAAAGATATGGCTAATTTGACCACTGCGGCTCAATCTAAACAAGGGGCCCAGCAACTCGGTATCAAAATATTTATGGCAAGCTATAGGGCATTATACTGTTAATAAAGACTGTGGGGGCATCCTAATATGTATTAGGGCTGTGGGAACAAACCTACTTGTATGTGGGGCCATGGAGTGCATGCTACTGTGTATGGGGAACTGTAGTGGCTATCATTCTGTGCTTGGGGGCTGTGTGAGCCACAATAAAGTGTTTGGATGGCTTTGGGGTACATCTTACAGTGTAGGAAGCTGTGGAAGCATCATACTGTGTATAGGGGGCTATAGTAGCCATCATACTGATTATACTTGTGCATCATTATAATGAGGGACAATGGGGAATCATTATAGGGATGAACAAGGGTATTGATATTATAAGAATGTGTGACGCCCTGGCCTATTAGGTCGTCACAGGGTATTGCACAATTTTCCTTTCTGTGCAGTATCCATCTATTCCTTAGTTCCAGGTGCCACCCAATGATGTTGCTAAGACCATCATGCAAATCCCACACACACACACACCAGTGGGTAGGTCCAGTGAGGAAAGGGCCGCCCACCGAAGGGTTAAGCAGAATGGGTGGGAGGTGACTAGGCAGTCGTCGGCAGGTGAGCAAGGAGAGTGGTGGCTCTCAAGTAGCTCTCAGGGGAGAGCAGGCTGGGGAGTTGGAGCTCCCAGGACAGCGAGACAGCAGCCCACAGAGTGTGAGGGGCTGAGTAGTAGAAGCTCCTGGAGGGTCGGACTAGACTGGAACACACCAGGCAACATCATTGGGAACGGTCACCTGGACGTGCTCCCCTCAGCGGCAGCAGTAATCGAGGACGTTTGGTTTAATTACAGTCTGTGTGTTTACTGACCTTCCAAAGCAGCACAGAGTCATCCAGCACCACGACTACCAACTGTGAGTTCCCTGCTCCCTGCCTTCCAAACCCCTTGCATTCAACTCCCTTACCATCACCGAGCCCCGGAGCATTCCCCCTACCCGTGGAGGGGTCTAACACCTGGCTGCCCACTCCATCGCCCCCGGGTACTCCCAGCTGCAGCTGTGGTACTTCACCATTACCACACACCACGGGTGGCGTCATGAACTTTAACCAAACAGCCTTATGGAAATACTTCCCCTTTTATTTGAATGGCCGCACGACTTCGACCCCCGGGTCTGGAGATCCCTTGAGCCACCATGGATCCGGATATGAGCAGCCCAGCTGCTGATGCGGGGGCGGCACACCTTAATTTCTGGCATCACGAACAGGATCCGAGCAGGACCTACTCACCTGTGTGACGTGTGCCTTGGAAACCGAAAACCGCGAGTCAAAATTCCTTTTCCCGCCATTCCACCATCTTCCGCCATCTTTTCGCGCCAAAACGCAATCTTCCCCGTGAAAGTGCACGAAGCAGAATCCCCGCCCTTCGTCCTGACTGTGAGGCCAGAACCGGAAGTTCTCAGAGGGCCACAACACGTGAAGGAGTGCTGAGTGCTGTACAAACTGATTTGCGCTCCTTACACTCTACTGAAACAGCCATTACCAAAGTCTCTAATGATCTAAGGACAGTAAACTCTAATGGTCACTTCTGTCTGCTGATTCTGCTGGATTAACTTAGTTGGTTAGGGACCGTCCCAGATGGGTATACCTTGACGAGGTGGGATGGCTTCTTACCTTTTTGCAAAAATGTGCACTTGCATTTTATTTATTATTATTCAGGGTATTTTTCATACAATTTTTCTCTTTGTTTTTTTTCCTGTCTAGAGGCTGCCATTTACATGCTTGTAATGTTGCATGGTTACTGATTTTTTGTTATAGCTCAGTTTTTTGTATGTTCTCTTGCTTTAGTGCAAGTTAGGGGTGCAGCCCTCCCTTTACTGAGACCGAACAATCAATTGCTTCCCACTGCGCTGTGTATTTAATCTGTGATCCAGCTGACCACTTATTACCATTCACATTGGAGTTTTTGACATGACACAAGTCAGGTATAGAAAATGTTTTTAACTTAGTTGGTTAGAGACCATCCCAGATGGGGTACACCTTGATGAGGTGGGATAACTACTTCCCTTTTTGCAAAAATGTATATACTAAGTACCCTGTTATTAAGTACTTGCATTTTATTTATTATTATTCAGGGTATTTTTCATACAATTATTCTCTTTGGTTTTAACCTGCACCAGTAAGCCTATTCTCTCACATCTCCCCCAGTATTAATCCCTGGTTTTCACTACCAACCTAACTAAAATATTTAACCTGTCTATTTCTTCCGGTATCTTTCCTGCTTTATTCAAACATGTCATCATAACCCTTTTACTAAAAAAAAAATCTCTTGACCAGAAATCCTCCACCTCTCAGATAACTCTCTTCTTGACCATATATAAACTGATTGCTGCTCCTTACACTCTACTGAAACAGCCCTTACCAAAGTCTCTAAAGATCTAATGACCGTAAAATCTAATGGTCCCTTCTGTCTGCTGATTCTGCTGGATATCTCTGCTGCATTTAACATTGTGGTTCACTATGCTCCGCTTTATCGGGCTCAATGACACCATTCTCTCTTGGTTCTCATTCTACCTCTCTGACCTCTTATTCATTGTATCTTTTGGTAGATCTTATTCGTCTTATCTTCATTCTTATCTTCCTCAAATTTCAGTACTTGACACCCTGCGTTTCTCTCTATACACCATCCCTATTGTACAAACCATCACCAGAGTTGGTTTCCAGAACCATCTCTATAGGTGGTGTCACACATAGCGACGACGACAACGACGTCGCTGCTAAGTCACCATTTTCTGTGACGTAGCAGCGACGTCCCGTCGCTGTCGCTGTCGCTGTGTGTGACATCCAGCAATGACCTGGCCCCTGCTGTGAGGTCGCCAGTCGTTGCTGAATGTCCTGCTTCATTTTTTAGACGTTGCTCTCCCGCTGTGAAGCACACATCGCTGTGTGTGACAGTGAGAGAGCGACGAACTGAAGCGAGCAGGGAGCAGGGAGCCGGCGTCTGGCAGCCTGCGGTAAACTGTAATCACGGTAAACATCGGGTAACCAAGAAGCCCTTTCTTTGGTTACCCGATATTTACCTTAGTTACTAGCGTCCACCGCTCTCACACTGCCAGTGCCGGCTCCCTGTTCCCTGCACACGTAGCTGGAGTACACATCGGGTAATTAACCCGATGTGTACTCTGGCTAGGAGTGTAGGGAACAGGGAGCCGGCACTGGCAGCGTGAGAGCGGCGGACGCTAGTAACTAAGATAAATATCGGGTAACCAAGAGAAGTGCTTTCCTTGGTTACCCGATATTTACCTTAGTTACGCTTCCACGCGTCGCTGGGGGCTGGTCACTGGTGAGATCTGCCTGTTTGACAGCTCACCAGCGACCATGTAACGACGCAGCAGTGATCCTGATAAGGTCAGATCGCTGGTCGTGATCGCTGCTGCGTCACTATGTGTGACACCACCTTATGCTGATGACATCAAATTATACACATCTTCTACTGCTATCACCCGACCTTAATACAAAATACCTGGGTTTATCTTTCCACCGTCTTTAATACTATATCCTCAATTTATTTGAAACTAAATCTCTCCAAAACTGAACTCATATTTCCTCCCTCTACTAACCTACCTATACCTAATATAAAAATTGCCTTGGATAGATCAATCATAACTCCCAAGCAGCACACTCGCTGTGCCCCCAGTGATTTACATATATATATATCCCAGTGATATATGTTGCCCCCAGTGATATATAGGCCCCCAATGATGTATATACCCTCTAGTGATATCTGCTTCCCCAGTGATGTATGTGTCCTCAAGTGCTGTATGTCATTCACAGTCATGTATATACCCCCAGTGCAGTGTATGCCCCCAGTGATGTTTGTGCCTCCCAGTGCTGTATGTAGCCCCCATGAGGTATATACTACCAGTGCTGTATGTTCTCCCCTAGTAATGTATATACCTCAGTGCTGTATGTACCGTTAGTGATGTCTAAAAGCCTTAGTGATGTCTATACCCCCAGTCAGTGTTAGGCTGGCTACCGTAGAATCTGCCAGTACTACCAGGCCTGGCTGCGGTTACCTGCATTGAACTCCAGAGCTCTCACCTGAGCTTCGGAGTTCAGCCTGGCCTATCCACAGCTGTCATGAAATGAACCGCAATTGGCGGCGGCGGATCAGTCGGCACTCGCGGTTCAGTCCTGCAAACCCTGAGTTCAGTCCAGGCTGCAATCTGGAGCTCAGGTGAGAGCTCCGGAGTTCAATGCAGGTAACCGCAGCCAGGCCTGATATTACTGGCGGTTTCTCCGGTAGCCAGTCTGACACTGCCCCCGGTAATGTCTGTGCCCCACAGTGATGTCTATGCCCCCAGTAATGTCTGTGCACCCCAGTGATGTATATACCCCCAGTGATATCTCTGCCCCCAGTGATGTTGATGTCCCAGTGATGTCTGTTCCACCAGTGATGTCTGTTCCCCCACTGATGTATATACCCACCGGTGATCTTTATGCCAAAGAGCCATGTCTCTGCCTCCCAGTGATGAATATACCCCAGTGATGTTTATGCCCCCAAACATCTCCTGTTATGTATATGCCCCAGCCCCTCCCGTAATGTTAATACCCCTGCCTCTGCTGTGATGTATATGAGCCCAGCGTATTCTGTAATGTATATGACCTAGCCCCTCCTGTGATGTATATGTCCTAACCATTTGTGTGATGTATAGGCCCCAAGCATCTCCTGTCATGTATATGCCCCAGCGTCTAATGTGATGTACACTGGAGATCAAAATTAGAAAAAAATTTATGATCACTTGCTTTTTTCAGAAATAATGTAACTACATTGATCAACAGTTGAAGTTTTTTTTGTAAGAGGTACACCATGCCTTTGCTTTGAATGACTTCAGCACATCTGCGGCCACTAGTCTCTCACACTGCTCTGCTGTGATTTTGGTCCACTCTTCTTCCAGTCTCTTCCACAGTTCTTTGACTGTTGTGGGTTTCTTAGCCATGACTTTGTCACCAAGGATTTTCCAGAAGTTTTCTATTGGGTCTAGATCAGGTCTCTGGGTTCACCATTTCATTTTCATTGATTTTTATTTTTGTTATGCTTCAAGGAACTGCTTTACCTGTTTTGCTGTATGACAGGGGTCATTGTCGTGCATGAAAAAAGTGTTGGCTGATTGAGTGATGAATGCAAGTAAGGAACCATGTGTTGTTGAAGAAGGTTCTGATACACACTTAAATTCACTCTGCCATGTAGCTGTATGAGAGGTCCAACTCCTGCTGCAAAAAACATTCCCCAAACCATGGCACTTCCTCCACCACCTTTCACTGACTTTGGTTCAGTCTTTCCCCAGTTTGTCAACAAACACAATGCTTCCCATCAGACCCAAATAAATCTTTTATCACTAAAATGAACTGTTGACCACTGTGTCCACACAACATGCTCCTTTTGATTCTTTCTGCTAATGAGAGGTTTGGTCACTGCAGAGTGGGCTTTTAGTCCAAATGCTCTTAAACATTGTGACACTGTATGACGAGACAGATCCTTACCCTGTTCAGTGCTGAACTGGTGAGCATTTCAAGCTGCAGTGTTGAAACCATTACCCATGGAGATTCTCTGCAATATCCTGTCCTCTCTTGCATTTGTCTTTCGAAAGTGACCAGCCTTCTTGGGGGACTTGAAAGCGTTTGTGATGTTGTAAAGATGCGATATTCTCGAAATCACAGACTTGTAATGACCAACTTCTCTTGCTATGGCTGATAGGGTCACCCCTTTGGCCTTCATCTGACAACCTGCTGCCAGAAGGTTTCAGTCACTTTGGAACAGCACACCATTTTTGCAAAGTCAGTGCAAACTGGAAAGTTAGGCTGCCAGTTAAATAGGGTTTGTCAGATAATTAAGGAAATTAGCACCAGGTGCCAGATTAACACCAATAACGTGCAGGTATCTGAAAGTGTTCTCTAATTTTGATCAGTGTTCTTTTACATTTATTTCATTTACATTTTTATTATGTGCTTCTGAAAAAAAACAATTTATGAATTAAGCTTAAGGTACTGCTCGGTTACTCATATTCGGATATAATCACATAGGACTACACAATGACCTTAACATTTAGGAAATTGTATGTTGCTCTCTAATTTTAATCATCAGTTTATATGTCCCAGCCCTTACCATCATAGCCGCACCAAAGAGAAGCTGTTCCAGCCACCACAGTAGATGTGTTAATATCTTGTTTAACCAAATATAGCAGGCTAATTTGCAAGTTGATCATTTTGTGCGGCCCCCGAATGATGGTAGAAATTTTCAAATAGCCCTTGGCAGAAAAGAGGTTCCTCACCCCTGCTTTGGATGAATACTATGAGATAGCGTGGTCTCCAACTCTCTCACACCCCCCACGCCAGTAACAAGCATGGTGGAAGAGTCGGTTTGCTCCTGTCCGACCAATGCTCCTTTACACCAATTCCACTGCCACCCTCAGTTACTCTCCCCTCTTTTGAGGTGCACTCCGTATGAATCTACTCCCCTTCCAACCTACAACTTGCCATCATTTATCGCCCCCCAAGGCCAGCTACTGCATTTTTTTGACCATTTCACCACCTGGCTACTACATTTCCTTTCCACCGATATCCCCACCATCATCATGGGTGACTTTAACATCCCCACTGACACTTCTCACTCATCTGTCTCTAAACTTCTAACACTCGCTTACTCCTTCAGCCTCACCCAATGGTCCTCTGCAGCTGCTCACAAAGATGGCCACACGCTGGACCTCATCTTCACTTGTCTCTGTTCCCTATCTAACCTCTCTAACTCGCCTCTCTCCCTATCTGACCATAACCTACTCACATTCTCTTCCCTCTCTTCTCTAAGTAAACAACCCTCCCTCCACAATATTTCATACCCCCGCAGAAATCTCAATCACCTTGATTTACACTCACTCCCTCAGTCTCTTTTTCCTCTTGCAGACATCGCTTATTCACACGATGCAGATGCCACTTTATACAACACCACCATCTCTGCAGCTCTCGAATCAGCTGCCCCTGTCTCACACACCAAAACCCGAACAATCAAAAGGCAACCCTGGCACACGGACCAGACTAAAGAATTGAGACGGGCTTCCAGAATTGCTGAGCGCAGATGGAAGAGGTCTCATTCCACTGAGCACTTCATTACATACAAACAGGCTCTCACCACTTTCAAGTCTGCACTCACTGCTGCAAAACAAACCTACTTCTCATCCCTCATATCCTCTCTATCCCACAACCCTAAACAGCTATTCAACACTTTCAACTCTCTCCTCCATCCCCCGGCACCACCTCCCTCTCCTCTCATCTCATCTGAAGACTTCGCCTCTTTCTTCAAGCAGAAGATCGACAACATCCGAGCAAGCTTTGGCCCACAATCACCACAGCCACTACTCACAACTACTCAGCCTTCTTCCTCCAAATCCAGCTTCTCCACCATGACAGATCAACTTTCCACTCTACTCTCAAGATCACATCTCACAACCTGCCTGCTTGATCCACTCTCATCCCACCTCATCCCCAATCTCACCACAGTCTTCATGCTGACCCTAACCCATCTCTTCAACCTATCACTAACAACTGGTGTATTCCCTTCATGCTTTAAACATGCATCCATCACACCCATCCTCAAAAAGTCCTCCCTTGACCCTTCCTCTGTGTCAAACTATCGCCCCATATCACTTCTTCCTTATGCCTCAAAACTACTGGAACAGCATGTCCATCTTGAACTGTCCTTGTACCTCTCCTCCTGCTCCCTCTTTGACCAGTTACAATCTGGCTTACGACCCTATCATTCCACTGAAACTGCCCTACCCAAAGTTACTAACAACCTACAAACCGCAAAATCCAAGCGACACTACTCTGTCCACCTCCTCCTGGACCTGTGCTCTGCCTTTGACACAGTAGACCACTCCCTTCTACTACAAATTCTCTCGTCTCTGGGCATCGCAGACTTGGCCCTATCTTGGATCTCCTCATACTTAACCAACCAAACTTTCAGCGTCTCCCATTCTCACACCACTTCCTCATCTCGCCCCCTGTCTGTCGGAGTCCCCCAAGGTTCAGTTTTTGGACCCCTGCTGTTTTCCCTTTACACCTTCGGCCTGGGACAGCTCATAGAGTCCCACGGTTTTCAGTATCATCTCTACGCTGATGATACGCAGCTCTACCTCTCTGGACCTGACATCACCTCCCTACTAACCAGAATCCCACAATGTCTGTCTGCTATTTCATCCTTTTTCTCTGTTCGATTCTTAAAATTGAACATGGACAAAACAGAATTCATTGTCTTTCCTCCTCTTCACTCAACCCCCCCACCTGACATATCCATCAATGTCAATGGCTGCTCATTTTCCCCAGTTCCACGTGCTCGCTGCCTGGGAGTAAACCTAGACTCTGATCTCTCTTTCAAGCCACACATCCAAGCTCTCTTCACCTCCTGCCGCCTCGAACTCAAAAATATTTCCCGGATTCGTACATTCCTTTCCCAAGAAGCTGCAAAAACCTTAGCACATGCCCTTATTATCCCCCGCCGGGATTATTGCGACCTCATGCTCTGTGGCCTCCCTTCTAACAGTCTCCCACCCCTACAATCTATTTTAAACTATGCTGCCCGTCTAATCCACCTGTCCCCCCGCTACTCCCCGACCTCTCCTCTCTGCCAATCCCTTCACTGGCTTCCCATTGCCCAACGACTCCAGTTCAAAACCCTAACCATGACCTACAAAGCCATCCACAACCTGTCTCCTCCCTAGATCTCTGGCCTAGTCTCCCGGCACTTACCTGCACGTAACCTTTGATCCTCACAAGATCTCCTTCTCTACTCCCCTCTCATCTCCTCTTCCCACCATCGCATCCAAGATTTCTTCCGTGCCTCCCTCATCATCTGGAATGCTCTGCCTCAACACATCAGACTCTCGCCAACCTTGACAAGCTTCAAAAGGAACCTGAAGACCCACCTCTTCCTACAAGCCTACAACCTGCCGTAACCCTCAGTCTGATACAGTGCCGCACAATCAGCTCTACCCTAACCAACTGTATGTTCACCTATCCCATGTAGACTGTGAGCCTTCGCGGGCAGGGACCTCTATCCTCCTGTACCTGTCTGTGTCTTGTATTGTTTATGCATATTGTACTTGTCCCTATTATGTATACCCCTTTCACATGTAAAGCGCCATGGAATTGATGGCGCTATAATAATAAATAATAATAATAGCGTTGAACAGCTTCTTCTGAAGCCTGGGTGCATGACGCGTCCGACGTCATCCACAATAGCCGGCATTGAGGCTCCGTGCATGCGCACTACAATAATTTGATCTGCCCTGCTCAGGGCAGATCAAAGTATGCCTGCGCAGGACCCCAGTGTCGGCTTGTGTGGATGACGTAGGATGCGTCATCCACACTAGCTTCAGAAGACGGAAGATAAAGAAGGCCAAAAGAGGAGGCACCAGAACCGGAGAACGGAGATGCCCATCCGACCCATCTGCTCCACACTGACCATTTAGGTAAGTATTATAATTGTTTTTTACATTTCACACAGCGGCCTGGGCTCTTATATACAGCATGTTAGAATGCTGTATATAAGAGCCCACTGGTGGTGACTGCAGCTTATAGGCCTCAAATCTGGTGACAGGTTCCCTTTAAGAGAATATCAAATGATCTGCTTCTAGTTTGCTATTGGGCCCCAGCACGTCTAGCTATATTACTGACTCAAACACCACTAAATCATCTTCTATAATGTTTTATAAGCACTTCATCACACAAATACCTGCTCATTTCCAGCCAGGTATACTTTAACATCAGAAGAGTTATAGCCTCTTTTTTCACATACTCCCGCAAGCATTTCTCGTATGGTGAGTCCTGGTTTGACAGCTGTGAGTGAAGCGGTGCCATCTGGGAGGTAAACACAGCAGTATTTGATTGGTTTGCTGTCTGCTTCACGTTCTGTGCTGCCCAGACTGCCACTGTCATGCTAAAAAAGAAAAGAAAAGAATAAAACTCTAGACGTGTAACACTGAGCACATTTTATCCCTGGCTTAACCTGTTGATGATGAAGGGATTGACTGACCTTTTAAAGGAAAAACAGACTTAGGCTATGTGCGCACGTTGCGTAAATACATGCAGTTACGCTGCGCTTTGTAGCGCAGCGTAACTGCATGCGTCCTGTGTCCCCTGCACAGTCTATGGAGATTGTGCAGGGGCCGTGCACATGTGGCGTTTTAGAGCGCAGCGCTTCGGCTACTGCCGAAGCGCTGCGTTCTAAGAAGTAACATGTCACTTCTTCCGTGCGCTTTCCCGGCAGCTCCTGCTCTGTCTATGGCAGGAGCTGCAGGCAGAGCGCATGGAATCGGCTTTTTTTTTCACTACGGACATTTCTGCAGCGATTTAAAGCGCACGTGTGCTCTTCAGATCGCTGCAGAAATTTCTGCAGTGACTGTACGCAACGTGCGCACATAGCCTTATTACTGTAATCTGGGTATAACATACCTCTAACAGCTAGATGAGTCAGGCCAAGGAAGACGGTGGGTAAATAAATGTCAGCTAAAAAACACATCTGACATCCAATACAGAGCAAAGTCACACGGTGTGTATATATATATATATATATATATATATATATATTGTGAGGTATCAACCGGCTGTATTACAAAGGGCCGGTATGTTTTGCAGAAGCATGGGTGCTCTGCAATGTGAAGCTGGCTGGGACCTGTGGTTCCACAGGATTGCATTACATGTAGAGCCATGGAAGGGTGTGTGATGCTGATTACACACGCCTTACCACCTGTGGGTGTGGCTCCATGGGTTAAAGCAATCCTGTCTCTGAACCTGGGAGAAGTGTGTCTAGGGCAGTCTAGAGAGAGGCTGGCTCTAGATGTCCAGTGTGTGGACTGGAAACAAGTTAGAGCAGAGCCAGGAGCTCTGGGTGTTTCAGCCTGCATGGAGGCTGATCACAAGGCTCTGATATAGAGTCTGAGGTGAGTGCAGCCAGGCCAGGGCTGTAGGGCCGAATCTCTCCTGGAGGAGAGACAGACAGGGGTCTGCAGAGGGCCCTGGGTGCTGGAAGGAACCTTGGCTAGAGTTGTACGCTGGCAGGAGCCAGAGAGTGGGGAAGTTGCTAAACTTCCATTATGGACTTATTGTTTATGTTTGAGGGCAGTTTATGCTGAGTGTTTTTAATAAACTGCCAGAATTTCTATGAAGAGACTGTGTACATGTGTTGCTGAAGCTACCTCACACCGCTGCAAGCGAGTGAAACCCCCACGTTGCAGGGCGCAACGTTACATATGGTGGAGAATGTGGGCATGCGGTCTGGTTGCTAGGGGCAACGGCATAGGACATATTCCTGTGGATACGGACTGCTTGCTGTGGATCGGCGGGTCCACGAAAAATTTTTTGAAGCGGTTTACGGTGGATCGGCGGGTCCACGAAAATTGTCTGCGCACTCAAGCAGCTGGCGGTGGATCGGCGGGTCCACGAACAGGGACAGCGTGCTCCAGCTGCTGGCGGTGAATCAGTGGGTCTGCCGTGGCGAGAGACCAGTGACTGGAGGATTCCAGGCCGGCCGGAATTGCGAGGACCTGCTTGGTGAGCAGTGATACACCACAGGCTGGAGACCCAGGTTGTACGGGCGGTACAACCTGGAAAGGTTAGTGGTTATCTAACCCCCCCCCCCCTGTCTTTGACCACCGGGTGTTACCCATTGGAGCGCCCCTCCTGTGCCTCTTTTTCGTTACAGCATGGAGGAGCTCCTGAACCAGCTGCTGCAGAGCCAGCAGCACCAACAGCATGTGCCTGGAGGTCCAGTGACAGCAGTGGGGGCTAAAAGCCAAAAAGAGGGAATGGTCCCTGCGGACGTTGTGGAGGAGCTGTACCAGTTCCTGGTCCAGGGACAGCAGGAGCTGTCAGTGTGTAGCGATGTCGCAGCCATGGACCAGTTTGAGCGTTCCCTTCGGGGGCCAGTATGGACACTGGGTGCCCAGGGAGACAAGGGCAAACGGTGTGAACTGGGGGCTAAGGACATTGCATGGAAACCGCAAAAGGGGGCGGAGTCCCAGAAGGGAATAGTTGCCCATAAGGGGGTGGTTGCCCATAAGGGGGTGGTTGCCCATAAAGGGGTGGTTGCCCATAAGGGGGTGGAGTCCCATAAAGGGGTGGTTGCCTATAAGGGGATGGAGTCCCAGAAAGCGGTGGTCCCCCAAAAGGGTGCGGAGCATCCCAAATCCAAGGGTGAAGTGGCGCAGATGGACTGTTGCCAGGGACAACAGTGTTCATGCCACAAGTGTCCTGTTTGCAATATAGACCACCCATCCGACGAGAAGCCACGTCTGTGTTCCGTGGAAGTGGATGGGGAATCTGTAACAGGAGTCGTAGACTCAAGGAGCTTGGTGACCCTGGTGAGGGCCACCTCTGATGTCCACTTGATTCCTGGAAGGAAGATCCACGTCGGCTGCACCCACAGTATTGAGACAGAATACCCGGTCTCCAGCGTGGTCATTAAGACAGCCTGGGACAGTGGTTCTCATGATGTTGGAGTAGTCTCAGATTTACTGCACCCAATTATTATAGGTTGGGACTCTAAATTATTTGTGCACTTGTGGAAGCAGGGGGACGTATACGGTTGCTTGTGTAAGAGCCGGAACAGCCCAAAGGAAACCCCACCACATTGGGAGGTGAAAAGGGGTCCTTGTTGTGCAGTTATGTGTGGTAAGGAGGAGATAGCACCTCCTAAAATTGACTGTCCTAAGTTAGGGGTGACCAAAGAAAATGATGGACGGACCCAACTTAGTGTCATAAGGACTAAGGGAATAACCGATAGTGTGACCGTTAAAAACGGGGTAGCTCCAGAAAGGGAGGCAGATATCTGGTTAAGTGGGGACATGATAGTCCAGGATGCCAGGGGGAGTGATTATGACTCCAGTAAAGACACTGACTCTAGTAAGGTGACAAACGAGTACAGTGTGGTACAGATGGGCGAGAAGGGCAAAACTTCCTCCCGACGCCGAAGACGTAATAAGCGCCGAGAGGGGGCACAGTGTAGGCCGTCTGAGGGTGCAGAGAAAGTGATATGCCTGGTTAATGAAAACATGGTGCTAGTAACACCTGCTACGGAAGAGTCAGACAGTGATATCCTGCAAAAGAAAGAGGAATCAAAGACTGAACTGACACATTGTCACGACAGAAACCAGCAGGGTGAAATTGCAGGGGAGGAACCGACCAAAGACGTAATGGCGGTGTCTCCTATAATTTCCATGCATGAAGCTGGAGGTCTGTTGGATGATAGCGCTGTACGAGATGACATCCTACAGAACAATATAGGAGAAGGAATCCAGGGCAGTGTTGGTGGAGTACAAATCCACAAAGGTCATGGTGAGCAGACTGGTAAGCTACCCAGTGGTGAAGTGATGAATGTTGAAAATGGTGCCAAGGTTCTAAGAAGAACAGAGTACCGTGCTGAAGGGCGTAACACCCTGGTAGAAGGCGATGCTGTAAATGCCCAAGAGAAGGCAGAGGGTGACACTGCAGAGACCCAAGTGGAAGTTGGAGGGAATGCAGTGAAGTCCCAAGACACAGCAGGTGCTGTAAAAGCGGAAAGAGCCTCTGAGGAAGAGGTGAAGTCTGGACATGAGGTCTCATCCAGGACTGGGAGCCTGCCTGACCTGCTTGGTAAAACTACGATGGAGGATATAGAGAAGGTCCTGGGTAAGGAGTGTAAGAAACCCAAACGTTCTGAAGCTGAGATGGAAGAAGCCTCAGAAATAGTGTGTCGTAGACCAGAGAGGTCCGCAAGTGAAGACTCATTCAAGAGGATGAGCAAAGACCATCTGCAACAAGAGATACTTCTTAGGCAGGCTACTGAGAGTCGAGTAAGGGAGCTGGAGAAAGAAGTGGCTGAGCTCCGAAGTCGCTTGGCAGAGTACCAGTCCAAGTCCCAGGGAGCCTTGGAGCAGATGGAGCAGCGAGTGTCAATCCTGACCAAACATGTTGAAGCAGGGGAGGCCCAAAGAGAGCTGACTTTGGAAGCTAAACTTGACAAGCATGTGGCAGGGATGAATGAGACTTCTGTAGTCAAGTGCATGGTGGATATACCTAAGGACTTAAGAGAAGCGTGTGCCACCGAGTGCATGCATGACGAATTTAAGAGAGCTGTGGAAGCGTGTGAGGTCTACTGTACCCCAGGGGCTGAACAGTTAGTGATATTGTCCACCAGTGAAATTACTGGGCAGCGGGTGGCTATTCTAAAGGACATGCACTTCAGATGTGTTCGTATGAAGTGGCAGGTCCAACTGCAAAAGGAAGAAGCCACTAGACAGCTAGAGTATAAAAGGAAAGCGCAGAGTCTGGCGGAAGATATTGTCCAAGTACCCCGGGCTCTGGTGGGGAGAGTCATTGGAAAAACCGGACGAGTCATGCAAGAGATGGTGAATAAATCAGGATTGGTGAGATTAAGAATCCCTGCTGCTAATGAGAGCAAGATACCCAGGGAAGCTGGTATGGTTCCGTTCGTCTGTGTCGGGACTGTAGAGAGTCTTGGAAACATTCGAAGCCTTATTGAATATCGGGTACACCATGTACGTGACATGGAGCGGTTGTGGCAAGAAAACCTGAAAATTAAGGAGCAGCTTCGCCAACTGTGTGGGGGACAGCAGCCGTCTTCCACCCGTTGTTCAGGGGAAAGAAGTGGAAGATGGCGTGTCGGTCCAGTAGTTCAGACGCGCGATAAAAGGAATCGCCGACAGAGTGGTAACCTACGATGTACTGTAGATAGTGGCCGCTATGAGCTTAGAGTTCCCGACAGTAGCCTTGGGGGTACTCAAGAAAGCCTAGGTTCGGACAAGACTGTAGGTTTGACTGGGGACATGTCTCTCTACTACGGTGACCCTGGGAGGGGGTCAGGGAGAGAACGGTCTGGAAATGGGACGTCCTTTAACCCTAGGTTGACCAGACAGGGTTTGGTGACAGTGTCGGGCGATGCCTCAGGGACTACTGCTCTTGGACGGCCCTCTCAACTGGTGGGGCATGGCAACGGGGATGCCCTGTCTCGCGGCCCCAGGTCGTTGGCAAGTGTTCTCCCCTACGGGTTTGAACAGAGGGGGAGGGTATGTGAGGTATCAACCGGCTGTATTACAAAGGGCCGGTATGTTTTGCAGAAGCATGGGTGCTCTGCAATGTGAAGCTGGCTGGGACCTGTGGTTCCACAGGATTGCATTACATGTAGAGCCATGGAAGGGTGTGTGATGCTGATTACACACGCCTTACCACCTGTGGGTGTGGCTCCATGGGTTAAAGCAATCCTGTCTCTGAACCTGGGAGAAGTGTGTCTAGGGCAGTCTAGAGAGAGGCTGGCTCTAGATGTCCAGTGTGTGGACTGGAAACAAGTTAGAGCAGAGCCAGGAGCTCTGGGTGTTTCAGCCTGCATGGAGGCTGATCACAAGGCTCTGATATAGAGTCTGAGGTGAGTGCAGCCAGGCCAGGGCTGTAGGGCCGAATCTCTCCTGGAGGAGAGACAGACAGGGGTCTGCAGAGGGCCCTGGGTGCTGGAAGGAACCTTGGCTAGAGTTGTACGCTGGCAGGAGCCAGAGAGTGGGGAAGTTGCTAAACTTCCATTATGGACTTATTGTTTATGTTTGAGGGCAGTTTATGCTGAGTGTTTTTAATAAACTGCCAGAATTTCTATGAAGAGACTGTGTACATGTGTTGCTGAAGCTACCTCACACCGCTGCAAGCGAGTGAAACCCCCACGTTGCAGGGCGCAACGTTACAATATATACTGCTCAAAAAAAGGGAACACTTAAACAAGGATTTTGTATTTAAGTGTCCCCTTTATTTTTTAAGCAGTATATATATATATTTTGAGCAGTATATATATATATATATATATATATATATATATATATATATATATATATATATATATATATATATATCTATAAAGTATATATGTACACCGGATTTTTCAGACTATAAGATGCACCGGACCATAAGACGCACCCTGGTTTTAGAGGAGGAAAATAGGAAAATACAATTTTAAGCAAAAAATGGGGTCATGACAGACTGTTATGGGGCGAGGATCTGCTGCTGACACTGGGTCGCCCATCCCGGTAATAATCCTCCTGCTTTGTATATGATCCTCATCTTTGTATATATGTCCCTCATCCTGGTATAGCCCCCATCCTGATAAATACCCCCATTCTGATAAATACCCCCATCCTGATAAATACTCCATCCTGCCATCCTGCTATATACCCCCCATCCTGCTATATACCCCCATCCTGCTACATACCCCTATCCTGCTATATAAACCCATCCTGCTAAATATCCCCATCCTGCTATATACCCCCATCCTGCTCATAATATACCTCAATCCTGCTATATACCCCCATAATATACCCCCATCCTGCTATATACCCCCATCCTGGTATATGCCCTCATCCTGCTATATACCCCCCATCCTGCTATATACCCCCATCCTGTTATATGGCCTGTATCCTATGGCACAGAAAAAAATAAATGTTTATACTCACCTTTCTTCACTCCCTGCAGCATCGCTCGTCTTCCTCTCTGTGTCAGCAGCAGCGCCGCTGACCTGTGTGGAGCCGGTCACCGTTCCCTGCAGCATTGCAATGTCCTCCAGTCTGCCTGTCAACTGATGTGTGTGGAGACTAGCGGTGTGCACAGTGATGACGTCATCTCTGTGCTCACCGCTCTCTACACAGATCAGCTGGCAGACAGGAGAGCATCGCGATGCTGCAGGGGAACGGTGAGTATACCGTACTTATTCGCTGCCCCGCACGCTGATGATGATGCGCGGGGGGCAGTGAATACAACCGCACATGATCACTCCAGGCTCTAGTTGCCAGGGGTGATCATGCGGGCCGGCTCTTAAAGTATGCGCGCACCCCCCCACCCATCATCCCGCCCACCTGTCAGCGCCGGCTGTAGCGCTGAGAGATGATGGGCGGGAGGATGGATGTATATGAAATGAGTGTGTCCACGTGGTCACGGCAGGTGCTGCTACAGCCTGCTTGAGCCGCTGATGACCCGCTCCACCGCAGCACCCTCATTGCCTGCAGCCCTACATTCAGACTATGAGACGCACCCCCCACTTTTCCCCAACATTTGATGGAAAAAAGTGTGTCTTATAGTCCGAAAAATACGGTATAGGTATTTCTCCAGAAAATGATTGCAATTACACATGTTTTGTCATACACATGTTTATTTGCTTTGTGTGTATTGGAACAACACACAAAAAACAGAGAAGAAAAGGCAACTTAGACATAATTTCACACTAAAGCTCAAAGATGGACAAGACCAAATTGTTGACATCTTTCCAAAATTGTGGGTGTACGACTTTGTCTCAAGCATATGATGCTCATTCAAACTCACCTGTGGCAAGTACCAAGTGTGAGCAATATGAAAATTACTCCTGAAACCAGACACAAAAAGGGGAAAAGGTGATTCATTTGTTGCATTGCATGTCTGTATCTGCCCCCTAAGCATGGAGAACATAAAGAGGAGAAGAGAACTGTCTGAGGACTCGAGAACTAAAATTGTTGAAAAATATCAACAATCTCAAGGTTACGAGTTACAAGTCCATCTACAGAGATCTTGCTTTTCCTTTATCCAATGTGAGCAACATAATCAAGACATTTACAACCCATGACACAATAGTTAATCTCCCTGGACATGGATGGCAGCAAAAAAATTATGAAAGGTTGTAACACGGGATAGTCTGGATGATGGATAAGCAGTACCAATCAAATTCTAAAGAAATTCAAGCTATCCTGCAGGCTCAGTGAGCATCAGTTAAAGCACAAACTATCCGTCGACATTTGAATGAGATGAAACACTATTGCAGGAGACCCAGGCTGACACACAGACATAAAACAATGCTATACTGCAGTTTGCCAAAATGATTGTGAGTAAAGGCTACTTTACACACTGCGATATCGGTCCCGATATCGCTAGTGTGGGTACCCGCCCCCATCTGTTGCGCGTCACGGGCATATCGCTGCCCGTGCCGCACAACATCACCCAGAGCCGTCACACATACTCACCTGTCCGGCGACGTCGCTGTGACCGGCGAACCGCCTCCTTTCTAAGGGGGCGGTCCGTGCGGCGTCACAGCGACGTCACTGAAACGTCACTGAACCGCCGCCCAATAGCAGCGGAGGGGCGGAGATGAGCGGGACGTAACATCCCGCCCACCCCCTTCCTTCCGCATAGCGGCCGGGAGGCAGGTAAGGGGAGCTTCCTCGTTCCTGCGGCGTCACACGCAGCGATGTGTGCTGCCGCAGGAGCGAGGAACAACCTCGTTACTGCTGCAGTAACGATATTTGAGAATGATCCCCCGTGTCGCCGATTAGCGATTTTGCACGTTTTTGCAACGATGCAAAATCGCTTATCGATGTCACACGCAACGGCATCGCTAATGCGGCCGGATGTGCGTCACGAATTCCGTGACCCCAATGACTCTGCATTAGCGATGTCGTAGCGTGTAAAGCCCGCTTAAGCCAAAATCCTACCAGATGAAAAACTGTGAGTGGAAAAGTGCAAGAGGGTTTTATCTAACAACAGTGAAAGAAATAATGTGGTGTATTCGCTCACCTTTTTTGGTTGTGTCTCACACAAACTTGAATGAAACCTCAGTGGTAGGCCCAGCTGTTGCAGAAACCACAGACCAAAGATCAACAAGTGTTGTGCACTAACTCCAGATTAATATAGATACCTCTGTGCTCTGGATGGATAGTAAAGGAGCCAATATACTGGATGGAGTTATGCAGGTGTGGCGCCCCTGAGTGTCAGGTGCCACAGGGTACTACATCTAACCCCAGATTCCTGGAAGACCAGTGCTGGTAACCACCACAACACATACAAATCCACGCCCTTTTCCCCACATTGGGTAACAGGCTAGAGTTGGAACTAAGGGATAGCCACCTATTGTTTGGGACTCATCCAATCCACTAGTCAGAAACCTAGGAGGAGGAGGGACTAGTCAGTGCAGTGGACGCACGATGGACATCTTTTCAGATAGTGAAAAGTCAGACAGTCAGTCAGAAGTTAACGTGCTACAGAAAGTGTGAAGTGACTACTGAATAAAAAGGAGTACGGTTGTCAGGGAGAGTACGGTGAAGTACTCACTGGACCGAGCACCGACGGGGTACAGAGCCCTAGTTCAGGAAGACGCTTTAGGCTCACCTGATAATCTGCCGCCGAGGGGACCATCAAGGACGTTACCGACGTTAGTGTCCGGGGCACAGAAGCAAAGAGAGAACCTGGGAACAGGGACAGAGGTCCGACCCAAGAGAGGTTCAAGCTGCCTGCTGTACAGGCTAGGACGGAGACAACAGGAGGGGACCCCCAAAAACGTTCCAAGCCAAGGGGACCCACCGACTACTTCAGGGTGCATGGAAGTAAAGCTCACCAGTTCACTACACCGGCACTGGAACAAAGGGAATACCGAATTGGTAAAGACCAGCACAAAAGGGGTAGCAGCCACTCCAAACCAGTGAGTAAAGCACAAGTTAACCTGCAGCCCTTGTGTTGTCTGAATTCTTTCTACACCTCTGTACCTATATACTACAACCACCATCATCCTCCCCTGGGGCCCAGCTTTACTTGCAGAGAGCCATCACACCTAAGCTGCCCTATACCACCAGCCCCAGCAGTGAGAGATTTTGCAGTGGCGGCTTTCCCTGTATAGCCACATAGCGGAAGTGGCGTCACGAAAAACTCTTTATTTTATTTTTCCTTGTACAAAATCCCTTTTAAGCGACCCCCAAGGTCACGGAACCGGGCAACGGCCACCCAGTGAAATACCCCAGTAATATACCGCTCGGGACCCAAAGTCGTGGGGTGCGTCATAAACTTTTACCAATCGATGGATGTTTGATTGCCTGTTAATACAGCAGACCAAAACAAATGATAATGTGATGCCCTGGCTTATCAGGTCGTCACAGGGTATTGTGCAATCTGCCCTTCTGCACAGTATCCACCCTCCTTGGTTACGGATCCTGGTCCTTTGGTGTTGCTAACAGCTTAGCCAATCAAAATCCTAGGAACACTTCCCACTTTAACCTATCAGACACACCATAGGGGGGCCTGAAGGGAATAGGGCCGCCGACATGGGGGATTGGTGAGGGGAAAGTGAGGAAAGTGACAGTTGAGCTGGAGTGTTGAGCTTGGGAAGTTGAAAGGAGAGGAGGTGGAGTGGTGACTCTCATGAGGAGAGGCCATGGAGGAGAGCTCCTGTGTACTAGGTGGCAGACGTTGGTCTGGGCCTGGTAGGAGCTGGAACCCTGGTCGCAGGGGACAGTGTCAAGGGGCACGGACTGCCGAGGAGGGCGGCTGGCGGCCTTGAGCTATCACCGGGCAGGGGCCAGGGCACGACGGGTTATGTGGACTCCAAGCCGGAAAGTAGCTTCACTTGTTCCGGTAATTTACCCGACGGGGGTGAAGACCTCAAGTGTTATCCCCAACCTGCTCCAAAATCGGGGTACTAGTGCACCGATGGGATAGGACTTTCACAATACAGTCCAAAGAAATCCTACGCATGAACCCTGAGAGCAAGCTCACTCCATTAGCCATAAGGGTGAGCGGGATCCGAAGAGTTTTATACCCACGGGTCCAACAGAGACAGAGGTGCCAAGGACAGGGCCACAGGCTAACAGCAACACCAAGGGCACGGACCCAAGCGTGCTCCCTCCAAGCTGCAGTGGTGTTCAGAATTCGGGTTTACAAGTTGTCGGTGTTGTTATTCCTGGACTGAGTGAGTACACTGAAATACCCCTGTTCCTACCCCAGCGCCACCCATTCACCAACCATCCGACGTGCCCCGGGACACAAACCCCCTACCCATGGGGGGGTTAAACATTAGGCTGCCACACCATCGTCACCGGCTTCCCCAACCGCATCGGTGGTCCCTCACATTACCACGCACCGTGGATGACATTACGAACTTTCCAAACTCCCTGTACATAGGCCCCCTTCATCGAGTGGCCGCGCGACCCCCAGGTCCGGAGACCCCTCGAGCCACTGCGGATCTGGATCCGAACAGCAGCCCGCTGCTGGCACGGGGGCAGCACAATAAGACCTGAGTGATCTAGTCTTGATTGCTCAGTGCACACAGGCTACCATAGTTCTCCGCGATGCGAGACCTGTTACCACAGGATACGCGCAGTCAAGAACGATGCACAAAAAATCATTTCACCTGATTGCACCTCATTGAGTATTCTGCTCGTTCCTCAGGTGATCGGCAGCCTGTTTATATGATAAGATAATCATGAAATGAGTGTTTTTAACAACTCGTTCATAGTTATCTTGCAGTGTGAAGGGCCCTTTAGAGAACAAAAGGATCTGCAGTCAAAATTTGACATGCCAGATCCCGACAATCATCTGTCAGGGGTATCCATACACATTAGGCTAAGTTCCCATTATGAGAACTTGGTGTATTTTTACCGCTTCGTATTTTTGTTGCGTCTTACAGTTCCAGCAGTGTGTATGGGATTTATAGAATCTCATGGCCGCTGTGCATTCTTTTATGCTGCCTAAAGTGACCTGTGGTGGGATTTTGAGATCCACTTGACAAGTGGTAAATTTG
This sequence comes from Anomaloglossus baeobatrachus, assembly GCF_048569485.1. Taxonomy (NCBI): domain Eukaryota; kingdom Metazoa; phylum Chordata; class Amphibia; order Anura; family Aromobatidae; genus Anomaloglossus; species Anomaloglossus baeobatrachus. The sequence continues at coordinate 115,503,580 of NC_134356.1, read as the reverse complement.
CAGGGGTTTTTTGTGGCTTTTCCCAATTGACTTAAATAAGATGAGGAATATCCACAGATAAACACATATGTTTTATTAGCACGTTTTTTGCAATAGAAGTTTGTCGCGGGCGGGGAGGGGACGCTGCGCTCACCACGCTCGGGTCTGGCACTGCTGCTGCTTTGCTTGCTGCTCGGTGGCTCGAGCGGTGGGCCGGATCCGGGGACTCGAGCGGCGCTCCTCGCCCGTGTGTGAAAAGGGGAATGGTTTTGGGGATTTATTGTCCATGACGCCACCCACGGTTGTGGTGAGGTTGTGACACCACCGCTGCTCTGGACGGGGATCCCGGGAGCGATGACAGGGAGCAGCTTAGATGTTGTTTTTCCCCTCCGTGGGTAGGGGGGGTTGGTTGTCCCGGGGGTCCCGGTGAGGGAGGAATGGCAGGTGGGTTACGGGGCCTGGTGAGGTGCATGGTCGCGGGGGCAGCGCGGTGCCGCATGGCACGGTGGTACTCACTCAGCCAATGATGAATGCAAAGTCTCCGGTAAAACAAACGGCTGGATGGACGGGTCCCACAGACGGCTGCGGTGGTTCTTCTCCCGGTAGGTTGGCGGTGACTGCCTTTCCCTGCACCTGTGTTATGTTCTCGGTTCTGATGGCTTCCCACCGGTAACCCGCTCCCCAGCTTGGATGGATGCTGAGGGAGCCCCTTTTGCCCGCAGGCTCTGGCCCTGGGAACTATAGCCTTGGCGGTGACTGTATTTCCCTTCACGGTTTGAGCGGTTGCCTTCAATCGGGTCTTGACTGCTGGGAAACCCCGGAGGTTCCCTTCGCTAACGGATTTGACCGGTTTTACGGCGACTCCAAGCCTGGTCGGGGTCCGTAGGCCCTGCTGAATGGTGCTGGCTTCTCTTCGCTCCTCGACCCGGTACCAGCGGGCCACCGCCCGTCCCGGGTCCTTACGGTTCACGTCAATCAGCCTCTCCTGCAGACGGTCACCACCGTCTGCCAACCTTACTGTATGTGCCCGGGCCATGCACCCGGACACGGTCAGTCTGCTCCACTACCACTTCACTCTTCAACTCCAAACTACACTCCTCTACTCTCTCTGACTTCCTTTTTCCGCCTCCAGGACTGTGAACTCCTTGGTGGGTGGGGACAACCGCCTGGCTCCACCCCCTGGTGTGGACATCAGCCCCTGGAGGGAGGCAACAAGGATTTTTGTCTGACTTTGGTGTGCCTAGCCGGGGTGTGGGGTGTGTTGTTGTAGTACCTGTGATGACCTGGCTTGTCCAGGGCGCCACAAGTGCATGTAGTCTGCTCATGACTGTGCAAAGGAAGTTTTACCAAAGTCAAGTAACAGGAAATATCCAAAACAAAGCAGTTTTTTTTGAAACATGACAGACCAAAAATCAACATAACTACAACTGAAAAAAACATGAAAAAAAGTATGGCAAAAATATGCGGTAAGGAATGCAATGAAAAAATACAAGTAACCAAATTTAGCTAACTGGTACAGAAATGTTACATAAAATCTGCAACATCAAAATTCACCAAGTCCTGGACGCAACGTGTCCTCTCCTGCAGGGCCGTGAGTGTTCTCCGCAGGAGACCGCACCTGCCTGTACCCGCCATCAGGGTTAACGAAGCTGCAAACTTTCTCTCTGTTTTCCCTGTGGAGAACAATCGCGTCTTTGCAGCAATAAATTGACGTGCTGTAGCTCGGAAAGCCATGCTGCTGGTCAGTTTACCATGGGGGAAAAACAAGCACAGTGGGCATGTGATTTCTAGACATGCCATCCATTACACTCGTACTGTACAATGCAGTGTATTGGACACAGTGAAAACACGCTGCGTCCAAAACGCTGTGAACCCTGATCGTGGGCACACAGCCTACTGGTGGGAAAGTCGCCTTGGGCTACATTTACACATCCATGAGACACGTCTGAGTGATGTTCTGACTTTTTTTTCTTGGACAGTACTCGGTCCCATAGAATAGAATGGATGTGTACATGGAAAAATGGTACCGCTGTCATCAGTGTACGGTCCATATGTCAGCTTTTCCATCAGTGTTATTGGTGGTTTTCGCCAGATAGATAAATGAATCACAAAGCTTTTCCTATACTTTGCAATGCTAATCACAGACTGTACCCTGATGCCATCCGTGTGCTGTATATGTTTTTTCTGGACCCATAGACTTGTATTGGAAGTTTTCATTTCTTGTACTTTAAAAAATTATGTCTCCATGAGTTTTGCACAAGTACACAGGCCGTGAAAGAACACAGATATGTAAACTGCCAATAAACTATGATGGGTATGTGTTAGATCTGTGAAGAACAAGGATAGAACATGTATGTGAAATACAGACATCTGCATGAGGCTTTGGTCTGACTTATCAGTAGATGACGTGACCACTTTATGTGCTTAGGGCAGCATGAACACCAAATACGGCCCTGCCACTACCCTTGACTGTAGCGGCATGCGCATTTATGCCGCCCCCGTGCCAGCAGCCGGGCTGCTGCTCGGATCCGGATCCGCGGTGGTTCGAGGGGTCTCTGGACCCGAGGGGTCGTGCGGCCCCTCAATGAAAGGGGAGAATATTTACAGGGGGGAATGGAAAGTTTGTGATGCCACCCACGGTGTGTGGTAATGTGAGATACCACCGCTGCCGTCGGGGAGCCCGGTGACGATGGTGTGGTACCCTGATGTTTAACCCCTCTGTGGCACCCCAGGGTTGCCACAGTAACAACACAAAGGGTTAACTCCCCACACACAACACCAAGACCTCCTGGCCAGAAGGGGGAGACCAAGCTGCTTCCCTGTACATTCTGCTGGGGGGGAGGAAATGGTCAGGAGTAGTTTCAGTTTGGAAGTTCAGTGCAGAGCACTGAGGAGACAGGATCTCTGGAGGTTGGAAGCTGGCTTTAGCTCACCTCAGGATCCACTGACCAATTCCAGGCCTAGCTGAGGGTCTGAGGAAAGGAGACAGATTACACAGAGGAACATTCCTGGGAGACAGAGCATTGCAGAGCTCATCCCCAGTGGAGCACACAGAACGGATGCTGGATCCGAGACTGCAGGTTACATACTGCACAGTGAACACCAGAGAAGTGAGGATTCCACATTCTCTATCTGTACCACAGACACAAGCAACAAACGCAGAGTTCAGGAACATACAAGTAAGGACTCGAGTTGCCTGTCAGGTCGGTACCGAGGAGCACAGAGCCAGCTGCATAGTTCACACCGCAGCAGGGCCACAGACACACAGTGCAGGCAAGGAAGCCAAAACGGCCCGGCTGGGCGGGAGAAACCCTGAACCCCTCACAGACTCCGTGGACAGTACTCTGCTGAATAACATCATCAGTAAAAGACAAAGAAACTGCAAAACCGTGAGTCTGCCTGTTTATTGTGCTCGTGTCCTGCACTCCCCCCCATAGACTAACATACTGCCCCGGGGAAAAGGCTCTACCCGTGGGGAGCCGTCCCATCTCAAGCTGCCTTCCATCACCCCGGAGGTTCTGCAGCAGCGGTGGTCATCTCTGATCACATTCCACGGGTGGCGTCACGAACATAACCCCCCCCTTTTATTGTGGAACCAGGGAGCACGGACCGGGTCACGACACCGTGATCCCCTTTCCAGAAGCAACCCCTTGGCCCGGTTCTGGGTATCCCCTTAACCCCTGGCGACACAACTTTGGCGTCACGAACAGGATGCGGACTGGACCCGGCTGCAACCCGGGTGACGTGTGCCTGTAAAGACTTATTGCATCGCATAAAAGACTTGCACTGTGAATTGTTGCAACAAAGAACGGACTTTAAACTTTGCAAAGATACCTGGAAAAATCCAAAAACATCATTGGTAACATTTTCCAGGCGCCATCTTTAATCGCGCCATTAGCTGCTACGCGCGGGAGAACAGCGCGCCTAAACTAAGACTCCGCCCACCGCTTGCAGAGGAGGTGCGCTCGGTGCTGCGACCCGAACGAAAACGCAGAAAAGTGTCCCAGGCTTGCTGTCAAGAAGACTGGTGAAATTAACTAAGGGGGCGCAAAGATGTCGCAGCAGGGAGACGCTGTTGTACCCGGTGGTGCAGCGGCACCTATCATGCCGTTTCTGATGCCGTACACCCCGGGTGCAGTGTGGCTGCCGCAGTACTCAGGTGAGCCCAACACACTTAATGACTTTATCGGAAAGCTAAAAATCTACTACAGCATGTACCCCCTGACAGAAGCTCAGCGTGTTGGTATGCTTATGGGACAGTTAACTGGCAATGCCCAGCGGGAGGCTGCATCCTGGCCGGACGATGCAAAGGACACTGTAGAGCATATAATAGCTGGACTAAAAGCAGCTTTTGAATCCACTGCTGGCAGCCGGGCTAAAATGAGGTTCTTTGGATGCAAGCAAAAACCTAGAGAGAGCGCAAGAGACTTTGCCTTAAACTTGCAGGAGGCGCTCAGAGCACTTAAATTAGCAGAACCTGCCTTAGCCCCTGGAGCAGATAAGCTGCTGATAGACCAATTCCTGGATGGACTCTCATCCCCTTCCCACCGGGGACAACTGAGCATGATGGTGATCCAGGATCCAGGACTAACATTTGCCCAGCTAAAGGATAGAGCCATCCGCCTCCAGCAGGTGGAGGAGCCGCAGGATATAGACTCTGTTCAACACCTTACAGTGGCACCCCAGCAGCCAGTAGTGCCGGTGACATCGGCCATGTCAGCGGCTGTTGCTAACCACCTGGAGCCCATCACTAATGAGGCTCTCCATCAAAGGCTTGATGCCCTGACAGACACTGTTGCTTCCATGGCTAGAATCGTCCAGGAGCTGCGTGGATCCAAGTCTACACCCAAGATTGAGCTGGCGACCAGCAAGGAGGATGTCCCGTGGATGAGGCCTAGGAGATACCAAGCGACGAGAGGACGACCCAGCGACCGCTACCAGCCGGATGGACAGCCCATTTGCCGCCGTTGCAAGGAGCCAGGTCACTTTGCCCGTGAATGTGCTTTAAATGGGGATCCCCTGGGGAGGCGGGCCGCTCCTCAGGAATGAACTCTCAAGGTCCTTCACCCTGGCACGACAAGTATGTGGGGGGACGTCCAGTCATCCCCATCGTGCTGGATGGCATTCCGCTCAACGCCTTGCTGGACACTGGTTCCCAAATAACATCAATTCCGCATGTCCTTTATAAGAGGTACTGGGCTGATTCAGACGTTAGCAGTGGTCCATCTAATGTTGCATTGAATATATGGGCTAGCAATGGTGAATTAGTACCACAGGTTGGTTTCAGAGAAATGACCATTAAGATTGGGAGAGTAGAATTGCAGAATCAGGGTATTATCATTGTTGATGTTGACCGACGAGAACGTGAACCAACTATGCTGCTAGGAATGAATGTAATTGAAAATTGTTTTGCAGAGGTAATTACTGTCTTGCAGCAGATCGTCGAGACTGCCAAACCTGGGCAACAGAGACTCCTGCAGAAGGAAATTAAAGCCTTGATGCTGAAGCAGCAGGTAGAAGTGTCAGGAGGTGAAATTGGCAGTGCAAGGGTAAGTGACCCAATACCTATTGTAATTCCTCCCAAAACTGAAATGCTGGTCTGGTGTAGAGCCGCAATAGGCATCAGAGGGCGAGACTATCAGGCCCTGGTAGAACCCGTGTACTCAGACAGTAGGCCCACTGTACTGACGGCCAGAGGAATAGTTCAGGTACACAGGGGGAGAGTGCCAATACGCCTTCTAAATTGTGGGGAAGATGAGGTCACCCTACCAAAGTATGCTACCATGGCTAAGCTATATACGGTTAATAACAACGCCATCACCACCGTTGAGCCCTTGAAGCCGTCAAATCAGGCGGAGGACAATGGCTCAGAGGGAAAGCTGGAGGATTGGTGCCAAAAGCTACATGTAGGTACCGATTCTACACCCTCCCATCAAAAGCATGGAGTATACAGGGTAGTGAAAGAATATGAACAAATATTCAGCAAACACCCATTAGACTTTGGGCAGATCAAAGGGGTAGAGCACACTATACCCACAGGTAACCATCCACCCATAAAGGAGAGGTATAGACCAGTACCACCAGCTCACTACCAATGCGCCAAAGACATGCTCAAAGAAATTAAAGAAGCAGGGGTAATAAGAGACAGTTGTAGCCCCTGGGCAGCCCCACTAGTGCTAGTTAAGAAAAAAGATGGGACCATGAGGATGTGTGTAGACTACAGACGGATCAATCGCATTACACACAAGGATGCATACCCATTACCTAGGATAGAAGAGTCATTGGCTGCATTAAAATCCGCTACTTACTTTTCCACCCTAGATCTGACTAGTGGGTATTGGCAAGTTCCTGTGGCAGAGGCTGATAAGGAGAAGACAGCATTCACCACGCCGATGGGCCTCTGTGAGTTCAATTGTATGCCGTTTGGACTCTGCAACGCACCTGGAACCTTCCAGCGACTGATGGAGTGCTGCCTAGGACATAAGAACTTTGAAACTGTCCTCCTGTACCTGGATGATGTCATAGTCTACTCCAAGACCTATGAACAGCATCTACAAGACCTGGCAGAAGTGTTTGAAGCCTTATCCGGATACGGCATGAAAATCAAGCCATCCAAGTGTCACCTTCTAAAGCCAAGGGTACAGTACCTGGGACATGTCGTGAGCTCAGAAGGGGTAGCACCAGATCCTGAAAAAGTTACCGTGATCAGAGATTGGCCGAGACCCACCAGCGTGAAAGAGGTGAGGCAATTCCTGGGACTGGTGGGCTACTATAGAAGATTTATAAAAGGGTTCACGAAGCTAGCAGCTCCCCTACAAGACATCCTGGTAGGACAGTCAAAGAAGTCTGCAGCCCGAAATCCTCCTTTCCAGTGGAGTGATGAGAGAGAAGAGTCCTTTAAGAAGTTGAAGTGGGCACTGACAGGAGAAGAGATCCTGGCATATCCAGATTACCATCAACCCTTCATTTTGTACACGGATGCCAGCAACGTAGGACTGGGAGCAGTATTGTCTCAAAAGCAGGAAGGCAAGGAGAAAGTTATTGCCTTTGCAAGCAGGAAGCTCCGGCCTACAGAAAGAAACCCAGAGAATTACAGCTCCTTCAAGTTAGAACTACTGGCAGTAGTTTGGGCTGTAACAGAGCGTTTCAAACACTACCTGGCAGCTGCAGAATTTACCATCTTTACTGACAACAATCCGTTGACCCACCTGGATTCTGCAAAACTAGGTGCGCTGGAACAGCGATGGATAGCCCGACTGTCAAACTACAACTTTGTCATCAAGTACAGGGCAGGCCACAAGAATGGGAATGCAGATGCCTTATCCCGGATGCCACACTCGGGGGACGTGGAAGAGGAACCGGAGGGACTGGAAGAAATTGAGCTGCCGGCCTTTCACCATCCTAAGGTGGGACAGTATCAACCGAGTGTCTACCAAAAACAACAGCAGGCAACTCTGAACCCATTAGCACACCACGGATGGGCTGACACACAAGACAGCGATCCAGCTGTGAAGCTAGTGAAAGAACTGCTTACACAACAAGGTGCATACCCTAATCAGAATGCCCCAGCTGAGACACAACATCTCTGGAAAGAGAGAGGTAAATTGTTCCTGTACCAAGGGAAGCTCTGTAGAAGGCACACCAATCCAAAAACACATGAGTTGGTCTGGCAGATCATCGTGCCCAAGAGAGACGTCAAGATGGTTCTGGAAGCTTACCACGACGGTGCTGGTCATTTTGGTTGGAAAAAGTTGGAAGTGCTCTTAAGAGAAAGATTCTACTGGGTTGGCATGAGAAAATCAATTGAAGATTGGTGTAGAAAATGCGGACCGTGCAACCTCAGAAGAAAGGATCAACAGAACCAGAGAGCTCCAATCCAGTCCATAGTAACCAAGCAACCACTCGAGCTAGTCGCATTAGACCACGTCAAGTTGTCACCAAGCCGGTCCGGCTATGTCTATGCCTTAACCATCGTGGACCATTACTCACGCTTCTTAGTGGTGGTACCCGTGAAAGACCTTACAGCTAGAACAGCAGCTAAAGCATTCCAGACGTACTTTTGCAGACCCCATGGTTACCCAGAACAAGTCCTTGCAGATCAAGGTCCAGCTTTCGAATCACAGATTTTCCAAGAATTCTGCAACATGTATGGCTGTAAAAAGATCCGCACAACAGCATACCATCCCCAAACAAATGGCTTATGTGAGAAGATGAACCATATTGTGATTGACCTGTTGAAGACCTTACCAGAGTCAGAAAGAAATCAATGGCCAGAGAAATTGCCAGACTTAGTGGACTTGTACAATCATGTCCCGGTGAGTTCTACAAACTGCACCCCCGCTTACCTCATGCGTGCAAGGCCCGGTAAACTGCCAATTGATTTAGATATGGGAATTCTGAAGCCAGATGCGGAAGTTCAAGAATCCAATTGGGATACCCTACGTCAGCAGCAGTATCGCCAAGTACAAGAGTGCGTAGAGAAAAGTCTCCAACAAGCTAGGGGAAGACAGGAGAGAACCTTCAACCAGCATGCTCTAGCAACCCCATTGCAACCTGGTGACCAAGTTCTCAAGAGGAAACGGCGCACAAACAAATTGGATAATCAGTGGGAAACCACCCCATATACAGTCTTACCATCCAGTATGGATAATCCCAAAGTGTGTCTCATCAGTAAGGATGAAGGAAGGACATCAGCTGTCGTGTCAAGAGATCAACTCAAACCATGTCCTGAAACCCTGAAGACACCAGAAGTCACCTTACCCATACAGGTACAACCTGTCAAGGAGGAAGAAGATGTGTTCCATACAGTCTTAGGAGATTTTCCAAAAACATGGCCAAATTACTATGGAGCAGTAGTAGTCCCAATGATCGCCTTCCCTCAAGTGGCGGAACCAACATCAGAATCCATACCACAAGAAGTCCCAAGACATGAAGAACTGGAAGTTGAAACCGTAGAGGAAGAACAGATTCCTGGTCCCAGTGAGCTTGCCAGTCCTACAGTCAGTCCACCATCCTCACAAGTACCAGAAACACCAAATAGGTACACTTCCACTCACACCATTATGCTAAGTACACCCAGTACACCAGCAGTACGCAGGTCACAGCGTAGTACTCAGGGTCAGATACCAGCAAGATATAAAGACTAATGCGAAATTGCATATAAAATGTACATATGTTATAATGTTTATATGAAAAACCGTAACAGTTTAGTGTACAGAAAAGGTGAGAGAAGAGTGGTGTAAGGTGGCAGCACGGAGAGTTACAACTTGATCACATTGTTGGTGGCCCGAGGGCCGTGAGGTCTACTGCACTTACGACCAGAGTAGAGACACCTTTTAAGAAGTGTTTGTTGATTGAAATGTTTATTTAATTGCAACGTTAAGACCAAAAGCCCAGTACCTACAGAGACTATACGGTATGACCACTTACATATTCTTGAACATTTTGGACTCTTTTTGAACTTTAAGGTTTTTGTATTTTTTCCTTTTGAGACTCTGTATATATATATAATTGTTGTGATAACTTGTTTGTTTGTTTCACAGTCCCGGAGTACTGTTCTTCACTAAGGGGGAATGTGGCACCCCAGGGTTGCCACAGTAACAACACAAAGGGTTAACTCCCCACACACAACACCAAGACCTCCTGGCCAGAAGGGGGAGACCAAGCTGCTTCCCTGTACATTCTGCTGGGGGGGAGGAAATGGTCAGGAGTAGTTTCAGTTTGGAAGTTCAGTGCAGAGCACTGAGGAGACAGGATCTCTGGAGGTTGGAAGCTGGCTTTAGCTCACCTCAGGATCCACTGACCAATTCCAGGCCTAGCTGAGGGTCTGAGGAAAGGAGACAGATTACACAGAGGAACATTCCTGGGAGACAGAGCATTGCAGAGCTCATCCCCAGTGGAGCACACAGAACGGATGCTGGATCCGAGACTGCAGGTTACATACTGCACATTGAACACCAGAGAAGTGAGGATTCCACATTCTCTATCTGTACCACAGACACAAGCAACAAACGCAGAGTTCAGGAACATACAAGTAAGGACTCGAGTTGCCTGTCAGGTCGGTACCGAGGAGCACAGAGACAGCTGCATAGTTCACACCGCAGCAGGGCCACAGACACACAGTGCAGGCAAGGAAGCCAAAACGGCCCGGCTGGGCGGGAGAAACCCTGAACCCCTCACAGACTCCGTGGACAGTACTCTGCTGAATAACATCATCAGTAAAAGACAAAGAAACTGCAAAACCGTGAGTCTGCCTGTTTATTGTGCTCGTGTCCTGCACTCCCCCCCATAGACTAACATACTGCCCCGGGGAAAAGGCTCTACCCGTGGGGAGCCGTCCCATCTCAAGCTGCCTTCCATCACCCCGGAGGTTCTGCAGCAGCGGTGGTCATCTCTGATCACATTCCACGGGTGGCGTCACGAACATAACCCCCCCCTTTTATTGTGGAACCAGGGAGCACGGACCGGGTCACGACACCGTGATCCCCTTTCCAGAAGCAACCCCTTGGCCCGGTTCTGGGTATCCCCTTAACCCCTGGCGACACACCTCCGTGGGTAGGGGGTTTGTGTCCTGGGGCCCGTTGGATGGTGTAGTGCTTGGGTGCTGTAGGGAGTAGGAACAGGGGTTTTCAGTGTACTCACTCAGTCCAGGAAATAACAACAACGACAGCTTGTAAACCAGAATTCTGAGCATCACTGTAGCTTGTAGGGAGCATGCTTGGGTCCGTGCCCTTGGTGTTGCTGTTAGCCTGTGGCCCTGTCCTTGGAACCTCTGTCTCTGTTTGACCCGTGGGTATAAAACTCTTCGGGTCCCGCTCACCCGTATGGCTAATGGAGTGAGCTTGCTCTCAGGGTTCACGCGTAGGATTTCTTTGGACTTTATTGGGAAAGTCCTATCCCATCGGTGCGCTAGTACACCGATTTTGGAGCGGGTTGGGGACGAATCTTGAAGTTTTCACCCCCGTCGGGTAAATTACCGGAACACGTGAAGCTACTTTCTGGCCTGGGGTCCACGAAACCCGTCGTGCCCTGGCCCCTGCCCGGTAATAGCTCAAGGCTGCCGGCTGCCCTCCTCTGCTGTCCGTGCCCCCTGACACAATCCCCTGTGACTGGGGTTCCAGTCCCTACCAGACCCAGACCAACGTCTGCCACCTAGTACACAGGAGCTCTCCTCCGTGACCTCTCCCTCTCAGAGAGTCACTTCTCCTCCACCTCTCCTTTCAACTTCCCAAGCTCAACTTCACTTTCTTCACTTTCCTCTCACCAAGTCCCCCATGTTGGCGGCCCTATTCCCTTCAGGCCCCCCAATGGTGTGTCTGGTGGGTAAAGTGTGAAGTGTTCCTAGGATTTTGATTGGCTAAGCTGTTAGTGTGACGCCCTGGGCAAGCCAGGGGTCACAGGTCACAACACCACCACACCCTACACCCCAGTTAGGAACACCAAGGCTACCAAAATCCTTGTTGCCTTCCTCCAGGGGCTGATGTTTACACCAGTGGGTGGGCCAGGCGGTTGGCTCCGCCCACCGAGGAGTACACAGCCCTGGAGGCGGGAAAATCAGGCAGAACAGCTAGGGAAGTGAAGGAGTAAACAGTGAGAGTAGAGGCAGAGAAAAGGAACAGTTAAGCAAGCCTGAAGTTGGTCCGGGTGTGTGCCCCGGACAGTGACAGCAAGGTCAGCAGACGGCGGTGACAGTCTGCAGGGGGACTGCTCGGAGGTTGCTGGAAGGACCGCGGACGGGTGGTGGCCCGGCGGTCTGGAGCAGTATACGAAGAACAGTCAGCACCAGGGCAGGGGCCTTTCGGATCCCGGCAAGGCTAGGAGTCGCCATAATTTGCCAAATCCGTCAGTGAAGGGGACGTCTGTCTCCTAACAACCAAGTCCCGATTGAAGGCAACAGTCCAACCGTAACAGAGAGACACCGCCACCGCCAGGGCACCAGTTTCTCAGGGCCAGCGCCTGCGGGCAAAGTAGGGCTCCTCCGGCCCATATCCAAGCCGGGGAGCGTGTTATCGGTTGGAACCCATCGCAACCATTCTCAACTTAGGTGCAGGACAGAGGCACCGTCACCGTCACCTACTGGGGAAAGCAAGTGCAGCCGTCCGTGGGAACCGTCTTTCCAGCCGTGTGTTTTACCGAGAACTGTGTCATCGTCTCAGGCTGAGTGAGTACCACAGTGCCGCAAGGCACAGCGCTGCCCCCGCGTCCCTGCGCCCACCAAGCCCTGCATCTCCCACCTCATCACTGGGCCCCGGGATCACCAACCCCTACACACGGAGGGGCAACACAACAACTGGCTGCTCCATACCATCCCTCCCGGGATCCCCATACAGAGCAGCGGTGGTGTCAACAAATCACCACAACCGTGTGTGGCGTCACGGACAATAAACAATCCCCACACCCAAAAACCCCCTTTCACTCACGGGCGAGGAGCGCCGCTCGAGTCCCCGGGATCCGGCCCATCGCTCGAGCCACCGAGCAGCAGCAGGCCGCAGCAGCCGCGGCAGCCGGACCCGAGCATTGGGAGAGCGCGGCGTCCCCTCCTCCGCCCGCGACATTAGCAACACCAAAGAACCAGGACCCATAACCAACGAGGGTGGATACTGTGCAGAAGGGTAGATTGCACAATACCCTGTGACGACCTGATAGGCCAGAGCGTCACATTCGCCCTTGGTTAAACGTAGCTCATCCGCGAGCTACAGGACACCAGCGGTTTATTTTCGTTTTGCTTTTAAACTGGAAAAGGGACAATATAAAGATGAACACATTTTTATTAAAGGGTCCATCCCACTCAGGGGAGGCAATTCACTTAAACGTTACTAAAACTTTATTAAGAGTTCGTCGCCCAACCGTGGGACGTTACCGGTGTCCATGGTAACGGAGGCTCAACCTACTCTGTTGCAGCCCCTTCCTGCGACAGTCCAGTCCCAATGTCCTGGATTCCAATGACTGCAGAGATTCTTCCAAACAGAGACAATGGGAGCTTGTTCCAATTGAGCAGGAGCCTTTTTATTTCAGTAAATAAACTAGGATAGTTCCCCAGGTATGTCAAGGATATATTTTTCCATTTATAATTGTAGTTTTCCTGTAAGGAGGAAACTCGCCCCTGTGGAATATTAATAGGCAGGGCTATCATTTTGCTCAGGTTGACCCTATACCCTGACAGCCTTCCAAATTGTAGCAATAGGGAATGCAAATTCGGGAGGGTGGTATGTGGTTGGGACAAAATCAATAGGACATCATCCGCATATAAGGATAGCTTAAACTCCTTGTCTCTCACCATTACTCCGCGTATATTAGGGTCAATGCGAATAGCAGCAGCCAATGGCTCAATGCACATAACAAAGAGCAGGGGGGACAAAGGGCATCCCTGACGAGTGCCATTGTGTATCTGAAAGGGTTGAGATGCGGCATAAGGAAATTTGACCGATGCTGAGGGGCATGAATATAAACTTTTCAGGGCTGTAATAAATGCACCCGAGATTCCAAAATGACGCAATATTTCAAACATGAATGGCCACCCCAGACGGTCAAACGCCTACTCTGCATCCAAACTAAGAAGGACTTCACTCTCTGTCTTATTAACAACTTCTACTAAGTCAATAGTCTTCCTGGTGTTGTCCCCCCTTGCCTACATGGGACAAAACCCACCTGGTCTTTGTGTATTAGGTGAGGGAGCAGGACCGAAAGACATAGAGCCAGTAGTTTAGTAAAGATTTTCAAATCAGCATTAAGGAGTGCTATGGGCTTATAATTGGCACATTCCATAGCATCCTTCCCCGGTTTGGGTATGAGCGTAATATAAGAATGTAACATACTTGTAGGTATAGGGGAGCCCGTGAGGAAGCTATTAAATAATTTAACAAAATAGGGGGTGAGTCGATCCGCAAATGCCTTGTAGTAAAAATATGTCAGACCATCTGGACCCGGTGATTTTCCATTAGCAAGTAATTTAAGCACCTCTTCTACTTCTTCACGCGTGATTTCTTTATTCAGTGTATTTGCAGCACTCTGACTAAGAGTAGGCAACTTAAGGCCCCGTCACACTAAGCAACATCGCTAGCAACATCGCTGCTAACGAACAACTTTTGTGACGTTGCTAGCGATGTTGCTGTGTGTGACATCCAGCAACAACCTGGCCCCTGCTGTGAGGTCGTTGGTTGTTGCTGAATGTCCTGGGCCATTTTTTAGTTGTTGCTGTCCCGCTGTGAAGCACAGATCGCTGTGTGTGACAGCGAGACAGCAACAACTAAATGTGCAGGCAGCAGGAGCCGGCTTCTGTGGAGGCTGGTAACCACGGTAAACATCGGGTAACCAAGAAGCCCTGTCCTTGGTTACCCGATATTTACCTTAGTTACCAGCCTCCGCCGCTCTCCCTGTCAGTGCCGGCTCCTGCTCTGTGCACATTTAGCTGCAGGACACATCGGGTTAATTAACCCGATGTGTGCTGTAGCTAGGAGAGCAAGGAGCCAGTGCTAAGCAGTGTGCGCTGCTCCCTGCTCTGTGCACATTTAGCTGCAGCACACATCGGTAATTAACCCCATGTGTGCTGTAGCTAGGAGAGCAGGGAGCCAGCGCTAAGCGGTGTGCGCTGCTCCCTGCTCTGTGCACATGTAGCTGCAGCACACATCGGGTAATTAACCCGATGTGTGCTGTAACTAGGAGAGCAAGGAGCCAGCGCTTAGTGTGCGCTGCTCCCTGCTCTGTGCACATTTAGCTGCAGCACACATCGGGTAATTAACCCGATGTGTGCTGTACTAGGAGAGCAGGGAGCCAGCGCTCAGTGTGCGCTGCTCCCTGCTCTCTGCACGTGTAGCTGCGTGCGCTGGTAACCAAGGTAAATATCGGGTTGGTTACCAAGCGCAGCATCTTCCACGCGGCGCTGGGGGCTGGTCACTGGTTGTGGTGAGCTCACCAGCAACTCATGTAGCCACGCTCCAGCGATCCCTGCCAGGTCAGGTTGCTGGTGGGATCGCTGGAGCGTCGCAGTGTGACATCTCACCAGCAACATCCTAGCAACTTACCAGCGATCCCTATCGTTGTTGGGATCGCTGGTAAGTTGCTTAGTGTGACTGGACCTTTACACTGCTCAAGAAAGGAGTGGATTAGCTCCCTCTGCTTTCCTGGGTCTGTAGGAAGAGTGCTGGGCAAAGAATACAATCTTGACAATCCTGAAAAATCTTTGCAACTTTAGTGGGGTCATAGAAAATATTCCCCCCCGAATCTCTCAAGGCATAAACGGATGAGTTCCCCCTATCCTCTCTAAGTTGGCGAGCCAAAAAGGAGTGAGATTTATTTCCTTTGTCATAGTATTTATGCCTGCTATAAAGCAGTAATTTTTCTGTTATATTGACCTCTAGGTCCTTCAGTTGGGCACGAGTCTTTACTATACCTCTAAGAGTACATATTGATGGGTTAAGGGTCATCCTATTTTCTTTGTCTCTGAGACTTCTGAGGAGCTGATCTCTCTGATAAAGTCTATCTTTTTTGATACGGGAGCTTAATGCTATGCATTGCCCTCTAAAGACGGCCTTATGGGCTTCCCAAACCGTAGAAAAATTAGGCACTGACCCCTCGTTGTTCTTGAAGTATTCTATCAGTCCTGCTTCCAGTTTTTCTCTGTAGGGAGTTCTCTTGAGGAAGGACTCATTGAGCCTCCAGTGGCAGACTCTTGTGCGTGGTGTTGTCTGATCTAGAGTGAGAGTCATTGGCGCATGGTCTGACCACGTTATTGCACCAATATCCACATTGCTCGTCAATCTAAGGGCTTGAATGTTGCCAAAGAAGAAGTCGATCCTGGTGTGTGTACCACGAGGGGGAGAGTAGAAGGTAAAGGTTTTTTCTGAGGGATGTTTAACTCGCCACAAATCAAATAAGGCAAACCTACGGATCAGTCTTCGAAAGGCAGCTGTCAATTTACGCTGAGACGGGCTCAACAATTGATTGTTAATGGTCAACCTGTCTAAAGAGTCAGAGAAAATAGTGTTAAAATCTCCACCCACAATCCACGCTGAGGAGGGAAGGCGTGTGCGTTTGAGGAATACCCGGTTCAAAAAGAGGATCTGGGAGGTATTAGGGGCATAAATATTACACAAAATGATCGGAAGATCCTTATATGTCCCTTGTAGGATAAGGTACCTACCCTGTGGGTCTGCCAAGGAGGTCGTAACTTGAATGGGACAGGTCCTTGATATCAAAATAGCCACACCGCCTTTTTTCCTTTCCTGGGAAGCTAAAAAAATCGTGGGGTACAGATGTTTAGCAAAATTGCAGTTCCCATTGAGGTTCAAGTGCGTTTCTTGCAAGAAAACCACATCAGCTCGCTGGGTCCGCATCTCACCAAGCGCCATACGCCTCTTAATGTTTGAGTTTAAACCCTTAACATTTAATGTTAACATTTTAACCATATTTTAAGTTGTAGTAGTATAATGCAAAATTAGCATTACATACGAAGGATAACCGGGTATTGCCCATCTCACAACTGCCTAAAGGCCCATGCTGGATAGCTCTCAATGGGGTACAGAGGATTCCCTCACCACAATTAGGGTAGACACATAAGGAATGGGAAAAGACAATGACAAAACACATAACATATAGAGCATAACATTTACATGTCACAAATGTTACCGGAGAGGAGTGAAGCCATGGGCAAAAGCCTTTACCTCCGCCACCGTCCTCTCCGGCCAGGGTCAAAGAAGAAAAAATTGGCATAACGTAAAAAACTTTACCAATATCTAAACCCTAACCTCCTTTACCAACTCTTCCATAGGAGGAACTAGGGTAACTCTAACCCTTGAAGGGGGTTTGTAGCTATGGACACTCTGCTATCGCAGTCAGTATCGGAAGCTAGATTCAAAACATCTACAAGAGGGGAGTATTCAATTCTCACTGCCCTAGTAGCAAACCAATGCAAATTTTATGAGGAGTCATAACCAGATATATTAATATAAAAAAAAGAGAAGAAAAAAAAAAGTGAACAGCTACTTATGAAAGAAAGGACCAACAAAAGTCCCTGTAATACACAAGGGAGGGCATGAGGTACTGTAACATTTTTAACATTCTTCTCTGTACCTCTGCAAAAACCCTGAGCAACCTGGTAGCCGTTGCCCCTTGCGCCGACCCCCACCAGGGCCTCCTGGTGTCGACTACCAGTACTGCACCTCTCAAGGCCCTGATGGCCTTTTCCCTGGAACAAAGATTGGGAGAAAGATTCAACAAGGAGGGCGCAGCCTAATTAAAAATTTGTAAAACTTGCAGGTTCCGGTCCCCTTTTAATGCTGGTTACCTCCTGGGTACACTCTTGCAAAGTGCCCTGGCAAGCCACAGCAATGGCATATAGGCACCACTTCCATTGCATCCACGGAGATCTCCTCATCTGAAGTGGACTCTGCTTCCATTTCAATAATCTCCAATGCCAACTGTGCCTGTGACGACAGGATCATCCTGCGGCCGTTTCCTCCATAGCGTGGCACCCACACAGCTTCAGGGGTACTGGAACCTAAATCGCCATCTTCTATCACCTCCGGTTCCGAATCCACGGTAACCGGGTCAATTTGGTCAGATGCTTCAGACTGATCCTCTCTTTCAGAAATTGCGAGATCCGCTGCCGTTGGTGTGGGCAGCACCTCGGGGCCAGTCGCGGCGGAGGGTGGAGGCAATGGCGACTGAGTGCTGGCCTTGTGGTTGGGGCGGTTCAGATCCCACAGCCGCATTGGCCGGATTAGGGAAATCATCTGGGACTGGGTAACCGCTTACCGCTCCTCTCGTGGAACTTCGGTTTCACTTGCTCGCACTGCCGTGGCCATCCTCCGCGTCTCCATCCGCGGAGCGGCTCCGCGCTTCTCCGCCATCTTGACACCGCGTCTTCCAGGAATGTTGTTACACAGTCCTGGCGTCCCTGCTCCACTTCTGCTAGTAACACATTCTGGCCCACCCCCTCGGTCTTTTCGCAGCACTCTCTCGCTGACTGTGACCCTCTGGGAACTTCCGGTTCCGGCCTCACTGGGAAGACGAGAGGTGGGGCTTAGTCTTCGCATGCTTTCTCGGAGAACACAGGGTTTTGGCGTGAAAAAATGGCGGAAAATGACGGAATTGGCGGGAAACAGAATCTTGACTCGCGGTCTTTGGTTTTCAAGGTGTACGTTACCCAGGTAAGTGGGTCCTGCTCCTATCCTGTTAGTTCATATATAAATATAACACTGCACTCTCAATGGGCAAGAATGAATAAAGATATAACTCTTTTTCTCAATGCTAATAGATTTTTAATACAGAAGGCAAGATAGCAACAATTGAAAAACATGTGACACTTGCGATAATTTTGCGACAATAACGTTTCGGTCCTCCAGGACCTTGATCACATTAGTCGCTAAATTACTGTGAAGAAAAGTGTTTTTTGGGGGTTCCTTTAATGATTAACAGACAGTAGTCTCCTTACTCATAGGCAAATGTATAAAGACGTTCGTCCAGAAATTTTCTATCCTGTTAGTGACGCCAGAAATCGAGGTGTGCCGCCCCCATGCCAGCAGCCGGGCTGCTGCTCGGATCCGGATCTGCGGTGGCTCGAGGGGTCTCCGGACCCGGGGGTCTTGATGCCAGCCACGGTGTGTGGTAATGTGAGATACCACCGCTGCCGTCGGGGAGCCCGGTGACGATGGTGTGGCAGCCTGATGTTTACCCCTCCGTGGGTAGGGGGTTTGTGTCCCGGGGCCCATTGGATGGTGTAGTGCTTGGGTGCCGTAGGGAGTAGAAACATGGGTTTTCAGTGTACTCACTCAGTCCAGGAAATAACAACAACGACAGCTTGTAAACCAGAATTCTGAGCACCACTGCAGCTTGTAGGGAGCACGCTTGGGTCCGTGCCCTTGGTGTTGCTGTTAGCCTGTGGCCCTGTCCTTGGCATCTCTGTCTCTGTTGGACCCGTGGGTATAAAACTCTTTGGGTCCCACTCACCTGTATGGCTAACGGAGTGAGCTTGCTTTCAGGGTTCACGCGTAGGATTTTTTTGGACTGTATTGAGAAAGTCCTATCCCATCGGTGCATTAGTACCCCGATTTTGGAGCGGGTTGGGGATGAATCTTGAAGTCTTCACCCCTGTTGGGTAAATTACCGAAACGCGTGAAGCTACTTTCTGGCCTGGGGTCCACGTAACCCGTCATGCCCTGACCCCTTCCCGGTGATAGCTCAAAGCCACCAGCTGCCCTCCTCAGCTGTCCGTGCCCCCTGACACTATCCCCTGCGACAGGGGTTCCAGCTCCTACCAGGCCCAGACCAACGTCTGCCACCTAGTACACAGGAGCTCTCCTCCGTGACCTCTCCCTCTCAGAGAGTCACTTCTCTTCCACCTCTCCTTTCAACTTCCCAAGCTCAACTTCACTTTCTTCACTTTCCTCTCACCAAGCCCCCCATGTGGGCGGCCCTATTCCCTTCAGGCCCCCCTGGTGTGTCTGGTTGGTAAAGTGTGAAGTGTTCCTAGGATTTCGATTGGCTAAGCTGTTAGCAACACCAAAGAACCAGGACCCATAACCAAGGAGGGTGGATACTGTGAAGAAGGGCAGATTGCACAATACCCTGTGATGACCTGATAGGCCAGGGCGTCACACATGCATGCTGCAATTTTTTTTTCCTCAGACCACATGGTCAGAGAACAAAATCAGACATAAACACTGCCTCACTGGATAACATTTGTCCCAGTGTGATCCAATGTTTTGTTGGCTGGAACTTGGACTGAAAATACAGTTGTCTGCATGAGCTCTTAGGGTGGAACACAACATGGTTACCTGGTTTGGGGCCCCCCTGAGTTTTGTCCCACAAGCCGAAACCGTAGCTACACCTCTGGATGAAATGTCCTCTAGGATTGCACAGGAGTGATCAGCTGAAAAAAGCTCTGATGGCTGCGTCATGTAAACACTTGAAACGTAACTACAAAGCACATTGCCATTTAACAGCTGCTGCAGGGTGTCGCACAATTGTACCTATTATTGCCAGGTGCCAGGAGTCGGACCCCTACTGAACTCATAGTGGATGACCTATCTATGCAATGGATCATCAATATGGTGTGACTGGGCAGCCTCTATAACAAGATACTGAAAAATAGAGATGACTGGATCTATTTCTAGTACTTTATATAACACAACTGATAAATATGTGGAGCGATATATTGTATATGTACCTCAGATTTCCCAGAAAAGGAAGAGATGATGCTTAAATCCAGGCTTCTTGCAGAGTTTAGAGATCCTTGAGATCCTTCAGACTCACGACGTAATAAAAGTTTGTTGTTGTCTACGGCATCTAACAAAATAAATGCAACAGGTCATGACTTATTTGTGCTGATTATTATATGAGAAATTTACATTTATTTATTTATTTTTAACAAGACCAGGGGAAAAGCTGTTGATTGTGTATATTTTTCCGTTAGGTTCCTGTCTTATGGGTTACGAGAGCACACAGCATTGTTTAGACACCGTTGTCCCCAATTTGCTATAGAAAGACACTTCAGGAAGGTTGTGTTTTTATCACACAGCACAATGTCACAGATGTCACAAGTAGAGATGAGCGAACCGGTCCCGGTTCGGCTCGAGGCCGGTTCGCCGAACGGAGGTCCCGTTCGAGTTCGGCTCGTCGAACGTTCGACGAACCGAACTCGAACTGCATAGGAAACAATGGCAGGCAATCACAAACACAGAAAAACACCTAGAAAACACCCTCAAAGGTGTCCAAAAGGTGACAAACAACTCACAACACATGGGAAAGTGACAAGGACATATACTCATGCGAAAACAAAAGAGCTGGACAAGGAAAAAGAGGAGGACACACAGATATATGAGTATATGCAAGGAGACATCGATTCCATTATTGTGCAACTTGAGCCCTGCTCATTTTAGGCTTCCAATCTTGATAAATTGCCTGAGCTCGCCACGTACGCCTTGGGGATCTTGTCGTGTCCTGCAGCCAGCGTTCTCTCGGAACCTGTCTTCAGTGCTGCTGGGGGTCTGCTGGCAGATAAGCACACGTGTCTGTCCACTGACAATGTGGACATGGCTCTCAGAGGACTTTTCTTCCCCTGGGTCAGCCAGGGGACGTGAAAGGCACGCGTATTTTTGAGAGTGCTTCATGCAAAGCATCTTTTTCTTTTTCAAAAGGGGGGTCAACCGATGCCAGTCAAGTGGGGTGTGTGTGGCACAGTTAGTGTAAACGAGGGAGACTGTGGTTGGAGTCCCTTCGCTGTGTTTCTAAAAGAACCAAAATGAACAAATCATGGCTCTCAGAGGACTTTTCTTCCCCTGGGTCAGCCAGGGGACGGGAAAGGCACGCGTATTTTTGAGAGTGCTTCATGCAAAGCATCTTTTTCTTTTTCAAAAGGGGGCTCAACCGATGCCAGTCAAGTGGGGTGTGTGTGGCACAGTTAGTGTAAACGAGGGAGACTGTGGTTGGAGTCCCCTCGCTGTGTTTCTAAAAGAACCAAGATGAACAAGTCATGGCTCTCAGAGGACTTTTCTTCCCCTGGGTCAGCCAGGGGACGGGAAAGGCACGCATATTTTTGAGAGTGCTTCATGCAAAGCATCTTTTTCTTTTTCAAAAGGGGGCTCAACCGATGCCAGTCAAGTGGGGTGTGTGTGGCCCAATTAGTGGCAACGAGGGAGACTATGGTTGGAGTCCCCTCGCTGTGTTTCTAAAAGAACCAAGATGAACAAGTCATGGCTCTCAGAGGACTTTTCTTCCCCTGGGTCAGCCAGGGGATGAGAAAGGCACGCGTATTTTTGAGAGTGCTTCATGCAAAGCATCTTTTTCTTTTTCAAAAGGGGGGTCAACCGATGCCAGTCAAGTGGAGTGTGTGTGGCCCAATTAGTGGCAACGAGGGAGACTGTGGTTGGAGTCCCCTCGCTGTGTTTCTAAAAGAACCAAAATGAACAAATCATGGCTCTCAGAGGACTTTTCTTCCCCTGGGTCAGCCAGGGGACGGGAAAGGTACACGTATTTTTGAGAGTGCTTCATGCAAAGCATCTTTTTCTTTTTCAAAAGGGGGCTCAACCGATGCCAGTCAAGTGGGGTGTGTGTGGCACAGTTAGTGGCAATGAGGGAGACTGTGGTTGGAGTCCCCTCGCCGTGTTTCTAAAAGAACCAAAATGAACAAATCATGGCTCTCAGAGGACTTTTCTTCCCCTGGGTCAGCCAGGGGACGGGAAAGGCACGCGTATTTTTGAGAGTGCTTCATGCAAAGCATCTTTTTCTTTTTCAAAAGGGGGCTCAACCGATGCCAGTCAAGTGGGGTGTGTGTGGCACAGTTAGTGTAAACGAGGGAGACTGTGGTTGGAGTCCCCTCGCTGTGTCTCTAAAAGAACCAAGATGAACAAGTCATGGCTCTCAGAGGACTTTTCTTCCCCTGGGTCAGCCAGGGGACGGGAAAGGCACGCGTATTTTTGAGAGTGCTTCATGCAAAGCATCTTTTTCTTTTTCAAAAGGGGGCTCAACCGATGCCAGTCAAGTGGGGTGTGTGTGGCCCAATTAGTGGCAACGAGGGAGACTGTGGTTGGAGTCCCCTCGCTGTGTTTCTAAAAGAACCAAAATGAACAAATCATGGCTCTCAGAGGACTTTTCTTCCCCTGGGTCAGCCAGGGGACGGGAAAGGCACGCGTATTTTTGAGAGTGCTTCATGCAAAGCATCTTTCTCTTTTTCAAAAGGGGGCTCAACCGATGCCAGTCAAGTGGGGTGTGTGTGGCCCAATTAGTGGCAACGAGGGAGACTGTGGTTGGAGTCCCCTCGCTGTGTTTCTAAAAGAACCAAAATGAACAAATCATGGCTCTCAGAGGACTTTTCTTCCCCTGGGTCAGCCAGGGGACGGGAAAGGTACACGTATTTTTGAGAGTGCTTCATGCAAAGCATCTTTTTCTTTTTCAAAAGGGGGCTCAACCGATGCCAGTCAAGTGGGGTGTGTGTGGCACAGTTAGTGGCAATGAGGGAGACTGTGGTTGGAGTCCCCTCGCTGTGTTTCTAAAAGAACCAAAATGAACAAATCATGGCTCTCAGAGGACTTTTCTTCCCCTGGGTCAGCCAGGGGACGGGAAAGGCACGCGTATTTTTGAGAGTGCTTCATGCAAAGCATCTTTTTCTTTTTCAAAAGGGGGCTCAACCGATGCCAGTCAAGTGGGGTGTGTGTGGCACAGTTAGTGTAAACGAGGGAGACTGTGGTTGGAGTCCCCTCGCTGTGTCTCTAAAAGAACCAAGATGAACAAGTCATGGCTATCAGAGGACTTTTCTTCCCCTGGGTCAGCCAGGGGACGGGAAAGGCACGCGTATTTTTGAGAGTGCTTCATGCAAAGCATCTTTTTCTTTTTCAAAAGGGGGCTCAACCGATGCCAGTCAAGTGGGGTGTGTGTGGCACAGTTAGTGTAAACGAGGGAGACTGTGGTTGGAGTCCCCTCGCTGTGTTTCTAAAAGAACCAAGATGAACAAGTCATGGCTCTCAGAGGACTTTTTTTCCCCTGGGTCAGCCAGGGGACGGGAAAGGCACGCGTATTTTTGAGAGTGCTTCATGCAAAGCATCTTTTTCTTTTTCAAAAGGGGGCTCAACCGATGCCAGTCAAGTGGGGTGTGTGTGGCCCAATTAGTGGCAACGAGGGAGACTGTGGTTGGAGTCCCCTCGCTGTGTTTCTAAAAGAACCAAAATGAACAAATCATGGCTCTCAGAGGACTTTTCTTCCCCTGGGTCAGCCAGGGGACGGGAAAGGCACGCGTATTTTTGAGAGTGCTTCATGCAAAGCATCTTTTTCTTTTTCAAAAGGGGGGTCAACCGATGCCAGTCAAGTGGGGTGTGTGTGGCCCAATTAGTGGCAACGAGGGAGACTGTGGTTGGAGTCCCCTCGCTGTGCTTCTAAAAGAACCAAAATGAACAAATCATGGCTCTCAGAGGACTTTTCTTCCCCTGGGTCAGCCAGGGGACGGGAAAGGCACGCGTATTTTTGAGAGTGCTTCATGCAAAGCATCTTTTTCTTTTTCAAAAGGGGGCTCAACCGATGCCAGTCAAGTGGGGTGTGTGTGGCACAGTTAGTGTAAACGAGGGAGACTGTGGTTGGAGTCCCCTCGCTGTGTTTTACATGCTTTTAGAAGGGCATGACATGGCTTGGAGGTTGACTTTCAGCATCTGCAAACTGTTGCCTACCAAAATGCTGCCTTTCCAACACCTGTGGTTATAGACAATGAGGAACATACTGATGAAGATGAGACGCAGATACCCGATTGGGATGACAACTTAAATATTCGGTCAGGGCAAGAAGAGGCTCGGTCTGAGGGGGAGGGGAGTGCAAACACAACAATTGATGATGAAGTTCTAGATCCCACCTACTGTCAACCCACAGTCAGACACTCGAGGAGGTCAACAGAGGTGGTGGAGGAGAATGCAACCGACGACGAAGTTACCTTGCGCCTTCCTGGACACAGTCGGAGCACTGGTAGCACGTCTACAACTGCATCCTCAGCCACCACTCTGCCTATGAGCATTATTCGGGGTGGATCAACAGGTCGCATGGCCTCTAAGCCTTGCCTAGCCTGGTCCTTTTTTTACATAGAAAAAGATCGACCAAATTATGTGATCTGTAAAATTTGTCATGGTTCTCTTAGTAGAGGTCAAAACCTCAGCAGTTTGACAACTTCTTCCATGAATCGTCACATGAATAAATATCATATGGCCCGGTGGGAAGCTCACCGTGCTGCAATGCGGGCGAGCGGAGCGAACCATCCACCGCCTGCCCCTTCCAGTGCATCCGCGCGCTCGTCATCTTCTAGGACTGTGGGGACAGCTGTCACACCTGTTTTTCCACCCACAACTTCCACCACTGTAACCGCAACAGGCAGTTTGCTTGGTAGGTCGTCAGTTGGTTTGGAAGGGGAAACAAGTGAGTGTGTACAGCTCTCTCAGACATCGATAGCACCAACGTTGGATGAAGGCAACATCATGTCTCCGCCTGCACTTTCCTCACAAACCTGCATTTTTCCAGGGACACCCTACTCAACACCATCTACACACAGCAGCCAGATCTCTGTCCCTCAGATGTGGTCAAATAAAAGGCCACTTCCTGCGACCCATGACAAAGCGAAGAGGTTGACTCTATCCCTGTGTAAGCTGTTGGCTACCGAAATGCTGCCTTTCCGCCTAGTGGACACACAGGATTTTAGAGACCTTATGTCTGCCGCTGTGATCCAGTACAAGATGCCCAATCACCACTGCTTCTCCAAGAACAGCATGCCCGCGCTACACCAGCATGTCGCACACAACATCACCACTTCCTTGAGAAACTCTGTGTGCGACAGGGTGCATTTCAACACAGATACTTGGACCAGTAAGCATAGACAGGGTCATTACATGTCACTGACTGGGCACTGGCAAACTATGGTGAGAGATGGAGAAGGGTCTGCTGTCCAAGTCTTGCCGTCCCCACGAGTTGTAGAAGTTAATACACTGCTTCGGCCTCTTCAACCTCGTGTGGGTCCTCCACCTTGGCGCAAACCCTGTGTGGTCAGGCCACCCTTCCTTGTAACTGCGCACAAGCACTACCACACACCTCCTTACTATGCTGGCAGCAGAGCTCAATGCCATCAGGCGGTCAAAGTTTTACTTTGAAATGTATGGGAAATGTGAGTCACACCGCTGAGAAGTTGTGGACGGTTAGCTCTGGATACCGAGTTTCATCAATGGTTGTCTCCACTCAACCAGCAGCCAGGGAAGGCCGGGTGCGACAATGATGCAAACATGGGTGCGGGCCTTCGCTGTGACAATGTGACACACATGGCTTGTGTGTTTCACGTGTTGAACCTGGTTGTCCAGCAATTTTTAAAGCACTATCCTGGACCACATGGCCTTCTGCAGAGAGCACGGTGTAACGCCTTCCTTGATCCACACACTCAGATGGGCTGTTAATGATAGGCTAGAGGGAAGCCACTCACCAAGCAGGACCCCTAGAGCCCTGAAACCCTTTAACCCCTATACAGGGATTAGGAATTGCACAGGGCCCAAGGTGATTAATACCTGTGGAAGGCTGCAGTTCCAGAGAATAGTAGTCAGGCAGGGTCAAAACATTAATTGAGGAACAGGAACAGAATGGGACGGCCAGGACTTAATCAGAAAACAAGCAGAGGTGAAATGCGGATCGGCCAACAAGGTACATAAACAGCAAGCAGGAAAAGTAGTCAGGTAACAAGCACACAAAATCATAAAACTGAACTGGGGGTAAAAGTAACCAGAGGTCATAGCTATGTCTGGCAGTGGTCTGCAGACAGGATGGGCATAAAAAAGGGTGTGGTGTCTTCCCATTGGTTGTAGCTGAATGATGGTATTTCATCTGTGAGATACCCACCAGCTACATTCAGCCAGAGATTCTGCATCTGTCAAGGTAATGCAGCCCAGTGGGTGAGCATAACCTGCGTCCACCTGCGCCGCTGGCATCGACTCCTCCCCCATCATCAGCACTATTCATGAAAGGAACACGTTGTCACCTGGCGACCGGAGTACAAATTGACGGAGCGGACTCCGTTGGTGACTTAACAGCCGTGTGCGGCAATGATGCAAACCTGGCTGCGGGCCATCCTCAGGGCAATGTGACACACGTGCCTTGTATGGCTCACGTGTTGAACCGAATTCTCCAGCAATTTTTAAAACACCATCACGGCCTACATGGCCTTGTGCAGCGGGCACGCTCGCTATGTGCTCACTTCCATCGTGCGCACACAGCAGCTCAACAACTTTCATCACTCCGGAAGTCTTAGGGTCTGGCAGTTAAACGCCGGAAATTCGATGTTCCGACACGCAGGAATTGGAATCTGCACATGTTGCAGCGTGTGTGGCAGCACCGCAGAGCCCTGCTGAAATACGGTATGACATATAGCCTGGGATAACTTGATCAAGAGGTGGTGCAGATCACGCTGCTGGAGTGGTGTCAGATCAAGGACCTATGCACCCTGCTACACAGTTTACAAATGTCGACGAAGATGTTTAGCACTGGCAATGTCATTCTCAGCGTGACAATTCTGGTCATCTACATGATGGAGCACACTGTAATTATTATTCGGAGTCAGGTGTTGGGACAAGAGGAAGGGGAGGAAGTACAGGAGGAGTCATATGCGGAAGGGATAACAAGATCTACGAGGTCCAGATGGTCAGCGGCACCTATGCGGCATTCATGGTGAGGGAGAGGGATTAACAAGGGCGCATAGTATCAGCAAAAAGTGTTGATGAAAGTGCAGGAGCCCATGAAGAAATGGAGGAGGAACTGGCGATGGGCATGGAAGACTCAGCAGATGAGTGAGAGCTTGCTCACATTTCGGTTGTGCGAGGTTGTGGGGAGAGGGCAGAGGAAGGATGCACGATTCTCACCTCTCTGCCACCAACACACCAAGGACTTGGTCCTCCTGGATGCACAAGACACATGAGCGCCTTCTTGCTGCACTACCTACATGACCCTCGGATTGTATGAATTCGAAGTAATCCTGAATACTGGGTTGCCACACTGTTAGATCCCCGGTACAAGACAAAATTTGGCGAACTAATTCCTGCCATAGAAATGGACGCACGTATACAGGAGTATCTGCAGAATGTGGTACGCAATCTTAGATCTACTTTTCCACTAAACACCAGTGCTGCACAGAGTGAATCTCAACGCTTTGTCATGGATAGGAGGAAATGGTCTTTTACTTGTCCACATCGGAGGGACCGAGGGATGGCTGCTGTGCTGAGATGGCGTTGAGTACGGTGTCCCTGCACAGTTGCACTTTTGGTCATATACCAAAATGAGTTGAAAAGGGACAGATGCTGTTGGAAAGGGGAACAGGTGTGTTGGAAAGGGGAAAAAAGTTTTGGTCCGTGGATTTGGTGGTTAAGCAACTGTAACATTTGCTGAAGAAACGCCATCTGTTACAGTGGGACTGGCAGATTTGGATAAAGTGGTATATAATCTGTGACCGCTATATAACGAAAATTAATAAGAAAAGAAAGAGAAAGGTATATATCCCCATCAGCAGTCAGTGTCCACCGTGCTCCCAGTTGGAAAAGGAGAGGTTGGCAACTGGAAGGTTTGGTGGAGGATACAGAGCTGTGTGGCTATGAAACTAACAGTAGCCTGAACCGAGTTAGACGCCATTCGGATCTGGAGACTGTGAGCCCTGTTAGCGTCACAGGGTCCACATGCCCACCCAGCCCAGGAACTCCCTGTTAACAACACAGGGGCCATTGAGTACGCTGACCGTGTGCGTAGGGGCACACCTGTGGACAGCAGGCGCATCAGCAGCAGCAGGCCTGTTAATGCCACTGGGCTGCACAAGCAGGACTGGTAGGACAGGAGCTGGTCTTAACCGTTCTGCGTTACCAACTGTGGTGGTGGCCTGCATCGACACCCTATCCCTGCCTACCTCTGGCCTAAAGCCGCAATGGGTTCAACACATGGAGGTGTGCTCTTTCGGAGCATAATAGAAGACTGCGCACCTCCTTGTTGGCTCCAGCCCCTTTTATAACCTGGGTCCGCCCCAAACCAGGGTGAACCACAATGCACCTCCTGGAGACAAAAGTAGAGTGACACGTCATGAGTGGCATAACTAGCGTCCTATTTGGAACCGCAACTTCAATGATGACCTCATGGCTGCCATGACCCAAACACCTCACCAGTCATCGTCTGACCATCAATAATGCGGTGACAAGTCATAGGTGTGGGCCTCTGCAAGCCATTTGGGAGGACACCTGATGCCCTGTGGTCTATATGGGACCCCCACATCAGGGCCAGGGCCAAAGAGTTCATTACCGGACCTAGTCTCTGATGCAGGAAGTGCCTGAGCATGCTCAGTAGCATGAAATACAGTGTCTGAAAAAAGACTATCAGCTTTAGCATGGTGTCTAGGCACAAAACAGGACTTAGACCCGGCACGGAATGCAAGCACCTGTGCAAAGAGGCTTTTCACACTTAGTGTGGGAGCATGCGCTGTATCCCGAAAAGAAGACTTAGCGTCAGGAATAACAGTCAGGCTGAGCATACTCACTAGGCAAAACACTGTAATTATGCTGCAGCTGGGGTAAATCGGCACACGCATGCGCACTAGCTGCCTCTCCACACTTAGACGTGGAGGGGAAATTGATCTTGGAGATGCTGTCTATGAACAGAAGGAAAAGCTAAAGGAAGCCTGACCTTCTATGCCTCCGAATTATGAAATGCAGCAATGAATTCCATGAGTTTGCTATAACATTAGCGTAGCAAAATGTGCATGAGGGTGTCATGTAGAGGTGCTAGAAATAGCTTGTCACCAGTGGGGCACTAATGGAATACAACAGCCAGTTCTATGATGCCACTAAATGGCAGTATTTTGTGCTATCATTATAGCTTATTAAAAACAGAGCAGGAGGGTGTCATGCAGAGGTGCTGCACATAGATTTGCACTAGTGTGACTAGACAAAAGTCCAATAGCCACGTTTAGGATGGCACTAGGTACACTGAGTGTTTGCTAGTATAATGGCTTAGTTTAAAAAAGTTTGAGTGTGCAATGCAGGCAGACGTGCTGCAAATATCTTTACAATAGTGTGAATAGACAAAAGTACAATAGCCACGTTTAGGATGCCACTAGGTACACTGAGTGTTTGCTAGTATAATGGCTTAGTTTAAAAAAGTTGGAGTGTGCAATGCAGGCAGACGTGCTGCAAATATCTTTACAATAGTGTGAATAGACAAAAGTACAATAGCCACGTTTAGGATGCCACTAGGTACACTGACTGTTTGCTAGTATAATGGCTTAGTTTAAAAAAGTTGGAGTGTACAATGCAGGCAGACGTGCTGCAAATATCTTTACAATAGTGTGAATAGACAAAAGTACAATAGCCACGTTTAGGATGCCACTAGGTACACTGAGTGTTTGCTAGTATAATGGCTTAGTTTAAAAAAGTTTGAGTGTGCAATGCAGGCAGACGTGCTGCAAATATCTTTACAATAGTGTGAATAGACAAAAGTACAATAGCCACGTTTAGGATGCCACTAGGTACACTGAGTGTTTGCTAGTATAATGGCTTAGTTTAAAAAAGTTGGAGTGTGCAATGCAGGCAGACGTGCTGCAAATATCTTTACAATAGTGTGAATAGACAAAAGTACAATAGCCACGTTTAGGAAGCCACTAAGTACACTGACTGTTTGCTAGTATAATGGCTTAGTTTAAAAAAGTTGGAGTGTGCAATGCAGGCAGACGTGCTGCAAATATCTTTACAATAGTGTGAATAGACAAAAGTACAATAGCCACGTTTAGGATGCCACTAGGTACACTGACTGTTTGCTAGTATAATGGCTTAGTTTAAAAAAGTTGGAGTGTGCAATGCAGGCAGACGTGCTGCAAATATCTTTACAATAGTGTGAATAGACAAAAGTACAATAGCCACGTTTAGGATGCCACTAGGTACACTGAGTGTTTGCTAGTATAATGGCTTAGTTTAAAAAAGTTTGAGTGTGCAATGCAGGCAGACGTGCTGCAAATATCTTTACAATAGTGTGAATAGACAAAAGTACAATAGCCACGTTTAGGATGCCACTAGGTACACTGAGTGTTTGCTAGTATAATGGCTTAGTTTAAAAAAGTTGGAGTGTGCAATGCAGGCAGACGTGCTGCAAATATCTTTACAATAGTGTGAATAGACAAAAGTACAATAGCCACGTTTAGGATGCCACTAGGTACACTGACTGTTTGCTAGTATAATGGCTTAGTTTAAAAAAGTTGGAGTGTGCAATGCAGGCAGACGTGCTGCAAATATCTTTACAATAGTGTGAATAGACAAAAGTACAATAGCCACGTTTAGGATGCCACTAGGTACACTGACTGTTTGCTAGTATAATGGCTTAGTTTAAAAAAGTTGGAGTGTGCAATGCAGGCAGACGTGCTGCAAATATCTTTACAATAGTGTGAATAGACAAAAGTACAATAGCCACGTTTAGGATGCCACTAGGTACACTGAGTGTTTGCTAGTATAATGGCTTAGTTTAAAAAAGTTTGAGTGTGCAATGCAGGCAGACGTGCTGCAAATATCTTTACAATAGTGTGAATAGACAAAAGTACAATAGCCACGTTTAGGATGCCACTAGGTACACTGAGTGTTTGCTAGTATAATGGCTTAGTTTAAAAAAGTTTGAGTGTGCAATGCAGGCAGACGTGCTGCAAATATCTTTACAATAGTGTGAATAGACAAAAGTACAATAGCCACGTTTAGGATGCCACTAGGTACACTGAGTGTTTGCTAGTATAATGGCTTAGTTTAAAAAAGTTGGAGTGTGCAATGCAGGCAGACGTGCTGCAAATATCTTTACAATAGTGTGAATAGACAAAAGTACAATAGCCACGTTTAGGATGCCACTAGGTACACTGAGTGTTTGCTAGTATAATGGCTTAGTTTAAAAAAGTTTGAGTGTGCAATGCAGGCAGACGTGCTGCAAATATCTTTACAATAGTGTGAATAGACAAAAGTACAATAGCCACGTTTAGGATGCCACTAGGTACACTGACTGTTTGCTAGTATGATGGCTTAGTTTAAAAAAGTTGGAGTGTGCAATGCAGGCAGACGTGCTGCAAATATCTTTACAATAGTGTGAATAGACAAAAGTACAATAGCCACGTTTAGGATCCCACTAGGTACACTGAGTGTTTGCTAGTATAATGGCTTAGTTTAAAAAAGTTTGAGTGTGCAATGCAGGCAGACGTGCTGCAAATATCTTTACAATAGTGTGAATAGACAAAAGTACAATAGCCACGTTTAGGATGCCACTAGGTACACTGAGTGTTTGCTAGTATAATGGCTTAGTTTAAAAAAGTTGGAGTGTGCAATGCAGGCAGACGTGCTGCAAATATCTTTACAATAGTGTGAATAGACAAAACTACAATAGCCACGTTTAGGATGCCACTAGGTACACTGAGTGTTTGCTAGTATAATGGCTTAGTTTAAAAAAGTTGGAGTGTGCAATGCAGGCAGACGTGCTGCAAATATCTTTACAATAGTGTGAATAGACAAAAGTACAATAGCCACGTTTAGGATGCCACTAGGTACACTGACTGTTTGCTAGTATAATGGCTTAGTTTAAAAAAGTTTGAGTGTGCAATGCAGGCAGACGTGCTGCAAATATCTTTACAATAGTGTGAATAGACAAAAGTACAATAGCCACGTTTAGGATGCCACTAGGTACACTGAGTGTTTGCTAGTATAATGGCTTAGTTTAAAAAAGTTTGAGTGTGCAATGCAGGCAGACGTGCTGCAAATATCTTTACAATAGTGTGAATAGACAAAAGTACAATAGCCACGTTTAGGATGCCACTAGGTACACTGACTGTTTGCTAGTATAATGGCTTAGTTTAAAAAAGTTTGAGTGTGCAATGCAGGCAGACGTGCTGCAAATATCTTTACAATAGTGTGAATAGACAAAAGTACAATAGCCACGTTTAGGATGCCACTAGGTACACTGACTGTTTGCTAGTATAATGGCTTAGTTTAAAAAAGTTTGAGTGTGCAATGCAGGCAGACGTGCTGCAAATATCTTTACAATAGTGTGAATAGACAAAAGTACAATAGCCACGTTTAGGATGCCACTAGGTACACTGAGTGTTTGCTAGTATAATGGCTTAGTTTAAAAAAGTTGGAGTGTGCAATGCAGGCAGACGTGCTGCAAATATCTTTACAATAGTGTGAATAGACAAAAGTACAATAGCCACGTTTAGGATGCCACTAGGTACACTGAGTGTTTGCTAGTATAATGGCTTAGTTTAAAAAAGTTGGAGTGTGCAATGCAGGCAGACGTGCTGCAAATATCTTTACAATAGTGTGAATAGACAAAAGTACAATAGCCACGTTTAGGATGCCACTAGGTACACTGAGTGTTTGCTAGTATAATGGCTTAGTTTAAAAAAGTTGGAGTGTGCAATGCAGGCAGACGTGCTGCAAATATCTTTACAATAGTGTGAATAGACAAAAGTACAATAGCCACGTTTAGGATGCCACTAGGTACACTGAGTGTTTGCTAGTATAATGGCTTAGTTTAAAAAAGTTGGAGTGTGCAATGCAGGCAGACGTGCTGCAAATATCTTTACAATAGTGTGAATAGACAAAAGTACAATAGCCACGTTTAGGATGCCACTAGGTACACTGACTGTTTGCTAGTATAATGGCTTAGTTTAAAAAAGTTTGAGTGTGCAATGCAGGCAGACGTGCTGCAAATATCTTTACAATAGTGTGAATAGACAAAAGTACAATAGCCACGTTTAGGATGCCACTAGGTACACTGACTGTTTGCTAGTATAATGGCTTAGTTTAAAAAAGTTTGAGTGTGCAATGCAGGCAGACGTGCTGCAAATATCTTTACAATAGTGTGAATAGACAAAAGTACAATAGCCACGTTTAGGATGCCACTAGGTACACTGACTGTTTGCTAGTATAATGGCTTAGTTTAAAAACGTTTGAGTGTGCAATGCAGGCAGACGTGCTGCAAATATCTTTACAATAGTGTGAATAGACAAAAGTACAATAGCCACGTTTAGGATGCCACTAGGTACACTGACTGTTTGCTAGTATAATGGCTTAGTTTAAAAAAGTTGGAGTGTGCAATGCAGGCAGACGTGCTGCAAATATCTTTACAATAGTGTGAATAGACAAAAGTACAATAGCCACGTTTAGGATGCCACTAGGTACACTGACTGTTTGCTAGTATAATGGCTTAGTTTAAAAAAGTTGGAGTGTGCAATGCAGGCAGACGTGCTGCAAATATCTTTACAATAGTGTGAATAGACAAAAGTACAATAGCCACGTTTAGGATGCCACTAGGTACACTGACTGTTTGCTAGTATAATGGCTTAGTTTAAAAAAGTTGGAGTGTGCAATGCAGGCAGACGTGCTGCAAATATCTTTACAATAGTGTGAATAGACAAAAGTACAATAGCCACGTTTAGGATGCCACTAGGTACACTGACTGTTTGCTAGTATAATGGCTTAGTTTAAAAAAGTTTGAGTGTGCAATGCAGGCAGACGTGCTGCAAATATCTTTACAATAGTGTGAATAGACAAAAGTACAATAGCCACGTTTAGGATGCCACTAGGTACACTGAGTGTTTGCTAGTATAATGGCTTAGTTTAAAAAAGTTTGAGTGTGCAATGCAGGCAGACGTGCTGCAAATATCTTTACAATAGTGTGAATAGACAAAAGTACATTAGCCACGTTTAGGATGCCACTAGGTACACTGACTGTTTGCTAGTATAATGGCTTAGTTTAAAAAAGTTTGAGTGTGCAAAGCAGGCAGACGTGCTGCAAATATCTTTACAATAGTGTGAATAGACAAAAGTACAATAGCCACGTTTAGGATGCCACTAGGTATACTGAGTGTTTGCTAGTATAATGGCTTAGTTTAAAAAAGTTGGAGTGTGCAATACAGGCAGACGTGCTGCAAATATCTTGACAATAGTGTGAATAGACAAAAGTACAATAGCCACGTTTAGGATGCCACTAGGTACACTGAGTGTTTGCTAGTATAATGGCTTAGTTTAAAAAAGTTGGAGTGTGCAATGCAGGCAGACGTGCTGCAAATATCTTTACAATAGTGTGAATAGACAAAAGTACAATAGCCACGTTTAGGATGCCACTAGGTACACTGAGTGTTTGCTAGTATAATGGCTTAGTTTAAAAAAGTTGGAGTGTGCAATGCAGGCAGACGTGCTGCAAATATCTTTACAATAGTGTGAATAGACAAAAGTACAATAGCCACGTTTAGGATGCCACTAGGTACACTGAGTGTTTGCTAGTATAATGGCTTAGTTTAAAAAAGTTGGAGTGTGCAATGCAGGCAGACGTGCTGCAAATATCTTTACAATAGTGTGAATAGACAAAAGTACAATAGCCACGTTTAGGATGCCACTAGGTACACTGAGTGTTTGCTAGTATAATGGCTTAGTTTAAAAAAGTTTGAGTGTGCAATGCAGGCAGACGTGCTGCAAATATCTTTACAATAGTGTGAATAGACAAAAGTACAATAGCCACGTTTAGGATGCCACTAGGTACACTGACTGTTTGCTAGTATAATGGCTTAGTTTAAAAACGTTTGAGTGTGCAATGCAGGCAGACGTGCTGCAAATATCTTTACAATAGTGTGAATAGACAAAAGTACAATAGCCACGTTTAGGATGCCACTAGGTACACTGAGTGTTTGCTAGTATAATGGCTTAGTTTAAAAAAGTTGGAGTGTGCAATGCAGGCAGACGTGCTGCAAATATCTTGACAATAGTGTGAATAGACAAAAGTACAATAGCCACGTTTAGGATGCCACTAGGTACACTGAGTGTTTGCTAGTATAATGGCTTAGTTTAAAAAAGTTGGAGTGTGCAATGCAGGCAGACGTGCTGCAAATATCTTTACAATAGTGTGAATAGACAAAAGTACAATAGCCACGTTTAGGATGCCACTAGGTACACTGACTCTTTGCTAGTATAATGGCTTAGTTTAAAAAAGTTGGAGTGTGCAATGCAGGCAGACGTGCTGCAAATATCTTTACAATAGTGTGAATAGACAAAAGTACAATAGCCACGTTTAGGATGCCACTAGGTACACTGAGTGTTTGCTGGTATAATGGCTTAGTTTAAAAAAGTTGGAGTGTGCAATGCAGGCAGACGTGCTGCAAATATCTTTACAATAGTGTGAATAGACAAAAGTACAATAGCCACGTTTAGGATGCCACTAGGTACACTGACTGTTTGCTAGTATAATGGCTTAGTTTAAAAAAGTTTGAGTGTGCAATGCAGGCAGACGTGCTGCAAATATCTTTACAATAGTGTGAATAGACAAAAGTACAATAGCCACGTTAAGGATGCCACTAGGTACACTGACTGTTTGCTAGTATAATGGCTTAGTTTAAAAAAGTTTGAGTGTGCAATGCAGGCAGACGTGCTGCAAATATCTTTACAATAGTGTGAATAGACAAAAGTACAATAGCCACGTTTAGGATGCCACTAGGTACACTGACTGTTTGCTAGTATAATGGCTTAGTTTAAAAAAGTTTGAGTGTGCAATGCAGGCAGACGTGCTGCAAATATCTTTACAATAGTGTGAATAGACAAAAGTACAATAGCCACGTTTAGGATGCCACTAGGTACACTGAGTGTTTGCTAGTATAATGGCTTAGTTTAAAAAAGTTTGAGTGTGCAATGCAGGCAGACGTGCTGCAAATATCTTGACAATAGTGTGAATAGACAAAAGTACAATAGCCACGTTTAGGATGCCACTAGGTACACTGACTGTTTGCTAGTATAATGGCTTAGTTTAAAAAAGTTTGAGTGTGCAATGCAGGCAGACGTGCTGCAAATATCTTTACAATAGTGTGAATAGACAAAAGTACAATAGCCACGTTTAGGATGCCACTAGGTACACTGACTGTTTGCTAGTATAATGGCTTAGTTTAAAAAAGTTGGAGTGTGCAATGCAGGCAGACGTGCTGCAAATATCTTTACAATAGTGTGAATAGACAAAAGTACAATAGCCACGTTTAGGATGCCACTAGGTACACTGACTGTTTGCTAGTATAATGGCTTAGTTTAAAAAAGTTTGAGTGTGCAATGCAGGCAGACGTGCTGCAAATATCTTTACAATAGTGTGAATAGACAAAAGTACAATAGCCACGTTTAGGATGCCACTAGGTACACTGAGTGTTTGCTAGTATAATGGCTTAGTTTAAAAAAGTTGGAGTGTGTAATGCAGGCAGACGTGCTGCAAATATCTTTACAATAGTGTGAATAGACAAAAGTACAATAGCCACGTTTAGGATGCCACTAGGTACACTGAGTGTTTGCTAGTATAATGGCTTAGTTTAAAAAAGTTGGAGTGTGCAATGCAGGCAGACGTGCTGCAAATATCTTTACAATAGTGTGAATAGACAAAAGTACAATAGCCACGTTTAGGATGCCACTAGGTACACTGAGTGTTTGCTAGTATAATGGCTTAGTTTAAAAAAGTTGGAGTGTGCAATGCAGGCAGACGTGCTGCAAATATCTTTACAATAGTGTGAATAGACAAAAGTACAATAGCCACGTTTAGGATGCCACTAGGTACACTGAGTGTTTGCTAGTATAATGGCTTAGTTTAAAAAAGTTGGAGTGTGCAATGCAGGCAGACGTGCTGCAAATATCTTTACAAAAGTGTGAATAGACAAAAGTACAATAGCCACGTTTAGGATGCCACTAGGTACACTGACTGTTTGCTAGTATAATGGCTTAGTTTAAAAAAAGTTTGAGTGTGCAATGCAGGCAGACGTGCTGCAAATATCTTTACAATAGTGTGAATAGACAAAAGTACAATAGCCACGTTTAGGATGCCACTAGGTACACTGACTGTTTGCTAGTATAATGGCTTAGTTTAAAAAAGTTGGAGTGTGCAATGCAGGCAGACGTGCTGCAAATATCTTTACAATAGTGTGAATAGACAAAAGTACAATAGCCACGTTTAGGATGCCACTAGGTACACTGAGTGTTTGCTAGTATAATGGCTTAGTTTAAAAAAGTTGGAGTGTGCAATGCAGGCAGACGTGCTGCAAATATCTTTACAGTAGTGTGAATAGACAAAAGTACAATAGCCACGTTTAGGATGCCACTAGGTACACTGAGTGTTTGCTAGTATAATGGCTTAGTTTAAAAAAGTTGGAGTGTGCAATGCAGGCAGACGTGCTGCAAATATCTTTACAATAGTGTGAATAGACAAAAGTACACTAGCCACGTTTAGGATGCCACTAGGTACACTGAGTGTTTGCTAGTATAATGGCTTAGTTTAAAAAAGTTGGAGTGTGCAATGCAGGCAGACGTGCTGCAAATATCTTTACAATAGTGTGCATAGACAAAAGTACAATAGCCACGTTTAGGATGCCACTAGGTACACTGAGTGTTTGCTAGTATAATGGCTTAGTTTAAAAAAGTTGGAGTGTGCAATGCAGGCAGACGTGCTGCAAATATCTTTACAATAGTGTGAATAGACAAAAGTACAATAGCCACGTTTAGGATGCCACTAGGTACACTGAGTGTTTGCTAGTATAATGGCTTAGTTTAAAAAAGTTGGAGTGTGCAATGCAGGCAGACGTGCTGCAAATATCTTTACAATAGTGTGAATAGACAAAAGTACAATAGCCACGTTTAGGATGCCACTAGGTACACTGACTGTTTGCTAGTATAATGGCATAGTTTAAAAAAGTTGGAGTGTGCAATGCAGGCAGACGTGCTGCAAATATCTTTACAATAGTGTGAATAGACAAAAGTACAATAGCCACGTTTAGGATGCCACTAGGTACACTGACTGTTTGCTAGTATAATGGCTTAGTTTAAAAAAGTTTGAGTGTGCAATGCAGGCAGACGTGCTGCAAATATCTTTACAATAGTGTGAATAGACAAAAGTACAATAGCCACATTTAGGATGCCACTAGGTACACTGAGTGTTTGCTAGTATAATGGCTTAGTTTAAAAAAGTTGGAGTGTGCAATGCAGGCAGACGTGCTGCAAATATCTTTACAATAGTGTGAATAGACAAAAGTACAATAGCCACGTTTAGGATGCCACTAGGTACACTGAGTGTTTGCTAGTATAATGGCTTAGTTTAAAAAAGTTGGAGTGTGCAATGCAGGCAGACGTGCTGCAAATATCTTTACAATAGTGTGAATAGACAAAAGTACAATAGCCACGTTTAGGATGCCACTAGGTACACTGACTCTTTGCTAGTATAATGGCTTAGTTTAAAAAAGTTGGAGTGTGCAATGCAGGCAGACATGCTGCAAATATCTTTACAATAGTGTGAATAGACAAAAGTACAATAGCCACGTTTAGGATGCCACTAGGTACACTGACTGTTTGCTAGTATAATGGCTTAGTTTAAAAAAGTTGGAGTGTGCAATGCAGGCAGACGTGCTGCAAATATCTTTACAATAGTGTGAATAGACAAAAGTACAATAGCCACGTTTAGGATGCCACTAGGTACACTGACTGTTTGCTAGTATAATGGCTTAGTTTAAAAAAGTTGGAGTGTGCAATGCAGGCAGACGTGCTGCAAATATCTTTACAGTAGTGTGAATAGACAAAAGTACAATAGCCACGTTTAGGATGCCACTAGGTACACTGAGTGTTTGCTAGTATAATGGCTTAGTTTAAAAAAGTTGGAGTGTGCAATGCAGGCAGACGTGCTGCAAATATCTTTACAATAGTGTGAATAGACAAAAGTACACTAGCCACGTTTAGGATGCCACTAGGTACACTGAGTGTTTGCTAGTATAATGGCTTAGTTTAAAAAAGTTGGAGTGTGCAATGCAGGCAGACGTGCTGCAAATATCTTTACAATAGTGTGCATAGACAAAAGTACAATAGCCACGTTTAGGATGCCACTAGGTACACTGAGTGTTTGCTAGTATAATGGCTTAGTTTAAAAAAGTTGGAGTGTGCAATGCAGGCAGACGTGCTGCAAATATCTTTACAATAGTGTGAATAGACAAAAGTACAATAGCCACGTTTAGGATGCCACTAGGTACACTGAGTGTTTGCTAGTATAATGGCTTAGTTTAAAAAAGTTGGAGTGTGCAATGCAGGCAGACGTGCTGCAAATATCTTTACAATAGTGTGAATAGACAAAAGTACAATAGCCACGTTTAGGATGCCACTAGGTACACTGACTGTTTGCTAGTATAATGGCTTAGTTTAAAAAAGTTGGAGTGTGCAATGCAGGCAGACGTGCTGCAAATATCTTTACAATAGTGTGAATAGACAAAAGTACAATAGCCACGTTTAGGATGCCACTAGGTACACTGACTGTTTGCTAGTATAATGGCTTAGTTTAAAAAAGTTGGAGTGTGCAATGCAGGCAGACGTGCTGCAAATATCTTTACAATAGTGTGAATAGACAAAAGTACAATAGCCACGTTTAGGATGCCACTAGGTACACTGACTGTTTGCTAGTATAATGGCTTAGTTTAAAAAAGTTTGAGTGTGCAATGCAGGCAGACGTGCTGCAAATATCTTTACAATAGTGTGAATAGACAAAAGTACAATAGCCACGTTTAGGATGCCACTAGGTACACTGAGTGTTTGCTAGTATAATGGCTTAGTTTAAAAAAGTTTGAGTGTGCAATGCAGGCAGACGTGCTGCAAATATCTTTACAATAGTGTGAATAGACAAAAGTACAATAGCCACGTTTAGGATGCCACTAGGTACACTGAGTGTTTGCTAGTATAATGGCTTAGTTTAAAAAAGTTGGAGTGTGCAATGCAGGCAGACGTGCTGCAAATATCTTTACAATAGTGTGAATAGACAAAAGTACAATAGTGTAATACTATTGTATGTTTTGAGGATTTCGATAGCATTAGGGCAATGACAGCCAGAGACGAGTTTGTGGTACAAGATGTTTATGATATGTAACCACGGTAGATACACAATGGAAATACACAGTATAACAAACACATAAAAATACCTTTCCGAAACGGAGCGAAGGGGATTCCCGGGGCCACGCACCGGACTCCCCCAGGGAGACCACCAGAGCGAACCCCTATACAGGGACTGTCCGGCAATCAACCCCGGAAGGCCTAAATGCGCCGCAGCCGGGACACAAGGGGCAAGCGGTAAAGTCCAGAAGTGTCCGTACGGGATGAAAGTCCAGAATGGTTATGAACCGGAAGAAACCGGGCAGACGTGCTGACCAAAGACGGCAGACGGAGTCCGGGCACAGTTTGAAGAAACCGGGTGTGGTCCAGAGTCGGTCGGTAGATTTTCAGGAGGATCCAAAGGTAATCAAGTAGCAGCAGCAGCAAAGCAGGAGCACACAGCAAGCAGTATACTCAGGCACTGGACTAGGCTTAGAGGCGGCCTTTTAAGCAGCTGGACAGGAAGTAGGGCAACAGAACATAAAACTCCATGTTAACCGAGGGAAAGCTCTTTCAAAAGAGGACTGGAAAACCCGGAAACCTGACAAATAGCCACGTTTAGGATGCCACTAGGTACACTGAGTGTTTGCTAGTATAATGGCTTAGTTAAAAAGAGTTGTAGTGTGCAATGCAGGCAGAAGTGCTGCAAATATCTTTACAATAGTATGAATAGACAAAAGTACAATAGCCACGTTTAGGATGCCACTAGGTACACTGACTGTTTGCTAGTATAATGGCTTAGTTAAAAAGAGTTGTAGTGTGCAATGCAGGCAGACGTGCTCTGGAAATGTCTTTGCACTAGTGGGACTATAGCAAAGTCCAATAGCCACGTTTAGGATGCCACTAGGTACACTGAGTGTTTGCTAGTATAATGGCTTAGTTATAATGAGTTGGAGTGTGTAATGCAGGCAGACGCGCTCTGCAAATGTCTTTGCACTAGTGGGACTATAGCAAAGTCCAATAGCCACGTTTAGGATGCCACTAGGTACACTGAGTGTTTGCTAGTATAATGGCTTAGTTATAATGAGTTGGAGTGTGCAGAGGACAGGAGGGTACAGTGCCAGGATTGTGGGTATGGGTAGAGGAATGGAAGCCTGCCTTTCTATTCCCTCCTAATAGGGAAATGCAGGGAGGAAATCCCTGACCTTTGCTACACAGACGCTGTTGCTGTTTTCAGGACCTGTCACCTATGGCTCTCTGACCCTGCCGGTTTGAGCCCTTAAAAGGACTGCTAGAAAGTGCTCTCCCTAAGCTGTCTAACGCTGTGTATGCAGCGCATATAGCTGTATCGGTGATAGGACTCAGGAGGCGGAGCTGCGACAGTGATGTCTGACACCAAAGACGCAGAAGCGATAATGGCGTCCTGGAGGAAAATATACGGTTTTATAATGCAGGGACATGTGACATGGACATCCTATCACACATGCCGTTGCTTCTCTGGCTAAAAGTCCACTTAGCTGTGTGTGTGTCTGGGATTGGCTGACATGCTGGCCCGCCCCACTACACGCGCGCGCTTAGGGAAGGAAGACAAGGAAAAAAAAAAATGGCGATCGCCATTATAGAAACAGCAGTGATCTGAAGGCGCTGTTCACGCACACTATACACTGAAATGTCATAATAGTGTGATTTACAGAGTGACTTACACTATTACAGCAGAAACCAAGCTAGGATTTAGCTGTTTTTTTGCTGCTAGAACCGTTCTCGAACGTTTCTAGAACTATCGAGCTTTTGCAAAAAGCTCGAGTTCTAGTTCGATCTAGAACAGGCCCCAAAATCACTCGAGCCTAGAACTGGAGAACCTCGAACCACGAACCGCGCTCAACTC
This sequence comes from Anomaloglossus baeobatrachus, assembly GCF_048569485.1. Classification (NCBI taxonomy): domain Eukaryota; kingdom Metazoa; phylum Chordata; class Amphibia; order Anura; family Aromobatidae; genus Anomaloglossus; species Anomaloglossus baeobatrachus. The sequence goes on along the minus strand of NC_134356.1, from coordinate 115,461,367 downwards.
TAGTCACAAGTTTTGAGGGAGCGTGTAATTTACATGCTGACTTTAGGAATGTCACCAGGGCGATTTGAATATTCATTTCTCTACCATAAGCCATCTCCAAAGGAGTTTCAGAGATTTGGCAGTACATGCAGCCGGCCTCACAACCATGGACCATGTGTAGCCGCATCAGCCCAGGACCGAAACATCCATCATCTTCACCTTTAAGATTGTCTTATAGCACTCACCCAGACAGCGGCGGCAAAAATCTGTGTGCAAAACCATAGAATTTCTACACAAACTGTCAGAAACCATCTCAGGGAAGCTCATCTGCTGCTTGACATTCTCATCGGGGTCTCCACCTGACTGCAGTTCGTCGTCATTACCAACTTAATTGGTCAAATGCTCACATTAGATGGCATCTGGCACGTTGGAGAGGGCAGACGGCAGACTGTGTGTATGGTGTTTTGTTGGTTTGCTGATTTCAAGGTTTTTCCACATAGTATAATGAGCCCCACATATTCCCTCATATAGCATAATGGGCCACACACAGTCCTCCATATGATATAATGCATCCCCTATAGTTCTACATATAGAGTAATGGATCTCAAATAGTTGTCTAGATAGTATAATGCACCCACGGTAGTCCTCCATACAGTAAAAAGCACCCACCTTAGTTCTCCATATAGTATAATGGGCTCCCTCTAGTCCTCCAGATAGAAAATAAAGAACCACATAGTCCTCCATATCATATTATGAACCACATAGTCCTCCATATAGCAAAATGCACACCCCATAGTCCTCCAAATAGTATATTGCACATTTCATGGTCTTTTATATAGAATAATGCACATCTCATAGTCCTCCATATACAATAGTATAATGCACATCCAATGGTCCTTCATATAGTATAATGCACACCTCATAGTCCTCCATATAGTATAATGCACATCCTATGGTCCTTCATATAGTATAATGTGTGTCGCCCTGGGCAAGCCAGGGGACACAGGTCACACACCACCACACCCCACACTCCAGGTAGGCACATCACAGCTAACCTACAAATCCTTGTTGCCTTCCTCCAGGAGTCTGATGATGCACACCAGGGGGTGGGCCAGGCGGTTGGCTCCGCCCACCGAGGAGCTCACAACTCTGGAGGCGGGAGAAATCAGGCAGTCCAGTGAGGGACATGAAGGAGTAAAGAACAGAGACAGCTCAGGGAGGAGCAGGAGTGAGGAGCTAAGTAGAGGAGTTAAGAAAGTGAAAGCAGGAAAGTGGAAAAAGGAGAAAAGCAAGTGAAGTGACAGAAGAGAAAGAAAGCCTGAAGGGTCCAGCTTTGTGGAGGGCCAGATCAGCAAGGTCAGCGACGGCGGTGACTGTCTGGAGGGGGACAGTTTGGAAGTTCCTGGAAGGACCCCGTTGGCTGTGTGCCCGGTGGTCTGGAGCAGTGTTCCGAAGGACAGTCAGCACCAGGGCAGGGGCCTCTCGGACCCCGGCAAGGCTAGGAGTCGCCAGATTTGCCAAATCCATCAGTGACAGGGACGCAGATCCCCCAACAACCAAGTCCCGATTGAAGGCAACAGCCCAACCCGTATTGGAGAGACACCGCCACCGCCACGGCACCAGTTTCTCAGGGCCAGCGCCTGCGGGCAAAGTGTAGAGCTCCTCCGGCCCAGATTGCAGCCGGGGAGCGGGTAACCGGAGGGAATCCACCGCTACCACAAGTCAAACAAAGGTGCAAGGAAGAGGGACATCACCGTCACCTACCGGGAGTGCAGGTGCAGCCGTCTGTGGGACCGTCCTACCAGCCGTTTGGTTTACCGTACAAACTGTGTCCACGTCTCAGGCTGAGTGAGTACCACAGTGCCGTAAGGCACAGCGCTGCCCCCGCGTCCCTGCGCCCACCAGGCCCTGCACCACACATCTCCATCACCGGGCCCCGGGATCACCAACCCCTACCCACGGAGGGGCAACACAATACCTGGCTGCTCCGCATCACCATCCCCGGGAGCCCCCGTACAGAGCAGCGGTGGTGAAATCACCACAACCGTGGGTGGCGTCACGAACTATAACAATCCCCACACCCAACAAACACCCCCTTTTCACTCACGGGCGAGGAGTGTCGCTCGAGAAACCCCGGGATCCGGCCCACAGCTCGAGCCACCAGGAGCAGCTGCCGGACCCGAGCAGAAGGGGTGAGCGCGGTGTGCTGACACCCTCCTCCCCGCCCGCGACAACTTGGCGTCACGAACAGGATCTTACCGCTCTGCCGTCTGGTAGAGGTGCGCCTTGTTACCGCCGGAGGTATCCGGCAGGAAAATTTCAGAAGCCGCCATCTTTGGCGCGAAAAGTTCCCGCTCGAGCGTCTTCTCGAGCAGTAGAGGCGCGAAGGCCAAAACCCCGCCCCGAGAGAGGAGGGGCCGGAAAGAGCTAAGGGGGACGCGATGGCGGCTGGACGCATGTAGCTGCGGCTATAAAAGCAGGGACGCCAGGACCTTGCAAGAATACCGTTCCTGGAAGCAACCAGAGAAGCCATCATGTGGATGCCGTCCCGCGACACCGTAGCCCCCGCGCCTGGAACCGCGGCGTGGGTGGAGGTCCGAACCGCGCAGCTCTATCAAAGGCTGCAGGTCAGGATGCAGCTCCTCATGGAGGAGTGGGAGGCCGACATGGCGGATGTTGTAGCCACCGTGCGGAGACGCGAGGAGGAGGCGGAGAAAGGGAGGGTGAGTGACCCACGTCCCGATGCCCTTGCAGGGCCGGTCATCGCGGCTGTGGGGCCCGGTCCAAGCCCTCTCCCCCCGTTGCCTCCCTCGCCACCCGTCCCGGAGGCCGTGACCCCGCCACTAGGCCTGCTACCACCGCAACCGGTAGCAGTACCCAGCGTCCCCGCCCAGGCGGGCCGACCTGTAACCGGAGCCCGCGGCACACCGGAGGTGTTACCGTGGAAGACGCCGAAAGTAGAACCGGAGGCATCCCTTGAAAAACTTCCCGAGCCGGAGCCGATAACCCATTCCGAGCCGAAGGCCCGGCAGCGGAAAGCCCCTATGCCCATCCCCCACACCTCGGCTGAGGTGGCGCCGGGTTGTTGCTGCAAGGCAGCGCCCAAGGCCATGACACCGCGAGATACGCCGCCCACCTTCCTGACAGTGGGTAACGTTTTGGATGTCCCGCGGGGCCCGACCCGTGCGCCGGCGCTGGCAGCAGCGCCGAAATGGGGTAGGGAGCCGGTACCGCTGGGCCTGGAGATCGAGGAGAGGGAGCGGAAAAAGGCTGAACTGGTGGCCAGAGCGATCCGGGAGAAGGAGCACCTCCGGCGGGCGACCTCCCGTGCCCGAGGACCGTTGTACGTGGGGCAGGTGAGGCGGTTTGATGTCCGCCGGGGCTACGGGTTCATCTACGAGCCGGGCCTGGAGGCCGAAGTTTTTGTAGCCCGGCGGGATGTGAATGCCCACCTGCCCGAGGAGCATCCTGGCCGTAATCTGATGCCGGGTGATATTGTCCAGTACACTCGGTTCTTTGGGGAGCGAGGGTGGTTTGCGCTGGACGCTAGATTAAAGGGCAGCCCAGAGGCCCTAGCAAACGCCGCGCCCCCTCCCTTGGAAGGAGCACTGGAGCCTGGAGGACCGGAGTAGGGCCGTGGGTGCCCGTAGCAACAGTCCCCGTTGGGACCACCAGTGAGTTTAAGTTTGTTTGAAAGTTTGCAAAAGAATGATAAGGAAAATGAAAATTACCGAGTTTTTCATCTGATTTGCTTGTGATTGAACCGGCAGGAGCCGGCACCGTTGTCCCCGTGGGGACCGTTTAAAGTTTATTTGCATGGGATCTATCCATGGACAAGCCCGTGAACTTGCAGGGCACCACAAACGTTAAGTGGCTTGTAAATATGTTGGTTACCGTTACCGTTTCCGCAATACCGTCTCCGGAGAGACAGGTTGGAGGGAGGGCCCTCAGCAGAGCAGGCTAGGGCCCAGCCGCCAAAGGAACCGGTGGCCACCCTCTGGAGGGGAAGGACAGATCCCGCTTGGGTAACTTGTGCTGGACTGTGGGTCAAGGGGTGCTGCCTGGGTTTTAGGGGCAGCATCAGGGCCAGGTTGCTTGGGTGGGAGAGAGCGGAAACCGTGACCGTATACCGTTGTAACGTTAAAAGAATGTGCCTCCCGTCTTGGGAAGAGTTATGATTAAAAATGTTATTTATGTTTTCTTAACCCTGTTACCCCTTTTTCAGAAAAATAAAACCGGTGTAGGACGGCAGCCCGCGGACGGTCTGCATTTTGCTAAGGGGGAATGTGTCGCCCTGGGCAAGCCAGGGGACACAGGTCACACACCACCACACCCCACACTCCAGGTAGGCACATCACAGCTAACCTACAAATCCTTGTTGCCTTCCTCCAGGAGTCTGATGATGCACACCAGGGGGTGGGCCAGGCGGTTGGCTCCGCCCACCGAGGAGCTCACAACTCTGGAGGCGGGAGAAATCAGGCAGTCCAGTGAGGGACATGAAGGAGTAAAGAACAGAGACAGCTCAGGGAGGAGCAGGAGTGAGGAGCTAAGTAGAGGAGTTAAGAAAGTGAAAGCAGGAAAGTGGAAAAAGGAGAAAAGCAAGTGAAGTGACAGAAGAGAAAGAAAGCCTGAAGGGTCCAGCTTTGTGGAGGGCCAGATCAGCAAGGTCAGCGACGGCGGTGACTGTCTGGAGGGGGACAGTTTGGAAGTTCTTGGAAGGACCCCGTTGGCTGTGTGCCCGGTGGTCTGGAGCAGTGTTCCGAAGGACAGTCAGCACCAGGGCAGGGGCCTCTCGGACCCCGGCAAGGCTAGGAGTCGCCAGATTTGCCAAATCCGTCAGTGACGGGGACGCAGATCCCCCAACAACCAAGTCCCGATTGAAGGCAACAGCCCAACCCGTATTGGAGAGACACCACCACCGCCACGGCACCAGTTTCTCAGGGCCAGCGCCTGCGGGCAAAGTGTAGAGCTCCTCCGGCCCAGATTGCAGCCGGGGAGCGGGTAACCGGAGGGAATCCACCGCTACCACAAGTCAAACAAAGGTGCAAGGAAGAGGGACATCACCGTCACCTACCGGGAGTGCAGGTGCAGCCGTCTGTGGGACCGCCCTACCAGCCGTTTGGTTTACCGTACAAACTGTGTCCACGTCTCAGGCTGAGTGAGTACCACAGTGCCGTAAGGCACAGCGCTGCCCCCGCGTCCCTGCGCCCACCAGGCCCTGCACCACACATCTCCATCACCGGGCCCCGGGATCACCAACCCCTACCCACGGAGGGGCAACACAATACCTGGCTGCTCCGCATCACCATCCCTGGGAGCCCCCGTACAGAGCAGCGGTGGTGAAATCACCACAACCGTGGGTGGCGTCACAAACTATAACAATCCCCACACCCAACAAACACCCCCTTTTCACTCACGGGCGAGGAGTGTCGCTCGATAAACCCCAGGATCCGGCCCACAGCTCTAGCCACCAGGAGCAGCTGCCGAACCCGAGCAGAAGGGGTGAGCGCGGTGTGCTGACACCCTCCTCCCCGCCCGCGACAAATGCACCACATGGTCCTCCATATAGTATAATGCACACCTCATAGTCCTCCATATAGTATAATGCACATCCCATGGTCCTTCATATAGTATAATGCATCCCATAGTCCTCCATATAGTATAATGTACATCTCATGCTCCTCCATATAGTATAATGCCCCCCTTAGTCCTCCATATAGCATAATGCACCCCTTAGTGCTTCATATAGTATAATGCACACCTCATAGACCGCCATATAGTATGATGGCTACCAGTGTACTCACTGATTTAAAAAAAATAATTAAATGCTCACTTCTCCTCGTTCAGCCACCACTCCGGTCTCCTTGGCAAGCATTCGACATTGCTACATATGTCGGCAAAGTGGGTGTGCTGTAGTAATGACATCGTGCCCACTGTGCTGCGATATCAGATCTCAGAGGGCGAATTATGGAAGTGGGAGCATCAGCAGACAGCTCCCTCTTTCATCATTGCTAACTAACTTGCTGTCACTATATGAGTGGTTGTAACAATGGATACCTAAGCTGCAATGTCCTGCACATGAGCCAAGAGACCTAGCTAATTAGGAAAACTATAATACGTTTCTAATTGGAGGTATTTGCTAAAATGACTATTATTACACCTACTACATATTGGGATAGCATCTTTGAGATCGGAATACCCCATTTAAGAATTAGACCCAACTCTGGGGTTTGTGCCAAAATTATTGATGGAATAAAGACATCAAAACTATACATTTATGAATGTGTCCCATTTTTGCAAGTCCTAATATCATGTTACTATCACAGTTATGTAGAAAATAAAAGGAACATTAATTTCACCTCTAACATTTCCTCTGTGTTCTTTTCTTTTGAAGGACCTATTATTTCCTCTGCAACCATCTCTGAAATTATCTAATCCAGACGCCTCAACACCAAGGGGCAACGACTTCCCAGGTCTCAGATTCTTTTTCTTAAAATAAGAAAGAAAGGATTCATTGTAAAAACAAAACATATGTTTGTCTCTCATAGACAATATCTTAATTTGTAATAATATTGAAGTGAATGATATTATTTTTAATCCTCACATATATTGTAGTTCCATTACATTACATAACACTTTACAATTCATAACTACTTTAAATTAAAGGGGTTTTCTAATCACATATTGTAGTAATAATAAGTGCCACAATTGGATGTGTTAAAAAAAATGTCCTTAGGCTGAAATAATCTTATATACAGTGGGGAAAATATGTACTTGATACACTGCCGATATTGCAAGTTTTGCCACCTACAAAGAATGGAGAGGTCTGCAATTTTTATCATATGTACAATTCAACTGTGCCAGTTAGAATCCCCCCAAAAAATCCAGAAAATCACGTTGTATGATTTTTAAATAATTCAGTTGCTTTTTATTGCATGAAATAAGTATTTGATCACCTACCAAACAGCAAGAATTCTGGCTCTCACTGGTCTGTTATTTTTTCTTTAAGAAGCACTCCTACTCTGCACTCATCACCTGTTTGAACGACACATGTCCACACACTCAGTCAATCACATTCCAACCTCTCTACCATGGCCAAGACCAAAGACCTTCTCTAAGGGCAGCAGGGAGAAAATTGTAGACCTTCACAAGGCTAAGATGGGTTATAAGACAATAGGCAAGCAGCTTGGGGAGAAGGCAACAACTGTTGGTGCAATAATTAGAAAATGGAAGAAACACAAGATGACTGTCAATCTGACTTGGTTTGGGGCTCCATGCAAAATGTCACCTCGTGGGGTGAGGATGATTCTGAGAAAGGTCAAGAATTAGCCCAGAATTACATGGGAGGACCTGGTCAATGACCTGAAGAGAGCTGGGACAACAGTGTCAAAGAATACAGTTAGTTACACACTACGCCATCATAGATTAAAATCCTGCAGGGCCCTCCTGCTCACGACAGCACATGTCCAAGCTCGTTTGAAATTTGCCATTGACCATCTGTATGATCAAGAGGAGGCATGGGAGATGGTTATGTGGTCAGATGAAACCAAAATAGAACTTTTTGGTATCAACGCCACTTGCCCTGTTTCTAGGAAGAAGAAGGATGAGTACAACTGCAAGAACACCATCCCAACCGTGAAGCATTGGGGTGGAAACATCATACTTTGGGGGTGTTTTTCTGCAAAAGGGATAGGACGACTGTCACCGTGTTGAAGGGGGGATGGATGGGGTCATGTATTAAGAGCTTTTAGCTAACAACCTTCTTCCTTCTGAAAGAGCATTGGAAATGGGTCATGACTAGATCTTCCAGCATGAAAATGACCTGAGACACACAGCCAGAGCAACTAAGGAGCGGCTCTGTAAGAAGCATTTCAAGGTCCTGGAGTGATCTAGCCTGTCTCCAAACCTGAACCCAATGGAAAATCTTTGGAGGGAGCTGAAACTCAATGATGCCCAGTGACAGGCCTGAAATCTGAAAGATCTGGAGAAAATCTGTATGGAGGAGTGGGCCAAAATCTCTGCTGCAATGTGTGCAAACTTGGTCAAGATCTACAGGAAACATCTGACCTCTGTAATTGCAAACAAAGGTTTCTGTACCATATATTAAGTTCTGTTTTCTATTGTATCAAATATTTATTTTATGACATAAAATTCAAATTAATTATTTAAAATCATACAATGTGATTTTCGGGAGTTTTGACTTTCTATTCTGTCTATCACAGTTGAAGTGTACCTACGATAAAAATGACAGACCTCTCCACTCCTTGTAGGTGAGAAAACTTGCAAATCTGGCAGTGTATCAAATACTTGTTTTCCCCACTAATATATATATATATATATATATGTATAGTTAGGCCAAGAAATATTTGGACAGTGACTGAATCGTCATGATTTCAGCTCTTCATCCCACTGTTTTCTTTTGATTGAAAATGAAACAACTGGGATGCAATTGAAGTGTAAACTTTCAGATTTAAAGTGTATCTGTCATTTTAATTTTTATTTCACAAGTCACTAATACACATGAAAATAAGCAACTTTTTAATTTATAGATATTCAGACAAATTTGCTTCTTTCTCTGACAAATTTGAGCAGTGATTATCAAAATTCTCAATTCTGAGGTAAAATCTGTAATTAGTTAAGACTTTCCCATTACCGAGAGAGGAGATGAGAACTGTTACTGATGACAGTCTATGTAGACCGGAGGAGGGAGGAGTTAGAGGCAGAGGGAGGAGTTAGAGGCAGGAGCTGTAGGCAGAGCTCCTCCCTCCTCCTCCCTCTTCTATCTAGATAGAATCTCATCATTAGCAGCTCTCATCTCCTATCTCAGTAATGGGAAAGTCTTCACTGATTACAGATTTTACCTCATAACTGAAAATGTTGATAATGACTTATCAGTTCTGGCAGAGACAGAAAGCAAATTTCTCTGATGAGATAAATTGCAAAGTTGCTTATTTTCATGTGTACTATTGATTTATCAAATAACATTTTAAACAACGGTTACACTTTAAGTGAAGTGGATTGAACAAAAATATCCTGTGAAACATTTGGGAATTGCAAACATTTTTTTACAAAGTCTCATCATTTCAGGGACTTAAAAGTAATTGGACAAAGTTACTTTACCATAAATAAAATGCTCATTTTTAATTCTTTGTAGAGAATTATTTGCAGGCGACGACTGTCTGAAGTTTGGAAGGCCATGGATGTCACCAAACACTGGGCTTCCTTCTTTATAAATGATGCCTTACCAGGCCTTTGTTACTTGTTTGTGAGCTGTCTGCCTTCAGTTTTGTGTTAAACATGTGAAAAACATGCTCAATGGGGTTGAGATCTGGAGACTGACTCAACGATTGCAGAATATTCCACTTGTTTACTTTAAAAAACTCTTGAGTTGTTTTCACAATGTTTTGGGTCACTGTCCATCTGTATGGTGAAGTGTCATCCAATCAACCTTGCTGAATTTTATTAAATCTGAGCAGAAAGTAAAGTTCTGTACACTTCAGATATCATCCAGCTGCTTCTGTCTTCAGTCACATAATTATTAACCTGTATTATACTCTTAATTATGCTCACCAGCGGGGCGGGCTGGGCTAATGGGTGTTGCTGGTTTCAGTCCAGTGCCTCCTCTCTTCCTTCAATTGCCGTCTTCCTCCCAGCTCTGTGTGGATGACGCATCCTATGTGATGAACACAGAGGCCTCCATTGTGCTCCCGCACACAGGCACTTCTCTCTACCCTGCTGAGGGTTCACATAAACAGCTCCAAATGCAAATGCCACACCTGGAATCAGCTCCAGACCTTTTATTTGCTTAACTGATGATAGATTAGGGAATAGCTCATACAACCCATTAAAGAGCTTCTGAGATAATTGTCCAGTTCTTTTGTTCCCTTGAAAAAGAGCCAGCTACATATGAAAGAGCTGTAATTCCTAAACCTGTAATCCAACAAGCATGCTAATACCCTCAAACTAAGGAGTCTGCCCTTTAAGCCCATATTGATTATATAACTATCTTAAATATGTTTTGGTAAACAGCTAAAATGCCAAAACTTGTGTCACTGTCCAAATATTTCTGATCTTTTCATTTTCAGGGGCACAGTGATCGGTGCGCCAATCTTAGCAATCTATGCATTAGGACGTAGACATGAAGGTTTGACAACATGGAGAAGAAATGAACAAAATGGCTCTAATCAGTTTAGACATCAGCAGTAAGTAAAGGGTTTTTCTTTTTCACTGGGCGAAATGCAGCCTTTTTACAATGAAAAATTATATGGCACATTACCTTGTGAAGGCACCTTCATAGCATTGCTCACGTCATCCACAGACTAATCTATGTCTATCAAGACAAAAGCAGGACTCATTGCTTAGGTGGATAACATATGACAAATGACAAGGCCTTCACAAGGAAACAAAATACCAGTGCTGCATCCAGGATTATGGCTTGGGGTAGCATAATTTATGGTAGCCAGATCCATTTTGTCTTTATTAAAGGCACTGTAGCAGCTTGGCATTATATTGATTTTAAGGTAGAACCAATGGCACCTACATTTCTCCAAAGTGGCCCAGGAGCTGTTTTACAACATGACATCTCCAGTCCATGACCTGCAGCATCTCCAGACTTGTTTCTCAACTCAAACATCATTGATTGAAAATTGAAAATGGAGCTGCCAGCAGTGGATCTTGATGATTGACGTGCACAAATACATTCAACATTGCAAAATATTCAGCAGACAATTAATACCCTGAATGAGAGCATGCCAAGTGCTAGTATTTATGCTCATGGCACTCAAACTTGATACTGAATAAATTAAGTTATTTTGAACAGCTTGCATCCATTTTTTATCATTTGCATATAATTAACATTCCATATCATTATCATAATTAACATATAATTTGCATAACAGTAACATATAATTAATATGTGATTTCCGTAATTCTACAATTTTTTTTCTTGGTGTTACAATTTTAATGTTGAAGAGTGTAAGGTTATAAAGCTTTTAAATGAGATTACCTTTATCGCCCCGGAGGTTATAGCAGCACAGCCTATGGTGGGGCTAGTTGGTGAGAAGTTAACATTTGGCAAAGGACGTCCTTCCACCTCTGATAACATGCACTCTTGATACAAGGGAGACTTAACAAAGCGAGCATAGCTGTCAAACTTCATTAAATTGAAGATCTGTTGAAAAAAAAAATCCAGAGCATGTAAATGTTTCTTTGTTCTTAAATTTCAAAGGACATACAGTGAAATACAAAAGTTTAAGCACCCCTGTTCAACATTACTGTTATTGTGAACAATTAAGTAAATTGAAGATTGGAAAATCTCTATAGGGCATGAAGTTTAAGATAACATATTTACTTTATATTTTAGGCAAATATATACACAGCTCTGGCAAAAATTAAGAGACCATTGCAAAGTTACCAGTTTTTCTGATTTTTCTCTTTATAGGTATATTTTTGAGTAAAATGTAAATTTCTGTTTTAGTCTATAAACTACTGACCACATGTCTCCGAATTTCCAAGCGATACATTTTGTATTTATTTTCTGAAAATGAGAAATGGTCAAAACAATGCACAGTGCTTTCACACCTCAAATAATGCAAAGAAAACAAGTTCATAATTATTTAGAAACAACAATACTAATGTTTTAACTCAGGAAGAGTTCAGAAATCAAAATTTTGTGGAATAACCATGATTTTTAATCACCGCTTTCATGCGTCTTGCCATGCTTTCCACCAGTCTTTCACTCTGCTTTTGGTTAACCTTATGCCACTCCTGGCATAAAAATTTAAGTAGCAGTGATGTCACCGAGTTTGTGTAGGTTCCCACAGTACCCTACCAAGAAAACTCACCTCAGGTAAACTGATTGAACTTAGTGACCTCACCTCAGGTGAACTGAGTTTAAGAGATCCAGATTTGTTGCTGAAATATATACATTGTATTCCTGCACAAAATCTTCTGGCAAATAAACGCATCAAAACGCAATACGGTTTTGATGCAGTTTTGATGCGGTATTGATGCGATTTTTTTTGCCAGGAGATGCAGATTTGGTACAGGAATATGGTGTATAAATTTCACCACAAAAATGGTTTTGACTCCGTTTAAATGCGGATTTTTGCCAGGAGATGCAAATTTGGTGCTGATATGTTTGCACCAAATTTTTGGACCACATTTGCATCTCCTGGCAGAAAACCACACCGAAACCGAGCCAAAATCGTTTTTTGCATTTTTAGCCAAGAGATGCAGATTTGGTGCTGAAATTTATACACCAAATTCCTGCACCTAATTTGCATCTCCAGGCAAATAAAAGCATCAATATCTCATGAAAACCGCATCAAATTTCAAAGCTTTTTTTGCCAGGAGGATAAGTATTGGTGCAAGAATACAGTGTATACGTTTCAGCACCATATCTGCATCTGTTGGCAAAAAAAATATATAGTTTTCTGCCACGATATGTAGGTCTCATTGAACTGAATGAGGTCACCTGAGGTGAGGTCACTGAGTTCAATGAGGTCACCTGCTGTCAGTTTACCTGCAGTCACGGGTGGGGTACCGTGGGAACCACCAGCTGTGACTGCAGATAAACTGAGTGACAACACCGCTCATAGCTGTGGCTCTGTCAGTCTGTGTCTGAAGCCACAGCGGGGGGTCATGTTATGTGCCTGTACATTGTGACATCAGTATGTAGCAGAGCCGGAATCGTTGTGGGACTTTGTGTGGATTACGTCGGAATTGAGTGTTTGGGCTTAATAAACTGGAAGAAGAGGGTGGGGTTTTTTGTATTTTATTTCAAATAAAGGATTATTTTGGTGTCTGTGTTTATTTGTTAACCACTAAAACCCTCAAACATTCCCCCATTAACGTAGGGTTAAATTAATATAAGCACGATTTGCCCAACAGCAATTAGAGGTAAACTAACTATAGGTCAGTAAAATCTAGCTTTTAATTCATAAATTAAATGACTATCATTAAAAATGACAGAAAGGGATAGGCTATAATAGTATGCATCCGTATTTAATACAAGGTATTAGCTGGCTGGGGACAAACTGATAATTTAATTCCCATATATTTACATATATTTGTCACTTCCTATCCCTATACCTGCTAGTTAAAATTTCCAGTTATTAGACTGCCCGACATGTTTCGCCATAACTGGCTTCATCAGGGACAATGAGCCGACAGTAGGACAGTTGGAGCTTGTAAAGACTTGGTTATGATGTCATTAGAGGTCATCCAATCTCTTTCATCATTAGTCAGATTTAGTACAAAATCGGTCATTGGACCATCATCAATCAATCAAATAAACTAAGGGGGCCATGGGTCCTCAATCCCATCACTCATATAGAAAGAATTCCCATTGGCCGTAAGAGAAAATCATCACACCATATGTCCAATAGTAATAGCAATTACTTGCCTGCATAACACACGGTCTGTCAGCCGCACACTTCCTAGTTCCAGGTCATGCGCTACTTCATCTGTCCAGTGCGCATGTCACAAGACTTAGAAAAATATCAGCATCTGCCATTCAACAGCACATGCCTCAGTAGTCTCCACAGGCATCTCCTCAATGCACACTCTCCTGGGCTTAGAAGCATATCAGCGTCTGTTGATGAACAGCGCATGCCTCAATACTTAGTCACCACAGGCATTTCTTCAATGCGCATGTGCCCGGACTTAACCAGTGTGTTCTACTAATACTCGATACAAGTGTCCGTCATTTTCCTGTGCATGCCTCAATACTTAATCTCCAACATACATATCCTTAATGTGCATTGCCCCTACACTCAGTCACTATGCGCAATAGGAATAACATTTTCCTACATATATCTAAACCTGGCCACCATACTTTAACATAGGGTGCTCAGCCATGCTCATAGAACGCGCATTAGGAGCATCACATCTATATATATAATTGCCTTATTCTGTCTGTCTGTCTGTCTTGCTCCAAAATTGTGTCCTTACAGTGACAACCGTCGGATTGGCCGCTGGGCTCGGCCTGGCCCCGCTCCCCCACACTGATTAGCCGCTCAGCTCGGCCTGGCCCCGCCCGCCGCATGGATTAACCATTTGGCCAGGCCCGTCCCCCGCACGCGATGCCCGCTAGGCCACGCCCCCCGCACACGACGCCCGCTAGGCCACGCCCCCTCACACGATGCACATTCGGCAACGCCCCCTCACACGATGCACATTCGGCCACGCCCCCTCACATGATGCACATTCGGCCACGCCCCCTCACATGATGCCCATTTGGCCACGCCCCCCACACACGTTGGGCACCTGTACACCACCCCCCAGGACTACTCCTCCCATTATACTCCTCCCATTATACTCCTCCCATTATACTCCTCCCATTATACTCCTCTCTGAGGGGTTCGCAGCATGGGGGATGAAGCACGATAGGGAGTGCAGCATGGGGGATGGAGCACGATGGGGGGTGCAGCATGGGGGTTGGACCACGATGGAGGGTGCCCAGAATGGGGGGATGAAACACGATGGGGGGTGCACAGCATGGGGGATGGAGCACGATGGGGGGTGCAGCATGGGGGCTAGAGCACGATAAGGGGTGCGCAGCATGGGGGATGGAGCACGATGGGGGGTGCGTAGCATGGGGGATGGAGCACGATGGGGGTGCGTAGCATGGGGGATGGAGCGCGATGGGGAGTGCAGCACGATGAGGGGGTGCAGCGTGGGGGATGGAGCACGATGGGGGGTGCAGCGTGGGGGATGGAGCACGATGGGGGGTGCCCAGAATGGGGGGATGAAACACGATTGGGGGTGCGCAGCATGGGGGATGGAGCACGATGGGGGGTGCGCAGCATGGGGGATGGAGCACGATGGGGGGTGCGCAGCATGGGGGATGGAGCACGATGGGGGTGCGCAGCATGTGGGATGGAGCACGATGGGGGGTGCGCAGCATGGGGGATGGAGCAGGATGGGGGTGCGCAGCATAGGGGATGGAGCACGATGGGGGTGCGCAGCATGGGGGATGGAGCACGATGGGGGGTGCGCAGCATGGGGGATGGAGCATGATGTGGGGTGCACACCTCCCCCCAAAACACACACACCGCCACACACGCACCGCACAACACACCACACACACACTGGGAACCACAAACACCGCCCTACACAGACACCCACACACACAGACAACGCCGCACACACACAACACCCAACACACAAACACCGCGACACACACAAATATACGCTCATACTGTACAACACACACATTGCACAAAACATACCTCCCCCAAAACACACACACGCACTCCACACCCACACAAACCGCGCAACACACACAGCACCACACACACACAACGCTACAGACACACAGCGCTCCACAAACAACGCAACACACACAACGCAACACACAATCAACACCGCTCTCACCACCCCCCACCCAGACAACACCCAGAACATTTACAGCGCCCTACACAAACACTTGGCAACTACGCACAACAACATCTATATATATAACAAAAAACATACATTAACTACACAATACGTAAATTCTAGAATACCTGATGCGTAGAATCGGGCCACCTTCTAGTATATATATAACCAGGATTAATAGGCAAAATCTATCAGCATTAAGATCTATGTATATGAGGAATTTATGCCATTACTCATTATCTGGACTTTGTTGTTCAAAAATGGGAAAAAGGAGAAGATATTGGCTATAAAAATTTGAATCAGCTCTAACCAATACGACTACCCTAATCGCATTCTATCAACCATATTTAACTAATACGTTAAATTGCAGGTTCAAAATTCACAAGAAACCCGTAGAGACTAAATATTGAGGCTTGCGCTGTTGATTGGCAGATTCTGATATTTTTCTAAGTCATGCGAACTGCACAGATGATGTAGCGCATGACCCGGAACCAGAAAGTGTACAGCTGACAGAATGTCTGTTATGCAGGCAAGTAATTGGTGGTCCAACGACCAATTTTGTACTATCTCTGACTAATGATGAATAGATAAACAAGTCATTATAAGCTCCAACTGTCCTACTCTCAGCTCATTATAGCCTAAGTCCCTGATGAAGCCAGTTATGGCGAAACATGTAAGGCAGTCTAATAGCTGGAAATTTTAACTAGCAGGATAGGAAGTGACATATATGTGAATATATAGGAATTTAATAGGGATGAGCGAATGTATTTGCCACTGTTCTGCCTTCTTTCACGTAACGCTGTGAATCTCCGGCATACAGCTAAACACTCGTTCATATTTCAAATAAACAGACTGGAATTCAGTAGCCTTGATTTATTAGCTGGTAACGTGAACTTGATTGCAGTACGTGGAATATACAGTGAGTATAGGAATATCCAAGATACAGGTGAATACGGTATATCCAAGATGCAGTTGAATACGGTATACGGAATACGGAATATCCAAGATACTGTTTTATACGGGTAAAAACTATAACAAGAAAATGATTACAGTCAGTACAGTGTTAATACAGAGTTAACATAGCATAATGTGGCGCCCTGGACAAGCCAGGGGCCACAGAGAACAACACAACACACCCCACACTCCCGGTCAGGCACACCGAAGTCAAACACAAAACCCTTGTTGCCTTCCTCCAGGGGCTGATGTCCACACCAGGGGGGTGGGCCAGGCGGTTGGCCCCGCCCACCGAGGAGTTCACAGTCCTGGAGGCGGGAAAAGTAGACAGATCAGTTTAGAGTTTGAAGTGAGAGGAAGGAAAGTGGTAGTGGAGCAGACAGAAGTTGGTCCGGGTGTGTGGCCCGGACGGATCAGCAAGGTTGGCAGACGGTGGTGACCGTCTGCAGGAGTGGCCGATGGGAGTCTACCGTAAGGACCGTGGACGGGCGGTGGCCCGGCGGTACCGGACCGGTACACAAAGAGAAGTCAGCACCATCTGGCAGGGGTTTACGGACCCTGACAAGGCTAGGAGTCGCCGTGAATTTGTCGAATCCGTCAGCGAAGGGAACCTCCTGGGTTCCCCAGCAGCCAAGTCCCGACAAAAGGCAACAGCCCAACCGTGAGAGGGAGACACCGCCACCGCCAAGGCAACTGTTTTCCAGGGCCAGAGCCTGCGGGCAAAAAGGGGCTCCTCCAGCCCATATCCAAGCTGGGGAGCGGGTTACCGGTGGGAACCCATCGTAACCATCTACCGTACATAGGTGCAGGGAAAGGCAGTCACCATCAACCTGCCGGGAGCAGAAACCACCGCAGCCGTCAGTGGGACCCGTCCATCCAGCCGTGTGTTTTACCGAGAACAGTGTCTTCATAATTGGCTGAGTGAGTACCACCGTGCCGTGCGGCACAGCGCTGCCCCTGCGACCCTGCACCTCACCAGGCTCCGTAACCCGCCTGCCATCCATCCCTTCCCCCATCACCGGGCCCCGGGACAACCAACCCCCTACCCACGGAGGGGAGAACTAACAACAAAGCTGCTCCCTGTCACCGCTCCCGGGATCCCCGTCCAGAGCAGCGGTGGTGTCACCAATATCACCACAACCGTGGGTGGCGTCATGGACAATACTCAAATCCACCATCCAATCAATCCCTACCCCTTTTCACTCACGGGCGAGGAACGCCGCTCGAGTCCCCGGGATCCGGCCCACCGCTCGAGCCACCGCCGAGCAGCAGCAGCAGCCGGACCCGAGCAGTGGGAGAGCGCAGCGTCCCCTTTTCCGCCCGCGACAATAACAGTGCATGAGACACAGTTCTTATGAGAATTTAGGTGAAAGGTCACTGCATCTGCAATACCTAGAAATCTTATCTATACAAACAAGGCAGGGATGACACTAAAGGTGTAGAATTACAATGTACAGTGCATTTACTAACTCTTCCATCTAAGATTCTTTCACTAACACATGTAATTTGATTTGCTCACCGGATTACACTAGGCAGGGGTGAATGTACAGAGAGGTAAGTCGGCATGTCCTTTCCTGACAAATCCAAAGAGAAAATGGCTGCAGGCTTCTTCTCAGCTCAGTGAGGCATTCCTTACCCAGAATACATTTAGTTTAAAGGGAAACTCAGCAATTCAAAAGAATAACAACGACCAGGGTTCTGTTACAACTAGGGGTTGTAACAGAAATTGCAATGAATGACTATTAGCAGGCTGCCATGAGGCAGAACACTCCCCGCTTGGCGTCAACGGATGCCATTATTTGGTTCTTTTGGGGAAATCAGTAATACAAGTTCGGTTACAGGCCTGAGGAACAGTTTGTTCTCCCCAAGCTTGCACACTCTGACCTCTACCTTACGTACTTTCCCATCCTTGCTGGGAAAAGGTTTGGTGACTAGGCCGAGTGGCCACTCATTCCGATGTGCTTGACTGTCTTTCACAAGTACAACATCGCCAGGTTTGAGGTTTGGGTGGTCTTTCTGCTACTTTGTCCTGGTTTGCAGAGTGGAGAGGTACTGCCTTTTCCATCTGTCCCAAAAGACATTGGCTACATTTTGTATAATGCGGAGTATTATGATCTTAGCTCTTTCCAGATTAGAAGCGGTGAATGCATGCTTGCAGTAATGCCATCCTCTACAAGGTCCCTGACTTGTAGGTAGTGTTATCTTGTAGGAAACAACTACATGAAGTAGAAAAGCGATGGCTCGAACGAGTGACTTCCAAGTTGAGAACCTGCTGAATCGATGAGATTTGAGGTGAGTACTTGAGGTCACTGTATGTAGAACAGACACTTGAGGACGAAGTTCTTCATCGTCATCTGGGTCCACTAGCTCAAATGTATCGGACTCTCTGATGTCAGGCATCGAACGGTGCAAGAAGGCAGGACCTGTGAACCATGTAGTGTCTCTCAGATGACTTGGTGCAACGGATCTAGTCGCGTGGTCTGCAGGATTGTGATGGGTAGACACGTAGTGCCATTGACTAACGCAAGTGGATATTCTTATCCTTAGTACCCGGTTGCTGACGTAGACATAGAAGCGTCGCAATTCATTGCAGATATACCCAAGTACCACTTTGCTGTCTGTATAAAATTCGATGTCTTTGATCTCCAGACTCATCCCATCTGAGATAAGTTCGGCCAATTCAACCGTGAGGACGGCAGCGCAGAGCTCAAGTCTGGGTATCGTGTGTTCATGGAGTGGCGCCAGTTTTGCCCGGCTCATAACGAAACCGATATGGCTCTGTTCATTCTCATCTGTGGTTTTGAGGTACGCTACTGCTGCGATCGCTTTGACTGATGCATCACAGAGGGCACAAAGTTTTTGTGTTTTGACTTCCGTGGATGGCACAGGAGCATACGGTCGTTTTACACGAAGGTCGGTCAAGGCTTTGAAAGACTTCCTCCACTCAGTCCACAGATCTGCTTTTTCTGCTGGAAGTGAGTCATCCCAATCAGATGTCTCTTGGGTGAAGTCCCTTAGCATCATCTTGCCTTGGATGGTTACTGGAGCCACGAATCCCAATGGGTCGTACAAGCTACTCACAAAAGAAAGAACTCCTCTGCGCGTGAAGGGTTTCTCGTCTCTGTTGATCTGAAAGGTGAAGGCTTCCGTATTCAAATCCCAAAGCAATCCTAGGCTCCGCTTCATAGGAAGGGAGTCAATGCTTAGGTCTAAGTCCATTAGATCCTTGGAATAGTCTTGTTACGTCACTGCCGGAGTCTGCTCCAGCGACTTCTGCTCCGATCGCCAGACGACGCCATGTTCCTGCCGTGGATGGTGCTGGTGATGGGAGAGGAGTCGATGCCAGCAGCACCGGTGGGCGCAGGCTCCGATCATCCACTGGACTGGGTTATCTTGGGATCTGCAGTACCGCTGGCTGATTGTGGGTGGCATGTGTCTTCCAGCTGAAGTTGTCAGCGTTCAGCTACAGCCAATGGGAAGACACCACACCCTTCTTATTCCCCCTCCTGTCACATGACCACTGCCAGAGATAGTTCTGTACTCCTGGCTCATGTGCTGTTTGTATTTTGATTCCTGTGTGCTGATTTCTGCGTGTTTTTTGACTAACCTTCTGCCTGCTGCTTTTGTACCTCGCTGCCCGACCTGGATCTGACCACTGCTACGTTTTCTGTTTACGTCCTCGCCTGCCGATTCTGTCCCTGTTCTGCTATTCCTGGTTTGACCCTGCCTGACGACTACTCTCATCGGACTGCAGCCTTCTACAGGTAGAAATCTCCAGTGCCCTGTGTAATTTCAAATCCCTGTATAGGGGTTAAAGGGTTTCAGGGTTCTGGGGGTCCTGCTTGGTGAGGGGCTTCCCCCTAGTCTGTCCATTACATCCCACCTGAGTCTGTTGATCCAGGCAGGCGTTCCAAGTCTTGAGAGGGAAAGTCTTCCATCAATTCTTGACTGTTGGAGGCAATTTTATGTAACCTCAGGTTAGGCAGAGCAAGCATTTCTTGAGCCCTTTTTAGCAGACTGATTGCAGCCTCAGTTGTTGGTGTGGACTTCAGGCAGTCGTCTACATAGAAGTCTTTTTCTACGAAGGATCTGACATCTGACCCATACTTTTCTTCACCCTCTTTGGCGGAATTTCTGAGGCCATAGATAGCGACTGCTGGGGAAGGACTGTTCGCGAAGATGTGTACCCTCATCCGGTACTCTGCAATTTCTTTATCGGGGTCGTTGTCGCGATACCAGAAGAACCTCAAATAGTTTCTGTGTTCCTCACAGTAACGCCGCAGCCATCTTTGTTGTGGTGTTACTGTGATTGGCTTCACCGCACGGCGTCATAGGGGGTATATAAGGCAGTGGCCATTATGGTCAGTCGGTCTCTCCCTCTCTCTTTCTTACTCACCGATCACGGGCGCGGCGCTGCACGGCTGTCACACTGTGGCGGGTTATCCTGGTTTTGAAAATGCCGGTCGCACATTAATCAATCTCGTATTCCCTGCTTCCCCCGCCCACCGGTGCCTATGATTGGATGCAGTCAGACATGCCCCCATGCTGAGTGACAGCTATCTTACTGCAACCAACCACAGCCACCGGTGTGCGGGTCTATATCGTGTAGTAAAATAAATAAACAAATAATGTAAAACAACGACGTGCGGTCCCCCCCCCAAATGATACCCAGTCGAGGTAAGCACACAGCAGCGGGCTGGTATTCTCAGGCTGGGGAGGGCAAGGGCCATGGTTAAGGCCCCCCTCTCGCAGCCGAGAATATCAGCCCGCTTCTCCCCCGAGAATGTCGCATCCATTAGATGCGACAGTCCCAGCGTGTCACCGGGCCTTCCTGATTGCCATGATGTGGTGGCCATCAGGGTAATATAAGGAGTTAATGGCAGCGCATCGCTGTTGCTAAATCCAAGATTAATAATGGCAGTGTCTATGACACGCCATCACTAATCTGTAAGTAAAGTTAATAAACACACACCGAAAAATCCTTTATTTGAAATAAAACACCAAAAAGTCCCTCTTTCACCACTTTATTAAGCCCCCAAATATCCAGGTCCAGCGTAATCCACACTCGGCGACGTCTGTGAGCGAGTGCTCAATGCAGCCTCATTCCGTGAACTGCCACGATTTTAGAGGTGTGTCCCGCGGCTCACAGCTGATGTCCGGCTCCTCCCCTCAGTGCATAATTAAATTAAATTTAAATAAATAATAATTATTAAAATTAAATTCAATTATTTGCCGGGACTCAAACTCATGAACTAATTCTCCTTAGGCAGCAGCTCTACCCATTGAGCCACTGCCTGTAATGAAAAACATAGGAATATTTGGTAATCTTCACCTTTGTATTGCAGTAGAGAAACCAGAATCAGATTATTCAGCTACAAAGATGAGAGAGAAACATGAGAGAAAGAGATGAGAGAGAGATAGAGAGATGAGAGAGAGAGATGAGAGAGAGAGAGATGAGAGAGAGATAATGAGAGAGAAAGAGATAAGAGAGAAAGAGAGAGAAAGATGAGAGAGAGAGATCATCGGGTAAATTGTCAGGTTGTCTGAAGCTACTCCCTGACCTAGGGTCCACGTACCCCATCGTGCCCTGGTCCCAGCCTGGTGATGGTACAAGGTCGCCGGCTGTCCTCCATGACAATGCCGTGCCCCTTGTCACAATCCCCTGCGACCTGGTCCAGCTCCTACCAGGCCCAGACGAACGTCTGCTACCTAGTTCTTCACGGAGCCCAGCTCCTGACCTCCTCTCATTTTCACCTCCAACACTACACTCTCCCTTTCTCAGACTCCCTCCTGACACTCCTGACCTCGCCTTAACCAACCCCCCAAGTAGGCGACCCTATTCCACTCAGGCCGTCCACTGGTGTGTCTGGTGGGTGTGGTGCAGAGTGTTATTAGGATTTTGATTAGCTGGTCTTTGGCAACACCATTTGGTTAGGGACCCGTAACCAAGGAGGAGGTGGATATTGCACATAAGGGCAGATTGCACACCTATCACACATTCAGAAACCTACAGGCCATTGACTCTCAAACACTTACAGACTCTCTACACTTATCACTATCCCCTATCTCCTCACTTTCATGCCCTAATCTGGCTGTAAAGCACTACAATGACACACTCAGAAGCACCCTGGACCAAGTAGCAAACCTCACCCTCAGAACCTCCAAACACCGAGTAAAACAACCTTGGCTCACATCACAAACTCGATTTCTCCAGCGATGCTCTAGGAGTGCCGAGCGCCTATGGAGGAAATCCCGCACACCAGAAAATTTCATCCACTACAAGTTCATGTTAAGGACCTACAACTCTTCCCTTCACCTCGCCAAACAGACCTACTTCACCACCCTTATCTCCTCACTAGCCAACGATCCAAAAAAGCTCTTTGACACCTTTCACTCCCTCCTCAGTCCCAAAGCACAGACCCCTATCACAGACCTTCATGCTGATGACCTGGCCTCGTATTTCACAGAGAAAATAGAAAACATACGCCAAGAGATCAGCTCCCAGTCACCATGCTTTGTGAATCCCATCCCTCGCCATATCCCATCCAGCTCACTTTCCACATTTGACCCAGTCACAGAGGAGGAAGTCTCAGGCTCCTCTCTTCTTCTCGTCCAACCACTTGCTCTACTGATCCCATCCCCTCACGCCTACTCCAGACACTCTCTCCGGTTGTCACCACTCACCTAACTAAAATCTTCAATCTCTCTCTCTCTTCTGGTATCTTCCCTTCCTCCCTCAAACACTCTATTATTACTCCATTATTAAAAAAACCTTCCCTTGATCCGTCCTGCACAAGCAACTACAGACCAGTCTCCAATCTCTCCTTCATCTCTAAACTCTTGGAGCGCCTGGTCTACTCTCATCTCACCCGATACCTCTCCTCTCACTCTCTTCTAGATCCTTTACAGTCTGGCTTTCGCCCTTTACACTCAACAGAAACTGCCCTTGCCAAAGTGACCAATGACCTATTGACAGCAAAACGTAACGGTGACCACTCTCTGCTTATTCTTCTTGACCTTTCTGCAGCCTTCGACACTGTTGACCACCATCTCCTTCTCTCTTTGCTCCATTCTATTGGCCTAAAGAACACTGTTCTTTCCTGGTTCTCTTCCTATCTTTCTGGCCGCTCGTTCAGTGTATCATTTGCTGGCTCCACATCTTCTCCTCTCCCTCTCACTGTTGGGGTCCCTCAAGGTTCAGTCCTTGGCCCTCTTCTGTTCTCCCTCTACACTGCCCCAATTGGAATGACCATCAGCAGATTTGGCTTTCAGTACCATCTTTATGCTGATGACACACAGCTATACACCTCATCCCCTGAGCTCACCCCCGCTGTACTACAGAACACAAGTGACTGCCTGACTGCAGTTTGCAACACCATGTCTGCTCTCTATCTGAAACTTAACCTTTCCAAAACTGAACTTCTGCTTTTCCCTCCATCTCCCAACCTTCCTAAACCTGACATCTCCCTCTCTGTGTGTGGCACAACGATAAGTCCTAGGCCGCAAGCCCGCTGCCTGGGGGTTATACTTGACACTGATCTCTCCTTCACCTCCCACATACAATCTCTTGCCCGCACCTGCCGCTTGCACCTCAAGAACATCGCTAGAATCCGCCCCTTTCTCACAATGGAAACAACAAATACCCTCCCCGTGGCCCTGATCCACTCTCGCCTTGACTACTGTAACTCTCTATTAATTGGTCTTCCCCTAACTAGACTCTCCCCTCTACAGTCCATCCTTAATGCAGCAGCCAGGGTCACCTATCTGGCCAACCGCTACTCGGATGCCTCTGCTCTGTGCCAGTCATTGCACTGGCTGCCCATATATCACAGGATCCAATTCAAACTGCTTGTTCTCACCCACAAAGCTCTCCACAGTGCAGCACCCTCCTACATCTCCACCCTCCTCTCTGTCTATCATCCCACACGTTCTCTACGCTCTGCAAATTACTTTCGACTAACATCCACACTAATTCGAACCTCCCACTCCCGAATCCAAGACTTCTTCCGAGCTGCACCAAACCTCTGGAACGCTCTACCCCAAGAAGTTAGGACAAATCACAACTTACTCAGCTTCAGACGCTCCCTAAAAACGCATCTTTTTAGGGTGGCCTATCACACTCCCTAGCCAAACTAATTTCACCTAATCCCTCTACAACTTCTCAGAACATAACCCCACGTCAAACTCCATGGCACCCAAATGCATCTCAAGGCTCTGGCCAACTGGTCCAGGAAGCCATCATCTATCCCCCATGAGCTGGCTGGATTGTCATTTTAAATAAACACTTGTACCTTGCCCCTCCCCCATCTCATTGTAGATTGTAAGCTCTCACGAGCAGGGTTGCCATTTTTCCTTTTAAATATTGTATCCTCTATAATTGTTACTTGTTTGTATATGTTTATGTATATGATATGTATATGTTCCTCCTGAATTGTAAAGCGCTGCGGAATATGTTGGCGCTATAGAAATAAAGATTATTATTATTATTATTATTGCACAATAACCTGTGACGACCTGATAGGCCATGGCGTCACATGATCACATTGAGCCAATGGTTACCATGGTAGCACAGGGTCATGTGATAACTTCTGTAGCTGTCATGACTCACTTCCTCTTACTGCTGGCAGAGTGTTGGCTGTAAGAGAAAAGCAGCATTTCAGCAGATCAGAGCTGTGCAGCACCTGAGTTGAAAAAGAATCCAGGATAGACTGTGACAGTAGATTAATTGTGGATGAAATAGAAAAAATCCAGCACCAAAGTCTGCTTGAAATTTACAAAAATCCTCCATTTTAGTAAAAATGATTAAAAATCACATATAATTAAAATCGTATGTGTTTCGGACCCTAAGAATATCAGGTCCTTAATCATATGATCAAGGACCTGCTATTCTTAGGGTCTAAAATGAGTAAGATTTTAGTTATGTGTCATTTTTCATCATCTTTATTAAAATGAAGTTTTAAAAAAGAAAATTAGAAGCAGACCTCGGTCCTGGATTTATTCTATTTCATCCACAGCTGTGAGCTGTGCTTTTTGACAAATCAATGCTGACATCAACCCCATATATTATCCTGATTGCCACTGCTCCAGGGCAGTTGGGATGAGCGGGGTAATGCGCCACAATTTGGGACAGCTGTGGGCTGATATTTTTAGACTGGGTAGGGCCAATAACCATGGACCTTTCCAGCCTGAGAATAGCAGTTCCCAGCTCTCTACGTTATCTGCTCTGGTTATCAAAAATAGGTAGGAGAACACGTTGTTTTTTTAATTATATATTTCATTAATTTAAGGCAAAAAAAGTCATGGGGGTACTCTCTATTTTTGATAACCAACCAAGATAAAGCACATAGCTGGGGGCTGAATATTGGTTATTGCAAATAGGTAAGGGACCACACATCAAAGTGGCGTAATACTTTGACATCATTGTTCCCAGAAGCAATCTTTGTTTCAGAGATCCTTCCAGGCATCTTCTCCATGCTGTCCCCATTCAATTTCAACACTTTTACATCCATTTCACCCGGAAAACTATTAGCATTTTCCATTGACTTGCATTAGATTCGTTATTTGTGATGAATACATAAATAGTGTAAAATATCTGAGACAAATAATCTGAATCTGAATATTTTAGTGTTCGCCAATCACTAGTAAAAATGTTTTGAACTTTTGAATTTCACTGTCCATATCTCGCCTTTCACTACAGCTTCAGAGCATGAGACTACTTCCTTTTCTAGACAATCATCTTGGCCACCTCATACATAATTTTAACTTCCATATATTTAGCAAATGATTAATTATGCAGATTCTTGTCATGTCACTGCATTGTTACAATTTTGCTCATGGTGGTTTTACCTGTATACTACAAATTACATCATATTCTCAAATTCCCTAATAGTTCAGTGAATTATTAGGTTGATTCCCGAATGAAAGGTCATTGGTTCAAATCAAGGAGCAGCCATGAAGAAGATTTCACAAGAAAAGAGAAACAGCATCATCCAGGCTCATCTCTTGGCCAAGAAAGTTGTCAAATTAAATCATGTGACTACAATGATAATTGGAAGAAAACTACATGAAGTCCACCCATCCATTCAAAAGCCAGGAGGTGGACATCCAGAAAAAATATTGATATCAACAAGTTGGCACATCACAAGGGCTATCAGTTTTGATGCAACAGATATGGCAGTGGAGGTAGCTTGCATGCTTCCCACAATAGTGAGATCACAGACATCTATGCAAGCACAGTGTTAAGGAGGAAACAAAAAAGACTGGAATGGATGCCCGAAAAAAGGTGAAGAAGCCTCAACATCAATATCACAATAAGAAGTGTCAGCTCAAGTTTGTAAAAAAGTATAAAAAGTAAACAGAAAAAGATTAGAAATTGGAGCAATGAGATGAAAGTCAATAGGCTAGGCTATGATGGGTTCAAATGGGTCTGGAGAAAAACAAAACAAAGGAAAAAGGGGCTAACAGAGCGAGAAATTGAAGGAATGGTTACGCTTGGTGGAGGAAGCCTGATAATATGGGGTTTTTGGATACTTGACCAGGATCGATGGTGGTCTCAACGCTAAGCTAAATATGAGTATCCTACAAGACGAGTTACTTTGTATTCTCGAGTGCTATGGGTATGAAAAGGATGACATAGTGTTTCAGCAGGACAATGGCAGGTCCTAAATCAAACTTTTATTTAAAGTCTGTCCGAACCCGGCGGACCCAAACTTCCATGGGTTCTCTCATCTCTATTGCTAAATATTTGCAACTCAAATGTATCCATGAGATAGCAAGGATGATTGCCTATAAAATGAAGGTAGTCTCGCACTAAAAGCTCTCCTGGAAAGTTAGAAATTCAAAACATTGTTACCCTTTTGCTCATCAGTGCATACATACAGCTCTACTACTTACATATGAACAACTTTGCAAATCAGAACACACATAGCTAAGCTACATCATCACACAGTACAGCTAGATCAAAACATACAGATTAGCTATATCAACAAGCATAGCTCGGACCATTATCCTTTTTTGTTAGTTTAAAAATGAACATAATGAAGATAAAAAAATACAAAGGGAATGTGTAATCATAACTGTATGAGTTTTAGAGATCATTTCATCTTCAACTTGTTTAACTGCTCACAATAACAGTAATTTTGACCAGGGGTGCCTAACCTCTTGCATGCCACTGTACATTAAATCCTGGTGTATATTAATGGCTTTAGAGACTTTTGGTGGATATATTTGCTCAAAACAAGGGCCACTTCTTTTGACTTTTATATACCTTTGATTACTGAACTCAGTAAAAATATTGAAAAACATTCCATCATGTACAGTTTTTTCACAATCACTGACTCCATAGACTTCTTAAAGAATAGAATTTCAAAAGGAATTCCTCCACACTGTTCTCAAAACGGTGTTCTAGTGTATTGCAGTGATGTTTCTGGTCTGATGAAAAAATGTAATATTGAGTACAAGGTGAGTGGGTGGAGACTCTGTAGTGATTAATCAAAAAAAAAGTCTGAAAGCTGTGCTACTGTACAAAGGCCGTAAGTATCCGTCAGTGCCTGTGGGGCCTTTTGTGCATTTGAAGGAAAGCTATGAGAATTTAGACTTTATTCTCAAGAAACTTAACTACAAGATTCAAGGATGGTCAATATCTGGTGATCTGAAAGTTCTCTTTTCGCTCCTTGGGCAGCAAGGAGGATACACGAAGTAGCCATGCTTTTTGTGCGAATGGGAAAGCAGGGATAGGACCCATCAGGGGAGCCAAAAAAGATGGCCAATTAAAACATATTTGTAACCTGGACTCAAGAACATAGTTGTGGAAGGTTTAGTTGATCCAACTAAAGTTCTCCTGTCACCACTCCCCATTAAGCTTAGACTGATGATGAAGTTTGTAAAAGCTCCATCGAAAGGAGGAGAGACTTTTAAGTACCTCTGTGCCAAGTTACATGGACTATCAGAAGCAAAACTGAAGGAAATCATTTTTGTGAGTTTGGATAGTCGAATACTCTTGAATAATGACAAAATGAAAACTGCTGAGAAAAGTGCTTGGGATTCTTTTAAAGAAGTTGTGAAGAAGTTTCTATGTAACAACAAAGATCCAAAATTGAAGTCCATAGTATAGAACATGCTGAAACATTTCAAAGCCTTGGGTTGTCTAATGAATTTGAAGTTCCATTTTTACTTTTCCATTAGGACTACTTTCCTGAAAACCTTGATGTTGTTAGTAAAGAGAAAGGAGGAAGATTTCATCGGGGACTCAAGGAGATGGAATGATGATACCATGGTAGATGGAATGTGAACATGATGAGGGACTACTGTGGCTGTTCATATACCTCTGATTATTTGCTAGTTCCCTCCTTTGATGTCATCTGCTGCACTGATGGGTGAGTGCAATATTTATTAGGCTATCTCTATATAAGGCCTTCTTCACACGCACGTGCCTCCAGTACGTGCTAGGTCCATTCCCGCATGTACCGGAGACACGGGCACACGTATACCCATTAAAATCAATGGGTTTATGTGCACGCACGTGTTCAGCCATTGGCCCGTGCCTACGTGTGTGTCACGCTCCCCGGATCCCGTCGCCACCTGTCACTCACCACTCCGGTCTCTGGTTCTCCTGCCCCCGGCGGACCCTCTCACTCCCCCTCCTGTACGTCCTCTGTGCCCTCCCTCAGCCAGTTCCGGCGTTCCTATGCGACCCCGGACACTCCCTCCTGCTCCCCTGCTTCTCCTTCACCTTACCTGCCGCTTCCTGCTCTGGTCTCCGGCACTTGGGCCTCGCGCATGTGCATTAGGGCTCACTCACCTCTTCTTAAAGGGCCAGCGTCCCGGGAACAGGATATGGCTAATTACAGGTACTGGGCATATAAGACTTCCATTTCCCTGTGGGCGGTGCCTGTTCAACGTGTTCCCATAGCTAGGTGTTCAGGTCCCTCTGTGTCTTGTACCCAAATTAACCCTGTCTCTTCCGCAGAGCCCGTCTGCCGTCCTGACCTTGTCCCAGAGTGCCGATTACCCAGGAGGTGTCCTGGTGACTGTTTGCTGAGGATCCTGCCATCTTCCGTCAGCCTGAACCCGTCACCTGGACTTTACCTGGAAGCTCCAGCCTGCACGTCCCGCTGGATCCGGACCCCGTCAGCTGTGACTACTCGGCACCTGTACCCGGTTCCCGTCATCGGTCCTGCCTCCGGTTCCCATTGAACTATTAGTCATCTCCTGTGCCGATCTCTGAAGGACCCGTACCCCGTACTCCCTGTGTTCCGGCTGCCGTGCATTTAGGCCCTTTGGTGGGGTAACCAGACAGTCCCTGTATAGGGGTTAGCTCTTGGTTGCCTCTTTGGGGGACTCCGGTGCACGGTCCCGTGAATCCACCTCCAGGACGTTACAGTGTGGAGCAGACGTGAGCCCGTGTGCTCCATACGGCGGCATGTCCATTTTACTCCGGCAGCACGGGTGTCACGCGGCCTGCACACGTACCACACAGATGTAGTGTGGATGCGGTCCCACGTGACACGCGCCGGAGAAACACACTTGTCATTGTAAAAATAAAAAAAACACATACTCACCTCCACCAGCCCTGCAGTCTCTGCCGCGGCTGTCACCTGCATCCGACACCCAGTGAATTTGAACAACGCATCTTCTTCACTGGGGGCCGGAAGCAGCGTCAGCGGGGCGTGGCCTGTGCCGGACACTGTCATTCAGCACCACAGACAGCTCCGGAAGAATCAGGTAAGGTGGGACTTTCCGTTCTCCGTGTGTTATTACGTATAACACACGGAGAACACGCATGTGCCACAAACACGGCACACGGGGAGCAAACCACCCCTTTAATACGTCCGTGAAAAAACGGTTCGTTTTTTTCACGTGCGTGTGAGGGGGGCCTAACACCTAGGATAATACAGCCATTTTTTTTATATATTGTCTGAGTTATATCATTAATTTGCAATCATCTGTTTGGATTGTACAATAACCTTTCCTTTTCAGTTCAAATGTATGAGGCATATTTTTTAGCCTAAATATACTGTATATATATATATATATATATATATATATATATACATACATATATACATATACGGTGGATATATATATGTATGTATATATATATATATATATATACACATATATATATATATATATATATATATATATGTACAGTGCCTACAAGTAGTATTCAACCCCCTGCAGATTTAGCAGGTTTGATAAGATGCAAATAAGTTAGAGCCTGCAAACGTCAAACAAGAGCAGGATTTATTAACAGATGCATAAATCTTACAAACCAACAAGTTATGTTGCTCAGTTAAATTTTAATAAATTTTCAACATAAAAGTGTGGGTCAATTATTATTCAACCCCTAGGTTTAATATTTTGTGGAATAACCCTTGTTTGCAATTACAGCTAATAATCGTCTTTTATAAGACCTGATCAGGCCGGCACAGGTCTCTGGAGTTATCTTGGCCCACTCCTCCATGCAGATCTTCTCCAAGTTATCTAGGTTCTTTGGGTGTCTCATGTGGACTTTAATCTTGAGCTCCTTCCACAAGTTTTCAATTGGGTTAAGGTCAGGAGACTGACTAGGCCACTGCAACACCTTGATTTTTTCCCTCTTGAACCAGGCCTTGGTTTTCTTGGCTGTGTGCTTTGGGTCGTTGTCTTGTTGGAAGATGAAATGACGACCCATCTTAAGATCCTTGATGGAGGAGCGGAGGTTCTTGGCCAAAATCTCCAGGTAGGCCGTGCTATCCATCTTCCCATGGATGCGGACCAGATGGCCAGGCCCCTTGGCTGAGAAACAGCCCCACAGCATGATGCTGCCACCACCATGCTTGACTGTAGGGATGGTATTCTTGGGGTCGTATGCAGTGCCATCCAGTCTCCAAACGTCACGTGTGTGGTTGGCACCAAAGATCTCGATCTTGGTCTCATCAGACCAGAGAACCTTGAACCAGTCTGTCTCAGAGTCCTCCAAGTGATCATGAGCAAACTGTAGACGTGCCTTGACATGACGCTTTTAAAGTAAAGGTACCTTACGGGCTCGTCTGGAACGGAGACCATTGAGGTGGAGTACGTTACTTATGGTATTGACTGAAACCAATGTCCCCACTGCCATGAGATCTTCCCGGAGCTCCTTCCTTGTTGTCCTTGGGTTAGCCTTGACTCTTCGGACAAGCCTGGCCTCGGCACGGGTGGAAACTTTCAAAGGCTGTCCAGGCCATGGAAGGCTAACAGTAGTTCCATAAGCCTTCCACTTCCGGATGATGCTCCCAACAGTGGAGACAGGTAGGCCCAACTCCTTGGAAAGGGTTTTGTACCCCTTGCCAGCCTTGTGACCCTCCACGATCTTGTCTCTGATGGCCTTGGAATGCTCCTTTGTCTTTCCCATGTTGACCAAGTATGAGTGGTGTTCACAAGTTTGGGGAGGGTCTTAATTGGTCAGAAAAGGCTGGAAAAAGAGATAATTAATCCAAACATGTTAAGCTCATTGTTCTTTGTGCCTGAAATACTTCTTGATACTTTAGGGGAACCAAACAGAATTCTGGTGGTTTGAGGGGTTGAATAATAAATGACCCTCTGAATAAACTTTTCACAATTTAAAAAAAAAAAAAAAAAAAAGAAATAACATTCTTTTTTGCTGCACTGCATTTTACACTTCCAGGCTGATCTACAGTCCAAATGTCACAATGCCACGTTAATTCCGAATGTGTAAACCTGCTAAATCTGCAGGGGGTTGAATACTACTTGTAGGCACTGTGTATATATATATACTGTATGCATACCTTTATTTGCCATTGTGTAATATTCTCTCTGTGTATGTATTGAGCTTATGCAATATCTACTATTTGATGCAGACCTCTTTTTGGAATATATTTATAACATCCTTTTGTGCTTTTAATCAGCAGAATACTCTGTATTCTTGTATTTCTTCTATGCTCCAATGACCTCTAGTGGACAATTGTTGAATATATGTGAACTTTGAATAATCTATGTGATGCACACGTGCTTATAAATAGGAAGCTTATGAAAGGAATGGTTTTTCGGCTTATCCCCCCTTTTTTTTCTATTGTAAAAAAGTCTCAATAAAGATTTAACTGGGTCTTATTTTTTGGTTATTTACTCTGTTTATTCTTGTAGGAATTTTTCTGATATAATTAGTTGAAGTGGTGGTGGAAATGTTTCTTTATGGGTTTTGGGGAGACTATGGAAAACTGGTATTATTGGACATTCAGGAATTAAAAATTCCTTAGTTTTTTTTTCTCCCAAACCCCTAATTCTTCCCCCTCACTTAATTGATTTAGTATTTCTTTACATATATCATTAGTTTTGGCTTAAACGACTATACGTACAATTATTGTTCAACATCTCATATAAGTGCTCTAAATACAATTCTTTGTCCATGATTACTACATATCCGGTTGTGTCTGATTTCTTGATTATTAAATGTTTGCTGTTTTGAAGAAATGTAATTGCTTGTGTTTGATCGTTGTATAAATTTTGTTTGTTTTATGATAAACTTGATTATTTGTGGTTTGGTCATGTGTAACGGGGGCAGGGGGCGCCTCAGGGGGTGTAGTCGGGTCCCCTCGCCTTGTGGGCCGCAGGCTGAACCCCGGCCCGGCCGTCACTTGCAAAACAGGTGTGTTGTTGGGGCAGAGTGTGGATGGCAGGGGCACATACATGTCAGCATTCTTTCTGTGCTCTTCAGCTCCCTTTTCACACACAGGAAAGAGGCAGTTACAGACAGCAGGTAAACTAAACATCAATTTTTCTGTATAGAGCTTCCATTCTTTGTTTGCAGCAGGTTTACTTCAGTACGTTCCACATTAAAGGTTCTTTCCTTACAAAACGGTTCCCTTTACAAAACGGTTCCCTTTTTCCCCGGTAACTTTCCTTTGCCTGCAGGGGCCAAGTGTTATCCCCCTGGTAGCTGCACTCCAATCCCGGGTTTAGTCCAGCCCTATCCTAGGGGTTTGTTTAGACTATGGGACGGCTCCAGTACTCACTACCGACTCCAGACTAGTTCCGACTTCTCCACTTCTTCTCAAGGGTTTACTCTGCTTTTCCTTGCTACGGGTGTTCCCGTCTCCGCTTCTTCTTCCTCTGCACCCACTTCCACACTCTGCCCCGTCACCTCAGACTGAGCTTGCTTGCCTCTCACATCTCACTGCACACTGGAGTGGACTCTGCATTCAGAGACCTTCCCCCCTTCTCTTCCCTCCTAGGCTGCCCTGCCCCTTCCTTCCCTGTCACTGTTACCAGGGGAACCACTCACTACACTGGCACCTAGGGGGGGGAGAACCGTACATAACACACAACATTGTACAATGTGCCACCATACTCCTGTGGCGTCTTCAGGGGGGGAAAAACGTCTTCTCCACACTAGGGGTCCGTCCACCCCTTACACATGTACATTTTTTAATTCTTTTCCCACAATTAATTGGAAAGTATCCAAAGCAGGTACACAAGACTATTGGATAGTAGTCAAGATTTTTTTGTTCAAAATGAACATCTTCTAGTTAGATTTGTTTTTCTCCTTTGAGTGAAATATACCGGTGTATTCAGTTTTTTCCTTATTTCTCCCTCTTCTTCCCATTTTACATTTTTTTTTTGTAAATATATTCCCCAGATCTTTTTCAACAGGGACTGAAGTTTCGGGACTTTAAACAGATATCACAATCAGATGCTGGAAACACACGTCTGTCTTTGGTCTTATTTTTCACAATGGATGTTCGAGTATTTGGTTTGAAAGTTCTTCGTTTCTAGTCATAAACACTTTTTTTCCACAGTCTTTACAGTTCCTTTGGAATTTTGTGTTTTTTAACTTACATTATGGTATTTTCCAACTTTTCAACATTGTTTGTCATTTTTGATGCAAATCAATATAATATGAGTTTGTATTGAAGTTTGATAAAATTTGACGTATGAAGCAATCACATTTCTCCACACTCATATTATAATGGCGCCACAGAGCTCCCAATTGGATGATGTCCTCACAGTGACCCACTGCACAGTATAATGCCTCCTGCAGCCCACCAACACAGCAGGATGCCCCTAGAAACCCTCAACACTGCATGATGTCCTCATAGTTTCTTCACACACAGTGTCTTGGCCTCCTCTCCATATGATGGCTAATGGCTACAACTGTCCCCATAAAAAGTACAATACCCCCACAGCCACCCCCACACAGCACACAGTATGATGGACCACACAGCCCACATATACACAATCATGGCCCCCACATGTCCACTACACAAAGTATCAGGGTCCCCAAAGCCCTCCACAAGTACTGATATTAAAAAAATAAAACTGCTCACCCATTGCCCCAATAATACTGCATGTTCACTGAGGCTCTGCACAGCAAGCGCAATCTAATGATATTGTGCCTGCTGCACTGAGACTCAGACCATCAGGCTGAATGGTGCAACAGAGAGCTGAATGTCTTCCGTCACACTACTCTTCTCAATGGTATCTGTATTCTAGGAATGCAGATAATGTTGAAATTATGACCCCCAGTGGTGGTGGGGGATGGGGTGCAGCTCGACATTGACCCTATAGTGGCCATGAGGTCCACCATTATGGCCTGTACATCCCCAGAGTAGAAGGATCAGTGTTGGGCAGGAGGAGAGACAGCAATGTTCGTAGAAATCAGAAAGAATGCAGTGTGCTCATTCATCATAGGAAGCTGTCTCAGGAATATGAGATACACACTTTTTAGGAAGATTTTTTTCTTGCTAAAAAGTGCCATTTATCGTCCAAATATATATCGTAAGTTGACTTTATCTTTGTAGCCAGAGTTAGGTTATTTACATGTGGTAAATTTGCTGCAGAATAGATGTTCCTGCAACTGAAAAATGTATTTCATACATCTTAATATAGTTAAAGTATTTCTGATGCAGATCTGGATTTTTGTTAAAACTAATCAAATGAATGTAAAGAGAAAATTGGCTTGAGTTGGTATCTGATTTACATGTGGAAAACAGTAGAAAGATTATCCCCTGTAAGGCCAAGTTCACACAGGGTATCTTTTGCTGCATTTTTGATGCGTTTTTGAGGTCACAAAGATGCACCTACATGCATTTCCTTCTCCCAGCAAAGTCTATGAGATTTCTATTTTGCTGTCCGCACTGGGCATCTTTTGTTGGCTGCATCTTGGCTGCGTTTTTGAAGATGCAGCATGTCAATTCTTTTTGCGTTTTTCCAGCGTATTTGAGCCCTTCCAGTCAATAGATTTAACTTAAAAAACGCATTGGGCAAAACGCGGTAAAAATGTCAAATTGCGTTTCTGGTGCATTTTTTGGGACAAAAACACTACATCTTTGTGGATGCTGCGTGTGAACATACCCTAAATAAGTAAATCTGTTCTTGACTAAGATAACCCCAGACATGTTACCTGCAGCTGCTGGACTTTGAAGAGGTCGGGAGTTGGTTTCTCCAGCATCTTCTCTGTGATGACCGCCTGCTGATCCACATTGACTGGACACAACGAAGTACTTGAGAGATATTCAGTGTAAATCCGTTGGGACTCTTGTTTTAGCTTAAAAGCAATATGATAAGTAATGTCAGACCAAAAAGCTTCATGAATAAATACAACAAAAATATGTGCTCACAAACTTGAGTCTCACCTGTTGGCTGGGACATGGCCCCAAAGATTCCATGCAGACAATTCTGAAATTAGGCTTATACCCTTATTTTATTGATTTTATGGTATTTTACATGTCTGCGTTTGTCAATATACTTGTACACTATTTTAGAGATGCGCTTTGGCTTTAATTAACAGCCAAATTGCAGACATAATGTAAGCAAGTTGCACTCACACTCACTTTACTTTGGAGTTTGTGGAAGCAAAGTTGTGCGGAATTTGCAACCTTCAACGGTTGAACGATGGTCACATTAATTTGTCGTAATGTGACTTCGATACCATGGAACACATGTAAACCTTTTTACAATAGGTAAAAGGTGGACTCAACTAAAAGTGCTACTGCTAATAGAATTGTTAATAACATTGACTATAGTATCGCCACTAAAAGCTACACATTATAAAAGCAGAATCACAGTCATTTTCATAAAACTCAACTTTAATTTTTTTTCCAGGCTGAAATGAAGTGTGTTGTCACTGACTGACAGTAGACTGACGAATTGGGGTGATTGTATTCCCCATGCAGGTTTGCAGTTATGTGAGCGCGTATTTGCAACTTGCATACTTTTGGTCATGAGCCCACTAGACTTGCCTCTCTTGCTTCTCTCAATAGAAGCGAACTAAGAGAAGTGCAGGTGAAGGTCAACACGACTTCAAGCATACAAATCGCATACATGCAGGCCCATGACTGCCCATCTGCATGGGAAATATTGTGGAATCATGACAATGTGCACCTTGCACATTGTCATGATCCATCAGTGTGCAGGCAGATAAAGTGACTGAACACTTTAACGTTCAAAGTAGACCACCCTTAACCTCAAGTTCACAAAAACATACATTTTCAGGATAAGTTCCCACAATGAGCTTTTGGTGGGATTTTAAAGCTGAGTATTTTCGCTGCACAAAAAAACACGTCTTACGGTTCCAACTAAGTGGATGGGATTGGTAGATATTTTTTTTAACTTGGCTTAAACTGACCTGCAATCTGTTTTTTGAAACCTGGACCATGTCAATTTCTTTTGCAGGTACGCTGTTTTGGATTAGTTGCAAAAATTCCACAGGTAAAAAAAAATACTTATGCATTTTTAGGGCGATTTCATTGCAGAAACACACTAAAATCCATGTAATCTATATCAATAAAGTTTTGTCAATGTGCAATACCAATATGACATACCACAAAAGACAAAACATGATAACACGTAAAAAAACACACTGAAAAAACGCAATGAAAAAAAATGCAAGTAACCTAATTTACCTAAGAAGTGCATACATGCTGTAGAAAACCTACATAAAAAAACTCATCAAACACTCATTGTGGGAACTTAGCCTCAATGTACAAATTACAAAAATGAAGCCTAATCCCTAATATCTACTTAATTTGCTATGGGCATCCCCTCCAGTGTTTGTTATCAATAAATCACAGCGCATTATACTTGAAGGGCTTGTCTCATGATACCTGTTCAAGACCCCTGATTGATAGTGTGGAGCAGAAGTATTGTTACTTCGCTAAACCAAACTGTTTACTCTCTGATGCTGCGCAACAAAGCTGGAATCATCATGGGACCTCGTGTGGACTATATAAGACCTGGTTGTTTTTGGGGGGGTTAATAAAGAGGTTAAAAAGAGTGGGGGTTTTGTATTTTATTTCAAATTAAGCATTTTTTTGGTGTTTTTGTTTATTTGTTTTTCACTTACAGATTAGTAATGAATGGGTCTCATAGACGTCTCCCATTACTAATCTAGCGCTTAGCGGAAGCTGTGAGCTGTTATTAACCCCTTAATACCCTGATTGCCATCACACCAGGACAATTGGGATGAGTCGGGTACAGTTATGAGATTGTCACATCTTATGAATGCGACAATCTTTGGGGGCTGCAGGCTGTTATTTTTAGGATGGGGGTCCCAATATCCATTGGCCTCCTCAGCCTGAGAATACCAGCTCCCAGCTGTCGGCTTTATCATGGCTGGGTATCAAAATTGGGGGGAATGCTTGCCTTTTTTTAAATTATTTCAGTCATAGGGGTGACCTCTCTGTGCATAGTGTTCAGCAGTTGTAACTGTGCCCTGGCATTGACTGACAGTGGCCTCTAAAGTGCTTCAGTACAGAGTCAGCTGTCAGTCTGTGCCAGGGTATGGTTACAGATGCCATTCTCTATGGGCAGAGCGATGACTGAAGCCCGAGGCTTCCGGGAGTAATAAAGATCATTTCTTCCCAGCAGCAGGGCTCACAGTACAGCAGCCGCACAACTTCAGAATGCTATTAACCTGCAGATTAACCCCATTTCTGCAGGTTTATAAAGTTTTGTTTACATGACAGGTTTCCATTATAGGGTTTTCCTGGCTAAAGTTGAAATATTTGAGACTTCCAAATCATGATAGTGTGCACTGCTCACAAAGACACTTTGTGTTCTTAGTGGTCATGTGACCTCGTGTATGTGATTTCCATACTTGTGCTCATGAAGACTAGACTTTTATGGCTTCTCTGAAGTCACATACATGTAGAGGAGAGCCAGAGGATGGCCAGCAGGGTTCCAATCTACTTTACTAGTCTGAACTTGTGTCTTCAGAGGTGCATCCGCCACCCCACTGCCGGTCACCATCGTAGGCGTAGCAGGAAAACATGTCACTCTGAGAGATTCTTTGTAACTCAACAACAAATGCTTTATTTGATTTTCAATTTTCTGGACAGACATGGTCATACAATCCTGTTCTGATGCCGCTGTTTTGTTAGGTAATTTTACTGTCTAGCCATCCTCCTGGGTATTGACCTTCCAGCAGCCGAGTCTAAACTTCTACTTTTCCCGTTTCTGTACTGTGCACATCACGAGGTGAGCCGTAGGCTCCGGACACCACGAAGGATAACTCGTAGTTCTCTGACGGTCCCTAGTACAGAGCTCGTCCTCACATCAGGAACCTAACGCCAGAACTAATGCTCTTTCTGGCCTGTTGCACTATCCAACTCTCACTCACTTTTCCCATCTTACTCTAGTTTCCTCGGTTACCAAAAGTCTTTATCTCTGGGCCTGCTAGCACCTGCACATAACTTCTTCCTGTTACTAACAAACTCTATCTATCTTATATATACCCTACTTAGCATTCTTATCTTACTCTATTCACTATCAACACTTGCTAAGTGTACCGTCACACTTTAGCGACACAGCAGCGATCCCACCAGCGATCTGACCTGGTCAGGATCGCTGCTGCGTCGCTACATGGTCGCTGGTGAGCTGTCAAACAGGCAGATCTCACCAGCGACCAGTGACCAGCCCCCAGCCAGCAGCAACGTGCAAGCGACGCTGTGCTTGCACGGAGCCAGCGTTTGGAAGCTGCGGACACTGGTAACTAAGGTAAACATTGGGTATGGTTACCCGATGTTTACCTTAGTTACCAGCGCACACCGCTTAGCTTAGCGTGTGCAGGGAGCAGGAGCCGGCACTGGCAGCATGAGAGCTGCGGAGGCTGGTAACGAAGGTAAATATCGGGTAACCACCTTGGTTACCCGATGTTTACCTTGGTTACAGCTTACCGCAGGCTGTCAGATGCCGGCTCCTGCTCCCTGCACATTCAGGATTGTTGCTCTCTCGCTGTCACACACAGCGATGTGTGCTTATCAGCGGGAGAGCAACAATAAAAAAACGAACCAGGGCTGTGTGTAACGAGCAGCAATCTCACAGCAGGGGCCAGATCGCTGCTCAGTGTCACACACAGCGAGATCGCTAATGAGGTCACAAAAAACGTGACTCAGCAGTGATCTCAGTAGCGATCTCGCTGTGTGTGAAGTACCCCTAACTCATTAATAACTTATACTATGAAATACTTTGTTACTATAAAATGCGCACATAATACAGTAATTATAATAGGATGGTCCAGCTTAAATGAACAATTTCATCTTTATTGCTTGGAAAATTCATGTACATGGGACATCAAACATTCAAAAGGAAACCACTATAGCAGCGTATATATCAATGCGTTTCTGGTGTACATCCACCCTTAATCATGACCAACAGTGGGTAGTCATGCTCTATGGCGCTCGCTGTGAATTCAGATGTAGCAGAGCTAAAAGCGTTGTGGGACTTCATAGTGTGGATTACGTCAGACCTAGATATTTTGGAAGTTAAGAAATTGGTGAAGCGGTGTTTTTTATATTTTTAAGAATAAACATTTTTTTCAGTGTTTGTGTTTATTTCTTTTTACTTATAGGATTAATTGTGGGGGGTCTCATAGACCCTCGCCATCACTAATCCAGGGCTTTAGTGGCAGCTGTGGGCTGACATTAACTCCTTATATTACTCTGATTGCCATTGCATCAGGGCAATTGGGAAGCGCCGGATAAAGTACCGAGACTGTCGCATCTAATGTATGCGGCAATTCTGGGCAGCTACAGGCTGATATTTTTAGGCTGGGGTCTCCCCAGCCTGAGAACACCAGCCCCCAGCTCTTAGGCATTATCATGGCTGGGTATCAAAATTGGGGGGAACTGCATACCGATTTTTGAAATTATTTATTTAAATTACAAAAAAAAAGTGCAGCTTGCGCTTCCTCTTGCTTTAATACACAGCCAGGATAAGCTGCAACCATGGGCTTTATCTGTGCTGGGTATCATAATATGCCAATTGTTTTATTTATTTACTTATCAGTATAAGAACACACCATGTGTGATTCCAACCAAGCACAGGCGCTGTCTCAAAGGATGAGGGCAGGGTCCAACGGCAGCCAATCACAGACACCGGTGGAAGGGGAAAGCAGTGAATATGGATGAAGGACAATTAACGGACCCTGAAGTAGAGCTGCAGCTGCGGGGATGTGGAAAGTACTGCTTTAACGCTTTTACTTCCTTTTTTTTGCAGAGGTCAATCGCAGCCATGCCAATACTTGATATGACTGTGATGGGCAGGGAAAGGATGGTTTTTGCCATCTGATCATCTACCAATCCTTGGTAAGATCGCCAACTTCTGCGGTAAATGCTTGGATGTTCGATCCCGATCCGATCCTACAAAAATCGTATGATTTTAACATTTTCCGATCTTTGCGGATCAGGATCGCTCATCTCTAATCTTCAGTCACCTAGAGTGTCTTGAGACTTTATTTCAGCCCGAACAACCCCTTTAATATTTTCAGCCACACTACTTACAGGACAAGGATATGGTGACAGAGCTGGATAAAAACACCACAATTTACTGCATTATTTTGTGTTGTAAAGCTCCGTAATCGACAGACCGCTGTATCTCATCTTTTTAGACTCACTTGTAACGGGGTTGGTGCCTCAGGATTGGAGGATTGCTGATGTGGTACCGATATTTAAGAAAGGTAAGAGGGTAGATCCAGGCAACTACCGTCCAGTAAGCCAGACATCAGTAGTATGCAAAGTTTTTGAGGGCATTTTAAGGGATGACATGCAAAAATATATTGCAGAAAATAATATGATAACTGACAAACAGCATGGATTCATGAAAGATAAGTCGTGTCTAACCAACCTGTTGGGGTTCTATGAGGGGGTAAGTTCAAACCTGGATATTGGTAATGCAGCTGATGTGATTTATTTGGACTTTGCAAAGGCATTTGATACTGTACCACATAATAGCCTTATACTAAAGCTCCAGAAGCAAGGACTAGGGGACACAATATGCAACTGGGTAAGGAATTGGCTAAAAGATAGGAAACAAAGAGTAGTCATAAATGGTACATTCTCTAAATGGGCTATAGTCAGCAGTGGGGTGCCGCAGGGATCTGTGCTTGGACCGATTCTTTTACTCTCTTTATTAATGACCTTGTGGATGGGATTGATAGTACAGTGTCAGTCTTTGCCGATGACACCAAACTATGTAGGATATTAAAAACTGACCTGGATAGTACAATATTACAAAAAGATCTGGATAAGATGTCAGAATGGGCAGATACTTGGCAAATGAGATTTAATGTTGATAAATGTAAAGTAATGCACCTAGGATGGAGTAATCCTATAGCTGCGTATACATTAAATGGAAGTAAACTCGGGACTACAGAACAGGAGAAGGACTTGGGTATTCTCATTACAAATAAGCTGAGCAGCAGCACTCAATGTCAAGCAGCAGCTGCTAAAGCAAACAAGATTTTAGGGTGTATAAAAAGAGAGATTAGATCCCGTGATCCCAACGTATTGTTACCCCTGTATAAATCACTTGTAAGGCCACATCTGGAATACGGGATCCAGTTTTGGGCTCCACATTTTAAAAAGGACATTCAGAAGTTAGAGTCAGTTCAAAGGCGGGCAACTAGACTATTACAAGGAATGGAAGGCCTCCCATATGATGGCAGGTTGAAAAAGTTAGATATGTTTAGCTTAGAAAAAAGACGTCTCAGAGGAGATCTCATTTATATGTATAAATACATGTGTGGTCAATATAAAGGACTGGCACATGACTTATTTCTTCCAAAAACAATACTAAGGACCAGGGGGCACTCACTGCGAGTGGAAGAAAAGCGATTCCGACACCTAAATAGGAAAGGGTTCTTTACAGTTAGAGTGGTCAGACTGTGGAATACACTACCACAAGAGGTAGTAATGGCAGATACTATAACAGCTTTTAAAAAAGGGCTGGATGATTTCCTCAGTACACAAAACATTGTTGGTTATAAATGACTTAGTGACTAAATGTAGAACTGGTGGAGGAAGGTTGAACTAGATGGACCTAGGTCTTTTTTCAACCTAAGTAACTATGTAACTATGTAAAATGCTGTGCCCCATTATGCAATCCCAATGGACCCAGTTATAGCTAAAGGGATCCAGTGGACCCACTAGTGTCTGGCTTGTGAGAGATCTGGAACAACTAAATTAAAATCAGCAGTGTGAAAAGAGCTTAACCAAATGATTTTTGTCTAGTTGAATGCCCTGTGAAACCATGTCCACCAAAAAAAAAAGAAACGCCTGTATTTTTGATTGTAAAATATGTCAGATTAGATGGCAAGCAGGAGTGGTGTGAAGAGTAGAGATGAGCGAACTGGTCCCGGTTCGGCTCGAGGTCGGTTCGCCGAACGGAGGTCCCGTTCGAGTTCGG
Organism: Anomaloglossus baeobatrachus; assembly: GCF_048569485.1. Lineage (NCBI taxonomy): Eukaryota > Metazoa > Chordata > Amphibia > Anura > Aromobatidae > Anomaloglossus > Anomaloglossus baeobatrachus. Next base: position 115,418,392 of record NC_134356.1, on the reverse strand, counting down.
CTCGTCGAACGTTCGACGAACCGAACTCGAACTGCATAGGAAACAATGGCAGGCAATCACAAACACATAAAAACACCTAGAAAACACCCTCAAAGGTGTCCAAAAGGTCACAAACAAATCACAACACAACACAAACACATGGGAAAGTGACAAGGACATATACTTATGCAAAAACAAAAGAGCTGGACAAGGAAAAAGAGGAGGAGACACAGATATAGGCATGGCACGCCCTTCTAAAGTCATGTAAAACACCGCAAGGTGACTCCAAGCGGAGTCTCCCTTTTTTCCAAAAATTGGGCCCCACACACACCCACCCATACAGTGGCAGCACTTGTGCCCCAGTTGTACACTTCACAGCTAGATTTGCATCAAGCACATTCAAAAATACGCCATAATTAACCGTCCCCAGCATGACACCGGGGTAGGTAGATAAAGTCTTTGCTGAACCATGACTTGTTCATCTTGGCTTCTTTTAAAAACAATGTAAGCAAGGGTTACTCCAAGCGGAGTCTCCCTTTTTTTCCAAAAATTGTGCCCCACACACACCCACCCATTCAGTGGCAGCACTTGTGCCCTAGTTGTACACTTCACAGCTAGATTTGCATCAAGCACATTCAAAAATACGCCATAATTAACCGTCCCCAGGATGACACCAGGGTAGGTAGCAAAGTCTTTCCTGATCCCAGCTCTGTTCATCTTGGCTTCTTTTAAAAACACAGCAAGCAAGGGTTACTCCAAGCGGAGTCTCCCTGTTTTCCAAAAATTGGGCCACACAGACACCCACCCCATCAGTGGCAGCACTTGGGCCCTAGTTGCAAACAGGATGTTTTGATTTGCATCAAGCACATTCAAAAATACGCCATAATTAACCGTCCCCAGGATGACACCGGGGTAGGTAGATAAAGTCTTTGCTGAACCATGACTTGTTCATCTTGGATCATTTTTAAAAACAATGTAAGCAAGGGTTACTCCAAGCGGAGTCTCCCTTTTTTCCAAAAATTGGGCCACACAGACACCCACCCCATCAGTGGCAGCACTTGGGCCCTAGTTGCAAACAGGATGTTTTGATTTGCATCAAGCACATTCAAAAATACGCCATAATTAACCGTCCCCAGCATGACACAGGGGTAGGTAGATAACGTCTTTGCTGAACCATGACTTGTTCATCTTGGCTTCTTTTAAAAACAATGTAAGCAAGGGTTACTCCAAGCGGAGTCTCCCTTTTTTTCCAAAAATTGTGCCCCACACACACCCACCCATTCAGTGGCAGCACTTGTGCCCTAGTTGTACACTTCACAGCTAGATTTGCATCACGCACATTCCAAATCCACAAGCATTTACTCTCCCCAGGATGACACAGGGGTTGTAAATTCCTTCTGGATCCATGACTTGTTCATTTTGATGAACGTCAGTCTGTCCACATTGTCACTGGACAGACGCGTGCGCTTATCTGTCAGCACACACCCAGCAGCACTGAAGACACATTCAGAGACAACGCTGGCAGCTGGACACGACAAAATCTCCAAGGCGTAAGTTGAGAGCTCTGGCCATTTTTCTAGGTTTGAAGCCCAAAAGGAGCAAGGCAAGTCATGGCATCGATGTTCATTTGGAGATACTCCTGTATCATCCTCTCCAGCCGTTGACTATGTGTCAGACTTGTTGTCTCTGGTGGCCTTGCAAAGGAGGGTCTAAAAAAATTATGAAAAGATTCCATAAAATTGCTGTTACCAGCACCAGATACGGTCCTACTGGTACGTGTAGACTGTTGAAGATGACGAGACCGTCCCATGTTTGTCAAGTTACAACTGGGAGATTCACTCCCTGCACCTGCACGGTTGTTTGGTGGAAAAGCGGATCTAAGATCGAGTAACAGCTTCTGCTGATACTCCTGCATACGTGCGTCCCTTTCTATGGCTGGAATTATGTCACAAAATTTGGACTTGTACCGGGGATCTAATAGTGTGGCAAGCCAGTAGTCATCATCACTTCTAATTTTGACAATACGAGGGTCATGTTGGAGGTAGTGTAACAAGAAGGCACTCATGTGTCTTGCGCAGCCATGCGGACCAAGTCCACGCTGTGTTTGTGGCATAGAGGAGCTAACCGTTCTTTCTTCCTCTGACATCTCCCCCCAACCTCTTTCAACTGAAATTTGACCAAGGTCTCCCTCATCTGCTGAGTCTTCCATGTCCATGGACAGTTCGTCCTCCATTTCTTCATGTTCTCCTGCACCTTCCTCAACATCTCGCCTGCTACCATGCGCCCTTGTTGATCCCTGTCCCCCATGCTCCCATGCCTGGCGCCTTGGTGATGATGAACGTCTGGACCTTGGTGATGTTGTTGTGTCTTGCGCATATGAATCCTCCTGTAGTTCATCCCCTTCCTGTTGTCCCACCCCCTGACTCCGAATAGTGTTTAGCGTGTGTTCCAGCATGTAAATGACTGGAATCGTCATGCTGATAATGGCATTGTCAGCGCTAAACATATTCGTCGCCATGTCGAAACTGTGCAGAAGGGTGCATAGGTCCTTGATCTGAGACCACTCCATCAGGGTGATCTGCCCCACCTCTGCATCTCGTTGGCCCAGGCTATACGTCATGACGTATTGCACCAGGGCACGGCGGTGCTGCCACAGTCGTTGTAACATGTGGAGAGTTGAATTCCAGCGTGTCGCCACATCGCATTTCAGGCGATGAACCGGCAGGCCGAAAGACTTCTGGAGCGATGCAAGTCGCTCAGCTGCGGCGCTTGAACGGCGGAAGTGAGCAGACAGTTTTCGTGCCCTGTTCAGATGGCCATCTAGGCCGGGATACTGTGTTAAAAATTGCTGCACGACAAGGTTCAACACGTGAGCCATACAAGGTACGTGTGTCACCTTGCCCAGGCGAAGGGCCGCACCCAGGTTTGCAGCATTGTCGCACACGGCCTTACCAGGCTGCAGGTTGAGTGGAGACAACCATTTATTAAACTCGGACCGCAGAGCTGACCACAACTCCTCAGCTGTGTGACTCTTATTCCCAAGACATGTCAAGCTAAAGACCGCCTGATGCCGTTGCGCTCTGCTGCCAGCATAGTAATGAGGGGTGCGTGATTCCTTCTGCGCAGTGAGAACGCTGGTGGCCTGACCAGGCAGGCTTGGGGCGGAGGTGGAGGACCCAGATGAGGTGGAGGATGCAGAAGCAGTGGCGGAACTTGGACAGACAGAGGATTGACACACAAGTCGTGGGGACGGCAAGACTTGTGCAGCAGACCCTTCACCATCTATCACCATAGTTACCCAGTGCCCAGTGAGCGACATGTAACGTCCCTGTCCATGCTTACTGGTCCAAGTATCGGTGGTGAAATGCACCCGTTCACACACAGAGTTTCTCAATGAAGCGGTGATGTTGTGTGCGACATGCTGGTGTAGCGCGGGCACACCTTTCTTAGAAAAGTAGTGGCGACTAGGCATCTGGTACTGGGGCACAGCGACAGACATAAGGTCTCTAAAATCCTGTGTGTCCACTAGGCGGAAAGGCAGCATTTCTGTAGCCAACAGCTTACAGAGGGATAGAGTCAACCTCTTAGCTTTGTCATGGGTCGCAGGAAATGGCCTTTTATTTGTCCACATCTGAGGGACAGAGATCTGGCTGCTGTGTGTAGACGGTGTTGAGTAGGGTGTCCCTGGAAAAATGCAGGTTTGTGAGGAAAGTGCAGGCGGAGACATGATGTTGCCTTCATCCAAAGTTGGTGCTATCGATGCCTGAGAGAGCTGTACACACTCACTTGTTTCCCCTTCCAAAACAACTGACGACCTACCAAGCAAACTGCCTGTTGCGGTTACAGTGGTGGAAGTTGTGGGTGGAAAAACAGGTGTGACAGCTGTCCCCACAGTCCTAGAAGATGACGAGCGCGCGGATGCACTGGAAGGGGCAGGCGGTGGATGGTTCGCTCCGCTAGGCCGCATTGCAGCACGGTGAGCTTCCCACCGGGCCATATGATATTTATTCATGTGACGATTCATGGAAGAAGTTGTCAAACTGCTGAGGTTTTGACCTCTACTAAGAGAACCATGACAAATTTTACAGATCACATAATTTGGGCGATCTTTTTCTATGTCAAAAAAGGACCAGGCTAGGCAAGGCTTAGAGGCCATGCGACCTGTTGATCCACCCCGAATAATGCTCAGAGGCAGAGTGGTGGCTGAGGATGCAGTTGTAGACGTGCTACCAGTACTCCGACTCTGTCCAGGAAGGCGCAAGGTAACTTCGTCATCAGTTGCATCCTCCTCCACCACCTCTGTTGACCTCCTCGAGTGCCTGACTGTGGGTTGACAGTAGGTGGGATCTAGAACTTCATCATCAATTGTTGTGTTTGCACTCCCCTCCCCCTCAGACCGAGCCTCTTCTTGCCCTGACCGAATATTTAAGTTGTCATCCCAATCGGGTATCTGAGTCTCATCTTCATCAGTATGTTCCTCATTGTCTATAACCACAGGTGTTACAGTTTGTGACAAAGGGTCAACATTATGCTCCGAACCTTGGTCCTCACGGCCTGAATCAGAGTCACAAAGGTTCTGGGCATCACTGCAGACCATTTCCTGTTCTGTACTCACTGTAGCTTGGGAGCAGACCTCTGATTCCCAGGCTATAGTGTGACTGAACAGCTCTGCAGACTCAGCCATCTCAGTTCCACCATACTGTGCAGGGCTGATGGAGACTTCAGAGCTGGGAGAAATCAAGTTTGATTGGGATGACAACTCAGAGGACTGGTGTTTTTTGGATGCGGTAGTTGAGGTGGAGGAGAGGGCACTTGTTGGACCACTTGAGATCCATTCAAGCATTTTCCTTTTTTGCCCATCATCTACCTTTGTTCCTGTTGTTCGTGTCCGTAAAAAAGGGAACACATCGGATTGTCAACGGTAAGTAGTAGACATCTTACTTTTGCTGGTAGATGGTCTATCTTCAGCAGATGATAATGGAGCTTTGCCACCTTCCCCACGGACAAAACCTTTTTTGCCTTTTCCACCACGCCTCTTCCCCTTTCCACCAGCATCTGTCATTTTGCCACTCATGTTGATTGCGACAAGATTGTGGACTGAAAATGTGGTAGTAAAAATTGAGAGGTGGTGTAGATTGCAGCGGTGGTCTAGCTTTATTAACAGCAGAATAATAAAGAATAAATATCCCTGACAATGCAACTACGGCCCTTAAACTGGCAGCAAAAATTGCTAGTATAATGGCTTAGTTATAATGAGTTGGAGTGTGCAATGCAGGCAGACGCGCTCTGCAAATGTCTTTGCACTAGTGGGACTATAGCAAAGTCCAATAGCCACGTTTAGGATGCCACTAGGTACACTGAGTGTTTGCTAGTATAATGGCTTAGTTATAATGAGTTGGAGTGTGCAATGCAGGCAGACGTGCTCTGCAAATGTCTTTGCACTAGTGGGACTATAGCAAAGTCCAATAGCCACGTTTAGGATGCCACTAGGTACACTGAGTGTTTGCTAGTATAATGGCTTAGTTATAATGAGTTGGAGTGTGCAATGCAGGCAGACGTGCTCTGCAAATGTCTTTGCACTAGTGGGACTATAGCAAAGTCCAATAGCCACGTTTAGGATGCCACTAGGTACACTGAGTGTTTGCTAGTATAATGGCTTAGTTATAATGAGTTGGAGTGTGCAATGCAGGCAGACGTGCTCTGCAAATGTCTTTGCACTAGTGGGACTATAGCAAAGTCCAATAGCCACGTTTAGGATGCCACTAGGTACACTGAGTGTTTGCTAGTATAATGGCTTAGTTATAATGAGTTGGAGTGTGCAATACAGGCAGACGTGCTCTGCAAATGTCTTTGCACTAGTGGGACTATAGCAAAGTCCAATAGCCACGTTTAGGATGCCACTAGGTACACTGAGTGTTTGCTAGTATAATGGCTTAGTTATAATGAGTTGGAGTGTGCAATGCAGGCAGAGGTGCTCTGCAAATGTCTTTGCACTAGTGGGACTATAGCAAAGTCCAATAGCCACGTTTAGGATGCCACTAGGTACACTGAGTGTTTGCTAGTATAATGGCTTAGTTATAATGAGTTGGAGTGTGCAATGCAGGCAGACGTGCTCTGCAAATGTCTTTGCACTAGTGGGACTATAGCAAAGTCCAATAGCCACGTTTAGGATGCCACTAGGTACACTGAGTGTTTGCTAGTATAATGGCTTAGTTATAATGAGTTGGAGTGTGCAATGCAGGCAGACGCGCTCTGCAAATGTCTTTGCACTAGTGGGACTATAGCAAAGTCCAATAGCCACGTATAGGATGCCACTAGGTACACTGAGTGTTTGCTAGTATAATGGCTTAGTTATAATGAGTTGGAGTGTGCAGAGGACAGGAGGGTACAGTGCCAGGATTGTGGGGCTCTGGGTAGAGGAATGGAAGCCTGCCTTTCTATTCCCTCCTAATAGGGAAATGCAGGGAGGAAATCCCTGACCTTAGCTACACAGACGCTGTCTCTGTTTTCAGGACCTGTCACCTATGGCTCTGACCCTGCCGGTTTGAGCCCTTAAAAGGACTGCTAGAAAGTGCTCTCCCTAAGCTGTCCAGCGCTGTGTATGGAGCGCATACAGCTGTATCAGCGATAGGACAAAGGACGGAGCTGCGACAGTGATGTCTGACACCAAAGACGCAGAAGAGATAATGGCGTCCTGGAGGAAAATGTCCGGTTTTATAATGCAGGGACATGTGACATGGACATCCTATCACACATGCCGTTGCTTCTCTGGCTAAAAGTCCACTTAGCTGTGTGTGTGTCTGGGATTGGCTGAGATGCTGGCCCGCCCCACTACACGCGCGCGCTTAGGGAAGGAAGACAAGGAAAAAAAAAAACAGCAGTGATCTGAAGGCGCTGTTCACGCACACTATACACTGAAATGTCATAATAGTGTGATTCACAGAGTGACTTACACTATTACAGCGGAAACCAAGCTAGGATTTAGCTGGTTTTTTGCTGCTAGAACGTTTCTAGAACTATCGAGCTTTTGCAAAAAGCCCGAGTTCTAGTTCGATCTTGAACAGGGCCCAAAATCACTCGAGCCTAGAACTGGAGAACCTCGAACCACGAACCGCGCTCAACTCTAGTGAGGAGGCACTCTGGGGCAGCAGGTAGAAAGGTCCTTGACGGAGATTTTGCAGGAATTTAGTACCCTGCTTTGCATTTAACCATTTAAATAGTCAATCCAGGTGGTGGAATGACTACCTACCATCTATATACAAGATGGACAATAGTCATTTACTGGCTGTTCATACTGACTGACTGCACGTCTATGCGCACAGAACTGTTGTAAATACAATCATTCTCAACAGCACATGTACTGATTACAGAAGGCAATGTGCTGTCAAGAATGATAAATTTGAATCAGGCACCCAACGTATGAGCTTATATAATTTATTTAATTTGGTGATTGGTGGCCTGTTTAGACAGGCAATAGGCAGGAATGTTTATTCCCCAATTATTGGCTGTTCTAAATGAACCATAATTTAGTGGCTGTTTTCTATACAGGTCAGCCGCACACACCATGATCACTGTGCTGCTGATGTGACGCCCCTGAGGCTTCAGTTGCCACAGAGGTACTGCACCTCAGCCAGAGGTGTGGTATCCCATCCTGGGTAAGGAAGAGGTCATTCACCGATATGCACACAAAACACACAACACTCTCAGTTAGCAGCTCCCCACCGGGTCAGGGTTAGGGCTTGGTGCCATTAATGCTATGAATAGCCACAACTGGTGATGACACCTCTCTCCCCCTAATCTGACGGGACTGGGGTGGAGTCTAGTGAGTGAGGGAAGACTGTAGTAACAGAGAGAGGGGAGTCGAGAAGGAGCAGAGGAGGAGTGAAGACCTGTAGTCTGGAGCTGGTGCAGCTTGACCCAGGCGGAAGACAGAAAGGGTCCTAGGGCCCATGGGGAGTGCGCCAAACATCCGTGGACTCGTTCCACATACTGTACATTGGAGTGGAGGGACATGGCTGCAGAATGGGGACTGGTCCCTTGACTAGAGGAGAAGAACCAACGTGCTCCGCTAGTAAAACCAGAGACTGAGGACACATCTAGTACTAAAGCCAAACCTGCTGGAAGGTGACCATGTGACGCCCTGGGCAAGCCAGGGGTCACAGGTCATCACACCACCACACCCTACACCCCAGTTAGGAACACCAAAGCTACCAAAATCCTTGTTGCCTTCCTCCAGGGGCTGATGTTCTCACCAGGGGGTGGGCCAGGCGGTTGGCTCCGCCCACCGAGGAGTTCACAGCCCTGGAGGCGGGAAGAACCAGGCAGTTAGAGTTTGGAGGAGGAAGAGAGAGGAGTTTAGGAGTCAAGAGAACGAGTTGAGTTCAGTTAGGGGAGGAAAGTAGAAGGAAGTGGTAGAGGAGCTAAGTGAAGTGGAAGTGAAGTAGTAGAGGAGCAGAAGAAAAGAGTAAAAGTGTCAGTAAGAAAGCCTGAAGTTGGTCCGGCTGTGTGCCCGGACAGTGTCAGCAAGGTCAGCAGACGGCGGTGACAGTCTGGAGGGGGACTGCTCGGAGGTTGCTGGAAGGACCGCGGACGGGTAGTGGCCCGGCGATCTGGAGCAGTATACGAAGAACAGTCAGCACCAGGGCAGGGGCCTCTCGGACCCCGGCAAGGCTAGGAGTCGCCGTAAATTTGCCAAATCCGTCAGTGAAGGGGACGTCTGTCTCCAAACAACCAAGTCCCGATTGAAGGCAACAGTCCAACCATTGAGGAGAGACACCGCCACCGCCAGGGCACCAGTTTCTCAGGGCCAGCGCCTGCGGGCAAAGTAGGGCTCCTCCGGCCCATATCCAAGCCGGGGAGTGGGTTACCGGTGGGAACCCATCGCAACCATTATCAACTTAGGTGCAGGACAGAGGGACCGTCCCCGTCACCTACTGGGGAAAGCAAGTGCAGCCGTCCGTGGGAACCGTCTTTCCAGCCGTGTGTTTTACCGAGAACTGTGTCATCGTCTCAGGCTGAGTGAGTACCACAGTGCCGCAAGGCGCCTTGTGACCGCTGGAGGTATCCGGCTGAAAAATTTCGGAAGTCGCCATCTTTGGCGCGAAAAGTTCCCGCTCGAGCGTCTTCTCGAGTAGCAGAGGCGCGAAGGCCAAAAGCCCGCCCCAATAGAGGAAGGGCCGGAAAGAAGCTAAGGGGGACGCGATGGCGGCTGGCTGCATGTGAGAGCAGCTATAAAACCAGGGACGCCAGGACTCTGCGGACATCTTGTTCTTGGGAGAAGCCGCCAGCAGCATGTGGATGCCGTCCCGCAACACCGTAGCCCCCGCGCCTGGAACCGCGGCGTGGGGGGAGATCCGGACCGCGCAGCTCTACCAACGGCTGCAGGTTAAGATGCAGCTCCTCATGGAGGAGTGGGAGACCGACATGGCGGACGTTATAGCAGCCGTGCGGAGACGCGAGGAGTAAGCGGAGGAAGGGAGGGTGAGTGACCCACGCCCCGATGCCCTGGAAGGGCCAGTCATCGCGGCTGCGGGACCCGGTCCAAGCCCTCTCCCCCCGCTGCCTCCCTCGCCACCCGTCTCGGAGGCCGTGACCCCGCCACTAGGCCTGCTACCACCGCAACCGGTAGCAATACCCAGCATCCCCGCCCAGGCAGGCCGACCTGTAGCCGGAGCCCGTAGTCGACCGGAGATGCTGCCTTGGAAGGCTCCGAAAACCGCACCGGAGGCGTCTCCAGAGCAAGTCCCCGAGCCAGAGCCGATGACCCGCTCCAAGCCGGAGGCCCAGCTGCGGAAAGCCCCTGTGCCCATACCCCACACCTCGACTGAGGTAGCGCCGGGTTGTCGCTGCAAGGTGGCGCCCAAGGCCAAGACACCGCGGGACTTGTCGCCCAGATCCCTGACAGTGGGCAACGTCCAGAATGTCCCGCGGGGCCTGACCCGTGCACCGGAGCTCGCAGCAGCACCGTATTGGGACAGGGAGCCAGTACCGCTGGGCCTGGAGATCGGTGAGAGAGAGAGGAAAAAGGCGGAGCTGGTGGCCCGAGCAATTAGAGAAAAGGAGAACCTCCGGCAAGCAACATTCCGTGTCCGGGGACCGCTGTATGAAGGACAGGTGAGGCGGTTTGATGTCCGCCGGGGCTATGGGTTTATATACGAACCGGGCCTGGAGGCCGAAGTGTTTATAGCCCGGCGGGATGTGAATGCCCACCTGCCCGAGGAGCACCCCGGCCGTAACCTGATGCCGGGTGACATAGTGCAGTATACCCGGCACTGTGGAGAGAGGGGGTGGTTCGCCCTAGATGCCAAACTGCGGGGCAGCCAGGAGAGCCGAGTGAGTCCTGCACCCCCTCCCTCGAATGACGCTGAAAGTCCGGAGTAGGGCAGCGGATGCCCGCTGCAGCAGTCCCCGTTGGGACCACCACTGAGTTTGTTTAAGTTTGTTTGAAAAATGATGATAAGTGAAATGATTACTGAAGTTTCATCAGATTGTCTACAACCGTGATTGAGAGAAAACCGGCCGTTGCCGGCACCGTTGTCCCCGTGGGGACCGTTTGAAAGTTTTGCATGGAGGACTTTCCATGGACAAGCCCGTGAACTTGCAGGGCAACCACAAACATTAGTGGCTTGTAAATAAGTTGTTTTACCGTTACCGTTTCCACAATTGCCGCCTCTGGAGAGGCAGGTTGGAGGGAGGGCCCTCAGCAGAGCAGGCTGGGGCCCAGCCACCACAGGAACCGGTGGCTACCCTCTGGAGGGGAAGGACAGAACCTGCTCGGGTGACTTGGTGCTGGACTGGGGTAAAGGGGTGCTGCCTGGGCTTTAGAGGCAGCATCAAGGCCAGGTTGCTTGGGTGGGAGAGAGCGGAGACCGTAACCGTAAACCGTTAGTAACGTTTAAGAAATGTGCCTCCCGATGTGGGATGATGCCATAAATTGTTATGTTTACCTTTTTATATATTTTGCAGAAAATAAAACCGGTGTTGGACGGGCAGCCCGCGGACGGTCTGCATTTTGCTAAGGGGGAATGTGACGCCCTGGGCAAGCCAGGGGTCACAGGTCATCACACCACCACACCCTACACCCCAGTTAGGATCACCAAAGCTACCAAAATCCTTGTTGCCTTCCTCCAGGGGCTGATGTTCTCACCAGGGGGTGGGCCAGGCGGTGGGCTCCGCCCACCGAGGAGTTCACAGCCCTGGAGGCGGGAAGAACCAGGCAGTTAGAGTTTGGAGGAGGAAGAGAGAGGAGTTTAGGAGTCAAGAGAACGAGTTGAGTTCAGTTAGGGGAGGAAAGTAGAAGGAAGTGGTAGAGGAGCTAAGTGAAGTGGAAGTGAAGTAGTAGAGGAGCAGAAGAAAAGAGTAAAAGTGTCAGTAAGAAAGCCTGAAGTTGGTCCGGCTGTGTGCCCGGACAGTGTCAGCAAGGTTAGCAGACGGCGGTGACAGCCTGGAGGGGGACTGCTCGGAGGTTGCTGGAAGGACCGCGGACGGGTAGTGGCCCGGCGGTCTGGAGCAGTATACGAAGAACAGTCAGCACCAGGGCAGGGGCCTCTCGGACCCCGGCAAGGCTAGGAGTCGCCGTAAATTTGCCAAATCCGTCAGTGAAGGGGACGTCTGTCTCCAAACAACCAAGTCCCGATTGAAGGCAACAGTCCAACCATTGAGGAGAGACACCGCCACCGCCAGGGCACCAGTTTCTCAGGGCCAGCGCCTGCGGGCAAAGTAGGGCTCCTCCGGCCCATATCCAAGCCGGGGAGAGGGTTACCGGTGGGAACCCATCGCAACCATTATCAACTTAGGTGCAGGACAGAGGGACCGTCCCCGTCACCTACTGGGGAAAGCAAGTGCAGCCGTCCGTGGGAACCGTCTTTCCAGCCGTGTGTTTTACCGAGAACTGTGTCATCGTCTAAGGCTGAGTGAGTACCACAGTGCCGCAAGGCCCCGCGTCCCTGCACCCACCAAGCCCTGCATCTCCCAACTCATCCCTGGGCCCCGGGATCACCAACCCCTACCCACGGAGGGGCAACACAACAACTGGCTGCTCCATACCATCCTTCCCGGGATTCCCATACAGAGCAGCAGTGGTGCTAACAAATCACCACAACCGTGGGTGGCGTCACGGACAATAAACAATCCCCACACCCAAACAACCCCCTTTTCACTCACGGGCAAGGAGCGCCGCTCGAGTCCCCGGGATCCGGCCCATCGCTCGAGCCACCGAGCAGCGGCAGCAGCAGGCCGCAGTGCCAGCCGGACCCGAGCAGAAGGGAGAGCGAGGCGTCCCCTCCTCCGCCCGCGACAACCACATAGGACCAAAGGGAGTAGGCCTACGGGCTCCCCTTGTGAAGGATCTGCGGACAGCGCCGCAGGACAGGAGGGCAAGAAGTCAGCGCAGGAAGACGACCAGGAAAATAACACACAATGGGTGCACCGGTATTGACCTCCGAACTACCTGGGATCGATTGGAGCCCATCACAGTTAAAACCCAGCACTCCAAAGGCGGTCACTGACTAGACGTGTTACCTTGGAACTTGCTACAGTGAGTATAAACCTTGACACTGCATCTCTGTGTCACTTCGTTATTTGCTTGCACCCTAGCCCTGCGCTCCCGCCATCATCGACTACTACCCCCATCTGTCCTAGGGTCCAGCTCTACTTGTGGAGAGCTATACCAACTCAGCTGCGTCACCATCTTCCCCAGACGTCCCATCCCGCAGCGTCGGCTATCTCTGTCCGAGTACCACAGGTGGCATCACGAACTACAACCCCCATCATTTTCTCCTTTTTTACTTTAACTGACACTGCCAGGGTAATGGAGCCGGGCCTTGCCACCGCAGTATCCCAGAAACAGAACTGCGGCCCGGTAAATACTACCACCACGGCCCCGGCGAGGGTGCGTCACTGACCTGTAGTTCCAATATCATAAACAGCAAAATGACAGAAAGTTGCAAGAAGTGGGCCTGTGTGATTTCACGTCAGCGCTGAATTTTGGTCTGAGTGCGATCCTGGGTATATCTATTATCTATTATATGGTATATAATGTAAATATACAGTGTATATATATATATATATATATATATATATATATATATATATATGAACAACGGCAAAGCAGAGTCCAGCAATAACGTGAGCAATCCAGGATGCTGTTAAAAAATGTTTCTTTCTTTTTATTCATAGATCCATTAAAATACAGTGGTCCAAGCAATTCAGAACAGCATTATCGCAGATAAGTAGCGCAGAGAGGACTACGCGTTTCAGCGGTAAAATCCGCCTTCTTCACGGTCCAGAATTTAACAGCATCCTGGATTGCTCACGTTATTGCTGGACTCTGCTTTGCCGTTGTTCATATATGTATGGATGGACTCCTACATCCTGATCCGGGCACAACGGAGTTAACCAGGTCAGCTGAGGTTCCAGGTGATTCACAGGAGTGAGCTGGTCTACATTGTTGGACATATATATATATATATATATATATATATATATATATATATATATATATATATATATATATATATAAAACATATGCAGTACAGACCAAAAGTTTGGACACACCTTCTCATTCAAAGAGTTTTCTTTATTTTCAGGGCTCTGAAAATTGTAGATTCATATTGAAGGCATCAAAACTATGAATTAAAGCATGTGGAATGAAACATTTAAAAAAGTGTGACACAACTGAAATTATGTCTTATATTCTAGATTCTTCAAAGTAGCCACCTTTTGCTTTCATTAATACTTTGCACACTCTTGGCATTCTCTTGATGAGCTTCAAGAGGTAGTCACCGTAAATGGTTTTCCAACAGTCTTGAAGGAGTTCCCAGAGATGCTTAGCACTTGTTGGCCTTTTTGCCTTCACTCTGCGGTCCAGCTCACCCCAAACCATCTCGATTGGGTTCAGGTCTGGTGACTGTGGAGGCCAGGTCATCTGGCGTAGCACCCCATCACTCTCCTTCTTAGTCAAATAGCCCTTACACAGCCTGGAGGTGTGTTTGGGGGTCACTGTCCTGTTGAAAAATAAATGATGGTCCAACTAAACCCAAACCGGAGGGAATAGCACGCCGCTGCAAGATGCTGTGGTAGGCATGCTGGTTCTGTATGCCTTCAATTTTTAATAAATTCCCAACAGTGTCAGCAGCAAAGCACCCCCACACCATCACACCTCCTCCTCCATGATTCACGGTGGGAACCAGCCATGTAGTATTCATCCGTTCACCTTTTCTACAAAGACACGGTGGTTGGATCCAAAGATCTCAAATTTGGACTCATCAGACCAAAGCACAGATTTCCACTGGTCTAATGTCCATTCCATGTGTTCTTTAGCGCAAACAAGTCTCTTCTGCTTGTTGCCTGTCCTTAGCAGTGGTTTCCTAGAAGCTATTTTACCATGAAAAACTTCTGCACAAAGTCTCCTCATAACAGTTGTTCTAGAGATGAGAAGGTGTGTCCAAACTTTTGGTCTGTACTGTATATATAAATGGGACGCCCTGGCACCGCCAGGTGGTCACACAGTGTAGGCCCCCACACAACACCTTCCCTCACAGGGTTAAACCTTGCCAACCAAATCCTAGTCACCCCCCCAGGGTAGGAAAGGCATACCAGTGGGTGGGACCAGGCGGATGGAGAACGCCCACCTAGGGGTCTAGAGAACCCGGGGTGGGAAAGAGAGCAGATTGGAAAAGAGTCAGTTGAGTGGAAGTTGGAGTTGAAGTTGAGAGGAGTAGGAGTTGGAGAGGAGCAGAGGAGAAAGTCTGACGCTCAAGTACAGCAAGCAGAGGCGTCAGGGTTAGAGCCCCGGCGTATTGGCTAGGTGTTAGAGGGTGGTCCGTGTCTGTCAGGAGACGGGAAGACGGCAGCCGGAGATCCGATGTGGCAAAGGGTAACTCCGGCACACTAACTATTTCCCATAGAGACTGAAGAAAACAGTAGAATTGATATCAAAATCCTTTTGTTTTATTTTGTTGCTGCAAAATGTGAAAAAAAGTGCTGTACAAGGGTCCGCTAAGTAACGTTTCGGCCTACCTGTGGACAGGACGCGCGGTCTACCCCCACAGCACCGTAGGGTATGGTGGCAGAAGTCCAGGTAACTACTGACATGAGCCTGTGGTGCTGTGGGGGTAGACTGCACGTTCTGTCCACAGATAGGCCGAAACGTTACTTGGTGGACCCTTGTACAGCACTTTTTTTTCACATTTTGCACCAACAAAATAAAAGAAAAGGATTTTGATATCAATTCTACTGTGTTTTCTTCAGTCTCTATGGGAAATAGTCAGTGTGCCGGAGTTACCCTTCTAATTTTTCTCCTGAGCACCTACATGAGGTGATGCGAGGTCTTTCTCTTATACACTTGGAGATCCGAGGTGGACTGGGGCAGGGTTGGAGCCCGCCGGTACCGACACCGGAGACCCGACCCGGAAACCGTGCACAGAGGGGGTACTTGGACCCTGAAGCCAGGACCGGAACCAACGGCCTAGCTAATTAACCAATTGAGGGCAGGATTATAGGTCGTGTCCCAACCAAAGTCCCAAAAGCAGAAAACCACCCACCGAGAGGGATATGGCATCCGCCAGGGCCCAGGAGATCCCACGGGTCAGCGTCAGCGGGCAAGGCTCCCAACATAAGTACCAGGAGCGGACTCCCGTGTACCACACCGGGATGTCGACCACCCCAAAAACACAGTGCAGAGGAAAGTGGCATAGACCATCACCCCGGGTGAGGGACCAGAATACACCCGGCTGCGGCGGCCGGCCACTAGCACCTTGGTTAACGATTGGACTTGTCTGATTCATTTAATCGTGAGTAACTAAGACTCCCTTGTCTGACCAAGCGCGCCGGCCCCTGCCATCACCGTCCCCTGCACCGAGTCACTAGGCCCCGGGGCAACCATCCCTACCCACGGAGGGGTTAAAAACCAGCTGCCATCCCATCGCCCCCGGGTGCCCCACAACAGCAGAGGTGGTGCCACACTTCACCACACACCGTGGGTGGCTTCACAGACTGCATACGGCAAATCCTGTACAAATACGTCCCCTTTCATTTGAAGTGTCTGCGTGACCCCCAGGTCCGGAGAATCCCTCGAGTCGCACTGCGGATCTGGATCCAAGTAGCCTGGCTGCTACTGACGTGGGGGCGGCACACCTCAAAAACTGGCGTCACGAACAGAATTGTAACCCAATCACCTACCTGATGGAAGTGCGTCTTGTTCTGGACT
This sequence comes from Anomaloglossus baeobatrachus, assembly GCF_048569485.1. Lineage (NCBI taxonomy): Eukaryota > Metazoa > Chordata > Amphibia > Anura > Aromobatidae > Anomaloglossus > Anomaloglossus baeobatrachus. Next base: position 115,402,206 of record NC_134356.1, on the reverse strand, counting down.
GTCAGCGGTGCTCCGCTGCAAAAATTTTGAAAAGCCGCCATTTTGCCGCCATTTTTGGGCGCGAAAAATGACAACCCAGCGTCTTCTTCCCCGAGAAAGAGTGCAAAGCTGAAGCCCCACCCCCTGGGAACAGAGCCAGCAGGAAGTGACTCCTGAGGCCGAAAACTAAACTAGAGAGCCGCGCGAGGAGACTGCTCGTGACAAACCAGCGGGGCGGGAGGATAAACTGTGGCATGTGACCCAAGGAGATAAGAGGCAGGGACACCAAGACTCTGCCATCTTTTGTTCCTGGACACCATCGCGGAAGGATGTCTGACCGGTCCGGCAACCCGACCATGGAGGAACCTGCTCCCGGGACTGCTGACTGGGTGGAAGCCCAGACTGCGAGGATGTGCCGCAAGATTCAAGCCCAGGCTGACAAGATGGACGGCCGAGATGAGGGATCTGGCTGCAGCTGTTCGGGTGCGCGAAGAGGAGATGGCCTCGGAGGAGTGGGTAAGCGACCCACGCCCCTATGTTCCACCGGAATCGGCCCATCGGGCTGAGAAGCTCGGTCTGCCCCCGTCTGCCACGTCGCCTCTCTCGCTGCCAACACCTGCAGTTAGTGCCCCAATCGGTCCGCTGCCCCAAGCTACGGCAGTGGAACCCGTCGCATCTACCCAAGAGGACCCGGCAACGGGGACCTCGGGCCACGAGCATGCCACCGCTCTGGCACCTGTACCAATCCCACACGAGACCAAAGCCCGGAAGACATCCTCTCCGGCCCCGAGCCCGGCCGCGCCAAAGATGACGTCACCCCCGGCCCCGAGGATTCCACTGACATGGGGGCGGCACGCACACACATATATATACACACAGTATAAATATTATAAATTCTTATATCTACAGTATATAATTTTACGTTACTACTCTACTTTATCCTATTATAGTAACAGAAAGTCACTCAACTAATAAACGCCTATATAGAAAACAACGTATACATTTATTAAATTTGAATGTTTACAGGGATGAGCAGAAAAAAATATCTACTTTACAAAATATATAGGCTAAAACGGCTATGGGAATACCTGCTCAATATCCTCCGCAGGAATGTTTTGGTACTTTTCACAAGATTTCCAGAAATATATATTCTCAGCACTGTATTCTTTCTTTAGAAATTCCTGGATAAAATACATAAAAAAAATATTAGTTTACAAATAAGAATGTGACAATTTTATATTCAGTCATCTCATACTGTGTCATATGGGTTCATAGGTCTTTTTTAGGCCAGTGGTATTAGCAAAGCGTAATGATGAAATGTAGACGTTGGCATGCAATACTGAGTTGTAATATGGACACTGTCCTTGATGGCCTGGCAGCACAGGGCTTCCATGGACAGGCAAGGTGCTAGCTACTCTGTCTACCAGATCCCAGAGATTGTCCTGACCTTCACCCTTTAACCTGTTTACAGAGATCTGGATTTACATAGAGGTGAAGTCCTCATGCATGACCTGGCTCAGCGTCTCAACAATCGTTTGGCCAACACCAATCTTTAGTTTATGGCAGGCTTTAAAAGCATCTTTACTATTATCAAACCTATCATGGCATTTTAATAAGAATTCTTTAAATGTTTTATTTTTATCAGCTTTTCATTTACTAAATGATTTTTCACCTACCGTGAAATACTCAACCCCGAGTGAGTCTTGAAGAAGCCTTTCAAATGAAACTGCCCAGCTTGCGACTGATCGCTCTGATCTGAGACCAGCAGTCTGGACACTAGGCAAACTGTTAAGACTCTGGTCACTGCCGCGACCATCTAAAGCAGCATTGTTTAACTCTACAAAAGAAAAAAATTAATTAGTAAATATCTTCTAATATTTACACTATATTAATGGATATAGCTTTCCCCATAAATTACGGCTGTGGTACGAACATACTTACCCCAGTTACTATTTATGATAGTTATGATGATTAAACAATAAAGTGTTGTTGCAACGAAATATATGCAGGAAGCATGGCCCTACATACCAACCAGCGCCCTGTTTAAAGGGAATCTGTCAGCAGGCTTTTGCTATAAAATCTGACAACAGCAAGGGGGAGAGACAGAGACAATGATTCAGGGGCAGACATGCCGCGGCCGCATCGGGGCCCTCATCCCAAGCGGCCTGCCAGGCAGGGAGCAACACTGCACAGTGTAGGCAGCAGAGCTGTAGGAAATTATACTCCGCTTCCTGCCCAGTGCTTTCTCTGTGACACAGGCTCATGTGGCTTGATGACATCAGCATACTGCTCGCCAGTGCCTGTTGAAAAGTATCTGGAAAGAGTAGAAAGAAATGATGCTGCAGGGGACCATATGGATAGGTGAGTGACTTTTTTTTTTTTTTTTAAATAGACTGAGGAGAGAGACAATAAGGAGGAGGAAGGGGGAGGATTGGGATCGAGGTATGGGGTGGAAGCGGGTCTTCAGGGCCTTATAATGAACAGGGTGCGAAGGATGTCATATATGGATTTCAAATTAATTGGATGGTGGGGGAGTATGCGAAGTCCCCTCAAAGTGTTCTCCCCCACAATATGGCCCTAATATTGTCCTCCCCACCCCATAATTCATTATATGGCCCTGATAGCATCCTGCCCAACAATTCATTACACGTCCCTCACAGAATCCTCCACACCTCACAATTCAATATATGGCCCTGATAGCATCCCCCACTACCCCACAATTCATTATATGGCCCTCATAGCTTCCTCCCCTATCCCACAATTGATCATATAGCCCTCATATCATTCTTCCCACCACACAAACTTCATTATATGGTCCTGATAGTGTCCTGCCCACCAGATAATTTATTATATGACCCTGATAGCATCCTCCCCTCTCTCACTATTCATTATCTGGCCCTCATAGCATCCTTGCTACCCCATAATTCCTTTTATGGCCCACATAGCATCCTCCTCATCCCACAGTTTATTTTACCGCCCTGATAGCATCCTCCCCTACCTCACAATTCATTATATGGCCATCATAGTGTCCTCCCCACCCAACAGTTCATTTTATGACCCTGATATTGTCCTCCCCAACAATTCATTGTATTGCCTTCATAGCGTCTTGCCCACCCCATAATTCATTATATGGCGCTGATATTGTCGTTTCCAGTAATTCATTATATGGCCAAGATAGAATCTTCCCCACCTCACAATTCATTATAAGGACCTGATTACATCTTCTCCCACCCCCAATTCATTATGATGCGATCATGGACATATAATGAATTGTGGGGGGAGAACATAGGACACGGACTAAGATCTATGTGCATATGTTTAGGATTTATAGCATAAAATTCTAAAACTGCGTATATACGCCTTTTTTCATGCATTTTTGTTGCATAATTATCTCCACTCATTAATATGAGATCTGCGAGACTCCGAGCATGTCCTGTTCTGATCTGATTTTGAGGAATAGGACATAATGGGTCTGTGTGTTGTCCGAGAAAAAAATCAAGCAGCGCACCGACATTTCACATGGATATAGGAATATAGCCTTATGAATAGCACCATCCATCAGTACATAGTAAACTGTATAATGCATCCCTTTATTATGTATAACACTGTCCCCTATTAGCATCCTCCCTAGTTATGTATGGCGCTGTCCCTTTTTATATAGTGTCCTCTCCTGTTACAGCACCATCTCTTACATAGTGTATTCTCATTATTTTTGTTATTCACAGCTCTCTCTCTATATTATATAATCCTCTCTTGTTAGATATAAAATGACTGATGAAGGGGCAACATCTGTCCAGAAGGCCAGTCCATCAGCCTCCTCCATTTCAAAATAAGCTTTACAATGTTGCACCAGCAGTCATTTCAGTTTCAGAGAGGACACTATGAAATAAAAACAGTGCTCAATAAGTAGCAAAAATAAGAGAATCCGATATGTAAGCAATGGTGTTGTGCACAACAAGAGAGGGCACTATGCAATGTATCCAAATATATATATATATATATATATATATATATATATACCGTATATATAATGTGAGGTAGCAGCGTTGCTTGGGCAAAAACGTGAGGCAGTGAGGCAGCAGCGTGTTCACACCAACAGTCTATTTATTGTTGCAGCATAAATAGATCCAATTTCCCACTGTCAAAGTCTCTTCCGGATCACAGCCGGTGCATATAGACAAATTCTTTGCATCAAAAAGTCTTGTTACCTTAGGACCCCGTTAACCGCAGGGATCTGTGTAAGGTTCTCCTAGGCTCACACTCTTGGCCTGTGTTCACTCCACACAGAGCCAGCCCAGCTCACACGGCATGTGTTAACTTCACCAAGACTGGCTCTCAACTGAGACACACCCTGCTGTGCTCTGCATGATTTAAACGAAAATGCCGGACATGAGGATTGCTACAAAACCTGGACTGGGAGGAGGGATCTGTCTCCCTGTTACCCTTTGTGCTATACTCCCAGTAATAGCTATAGCAAACTCAGAGGGTTTCCAGACACATTCTGGGGGACACATAGCGGTCTTCAAATATTACCCCTGTCACTGCCTCACATATCCCCCCCTCAGTTCAAACGGGCAGGGTTGAACTTTTGCCAACATACAGGGACCTCTGGACAGGGCATCCACATTGCCCTGCAACCTACCAGCCCGGTGTTCCACAGAAAAGTGAAAGTTCTGCAAGGAGAGAAACCACCTGGTGACTCTATCATTTCTCTCCTTAGCCTTCCTCATCCAGACCAAAGGGGAGTGGTCTGTCACCAAGCGAAAGTGTCGCCCCAGCAGGTACTAGCGTAGGGATTCCAGAGCCCATTTTATGGTCAGGCACACCTTCTCCACTATGCTATAGTTCTTCTCTGCCGGGGTGAGTTTTCTACTCAAATAGGTGACCGGATGCTCTTCTCCATCTACCTCCTGGGACAGAACTGCACCCAGACCCACCTCAGAGGCATCTGCCTGTACTATAAACTCCTTTTGAAAGTCAGGGTTGACAAGGACAGGCTGACAACATAGGACTACCTTTAGCGCCTGAAAGGCTTCCTCTGCTTGTGTAGTCCAGTGGACCATGACCGACTTCTTTCCTTTTAAGAGATCGGTCAAAGGCGCCGACCTTCCAGCAAAATTGGGTATGAATCGTCGGTAATACCCCATTATACCCAGAAAGGCTCTTACCTGTTTTGTGGTAAGGGGACGAGGCCAGTTTTGAATGGCTTCGATTTTGTTTACTTGTGGCTTGATAACCCCTTGGCCTATCACATACCCCAAGTAACGGGCTTCTTTGAGACCCATAGCACATTTGCTTGGATTCGCCGTCAGACCAGCAGTTCTGAGCGAATCCACTACCGCTTGTACCTGAGATAAGTGGGTGCTCCAGTCACTGCTATAGATGATGATGTCATCCAAATATGCAGAGGCATATGGTTGATGGGGTTCTAACACTATGTCCATTAATCTCTGAAACGTGGCCGGAGCCCCATGTAAACCAAATGGCAAGACGACATAGTGATAGAGCCCCCCTGGCGTGACAAAAGCGGTCTTTTCTTTTGCCGCCACTGTCAGCGGCACCTGCCAGTAACCTTTAGTGAGATCGAGAGTCGTGAAGTACTGGGCCCGTCCCAGTCTCTCTATCAGCTCGTCGACCCTGGGCATGGGATACATATCAAATTTCGAAACCTCATTTAACTTTCGGAAGTCATTACAGAATCTTAAAGAACCGTCTGGTTTCGGGATCAGCACAATGGGACTGGCCCATTCGTTCGTGGATTTTTCAATAACCCCTAGTTGGAGCATCTTTTTTACCTCATCCGCAATGGCTTGCCTACGAGCCTCTGGTACCCGGTATGGCCTCAGGCGTACCCTTACTTGAGACTCGGTGACAATATCATGGTGGATTACGGTTGTTCGGCCTGGTAGGCTTGAGAACACATCCGTATTCCGCTGCACTAACCTCCGAGACTCCCATATCTGCTGTTTTGAGAGAGAATCCCCTATCCTCACTCCTAATTCATCATCAGGGGACTCCTCCTTTGTTGTTGTCAAAGCACCTGAAAAGGTTAGGTCCAACGTTACGTCAGCCATCATACATTCCCTGTCTTTCCACGCCTTCAGCAGGTTTACATGGTAGATTTGCTCTGGTTTTCTTCTACCTGGCTGATACACCTTATAGTTTACTTCCCCCACTTTCTCCCGGATCTCATAGGGACCTTGCCATTTGGCTAAGAACTTACTTTCTGCAGTAGGTATTAGGACTAAGACACGATCTCCCGGTTTAAAAGACCTGATGGAGGCCTTTCTATTATATTGAGTACTTTGGGCTGCCTGAGCATCCAGCAAATGCTCTTTAACAATGGGCATTATTGCCGTGATACGATCCTGCATACCCATAACGTATTCCACTGTGCTTTTGTGAGGGGTGGGCTCCTGTTCCCAAGTTTCCTTAACTATATCCAGCAGTCCCCGCGGATGTCTGCCATACAGTAACTCAAATGGCGAGAACCCGGTGGAAGATTGTGGGACCTCGCGGATAGCGAACATTAAATAGGGCAATAACATGTCCCAATCTTTCCCCTCTTTGGAGACCACCTTTTTCAACATAGCCTTCAGAGTTTTATTAAAACGTTCCACTAGACCATCAGTCTGGGGATGGTACACTGACGTGCGTAGCTGCTTGATCTGGAGGAGTTTGCACAGTTCCTTTGTAATTTTAGACATAAAGGGAGTGCCCTGATCGGTCAGGATTTCTTTGGGTAACCCCACGCGACAGAACATAGCAAACAACTCCCGAGCAATAAGCCTCGCCGAGGTGTGACGTAGTGGAATGGCCTCTGGATAACGTGTCGCGTAATCCATCACTACCAGGATGTGCTGGTGACCACGGGCTGATTTTACAATGGGTCCGATCAGATCCATAGCAATCCGCTCAAAAGGCACCTCTATAATGGGTAAAGGTATCAGAGGACTACGGAAACGGTGCGTTGGTGCGGTCAACTGACAAACTGGGCAGGACTCACAGAACCTCTTGATTTCTGCGCCGACCCCTGGCCAGTAAAACCGCTGAAACATGCGTTCCCGCGTTTTCTCTTCACCTAGGTGCCCACTCATTAGGTGGTTATGAGCCAATTCCAAGGTCTGACGGCGGTACGGCTGAGGGACCACCAACTGTTCCACTATTTCCCCCCGGATTGTATCAACCCGATAGAGCAACTCTCGCTTTAGAGCCATGTAGGGAGTTTCCAGCCTGGCACCAGGCCGCTGGGGTACCCCATCAATTACCTGTACATTTCCACGTCCAGGAGCCAATGTGGGGTCCCGGAGCTGTGCGGTTCCGAAATTATCTGGAGACACGTTCAACTCCGGGATTGCCTCGGGTGGCTCAACCTCTCCTGCCATTACCTCTAGGGAGAACCTGGCAGGGTTACACTCTGTCCCTATACTGGTGACCCCTACGGCAGGTATCCCTGAGTCGAGATCGTCCGGCTCAGGGCCTGGTTCAATCATACACCTCGGAGGGCTAGGTCGCCTCCCACATAATGTCCAGAACAGGGGCAAGTCTCTTCCCAAAATAACAGCATATGGAAGTCTTTTCATCACCCCCACTTCATGTTGAACCTCTCCACACGAGGTAGCAATGGTGACTCTTTCCATAGGGTATTCCCGTAGGTCTCCATGAATACAAAGTACCCCTACTTTATGTCCCATAGGGTTTTCCCCGGAGACCAAGGAGGCATGTAGAAGAGTCACTACACTTCCTGAGTCCAACAAAGCCTCTGCTGTATAGCCATTAACACGTACTTTGCAGAGATGGGGCTCCTCCCCCATAGTAACAGTGCTTGCGGTACAAACAGTATGGGCATACATTGATACCCGGCGAGCGTACCGGCAGTCCATGGGTTCTGATGTAAGTGGGCACTGTGCCATCACATGCCCGAGCTGATGACACCGCCAGCACATAATAGCAGAGGTGTCCCTGTTTCGGGTGTCTGACTTTGGGGAACCGGGACTCCGGCTAACCTTAGTCTGGGGTTTACTCTCTGCCAGGGCTGAAGACGGGACAGCACACGAGGGGGGACGGGAGTCTTTTACCAACTGTGAAGGGGGCGTATCCCTACGGAGTGCCCGCTGTGAAGCAGAGTCCCGGACCAACTCCTGGGTAGCTGTGTAGCGTTCCACCAAATTCACTAGCTGGTCTAGGGTACCGGGGTCCCCCTGTCCCACCCACCGTTGAATGGGGGCTGGCAAAGTCCGCACAAACTGTTCAATCACCACCCGCTCAATCATCTGTCCGGGGTTCAAGGTCTCCGGCTGCAGCCATTTTTTTACAAGGTCCAGTAAGACATGGGCCTGTGAGCGTGCAGGTTTTCCCTCCTCAAAGGACCACTGGTTCACTCGTTGGGCCCGGAGATAAGTGTTAACCCCCATTCGTGCAAGGATCTCACCTTTCAGTATGCCATAGTCCTTGGCATCCTCCGTGCTGAGATCCAGGTAGGCTTTTTGGGGTTCACCTACCAAGAACGGGGCCATGACATCAGTCCAACGGTCGGTAGACAATTTCTCTCGCTCAGCGGTCCTCTCAAACACGGAGAGAAAGGCTTCTGGGTCGTCCTCTGCACTCATCTTCGTAAGTGCCGCACTTACTCTGTCCTGGGCCGCAGGAAGGACTGGATGACCTGGAGTTACCGCTGGGAGCGCTTCTCGCAGAGCAGAAAGCTGTTTAATCAACAAGCTGTTTGTCTCCTGTTGCTGAGCTAACGCCCGCTGGTGCTGAGCATTGGCCTGTTGCTGTTGTGCACTGGTTTGTGCAAAAACCTGCTGTAGTTGAGCAGTAGACTGGGCCAGCTGCTTTACAAGATCCTCCATAGTGGCTGTTGAGGTAAACTGTAACTTTGCAGGCTTGATCATAAGCATGTGAAAACTGGGTTGTTGCCCCTAGCAACCAGGCTGCAACGCCTGCAGGCTTCATGGACCCGCCGATCCACCGCAAACAGTCAGTAGAATTTTTTTTTTTTTTTCCGGGTAAGTACCTCTTAGGCCATTGCCCTTAGCAACCAGGCTGCCATGCCCGCATTCTCCACCATAATGTGAGGTAGCAGCGTTGTTTGGGCAAAAACGTGAGGCAGTGAGGCAGCGGCGTGTTCACACCAACAGTCAATTTATTGTTGCAGCATAAATAGATCCAATTTCCCACAGTCAAAGTCTCTTCCGGATCACAGCCGGTGCATATAGACAAATTCTTTGCATCAAAAAGTCTTGTTACCTTGGGACCCCGTTAACCGCAGGGATCTGTGTAAGGTTCTCCTAGGCTCATACTCTTGGCCTGTGTTCACTCCACACAGAGCCAGCCCAGCTCACACGGCATGTGTTAACTTCACCAAGCCTGGCTCTCAACTGAGACACACCCTGCTGTGCTCTGCATGATTTAAACGAAAATGCCGGGCATGAGGATTGCTACAAAACCCGGACTGGGAGGAGGGATCTGTCTCCCTGTTACCCTTTGTGCTATACTCCCAGTAATAGCTATAGCAAACTCAGAGGGTTTCCAGACACATTCTGGGGGACACGTAGCGGTCTTCAAATATTACCCCTGTCACTGCCTCACAATATATATATATATATATATATATATATATATATACAGTGCCTTGCAAAAGTATTCGGCCCCCTTGAATTTTTGAACCTTTTCCCACATTTCAGGCTTCAAACATAAAGATAAAAATTGTAATGTTATGGTGAAGAATCAACAACAAGTGGGACACAATTGTGAAGTTGAACGAAATTTATTGATTATTTTAAGCTTTTGTAAAAAAAGAATAAACTGAAAAGTGGGGCGTGCAATATTATTCGGCCCCTTTACTTTAAGTGCAGCAAACTCACTCCAGAAGTTCAGTGAGAATCTCTGAATGATCCAATGTTGTCCTAAATGACTGATGATGATAAATATAATCCACCTCTGTGTAATCTAGTCTCCGTATAAATGCACCTGCTCTGTGATAGTCTCTGTGTTCTGTTTAAAGCACAGAGAATATCATGAAGACCAAGGAACACAAAAGGCAGGTCCGTGATACTGTTGTGGAGAAGTGTAAAGCCGGCATTGGTTACAAAAAAATTTCCACAACTTTAAACATCCCAAGAAGCACTGTGCAAGCAATCATATTGAAATGGAAGGTGTATCATACCACTGCAAGTCTACCAAGACCTGGCCGTCCCTCAAAAATTTCATCTCAAACAAGGAGAAGACTGATCAGAGATGCAGCCAAGAGGCCCATGATCCCTTGGATGAACTGCAGATATCTACAGCTGAGGTGGGAGAGTCTGTCCATAGGACAAAATTCAGTCATACACTGCACAAATCTGGCCTTTATAGAAGTGGCAAGGAGAAAGCCATTTCTCAAAGATATCCATAAAAAGTGTTGTTTAAAGTTTGCCACAAGCCACCTGGGAGACACACCAAACATGTGGAAGAACGTGCTCCGGTCAGATTAAACCAAAATTGAACTATTTGGGCGCAATGCCAAATTATATGTTTGGCGTAAAAGCAACACAGCTCATCACCCTGGACACACCATTCCCACTGTCAAACATGGTGGTGCCAGCATCATGGTTTGGACTTGCTTTTCTTCAGCAGGGACAGGGAAGATGGTTAAAATTGATGGGAAGATGGATGGAGCTAAATACAGGACCATTCTTGAAGAAAACCTGTTGGAGTCTACAAAAGACCTGAGACTGGGACAGAGATTTGTCTTCCAACAAGACAATGATCCCAAACATAAAGCAAAATCTACAATGGAATGGTTTACAAATAAACGTATCCAGGTGTTAGAATGGCCAAGTCAAAGTCCAGACCTGAATCCAATCGAGAATCTGTGGAAAGAGTTGAAAACTGCTGTTCACAAATGCTCTCCATCCAACCTCACTCAGCTTAAGCTGTTTGCAAAGGAAGAATGGGCAAGAATTTCAGTCTCTTGATGTGCAAAACAGATAGACACATACCCCAAGCAACTTGCAGCTGTAATCGCAGCAAAAGGTGGCTCTACAAAGTATTAACTTAAAGAGGCCAAATAATATTGCACACCCCAATTTTCAGTTATTTATTTTTTATAAAAGTTTAAAATAAGCAATTTTGTTCACCTTCACAATTGTGTCCCACTTGTTGATTCTTCACCATAAAATTTTAATTTTTTATCTTTACGTTTGAAACCTCAAATGTGGGAAAAGGTTGAAAAATTCACAGGGGCCGAATACTTTTGCAAGGCACTGTATATATGCAGCTTTGTTTTGGAGGGCGGCCCAGGCACAATTTCTTGCACAGGGGTTCCAAGCTCTCAGTGTAAGAACTTGGAACCCCAAGCTCTTTTATCGTTTTATATTGTTGAATATTTAATATTGTTTAATATTGTTGAATATTGTTATTCTTTTTATTGTTTATTCTGTTGCAGAGTTATAAGAGCTTAGACTGTTGTGCCTTGTATAACCCCACCCACACCACTGATTGTCAATTTTTGTGTACATTGGTATAGTAACATAGAGCTGCTACTCAGTGTTGTTAGGCATGGCTGAAGTAGGATACACGAGGGCAGATGCCCTCTTGTGGAAATCTCCTACTTATAAATTATTAATTGTATTGAAACAATGATTCATATCTCAGTAAATGGCACATTACTGTATTCAGGGTCTCAGTCCCTACACCATGCTGCTCTCAGATTACATAGCGAAAGCCTGCTGACAGATTCCGTCTAATTATTGCTAGGTGTTAGGAAAAGGGAAGACACATGCCTGACACTCAACAAGAGTCCTGATTACCACTTCTTATCTACAAACACTGTCAGGACAATTTCTCATACAATCGCTTCTGTGTTTAGTGTCAGATTTGGGCTATGTGCACACAGTGCATTTTTCGGGTGCGTTTTTGGCCTCAAAACTGCATAACTTTGCTTCCCCAGCAAAGTCTATGAGTTTTCATTTTTGCTGTCCGCACACAACTTTTTTTTTAAGCTGCGTTTTTGAACTTAAAAAAAAAAAAATGGACATGTCAATTCTTTCCTGCGTTTTTCTGCGTTTTCCCCCCATGCAATGCATTGGAAAAACGCAGCAAAACGCAGAGATCAAAAACGCAGCAAAACGCAGGAAAAAACGCACCAAATCGCAGTAAAAACGCATGCGTTTTTTTGCCGCGGGTGCGTTTTTAGCAGCCAAAAACGCACAAACACAGCGTCAAAAAAACGCAGCGTGTGCACTTAGCCTTGCTGTGAAATAGCTGAGAATTTGCCCTCAAGCAGAGCTTGGTCAAGACAGAGCTTGTGGTCAAGACATGACTATGGAAAAAATCTTTATTTGTTCCTCCGATATTAAGGCCATTTCACATGGTTGTTAGCACAAATATTCGTTAAGTGCATCTTTTCTTTGTTGATCAACAGTATATCCCCTCATCTAAATAAGGATGTGCTGCCAACAATGACGAAAACCGTGGAGAGCGACAATCACAATATCCCATGATAAATGGAGCATGTAGATGTAAGTAAACAACTGCCGGTCAGTTTATTCTGCAGATACTGTTTGTAGCCCGTGAATGAGATTTTCTAAAATCCCATAGACAACACTGATACTCTAAAATACAGCAGGTTTCCTATTGCTGCGTATGCATCCCATGTGCACATACAGTACCCTTACCGTCCTGGCCAATTTCACATCAGGCATAGGGAGAAATGTTGTCACTGTTTTGTTATGTTTTAAATTTCATGTTTCTCGTCATGTTACGCAAATAAAGTGTTAAACTTAGGTATTATCATATGTGCACTGATGTGCAGAATAAGGTCGGAGTCACACTTGCGAGTGACTCGGACGAGTCTTGCATCAGCATCACCCGGCACAGCCACACATTTTCCGGACAGGAGCGTCTCAGCTGCCTAGAAATACATGCAGACGATCCACTCCTGTCAGGAGAGTGTGTGGCCGTGCCGGGTGATGCCGATGCAAGACTCGTCCGAGTCACTCGCAAGTGTGACTCCGGCCTTAAGCGGGCTTTACATGCTACGAGATCGCTACAGCGATCTCATTGGGGTCACGGATGTTGTGACGCACATCCGGCCGCTGTAGCAATGCCGTTGCGTGTGACACCAATGAGCGATTTTCCATCGTCGCAAATACGTGCAAAATCACTCATCGGCGACATGGGGATCCATTCTAAAATATCGTTACTGCACCAGTAACGAAGTTGTTCCTCGTTCCTGCGGCAGCACATATCGCTCCGTGTGACACCGCAGGAACGAGGAACCTCTCCTTACCTGCCTCCCGGCCACAAGGTGGAAGGAAGGAGGTGGGCGGAATGTTCGTCCCACTCATCTCCGCCCCTCCGCTTCTATTGGGCGGCGGTTCAGTGACGTTGCTGTGACGTTGCTGTGACGCTGAACGAACCGCCCCCTTAGAAAGGAGGCAGTTCGCTGGTCACAGCGACGTCGCAGGGAAGGTAAGTAGTGTGACGGGTCTGGGCGATGTTGTGCGACACGGGCAGAGATTTGCCCGTGTTGCACAAACGATGGGGGCGGGTACGCACAATGGCGATATCGGTACCGATATCGCAGTGTGTAAAGCGGCCTTTACTCTGCGTGTCAGTATACATATGATTATACCAAATTGATAGTTTTATCTTTCGTCACTGTTATACTTTTGAAAAATTGGGGGGGTGGTCACCATTTCTGAATGTCATAAGATTCACAATTTTCCATCAACAGAGCTGTAAGAGGGCTTATCTTTTTAATGACAAGATGTAGTTTTCATTGGAGCCATTTTGTGGTAAATATGATATTTTGATCACTTTTTATTACAATTTATGAGAGACAAACTGAACAAAACACAGTATTTTTTTATTTTCTTTTTTTTAACAACATTCAGTATAATTGTCTTGTTATCTTTAATTTCTGAGTTGATACAATCATGGTAATGCCATGATTACCTGCTATTCTAGCAGATGAAATAACTTTAAAAATAAATGTATTTTTGGGGGGGGGTCACCATGTTCTGATACCCACAACTTTCTTATGTTTCCCCACTATGGCTTGTTTGTGTGGACCAAGCTGGTTACTGGTGCAATTTTTGTTAACAAATCGGGCAGATACGATAGGATTTATCAGCAATGTAGCATTTTTTTAGGAATTTTTTTTTTGAGTGGATCTGCTTAAAAAACCACAAAAAAATTGCTTCAAAAAATGACTTTTCCTATTCATTTAATTTGCTTTTCATATGTTCAGTATTTTCAGTGTATTTTTCCACTTAGGTTTTAAAAACTTACACTTAGGCTATGTTCACAAAGGGCTTTTTTGTTGCGTTTTTCTGCAGGGAAACCTCATGTCTTAGCAGGAAGCAACCTGTGGTCTTGCCGCGATTTTGCCATGGCTTTTTGCCATAGTTTTGATTTGTATGGGTGAAAAACACGTCAAAAGCAGTGAAAGAATTGACAGGCTTATTGTTTCAAAAACGAAGTAAAAACCAAGATGTTGACATTTCAGTGAAAAAAAACAAACAAGTGTTTTGTGTGTGAGCAGGAGATATCAGGAATCTCATAGACTTTGCTGGTACTCTAAAGCATTTTATTAGCATGGATTTGCATAAAACTAAGGCAAAAACACAAGAAAAATGGCCTGTGTGAACCTGGCCTTACTGTAATGCTGTGATCAATGTCTCGGCCGTAGAACAGAAAGTGACATTTCAGAAAGAGCAAAAAAAAAAACAAAACAAATTTCCTTATTGCTTATTTTCAGGTGACTCACCTCCATCAGATACGGCCAACACCTGAAAGGGAAAAATACATTTGTTATTGCTATCGTACATACAGTAATTATGTAGTCACTTATACTACTCAGTAGTGATGGGTGAGCACTAAAGTAATCTACTAGCACTCACTGAAACCTGGATTCAGGATTCTGACACTGCTTCCCCTGCTGCCATTTCTCATGGTGGTTTACACTTTTCCCATTCACCAAGACCTGAAAACAGACATGGTGGTGGAGTCGGTTTACTCCTCTCCCCACAATGCACTTTCCAGGTCATCCCCCCAGCTCCATCACTCTCATTCCCATCCTTTGAGGTCCACACCATCAGGCTCTTCCATCCCCTTTCCCTCAGAGTTGCTGTCATATACCGTCCACCAGGCTCACCCACCCAGTTCCTTGACCACTTTTCAGCCTGGCTGCCGCACTTCATGTCCTCTGAATTACCAACCCTCATCCTAGGAGACTTCAAGTTCCCCCTGAACAGCCCCTCCCCATCTGTATCCCAGCTTCTATCTCTAACCACCTCTCTTGGCCTCTCACAGCTCTCATCCACTGAGACACATGAAGATGGTAACACCCTTGACCTGGTCTTTTTCCGCTTCTGCTCAATCTCTCACTTTGACAACTCACCTCTTTCCCTCTCTGACCACAACATCCTCTCCTTCAAGCTCACAAACCCTCGTCCGCCCCACCACACTCCCACCTATCACACATTCAGAAACCTACAGGCCATTGACTCTCAGACACTTACAGACTCTCTACACTCATCACTGTCCCCTATCTCCTCACTTTCCTGTCCTGATATGGCTGTAAACCACTGCAATAAAACACTCAGAAGCACCCTGGACCAAATAGCACCCCTCACTCTCAGAACCTCCAAACACCGAGTAAAACAGCCTTGGCTCACATCACAAACTCGATTTCTCCAGCGATGCTCTAGGAGTGCCGAACGCCTATGGAGGAAAACCCGCACAGCAGACAACTTCATCCACTACAAGTTCATGTTAAGGACCTACAACTCTTCCCTCCACCTCGCCAAACAGACATACTTCACCACCCTTATCTCCTCACTATCTAACATTTCAAAAAAGCTCTTTGACACCTTTCACTCCCTCCTCAGTCCCAAAGCATAGACCCCTATCACAGACTTTCATGCTGATGACCTGGCCTCATATTTCACAGAGAAAATAGAAAACATCCGCCGAGAGATCAGCTCCCAGCCACCAAGCTTTGTGAATCCCATCCCTCCCCATATCCCATCCAGCTCACTTTCCACATTTGACCCAGTCACAGAGGAGGAAGTCTCCAGGCTCCTCTCTTCTTCTCGTCTTACCACTTGCACTACTGATCCCTTTCCCTCACACCTTCTCCAGTCCCTCTCTCCAGTTGTCACTAATCACCTAACTAAAATCATCAATCAATCTCTCTCTCTCTTCTGCTATCTTCCCCTGCTCCCTCAAACACTCTATCATTACTCCATTATTAAAAAAAACTTCTCTTAATCCGTCCTGCACAAGCAACTACAGACCAGTCTCCAATCTCCAATTCATCTCCAAACTCTTGGAGCGCCTGGTCTACTCTCGTCTCACCCGCTACCTTTCCACTCACTCTCTTCTAGATCCTTTACAGGATCCTTTAAGGATTTAAAAGGCTTCCACCCTTTACACTCAACAGAAACTGCCCTTGTCAAAGTGACAGGAAAACGTAACGGTGACCACTCTCTGCTTATTCTTCTTGGCCTTTCTGCCGCCTTTGACACTGTTGACCACCATCTCCTTTTCTCCATGCTCCATTCTATTGGCTTAAAGGACATTGTGCTTTCCTGGTTCTCTTCCTATCTTTCTGGCCGCTTATTCAGTGTATCATTTGCTGGCTCCACATCTTCTCTTCTTCCTCTCACTGTTGGGGTCCCTCAAGGTTCAGTCCTTGGCCCTCTTCTTTTCTTCCTCTACACTGCCCCAATTGGAATGACCATCAGCAGATGTGGCTTTCAGTACCATCTTTATGCTGATGACACACAGCTATACACCTCATCCCCTGAGCTCACCCCCGCTGTACTACAGAACACTAGTGACTGCCTGACTGCAGTTTGCAACATCATGTCTGCTCTCTATCTGAAACTTAACCTTTCCAAAACTGAACTTCTTCTTTTCTCTCCATCTCCCAACCTTCCTAAACCTGACATCTCCCTCTCTGTGTGTGGCACAACGATAAGTCCTAGGCAGGAAGCCCGCTGTCTGGGTGTTATACTTGAGACTGATCTCTCCTTCACCTCCCACATACAATCTCTTGCCCGCTCCTGCCGCTTGCACCTCAAGAACATCTTTAGAATTCACCCCTTTCTCACAATGGAAATGAAAAATGCCCTCACTGTGACCCTGATCCACTCTCGCCTTGACTACTGTAACTCTCTATTAATTGGTCTCCCCCTAACTAGACTCTCTCCTCTACAGTCCATCCTTAATGCAGCAGCCAGGGTCACCTATCTGGCTAACCGCTACTCGGATGCCTCTGCTCTGTGCCAGTCATTGCACTGGCTGCCCATATATCACAGGATAGAAATTCAAACTGCTTGTTCTCACCCACAAAGCTCTCCACAGTGCAGCACCCTCCTACATCTCCACCCTCCTCTCTGTCTATCACCCCACCCGTTCTTTACGCTCTGCAAATGACTTACGACTAACATCCACACTAATTCGAACCTCCCACTCCCGAATCCAAGTAAAGCTGTAGGGGGGAAAAAGCGCAATAGGGTCTTACCCGGTATGAGAGTAGAGAGACAGAACAGAAAGAGATACACTCAACTGGTAGGGTTGTGCCAGTCACAACCCCATATGATCGCATGTTTTTATGTGGTTTAGCAGCGGCCCCGGAAAGCAGGTTAACATATAAATCAAATAGAAAACTGGTTTTAAATGCCGCGCTAAAAACTACAGATGCTGTAGATAAAGAGATTTCCTTTATTTCACAGTTCTACGCGTTTCAGAGACATCTCCGTCTCCTTCCTCAGGAAAAGAAATCATATTACAAACAACAGGCCAACAGGACCTATATATAGGAGTACAAGTAGCCACATATGCATCTGAGTCATTGGCTCTGAGTTATATGGGTTGTTCACTTCCCAGATACATATGTGGCTACTTGTATTCCTATATATAGGTCCTTTTGGCCTGTGGTTTTAGCGCGGCATTTAATATTTGATTTATATGACTCCCGAATCCAAGACTTCTTCCGAGCTGCACCAGACCTCTGGAACGCTCCACCCTAAGAAGTTAGGGCGAATCACAACTTACTCAGCTTCAGACGCACCCTAAAAACGCATCTTTTTAGGGCGGCCTATCACACTCCCTAGCCAATCTAATTTCACCTAATTCCTGCACAACGTCTCAGAAAATAACCCCACGTCAAACTCCATGGCACCCAAATGCATCTCAAGGCTCTGGCCAACTGGTCCAGGAAGCCATTATCTATCCCCCATTTTCTTGAGTTGGCTGGATTGTCATTGTAAATAAGCACTTGTACCTTGCCCTCCCCCACCCCCCATCTCATTGTAGATTGTAAGCTCTCATGAGCAGGGTTGTCTTTTTTCCCTTTAAATATTGTATTTTCTATAACTGTTATTGTTTGTATATGATCCTCCTGAATTGTAAAGCGCTGCGGAATATGTTGGCGCTATAGAAATAGAGATTATTATTATTATTAATAAAGTGCTCGGGTACTCGAATCTAGCAAACCGGAATGCTCGAGTGCTCTTATCGAATTATGAGCATAATGGACGTCAACTCAAGCATTTTTCTGGTAGATTGCTTGGGAGGTCTGAGGAGCAGTGAAATCATGAAATTGGATGGAAACAGCACTCAAATGGAATAGTAACAGCATGGGGAACATGTCTGAATGTATCTCTGACTCCAAGGTCGCTACTGGGAACAATGTTGTCAGAGTATTACACCACTTTTGCAGACTGACAATAAAACGTGCAAAACCGAAGATAGCATGGATTTTATAGGAAAAAATATTAAAAAATATTAGGAAACATTCTGTCCTGTATAAGGACTTGTATATGAGGCAAAGTATAAAATGAGGGAAAAAAATCTACCCCCCCCCACAAGGCCATGTTCATGCTTAGCATTTTTGTTGCGTTTTCTCATTGATTTCAATGTTGATAAAATGGAAAAATGCTGAAAGAGTTAACATTTTGCTTCTTTCAAAAAAGCAGTAGTTTTACATTTCAGTCAGGAGGAAAAAAAACAATAGTGTGCATTAGATCTCTGAAATCTCTTAGCTTTTGCTGGTACTGTAAAAATCAGCTTCGGCGGCGAGTCCGCAGTAATCCTCGATATGATCTGATCAGCAAAGATGTGTGGCTAGCAGGTGCAAGTGGATCAGAGATCAGCCCGCACCTGTTATCCCTTTAGATTGTGCTGTCAAATACTGACAGCGTGATTCAAATGGCCATGGCGGGGATCACAATGTTCCCTGCCGTCATCTGCGGTAATTGCACATTATTGATTTTTTTCCTGAAGAAGGGGTTTTACAGCTCAGAAACGCGTAGAACAATAAAATACAATGTCTTAATCCCCGTTGATCTTCAGTGATCTTCTTCTGGGAGAAGATCCTTTTCTTCCATCTCCTCCAATGTCATCGACAGCCTTGTGACGTGATCACAAGACACCAATGTGTTTTGCTGTCAGCTGATGATCCCTGACAGAGCTCCGGCACTCACAGGTAGGCAGCATTTCTCCTGATCAGAGTAATGCTGCTCTGATCAGGAGAAATGAACTTGTGATCGGACAGTGCAGTGATACAGTCCTTTAGGGAGACTAGTAAAATAAATAAAAAAATGTAAAAATAAAAAGATTTTTAAAAATATAAAAAAAAACTAAAAGTTCAAATCACCCCCATTCGCCCCAATGAAAAATTAAAAAATATACACATTTTTAGTATCGGTGAGTTCAGAAATGCACGATTTATCAAAACAAAAAAATCAATTAGGCTCCTTTCACATTGCGTTTTTCTCTACGTCCAGAGGTCCCGTCGGAGGATCCGTCCAAACCGCCCCTCCCCCACTCTGCAAAGCGTGCTCCAGACGCATGCGCCCGACAGTTCACCTACGTTCGGGTGTCCGTCTGCAGAAACGTATATGTGCAAAAAATGGCACAAAACAGAGCACACGCTAACGCAGTGCGCTCCATAGCAGTGAATGGCCGTGTCGGGCGCGTGCTCCGGAACACGCTTTGCAGAGTGGGGGAGGGGCGGTTCGGACGGATGCTCCGAGGGACCTGTGAGCGGAAGGTAAAACGCAATGTGAAAGGGGCCTAAATCTGATTTTTGGTCACTTCCAAAAATTTTAAAATGGAATAACAGGCAATCAAAACATTAACATCCACACAAGAATGGTGTCATTAAAAATGTCAGCTCAAGACACAAAAAATAAGTTGACAGTGAGCCCCAGATCCCGAAAAATGAGTGAGAACACTACAGGTGTCGGAAAATAGCAACAAAAGTGTTACTCTCTCTTTGGACAAACTTCTAATTGGTATCTACGAACTCATACCATCTTGAGGCATCATACGGCTACATCAACTTTACCATATAGTGAACATTAGTAATAATAGACCCCCCAAAACAAATTGCACTTTTTTTGCAATTTCCCTGCACTTGGAATTTATTTCCGTTTTCTAGTACACTATATGTTAAAACTAAAGATTTCATTCAAACGTACAGCTCGTTCCACAAAAAATAGCCCTCATATTGGAATATTGCTGAAAAACGAAAAAAGTTATGCCTCTCTGAAGGGGAGGAAAAAATGAAAAATGAAAAATCGTCCAGAGGTGCCAACCTCTGAGGGCAAGTAGGGATGGATATTCAGGGTTTATCCCAGGGCCAGACCTAGGCCTATTTTTCTAGCTCTTTTGGTCTATCTAGGGACACTCTTGGAGTGTTACTCTTCCCTTGTTTTTGTGGTTACATGCACTTTATCACTTGGATTTGTGGTGTGATTTTAACTTTTATTAATAAAAATATTTTTATTGGGAATGATATGTTACGCTAAATGCCTCTAATACACTATCCCTTCTACAGCAGCTCTCCCTACACTAAATGCAGCTAACAGTGGTATTATTAGAGAATGTAATAGATTACACTTAGCCCTTAAAAGGACTTTGATTTTACTTTGCAGCAGCAAGGACTGTTAGGCTATAATTCCTGCCTAGATGCTTCTAATTCACTATCCCTTCTTTAGCAGCTAGACCTCCACTAAATGTAGCTAAAAGGGCTATTATTAGAGAATAGAATAGATTTTTTTAGCAGCAAGATCTGTAAGGCAATAACCACTATAATATATTATCTCTTTTCCAGCAGCTCCCCTTACACTGTTTCGGTATAAAGTGGGCCAAGTGGCGTATCAAGAGTCAAATAGTGCTATTTCCCTCCTGAGCCATGCCGTGTGGCTAATCATTAATGTACAGGAACATGTGGTGCATTGCCACGTTCAGCAAAAATTTTGAGATAAATTTTGGAGCAATGTCTACCCATTTCTCCATGGAAAATGTAACATCTGGAGATAAAAAAAAAAATTGTGGGCAAAATGTAATTATTTTTTCTTCCCCACCCAGTGTTACAAAGTTCTGTGACATACTTTTGGTGTCAATGTGATCACTGCACCCCTAGATAAATTGAGGTGTTTAGTTTGTAAAATGGGTTTATTTATGGGGATTCTGTGGTTTTGGCATCTCAGGGGCTCTGCCATTGTGACATGACACCCGCAAAACATAACGAACCTCTTCAGCATTTTTTTTTATTGCACAGCTGGAATGGTGCTTTAAATGTAAGTTCCATGCTCCCTATCTCATACATACCTGCCTCCGTTGTCATTTTATTTCAGCCCCCTCCGGTCCGGTGATTTGTGACCTGCTGACAGCTCCAGTTTTTCATGGAGCTGGAGGTCACAAGTAAAGCAACTCTATGAGAGCCTCATTCTAGCCTCATTCCCACTCTCATTGAGTTGCATTGGGAGCTTGTGATGTAATTTTTTTAATTCTGGTCAGTCAGAAGGTACTCATAAAATGGTGCCGCGGGACCACAGCGGCGCTGAAAAAGGATGAAAACGGCGTATAATATTGGGGCAGGGGACTTAGATTTAAAGTGCCACTCTAGTGCCTGAAGAAAAAAAAAAAAATACTGGCGTAGTGCTTAAAGTTTGGACAGTCTGCTAATTACCAGCAGGATTGTTTTATCTTTCTATTAATGACATATCTATTCTTTATTACCATGATACCACTTTAGGACAACCGCTATTGATAATGTTGCTCACTGTAAATGATGTTGGAGGTAAAGAGAGATCTGGTGACCATAATAATTCATTATCCAATTACTTATTGACAATCAAATGACCTTAGATCATTAATAGAAGTGCCCTACTGTGCTGGCATACATATATCATATTGGAGACTCCTCTCATTCATGGGCCTTCCAGTGTAAACTGATCTATAGTATTATGCCGGCATCAATAGAAAAACATTCCAAATATGTTAAGATATTATTGAATTGTAAGGTGCCGCGGAATATGTTGGCGCTATAGAAATAAAAAAATATATATTTTATTATTATTATTATTATTATTATTATTATTATACGATAGTAAGAAGTGATCAACACACTGATTGGTACTGTGATGGGATGAAACACACGAAACCCTCTGTAGTTACACTGTACATTAGAATAAAACACATGTCAACACTAGCTAACAATGGAGTAATTGCTCACGGACATCTTTAAAAAAGGTCAGCTTGAAATTTACAATTTTAATAAACACTTAAATTTAGAGATTTTCCCCCATCCTCATCCTAGATACATTCAATGAATAAGAGTCACCAATGTCGCTCCACACAGGGCACCTCTTTTGCAGATAATCGCAACTGCTTCACGATCAATGATGTACTGATATGTCATTGGTTATGTCCCTGCAGTTACCACGGGCTCTGGCAGTGAGTCCGCTGTATTCCCCACACGTCTGCTGATTTGATCAGCAGACATGTGTGGCTTACAGGCGCAGGTGGATCAGAGATCCACCAATGCCTTTTAACTCCTTAGATCACGCTGTCAAATACTGACAGCGCATTTTCAATGGCCGCAGTGGTGATTACGTTGTTCCCCGCAGCCATCGGCAGACCCATGACGTGATCTTGGGACGCCAATATGTTGTCATGGTATCAGAGGGTCAGCTGGTGACCCCTGAGGTTACCATGACGAACTTCCTGTGAGAGCTGTCAGAGCCCTGGTACTCACAGGAAAGCATAATTTCTGCTGATCAGAGCGATGCTGTTCTGATCAGCAGAAATTAAGAAGTGATCAGACTGTGCAGTGATAAAGTCCCCTAGGGAAACTAGTAAAATAGATTAAAAATGTAAAAAAAAGTTTTTAAAAATATTAAAAAAAATAAAAGTTCAAATCACCCCCCATATGCCCCATTGAAAATAAAACAGTTAAAAAACTTAAAAAATACACATTTGGTATTGTGACTTTCAGAAATGCCCAAGCAATGAAAATATTAAATCAATTAATCTGATCGGTACATAGTGTGGTGAGAAAGAATTTCCAAACGCCAAAATTATGTTTTTGGTCAGCACAAAAATGTTTAAAATGTAATAACAGGTGATCAAAACATAGCATCCGCACAAGAATTTTGTCATTAAAAACATCAGCTCAGGACGCAAAAAATAAGCCCTCATTGGCCCCAGATCTTAAAAACTGAGAACACTACGGGTGTCAGAAAATGGCAACAAACGGACAATTCTTTTTCTGACCAAACTTCAGATTTTTTTTAACCCATTAGATAAAAGTAAAAGTATACATGTTTGATACCTATGAACTCATATCAATGTAACACATCTTACTGAAACATCAGTTTTATCATATAGTGAATAATGTGAATAAAAGAGTCCAAAAACTAATGTGCAATTGCACTTATTTTGCAATTTCATCGCATTTGGAATTTTTTCCTGATTTTCAGTACACTATATGGTAAAACTAATGATTTATTTGAAAAGTACAACTCGTCCTGCAATAAATAAGCCCTAATATGTCAAAATTGACTGACAAATAAAAAGGTTATGGTTTTGGTTATGGTTATGGAAGAAGGGGAGAAAAAAAACAAAAATAAAAAAACGGAAAATCGCCCAAGGGTGAATGGGTTAAACTGAAGCATACAGACATAGGGTCACTCTGAAGGTGGCCATACACATTGGGTGAAAGTCAGGACAGCAGACTTAATTAGTCACATGTGGGTAGATGATTAAAGATGTTGGAGGAAAGAAGGATAATGTGCTAAGATCTTTGTTTCCCATAGCAGTGTAGCCACGACCAGGTGTCTGTCGGCATCTTATTCCCCTAACCATAAAAGAAATACAAGAATGGTCAACCTAGACCAGTATGCATATGTCGCGGGCAAGGAGGACGCCGCCGCCGCTGCGCGCTCGCCAACGCTCGGGTCCGGTGCTGCTGCTGCTGCTGCTCGGTGGCTTGAGCGGTGGGCCGGATCCGGGAACTCGAGCGGCGCTCCTCGCCCGTGAGTGAAAAGGGTGGTTGGTTTGGGGGATCTAGTCCGTGACGCCACCCACGGGTTGTGGTGAAGATGGACACCACCGCTGCTGGTGACGGGGATCCCGGGAGCGATGGTAGGGAGCAGCTGGGATGGTGTTTTCCCCCTCCGTGGGTATGGGTTGTTGGTCCCGGGGCCCGGTTGTGAGACGGGGAGGCAGGGTTGGTGAGGTGCAGGGTTGCAGGGACAGCGCGGCACGGTGCCGGATGGCACGGGTGTACTCACTCAGCAAGAGATACACAAAGTCCTCGGTAAACCAAATGGCTGGATGGACGGGTCCCGCAGCCGGCTGCAGTGTCTCTCTCCCCGGACAGGGGATGGCAGCTGTCTTTCCCTGCACCTTAGTGTTCTCGTTTGACTACGATGGCTTCCCAACGGTAGTCCGCTCCCCGGTGTATGGGTGCCGGAGGAGCCTGTTTGCCCGCAGACACTGGCCCTTGGGTCTCTAGCCTTAGGCGGTAGCTGTATACCCTCACGGTGTGGGCGGTTGCCTTCTATCGGGTCTTTTGCTGTTAGGGAACCCCTGGGGTTCCAGTCACATTCGGATTTGACTATTGTTGGCGGCTCCAAGCCTGGTCGGGGTCCGATGGCCCTGCCTGTGTGTTCTGGCTTCACTTCGCTGCCCGGTCGGTACCGGCGGGCCAACGCCCGACCCCGGTCCTACGGTTCCGCGTTGCTTCACCACTCCTGCAGACGGCCACCACCGTCTGCCAACCTTGCTGTCAGTGCCTCGGCCACAACCCAGACACCCAAGTGCTTACTCCTCTCACTTCAAACTCTACAACTCAACTGCCCCTCCTCACTGACACTTTTCCCGCCTCCAGGCCTGTGAACTCCTCGGTGGGTGGGGCCAACCGCTTGGCTCAGCCCCACCTGGTGTGGACATCAGACCCTGGAGGGAGGCAACAAGGGTTTTGTGTTTAGCTGGTGTCCCTGTTTAATGGGGGTGGGGGTGTTTGTGTGTTCTCTGTGATGACCTGGCTAGGCCAGGGCGCCACACATACATATGTAGAAGTCTAATGTATATGGGCACTGTAAGGATAGTTCCTGATTGTCTCCTGTTTTATCATAGGTTGCCTTTAATCTCTATGACTACATTTTGACTAATTATGGCTAATTATGACTAATGCTCCATTGTATAGAACATTTTTGTAGACTGGTGCCCAACGATTAAAATTACCCACTTTATGTCCATACAGTGGAATATGTAGCAGCCCTATGTCAGAGGTGTGTGCCGGTGTTCACTCTTAATGGAAAACTATCACAGGCTTTCCACAAACGTCCGTGGACAGACAAAGTGACTGCACACTTTCATGAAAAGCCTGGACAACTCCTTGAAATTCAATCCTCGTTTTTATTGCAAATATTCTTGATGAGACAACAAAACGTGGAGCAAAAATGAGACAAATGTTATAGTTTTCCTGGTTTTCTCCACATTACTCTGCATAAGCTATCTTCATTAAGATATCTGCTCCAATTAGGAGGAATGGAGGAATAAAAACACCCTGTATGACCTATTTGGGTAAATCGTCAATAAAAATGAATAGATATGGATGGGGCTTTTTGAGACTTCCTTCGCTCTGCTTTCTTTTGCAGTCCCATAATAATAAATGCAGTGGAGGTCGAGCATGCAAACATAAAAAGAAAATACGGCATATACCTGGAAATATACCAGGACACCAAGATCAATTTTAAAACGATCCAATAACAAAATCATCGAGAGGAATTCTGGCCGTCATAACAGATTGCTCAGTTTCAATTAAGTGTAAACTGATTGCTTTGCTCTCCATACTGATGTATCCAGTGCAGAAAATTCAGATAGTTCTTCTACTAATGAACATTTTTCTGTTAAGACTAATGTGTAAAAGAATGCAAGAAGCACAGAGCGGGAATAACGCATAGGGAAAAAAATCACAGATACCATATGTGTCACAGGAAATAGATGAAAACTCTTTATCTATGGGACAGACCATCACCAAAATGAATTTCATGATTATCAATGTGTCTGCTACCATTATTTTCAGCAAACAAAGTTAGGCTTTTAAGCAAGGGCATGAATTTTGTACAGTCTTCTTGTGGATTCCTATTACAAACCATTATAGGGATGGTTCAGCCATATTCATTATTGGCCACAACAATACTATGTTGAGAAACAATGTTTCTCTCAAATACCTTGTGTTAACAATAGTGCCTGTGAGCGGCACTATTGCAGTTTGCTCTTTCCCTATCGCCTGACCCTCGGGTTCCGTGACCTCAAGGATCCGGTGATGTCATGTCAACTTAATGCTCACCTGACATCACCGCTGCCGGCCCCAGGCTTCCTGAGTGACTGGGCTGTGGGCGGAGTTTCTCCGCTCATCACAGCCCAGCCTCACAGCGCAGCACCTCCCTGCTCACTCCTCCTTCGCTGCAGAGCGCAAGCAGGAGACCTGCTGAGCTTTAAAGAGTAGTGAAACTCTGCCCATAGCCCAGTGACTCACGGAGACTGGGGCAGGCCGTGGTGATGTCAGATGAGCAGGAAGTTGACGTGACATCACCGGATTCCCGAGCTTACGGAGCGCGGGGGTCAGGAGATGGGGAAGAGTGGTCCTAAATAGCACTGCTCACAGGCACTATTGGCACAATTGGCAAAGATATTTGAGAGAAACATTGTTTTTCAACATAATATTGTTGTGGCCAATAATGAATATGGGTGAACCACTTGTTTAAGGATATTAACAGGTTCATGCTGTTGTCAATTATCAAAAGACATTTTTATGTAGACAGTACAAAGGAGGAGAAAACAACACTTGAAAAAAGTTATTCAAACAAACCTATTTCCCTTTCAATGGACCTTACTGAGCAAATTGCAACATTAACTCTTATGGATCTAAGCAAACAAGATACTGGAATGGAGGAGCCCTTTCCCCTTTCCGCTATTACTGACTACATACCAAACTCTACGTTTTATACTGTGTCATCAAGAGCGCCAGTGTTGGATACATTCCAAAGCATTATAGAGATGGAACTAAAGAACTTATTGGACTCTAAACCTAAGAATACCATATAAAATTTGAATCAGACAGAGTGATTAGCCTTAAAAGATCTTTCTGAAAATCCCAATATTGTCATATGTCCCTCTGATGGGGGGATCCCTTGTTATTTTGGTAAAATGTTGTAAAAACGTGGACTTTTGACTATGCTTTCAAATGACAAAACTCAAATGACAATACGTATGGACCACTGTCTTATGATCCTACTAGTGTAATAAAAGCTAAACTAAACAGCTTATTACTTAAGGGTGATCAATTGGGCATTGCTGAATATGTGAATGTAGAATTTCACATTTGACATATTTTTCATATGCTACGAAAACACAAAAATCCCAATTTCTCGAATCTTTTCCACCTATTGTCATAGGCATTGGGTCTTAACTAAATAGTTGTCAGCATGGTTAAATAATCTTCTGCAACCTATAGTTCATAAGACAGTGGGAGATATACATGATACCAAACATCTTTTGAACAGTTTATAGGGAATACAGCGCTCAGATAATCTGTCATAGATTGCATGTGATTTGTCATAGCTTTATTCATCTATACTTGACAGTTTGTCTTTAGAAGCACTTTCATATTATTTCTCTATGTCTCAGGAGTATTCTACTGACTTATTACATTTCATGCTAATGCTTATAGATTTTTTGCTTAAAAATATATTTTTCTATTTTGACCATTTGTTCTTCCTACACATTTCTGGCTGTTCTATAGGCACAAAACTTTCACTATCCTTGGCCAATTTATACATGTCATGGTGGGAAGAGATATTCATTCATTAATAATCTATCTCTTTCTCTTTCTTTTCTAAAATGTTACGGAAGATATATAGATGATCTGCTACTTATTTGGCAGGATCTATCTAATATCTCTCCTATTGATACTAAAAAAAGTTTGAAAAGAACCTTAACAATAGTGACATGAATTTGGGCTTACTTTGCACTGACGAGGGGCAAGCACCCCGAAACACCGTGTCTGCAAATTGGGATTCTGATCTGGCTTATATATCCTGAGTCATATTGCAAAGGATTGTTGAAAATCCACTTGTGACTTTTAGGATCGCTACTTCCAATAGGTGGCGCTGTGCTAGAGTTTGTCTCCTTTACTGGAGAGACAATTTGAATATTTCCCAGAGGGGCATTGCAGCTATAAGTCCCCTTACCTGGCAGCCAGACTGGCTTGCAAAGTCTCCTTAAGGTGAATAGTGTTCCCCCGTGGTCCCCACATAGCTTTCTCATGAGCCAGATCAGACACCCCCATACTTTGCACTGACGAGGGGCAAGCACCCCGAAACACCGTGTCTGCAAATTGGGATTCTGATCTGGCTTATATATCCTGAGTCATATTGCAAAGGATTGTTGAAAATCCACTTGTGACTTTTAGGATCGCTACTTCCAATAGGTGGCGCTGTGCTAGAGTTTGTCTCCTTTACGGGAGAGACAATTTGAATATTTCCCAGAGGGGCATTGCAGCTATAAGTCCCCTTACCTGGCAGCCAGACTGGCTTGCAAAGTCTCCTTAAGGAGAATAGTGTTCCCCCGTGGTCCCCACATAGCTTTCTCATGAGCCAGATCAGACACCCCCATACTTTGCACTGACGAGGGGCAAGCACCCCGAAACACCGTGTCTGCAAATTGGGATTCTGATCTGGCTTATATATCCTGAGTCATATTGCAAAGGATTGTTGAAAATCCACTTGTGACTTTTAGGATCGCTACTTCCAATAGGTGGCGCTGTGCTAGAGTTTGTCTCCTTTACTGGAGAGACAATTTGAATATTTCCCAGAGGGGCATTGCAGCTATAAGTCCCCTTACCTGGCAGCCAGACTGGCTTGCAAAGTCTCCTTAAGGTGAATAGTGTTCCCCCGTGGTCCCCACATAGCTTTCTCATGAGCCAGATCAGACACCCCCATACTTTGCACTGACGAGGGGCAAGCACCCCGAAACACCGTGTCTGCAAATTGGGATTCTGATCTGGCTTATATATCCTGAGTCATATTGCAAAGGATTGTTGAAAATCCACTTGTGACTTTTAGGATCGCTACTTCCAATAGGTGGCGCTGTGCTAGAGTTTGTCTCCTTTACGGGAGAGACAATTTGAATATTTCCCAGAGGGGCATTGCAGCTATAAGTCCCCTTACCTGGCAGCCAGACTGGCTTGCAAAGTCTCCTTAAGGAGAATAGTGTTCCCCCGTGGTCCCCACATAGCTTTCTCATGAGCCAGATCAGACACCCCCATACTTTGCACTGACGAGGGGCAAGCACCCCGAAACACCGTGTCTGCAAATTGGGATTCTGATCTGGCTTATATATCCTGAGTCATATTGCAAAGGATTGTTGAAAATCCACTTGTGACTTTTAGGATCGCTACTTCCAATAGGTGGCGCTGTGCTAGAGTTTGTCTCCTTTACTGGAGAGACAATTTGAATATTTCCCAGAGGGGCATTGCAGCTATAAGTCCCCTTACCTGGCAGCCAGACTGGCTTGCAAAGTCTCCTTAAGGAGAATAGTGTTCCCCCGTGGTCCCCACATAGCTTTCTCATGAGCCAGATCAGACACCCCCATACTTTGCACTGACGAGGGGCAAGCACCCCGAAACA
Organism: Anomaloglossus baeobatrachus; assembly: GCF_048569485.1. Classification (NCBI taxonomy): domain Eukaryota; kingdom Metazoa; phylum Chordata; class Amphibia; order Anura; family Aromobatidae; genus Anomaloglossus; species Anomaloglossus baeobatrachus. Next base: position 115,372,240 of record NC_134356.1, on the reverse strand, counting down.
CCGTGTCTGCAAATTGGGATTCTGATCTGGCTTATATATCCTGAGTCATATTGCAAAGGATTGTTGAAAATCCACTTGTGACTTTTAGGATCGCTACTTCCAATAGGTGGCGCTGTGCTAGAGTTTGTCTCCTTTACTGGAGAGACAATTTGAATATTTCCCAGAGGGGCATTGCAGCTATAAGTCCCCTTACCTGGCAGCCAGACTGGCTTGCAAAGTTTCCTTAAGGAGAATAGTGTTCCCCCGTGGTCCCCACATAGCTTTCTCATGAGCCAGATCAGACACCCCCATACTTTGCACTGACGAGGGGCAAGCACCCCAAAACACCGTGTCTGCAAATTGGGATTCTGATCTGGCTTATATATCCTGAGTCATATTGCAAAGGATTGTTGAAAATCCACTTGTGACATTTAGGATCGCTACTTCCAATAGGTGGCGCTGTGCTAGAGTTTGTCTCCTTTACTGGAGAGACAATTTGAATATTTCCCAGAGGGGCATTGCAGCTATAAGTCCCCTTACCTGGCAGCCAGACTGGCTTGCAAAGTCTCCTTAAGGAGAATAGTGTTCCCCCGTGGTCCCCACATAGCTTTCTCATGAGCCAGATCAGACACCCCCCATACTTTGCACTGACGAGGGGCAAGCACCCCGAAACACCGTGTCTGCAAATTGGGATTCTGATCTGGCTTATATATCCTGAGTCATATTGCAAAGGATTGTTGAAAATCCACTTGTGACTTTTAGGATCGCTACTTCCAATAGGTGGCGCTGTGCTAGAGTTTGTCTCCTTTACTGGAGAGACAATTTGAATATTTCCCAGAGGGGCATTGCAGCTATAAGTCCCCTTACCTGGCAGCCAGACTGGCTTGCAAAGTCTCCTTAAGGAGAATAGTGTTCCCCCGTGGTCCCCACATAGCTTTCTCATGAGCCAGATCGGACACCCCCATACTTTGCACTGACGAGGGGCAAGCACCCCGAAACACCGTGTCTGCAAATTGGGATTCTGATCTGGCTTATATATCCTGAGTCATATTGCAAAGGATTGTTGAAAATCCACTTGTGACTTTTAGGATCGCTACTTCCAATAGGTGGCGCTGTGCTAGAGTTTGTCTCCTTTACTGGAGAGACAATTTGAATATTTCCCAGAGGGGCATTGCAGCTATAAGTCCCCTTACCTGGCAGCCAGACTGGCTTGCAAAGTCTCCTGAAGGAGAATAGTGTTCCCCCGTGGTCCCCACATAGCTTTCTCATGAACCAGATCAGACACCCCCATACTTTGCACTGACGAGGGGCAAGCACCCCGAAACACCGTGTCTGCAAATTGGGATTCTGATCTGGCTTATATATCCTGAGTCATATTGCAAAGGATTGTTGAAAATCCACTTGTGACTTTTAGGATCGCTACTTCCAATAGGTGGCGCTGTGCTAGAGTTTGTCTCCTTTACTGGAGAGACAATTTGAATATTTCCCAGAGGGGCATTGCAGCTATAAGTCCCCTTACCTGGCAGCCAGACTGGCTTGCAAAGTCTCCTTAAGGAGAATAGTGTTCCCCCGTGGTCCCCACATAGCTTTCTCATGAGCCAGATCAGACACCCCCCATACTTTGCACTGACGAGGGGCAAGCACCCCGAAACACCGTGTCTGCAAATTGGGATTCTGATCTGGCTTATATATCCTGAGTCATATTGCAAAGGATTGTTGAAAATCCACTTGTGACTTTTAGGATCGCTACTTCCAATAGGTGGCGCTGTGCTAGAGTTTGTCTCCTTTACTGGAGAGACAATTTGAATATTTCCCAGAGGGGCATTGCAGCTATAAGTCCCCTTACCTGGCAGCCAGACTGGCTTGCAAAGTCTCCTTAAGGAGAATAGTGTTCCCCTGTGGTCCCCACATAGCTTTCTCATGAGCCAGATCAGACACCCCCATACTTTGCACTGACGAGGGGCAAGCACCCCGAAACACCGTGTCTGCAAATTGGGATTCTGATCTGGCTTATATATCCTGAGTCATATTGCAAAGGATTGTTGAAAATCCACTTGTGACTTTTAGGATCGCTACTTCCAATAGGTGGCGCTGTGCTAGAGTTTGTCTCCTTTACTGGAGAGACAATTTGAATATTTCCCAGAGGGGCATTGCAGCTATAAGTCCCCTTACCTGGCAGCCAGACTGGCTTGCAAAGTCTCCTTAAGGAGAATAGTGTTCCCCCGTGGTCCCCACATAGCTTTCTCATGAGCCAGATCAGACACCCCCATACTTTGCACTGACGAGGGGCAAGCACCCCGAAACACCGTGTCTGCAAATTGGGATTCTGATCTGGCTTATATATCCTGAGTCATATTGCAAAGGATTGTTGAAAATCCACTTGTGACTTTTAGGATCGCTACTTCCAATAGGTGGCGCTGTGCTAGAGTTTGTCTCCTTTACTGGAGAGACAATTTGAATATTTCCCAGAGGGGCATTGCAGCTATAAGTCCCCTTACCTGGCAGCCAGACTGGCTTGCAAAGTCTCCTTAAGGAGAATAGTGTTCCCCCGTGGTCCCCACATAGCTTTCTCATGAGCCAGATCAGACACCCCCATACTTTGCACTGACGAGGGGCAAGCACCCCGAAACACCGTGTCTGCAAATTGGGATTCTGATCTGGCTTATATAGCCTGAGTCATATTGCAAAGGATTGTTGAAAATCCACTTGTGACTTTTAGGATCGCTACTTCCAATAGGTGGCGCTGTGCTAGAGTTTGTCTCCTTTACTGGAGAGACAATTTGAATATTTCCCAGAGGGGCATTGCAGCTATAAGTCCCCTTACCTGGCAGCCAGACTGGCTTGCAAAGTCTCCTTAAGGAGAATAGTGTTCCCCCGTGGTCCCCACATAGCTTTCTCATGAGCCAGATCAGACACCCCCATACTTTGCACTGACGAGGGGCAAGCACCCCGAAACACCGTGTCTGCAAATTGGGATTCTGATCTGGCTTATATATCCTGAGTCATATTGCAAAGGATTGTTGAAAATCCACTTGTGACTTTTAGGATCGCTACTTCCAATAGGTGGCGCTGTGCTAGAGTTTGTTTCCTTTACTGGAGAGACAATTTGAATATTTCCCAGAGGGGCATTGCAGCTATAAGTCCCCTTACCTGGCAGCCAGACTGGCTTGCAAAGTCTCCTTAAGGAGAATAGTGTTCCCCCGTGGTCCCCACATAGCTTTCTCATGAGCCAGATCAGACACCCCCATACTTTGCACTGACGAGGGGCAAGCACCCCGAAACACCGTGTCTGCAAATTGGGATTCTGATCTGGCTTATATATCCTGAGTCATATTGCAAAGGATTGTTGAAAATCCACTTGTGACTTTTAGGATCGCTACTTCCAATAGGTGGCGCTGTGCTAGAGTTTGTCTCCTTTACTGGAGAGACAATTTGAATATTTCCCAGAGGGGCATTGCAGCTATAAGTCCCCTTACCTGGCAGCCAGACTGGCTTGCAAAGTCTCCTTAAGGAGAATAGTGTTCCCCCGTGGTCCCCACATAGCTTTCTCATGAGCCAGATCAGACACCCCCATACTTTGCACTGACGAGGGGCAAGCACCCCGAAACACCGTGTCTGCAAATTGGGATTCTGATCTGGCTTATATATCCTGAGTCATATTGCAAAGGATTGTTGAAAATCCACTTGTGACTTTTAGGATCGCTACTTCCAATAGGTGGTGCTGTGCTAGAGTTTGTCTCCTTTACTGGAGAGACAATTTGAATATTTCCCAGAGGGGCATTGCAGCTATAAGTCCCCTTAACTGGCAGCCAGACTGGCTTGCAAAGTCTCCTTAAGGAGAATAGTGTTCCCCCGTGGTCCCCACATAGCTTTCTCATGAGCCAGATCAGACACCCCCATACTTTGCACTGACGAGGGGCAAGCACCCCGAAACACCGTGTCTGCAAATTGGGATTCTGATCTGGCTTATATATCCTGAGTCATATTGCAAAGGATTGTTGAAAATCCACTTGTGACTTTTAGGATCGCTACTTCCAATAGGTGGCGCTGTGCTAGAGTTTGTCTCCTTTACTGGAGAGACAATTTGAATATTTCCCAGAGGGGCATTGCAGCTATAAGTCCCCTTACCTGGCAGCCAGACTGGCTTGCAAAGTCTCCTTAAGGAGAATAGTGTTCCCCCGTGGTCCCCACATAGCTTTCTCATGAGCCAGATCAGACACCCCCATACTTTGCACTGACGAGGGGCAAGCACCCCGAAACACCGTGTCTGCAAATTGGGATTCTGATCTGGCTTATATATCCTGAGTCATATTGCAAAGGATTGTTGAAAATCCACTTGTGACTTTTAGGATCGCTACTTCCAATAGGTGGCGCTGTGCTAGAGTTTGTCTCCTTTACTGGAGAGACAATTTGAATATTTCCCAGAGGGGCATTGCAGCTATAAGTCCCCTTACCTGGCAGCCAGACTGGCTTGCAAAGTCTCCTTAAGGAGAATAGTGTTCCCCCGTGGTCCCCACATAGCTTTCTCATGAGCCAGATCAGACACCCCCATACTTTGCACTGACGAGGGGCAAGCACCCCGAAACACCGTGTCTGCAAATTGGGATTCTGATCTGGCTTATATATCCTGAGTCATATTGCAAAGGATTGTTGAAAATCCACTTGTGACTTTTAGGATCGCTACTTCCAATAGGTGGCGCTGTGCTAGAGTTTGTCTTCTTTACTGGAGAGACAATTTGGCTTCAAGGTGGATATACAACACAACACAAAAATGAAGGAAAATATTTGAAAGGGGCACTCACAATCCTTAAAAAACAAGACTTTATTTACTTATGTTTTAAAAGTCCAGGCAAGGCAGTAGAAAAATAGAGACGCAGGGTGAACGGACTACAGCTGTGTCGCGTATGTAGCATGCTTCTATTGTTCCACACCCGGAAGCAGCTGGACCTTTAAATGGAAGTTCAGAGTAAAGCACTAGTCATGCTGCCGGGGGACTGTAATGGCATTAACAGCAATTGAGCATCGCATAAAATTCAGTCATTGCTGATAACCTGCATCTAATACTAGTTCCTCTCACTGTACAGATAAGTAGCCCCTTCACTCCTGATAAATCCACAAGTTTGCCCAAAGGGGCAAATGTGTTGAGTGTTTATTTTTCTTTTTGAGTGATCTAAGGAGTTTTTTTGTACTGATTTATCTACCAAATGCCTAAAACTGATGCGCTATAGTATTAACATTATTAAATATATATTACTTTTGTCTGGACAAAAAATAAATTTAGCTGAAAGTACAGGTCACCTACTGCCCCCTATTCAGCATATTTGGCTTTTGTGCCTGTTTTGGTGCATATTAGCTATGTATGGGCAACTGGTCAGCACACATGTGACGTGCAATTGAGTCTTACCTATCAATTGAATTCCATCACTTGATATCTAGCCTCTATCAATTTTTGATTTATACTTAGAGCCTCCCAGAGCTAGCGGACGTGGAACGGGGGCATCAGAAAAGCCAGGGTGCTTAACCTCTGTTGGTAAGTGTTAGTACGCTATAGGGATGGTTGTCTGATGCATCGGGACATGTCTGACATGCCTTAATGATCACATTGTTTTAGTATACTGTGTTGGTTTTTCTATTATTGCACATTTTTGTGGTACCTCATGAAGGTTTATACGAAAAAGAATATTAAAAGTTATTTCTAATTTTGAGCATACTATGGTGAATCAGCAATGCTACTGATGGTATACTTGATACATGTTTATACAGAAAACCCACTTAGCAGTAATTCCATTTTACATGCAGAAAGTTGCTACCCTATACATCTAATTTAAAATCTTCCAGTTGGGGAATATACTAGAGCACCCCGGGCATACAACACAGAAAACAGTTTCAATCTGGAGGTTGACACTATAAAAAATGTTTTTTATTATATTGATACAAACTGTCTTCTTTGAATAGAGCCCAACACATTACCCATAGAAAGTCACTTCACTCTTTACTTACTAATCAGCTTTGTAAATCAAACCGTAATAATAAAAATATGCATAATAATTTACAGATGAATCTCTCACCTTTTTCACCCCTTACAGCACTGCCTTTTGCGATATTATGACCCTTTTCCATAAGAAGATTTTTGGCTAATATACTGTATTATCCAGAGGCATTAGATGTGTTAAAAAAATATATATACACACATGATCAAAACTGTTGGTACCCCTCATTTAATGAAAGAAAAACCCACAATGGTCACAGAATTAACTTAAATCTGACAAAAGTAATAATAAATTAAAAATCTATGAAAGTGAACAAATGAAAGTCAGACATTGCTTTTCAGCTTCCACAGAATTAAAAAAAAAATAAAACTCATGAAATAGGCCTGGACAGAAATGATGGTACTCTCCTAAACTTAATATTTGGTTGCACAACCTTTTGAGGCAATCACCGCAATCAAACGATTGCTGTAACTGTCAATGGGACTTCTGCACCACTCGACAAGTATTTTGGCCCATTCTCAAGAGCACACTGCTCCAGTTGTCTTGTGTTTGAAGGTTACCTTTTTCCAAACGGCATGTTTCAGCTCTTTCCAAAGATGTTCAACAGGATTTAGGTCAGGGTTGACAGAAGGCCACTTCAGAATAGTCCAATATTTTCCTCTTAGCCAATCTTGGGTGTTTTTAAGGTGGTGTCACACATAGCGATGCAGCAGCGATCACGACCAGCGATCTAACCTTATCAGGATCGCTGCTGCGTCGTTACATGGTCGCTGGTGAGCTGTCAAACAGGCAGATTTCACCAGCGACCAGTGACCAGCCCCCAGCCAGCAGCGACGCGTGGAAGCGTAACTAAGGTAAATATCGGGTAACCAAGGAAAGCACTTCTCTTGGTTACCCGATATTTACCTTAGTTACTATCGTCCGCCGCTCTCACGCTGCCAGTGCCGGCTCCCTGTTCCCTGCACTCCTAGCCAGAGTACACATTGGGTTAATTACCCGATGTGTACTCCAGCTATGTATGCAGGGAACAGGGAGCCGGCACTGGCAGTGTGAGAGCACACCGGTTAGCGCTGGCTCCCTGCACTCCTAGCCAGAGTACACATCGGGTTAATTACCCGATGTGTACTCCAGCTACGTATGCAGGGAGCCGGCACTGGCAGCGTGAGAGCGGCGGATGCTAGTAACTAAGGTAAATATCTGGTATCCAAGGAAAGGGCTTCTTGGTTACCCGATGTTTACCGTGGTTACAGCTTACTGCAGGCTGCCAGACGCCGTCTCCCTGCTCCCTGCTCGCTTCAGTTCGTCGCTCTCTCGCTGTCACACACAGCGATGTGTGCTTCACAGCGGGAGAGAAACGTCCAAAAAATGAAGCAGGACATTCAGCAACGACTGGCAACCTCACAGCAGGGGCCAGATCATTGCTGGATGTCACACACAGTGACAGCGACGGGACGTCTCTGCTACGTCACAGAAAATGGTGACTTAGCAGCGACGTCGTTGTCGTCGTCGCTATGTGTGACATTACCTTTACTGTGTGTTTTGGTTCATTATCCTGTTGCAAGACCCATGACCTGTGACTGAGACCAAGCTTTCTGATACTGGGCAGCACATTTCTCTCTAGAATCCCTTGATAGCCTTGAGATTTCATTGTACCCTGCACAGATTCAAGACACCCTGTGTCAGATGCAGCAAAGCAGTACCAGAACATACTGTATTTTTCGGACTATAAGATGCACTTTTTTCCCCCCAAATGTTGGGGGAAAGTGGGGGGTGCATCTTATGGTCTGAATGTGGCTGCGGGGAATGAGGGTGCTGCGGTGGAGCGGGTCATCGGGGGCACGAGCAGGCTGTAGCAGTCTGCCGTGACCACGTGGGCCCACTCATTTCATATGTACGCCCATCCTCCCGCCCATCATCCCTCAGCGCTAAAGCCAGCGCTGATAGGTGGGATAATGGGCGGGGGGATGAGCGGGTGGTGCGCGCATAATTAACTGCCGGCCTGCATGATCACCCCTGGCAACTACAGCCTGGAGTGATCACGTGCGGCTGTATTCACTGCCCTCCGTGCATCATTATCAGCGCGGGGTGCAGTGAATCAGTACACTCACCCGTCACCGTGTGTGGAGCCGTCCCCCTGCAGCATCGCGATGTCTTCCTGTCTGTGCCGGTCAGCTGATCTGTGTAGAGAGTGGTGAGCACAGCGATGACGTCATCGCTGTGCGTGCCGCTAGTGTCCACACAGATGAGCTGACTGGCACAGACAGGAAGACATCGCGATGCTGCAGACAACGGTGACGGCTCCACACAGCGACGTTGCAGCTGAGACAGAGAGGAAGCTGATCGGTGCTGCAGGGAGTGAGGAAAGGTGAGTATAAACGTTTATTTGTTTTCTGTGCCACAGGATACAGGCCATATACCAGGATGGGGGTATTTTATGAGCAGGATGGATGGGGGTATATTATGAGCAGGATGGATGGGGGTATATTATGAGCAGGATGGATGGGGGTATATTGTGAGCAGGATGGATGGGGGTATATTATGAGCAGGATGGATGGGGGTATATTATGAGCAGGATGGGGGTATATTATGAGCAGGATGGTTGGGGTATATTATGAGCAGGATGGATGGGGGTATATTATGAGCAGGATAGATGGGGGTATATTATGACCAGATTGGATGGGGTGATATTATGAGTAGGATGGATGAGGGTATATTATGAGCAGGATGGATGGGGTATATGAGCAGGATGGGGGTATATGAGCAGGATGGGGGTATATGAGCAGGATGGGGGTATATGAGCAGGATCATATACAAGGCAGGAGGATCGTTACCAGAATGGGGTACCTTAGTAGAGAATTTGGGGACATTACCCCCATAACAGTGTTAGCAGCAGATCCTCGCTTCATAACAGTGTGTCATGACCACATTTTTTGGTTAAAATTTTATTTTCCGATTTTCCTCCTCTAAAACCAGGGTGCGTCTTATGGTCAGGTGCATCTTATAGTCTGAAAAATACGGTAATTAAGCCTCCTCCATGTTTCACAGTAGGAACAGCGTTCTTTTCTTGATATGCTTCATTTTTCCGTCTGTGAACATATAGCTGATGTGCCTTGCCAAAAAGTTCCATTTTTGTCTCATCTGTCCATAGGATATTCGCCCAGAAGCTTTGTGACTTATCAATATGTAGTTTGGCAAATTCAAATCTGGCTTTTTTATGATTTTTTTTCAACAATGGTGTCCTCCTTGGTCGTCTCCCATGAAGTCCACTTTGGCTCAAGCATTGACGGATGGTGCGATCTGACACTAATGTTCCTTGAGCTTGACGTTCACCTCTAATCTCTTTAGACATTTTTCTGGGCTCTTTTGTTACCATTCGTATTATCCATCTCTTTGATTTGTCATCAATTTTCCTCCTACATCCACATCCAGGGAGGTTGGCTACAGTCCCATGGTTCTTAAATTTCTGAATACAACTGTACAACTGTAGTCACAGGAACATCAAGCTGCTTGGAGTTAGTCTTATAACCTTTACCTTTAATATCAGGGCCGGCTCTAGGTTTTTGTGGGCCCCAGGTGAAAGAGTTTCAGTGGGCTCCAGGCACAAGCAGACACGCACATACACATAATTATTTAAAGAGAAATTCAGAAAAACACATATAAACAGACAAACCCGTACACAGTCATATACAGTGACATACATAGATACACATGATACATACACACATACAGACACATTAGAGGTATTTTTAATATGGCCAATCCAGCAGCAGCCTCTCCCTCTTCCCCCGCTTTTCGTCCATCCAGCTCCTCCAGGACATGTGGCTGTGCTGCGCTAATTGGTGGCCATCACTAACAGACATGGCCACACACAGAGCACACTGACACTGCTGTGTATACATCACATGAGAGGATGGGGACATACACATTACTGGGGGGCATACACTTTACTGAGGAGGGGGGCATAAAGCAATGGAAGGGCATACAGTTTGCAGAGGGGGGATACAGCTTTGAGGGTTATACAGCACTGGAGTGGAGGAGGACATGCAGCTTTGAGGGGGTATGAAGCACTGGGGTGGAGGGGATATAGAGCATGCAGCCCCCACATTCCTCCATATAACAGAATGCACCCATATTTCACCACATAATTTAATACAGCCTCATATTAATCCATATAATGCACCCTCATATTCTTCCATATAGTGTTATGCAGGTCCCATAGTCCTCCATATGGAATAATCCACCAAATATTCTTCCATATAATATAATGCACCCCAGATTGCTCCACGAAAAATAATGCAGCCTCATATTCCTCCATATAGGGTTATGAAGCCCCCATATTCCTCCATATAGTATTATGCAGTTCTCATGTAGCAGCATTTTGCAGCCCCATGTAGCAGCATTATGCAGCCCCATGTAGCAGCATTATGCAGCCCCATGTAGCAGCATTATACAGCCCTGATGTAGCAGCATTATGCAACTGCCATGTAGCAGTATTATGCAGCCCCCATGTAGCAGCATTATGCAGCCCCATAGTCTAACCACTGTGATTAATACATACTCACTTCTTCTCGTTACCCCTCTGCTCTGGTCTCCTCACAGTGTCCACTATTTTGCTGCTCTGACAGCTCAGACCACAGGCACGCACAGTAATGACGTCATCGCGCTCCGCTGTACTGAGCTGTCAGAGGCAGAGCACAGACAGACACTGCAGGAAAATTATGAGACAGAGCGCGTTGCTCCCTCTGTCATCATTGTTTACAATTGTATCGGCATCTGTGATTGAGGGGAGCGGTGCAGCGCTGGTATCAGATCTCCATGACTTACGGGCTCCAAAGTGCCAGCGTGGCCTCCCGATATTGGCGGTATGCCAGACTGCCATTTGTGAGTGGGCCACTTCAACAGTCAAGGGCCCTGGCCCTTGACTAGGTGCGCCGGGTGCTGATGCCTATAATTTTCTTTCTATCTCCTGAGACAATTCTTTCCATCGCTTCCTCTGGTCCATGTTGAGTGTGGTACACACCATGTCACCAAACAGCACAGTGAGTATCTGTAGCCCTATATAGAGGCTCACTGACTGATTCCAAGACTGTAGACACCTGTGATGCTAATTAGTGGACTCATCTTGATTTAACATGTCCCTTTTGTCACATTATTTTCAGGGCTACCATCATTTCTGTCAAGATCTATTTCATGAATTTTATCTTTTAAAAAATTCTGTGGAAGCATGGTTGAAAATCAATGTCTGATTTTCATTTGTTAATTTTCATAGATGTTTTTATTTATTATTACTTTTGCCAGATTCAAGTTATTTCTAAGAAAATTGTGGGTTTTTCTTTCATTAAACGAGGGCTACCAACAATTTTGACCACGTGTGTATATATAGGTAACCTTGTTTTCTCAAGCCTTTTTTCTGAAAAGGATCACAAACCGTCTTAGTTACATTTCAAAGACTCAAACAAATGTGGAGGAAATAAGTGCGGTTTGTGTAATTTATCTATAAAACAAATAAAATATATCTTTGTACCGTGTTAGCCAGTAGAGATAAAATTTTATAAAGTTTTAATCTCTATAAAACAAAGGAATTTACCAGCAATACGGGTACAACCTTCACTATCCAGTCCAATATATATTGCAACACCTCCTATGTAGTATATATTGCATCCTGCACACTGTGCAATAAATACAATAAATCATTGACTAAGTGCACACAGCACCTGAAACGTGTAGAACTTGTACCTCCGATATCATGGAGTTTTAATGATATTGCAACAAGAATGATTTTACAGGGATTTGTCTAATTCATCATTTAAAAAACCAGACTGGCAGAAACTATTTCAGCCTCCGTCCCTAATCAATTGCGCGCTAATATCACAGTGTCTTGTTTAGCTAAACTTTTTATGGATGTCTATCAAGGCATCATTTCAGCTCTACAAGTATAAGGAATAGAAAGGGTAAAGAAACCTAATAGAGGAGGTGACTGCCGCAAAACGTTACTTACCAGAGAAGGTTTCTGGATTTTACTATTAAGTTAATGACGCCCTTTGTGCCTAAATTATCATGGAGATCTTCTGTAATACTTTTGAATAATAATTTGATTTTCTTTTTTTTAATACCATTTGTCATTTTGGTTTGTTTTAATATATTATATTTGACTTGTGATGTTCCTATGTCACTATGAGAAATGATTCTGAGGACATATTACTGCATTTATGGACTCACTCCATATGCATTGTGTGGAAGTTACTTATATCTCAAATGTCATCTTATATAATCAAATGTCATCATTAACCTATATCCGGAGGGTGTAAACTTTAAGATACATTTCATAATTTCCTGGGGCACCTGACAGTATATATACAGTGGGGAAAATAAGTACTTAATACACTGCCTATTTTGTAAATTTTTGCTCCTGCAAAGAATTTAGAAGTCTGTAATTTTTATCGTATGTGCACTTCAACTGTGACAGACAGAATCCCCAACAAATCAAGAAAATCACATTGTAGGATTTTTAAATGATGAATTTGCATGAAATAAGTATTTAATCACCTACCAACCAGCAAGAATTCTGGCTCTCACAGACCTGTTATTTTTTGTTTAAGAAGCCCTCTTACTCTGTATTCATTACCTGTATTAATTGCACCTGTTTGAATTTGTTACCTGTAAGACATCTGTCAACACACTCAATCACACTCCAACCTATCCACCATGGCCAAGACCAAAGGGCTGTCTAAGAACACCAGGGACAAAATTGTAGACCTGCATAAGGTTGGGATGGGCTACAGGACAATAGGCAAGCAACTTGGTGAGAAGGCAACAACTTTTGGCTCAATTATTAGAAAATGAAATAAACACAAGATGATTGTCAATCTTACTTGGTCTCAGGCTCCATGCAAGATCTCTCCTTATGGGGTAAGGATGATTCTGAAAAAGGTCATTAATCAGCCCAGAACTACATGGAAGGACCTGGTCAATGACCTGAGGAGACCTAGGACCTTAGTCTCAAAGATTACCATTGGTAACGCACTATTCTGTCATGGATTAACATACTGAAGGGCATACAGGGTCCCCATGCTCATGATAGCACATGTCCAGGCCCGTTTGAAGATTGCCAATGACCATCTGGATGATCCAGAGGAGACATGGGAGGTCATGTGGTCAGATGAGACCAAAATAGAACTTTTTGGTATCAACTCCATTTACCGTGTTTGAATGAAGAAGAAGGATGAGCGTAACCCAAAAACACCATCCCAACCGTGAATAATGATACTGAAACGTGAAAAATCATACTTTTGGTGGTGCTTTTCTGTACTATATTGAAAAGAGAATGAATGGGGTCCTGTATTTCGAGATTTTGGCTAATAGCCTCGTTCCCTCAGTAAAAGCATTGAAGAAGGGTTGTGGCTGGGTCTTCCAGCATGACAATGACTGAAACACGCAGCCAGGGCAACTAAGGAGTGGCTCCGTAAGAAGTATTTCAAGGTCCTCGAGTGGCCTAGCCAGTCTCCACACCTGAACCCAATAGAAAATCATTTGAGGGAGTTGGAACTCAATGTTGCCCAATGACAGCCCCAAAATCTGAAAGGTCTGGAGATCTGTATAGAGGAGTGGCCAAAAATCCCTGCCGCAGTGTGTACAAACCTGGTCAAGACCTACAGTAAACATCTGACCTCTGTAATTGCAAACAAAGGTTTCAGTACCAAATATTAAGTTGTGTTTTTCTATTGTATCAAATACTTATGTCATGCAATAAAATGCAAGCTAATTATTTAAAATCATACTTTTTGACTTCCTGGATTTTTTTTATTTTGTCACAGTTGAAGAGTACCTACGATAAAATTACAGACCTCTTTGCTCTTTCTAGGTGGGAAAACTTGCAAAATCGTCAGTGTATCTAACACTTATTTTTCCCAATGTAGCTATAGTCTCCAATATAATGACGCTATGACTAAGAACCTAGTGTTAGAAACGCGTAAGGTGTTACATGTTCCCTAGATCTATTTATCTATTTTGGGTATATGTAACTGACACGCCTGCACCGGGGCCATGGGGCACTTGTTACCGGGCCGGTCCATGTGTGGGAGGATGTCGTGGTGGCAAGACCCTGGCGGTGTCATTTAAAAGGGATAATAGTGGGGATAATAGTTCACCTGTGGTACTCGGCCAAAGATAGCCGATGCTGCGAGATGGGGACCGCTGGGGCAGATGGTGACACAGCTTAGTTGGTATAGCTCTCTACAGGTAGAGCTGGGCCCCAGGGCTGTTGGGCGTAGTAGTCTTTGTAATTGATGGAGGGACTTAACATTGGGGTGCAGGACTGAGGACACCAGTAATAACTAGACAATACAAGGGCCATAGTTTCCTTTACCTTTTACTTGGTAGTTGATGGTACAGGTTCAGGAGACTATTCCAATAGGTAACGGAGGTCCGGTCAGCCTGGAAGCAATTGTGGGAATCCACCTAGCCAGGTGGGTTCAGAGGTCTTCCTACTTGCGCTGTAATGTGTGAGTCCCTGCGGCTTGAAGCTACGCTGAGACCCTCTTCCTTGTGTAGGTTCTGGTTCTCACCTGTATGGCAGGCAGCGCGAGTCCTTTACTGTTGCCGCTCTTTTGTCATGGCTCCAGGCTCTATTATGCTGCTGTGCCCCGGGCACTCTGGGAGCCAAGAGACTTGCAATCTTCTGCCCTCCGGATTCTGCTGGTGGGACTTTAGTACCAACGCAGCCTAGGGCTCTGTTGCCCTGTTCTCTGCGCTTGGTCCTGAGGAAGCTTTAGTGCAGCTCCCTTCTCAGCAACCATCTTCTCTCCACTCCTGACTTGTTCTGATTAGTTTCACTTTCTGTGTGTGTGTTCCTAACTCCTCCCCAGGCCAGAATGCATAGGGAAGCTCCCCTCAAACCGGGTTCTTGAGCTCCCCCTCCTGGTCCGGAGTAGGAAGTGTTGAGTGCTGGTGTACCTAGCATGGGAGACCCCCCCTTTGCATCCAGGCATAGCATCACCCCCCGTGAGGAGGGCAATGTTTCTGTGGCAACCGGGTCACTGGGGTGCCACATAATCATATAATGAAAGATTTTATGATATCATTTTTATGATGTCAGATTCACCTGTTTTCCATTAACTTGAGATAACATACAGTCCATTCAAGATGTGATTTTGTAGAACCCGGTCCTCAAAATCTCCAGATGTCCCAGGATTGCTGCAGTAAGTCACCCACTACTTATTTTTTTATATTCATTTTATTGAGCGAAGTCCTATAGAGCAACAATTTTATATAAGCATATGACTGTCCAAGCATTCAAGTATATATATAGTCAATAATACACTAAGACAAAACACATTATGTCAATAGTCCAGGATATTATATATATATATATATATATATATATATATATATATATATATAATATATTTTATATATACACACAAATTTATTGGACTGCCATACTGTACATGCACACCAAATGCAATGTCTGAGCATACAATTTTCCTCAATGAAAGAATCAATGGGTCATCAAACATTTATTATGCTTATTGACTAAACCTTTTCAAATAAATGAAGGAGCAAAACTTACTCAAGCGATGATATTTTGAATTAATGTTTATAAAAACTAATGGTCGTGTGTTATAGAAATCCATATCATATGAGATATAAATTCACACAGAATCAACCCATTATTTCCCATAAATCCCTAGGAGCCCTGGGGGGTGAATCTCTTATTCTGTGGAGAATTGATCCAAAATTCCACCAGGGCTGTGGAGTCAGAGTCGGAGTCGTGGAGTCAGAGTCGGAGCTCATTTTGGTGGAGTCGGAGTCGGTATAAATTGCACCGACTCCGACTCCTAAAATATATAATAAATTGAGTATAATTGAGTACAAACTTATGATGACCTTTGACACATTCAGAGTAGGAATGAATGTGTCTAATGCATTCATGTCTTTTTACATCGTTAAAAGATGTGCTCCTCTGACCATCCGTATGGGGAGATAAGGTATGCACACCAGTGACTATGTAAGGGGAATACATGAAATAGCAGAAACTGTTGTGTGAATACTGACTTGAAAAATCCAATAGCTATATGTAAGAGTGAATATGTGAAAAATGGAATCTGCATTACTGCCATGAACATATGAATCAAGAGAAATTTAGCTACTGAATTGATCAATGCAATAGAGCCCCAACACTACGCCAAAGTATTTCTCTACGTTGGGGTTCCTAGCTTGTGTGTGTCCTCTCATGCAGTTAAAAAACCTACCGTGTATGGGAAGCTGAGACCCAGGCTATTTATGCGTATGATATGGATTGGCAATAGGTGTGGTTGGGGAGGGTTCACAAACGAAAAAATACTAACAAATAGGAATAACGTTTGGAACACCATTCTAAGTCCGAACTGGGTGCAAAAACCTAAAAAAACATCACTATGGGGAGATAAGGTATGCACACCAGTGACTATGTAAGGGGAATACATGAAATAGCAGAAACTGCTGTGTGAATACTGACTTGAAAAATCCAATAGCTATATGCAAGAGTGAATATGTGAAAAATGGAATCTGCATTACTGCCATGAACATATGAATCAAGAGAAATTTAGCTACTGAATTGATCAATGCCATAGAGCCCCAACACTACGCCAAAGTATTTCTCTACGTTGGGGTTCCTAGCTTGTGTGTGTCCTCTCATGCAGTTAAAAAACCTACCGTGTATGGGAAGCTGAGACCCAGGCTATTTATGCGTATGATATGGATTGGCAATAGGTGTGGTTGGGGAGGGTTCACAAACGAAAAAATACTAACATGGCATTGATAATGGCATTGATCAATTCAGTAGCTAAATTTCTCTTGATTCATATGTTCATGGCAGTAATGCAGATTCCATTTTTCACATATTCACTCTTGCATATAGCTATTGGATTTTTCAAGTCAGTATTCACACAGCAGTTTCTGCTATTTCATGTATTCCCCTTACATAGTCACTGGTGTGCATACCTTATCTCCCCATAGTGATGTTTTTTTAGGTTTTTGCACCCAGTTCGGACTTAGAATGGTGTTCCAAACGTTATTCCTATTTGTTAGTATTTTTTCGTTTGTGAACCCTCCCCAACCACACCTATTGCCAATCCATATCATACGCATAAATAGCCTGGGTCTCAGCTTCCCATACACGGTAGGTTTTTTAACTGCATGAGAGGACACACACAAGCTAGGAACCCCAACGTAGAGAAATACTTTGGCGTAGTGTTGGGGCTCTATTGCATTGATCAATTCAGTAGCTAAATTTCTCTTGATTCATATGTTCATGGCAGTAATGCAGATTCCATTTTTCACATATTCACTCTTGCATATAGCTATTGGATTTTTCAAGTCAGTATTCACACAGCAGTTTCTGCTATTTCATGTATTCCCCTTACATAGTCACTGGTGTGCATACCTTATCTCCCCATAGTGATGTTTTTTTAGGTTTTTGCACCCAGTTCGGACTTAGAATGGTGTTCCAAACGTTATTCCTATTTGTTAGTATTTTTTCGTTTGTGAACCCTCCCCAACCACACCTATTGCCAATCCATATCATACACATAAATAGCCTGGGTCTCAGCTTCCCATACACGGTAGGTTTTTTAACTGCATGAGAGGACACACACAAGCTAGGAACCCCAACGTAGAGAAATACTTTGGCGTAGTGTTGGGGCTCTATTGCATTGATCAATTCAGTAGCTAAATTTCTCTTGATTCATATGTTCATGGCAGTAATGCAGATTCCATTTTTCACATATTCACTCTAGCATATAGCTATTGGATTTTTCAAGTCAGTATTCACACAGCAGTTTCTGCTATTTCATGTATTCCCCTTACATAGTCACTGGTGTGCATACCTTATCTCCCCATAGTGATGTTTTTTTAGGTTTTTGCACCCAGTTTGGACTTAGAATGGTGTTCCAAACGTTATTCCTATTCCTCTGACCATCCGAGCGCTTCACAGCCTGGACCAGACCCTTATCAGAGGACAATAAAACTTTCACACTGAACTGCAGCAAAATTTATGGCCACAACAGTTTGCCCCCCTGCCATAGTGATAGTTCTGTTTTATATAACTTGTTGGTTTTTTTTTCTGTACTGCACTATTCTAAGTCCTGTTGTGTATAAATATGTGACTCTTCAGATTTTGTGTTATACCATTCCTGATGAAGACACCTGAGTAGTCTCGAAAGCTTGCAATTATTACCATCTTTTCAGTTAGCCATTAAAAGGTATCAACCACTGAGGACTCTCTGTTCTTTTAAACAATTTTTTTAATAAATTGGGGACAGGAGTGCAATGCAGAGTGTGATGAAAATTTGTTCATAGGAATTTGGGAACGTTATGAAATGTCCTATAAATGGCTGTTCTATTCCTGATCTAAGGCTGCATTCACACACAGCGTTTTTTGAGGATACGTTTTTCAGTTGCAAAAGCAGATCAGCTTTTTAAAAAACCGCATCACCTGAAAGGTTTTTGAGCTCATAAATAATGCTTTCAATAGCAAAAGCAGATTAGAAAAACGCCACCAACTGACATGCTCATTCTTTGTGAGGATCCTCACAAAACGCTGTGTCTGAATGTCCTATCTTTTCACCCATTGCCTTTGCTGGGATGCCAGAGTCACTGCATGTCACTGAATTATTTTGCCATCAATGTTCGATATGTTTGTGACAAGAAAGAAATTGTTAGCAAGACACTGGCAGTAAAAAGATAGTAAAGTTCATCACACCAGCCAGTTTCTCCAGGCCTTAGTGGAAAAAGTTCTGCAAGATTAGGAAGGCAAAAAAGAACAGGTTCTTGCCATTGTAACGAACAATGCTTCAACCATAAGTACAATTAAACTGATGAATGAGAGTAATGACCAACAGCTAGAAGAAAATTTAGGATTTAGCATGTTTGAGATGGAGCCACAGTGCTGTTCGTGTAACTGGGGAACAAACAGATGTTACAACAGAAGAACAGCAAAATGATACTTTAGGATGAGATGATCTTGTTGAAGCTGCTTAAAAACACTTTCATATTCATCACATGCGCTGTGTTGTGCACACGCTGCAGCTGGCAATAAGAGATAGTCCAAAAGAGGGACGCCGGTTTCACACATCCGGCTTTTCGCCAGTTTGGCGGATGCGGCGCACTCCAGTACAGAGTATACAGTACAGTGGCAGCGCGACAAACGACTGTCACATGCTTTCATGTGACCCGGAAGTTGTGGCGCTGCCACTATACTGTATCGTACTGTACTGGCGCGTGCCACATCCGCCATGTGTGAAACTGGGCGGACATGCTAGAAATCTGATTGGAAAAGTGAGGAAGTTGGTTATTGCCGCCAGAACCCCTAAAATTGATTCCATCTTGAAGAGACGTGCTGGGAAAGGGGCAATTGTTGATCAAGCCACTCGGTGAGGCAGCACTTATTTAATGACTGAGCGATTGCTTGAACTAAAATCATTTCTTATAGATATGGTGAACCCTCAAGTAACCTTAAATGAAGGTCAATGGACACAGGTGGCTGAATTGAAGGAATTGCTCAATCACCCATTTACCGTGACTTAAAATTTACAAGCGGAGGATTTAACTCCTGGCATTTTCATAAAGGAGTGGAAGAACTTGCTATTTTGCCTGTCCCAAAGAGGAGGTTTAATCGCAGATGGCATTTCTCCTTCAATGAAATGGGGAGAGACACAACTATTGGAAAATAAAATTCTTCTGGCAGCTGTTTATGTGGACCAAAGTCATCATATACTGCTTGATGATCAACAGCTTACTAAAGGAAAAGAAGCTTTGAGTGAGGTAGCAGTTAGGATGAGTGGCCTACAGGACTGCCAGGCGCAAGAGGATTTGGGGCCTGACAGTGCTACTGCTGCCATATCTTCATCCTCATCAGATGATGAGTTTAACTTTGACAAGTATTTGGATGACATGGAGCAGCAAAGTGTTGCCGCAAGGAAAAAGATTTCACTCCGTCTCCTATAGCAGCAGATTGACCAGATTTCAGTAACATTTTTCACTTGCTCTCAAAGAAATAGGAAAATTCAACCGTTCATCAAAACTGACTGTGCATGAGGCAATTCCTTTATACCCGGAAATTGTTAGAGATGTTGCCCATGTGGTTACGGCTTTGCCTCCAACCCACGTTAGTGTAGAGAGGTTGTTCTCTAGCCTTAAAATTCTTAGGTCAGATTTGAGGTCCTCTGCGAAGGAGGATCTGATGGAAGCAATTCTATTTCTTAAAAGAAATTCATACACTGCACAAATGTTATTTACTAGGTTTTTGTTGAAAACAGTTTTTTGCCACTTATATAGAACACTATGTAATACACTATGTAAGTTTTCAACAAAAACATACTAAATAATAACATTTAGTATATTGCTTATATTTAAGTGAAAATTTTAATTTATTGTAGTACAATGTGAATATCAGACATTTAATCATTTTATGATACAATAATCAAGATATTTAGATAGAACATAAAATATATTTATTGGAATACAACTTTAGAACACAAAAAACTGTAATAAATTGTAAATATGTAATACAATATGTCATTTTATATATATATATATATATATATATATATATATATATATATATATATATACAGTATATATATATATATATATATATATATATATATATACTGTATATATATATATATATATATATATATTATACATGCACGCACAAGATATATATGTAATCTACTGTATATTACATATTGTATAGCATATTTACAATTTATTACAGTTTTTTTTGTTCTAAAGTTGTATTCCAATAAATATATTTTATGTTCTATCTAAATATCTTGATTATTGTATCATAAAAATGATTAAATGTCTGATGTTCACATTGTACTACAATAAATTTTTCACTTAACTATAAGCAATATATGTGGGAGTCGGAGTCGTGGAGTCAGAGTCGGTGCAAGGGAAATTGAGGAGTCGGAGTCGAAGGTTTGGCTTACCGACTCCACAGCCCTGGTTCCCACATCTTCTCAAATTTAGATGGACATTTTCTGTTTATAAATGCATTATTCATATGACACTACTGTATTCACCTAATTGAACCAGGTAGACCTATTTGGAGAGTACCTATATATCCAATACATGGCTACTGCCTTTCTAGCCAAGGATATCAATTCTCCCAAGAAATGTGAGGATGATGGTGCCACAGATCCTCATCTAGAATACCAACTAAGATCAGAGGTTCTAGAACAAAAGTAACATGTGTAATTATTATAGAAAATCTGCAATTTCTTCCCAGGAGGTTCGAATAACTGAACAATCCCACCTCAAAAGCCAAAGATCTGCACCCTGGATACTACATTTGGGACATACTTTGTCTCAGAACGTGCCCATTTTTTACAATCTTGTGGACAATAGCTTTTATGTATTACATACAGTTGGATTCATTTATTATTAGTAGCAGGAAACACATATTAATGGGATTCCAACAAGTCAGCACTTAGCTGGTTATTCAGTGATGGGATCTTAGATTTCCACACATCTAAAACGGTCAATGGTGTTCCTAATGCCTTGGCATGAATATGGGAAGAATACAACCTGGTAACTATACCTAGTACACAGAATATAGAGAAAATTACACTTTCCCAAGGAATTTGTGAGTGAAATGTGTGTCTTATCTGGAAATATTTGTAAAAGTGAGATTTGAGAACTTTAGATGATAATTGTTCAAAGTAGCAGTCCAGAATATATTACCAAGATATAAACACCTTTCTCACTCCATGACCTAAAATTCTGAAGAGTATCAAAATGTTTCAGCTCAATGTTATGCCACAAAGGTGTATCTTAAGGGATATCTCTTAATTTTTATATTTATTGAACCTCCAGCCACAAAATTTTGGCCACTTTATGAATAGGAAATATTTTACGGATAAAATAATTGGCCTAAAATGTCCCCCAGAAATGTTTCAGTATTAAATCTATCAGGAATCAGGGTCCCAAACATTTAGACTAAAGGCTGCTTGACACGCTGTGACATCGCTAGCGATGTCGCTAGCGAAAGCACCCACCCCTGTCATTTGTGCGTCATAGGCAAATTGCTGCCTGTGGCGAACAATATCGCTGGTACGCGTCACACATATTTACCTTCCTAACGACGATGCTGTGGCCGCCGAACAACCTCTTTTTTAAGGGGGTGGTTCGTTCGGCGGCACAGCGACGTCACTCAGCGGGCCACCAATAGAAGTGGAAGGGCGGAGAGCAGCCGCATTCACGTCACTCCCACCTCGTTGCCAGAGGACGCAGGAACACTGTTGTTCGTCGTTCCCGGGGTGTCACACATAGCGATGTGTGCTGTCTCAGGAACGACGAACAACCTGCGTCCTGAAAGAGCAACGATATTTTGAAAATAAACAACGATTAGGTGAGTATTTGTGATCGTTAGCGGTCGCTCATAGGTGTCACATGCAACGATGTCCCTAACGAGGCCGGATGTGCGTCACGAATTACATGACCCCAGCGATATCTTGTTAGCGATGTCACTGCGTGTAAAGCGGCCTTAACCTGATATATAACATAAATTTATGTCCGGTGAAGTTTTACCTGCACAGGGCTTTGGTCTTCGTAACTTATCAAGTTGTAATTTGGACTTTGATGATCACCACACAAAACAGATCATCACTGTGTTGACAGTTTGATAGAAGGACTTTGGGATTAATGATTTTAGATGTTGTAATAAATGCACAGGATGTTAATTGAATTATCATTTTAATCAAATTGATTTTATCTGCACTAGAAAGTGGGAGCGCACCCCAAAGTCTAAATGTATCTTTAAATAAGGTAAGCAGGGGAGAAACATTATAGGAAATTATTTCAGTAGGGTTGGCAGAAACAACAATAACTAGATACTTGAAGAAAAGTAGACCTAAGAACGTGGAATTTAGAAGACTGGATCTCTGAGGAGATGAGCACATCCCAAGGGATTTTTACAAATTAATCAGAAGCAATGGTAGGAATACCTACCATATTGGTCAATGAACTCTATCACCCTTGAGATGGTGGAGAGAGGTAAAGAAATAAATAGCATAAGATCATTCTCATACATAGATAGGTGATCCTCACCCGATTTGTGGTATAACCCTTTATATATCTGATCTGGCCTTATATGTATGACTAATGGCGCTATAGCTAGTGCAAAAATAGTGGTGGAAGGGGCAACCCTGATGATTGCACATCTGTAGCAGAAAGTAGGGAGAAATGGAACCATTAAGATGTATGGCCGCCATAGGCTGCTTATATATGAGAGATATCCATCTAATAAAGGTACCACTAAAACCAAACTTATGTAATATTTACAGCAAAAAAGGCCATTCTGTAGAGTCAAAGACCTTGGCTGCATCAAGTGAGGTTAAGGTCAAGTGCTCTTCCCGATATACCCCAATATGAGTCACCACCTCTGGCCTACTTAAAGTACTACAGTAGCTTTTTGTTTTTTGTTTTTTTTTAATTTCAGCACTGGAGTGCTGCTTTAAATGTGAGTCCCTGTCCCCTGTTTATACTCACCTACTACCGTCTTCATATGTTTGAAGTGTCAATCCAGTCAATCTCCAGCGATTGGTGATCTACCTGTAGCTCCAGTGTTTCATGGAGTGCACCGGAGGTCACAACTGAGTGCATCTTTATAACAGCCTGGCCTAGTTCTACCTCTCATAGAGTTGCATTAAACACTTGTAAGGTAAATTCTGAATTCTGGCCGGTCAGAAGTTACGGGCACAATGGCGTCATGGGGCCGGAACAGTGTTGAAAAAGGATGAAAATGGCAGAATAGGAGTATAAGATCGGGAGCAGAGGTTAATATTGAGACCGGTATGTTGAACACCTTCTGATGATTGGTTACCTATGTGATGTATGCTACAGGGGGCTGAACATGCTGTTAAGACAGAATAGGTTTCGTGATGCAGCCGCGGGATAGCTGATTATGACAGGTGCTTATGACAACAGAGCAATCACCACAGCTATTTGCACTTAACACCTCGTCACTGCTGTTCCATAATTTGGTTATGCAGTAACACTGAAAGGATTCGGGAGGGAACTCCATATCTACTCACGCAGCTGCGGGTTTAGGTAATAATGGTTTCAATTTAAATAGTCCGGCTGGTTTATTCACAGGGCTCATAAACCGCTCCAGGAGAAAACATAAAGCAAGCCTTTTCCGGCATAAAGGTACAAAACAAGAAAATAACAAGTTCATGTTCCTGTGGGCTCGCCCGCTCAAGATAAGCAGTTCTCTTTCTCAAACAGAGCTTCACACTGACCTTCACCGACCTTCACCAACCTTCACATACAGATACCATATGAGACTACTGGTCTCCTTTTATATCCAGAACCACACCCAGAGGTGAAGGTATGTGAGCAGCCAGACCCGCCCATCTCTCCAGCTGCTTGCAAAACCCGGCCCTAATATGCCACAATATTCTTCCAGTACTACACGTACTGGAGCTTGAAACCAGGCTTACATCACAGAAGATAACCAGCTCTTCGACATACACCTCCCATCGACTACATGGCAAGCAGCCCTTTTACACTATATATAGATGTTCATTTAGCCGATGTCCGCTGCTCCCCATCTTACCGTTGCTCTATCAGTTCTAATACAAACAGAATATCTAGAATAAAGAAAAAAACTTCCAACCCCTAATGATTCTGGGAAGTTACAAATAAACATGAGGCAAAGCATAGGGCTATAAAGAACAGTGGTCAAAAGGGCTAATATTCTAATGAACATTTATTACAAGTGCTAAAAGTTAGTACATGGCTAATCAGCTCCAAATGTCATGATGCAGATCCTGCGGGGTTAATATTGAGTGGGTTTCCTGATCTTTTGGTGCTCACATACTATTTTTTTAGCATTTTCTGCTATCACCCTCATCCAATGATAGACGGTTCATGGCATGAAAGTCAATTGTAATTGTTTATAACTAAAATCAAGTACTGAATCTTTACATAGGGCTTCTATCTCCCTTTATACTGGTATGCTGATGGGCCTTTCTTTTTCACTAGGTTACGCTTATCATACATTTGCGTGCCATACAGTAGTCTTCATCTCTAATATCACCAGAATTACTATTCGGAAGAATTAATTTATTAATTATTTATACTGAGAAGCATGATGGCTCGATGTTTGCAGTAATCCTAGTCTGAAACATTTCATAGCACTCTCATGTCAGTAGTTGTGGCATTAAATAATTCCATAGCTACATTTTTAAGTCGAAAAGAGATATCCTAATTGAGTAATAAAATGCCAGAAAGACATATTTACTTGGCTAAAATCCATTAGATAGAACCTAAACTTCATCCTTTTTGATGTTTTTTCACCACCACATTTTGCTTTTAAAATAGCATAAATAAATGATATTTTTCAAACGTTTTCATCCATTGGATTAGTCAGTGAATTATTTATTTAGTTTTTGGGAGACATCAGTTGAAAATATATACACAGTGAACTATACGGGGCATGAGATTTAGATTAAAGCACCACTCCAGTGGTGAAAAGACGGTAGAGTGGAGCTTTACGTTGTCTGTGGGGTATCTACCAGGCATGATGTCAGCTTCATCAGAGTGAATCAGGTTAGACCTTTGTTCAAGAGTTAAAATCATGATTAGCAGCTTACAGTCCATATTTAATAAAGATATGGGCCTATATGACACGCAGTCCAGAGGGTCTTTATCTGACTGCAACAAGACCACAATAACTACTTCACAAAGTCATTGTTAGAATATCCCTCTTCAATGAAGATCCATATACCTCCAAAAAATAAGATAATACCCCCTCTTTATATTGCACATACTGTATATCTTCAAAGAAATGCTGTCTAGATCCAATGCATTGCCCATAGCCATAGCTGATAAAGCCTCCTCCAGTCCCGCTAGTGTCAAGGAACATCCAATATATCTTTTTCCTCAATCAGTTATTGAAATTCAAGATCATCAAGGTATTGTTATATTTGAATTTCAGTGTGGGATGCCTTGGATTTTTATAAATCGTGTTAGATAGGAGAAAATCCCTCCAAAATAGAATTTTTCGATACCACCATAGAGCCGTCTGGTATCTGAAGGAGAGGAAATCCTTGGCATAAGACAAGGCTGTGCTCTGAGCAGTGGTGGGCGAGCTTGAACTAGAGGTGCCATCTCAATCACAAAAGCAGTAGAAACAGGGGCATGTAGGGCCATAATTTTAATCAAGGGTTCAATGAAAGTGCAGAGATCATGACCTTCTGATCTCTCTAGGGCCCCAGATTTTGCAAACTACTGTAGCGGAGACAATCCTCCAAATCGTCTGCACAGTGACCACATGTCTGCCAACGTCTTCAAAGTGTTTAGATTATCAGGGACCTAAGCAATGTTATCCTTATGGGTAAAAGACTTAGATTCTGCTTCTTTTACTCTTTCTCTGAGGTTCCAGAGGTCTAAACGTAACAGGCCAACATCAATTTTTATGTTGTCTACTTTGTTGGTAAGTGATGGAAGGCATGCCTGTATTGACCGTGGAAGTATTGAGAAGACATTCTTTAATGTCAGCTGGAGAGATCCAGTATTATTTTGATGAACAGTATGAGCTGATAAACTACTAGACTTATTATTATTACCCTGCTTCTTTTCTTAAAAAATAGTTTGCTTTTACTTTTGTCTTGTAAATATAACAGATATTGCCTACATGCTTACCGTATATCATGGCCTCTCCATTCATATCATTGGTATTAGCCTTATAGCTATATTTCCAACTTTGTGCACTTACAGGCCAGTTCTGTTTCCTTTTTAGCCGTTTTTTTTCCTCAGCTAAGAAATAGAGGAGTGTAGGCAACCTCACAAGAAAGCCTGAAAAGCATCATAGAATATGGAATGATTCCCATAAGTTTTATTTTCTGTCACAAAAATTCTAATTTGGTCAGGTATTCTATCAAGAATTGTAAGTGGTGTGAGCCAAAATGGGTTATTTTTGACCAGTCCTCTGTATCACTGCAAACCCTAGATTAAAAAAAGTTATGAAAGATAAGTGGTCTGAGTTGGCTGTATGGAGACGTCTAATGGATAAGTATAGAACAAGTCCTAACATACCAAAGATATAGTCTACATCGTGTGCAGAATTATTAGGCAAGTTGTATTTTAGAGGATTTTTTTTATTGTTGATCAACAACTACAGTACAGGCCAAAAGTTTGGACACACCTTCTCATTCAAAGAGTTTATTTTATTTTCAGGACTCTGAAAATTGTAGATTCAGATTGAAGGCATCAAATCTATGAATTAAAACATGTGGAATGAAATACTTAAAAAAGTGTGAAACAACTGAAAATATGTCTTATATTCTAGGTTCTTCAAAGTAGCCACCTTTTGCTTTCATCACTAATTTGCACACTCTTGGCATTCTCTTGATGAGCTTCAAGAGGTAGTCACCGTAAATGGTTTATCAACAGTCTTGAAGGAGTTCCCAGAGATGCTTAGCACTTGTTGGCCCTTTTGCCTTCACTCTGCGGTCCAACTCACGCCAAGCCATCTCGATTGGGTTCAGGTCTGGTGACTGTGGAGACCAGGTCATCTGGCGTAGCACTCCATCACTCTCCTTCTTAGTCAAATAGCCCTTACACAGCCTGGAGGTGTGTTTGGGATCATTATCCTGTTAAAAAATAAATGATTGTCCAACTAAACGCAAACCGGATGGAATAGCACGCCGCTGCAAGATGCTGTGGTAGCCATGCTGGTTCTTTATGCCTTCAATTTTGAATAAATCCCCAACAGTGTCACCAGCAAAGCACCCCCACACCATCACACCTTGTCCTCCATGCTTCACGGTGGGAACCAGCCTTGTAAAGTCCATCCATTCACCTTTTCTACAAAGACACGGTGGTTGGATCCAAAGATCTCAAATTTGGACTCATCAGACCAAAGCACAGCTTAGCGTGTGCAGGGAGCAGGAGCTGGCACTGGCAGCTTGAGAGCTGCGGAGGCTGGTAACGAAGGTAAATATCGGGTAACCACCTTGGTTACCCGATGTTTACCTTGGTTACAGCTTACCGCAGGCTGTCAGATGCCGGCTCCAGCTCCCTGCACATTCAGGATTGTTGCTCTCTCGCTGTCACACACAGCGATGTGTGCTTATCAGCGGGAGAGCAACAATAAAAAAATGAACCAGGGCTGTGTGTAACGAGCAGCGATCTCACAGCAGGGGCCAGATCGCTGCTCAGTGTCACACACAGCGAGATCGCTAATGAGGTCACTGCTGCATCACAAAAACCGTGACTCAGCAGCGATCTCAGCAGCGATCTCGCTGTGTGTGGAGTACCCCTAACAAAGAGACTCCCTGGGGATGTTGTATGCACTGACTGGAATTATCTTTGTACCCACAGCTTAACTGAGACACTTTACAATAGAGCACCCAATGTGGATCTCTTATAAGCAGTTAATTATATGAATATTTGAAAAATAACAGAAGATATTGGGGGACTACCCGATCCCCTCACATTATGAAAATTCTGTGGCAATTTCGACCAGGAGGGGTATTTTTTATAAATTATGTTAAATAAGTTACAAACTACAGCTCAACTCCGGACTAAAGAGTCTAAACATTATTATTTTAGAGCTGTTAAACCTATATATATTCTTTCTATTTTTAGAGAAGTTCAATATGACATCACACATAGTCAGTAAGTTTTCAAACTGCATAGCATTATGTTGTCTATATAAATCAAGATACTGTCTTTCATTGATAATTAGGTATGTATAAAAAAAAAGGGACAGGGGAAAAAGTTGGGAAGATATGGGTAAAAGGATAAGGAGAGAAAATCCTTAGTATAAGACAAGACTATACTCTGAGTGGTGGTGGGTGATCTGGAACCCGAAGTGCCATCTCAATGGCACAATTAGCAGAAACAGTGGCATCTGGGACCATAGTTTTAATCAAGTGTTCCATGAAGGTGCAGGGATCATTACTAGAGATGAACGAGCCTCTAGAGGCTCGAGTTCGGTTCGTTTGGTCGAACGGAGGCCGCGTTCGAGTTCGGTTCGGAGAGCCGTTCGACGAACCTCTCGAACCCCATTGAAACCAATGGGAGGCAAACACAAAAACATAAAAACATATTATAAATGTACACATACAGTTAATAAACATTGCCATAACACTTACAGGTCCCCGCGACTCGTCCTGCACTCTGTCTCCCGACGCTTTTCCTTCCGATAATCGCTGCGTCCTCCCGGTAACCAGCACCAGCATAGGACCTATCGTGACGTCACAATAGCCATGTGACCAGTCACGTGTCTATTATCTCATTGGCTACACACTGGTCACATGGCTAGACGTCATTGCTAGGTCCTGTCAGTACATCTCTCCGATACGCGGTGCTCGTTTGTGCATCCCCGTGTACCGGCGATATGATCTGGCACATGGTCGGCTCCCCGTTCTGCTTCCCCGTTCCGTTATTATTATTCAGCTGCCACAGCCGGTCAATAACAGAGATCACCGTTGCTATAGCAACGCGCCTGTCAGCGGTGACGTCACCGCTTACAGCATTCAGCTGCTGATCACTCACTGAGTGATATAGACTGAAGTGCACGGGGAGCAGCAGCGTCCTTCCTCCCATGCAGCGCTGTCTGATGTAGCAGAGCTGCATGGGTTGAAGGAGAAAGAAGACAGAAGACCATGGATAGTGGAGGGATGCGAAGGAGTAATAAACATGGAGTCTCTAAGTGTGTCTGTGTATTTATTTCTATTAAAGTATTTTTTCTCTGTGTGGTGTCTTTTTTTTTAACCCTTTATTGGAGATACTTAATGGCCGGGTCAAACTTGCCTGACATTAAGCATCTCTGACTTAATACTAGCTAGTAAAACAAAGCTAGTATTAACTCATTATTGCCCAGCAAGCCGCCCGGCTTCAGGGCAGCTGGAAGAGTTGGATACAGCGCCAGAAGATGGCGCTTCTATGAAAGCGCCATTTTCTGGGGCAGCTGTGGACTGCAATTCGCAGAAGAGGGGCCCAGAAAGCTCGGGCCAACCTGTGCTGTGGATTCCAATCCCCAGCTGCCTAGTTGTACCTGGCTTAACACAAAAATGGAGCGAAGCTCATGTCGATTTTTTTTAATTATTTCATGAAATTCATGAAATAATTAAAAAAAGGGCTTCCCTATTTTTTTAGTTCCCAACCGGGTACAAATAGGCAGCTGGGGATTGGGGGCAGCCGTACCTGCCTGTTGTACCTGGCTAGCATACAA
The DNA here is from genome assembly GCF_048569485.1 of Anomaloglossus baeobatrachus. Taxonomy (NCBI): domain Eukaryota; kingdom Metazoa; phylum Chordata; class Amphibia; order Anura; family Aromobatidae; genus Anomaloglossus; species Anomaloglossus baeobatrachus. Next base: position 115,342,042 of record NC_134356.1, on the reverse strand, counting down.
AAATATGGCAAAACCTACGTCATTTTTTTGGTGGGCAAAAAACTCCTGCATACAGTCTTGGATGGAGTATGCTGAGCCTTATAGTTCTGCAGCTGCTGTCTGCTCTCCTGCATACACTAGTGAATGGAGCATGCTGAGCCTTGTCGTTCTGCAGCTGCTGTCTGCTCTCCTCCATACAGACAGACAGCAGCTGCAGAACTACAAGGTACAGCATACTGCATCCAGGACTGTATGCAGGAGTTTTTTGAGAAAGAAAATGAGAGAAAGAGAGAGAGAGAAAAAGAGAGAGCGAGAGAGAGAGACGGAGAGAGAGAGAGGGAGAGAAGAGAGAGAAGAGAGAGAGAAAAGAGAGAGGGGAGAGAGAGAGAGGGAAAAAGAGAAAAAGAGACTGAGAAAGAGAGAGAGAGAAAGAGAGAAAAAGAGAGAAAGGAGAGAGGGAGAGAGAGAGAGAAAAAGAGAGAGAGAGAAAAAGAGAGAGACAGAAAGAGAGAGAAAGAAAGAGAAAAAGAGAGAGAGCAAGAGAGAGAGGGAGAGAGAAGAGACACAGAAGAGAGGGGAGAGAGAGGGAAAAAGAGAAAAAGAAAAAGAGAGACTGAGAAAGAGAGAGAAAAAGAGAGAAAAAGAGAGAGAGAAGAGAGAGAGGAGAGAGAGAGAAGAGAGAGAGGGGAGAGAGAGAGAGGGAAAAAGGAGAAAAAGAGAGAGAGAGAGAAAGAGAGAGAGAAAGAGAGAGAGAGGAGAGAGCAATGCAGCCTCATTCCGTGAACTGCTCCGATTTTAGAGGTGTGTCCCGCGGCTCACAGCTGATGTCCGGCTCCTCCCCTCAGTGCATAATTAAATTAAATTATAATTATAAATATATAATAATTATAATTTAAAATTAAAAATAAAAAAACTAAAAAAAAAATAAATTAAACTCTTTACTGGGACTAGAAGTCTTGAAGTTATGCTTCTTAGGCGGGCACTCTCTCCACTTAGCTACTGCCTTTAATGATAAAGAAAGGCAAATTTGGTAATCTTGACGTCTGCATTGCTGACCGCGCGATTCACTTCATTGCTACGTGGAGCTGATACAGAGCACTCATGTTCTGTAGCAGAGCTGACTGTATCGTGTGGATTACGTCGGACCTGGAGGGGTATTTGGAGATTTTAATAAAATGGTGAAACAGGGTGTTTTTTTGTCTTTTATTCCAAATAAAGGATTTTTCGTTGTGTGTGTTTCTTTACTTTCACTTACAGTTTAATCATAGAAGGTATCTCGGGGAGATGCCTGGCATGATTAAACTCATTATTACCCCGATTGCCACCGCACCAGGGCAATTCGGGATGAGCTGGGTGGAGTCCCGGGACTGTCGCATCTAATGGATGTGGCAATTCTGGGCGGCTGCTGGGTGATATTGTTAGGGTGATGGGCTCCCCATACCGTGCGTTCTCCATCCTGACAATACCAGCATCCAGCCATGTGGCTTTATCCTGGCTGGTATCAAATATGGGGGGAACCGCATTTTTTTTTAATTATTATTTATTTATTTATTTTACTGCACGATATAGACCCGCCCACCGGCGGCTGTGATTGGTTACAGTGAGACAGCTGTCACTCATCGTGGGGGCGTGTCTGACTGCAACCAATCATGGGCGCTGGTGTGTGGGGGAAAGCTCGGAATACCTGATTGAATAATGAAGCGGCAGCCATTTTCTAAAGAGGAAAAGACGCCGCAGATTTGTGACAGCCGTGCAGAGAGACGCCGGTGATCGGTGAGTGGGAAAGAGAGAGGGATTGTGCTGGGGACGCATGCAGATAGCAACGTGTGTACATAGCTTTACTGTGAAAAGCCACATTTTTTGTTGATCAAACCGTTTTCGAACCTAACTCGAACTGTCAAGCTTTTAGCAAAGAGCTCGAGTTCGATCTCGAGCACCCCCCAAAATCACTCGAACATGAAATAGGTGAACCTCGAACATCGCTCAACTCTAATCATTACCTTCTGATCTCTCTTGGAACCCTAGAACACTTATCCTTATGCCTCTATCCTGAACTTTAAGTGATCGTTTCATAAAGACCCGGGAGATGTGTCGCTCACATTGTTCTTCTATATTACTTGTATGGAAAATAAATATATTTTTTTGCATTAAACAAATTCAGTGTGCGGTGAATTGTTGATTCTATTTGGAATTACAGGGAGCAACTCTGTAATAGCAGTTCTTCCTCTGATGAACTCTCTCATTTATGCATTACACAGATGGAGATTTATATAAATGGCAGCCATGGGGTGCTACATGGCCAAGACACAGCTTATATATACAGTGACAGTGTCACGAGTGTGTAATGCTTGACAGGCAGTTCTTTGGTATCCAGCTGTAGAAGGTCGCAGCATTTGGCTCAACAAAATATTCCCTGACTTTCCCTTTTTCCCTGCTTGGTGTTAATCTTTTTCTATGTAGGACCCTGCAGATTTTCTCACCTTTCACTTGTTAATCATCAGCACTTCAATTTGTGCCTTTAAATACTCTCATTTCTCCTTGCTGTTTGCTGGTGATAGGTTTAAAAACCGTCTTGAGTGCAAGCAGTCTGCTTGTATTCATCTAGAGAAACTTTGTTGTTGTTGCAGTTCCTCTCCCTGTGTCATCTAGAGATAATTTATCCGTATACTTTCCCCTTTGTGCATCCCTGTGTGTTCTTTAATACCTAGTGGGGTTGACTAAGAGCTCATCCCATCCATTCCCTACCTAGCGTCCAGCTCAGGGTTAGCAAAGGTCAGGTATTCTACTCGGCGCATAGGTGTGGAACCTATGGCACCTATCTAGGATGGTAAGGGAAGCCAGGGGCGAGTGATAGTTTTTGTCAGGGATCACCATCTCCTCCTTCCCTAAACACAGGGTTTCCCTTCCTCAATTTGCCTGGTACTTTCCTGTACCTTGCGTGACAAATAACTTACAGCTAAATGAAGTTGTCATCATGAGACAAGCCATTAGAAAGACCAAAAATTAAAAATGTTAAAAAGTTAAATTATTTTTAAACAGTATAAAAATAAAAATGACCATTATGTAAATTTATATGCAGGTTAATAAACGGCTAGAATAAGAGGATGCACATAAAAAACATTGGAGAGTCTCATTTACTTAGCACTTCTTTCCATGTGTCCTTGACACGCAAAACAGACATCTCATCCATTCACTACACTAGGATCAGCCTCTTTGCAGATGTAGATGGCAATAGTCTCTGAGCCCAGTGATTGGCTGCAGTGGTCACAGGTACTGAAGTTATGACATCAATGCTGCAACCTGTCATCAAAGAGCAAGGCACCGGCAAAGACACATGGCTGAATCTGGAGAGAATGAGTATTGGAGTCTTTTTTTATTTTCACAACATCCAACATCCATGTACGGTGCATGTCGGAAGCGGGTGTATATAAAGGGATCACAGGGTGAGCTCACCCCATACCTGCAGGAATGGCTGTGGATCTGTCGCTAACAATCTTGGGTGAATGGAGTTTTGCCCGCAATTCTTAACCTGTTAAATCCCGCTGTCAAATAAAGATCAGACATTACATTCAATCTGCCTGATATTTCTTCCTGTATGGGGAAGGATTGGTGTCTCGATACACATTGAATCAGTTTTCTTTAACTCCAGTCCCGAAGACCTACCAACAGATCATGTTTTCAGGTTTTCCTTAGTATTGCACAAATGATGGAATTATCACCTGTGGAAGGAAATCTTGAGAACATGATCTGTTGGTGGATCTTGGGGACTTGAGTTTGGGAACACTACGGTCTGGTCCCACTATAATCGGATGGGTTGGCTGACATGAATCCAATGGGTAGAGGAACTATTTAGATGGATAACAATTTTATTGGATGCAGTTTTCCCCTCACAATAAAAAAGGCAAGTGTTTAACTAATATGAACACGGAAGACTGTACTTCCTTAGGGCTTTTTCAGTAGTCTATGGAACACTGTCCATGCACAGATCAGAATGCACAGACTGTCCGTGACTCTCCCAACCAGATATTTCTATGAGGCTGTCACGCTTGGCACAGGAGACCCGTGGCCAGTCTCTGTACAGAATGCAATGCAACAGACTGGCTGCGCGTCTCCTGTGCCGAGCCTGACAGATTCATAGAAATATACGTATGTCAGGAGAGCCACGGACAGTCTGTGCTTTCTGATCTGTGCACGGACAGTGTTCCATGGACGTCTGAAAGGGCCCTTAATTCTAAAGATGGTCATATACATTAGAATAAGGTCAGCAGGTTCCACTGACCATGTAATGTTTACTGAAATGTCACTAGATGTTTATTCAGCCTAAGGCCTCATTCAGATGTCCATGTTGTATCCATCTGTCTCACAAATACCACACGTATCCAGCATAATCTATGGTGCTATTCACATATCTGTGCCAAACTCATGTAAACATATCCTTTTGTTCCCAAGTATCACGGATGAGAAGGAATGAAAGTCTGTAGGTCCATATAAAACACGCACAGCATTCGGATGGCAGCTATGTACTATCCCTGTAATGTAGACGTTTAACTTTGAAAAGTATAGGATAATATTTGTCATTTCTTTATTTCTCCATCCATGAAAAACACTGATGACACAATTATAGGAGAAACGGACATGGACTGTAGACTGATGACACACTGACCCAAAACACTGATGACAGGGCAGCACAGTGGCTTAGGCTACTTTCACACTTGCGTTGAACGGTATCCGTTGCATTGCGTTGTGTAACGGATGCAACGGATGTGTTGCATATAGTGACACAACGGATGCAACGGATGCTGCAAAACAACGCAATTCGTTTTGATTTTTTTTTTTTTTTTTCCCGGTTTTACCAGCGGCAGACTATAGTGAACGATCAGCTGATCGTTCCCTGCAGCCGGCCGCTGGGTGATCAGCTGATTGCTCCCAGTAGCCGGCCGCCGGGTGATCAGCTGATCGCTCCCGCCCGCCGGGTGATCAGCTGATCGCTCCCGGCCGCCGGGTGATCAGCTGATCGCTCCCGGCCGCCGGGTGATCAGCTGATCGCTCCCTGCAGCCGGCTGCCGGGTGATCAGCTGATCGCTCCCGGCCGCCGGGTGATCAGCTGATCGCTCCCTGCAGCCGGCCGCCGGGTGATCAGCTGATCGCTGTCACTTGCCGGCGCCCGGGCATGCCGGCGGGCGGGCGCTCAGCTGAGCGCTGTGACTTGCCGGCGGCCGGGCATGCTGGTGGCCGGTCATTCAGCTGAGCGCTGTCGCTTGCCGACGGCCGGGCGCTCAGCTGAACGTTCGGCCACCGCGAGCCAAAATAAAGTTTGATTTAAAAAAAAAAAAAAAAAAAAAAAGAGCATGCGCAGTGAAATCCAGAGGATTCCGCTGCTCAAAATAACGTTACATGCTGCGTTCCTCCCGCTGGGCGGAAGCAACGGAGCGTCGCCCAGCGGAAGCAACGCAGGTACTTTTGGTACAATCCGTCAACCATACAAGTCTATGGGAAACAGCGGAATCCGTTAACGGATTCCGCTGTTTCCCAAAAGGGCGGATTGTAACGGAAGGAAAATAACGCAAGTGTGAAAGTACCCTTAGTGGTTAGCACTGTTGCTTTGCAGCGCTGGGGTCCTGGGTTCAAATCCCACCAAGGACAACATCTACAAGGAGTTTGTATATTCTCCCTGTGTTTCCTCCCACACTCCAAACACATAGTGATAGGGGACAGTGATGACAACATTTGTAAAGTGTTATTTAGGCAAAACATAAGATTTTTTCACATACGTTTTTAATCATGGACGTGTGAACGAGGCCTAAGTCACCGAGAAAAGATTAATAATGATGCTTTAATTCCTGCTGGAGATTTGGCTGTGCCGTAAGGTGTCCATCATGACTTACTCCACTCTCCACATTGAAAAATCAGGCACACATGGCCAAATCTAGTGTACATATGTGTGGGGTCAGGAGAAATATCTAAATGTGCACGGCAGACTTAAAAGGTGTGCCTCCTATTGGATTATATATGATATAGATTGGTTATATAGCAGTAAAAAAAGCTAAGAAACTGTGTACGGACCCATTGTGGTGCTCAGCTGTACTTCAGCCTATTTATACTAAGCGGTATAATTACTGGAGTATAAACTGACCGGACTGAACAGTATAAACACTGAGCAGAGAATCAGCACTGGATTATTTATTAGAAATATCTAACTGGCTATAAACTGCTCCACTTTCGCCCACTTCTCTGTATTCTGCTGAAGGCATGCATTCATTAACATGAGCCGAGCGTCTTCTGAAGAAACAGCGGCCAAGGCTAAGTCAAGAGATTGCTAATAATGACCTTATCAGAACAGAGCACTTACCAATCTGCCATTAGGAACCTCCAGGTGTTTCATTTTCATTTTTCCTGGCATCCTCTCATCCGCTCTTTGCAATGTTTGTCAGATTTCTGAAGAGATGGTGAGACAAGTGAGAACTGCACCACCCAGCCCCTATCAACTCAAAGCATCCTTAAAAGCCATACTACCTCTTTCCACCAAAGCCACAGGAAGCGTTGCTGCAGAAACGAAACCACAGCAGGAAGCTATGTTCTCAGATGACAAAAAGCCATTCTCTGTAAAATGTATACAGATGTCTTTAGTGAAAGTAGGGGGTCCACACATCATGTCAGAGCGCACCTTCTCATTCTAAGGTGACCACAATTCATGGAAATCCGTTACCAGACTCGTCACTGTAGTGATCACATGTACACTCTGACTTTGAAGTGCTGGGTATTAACAGTTATTACTATGACATAATAAAAAATTATGTGACATATATACATAATATATATATATATATATTATATTACATATATATATATATATATATGTGTTGCTACCACCTGTATACTGCAAGAATATCCAGCTAAGCAATTTTAGCAAATATACATTTTGCAAGAGTTTAGAGTGCTATTTTACACTAGCAAAAAATGCTTTATTATGGAAGTGTTAGTTTAAAGGGGTTATCCGGTGAAAAGACGCTATCATTATCCATAGCGTAAGTGATAACCTGTTGATCAGTGGGTTTCTACACCAATCGGCAAAATGGGGGAAGTTTTCTACCTGATAGAATTGATGTGGAGACGTGAGGGTCAGGGATTGTCTTGTCCACTGACCTGGCTGTCTTTAGAAAGACTGCATGTGTACCGCCCCGCGGCCTCGGCTGCGACCGCTGAGCCGCTCGGGTCCGGGCTCGTGTGTGTCGGTGGCTCGAGCGCCTCCTGACCCGGGGTCACGTCGCTCTGGAAGGGTGTAGTGGCGGTGCACGCAGGGGTTGTGGGGTGGTTGTGTTGTAAAGTTCGTGACGCAACCCACGGGTTGTGGTGATGGTGGACACGACCGCTGCGGTTAAGGTGCGGGGTATCCCGGGAGCGGTGTAGGGGCGCAGCTAGGTGATGACCCCTCCCTGGGTAGGGGATGTTGGTCCCGGGGCCCGGTAGTGAGGGCCGGTGTGCAGGGGCAGTATTGCGGTGCAGCGCGGTGCCTGATGGCACAAGTGTACTCACGATTAAACTACACAGAGTCACGGGTAAACCAAACGGGGTGACGAACGGGGCCGCAGCCGGCTGCAGTTTCTCCAGATAGGTTGGCAATGTCCACCTTTCTCCTGCACCGGTATGTGATCTTGGCTACCGTGCCTGGGCACTAGTAGCCCACTCCCCGGCGTGTATGTGTCGAAGGAGCTCGTTTGCCCGCAGAAGCTGGCCCCTTGGATCTTTGGCCTCTGGCGGTGGCTACTATCCGGATGGGTTGGGCTGTTGCCTTCAATCGGGACTTTGGTGGGAATGAACCCCTGAGGTCCCGACCGCAATCAGTTGATTTGACTATGGTGGTGGCATATAGCCTAGTTCGGGGTTTAAGTACCCTGCCTGGTGCTCCAGTATCCAGTTAGCTCCCCGGTTCAGTTCCGGCGGGCCACTACCCTGTCCTGGTTCCTTATGGTTCCCCTGGTCGTATTCCTGGTCTCCTGCAGGTGGCCACTACCATCTGCTTGCCTGACTGATCTGGGGTCCTAGGCTTCAACCCAGGCCCCACACAGAACTGAGCTCCTCTCTTCTTGCTCCCACAACTCTCTCTCTCCTAACTTCATCTGCTTGTGTTTTCCTGCCTCAGGCCAGCAGACTCCTCAGAGGGCGTGTCTATCCACCTGACTCCGCCCACTTGGTGTGCCTGTCTGACTCTGAGGGAGGCAATCAGGTCTTTTGGTTGACTGTTGGTACCTTACTGGGGCGGGGGTGTATGTGGTGAGTGTAATGACCTGTGACCCCCTGGGGTGTCCAGGGTGTCACACATGGAACAGGGCTTATCCCACTGAACGTCAGTACTTCCCTGTGGGAAGATCGCTACTCAGACAATACAGGGTGAGGTTATCGCACTCACTATGTGACATTTCCAACAGTCAACAGCATATAGTAAATGCACAACAAAGACACATTATCGTGCAAATGACAGATTTTCACCCTTCGACTAGCTCACGCGAAATCTCAACAACTTCAGGGAATCCAGGGCCAACTTCTTCAGCCAGCAGCATCCCACTTTTGGCGGGCATCCACTGAAAGGAGATAGGGGCAAGGTTAGGAAGCTGATAAAGCACAGTAAAGTATGTGGCCAGGTGACCAGATTGCCCCTACCTGGGTTCTCCAAACTGACCTGTGTGCATAGTGTTGGGCAGTGGACAACCCCTTAAAGCACTCTGGCTCTCAAAGACTTGCATTGAGAGCTTGTGATGTAACTTCTGACTTCCCACCGGTCAGAAGTTACGGTAACAAGATGGCGCCGTGGGCCCGAAATGACACCTAAAAAGGGTGAAGCCACAAGACCGTGAATATACTGTAAGTTTCAGGGACAGAAGACTTAGATTTAAAACACCAGTGCAGTAGTGAAAAAAAAAACATGCTGAAGTGAAGCTTTAAAATGTACTTGTCCTTTAATGTAAAACAAGACTAAATGAATGATCTTGAAGCCCTAATCTTATTTAAAACTGCCTTTGATGCCATCAGCCTAATTTGTCCACAAAAAGTACTTGTTTTCGTATTCTGTAACTTGTAATTCACTCTTTCAGTGTACAGTTACTCTTCATCATCCTTCTCTCAGCACTATATGTGCTGGAGCTTTGTTTCTTCTCAAATCCCACCATCTATCATGGCTGTGTGGTGCCCCTGAGGCTTCACTTGCCATAAAGGTACTGTGTGGCGCCCCTGAGGCTTCCGTCGCCACAGGTCATTGCACCCCATCCAGCGGTGAGATGCCCCATTCTGGGAGAGGAAGAGAGTGAACTCCGGTCCCCTGGTAAATCCACACTACACCCATTGCTAGGAACACACTGGGACCAGGGAAAGTGGCAGACAACCCTCCCATGCTGCATGCTGGGAGGGGTCGTAAGACCCATCCCTGCTCCTATAGGGTAGAACAGGGCAACTGGGGAGGTGGGAAGAGCCATCTGAGAGCAGACACAGAGAGGAAGGTCAAGTTTAGTTAGTCTACCTCAGGGAGTGAGAGAGTGAGGAGCCAGCATGTAGTTGGAGAAGAAGAACGAGAGAAAGGAGGGAGGAGGAGGCCTGCTGGAGGCAGGCAAGGAGGAGAAGAACAGAGAAAGAAAGCTCCAAGTCAGACAGGAGCAGAGAAACAGAAAGAGACGCTTCCTGGTGAATATCCTGGGACTCGGAGGGTCCAGGTGACACCACGTAGAAGACAGAAGGAGTCGCAGGGCCACAAGTAGTCTGTATAGCTGTCGGGGCAGTTTAGAGCTACGGTGGCCTGGTCCACAATAACATCGGTGGAGGGATCAAGCTGCGACAGGGGACGGTCCCTAGAGACTGGAGGAGTGCAAAGATCATCTCCAAACAGTAAAAACCGAGGCCCAGGGAACGTTGTAAACTCCCCGGGCCAGAACCCATAGCAGAACTTCCAGAAAAGGGGTAATCAGCCGACAGGTGACCCCCCGGCCTGGAGGCTATGGTGGAGGCCAAGCCAGGTTTATCCTATCAAAGGCAAGAGACACTTAAGAGAAGGGTACCGGCTTTTACTCTCTGAATCACCCAGAAACGGCGGAGGTCCCTGACAGTGGTCCCAGCAGTCCAAGGGTCCCTACAGTAGTGTGACAAGAAGTGTGAGTAAAGAACTTGAACTGCACCCTTGGAGTGGTCTCTGTTATTTCAGCTGCATAGACATTCACAAGCACCAACTGTGCCCCGGGCATTGCTCCACCTGTGGGGAGCAGTACCACCATTGCTGCCATAACATCATCCCGGAGGCCTCACACAGCAGCGGCGGCTTATTAGCCGCATACCACAGGTGGCGTCACGAACACAAACTTTATTCCCCCCAAGTCACTGAAGCCACATATTCTACTGACACCCACCAGGGCCACGGAGCCGGGCCCAGCCACCACTGACTACCACCGGACTAGTCCGGCCCGGCACCTGGTGTCCCATAGCCCTGGGGTGGGCGAGTCAACTTTGGCGTCACGAACAGGATTTCGTGCCCGGTCACACCGGGTACTGTGCGCCTGAAGAATCGTGAAATAGCCGTGTTTTACTGTGAGAAACTGCCGCCATTGAAGCCACTGAGCGCGGGAAGAAGGGGGGCGTGCCAGAAGAAAGGGCGCGAAGAGAAGCCCCGCCCCCTTGTCCAAGAAAAGAGCGCGAAGTGGTGCCCGCCATGGAAGGCGGAAGAAGAAGAAATGGCGACTAGACAAGCTGGCCGGCTGGCAGAAAGAGTCTAAATGCCAGACCAGCAGATAGAGAAGATGGTTCCTGTAAGCGGAGGCCAGGAAGAGCTCACCTGGATCAGGCCTGTGACCGCCGCGGAGCTGAAGGCTGAGGTCGGGAGGATGGCTGACAGGATGAAGGAGCGGGAAGTTACCAGCCTGCTGCTGAGCAACATCAAAAGTCTGCTACTAGAAGAAGTGACGAGCCTGCTGCTAGGAGATCGTGCAGAAGGAGACGCAGAGAGGATGGCGTCCACACGCAGCGATCCAGAGCTAGACTCCGCTGACTGGTGGGGCTGGGAGATGGACCAGTGGTGTGAAAGGCTGCAGGCGGAGGTGATGCAGCAGATCCGGCAAGCGACGCGCGGAGCAGCGACCGCCAGAACACCGGAGATGCTACTGAGGGGTGAGTCATTTAATGCCCCTGCCGGCGCGAGTGCCCCAACTCCCGCTACCATGCCCGCGGTCCCTGGAGAGATGCCCGGCACAGCGACGCCGATCCGTGCCGCAGCCACGCCAGGTGCGACCCGCCAAGATTTCGCCGCCGGAGCGGCGCCCATCCACACCGCAGCAGCGACGCCAAGTCCGGCCCGTCCAGCTCAGGCCCCAGCAGCGATACCCCGCTCGGACAAGCAAGATCCCGCCGCAGCGGCGACGTTAATCCACGCCGCAGATGCGGCCCGCCAAGCCCAGGCCGCAGCCACGCCAGGTGCGGCCCGTCAAGAATCGGTCACAGTAGCGACTCCAATACAGGCCGCCGCCATGCCAGGCGCGGCCCGCCAAGACCAGCAGACGCAGACTGTGCTGACCGCTGTCTACCTGCTGCCAGGTGGGGAGCCGGAGAAGAATCCCTACATGTAAAGAAGTAAGAAAAGAAGCTGAACTGTATATAGCCCCTGCCTGCCCCTCATGCTTTGTGAAGATGTCCCTTTTGTGCTGCCCTAATGTTCTTTTTGAAGATGACACCCTTCCTGCCTTACTGCCCCTTGTTCTTTTCGAAGATGTCACCCCCATGTTTATATGTACCGGGCCACGGAACTGGAATGTGGTCCCCGGTGAATGTTTTTGTGTCATGTCTTACCAGGCCACTGGACTTAGTGGCTGGTATGTTGTTATGTGTCTTACGTTTAAAAGGAAGCTGAACGAACTGCCAGGCTACTGGTGTTACGGGGGGACCGGCAGATTAGGACCAGGGGGTATATATCCTAATCGCCAGTCGGGGCCCACCGTGCTCCAGATGACAAAGGAGCTGCTGGCACCTGAGGGTTAGGCGGAGACTATAGAGCTGGACTGCTCTGAGATAACCAGGAACTCTGGGAACCGGTCACGTGTGTTGGGACACGTCAGACCGGACGACAACCCGATTAGCGTTTTGGTGCACCTAGCGCTACTCCAACCACGTGTGCAGGAAACACGTCAGGCCGGGTGGTAACCAGGTAGCGTTGACCGGAATACCGCCACGAAAGCGCCCTGTCGGCCACGTGTGTAGGACACGTCAGGCCGAGCGGTCCTCCGATTAGCGTTTCTGGCCACCTCTCGACTGGCCACGTGTGTGTAGGACACGTCAGGCCAGATGGGTACACCAGTAGCGTTGACCGGGAAGCCGAGGAAAATAAGGAACACCCTGTTAACTCCACAGGGGTCCTGGAGTACGCTGTCCGTGCGCGTAGGGGGCACAACCGGACAGGTGGCGCAGCAGGTGCGTTGTCCGTGTGCGTAGGGGGCACAATCGGACAGGTGGCGCAGCAGGTGCGTTGTCCGTGTGCGTAGGGGGCACAATCAGACAGGTGGCGCAGCAGGTGCGTTGTCTGTGTGCGTAGGGGGCACAATCGGACAGGAAGCACAGCAGCCGCAGCCCAGTTAACGCCACTGGGCTGCTATAGCAAGACTGGAACGGCAGGAGGGAAGCACGGCGCTTGACCCTGATGTGCCGAGCCACGAATCTTGGCGTGACAGGCACCGTTCGCCTAACCCTACCTACCGCTTCCCAACATAGGCTTATGCCGCAATGAAGCTCTAACATGGAGGTGTGCTCTGACTGAGCAAAAGTGAAGACTGCGCACCTCCATGTTGTCTCCAGCCCCTTTTATAACCTGGGACCGCCCCAAACCCAGGGTGGAACCACCAAGGTCCAATAGCAGAGTGCCATGTCATCAGTGACGTCACATGCGACCTATCCGGAACCGCCACGTCATTGATGACCTCATGGCAGCCACGCCCCAAACACTTCACCAGTCATCGTCTGACGACCAATACTGAGGTGCCAGATCACAGGGGCGGGCCTCTGCGAGCCAGTCCGGAGTTGCCACGTCATCAGGACACCTGACACCCTCTGCCCTATCAGGGCCTGCCACCTCACGGACATGCTCAGTGAGGTCCTTACCGGACCTAGCCTCTGATGCACTAAGTGCCTGAGCATGCTCAGTAGCCTGAGCCACAGGCTTAGAAAGCAGACTATCAGTTTGAGCATGCTCAGTAGCCTGAACTGAGGACTTAGTCTCAGACATAACACAAACAGGCTGAGCATGCTCACTAGGCAAAACACCGGGCTTAAACTCTGGCTGGGGTAAATCGGCGCACGCATGCGCACTAGCCGCCTCTCCACACTTAGACGTGGTGGAAGGAACAGCCAACTGGACCACCCGAGGCACGGCCAAGAACGGCAGCCGGCGCCTGGGCGCAACAGGAACCGCAGCAGGCTGCTTGCGGCTATGGCGGCGCCGGTTCGTAACAACTGGACTTGTTGTAGCCAAGAAATGTATATAGTTGCACCCGTTGTGCCCCCTACCAGAATTATGGGGGATGTGCCCGAACCGTGCAATGAACTGGAAGTGCACACATAGTTTTCTTTGTAAGAAGTTCGTAACGTTCGAATCATTGTGCCTCCCATAAAGGGAAGAAATGTTTTACTGTTGTTCATAACAAAAATGTTTTGCAGTTCTTCCACATGTTTTTGTTGTTTTTCAGCCCGAGGACGTGCTGGGATTTGCTGTGGGGGAGTGTGGCGCCCCTGAGGCTTCCGTCGCCACAGGTCATTGCACCCCATCCAGCGGTGAGATGCCCCATTCTGGGAGAGGAAGAGAGTGAACTCCGGTCCCCTGGTAAATCCACACTACACCCATTGCTAGGAACACACTGGGACCAGGGAAAGTGGCAGACAACCCTCCCATGCTGCATGCTGGGAGGGGTCGTAAGACCCATCCCTGCTCCTATAGGGTAGAACAGGGCAACTGGGGAGGTGGGAGGAGCAGTCTGAGAGCAGACACAGAGAGGAAGGTCAAGTTTAGTTAGTCTACCTCAGGGAGTGAGAGAGTGAGGAGCCAGTATGTAGTTGGAGAAGAAGAACAAGAGAAAGGAGGGAGGAGGAGGCCTGCTGGAGGCAGGCAAGGAGGAGAAGAACAGAGAAAGAAAGCTCCAAGTCAGACAGGAGCAGAGAAACAGAAAGAGACGCTTCCTGGTGAATATCCTGGGACTCGGAGGGTCCAGGTGACACCACGTAGAAGACAGAAGGAGTCGCAGGGCCACGGGTAGTCTGTATAGCTGTCGGGGCAGTTTAGAGCTACGATGGCCTGGTCCACAATAACATCGGTGGAGGGATCAAGCTGCGACAGGGGACGGTCCCTAGAGACTGGAGGAGTGCAAAGATCATCTCCAAACAGTAAAAACCGAGGCCCAGAGAACGTTGTAGACTCCCCGGGCCAGAACCCATAGCAGAACTTCCAGAAAAGGGGTAATCAGCCGACAGGTGACCCCCCAGCCTGGAGGCTGTAGTGGAGGCCAAGCCAGGTTTATCCTATTAAAGGCAAGGCTAAGGAAGACAGCAGAAGAAAGAGACACTTAAGAGAAGGGTACCGGCTTTTACTCTCTGAATCACCCAGAAACGGCGGAGGTCCCTGACAGTGGTCCCAGCAGTCCAAGGGTCCCTACAGTAGTGTGACAAGAAGTGTGAGTAAAGAACTTGAACTGCACCCTTGGAGTGGTCTCTGTTATTTCAGCTGCATAGACATTCACAAGCACCAACTGTGCCCCGGGCATTGCTCCACCTGTGGGGAGCAGTACCACCATTGCTGCCATAACATCATCCCGGAGGCCTCACACAGGTGGCGTCACGAACACAAACTTTATTCACCAAGCCACATATTCTACTGACACCCACCAGGGCCACGGAGCCGGGCCCAGCCACCACTGACTACCACCGGACTAGTCCGGCCCGGCACCGGGTGTCCCATAGCCCTGGGGTGGGCGAGTCAACTGCATCTCAGCCAGAGATGTGGTGCCCCATCCCTGGGTAAGGAAGAGGTCATCCACCGGTAGACATAAACACACAACACTCTCACTCAGCAACACCTCATCAGACTATGGTAAGGGCCTAGTGACAGTCCGAGGCCATGCTGGGGGGTGGAGTCTAGTTAGTGGGAGCAGCCTGTAGTAAGTGAGGCAGTCGGAAGGAGCAGGTGAGGAGTGAAGACCTGTGGTCTGGAGATGGTGCAGCTCAGCTCAGGCACAGGTGAGAAAACGTCCTAGAGCCCACAGGAAGTGCGCCATACTTCCGTTGCCTTGTTCCACATACGACATTTTTGAGTGGAGGACTAAAGACACATCTAGTACTGAAGCCAACTCCGCACACAAATCTGCTGGAAGGTGACCACATAGGGCCACTGGATAGAGCTTCAAGTCACCCAACAGGGTCCGCGGACACCGGCTCAGGGCATGTGTGCATAGGCGCAGGACAGGCAGGCAAGAATTCAGCGCAGCAAGACATCCAGGGAAGGAACATAAGAAGGGTGCACTGGTCTTGACCTCTGAACTACCCGAGATCGACTAGATCCCATCACAGTGGAACCCAGCACTCTAAAGGCGGTCACTGACTAGTCGTGTTATCTTGGAACCTGTTACACTGAGCAAAAAAACCTTGAGACTGCATCCCTGTGTCGCTCCATTATTCACCTGCGCCTCTAGCCCTGCACCCCTGCCATCACCGACTACTACCCCCATCAGCCCTGGGGCCCAGCTCTACCTGTGAAGAGCTATACCAACCAAGCTGCGTCACCATCTGCCCCAGAGGTCCTGTGACGCCCTGGCAAAACCAGGTAGTCACAGATGGGCCCCTACACAACACCATCCCCCACTTATGAAACACACAGCCAACCTAAAACCCTAGTCACCCCCCCTTAGGGAAAGACAGACACACCAGTGGGCGTGACCAGGTGGTTGGACACGCCCACCCAGGGGTCTAGACAGCCTGGGGCGGGAAAACAGTAGCTAGTCTAATCTGTAGTTCAAGTGGAGAGGAGTGTGGGCTGGAGCTAAGTGTAGCTCCAGCAGAGAAAAGTTCAAGTTAAACGGTACCAGGGTAGGAGCCCTGGTGCCTTTGGCTAGGAGGCAGACGGTGGTCTCCGTCAGCAGGAGACGGGAAGACAGCTCGGCAGAACCGAGGTGGACCGGGACAGGGTTGAAGCCCGCTGGTACCGATACGGGGAACTGACCCGGAAACCGGAGCACAAAGGGGGGTACTCGGACCCTGAAGCCAGGACCGGAAACAGCGGCCTGGTTAATTAACCGATTGAGGCCAGGATTATAGGTCCTGTCCCACCCAAAGTCCCTCATAGAAGACAACAGCCCACCGATAGGGATAAGAGGTCACCGCCAGGGCCCATAGATCCCACGGGCCAGCGTCTGCGGGCACGGCTCCTTCGGCCACATCCAGCCGGGAGCGGACTCCTGAGTTCCAGACCAGGCAGTCCACCATACACAAAGTCAGTGCAGAGGAAAATGATAGCGACCACCGCCGGCCACCAGCACCTTGGTTTACCAGAGACTCGTGTGATTTATTGAATGCGAGTAATCAAGCATCCCCTTGCCGTCACTATACTCTGCACCAGACACTGGGTCCCGGGGCAACCATCCCTACCCACGGAGGGGTTAACATCCAGCTGCCACTACATCTCCCCCGGGTGCCCATAACAGCAGTGGTGGTGTCCCAGCTCACCACACACCGTGGGTGGCGTTACAAACTTAATACGGCCTAGCCCGTACATCTATGTCCCCCCATTTATTCGGCGTGTCTGTGAGACCCCCGGGTCTGGAGACCCTCGAGCCACTACCCCAGCAGGCCCGGATCCGAGGAGCGACGGCTGCTGACACGGGGACGGCACAGTCCCATGTCGCAGTGTCGGCTATCTCTGGCCGAATTCCACAGGCGTCACAAACAATCATCCCCTGTAAATATCCCCTTTCTATTAAACGACACCACCGGGGTCACAGAACCGGACCTTGCCACTGCAGCATCCCAGAAACAGAACCGCGGCCTGGTAGCGAGTGCCACACAGCCCAGGTGCGGGCGTGTGAATTTGGCTTCACAAACAAGATTTTGTGTCTGTCACAATGGGTACTGTGCGCCTTAAAGATTGTGTAAAAAGGACTGTTCACTGGCGTCCAAAAAAAGAAACAGGCGCCATGTGTAATCAGATAGCCTGGGTGTATCCGCCCTTCGTGGGCTGAGTGGTGGCATGGCGCAAAAAGCCGTACCCGCCCCCTACAGCAAAAGAGGAAAACCGAAACTTACCAAAGTGCCCAGAAGTTCCACCTTCAAAGAAAGTAAAAGAACATGGGATAACTGCGCAGAAGGACTCAGAGCGCTCCATGGCGAGCAGCAACCGGAGCAACCTGGAGCACGGGGTGGAAGCGACAGGCTCCCATGGCCGTCCATGAGATGCACCGGTACCACAACCAGATCTAGATCCGAACTTCCTAGAGGAGGAGGTGAAGTGGCTGGGATGCCGGCTGTTGCAGCTCCAGACGGGTGCCGTCCAGAAGTGGCAGGAGTCTCTGATATCGGTGGTGGCGGAGGGGCGTGCCCTTATGGAATGGGTGACGCCGACCCTAGCGGAGGAGCACACCGGCACCAAAGAGGTAACGGCAGTGACAACCCCTGTTGTCCTGGTAGCCGAAGACACCCTGGTGGGACCCCTTGCAACTCCCCCGGCCCTTGTACCCAGTCAGGTTTCTCAATGCTTGGCCTGGGATGTCATGGCCGGTGGCGGAAAAGGACTGGTGGCCCCTCTGCAGCCCACCCTGTCTAAAAGCGCCATCGAGGTGTTGTGCAAGCAGCAGCTGACCAGACTGCTTATGGAGCAGGTGCCGACTTTCCGAGCGGGGACTGCTGAGGCACGGGATGGTGACCAAGTTTGACCTGGAGCGGGGATGGGGCTTCATTAGCGAGCCCAGTCTCGCAAAGGACATCTTTGTCTCCTGGCAAGACGTGGAAGCCCACCTGCAGAAGGGTCACCCTGGTCGCGATCTGTACCTAGGAGATTCCGTGGTGTACTCCCGACATAAGGGTGAAAGGGGTTGGTACGCCCTGAATGTAAAGCCCCAGTCCTTGGAGGAAGTTCTGGACAGGTGGGCGAAAAGTCAGCGCAGGAAAATGACTAGGGAAGGAACATAAGAAGGGTGCACTGGTCTTGACCTCTGAACTACCCGGGATCGACTGGAGCCCATCACAGTGGAACTCAGCACTCCAAAGGCAGTCACTGACTGGTCGTGTTACCTTGGAACCTGCTACAGTGAGTAAAAAAACCTTGAGACTGCATCCCTGTGTCGCTCCGTTATTCGCCTGCGCCTCCGGCCCCGCAACCCCGCCATCACTGACTACTACCTCAATCGGACCTGGGGCCAGGTCTACCTGTGGAGAGCTATACCAACTAAGCTGCGTCACCATTTGCCCCAGAGGTCCCATCCCGCAGCATCAGCTATCTCTGGCCGAATACCACAGGTGGAATAACGAACTATCATCCCCTGTAAATATCCCCTTTCTATTAAACGACACCGCCGGGTCACGGCACCGGGCCTTGCCACCGCAGGGTCCCAGAAGCAGAACCGCAGCCTGGTAACATGTGCCCCACGGCCCAGGTGCAGGCATGTCAGCTGCAAATGTCCATTTTTTTCCCCTAACTAAAAGGCTTTCTGTTTAGAGATGAGCAAAACCGAGTTTTGGTGTTTGTACCAAACACAGACTTAAAAAAAAAAACAGAGTTTGGTTTTGGAGTTAGGTTAGGTTCACACTTCCGTTGTTTTGCATCAGTCACAATCCGTCGCCTTGAGGAATTACGGTATCCTGCAAAAATTTTGCAGGAATCCAGTTTTTCCCCATAGACTTCTATTAGTGATGGATTGCGACTGATGACCATGCGTTGCATCCGCTGCGTCACGGTCAGTCGTTTTTTAACTGACCGACAGGCGCGAGCAACGCAGAATGTAACGTTTTTCGGGCCGTCAAAATTAACACACCCCGCAGGAATCCATCGCCATCCGTCACGCTTGTAATTTATGTCTATGGTGCTGGATTCCGTCGTAATCCGTCTTATGACGGAATCCAGTGCTGGATTCAGTCATGCTCTACTGAACATGCCCAGCATGTTTGGCACACCCGCTGGGCTGTCCCAAACACAAACGGATCATGACTGATCCGTCAAAAAACGGACGCACAGCGGATGTAACGGACGCGACGGATCAGTTTTTTCACAGGATTCCTGTGAAAGGAATCCTGTGAAAAACACATCCGTTGCATCAGTTGACATCTAAGAAATGACTGATCCGTTGCTGACGGACCTGACGGATTTAAAACAACGGAAATGTGAACCTAGCCTTATATGGACATTTATTAAATGTACATTGTAGCATCCTAATTGGTCTAACTTATCTCTTACACAATGCTGGCATTACCATATACTGTATATATATTCTATTGTCTAAATTTTAATATCCTTTGCATCCAGCTTTAAGAGTCTGGGTGTGACATACACTTATTAGTTTCACATTCTTGAGCTTCTCTTAGTTTTGCTTTAGGCCCCCTTCACACGTCCGTGAAAAACACGCACGTGTGTTACGGGCCGTTTTTCGGGTCCGTGTCCCGTTTTTGTGTCCGTTTTTACGGTCCGTGTGGCACCTGTGTGAATTGCGTATGCTAGCCGTGTTTGTGTGTAGAACGTCCGTGTGTGCGTGTGGAATTAACGTGAATGTGTACGTGGAATGTCCGTGTGGAATGTCCGTGTGTGTGATGCACAATGTCGTTTATAAATGTCGGCTGACAGCAGACAGAGTTGCGCGATGAGAATGAACTCGGGTGAACTTCACCCGACTTCATCCTCATACCGCGGCAATGTCTGTGTCGAGTACTGATTATCGGTCACCTGTGAAGGATTCACCGGTGACCGCTAATCCCCCGAGTGACTGAAGTTTCCCCCCCTCTCTCATACTCACCGTTCCTCGATCCCCGGCGCGGCGCTGCACAGCTGTTCACACTGCTGCGGCGGCTTTTACTATTTTGAAAAAGCTGGCCGCTCATTAAACAATCTCCTATTCCCTGCTTTCCCCGCCCACCGACGCCTATGATTGGTTGCAGTGAGACACGCCCCCACACTGAGTGACAGGTGCCTCACTGCACCCGATCACAGCAGCCGGTGGGCGTGTCTATACTGTGCAGTAAAATAAATAAATAAATAATTTATAAAAAACGGCGTGCGGTCCCCCCCAATTTTAATGCCAGCCAGATAAAGCCATACGGCTGAAGGCTGGTATTCTCAGGATGGGGAGCTCCACGTTATGGGGAGCCCCCCCACCCTAACAATATCAGTCAGCAGCCGCCCAGAATTGCCGCATACATTATATGCGACAGTTCTGGGGCTGTACCCGGCTCTTCCCGATTTGCCCTGGTGCTTTGGCAAATCGGGGTAATAAGGAGTTAATGGCAGCCCATAGCTGCCACTAAATCCTAGATTAATCATGTCAGGCGTCTCCCCGAGATTCCTTTCATGATTAATCTGTAAATTACAGTAAATAAACACACACACACCAGAAAAAATCCTTTATTAGAAATAAAAAACACACACATATACCCTGGTTAAACAATTTAATCAGCCCGAAAAAGCCTTCCATGTCCGGCGTCATCCAGGATGGTCCAGCGTCGCATCCAGCTCTGCTGCATGGAGGTGACAGAAGCTGCAGAAGACACCGCCGCTCCGGTCACCTCCACGCAGCAACTGAGGTGAGAAGCGCGATCAGCTGAGCTGTCACTGAGGTTACCCGCTGTCACTGGATCCAGTAACAGCGGGTAACCTCAGTGACAGCTCAGCTGATCACGCGGCTGTCTTCATTTGCCGCATGGAACTGTCGGGAGCGGCGGTGTCTTCTTCAGCTCCGGTCACCTCCATGCAGCAGAGCTGGATGCGACGCTGGACCATCCTGGATGACGACTGACATAGAGGGCTTTTTCGGGCTGATTAAATTGTTGAACCAGGGTATATGTGTGTGTTTTTTATTTCTAATAAAGGATTTTTTCTGGTGTGTGTGTGTTTATTTACTGTAATTTACAGATTAATCATGAAAGGAATCTCGGGGAGACGCCTGACATGATTAATCTAGGATTTAGTGGCAGCTATGGGCTACCATTAACTCCTTATTACCCCGATTTGCCAAAGCACCAGGGCAAATCGGGAAGAGCCGGGTACAGCCCCAGAACTGTCGCATATAATGTATGCGGCAATTCTGGGCGGCTGCTGACTGATATTGTTAGGGTGGGGGGCTCCCCATAACGAGGAGCTCCCCATCCTGAAAATACCAGCCTTCAGCCGTATGGCTTTATCTGGCTGGCATTAAAATTGGGGGGGACCGCACGCCGTTTTTTTTTAATTATTTATTTATTTATTTTACTGCACAGTATAGACACCCCTACCGGTTGCTGTGATTGGGTGCAGTGAGGCACCTGTCACTCAGTGTGGGGGCGTGTCTCACTGCAACCAATCATAGGCGCCGGTGGGCGGGGAAAGCAGGGAATAGGAGATTGTTTAATGAGCCGCCGGCTTTTTCAAAATAGTAAAAGCCGCCGCAGCAGTGTGAATGCCGTGCAGCGCCACGCCGGGGATCGAGGAACGGTGAGTATGAGAGAGGGGGGGAAACTGACCGACAGACTGTGAGAGAGGGACAGAGAGACCGACAGAGAGATCGACCGACGGACTCAGGGAGATTGACCGACATACACAGAAATAGAAAGAATAGCCGACATCACTAGAAATAAAAACACCAAACGGACACGGACTATAGGTAGATGCATAAGTGTTTACTAACGTGTGTGCACATATCCATAGACTTTCATTGTGTCCACGTGTGCGTGCTCCGTGCAGATAACGGACATGCATCCGTGCAAAACGCAAACACATACGGATCATGGACACGCACACACGGACATAATGAAATAACGCACGTGTGACCACAATCATAGATTAACATTGGTGCATGTTTGTCCGTGTCTCCGGTATATACGGAAACGGACCAAACACGCACGTGTATCACGGACGTGTGAAGGGGGCCTAAAACAAAGAGTTGCATGGGCGGCATGGTGGCTCAGTAGTTAGCAGTGCAGTCTTGCAGTGCTGGGTTTTGGGTTCAAAATCCACCAAGGACACCATCTGCAAGACGTTTGTAACTTGCTGTGTTTGTGTGGATTTCTTCAAGGTACTCCAGTTTCTTCCCACACTCCAAAGACATACTGATAGGGAATTTAGATTGTGAGCCCTGATGGGGACAGTAATGATCCTATCTGTAAAGTGCTGTGGCATACTGCTATATAAGTGAATAAAATAAATGCACTATTTTCTAAAATAAATAATGGAATCTATTATATAGAGAGAAGAACTATACGTACACACACTCAAAATTGGGTTAAGAGATAATCATAATAGATCCTGCTATCATACAATCTTAAAGGGAACCTGTCACCAGATTTGGTGACTATAAGCTGTGGCAACCACCACTAAGCTCTTATATACAGCATTCTAACATGGTGTATATAAGAGCCCAGGCCACTCTGTAGAATGTAAAAATGACTTTATAATACTTACTTAAATGGTCGGTACGGTGCAGACGGGTCAGATGGGTGTCTCCGTTTTCTGGGTACGGCGCCTCCTCTTTCGGCCATCTTTGTCCTCCTTCTTCTGAAGCCGGGGTGTATGACACGTCCTACATCATGCAGATGCGTCGGCATTGAGGTCCCATGCAGGCGCACTTTGATGTGCCCTGAACAGGGCAGATCAAAGTATTGTAGTGTGCCTGCGCAGGACCTCCATTTCCATTTTTCTGGGGGGTGCACACTAGATGCAATCACGCTGTTGTAACCCCTGTGCAAGCTGTGCAAACACTTCAAGCGGCTCACACTGGGCTGAGCACTGAGTGTACCTGAGCACAGTGATGCTAGCATGAGTGGTTTGCATACGTAAAGCACCCTAAGTCATGATAATTTAAAGAGCATCTGTCACTAGTTTTTTGCCACCTAATCTGAGAGCGGCATAATGTAGAGACAGTAATCCTGATTACAAGTATGTATCACTTACTGGGCTGCTTATTGTAGTTTTGATAAAATCACTGTTCAATCAGCAGTAGAACATCATGAGAGGACTATTTAGCGTGCTTCCAGGTAGTCAGTATATTCATGAGCTCTGTGTAACAGCTAGATCTGCAGCAGAGAAAACATTGATTTTATCAAAATAACAGCAAACGGCTCAATAAGTTACACATTACTGGAATTGGGGTCTCTGGTTCTACATTATGCTGCTCTCAGATAGGAGAGAAAAATCCTGGTTACAGATTCCCTTTAATAAACATAGAAGACAGAGAAAGTTCTGCTTTGCTATATGACTGTGTCTCAGGCCTCCAACACACATCCGTTAAAATCACGCACGTGTAATACGGGCCGTTTTTCAGGTCCGTGATCTGTTTTTATGTCCGTTTTTATGGTACGTGTGGCATCCGTGTGAACAGCGTATGCTAGCCGTGTGTGCGTGTGGAATGTCTATGTGTGTGTGAGATACATAACTGACATGTGAGTGTGTTTTGTCCGTGTGAAATGGTACGTGTGTGATGTAAAATGTTGTTGATGCTTACCCCCGCTGACAGCAGACAGTGTTGCGCGTAGAGAATGAACTCAGGTGACCTTCACCCGACTTCATTGTCATACTGCGGCTCTGCCTGTGTGTCGCCTACTGATTAGCGGTCACCCGTGAAGGAATCACTGGTGACCGCTAATCCCCAGAGTAACTGAAGTGAGCAACGCGATTTGCGCTGCCGTCACTCAGGTTACCCGCGGCCAGCTGGAGTCACCCACCCGAGACCGCAACTCACCTGTGACTTCATCGCTGTCACCCGGGCGACTTGCTGTCACAGTTAGAGGATCCAGCGGTGGCCGCGAGTTACCTGAGTGACGTCATCGCTGATCGCGATACTTACATCAGTTGCTGCATGGTGCTGCCAGGAGCGGCGGTGTCTTCTGCAGCTCCTGTCACCTTCATGTAGCAGAGCTGGAAGCGACACGGGACCTCAGTGGATTGTGCCGGACATGGATGGGTTTTTGGGGGTTAATAAAGTGGTGAACGAGGGTATTTGTTAGTGTTTATTATTGCAAATAAAGGATTTTTCGTTGTGTGTGTTTATTAACTTAAAATTACAGGTTAATCATTGGAGGAGTCTCATAGACGCCTGCAATGATTAATCTAGGACTAATTGGCAGCTATGGGCTGCTGCCATTAACTCCTTATTACCCCGATTGCCAACGCACTAGGTCAATTCGGGAAGAGCCGGGTAGAGATCCAGAACTATCACATCTAATGGATGCGGCATTATTGGGCGGCTGTTGGCTGATATTGTTAGGCTGTGGGGCTCCCCATAACGTGGAGCTCCCCATCCTGAGAATACCAGGCTTCAGTCGTATGACTATGTAACGGGGGCAGGGGGCACCTCAGGGGTTGTAGTCGCGGTCTCCCGCCCAGGGGGCGGCAGGCTGACCCCCGGCCCGGCCGTCACTGTTAAAACAGAGGTGTTGTTTGTGGGGCAGAGTGTGGGTGGCAGGGACACTTCCATGTGGGCAATTTGCTTCTCGGTGACACCTTTTTCTCTCGGCTCACAGGCCTCTTCACCACTCCCAGTAAAGAGCCACAGACAGGCAGTTGATGAACCAAGAAACATTTTATTGATCATAACTTCCGCTCTTCTTTACACCCTTCAGCATCAAGTCACTTCGGATTACAGCTTACACTTCTTGCTGACGGTTTCCTCTTTCCCCGGTAACTTTCCCTTGCCTGCAGGGGACATGCATTAACCCCCTAGTAGCTGCACACTGAACCCGGATTTACTATAGGGCAGATCTAGCACAGACTACCGGCTCTGGATAAGTTCTCACCTCTCCACTTCTTTGCGGGGGAACTACTTCACTTGTTTTCTACGGGCGTTCCCATTTACCTTCACTTCTTTGTCAGGGCACTACCCTTCGCCTGCAGGGGCCACTTGTTATCCCCCTGATAGCTGCACTGCACTGTAGTACACACTACCGGCTTTGGGACTAGTCTTGACTCTTCCACTTCTTCTGCCACTGCACCACTTCCACACTCTGCCCCGTCACCTCAGACTTCTTTCTCCAGTCACATCTCACTGCACACTGGACTCTGCATTCAGAGCCCTTCCTTCCCCACCTAGGCTGCCCTGCCCCTTCATTCCCTGCCACTGTTACCAGGGGAACCACTGCTCTACACTGGCACCTAGTGGGGAAACAGTTTATGACAGGTAACATTTTACCATTAACATTTACAATTTGCCACCATACTACTGTGGCGTCTTCAGGGGGGGAAAAACAGCTCCTTCACTACCAGGGGTCCGACTACCCCTTACAACTATACCCTGGCTGGTATTAAAATGGGGGGGACCTGTACCGCCCCGTGGCCTCAGCTGCGACTGCCGAGCCGCTCGGGTCCGGGCTCGTGTGTGTCGGTGGCTCGAGCGCCTCCGGACCCGGGGGTCACGTCGCTCTGGAAGGGGGTGTAGTGGCGGTGCACGCAGGGGTTATGGGGTGGTTGTGTTGTACAGTTCGTGACGCCACCCACAGGTTGTGGTGATGATGGGGACCACTGATGCGGTGAAGGTACGGGGGCTCCCGGGAGCGGTGTAGTGGCGCAGCTTGGTGTTAACCTCTCCGTGGGTAGGGGCGGTGTGTCCCGGGGCCCGGTAGCGAGGGCCGGGGTGCAGAGGCAGTATTGCGGTGCAGCGCAGTGCGGTGCCTGATGGCACTGGTGTACTCACGATTAAACCACACAAAGTCACTGGTAAACCAAACGGGGTGACGAACGGGGCCCGCAGCCGGCTGCAGTTTCTCCAGATAGGTTGGTAATGTCCGCCTTTCTCCTGCACCTGTGTGTGATCTTGGCTACTGTGCCTGGGCACTAGTAGCCCGCTCCCCGGCGTATATGTGTCGTAGGAGCCCGCTGGCCCCTTGGATCTCTGGCCTCTAGCGGTGGCTCCTATCCGGACGGGTTGGGCTGTTGCTGTAATACTTATTATATGTTCTGAGGATTTCGATAGCGTAGGGCAATGATCAGCAGAGACGAGTTTTTGATACAAGATGTTTTATAATCTGTAACCACGGTAGATAACAACGGAACAAACACAGCAATACAAATACACACAATACCTTCCCGAAACGGAGCGGAGGGAATTCCCGGGACCACGCACCGGACTCCCCCAGGGAGACCACCAGAGCGAACCCCTATACAGGGACTGTCCGGCAATCACCCCGGAAGGCCTAAATGCGCAGCAGCCGGGACACAAGGGGCAAGCGGTAAAAGTCCAGGAGTGTCCGTACGGGATGATTGTCCAGAGTGGTTACGAACCAGAGAGAACCGGGCAGAGTGCTGACCGAAGATGGCAGACGGAATCCGGGCACAGCTTGAGAAACCGGGTAAGGTCCAGAGTCGGTCGGTCGGTAGTCTTTAGGAGGATCCAAAAGCAATCAGGATTAGCAGCAGCAAAGCAGGAGCACACAGCAAGCAGTATACTCAGGCACTGGACTGGGCTGAGAGGCGGCCTTTTAAGCAGCTGGACAGGAAGTAGGGCAACAGAACCTTAAAACTCCATGTTAACTGAGGGCAAGCTCATGCAAAAGAGAACTGGAAAACCTGGAAACCTGACAGTTGCCTTCAATCGGGACTTAGGTGGGAATGAATCCCTGAGGTCCAGACCGCAATCAGTTGATTTGACTATGGTGGTGGCTTATAGCCTAGTTCGGGGTTTGAGTACCCTGCCTGGTGCTCCGGTATCCAGTTAGCTCCCCGGTTCGGTTCCGGCGGGCCACTGTCCCGGTCCCTTACGGTTCCCTGGTCGTATTCCCAGTCTCCTGCAGGCGGCCACTACCGTCTTCCTGCCTGACTGATCTGGGGTCCTAGGCTCCAACCCAGGCCCCACACAGAACTGAGCTCCTCTCTCCTCCAAACTCAAACTTGAACTCCGTACTGTTTTCCTGCTTCAGGCCAGCAGACTCCGCCCACCTGGTGTGCCTGTCTGACTCTGAGGGAGGCTATCAGGTCTTTTGGTTGACTGTTGGTACCTTACTGGGGTGGGGGTGTATGTGGTGAGTGTAATGACCTGTGACCCCTGGGGTGTCCAGGGCGTCACAGACCGCACGTCGTTTTTTTTAAATTAATTATTTATTTTTTTACTGCACATTATAGACACGCCCACCGACGGCTGTGATTGGTTGCAGTGAGAAAGCTGTCACTCAGCATGTGGGTATGTGTAACTGCAACCAATCATAGGCGCCGGTGGGCGTGGAAAGCAGGGAATACTAGATTGATTAATGGGCGGCCGGCTTTTTCAAAATAGTAAAAGCCGCCGGAGCAGTGTGAACGCCGTGCAGCGCCGTGCCAGTGATCGGGGATCGGTAAGTATGAGAGAGGGGGGAGACTGACGGACAGACAGAGCGAGGGACAGACAAGACAGAGAGAGAGACCGACCGACCGACTGAGGGAGATTGACCGACATACACAGGAAAAGAAAGAATAACCGACATCGATAGAAAAAAGCACAAAACGTACACAGAGCATATGGAGATGCATCCGTGTCACGTACTTGTGCGCACCAAACCATTGACTTTCATGGTGTCCGTGTGTGCGTGTTCCGTGCAGGAAACGGACATGCTGCCGTGAAAAACGGAAACACAAGCGGATCACGGACACACGGACATGATGAAAAACGCAAGTTTGACCACAAACATAGATTAACATTGCTGCACGTTTGTCCGTGTATCCGGTATAGACGGAAACGGACAAAACACACGTTTTTAGCGGATGTGTGTCGGAGGCCTCAGCGTGTTTCTTTCCCAGTAGATATTTAGACTCTGCAAATTAATCTGGAGCAGACACAACACTTCTTGCTGCTGGATCTAAGTGGGTGGAGCAGTAGGCCACTGGTTGGTCTTGGCTGCCAAGGGTTTCTGTGAGTACATCAGAAAGATGCCCTGACTGTTCATGCAAGCTAGAAATGCTAATCAGGTCTTCCTGAATAAGTCTGCTGAAATTATTTGACTTCCTCCATTACTGTTTATGTCCCTTATGTTGTAACTGACATTCTTCCTCAAGTACAAGCAAAACATCTCAGTACTGCTCACCATCTTAGGCTTCAATGTGCTCCATGTTATGCTTGCGGGTGCGAGTGGGAGTGGACCCACTGAGCCACAGTATCGACTCAACCTGAGGAAGTGTAACTAAGCAACTACCTCGTCTTCACTAGAGCCTCTTATGGTGAGGATAGGTGTGACGCCCTGGACTAGCCAGGTTGTCACAGGTAGTCCAATGCACACACACGCCCCCACCCCTTAGTAAGGTGACAGCAGCCAAACTACAGAAACCTTTGTCATCACCCTCTGGATTTGATGTTCACACCAGGGGGGCGGAGCCAGGCAGTTGGCTCCGCCCACCAAGGAGTTCACAGGCCCTCAGGCGGGAAAAACGGTAGTCTAGATTAGTCTTGACAGTGAACTGGAGTGGAGTGAAGTTCAAGGGCAGACCTGCGTCTAGGTCTGCCATAGGCTACATCTGGTGTCTGGGTTGGAGCTCAGTCACCTCTGGCAAGGAGGCAGACGGTGGTGGCCGCCTGCAGGAGCTGGGATTACATCCGGTGGAACAGTAGGGACCGGGGACGGGCGGTGGCCCGCCAGTACCGAACCGGGGAACCGATTGGAAACCAGAGCACCAGGAGGGGTACTCAGACCCAGTACGAGGCCCAGAAACAACCAGGCTGAGTCAAATCAACTGATTGAGGACTGTACTTTAGGACTTTTCCCACATAAGACCCGACTGAAGACAACAGCCCAACCATAGGGGTAAAGCCACCGCCAAGGCATAGAGACCAGAGGGGCCAACGTCTGCGGGCAAACAGGGCTCTCCCAACACATATCAAATCGGGGAGCGGACTACCGTTGCTCAGGCATAGGAGTCGTGATTTCTACATAAGTGAGGTGCAGGAAAAAGGCAGAAACCACCAACCTGATAAGGGGAAAACTGCAGCCGGCTGCGGGCACCGTTCACCACCTTGCTTGGTTTACCAGAGATTCCAACGTGTTTGTCATAGGGAATATAACAGTGCCTTCGGGCCGCGCACCGCGCCGCACTGCACCAACACCCCAGAACGCATCTGTGGCGCCATGGGCAAGCCAGGACGTCACAGAACAACACCAACACACCCCACACTCCCGGTCAGGCACACCGAAGTCAGACAAAAACCCTTGTTGCCTTCCTCCAGGGGCTGATGTTCACACCAGGGGGTGGGCCAGGCGGTTGGTCCCGCCCACCGAGGAGTTCACAGTCCTGGAGGCGGGAAAAGAGGCAGAGATAGAGTTTTGGAAGTGAAAGTGGAAGGAGGGAAGTGGCAGTTGAGGAGCCTAAAGTTGGTCCGGGTGTGTGGCCCGGACAGATCAGCAAGGTTGGCAGACAGTGGTGACCGTCTGCAGGAGAGACTTATTGGAGCTAG
This sequence comes from Anomaloglossus baeobatrachus, assembly GCF_048569485.1. Classification (NCBI taxonomy): domain Eukaryota; kingdom Metazoa; phylum Chordata; class Amphibia; order Anura; family Aromobatidae; genus Anomaloglossus; species Anomaloglossus baeobatrachus. The sequence continues at coordinate 115,312,487 of NC_134356.1, read as the reverse complement.
CCGTAAGGACCGTGGACGGGCGGTGGCCCGGCGGTACCGGACCGGTACGCAAAGAGAAGCCAGCACCATCCGGCAGGGGCTTACGGACCCCGGCAAGGCTAGGAGTCGCCGTGAATTTGCCAAATCCGTTAGCGAAGGGAACCTCCTGGGTTTCCCAGCAGCCAAGTCCCGACAGAAGGCAACAGTCCAACCGAGAGAGGGAAACACAGTCACCGCCAAGGCTAAAGTTCCCAGGGCCAGAGCCTGCGGGCAAAAAGGGCTCCTTCAGCAACCTTCAAGCTGGGGAGCGGGTTACCGGTGGGAACCCATTGGAACCGTTACACTACACAGGTGCAGGGAAAGGCAGTCACCATCAACCTGCTGGGAGGAGAAACACCGCAGCCATCTGTGGGACCCATCCATCCAGCCGTTTGTTTTACCACAGACTTTGTGTACATCATTGGCTGAGTGAGTACCACCGTGCCGTGCGGCACAGCGCTGCCCCCGCGACCCTGCACCTCAACAGGCCCCGTAACCCGCCTGCAATCTATCCCTACCACATCACCGGGCCCTGGGACAACCAACCCCCCTACCCATGGAGGGGAGAACTAACATCCAGGCTGCTCCCTGTCATCGCTCCCGGGATCCCCGTCCAGAGCAGCGGTGGTGTCACCAATCTCACCACAGCCGTGGGTGGCGTCACGGACAATCTCAAACCCCCACAATCAATCCCCACCCTTTTCACTCACGGGTGAGGAATGCCGCTCGAGTCCCCGGGATCCGGCCCACTGCTCGAGCCACCACCGAGCAGCAGCTGCAGCAGCAGCGGCCGGACCCGAGCAGTGGGAGAGCGCAGCGTCCCCTCCTCCGCCCGCGACAACTTGGCATCACGAACAGGATTTTACCGCTCAGCCGTCTGGTAGAGGTGCGCCTTGTGACCGCCGGAGGTGTCCGGCTGAAAAATTTGAGAAGCCGCCATCTTGGGCGCGAAAAATCCCCACTCGAGCGTCTCCTCGAGCAGTGGAGGCGCGAAGGCCAAAACCCCGCCCCTGTAGAGGAGGAGCCGGAAAGATACTAAGGGGGACGAATGGCGGCCGGCCGCATGTAGCACGCTGCTATGGAAGCAGGGACGCCAGGACCCTGCGGCCATTTACTGGTTCCTGGAAGAGGCCGCTGCTAAAGATGCTGAGTCCGACCGACAACACCGTGGTCCCCGTGCCTGGCACCGCAGCGTGGGTGGAAGTCCGGACCGTCCAGCTAAACAGCCGTCTGCAGGTCCGCATGCAGCTCCTCCTGGAGGAGTGGGAGGCCGACATGGCGGAAGTGGTGACGGCCATACGGAGACGCGAGGTGGAGGGAGTCTTGGAAGGGAGGGTAAGTGACCCACGCCCCTGTACCCCTAGTGGGTCGGTCATCGCGGCCGAGGGACCCGATCCATACCCACTCGCCCTGCTACCTCCCCCGCTACCCGTGTTGGCTGCTGCTGTCCTGCCACTAGGCCCGCTACCACCACCACTGGTAGCGGTACCCTGCCAATCCACCCCGGCGGACCGACCTGCAGCAGAAGCCCGTGACCGCCCTGATCCGCTTCCATGGCAGAAGACGAAGACTGAGCCCGTCAGCAAAGATGCACCGGAGGCACGGCGAGGATGCAGCTACAAGGAGGCAGAGCAGGCCATGTCACAGCAGGGTGAAGGAATGCCGCTCGAGTCCCCGGGATCCGGCCCACCGCTCGAGCACCACCGAGCAGCAGCCGCAGCAGCGGCCGGACCCGAGCAGTGGGAGAGCGCAGCGTCCCCTCCTCCGCCTGCAACACATCCATCCCCTCACCTCAGCACCTTCCTCGGGCACCCGGGACCATCATCCCCCTACCCACGGAGGGGTCAACACCAAGCTGCGCAACACCGTCCCCGGGAGCCTAGTCAACGGCAGCGGTGGTGTCCATCCATTCACCACAACCCGGGGGTGGTGTCACAAACTCAAATCCCCATACAAACAACCGCGGCTCCAGCCGTGGACCTTCCCACCAAAGTCCCTACGTGCAGCGCCAACCCCCTTTCAGAGCGACGTGACCCCGGGGTCTGTGATGAGCTCGAGCCACCCACCGACGAGCACGGATCCGAGCGAATCGGCAGCCGGCCGAGCCCCGGGGCGGTACATAGGCTTGGGCTTGAAAGCAGCTAGCTGGTAGGTGCTACTCAGGGAGACTGTGACTGCTGGCCTCAGGATAGGGAATGCAGATATAGGCGCAGATGCAGGCAGGACAGTCTTTGTTGCAGACAGGTGCAGACAGCTGGTTCAGGCTGGTATGGAAAGTAAAGCTGATATGGCAGCAGTAGCAGGGACAGCTGGTATGGCAGGTACTGACAGGTAGAGCAGCTACGGACAGGTACAGCAGGTACAGACAAGTACAGCAGGTACGGCTGGTTCAGACAGGTACAGCAGGTTCTCGGATATAGGTACAGCCGGTTATCAAGTACTGATACAGGGATAGACATAGGATACGGGAACAGGACCTGACAACAAGCAAGATTCCTCCAGCAATAGACCATGTTGCCCAGGCACCTCCCATAGGGGGAGGATGTCTTAAGTACCTAGTGGCTCTTAAGCGGGCTTTACACGCTGCGATCTTGCTGGCGCGATCGCAAGTGATCATACCCGCCCCCATCGGTTGTGCAACACGGGCATATAGCTGCCCGTGTCGCACAACCTCGCTTACACCCGTCACACGCACTTACCTGCCCTGCGAGGTCACTCTGGCCGGCGACCCGCCTCCTTCCTAAGGGGGCGAGTCGTGTGGCGTCACAGTGACGTCACACGGCAGGCGGCCAATGGAAGCGGAGGGGCGGAGATGAGCAGGACATAACATCCCGCCCACCTCCTTCCTTCCGCATTGCCGGTGGAGGCAGGTAAGGAGATGTTCGTCGCTCCTGCGGTGTCACACATAGCGATAAGTGCTGCCGCAGGAACGAGGAACAACATCGCTAACATCCTGAAAACGATTTTTTGTTTCAGGACGACCTCTCCACGGCAAACGATTTTGCCCTCTTTTGCGATCGTTTTAGATCGCTCTTAAGTGTTACATGCTGCAATCTCGTTAATGATGCCGGATGTGCGTCACAAACAACGTAACCCCAACGATACTTCATTAATGATATCGCAGCGTGTAAAGCCCAATTTAGTCATAGGCTAAGAGAAAGTTCTGGGTTAGGGCTAACTGGCCATTTAAGAGAAGGTGCATACGGACCTTAAGTGCGATCCCAGGAGGCCTGCCCAGCATGCGCAGGCCCTGAGAGCCAGATCGGTAAGTGTGTTGGCGTCCTCACCAGGAGGATGAGGAGGACAGTGTGGCGAAGCCAGAAATGTTGTTACACCACCATTGGTATGCTCCTGGGTTCAGTGTCACTGCAACCAAATACGTTCAAGCTTGTCTGACGTGTGCAACTATGAACGTGGGATGAGTCATCATGACGCCAATGAGACACACGCCAAGGCTCTGTATCCGTTCCAGCGCCATCAGATAGACTACATTCAACTTTCCAAGGTGTTAAGCTATGAGTATGTACTTGTGTGTGTCAACCTCTTCTCAGCATGAACTGAAGCATACTCTGTATGTAAAGCCACCTCCAAGGATACAGTGGTGTCACGCTAGGTATGGTAAAGTACCAAGCAAACAGTGAAAGGGAAATACTATGCCTAGGGAAGGGGGAGATGGTTAACCCTGACCAAACCTATTGTTGGTCCCTGGGGACCCTCACCACCCCAGATAGGTTCCGCATCTATGTGCCGAGCCAGATACCTGATCCTAGATATCCTAGTGCTGGGCCCTAAATAGGGAACCGATGTGATGAACTCTTCGTCAACCCTATTAAACACCATAGAAAGATACAAGGAAAACACACAGGGGGAAAATGAATGAACTGCTTATCTACAGATGACACAGGTAGAAGTTCAGCAACGATATCACAGAGGAGTACAAGCTGCATGCTTGCAACCAAGGCTTGAATGAACAGAAAAATATCACCAGCACCAGTCCAAGGAAGGAAGGGGTATTTAAGCACCAAGAGAATGCTGATGATCAGCAGCTGGGTAGAAGGCGAGACCCTGCTGGGGCCACAAGGGTGAGAGATTAATACAGCAGGAAAGCTACCTATACCAATGAATACTGATAATAGGAACAATGGAAAGTCAGGGAGCATTCTGCGCAGCCAAATGCTATAATCTTTTATGGCCAACAACCACATGACTGTATGTCACCCTTCACATACTTGTGACAAGTGGAAAAACTAATCTCTGAAGTTGTCTGCATATACGGGGTGCCAGAGACCATAGAAATTGACAGAGGCACCCACTTCACTGTAGAAGTAATGCAAGAAAAAAAGTCTGTGTTCAGATTAGGGTTGAGATGCAGATTGGTCTCAGGGCACATGCGCACGATGGTGCATTGTGATTGGTCACGAGATAACATGTGACCTAGTTGGCGGATCTATAAAGGTCCTGTTCGTATTTGATTTTGCCACACTGTCTTTGCCTGGTTTGAAGAAGCGGTACGCGAAACGCGTGTCCCAGGCTGGGTGTCTTTTCACCTCCATCCGGTAGGTCACCGGTACATTTATGTGTGATGCCCTGGCCTATCAGGTCGTCACAGGGTATTGTGCAATCTGCCCTCCTGTACAGTATACACCTCCTCCTTGGTTAAGGGTCCCTAATCATTAGTGTTGCCAAGAACAGCTAATTAAAATCCTAGGAACACTCTGCACCACACCCACCAGACACACCAGTGGACGGCCTGAGTGGAATAGGGTCGCCTACTTGTATGGTTGGTAAGGGAGGCTCAGGAGTGTCAAGAGACAGTGAGTTGAGGAGTGACTCTCGAGAGGAGAGGTCATGGAGCTGAGAAGTGTTGGAGGAGAGAGAGAGAGAATAGGAGCTGGGCTCCTCGACACTACTAGGTGACAGACATTGGTCTGGACCTGGTAGGAGCTGGACCCCGGTCGCAGGGGATCATGACAAGGGGCAAGGACTGTCAAGGAGGACAGCCAGCGGCCTTGTGCCATCACGTGGCAGGGGCCAGGGCACGACGGGGTACGGGCACCCTAGGTCAGGAAAAAGCTTCAGGCGCCTTGACAATTCACTCGACGAGGATGGAGCCTTCAAGATCCGTTCTCCACCCGCTCCAAAATCGGGGCACTAGCGCAACGAGGGGGATAGGACTTTCCACTCACACGGTCCAGAAAATCCCAAGCATGAACCCTGAGAGCAAGTGTGACGCCCTGGACCCCAGGGGTCACAGGTAATAACACCTACCACTTGAACACACACCCCCACCCCCTGTGAGGACACACACACATCACCCGAAAGGGAGACCTGATGCCTCCCTCAGGGCCAGTAGGGCACACCAGGTGGGCGGAGTCAGGCGTAAAGGCATGCCCACCGAGGAGACTACTGGCCTGAGGCAGGAAACACATACAGAACAGTTTAGGAAGAGTGTAGAGAGTGACAGTGACAGGAGGCGAGAAGGAGAGAAACTGTCAGGGACCCGGGTTGGAGCCTGGGCCCCTTGGAAAACGTCAGGCAGGCAGACGGTGGTGGCCGCCTGCAGGAGTATCGGTACAGCAACTGGCGGAACCGTAGGGACTGGGCCTGGGTTGGAGCCCGCCGGTCCTGAACCAGGGAGTCAATTGTGTACCGGAGCACCAGAAACCGGGTACTCAGACTCCGTCCTAGCTTAGAAGACACTGAGTATAGGCAAATTGACTGATTGCTGGCTGGACCTCATGGTTTCATCCACACCCAAAGTCCCGAAAGAAGGCAAAAGCCCACCAAGACCGGGTGAGCCCAACCACCAAGAGCCAAACACCCGACGGGCCAGCGCCTGCGGGCAACCGAGGGCTGCTCCGGCAACTCAACGCCGGGGAGTGGGCTACCACTGCCCAGGCAGGGGAGCCGAAACACAACTACCAGAGGTGCACGGGAAAGGGGCCACCATCAACCCCACAGGGGACACCAGCAGCCGGCCGCGGGAACCGACCACATCCGAACTTTGGTTTACCAGTGACTCTGAGTGTGAATTAATCGTGAGTACACCAGTGCCATCCAGGCATGACACTACACCGCGGCACGGCACCCTGCACCCCGACAACATCAGCGCTTGCAGTCCCCTAAGCCGGGCCCCGGGACACACCGCCCCTACCCACGGAGGGGGCTACCATCTCGGCTGCGGCCGCAACACCGATCCCGGACGAGTCCGCCATCGACTCAGCCGCAGCGGTGATGCATCCCGTCACCACGACCCGTGGGTGGAGTCACGACCCGTAGGACGACAGCGCGGCCCTCCCCGGCTGCGCACCTTGTCCCACCATTACCACCACCCCACTGCCTCTCCCCTTTAACAGAGCGACGTGGCCCCCGGTCCGGAGGCGCTCGTGCCACCGACAACCCGAGCCCGGACCTCGAGCGGCTCTGCCCGAGCAAGCGGAGGAAGCGGCCGGGCTCCTCTCAGGGCGGTACACATCGACTCTTCTGGCGTCACGAACAGGATCCGGACAGTCCACTTACCTGTGGAAAGTGCGTCTTAGAAGTTTCCGTCGGCGGCGTCCTGCCTAAAAACTTGAAGTCCCGCCATCTTAGCACGAAACTTTCCCGCTCGAGTCGTCCTCCCTGATCAGTGAAGGCGCGAAAGTGAAGCCCCGCCCCCGAAGTGAAAAGAGAAAACCAAGGGGGAGGCGGGCGAGAAGGCTGCCTGATGTAACCGAGAAGATAAAAAGGCAGGGACTCCAGGACCCTGCATCCGTACCATTCCTGGACCCCGCCGGTGCAGAAGCAACATGTCCGCCCCATCCAAGCAGCCCGAGGATCCAGAGCCCGCGCCCGGAACCGCGGCATGGATGAGAGCCAGGACGGCGGAGATTTGTCAGCGCCACCGGAGTCAGATACGCCTCTTGATGGAGCGGTGGACCGCAGAGGTGGAGGCGCTGGCTGAGATCGCCTGGGTGCACGAGATGGAGGCTGAGTTAGAGGAGCTGGTGAGTGACCCACGCCTCCATGTCCCGCAGGGACCGGCCGCTGCGGCTGGGAGACCCGGTCTACCCCTGGCCTTTATACGGTCTCCGCCGTCACCCATGGGAACCGCCACTGCTGATCTGCCTGGCCCGCTGCCCTCGGCCATGGCGGCGGGGCCCGAAGCAGCTACGGAAGGCCCAAAGGTCGGGGTGGCTGAAGGAGCAGCCGGCCTGGAGGGTACGACAACTGATGACAACCCGCTGGCCGCAGAGAAAGAGATGGCCCGGCAGCCCACCCCGCCCAGAGGGAGGTGAGGCCCAGCCGAGCGGGGACTGATAGCAGCGATTCCGGTCCCGATACAGAGCTGGTCTCAGGGCCGGAGGAGGCCGACGAAAGTCTCCTGGATGGCAGTGCTCCGACGGCCACGTACATTCCGCGATGCGGGGGAAATGGATACCGGATGGCCCTTTCCCACCAGGCCTGTTACGTGCTGGAGATGTTTGAGGCGGAGGCTGAATCCGCGTCGGAGGAAGAGTTGGAGTAAGCTGGTAGCCCATTAGTTATAAAAAGGACCCGTCTCCGTTGGGACTTGTGTTTTGAAACCCCGTTTTACCCTGTTGCGTGAGTGACTGCTCATGGACAAGGCCGTGGACTTGCCAGCCACCCAAAAACTTTTGGGCTTGTAAATATTGCCCTATCTGCCCCTTTTAACTTGCCTTCCCGTTCCGTTAGCCTCCGGAGAGGCAGATTGGAGGTAGGACCCGCAGCAGAGCAGGCTGGGGTCCGGTCACCACTGGGACCGGTGACCATCCTCCGAGGAGCCCTTTGACAACTGCCGGGTAAGCCGCACCGTACCCGTTCCCACCTGGGTGATCTGGCCATGTTCCTGTTTCCGGACTGGGGAAAAGGGGTGCTACCCATTTCTTAGGGGCAGTGTGGCGCCCTAGGACCTGGTCGCCACAACAGCATTGCCCTCTCAAAGGGTTAATGCTGAGCCTGGAGGTAATTGGGAGATCCATTGGCCAGCAGGTTTAACACCCAACACAGTTCTCCCTCCGGCCAGCAGGGGGAGCTCTGAACCTGGAATTCCAGGGAGCCTTCCTCTACCTGACCAGAGGGAGGAAGTGGAGTCAGTCTGAAGGGAGTAGTGAAAGTGAACAGACGCAGAGTGAGCTGTCCTGTGAATCTGGGGCCTAGAGCTGGAGCAGCTTGGCCCAGAGAAGCAGGAATAGCTGAGAGGCAGCAGAGAGACTCAGACATCGGAGTCTGTGGTTGCCAGGGTATAAAATCCGTCCCTGGTAGCCGAGTCCGAAGGGCAGGAGAGCTGCAAGCCCCTGGCCCAGAAAGATCCAAGGTACAGCTGCAGCATCAGGGCCCGGTGTGGACTCCAGCGGAGAAGCACCAGAGAGAGGGTCTGCGCAGCCACCTACAGAAAGAAGGGACGTGCCATCGGTCCCAGCAGCAAAGAGGGCCATTGCTGGATTCAGAGAAGCAGGGTCCTATCATCACAAAGCAAAGTACAGGAGTAGGCCTCATACTCAGCTGGCCAGAAAGATCACCCCAAGTACTTCCAGGCCGACCGGATCCCCATCACCACCTGTAACGGTCTCCCAGGACTGGACTGTTCCCAGAGTAAAAGAGGAAAAGGTAAAGAGACTGTTGTTTGTGCCTGGTTCTTTCCTCGCCTGTCGGCCCTGCACCGTGTTAGCCACACAACACCATAGACTTTCACGGGCACCAACGGTATCCCGGGGCATCGCTCCACCTGTGGGGAGCAGTACCATCATAGCTGTCATAACATCACCCCGGAGTTCTCCCATAACAGCGGCGGCTTAATAGCCGCATACCACAGGTGGCGTCACGAACATTAACTCTAACTCATCAGCCACATATTCAACTGACACCCACCAGGGCCACGGAGCCGGGCCCAGCCACCACTGACTACCACCGGACTAGTCCGGCCCGGCACCGGGTGTCCCATAGCCCTGGGGTGGGCGAGTCAACTTTTGGCGTCACGAACAGGATTTCGTGCCCGGTCACACCGGGTACTGTGCGCCTGAAGAATTGCGCTTTAAAGACTGTATTACTGCGTGTTTCACTGTTTGAAAACTGCCGCCGCCATTAGCCTCACTGAGCGCAGGAAGAAGGGGGGCGTGCCTGACAAAGAGCGCGAAGGGAGCGCGCCATCAGAGCAGAGCGCTGTTAACCCCGCGCGACCCAGAAGGAAATTTGAAAAGTGAACGGAGCCTGGTAAGGTTCACTAAGGGGGAGGAAGATGTCCGACGCAGAGGGAGGGCAGGTGGCTGCCATAGCCCGAGACGCCGCAGCACCAGCCGAAGCGATCCCTGTCGCCGTCGCCCCAGCCCCCGCTGTAGCGCCGGTAATGCCGATCACCATGCCGTACATACCGGGAGCAGAATGGCTGCCGCAGTACTCCGGGGAGTCCCATACCTTGAGCGACTTCAGAGAAAGCCTGCACAGCTTGTTCCGGGTGTATCCGCTGACTGAGAGCCAGAAGGTGGGCATATTAATGGGACAGCTAGCCGGCGCAGCCCAGCGTGAAGTGAAGTCCTGGCCTGATACAGATAAAGGGACAGTAACCCAGATACTGGCCAAGCTAAAGAGTACTTTTGATACCCGCACCGCAGCAGAGATAAAGATGAGATTCTTTGGGTGCAAGCAGCGGGCCACAGACAGCATAAGGGACTATGCCTTAAACCTGCAGGAGGCCCTGAAAGCGGTTAAACAAGTGGACCCAGAGAGTGTACGTGAGGAACACAAACTCCTAACCGAGCAGTTCATAGAGGGGCTCCTGTCAGATGCCCACAGGACCCAGCTGCGTATCATGGTCCTGCAGAACCCTGCTCTGGACTTTGCAAAGTTTAAGGACCAGGCCATCCGGGTACTGAGAGAATCTACACCGAATGACCCAGTACCCCTCCGGCCTCTTGCTATCACGTACCCCGGGGTGGTGCCTGCAACACGAGCCACTGCAGGGGCTGAGGCGCAGTCCCTGGATAAGGATCCCACTGCAGAGCTCAGACAGCAGGTCCAGGAGCTGACCAAGACTGTGGCTGCCCTTGCCAAGACCGTGCAGTCTCTACAAGTGACCCCATCGCCTGCAAGAATCGAGTTGGCCTCCAGCCCAGATGACGTCCCATGGATGCGACAGAGGAGGGTTCCGCCGACCCGAGGCAGAGACACAGACCGGTATGATTCAACGGGACAACCGATCTGCCGCCGCTGCAGCCAGGCGGGCCACATTGCACGATACTGTCCTTTAAATGGGCCGAGCCTGGGGCCAGGAGCCGACCCCCAGGTGTAAGGAAGCCCGGCTCAACACCCAGCCGCAGCAAGTATGTGGGAGGACGACCGGTCCTTCCTATTGTGCTGGATGGGATCCCTTTGAATGCCCTCCTGGATACGGGGTCCCAGGTAACAACCATCCCCTACAAACTGTACAAAAGATATTGGGCTGATTCAGACATTGACCATGGCCCAGATGATGATTTAACAATTGTGGCCAGTAATGGTCAGCCCTTACCTCAAATTGGGTACAAAGAAGTAACCATTAAAGTGGGGCGGGTAGAATTGCCGTGTCAGGGGATGATAATTGTAGATATTGATCGCAAAGAATCTGACCCATTGGTAACCATTGGTACAAATGTGATAGAAAATTGTGTTGCCGAAGTGATAATTTTGTTGCAACAGGCGTCTGAAACTGCCAGCTCCGGGCAGCAGCGTGCCCTACAGAGGGAGATCAGAGCCCTGATGAGGAGGCAGCAGGTAGAGCTGGCCGGAGGAGAAATTGGCAGTGTGAGGGTAAGTGACCCCCTCCCCATTGCAATACCCCCAAGAAGTGAAATGTTGATATGGTGTCGGGCAGCAATAGGCCTCAAGGGTCAGGATTACCATGCCTTGGTAGAACCGGTATATTCAGACAGCAGGCCTGGAGTCCTGATAGCCAGAGGGGTAGCAGACGTCCGCAAGGGGAGAGTGCCCATCCGTGTCCTGAATTGTGGGGAGGAGGAAGCCAAATTGCCCCGGTACGCCACTGTAGCAAAACTGTACACTGTCAGCAACAACACCATCAAAGCAGTGGAACCCTTGATCCCGTCCGACCAGGCGGAAGACAATGGCTCCAAGGGGCAGCTGGAAGACTGGTGCCAAAACTTACATGTGGGCACCGACTCCACCCCCTCACACCAAAAGCATGGGGTTTACCGGGTGGTACAGGAGTACGAGCGGGTCTTCAGCAAACACCCCCTAGATTTTGGGCAGGTGAAAGGGGTTAAACATCAAATCCCCACGGGTGATCATCCTCCCGTTAAAGAGAGATACCGCCCTGTACCCCCCGCACAGTATCAGCGTGCCAAAGAAATGTTACGGGAAATGAAGGAGGCTGGGGTTATCAGAGATAGTTGTAGCCCCTGGGCAGCTCCACTAGTGCTCGTAAAGAAAAAAGATGGTACAATGAGAATGTGTGTAGATTACAGGCAAATTAACCGCATTACACATAAAGATGCTTATCCACTACCCAGAATAGAGGAGTCACTAACAGCCTTAAAGTCAGCTAACTATTTCTCCACCTTGGATCTCACCAGTGGGTATTGGCAGGTTCCCGTGGCAGAGGCGGACAAGGAGAAGACTGCATTCACGACGCCAATGGGCCTCTGCGAGTTCAACTGTATGCCATTCGGGCTCTGCAACGCCCCAGGGACATTCCAACGGTTGATGGAGTGCTGCTTGGGCCACCACAACTTCGAAACCGTGCTGTTGTACCTGGATGACGTCATAGTCTACTCCAAGACTTATGAAGACCACCTGAAGCACTTAGCAGAAGTGTTTGAGTCTTTGTCAAAATATGGCCTGAAGATCAAGCCGTCCAAATGTCACCTCTTGAAGCCAAAGGTACAGTACCTGGGTCATGTGGTCAGCGCAGAAGGTGTGGCACCTGATCCGGAGAAAGTCACCGTAATCAAGGACTGGCCAAGACCCACCACGGTAAAGGAGGTGCGGCAGTTCCTTGGGCTGGTGGGCTACTACCGAAGGTTCATTGATGGTTTCACCAAGATAGCAGCGCCCCTTCAAGATCTCCTGGTGGGCCAGCCAAAGCAGGCTAAGAAGCAGAGCCCTCCCTTTGAATGGAGCAGCCAACTAGAAACATCCTTTGTCCAGCTGAAAGGGGCTCTCACGGGAGAAGAAATTCTGGCCTACCCTGACTACAGCCAGCCGTTTGTACTGTATACAGACGCCAGCAACGTGGGCCTGGGAGCCGTGTTGTCCCAGGTGCAGGGAGGCAGAGAGAAGGTGATAGCGTACGCCAGTAGGAAGCTTCGGCCCACAGAAAGGAATCCAGAAAACTACAGTTCCTTCAAGCTGGAGTTCCTCGCTATTGTTTGGGCAGTGACTGAACGCTTCAAGCACTATCTGGCGTCGGCCAAGTTCACCATCTTCACGGACAACAATCCGTTGACACACCTGGCAACAGCCAAGTTAGGTGCGTTGGAACAGCGGTGGATGGCCCGGCTGTCTAACTTTGACTTTACCATCAAGTATCGGGCTGGCAAGAAGAATAACAATGCTGATGCGCTGTCCAGAATGCCTCACTTACCCGAATCTGGAGAAGACCTGGATGAACTCGAAGAGATAGAGTTACCGGCTTTCCATCATCAGGGTGTTTCCCAGTGTGAGCATGCTGTGGGAGTGAAGCGCTCGAGCCAACACGAGGTCTCGGTTAACCCATTACTCCACCATAATTGGGAAGAAACACAGAATGGTGACCCGGCCGTGCGATTGGTCAAAGAGAAGCTAGCGCAAGCTGAGACCCATCTTGGCCCAGACGCTCCAGAGGAAGCCCAGCAGCTGTGGAAGGAGAGGGGACGACTGTTCACCTACCAAGGCAAGCTCTGCAAGAGATATGTCAACTATCGAACAAATGAACTTGTCTGGCAGATAGTGGTTCCGCAGAGGGATGCTCCAATGGTCCTAGCAGCGTATCATGATAACGCAGGACACTTCGGGTGGAAGAAGTTGGAGGCCTTACTCCGTGATCGGTTCTACTGGGTGCACATGAGAAAGATGATCGAGAAATGGTGCCGAGACTGTGGCCCGTGTAACTTGAGGCGGAAAGATGATGCCAGCCAAAGGTCTCCCCTACAGCCAATTGTCACGAAGCAGCCCTTGGAGTTGGTGGCCCTGGACCACGTGAAGTTGACACCAAGTCGGTCAGGCTATGTGTACGCCCTCACCATTGTGGACCATTACTCTCGTTTCCTGGTAGTAGTGCCTGTGAAGGACCAGACAGCCAGGACGGCAGCTAGAGCGTTCCAGGCATCCTTTTGTCGACCGCACGGCTATCCGGAAAGGGTACTGACGGATCAGGGTCCTGCATTCGAGGCTGAAGTGTTCCAAGAGTTCTGTAACATGTACGGTTGTAAGAAAATTCGAACCACACCGTACCACCCCCAGACCAATGGACTGTGCGAGAAAATGAACCATGTGGTTATTGATATGCTGAAGACCCTACCGCTGGAAGAGAGGAACCAATGGCCAGAAAAGTTGCCAGATCTGGTAGACCTGTACAACCACATCCCAGTGACTTCGACCAACTGCAGCCCCGCTTACCTGATGCGAGCCAGACCAGGCAAGTTGCCTGTAGACTTTGAGATGGGGACTGTGTCGCCTGAGGCGGTTCAAGAAATAGAGGATTGGGATGCAGAACGGCAGCAGCGGTACCGTAAGGTCCAGGAGTGCGTGGAAAGGAGCCTGTCTCAAGCAAGAACGAGACAAGAACAGCATTACAATCAAACAGCCCCAGCAACTCCCTTAGCACCTGGAGAACAAGTCCTCAAGAAGAAGCGGAAGACGCATAAGTTGGATGATCAGTGGGAAAACGAGCCCTACACCATTATCCCCTCCAACTTTGACAATAGTAAGGTATGCCTCATAAGCAAAGATGAAGGCAAGACCTGCCAAGCAATTTCCCGAGACCGCCTGAAGACGTGCCCTGAGCGGTGCAAAGTTCAAAAGGAAGTGGAGGAAGTTCAAGAAGAGGGGGAAGAGATGATACAAACAATCCTCGGCAAATTCCCCAAGACTTGGACCCGCATAAATGGTGCCGTAGTGGTACCGGTCCTGACGTTCCCACAGTTGGTCGAGCCAGAAACAGAACAGGTTCCGGATTCACCCAAAGAACCGTCCGCCCCGACACGAGGTGACACGCCAGCAGTGGAACAGGAGGATCAACCCCCTGTCAGTGGTGAACCTGCCATACCCTTGGCGACTCTTAGGCCACATGGGCGATCATCATGCATACCTATTGGGGTTAGGCCTACCGGTAGTGCTGAGATAGGAGACACACTAAGTAGTCAGGGACAAACACCAGAGCTACGCAGGTCCCAACGCAGCACTCGGGGACAACCCCCTCTAAGGTATAGGGAATCAAATGTATAAAGGAGAAAGAAAGAGTATTTATTGGAATGTAAATAGTTATGCGAAATGTCTGTAATGTTGTGTACAAAATGTTTTTCTTTTTCTTTGATTGTGAAAATGGACAATTGGGCCGCTGGACTATGGGTGGCCAACACCTAAATTGTTCATAGTTAGCACCAGTGTGCTCGACACCCCTGAAGAAAAACCCGTCCGGCGTGCATAGAGTGGGGTCATCAATGCTCTGACGCACGCCCAGAGCCTACGTTGGGGGTTTTATCGCGGCGGGTCCCCCATGGAGCAGTGTAATGGACACCCGGCAGGGAGCCACACTGGACTCTTATAGTACTGTTTGAATTTGTAACGTTAAAGAGAATGTGCCTCCCATATTGGGATGAAATGTATGACATGTTATGTTTTGTTTCCACAGTCCGGGAGTACTGAATTTAACTAAGGGGGAGTGTGGCGCCCTAGGACCTGGTCGCCACAACAGCATTGCCCTCTCAAAGGGTTAATGCTGAGCCTGAAGGTAATTGGGAGATCCATTGGCCAGCAGGTTTAACACCCAACACAGTTCTCCCTCCGGCCAGCAGGGGGAGCTCTGAACCTGGAATTCCAGGGAGCCTTCCTCTACCTGACCAGAGGGAGGAAGTGGAGTCAGTCTGAAGGGAGTAGTGAAAGTGAACAGACGCAGAGTGAGCTGTCCTGTGAATCTGGGGCCTAGAGCTGGAGCAGCTTGGCCCAGAGAAGCAGGAATAGCTGAGAGGCAGCAGAGAGACTCAGACATCGGAGTCTGTGGTTGCCAGGGTATAAAATCCGTCCCTGGTAGCCGAGTCCGAAGGGCAGGAGAGCTGCAAGCCCCTGGCCCAGAAAGATCCAAGGTACAGCTGCAGCATCAGGGCCCGGTGTGGACTCCAGCGGAGAAGCACCAGAGAGAGGGTCTGCGCAGCCACCTACAGAAAGAAGGGACGTGCCATCGGTCCCAGCAGCAAAGAGGGCCATTGCTGGATTCAGAGAAGCAGGGTCCTATCATCACAAAGCAAAGTACAGGAGTAGGCCTCATACTCAGCTGGCCAGAAAGATCACCCCAAGTACTTCCAGGCCGACCGGATCCCCATCACCACCTGTAACGGTCTCCCAGGACTGGACTGTTCCCAGAGTAAAAGAGGAAAAGGTAAAGAGACTGTTGTTTGTGCCTGGTTCTTTCCTCGCCTGTCGGCCCTGCACCGTGTTAGCCACACAACACCATAGACTTTCACGGGCACCAACGGTATCCCGGGGCATCGCTCCACCTGTGGGGAGCAGTACCATCATAGCTGTCATAACATCACCCCGGAGTTCTCCCATAACAGCGGCGGCTTAATAGCCGCATACCACAGGTGGCGTCACGAACATTAACTCTAACTCATCAGCCACATATTCAACTGACACCCACCAGGGCCACGGAGCCGGGCCCAGCCACCACTGACTACCACCGGACTAGTCCGGCCCGGCACCGGGTGTCCCATAGCCCTGGGGTGGGCGAGTCAGCAGCATCAAGGCTAGGTTGTTTGGGTGGGAAAGGCGGAAGGACATGAACCCGTTCCGTTTAATAAAGTTTGAAACGTTAAAGCAAAATGCCTCCCGTTATGGGAAGACCTTCAGTAACCATAGTTTGTACAAATGTTATTATAATTGGAAGTGTTTTCCCGTTTTCCTGTTTTTACAGTTGAAAAAGAAAAATAATCCGGAGTTGGTCGGGCAGCCCGCGGACGGTCTACATTAAACCAAGGGGGAATGTGACGCCCTGGACCCCAGTGGTCACAGGTAATAACACCTACCACTTACACACACACACCCCCATCACCTGTGAGGACACACACACGGCACCCGAAAAGGAGACCTGATGCCTCCCTCAGGGCCAGTAGGGCACACCAGGTGGGCGGAGTCAGGCGGAAAGGCACGCCCACCGAGGAGACTACTGGCCTGAGGCAGGAAACACATACAGAACAGTTTAGGAAGTAGAGAGTGACAGTGACAGGAGGCGAGAAGGAGAGAAACTGTCAGGGACCCGGGTTGGAGCCTGGGCCCCTTGGAAAACGTCAGGGAGGCAGACGGTGGTGGCCGCCTGCAGGAGTACCGGTACAGCAACCGGCGGAACCGTAGGGACCGGGCCTGGGTTGGAGCCCGCCGATCCTGGACCGGGGAGTCAACTGTGTACCGGAGCACCAGAAACCGGGTACTCAGACCCCGTCCTAGCTTAGAAGCCACTGAGTATAGGCAAATTGACTGATTGCTGGCTGGACCTCACGGGTTCATCCACACCCAAAGTCCCGAAAGAAGGCAAAAGCCCACCGAGACCGGGTGAGCGCCACCGCCAAGGGCCAAACACCCGACGGGCCAGCGCCTTCGGGCAACCGAGAGCTCCTCCGGCAGCTCAACGCCGGGGAGCGGGCTACCACTGCCCAGGCAGGGGAGCCGAAACACAACTACCAGAGGTGCACGGGAAAGGGGGCCACCATCAACCCCACAGGGGACACCAACAGCCGGCTGCGGGAACCGACCACATCCGAACTTTGGTTTACCAGTGACTCTGAGTGTGAATTAATCGTAAGTACACCAGTGCCATCCGGGCACGACACTACACCGCGGCACGGCACCCTGCACCCCGACAACAACATCAGCACTTGCAGTCCCCCAAGCCGGGCCCCGGGACACACCGCCCATACCCACGGAGGGGGCTACCATCTCGGCTGCGGCCGCAACACCGATCCCGGACGAGCCCGCCATCGCCTCAGCCGCAGCTGTGGTGCATCCCGTCACCACGACCCGTGGGTGGCATCACGACCCGTAGGACGACAGCGCGGCCCTCCCTGGCTGCGCGCCTCGTCCCACCACCACCACCACCACCACCACCCCACTGCCTTTCCCCTTTAACAGAGCGACGGGGCCCCCGGTCCGGACTTGCTCGTGCCACCCACAATCCGACCCCGGACCTCGAGCGGCTCGGCCCGAGCAAGCGGAGGAAGCGGCCGGGCCCCTCTCAGGGCGGTACACAAGCTCACCCAGTTAGCCATACTGGTGAGTGGGACCCGACTAGTTTCATAGTATAGGGACCAACTAGAGAACAAGGTGCCAGGAAAAGGTCACAGACTAACAGGCAACACCAACGGGTACGGGATCCAGGTGTGCTCCCTCCAAGCGGCAGCGGTGTCAAGAACTTTGGTTTACCACAGTTGTCGGTGTCAGCGTTATTGGACTGAGTGAGTACAAAAGTGACCCTTACCACCCCAACAGCACCTCCCCGTCACCAACACCGAGTCCCGGGGCATTCCCCTACCCGTGGAGGGGTTAAACATCCGACTGCCCACACCATCGCCACCGGGTACTCCCCATTGCAGCGGTGGTACTCCATCTTACCACACACCATGTGTGGCGTCACGAACTGTCCATACAACCCCCTGTAAATAACCCACCCCTTTAATTCCGAGTGGCCGCGCGACCCCGACTCCCGGGTCCGGAGATCCCTCGAGCCACCGTGGATCCGGATCCGAGCAGCGGCGGCAGGCTGCTGACGCGGGGGCGGCACATATGCATTGCTATCATCTAGCTAATATTGAACTTTTTTGTGTGTCATGAAATGTGCTTTATGAGTGCCACCCTGTATAATCCTTGGATGTGGCTCAATATATAACTGTTTCTCAGTGAGCTAGTGTGCAATAAGGCATTGTAATTGATGATTAGTGTTAAAACTGGGGCCATGGGTCATAGTGAGTTATTTGTTGCACATATTGCACATGACATTTTATGGATATTCCTGACTTTTCGGGTATGATTATATTGAATTGTAGTTACTTGCATTGTGAGCATGCATATGATTTTTGGATATGTATTAATGTATGTATGTATTTGATGACCTATCTTTTCCTTATCTCTGTGCAATATTGATATGTTTCATTTATGTAAAGCACTTGCTACTTAAATAAAGAATGTATTGTTACTTCCCTTAAGCCATTTTTTGTGCTCTTCCTTGTTCATATAATTGGTTAGTGGCGGGAACGAAAAAAAAAATGTTTATGGTATGGTATGCCTTGGTGAATTTGGTTTTTGGACCATTTTTTTGTTAAGAAATAAAGTCTGCCCTGGGAGTGGAACAGACCTTTCCTACTTGGTACCATCCACAAAGTTGCGGTAGAGTAGAGAGACTGACTGGAGCAACGAAACTGAAAATCCAGAAGGCCGTGGCTAAGACAGGCAGATCATGGACAGAATGCTTGCCCCTGCACTGTTCTCAATGAGGTATACTCCCAACAGAAATATAGGCGTCAGCCCATATGAGGTATTATTTGGGTTAGCCTCTGGATTAGAGTTGTATTTTCCGCAGCAGCTCCAGATGCAACATGATAGGCTGCTTTCTTATATTGTCGCAAATCAAAAAAGGTCAGTGGAGCCTCTGTTAGGAGTCTCGACATAGAAAATAGCCAGATATCTTATGTTGTGGAACTTACAAAACACTTGTCTAACATATACTCTGGCGTTTACTCTTATCTTCCAGATCCAAATTCTGTGGCAGACAGCCACTCCCTACAGCCCGGAGACTGGGTGGTGGTCAATAAACCCATAAGAATAGCGCTTGAGCCTCGATTTGATGTGCCCTTGACTCGCCCACCCCAGGGCTATGGGACACCCGGTGCCGGGCCGGACTAGTCCGGTGGTAGTCAGTGGTGGCTGGGCCCGGCTCCGTGGCCCTGGTGGGTGTCAGTAGAGTATGTGGCTTGATGAATAAAGTTTGTGTTCGTGACGCCACCTGTGGTCTGCGGCTAGTAAGCCGCCGCTGCTGTGTGAGGCCTCCGGGGTGATGTTATAGCAGTAATGGTGGTACTGCTCCCCACAGGTGGAGCGGAGCCCCGGGGACACTGTTAGTGCTCGTGGAAGTCTATGGGGTTGTGTGGCTAACACGGTGCAGGGCCGACAGGCAATGAAAGAACCAGGCACAAACAACAGTCTCTTTACCTTTTCCTCTTTTACTTTGGAAACAGTCCAGTCCTGGGAGACCGTTACAGGTGGTGATGGGGATCCGGTCGGCCTGGAAGTACTTGGGGTGATCTTTCTGGCCAGCTGAGTATGAGGCCTACTCCTGTACTTTTCTTTGTTATGATAGGACCCTGCTTCTCTGAATCCAGCAATCGCCCTCTTTGCTGCTGGGACTGATGGTACGTCCCTTTCCCTCTGTAGCAGGCTGCGCAGGCCCTCTCTGGTGCTTCTCTGCTGGAGTCCACACCGAGCCTTGATGCTGCAGCTGTACCTTTGGGATGTTTTTGGGCCAGGTGCTTGCAGCTCTCCTGTCCTTCGGATTCGGCTACCAGGGAGTATGTTTAAGCCCTGGTGGCCACAGACTCCGATGTCCGAGTCTCTCCGCTGCCTCTCAGCTACTCCTGCTTCTCTGGGCCAAGCTACTCTAGCTCTAGGCCCCAGATCCACAGGACAGCTCACTCTGCGTCTGTTCACTTCTACTGCTCTCTACAGACTGACTACTACTTCCTCCCTCAGATCAGACTTAAGGGATGCTCCCTGGAATCCCAGGTTCAGAGCTCCCCCTGCTGGCCGGAGGGAGAACTGCGTTGGATGTTAAACTTGCTGGCCAATGGACCTCCCAATTACCTCCAAGCTCAGCATTAACCCTTTGGGAGGGCAATGCTGTTGTGGCGACCAGGTCCTGGGGCGCCACACTCCCCCTTAGTTAAATTCAGTACTCCCGGACTGTGGAAACAAACATAACATATTACAACATTTCATCCCATTATGGGAGGCGCATTACTTAAACGTTACAAACTTAAACACTACTATAAGAGTCCAGTGTGGCTCCCTGCCGGGTGTCCATTACACTGCTCCATGGGGGACCCGCCGCGATCAAACCCCCAACGTAGGCTCTGGGCGTGCGTCAGAGCATTGATGACCCCACTCTATGCACGCCGGACGGGTTTTTCTTCAGGGGTGTTGAGCACACTGGTGCTAACTATGAACAATTGTTGGTGTTGGCCACCCATAGTCCAGTGGCCCAATTGTCCATTTACTTAATCGCCTAAAACAAAAAAGCATTTTATACACAACATTACAGACATTTCACATAACTATTTACATTCTGTTAGGTATTTTACTTTCTATGTTCTATACCTTGGAGGGGGTGTCCCCGAGTGCTACGTTGGGACCGGCGTAGCTCTGGGGTTTGTCCCTGACTACTTAGAGTGTCTGCCCCCCCCCGTGTGATTGGTAGGCCTAACCCTGACAGGGATACATGTCGGTTGCCTACGGGATCTCAGATTCGCCAAGGGTACCGCAGGTTCACCACTGGCAGGGGGTTGAACCTCCTGTTCCACTGCTGGCGTGTCACCTCGTGTTGGAGCGGACGGTTCTTTAGGTGGATCTGGAACCTCTTCTGTTTCTGGCTCGACCAACTGTGGGAACGTCAAGACTGGTACCATTATGGCATTGTTTATTCGGGTCCAAGTTTTGGGGAATTTTCCAAGGATTGTTTGGATCATCTCTTCCTCTTTTTCTTGACTTTGGGGACTTTCTTGTACTTCTTCTACTTCTTTTTGGGTTCTGCACCGTTCAGGGCACGCTTTCAGGCGGTCCCGAGAAACTGCTTGATAGGTCTTGCCTTCATCCTTGCTTATGAGGCATACCTTACTATTGTCAAAGTTGGAGGGGATAATGGTGTAGGGCTCGTTCTCCCACTGATCATCCAATTTATGCGCCCTCCGCTTCTTCTTGAGGACTTGTTCTCCAGGTGCTAAGGGAGTTGCTGTAATGCTGCTCTTGTCTCGTTCTTGCTTGAGACAGGCTCCTCTCTACGCATTCCTGGACCTTACGGTACCGCTGCTGCCACTCTGTATCCCAATCCTCTATTTCCTGAACCGCCTCAGGTGACACAGTCCCCATCTCAAAGTCTACAGGTAACTTGCCAGGTCTGGCTCGCATCAGGTAAGCAGGGCTGCAGTTGGTCGAATTTACCGGGATATGGTTGTACAAGTCTACCAGATCTGGTAATTTTTCTGGCCATTGGTTTCTTTCTTCCAAAGGTAGAGTCTTGAGCATATCAATAACCACATGGTTCATCTTCTTGCACAATCCATTGGTTTGGGGGTGGTACGGTGTGGTTCTGATTTTCTTACAACCGTACATGTTACAGAACTCTTGGAACACTTCTGCCTCGAATGCAGGACCCTGATCAGTCAGTACCCTTTCAGGGTAACCGTGAGGTCGACAAAAGTAGGCCTGAAATGCTCTCACTGCTGTTCTGGCTGTCTGGTCCTTCACGGGCACTACTACCAGGAAACGAGAGTAATGGTCCACAATGGTGAGGGCGTACACATAGCCTGACCGGCTTGGTGTTAACTTCACGTGGTCCAGGGCCACCAACTCCAGGGGCTGCTTCGTGACAATTGGCTGTAGGGGAGACCTCTGGCTGGCATCATCTTTCCGCCTCAGGTTACACGGACCACAGTCTCGGCACCACTTCTCGACTGTCTTTCTCATGAGCACCCAGTAGAACCGATCACGGAGTAGGGTCTCCAACTTCTTCCACCCGAAGTGTCCTGCATTATCATGATAAGCTGCTAGGACCATTGGAGCATCCCTCTGCGGGACCACTATCTGCCAGACGAGTTCATTCATTCGCCAGTTGACATATCTCTTGCAGAGCTTGCCTTGGTAGGTGAACAGTCGTCCCCTCTCCTTCCACAACTGCTGGGCTTCTTCTGGAGCATCTGGGCCAAGATGAGTCTCAGCTTGTGCTAGCTTTTCTTTGACCAATCGCACGGCCGGGTCACCGTTCTGTGTCTCTTCCCAATTATGGTGGAGTAATGGGTTGACCGAGACCTCGTGCTGGCTCGAGCGCTTCACTACTACAGCATGCTCACACTGGGAAACACCTTGGTGATGGAAAGCCGGTAACTCTATCTCTTCGAGTTCATCCAGGTCTTCTCCAGACTCGGGTAAGTGAGGCATTCTGGACAGCGCATCAGCATTGTTATTCTTCTTGCCAGCCCGATACTTGATGGTAAAGTCAAAGTTAGACAGCCGGGCCATCCATCGCTGTTCCAACGCACCTAACTTGGCTGTTGCCAGGTGCGTCAACGGATTGTTGTCCGTGAAGATGGTGAACTTGGCCGATGCCAGATAGTGCTTGAAGCGTTCAGTCACTGCCCAAACAATAGCGAGGAACTCCAGCTTGAAGGAACTGTAGTTTTCTGGATTCCTTTCTGTGGGCCGAAGCTTCCTACTGGCGTACGCTATCACCCTCTCTCTGCCTCCCTGCACCTGGGACAGAACTGCTCCCAGTCCCACGTTGCTGGCGTCTGTATACAGTACAAACAGCTGGCTGTAGTCAGGGTAGGCCAGAATTTCTTCTCCCGTGAGAGCCCCTTTCAGCCGGACAAAGGATGTTTCTAGTTGGCTGCTCCATTCAAATGGAGGGCTCTGCTTCTTAGCCTGCTTTGGCTGGCCCACCAGGAGATCTTGAAGGGGCGCTGCTATCTTGGTGAAACCATCAATGAACCTTCGGTAGTAGCCCACCAGCCCAAGGAACTGCCGCACCTACTTTACCGTGGTGGGTCTTGGCCAGTCCTTGATTACGGTGACTTTCTCCGGATCAGGTGCCACACCTTCTGCGCTGACCACATGACCCAGGTACTGTACCTTTGGCTTCAAGAGGTGACATTTGGACGGCTTTATCTTCAGGCCATATTTCGATAAGGACTCAAACACTTCTGCTAAGTGCCTCAGGTGGTCTTCATAAGTCTTGGAGTAGACTATGACGTCATCCAGGTACAACAGCACGGTTTCAAAGTTGTGGTGGCCCAAACAGCACTCCATCAACCTTTGGAATGTCCCTGGGGCGTTGCAGAGCCCGAATGGCATACAGTTGAACTCACAGAGGCCCATTGGTGTCGTGAATGCAGTCTTCTCCTTGTCCGCCTCTGCCACGGGAACCTGCCAATACCCATTGGTGAGATCCAAGGTGGAGAAATAGTTAGCTGACTTTAAGGCTGTTAGTGACTCCTCTATTCTGGGCAGTGGATAAGCATCTTTATGTGTAATGCGGTTAATTTGCCTGTAATCTACACACATTCTCATTGTACCATCTTTTTTCTTTACGAGCACTAGTGGAGCTGCCCAGGGGCTACAACTATCTCTGATAACCCCAGCCTCCTTCATTTCCCGTAACATTTCTTTGGCACGCTGATACTGTGCGGGGGGTACAGGGCGGTATCTCTCTTTAATGGGATGATGATCACCCGTGGGGATTTGATGTTTAACCCCTTTCACCTGCCCAAAATCTAGGGGGTGTTTGCTGAAGACCCGCTCGTACTCCTGTACCACCCGGTAAACCCCATGCTTTTGGTGTGAGGGGGTGGAGTCGGTGCCCACATGTAATTTTTGGCACCAGTCTTCCAGCTGCCCCTTGGAGCCATTGTCTTCCGCCTGGTCGGACGGGATCAAGGGTTCCACTGCTTTGATGGTATTGTTGCTGACAGTGTACAGTTTTGCTACAGTGGCGTACCGGGGCAATTTGGCTTCCTCCTCCCCACAATTCAGGACACGGACGGGCACTCTCCCCTTACGGATGTCTGCTACCCCTCTGGCTATCAGGACTCCAGGCCTACTGTCTGAATACACCGGTTCTACCAAGGCATGGTAGTCCTGACCCTTGAGGCCTATTGCTGCCCGACACCATATCAACATTTCACTTCTTGGGGGTATTGCAATGGGGAGGGGGTCACTTACCCTCACACTGCCAATTTCTCCTCCGGCCAGCTCTACCTGCTGCCTCCTCATCAGGGCTCTGATCTCCCTCTGTAGGGCACGCTGCTGCCCGGAGCTGGCACCTTCAGACGCCTGTTGCAACAAAATTATCACTTCGGCAATACAATTTTCTATCACATTTGAACCAATGGTTAGCAGTGGGTTAGATTCTTTGCGATCAATATCTACAATTATCATCCCCTGACATGGCAATTCTACCCGCCCCACTTTAATGGTTACTTCTTTGTACCCAATTTGAGGTAAGGGCTGACCATTACTGGCCACAATTGTTAAATCATCATCTGGGCCATGGTCAATGTCTGAATCAGCCCAATATCTTTTGTACAGTTTATAGGGGATGGTTGTTACCTGGGACCCCGTATCCAGGAGGGCATTCAAAGGGATCCCATCCAGCACAATAGGAAGGACCGGTCGTCCTCCCACATACTTGCTGCGGCTGGGGGTTGAGCCGGGCTTCCTTACACCTGGGGGTCGGCTCCTGGCCCCAGGCTCGGCCCATTTAAAGGACAGTGTCGTGCAATGTGGCCCGCCTGGCTGCAGCGGCGGCAGATCGGTTGTCCCGTTGAATCATACCGGTCTGTGTCTCTGCCTCGGGTCGGCGGAATCCTCCTCTGTCGCATCCATGGGACGTCATCTGGGCTGGAGGCCAACTCGATTCTTGCAGGCGATGGGGTCACTTGTAGAGACTGCACGGTCTTGGCAAGGGCAGCTACAGTCTTGGTCAGCTCCCGGACCTGCTGTCTGAGCTCTGCAGTGGGATCCTTTTCCAGGGACTGTGCCTCGGCCCCTGCAGCAGCTGGTGTTGCAGGCACCACCCCGGGGTACGTGATAGCAAGAGGCCGGAGGGATACTGGGTCATTCGGTGTAGATTCTCTCAGTACCCGGATGGCCTGGTCCTTAAACTTTGCAAAGTCCAGAGCAGGGTTCTGCAGGACCATGATACGCAGCTGGGTCCTGTGGGCATCTGACAGGAGCCCCTCTATGAACTGCTCAGTTAGGAGTTTGTGTTCTTCACGTACACTCTCTGGGTCCACCTGTTTAACTGCTTTCAGGGCCTCCTGCAAGTTTAAGGCATAGTCCCTTATGCTGTCTGCGGCCCGTTGTTTGCACCCAAAGAATCTCATCTTTATTTCTGCTGCGGTGCGGGTGTCAAAAGTACTCTTCAGCTTGGCCAGTATCTGGGTTGCTGTCCCTTTATCTGTATCAGGCCAGGACTTCACTTCACGCTGGGCCGCGCCGGCTAGCTGCCCCATTAGTATGCCCACCTTCTGGCTCTCAGTCAGAGGATACACCCGGAACAAGCTGTGCAGGCTTTCTCTGAAGTCGCTCAAGGTATGGGACTCCCCGGAGTACTGCGGCAGCCACTCCGCTCCCGGGATGTACGGCATTGTGATCGGCATTACCGGCGCTACAGCGGGGGCTGGGGCGACGGCGACTGGGATTGCTTCGGCTGGTGCTGCGGCGTCTCGGGCTATGGCAGCCACCTGCCCTCCCTCCGAGTCGGACATCTTCCTCCCCCTTAGTGAACCTTACCAGGCTCCGTTCACTTTTCAAATTCCCTTCTGGGTCTCGCGGGGTTAACAGCGTTCTGCTCTGATGGCGCGCTCCCTTCGCGCTCTTTGTCAGGCACGCCCCCCTTCTTCCTGCGCTCAGCGGGGCTAATGGCGGAGGTAGTTTGCAACCAGTAACACAGTCTTTTAAGCACAGTTTCTGCAGGCGCACAGTACCCGGTGGGACCGGGCACGAAATCCTGTTCGTGACGCCAAAGTTGACTCGCCCACCCCAGGGCTATGGGACACCCGGTGCCGGGCCGGACTAGTCCGGTGGTAGTCAGTGGTGGCTGGGCCCGGCTCCGTGGCCCTGGTGGGTGTCAGTAGAGTATGTGGCTTGATGAATAAAGTTTGTGTTCGTGACGCCACCTGTGGTCTGCGGCTAGTAAGCCGCCGCTGCTGTGTGAGGCCTCCGGGGTGATGTTATAGCAGCAATGGTGGTACTGCTCCCCACAGGTGGAGCGGAGCCCCGGGGACACTGTTAGTGCTCGTGGAAGTCTATGGGGTTGTGTGGCTAACACGGTGCAGGGCCGACAGGCAATGAAAAAACCAGGCACAAACAACAGTCTCTTTACCTTTTCCTCTTTTACTTTGGAAACAGTCCAGTCCTGGGAGACCATTACAGGTGGTTATGGGGATCCGGTCGGCCTGGAAGTACTTGGGGTGATCTTTCTGGCCAGCTGAGTATGAGGCCTACTCCTGTACTTTTCTTTGTTATGATAGGACCCTGCTTCTCTGAATCCAGCAATGGCCCTCTTTGCTGCTGGGACTGATGGTACGTCCCTTTCCCTCTGTAGCAGGCTGCGCAGGCCCTCTCTCTGGTGCTTCTCTGCTGGAGTCCACACCGAGCCTTGATGCTGCAGCTGTACCTTTGGGATGTTTTTGGGCCAGGTGCTTGCAGCTCTCCTGCTTTTCGGATTCGGTTACCAGAGAGTATGTTTAAGCCCTGGTGGCCACAGACTCCGATGTCCGAGTCTCTCCGCTGCCTCTCAGCTACTCCTGCTTCTCTGGGCCAAGCTACTCTAGCTCTAGGCCCCAGATCCACAGGACAGCTCACTCTGTGTCTGTTCACTTCTACTGCTCTCTACAGACTGACTACTACTTCCTCCTTCAGATCAGACTTCAGGGATGCTCCCTGGAATCCCAGGTTCAGAGCTCCCCCTGCTGGCCGGAGGGAGAACTGCGTTGGATGTTAAACTTGCTGGCCAATGGACCTCCCAATTACCTCCAGGCTCAGCATTAACCCTTTGGGAGGGAAATGCTGTTGTGGCTTCCAGGTCCTGGGGCGCCACACCCTTCCAAGTTCTGCTGACAAATCAGATGGCTGTAAAGCTCAAGGAAAAGCTAAACTGGATCCATGCTTTTAACTGCAAGAAGACAGGTGAGCCTGAGAGAGCCACCGAATAATGTGGACGCACACCTGTCCCTTTTCCATTTTGCCTTGATAAATGGGGACTCACTGAGGGTTATGTCCCATGATGGTAGCATAAGTAAAGCCCTGAGAGGAATTAATGCCCTGTCCAACAAGATAGCTGAAAACTCAGGTATTAGCAACCCCTTCAGTAAGTGGTTAGAAAACACCTTTGGTAAATGGGATTCCTTCTAAGTAACATAGCGTGTACTCTGGAGATAGTACTGGTGGCCATTGCAGTACTTGGTTGCTGCCTAGAACCTTGTCAGAGGTGTATCTAGGCTTTCTGGTACCAAGGGCAAGAATTCTGTTTGGTGCCCCCCCCCTAAAGCGGTTTGGGTCATGTGACCACTCATTCATATATGATATGCACACTTAAGCGGGCTTTACACGCTGCGACATTGCTAGCCGATGCTAGCAATGGCGAGCGTGATAGCACCCGCCCCTATCGTTATGCCGATATGTGAAGATCACTGCCATAGCGAACATTATCGCTAAGGCAGCGTCACACGTACTTACCTACTCAGCGACGTCGCTGTGACCGGCGAACCGCCTCCTTTCTAAGGGGGCGGTTCACTCAGCGTCACAGCGACGTCACTAAGCGGCCGCCCAATCAAAGCGGAGGGGCGGAGATGAGCATGACGAACATCCCGCCCACCTTCTTCCTTCCTCATTGCTGGCGTGTGGCAGGTAAGGAGAGGTTCCTCGTTCCTGCGGCGTCACACGTAGCGATGTGTGCTGCCGCAGGGACAAGGATCAACTTCGCCCAAGCAACAGCAGCGATAATTGGGAGAGGACCCCCATGTCAACGAGGAGCAATTTTGGATGTTTTTGCAATGATCCAAAATCGCTCCTAGGAGTCACACACAACGAGATTGCTACAGCGGCCGGATGTGCGTCACAAAATCCGTGACCCCAACGAGATCGCTGTAGCAATCTCGTAGCGTGTAAAGCCACCCTTAGTCACGTGCAGACAAGCTGCTCTTCCTCTTGGGGCTGGTGGTTGCGGGGCTGGACGGTTGGATCGTGACACCTGGGGGCATTGTGACTTAGGACAGATATATGTATATGTGAATTGGACTAGTACTGTACGCATGTGCCTACTTTTGAGAGGGGAGTTATAATTTATGTGTCTTATATACCTTCCAGAGTGGGGGGATTATGATTTATATGCATATGCCTACCCTGGAGAGAAATCTTATATCTATAGGCATACAGTTATCCCGGAGACATGCAGTATTAACTTATGCATGTATGTTTAGTCTAGAGGAGTGTAGTAATATTCTATTAAAATGATTAATTGGATCTATACCTCTCTGGTGTAGGTGGTTATGCATTATATACACACACCCATCTGAGAGAAATGTGGCTCCTATCCATAGTTACATAATTACCTCACAAAGAGTGGCTTCAGTTCAGGTTATGTGTTTGCTATGCATCGGCCATGATCTATTTGTACAGTCTTATTTTAGTGTAATTATGATGGTTATGATTTATGTGTAAACACTTGCCCTTGAGCTGACTGTGAAATACCATATTATATATGTCTTTGGGAGTAGGATTTGTTATGACTCTCAGAGGTGGGTATAGTGGCGGATGTTTCAATTAGGATTTTACCTGTATTGTAAATCATGCCGATTCCTATTTACCCTTACGTACATCTATGGGCGATCTATCTGTGACTCTTATGAACGGCCACCATCCCGTCCGCGGCCGCACTGCGCATGTCCCTCAGCGTGACTTCCGGGTGTGCACACCCGGCGGCATCACAGGTGGCGCCGCGCATGCGTGAATGACGTCACGGGGAAATTTTCCCCGACGCATGCGCGGTTTGCTGCCATACGCCGCCGGTGGGTTTTTTGCACACGTCATATCCGGAGTACGTCTGGAGGGCGGGCGCACTAGAGCGGCTGGACGTGATGATGGTTGATGGCTTAATGACACACACTATATAGGGGTGAGGGAGAGGGGATCACGGCAATGTGCGGTGCCCCTTGAAAAAGGTGAATCCGAAACAGCTGTAGGGCTTGGACCAAGGACCGGCTTCCTCCTCTTCATCACAGAGTTTTGGTATGTTCCTGGGTTTACTCTGAAACATGATTTATATTGATCTGATTTTGAGATCCATCTTACCCATAGACATATCTCCATACTTCTCTTAGGGGGTTTGCTTTATGTTTGCAATGACTGACATATGATATTGTTACTATATTATCAGAGTATATTTATTTATATTAGTCAGTCATTGATACTTTCGGCCCTGGTCCCCATATTGTGAGGTCTCCTGTTGTGTCCTCCTCATTAATGTTACTGCTGGGGAACAGTGTTTGTCCAGTTCTCCAATTTTTTAACTGTTTGTGAACTTCCTAATAAAGATATTTTTGGACTTTATCACTCCATTGTGTGGTTTCCACATTTTTGTAGCGACGTCACTAAGCGGCCGCCCAATCAAAGCGGAGGGGCGGAGATGAGCATGACGAACATCCCGCCCACCTTCTTCCTTCCTCATTGCTGGCGTGTGGCAGGTAAGGAGAGGTTCCTCGTTCCTGCGGCGTCACACGTAGCGATGTGTGCTGCCGCAGGGACAAGGATCAACTTCGCCCAAGCAACAGCAGCGATAATTGGGAGAGGACCCCCATGTCAACGAGGAGCAATTTTGGATGTTTTTGCAATGATCCAAAATCGCTCCTAGGAGTCACACACAACGAGATTGCTACAGCGGCCGGATGTGCGTCACAAAATCCGTGACCCCAACGAGATCGCTGTAGCAATCTCGTAGCGTGTAAAGCCACCCTTAGTCACGTGCAGACAAGCTGCTCTTCCTGACTCTCTCAATTCAATATTCAATAAAAAACAGAGAAGTAGAAAGAGAAGTGAATTGTCACATGACCAAATATGAAAATTGCATACGAGTGGAGCGGCCATGTGATTACTGCTGGAACCAGAATGCAGAGCTGAATCCTGTCAGTGAGTATATTACACGCCATTGGGACTGGGCTACAGTGCTTAATTTTATAATTAAAGGGGTTGTCCAGATTTATGATGAAAGTGTGCAGTCACTCAAGGCGACTGCAAACTTCTGAAGTCTCACAATGCATGCTTTGTACACTTTTAGGATTCTCTCATGTCAGTGGCAAGAGTAGACGGTCATATGAGCACAAGTATGCCGAGTACTGCACATACGCCTCATTAATTTGAATAGGAGCCGTTGGCCAGTACCTGGCCACGGCCACTATCAGAAGACAGATCAAAACTGAGTACTCCGGCCATCTGCTGCCACCGCTGGTACATAGAACAGCTGATTGGCAGGGATCCGGACCCCGTCCAATCAAACATTGATGACCTATCCTGGGAATACAGGGGAATCCTGACAGTGTGCACAGCTCTCTATCACCATTCATCAGTCTGCTGTCACATATTTATTTCAGAAATCTGTCTAGAGCTCAGAAAACAGTGTTGGAAAAAATATATGTGTGGCTTGGAAATTGCATGTTGTTCTCAAAATTGATTCAGATATACACGGCTCCATTGTAAAACAGACAAAACCGTCCATCTAAAGAAGCCACACAGGAACTTATCTAAACCTGTGTAAGTGTTAGGGTACTTTGCACGCTGCGACATCGCAAGCCAATGCTGCAATGCCGAGCGCGATAGTCCCCACCCCCGTCGCAGGTGCGATATTACTGTGATAGCTGCCGTAGCAAACATTATCGCTACGGATGCTTCACATGCATTCACCTGCCGTGCGACGTCGCTCTGGCCGGCGAACCGCCTCCTTATTAAGGGGGAGGGTCGTGCGGCGTCACTGCGACGTCACACGGCAGGCGGCCAATAGGAGCGGAGGGGCGGAGATGAGCGGGATGTAAACATCCCGGGCACCTCCTTACTTCCGCATAGCCGACGGGAGCCACGGTGACGCAGGTAGGAGATGTTCCTCGCTCCTGCGGCTTCACACACAGCGATGTGTGCTGCCGCAGGAACGAGGAACAACATCGGACCGTCGCGTCAGCGTAATTATGGAATTCACCAACGCTACACCGATGATACGATTACAACGCTTTTACGCTCGTTAATCGTATCATCTAGGATTTACACACTACGATGTCGAGAGCGACGCAGGAAGTGCGTCTGTCGCGGGCAGAGGAGGGGATGCCGCGCTCTCCCACTGCTCGGGTCCGGCTGCCGCGGCTGCTGCGGCCTGCTGCTGCTCGGTGGCTCGAGCGATGGGCCGGATCCCGGGGACTCTAGCGACGCTCCTCGCCCGTGAGTGAAAGGGGGTTTTTGGGTGTGGGGATTGGTTATTGTCCATGACGCCACCCACGGTTGTGGTGATTTGTTGACACCACCGCTGCTCTGTATGGGGATCCCGGGAGTGGTGGTATGGAGCAGCTAGTTGTTGTGTTGCCCCTCCGTGGGTAGGGGTTGGTGATCCCGGGGCCCAGTGATGAGGTGGGTGATGCAGGGCTTGGTGGGGTGCAGGGACGCGGGGGCAGCGCTGTGCCTTGCGGCACTGTGGTACTCACTCAGCCTGAGACGTTGACACAGTTTTCGGTAAAACACACGGCTGGAAAGACGGTTCCCACGGATGGCTGCACTTGCTTTCCCCAGTAGGTGACGGTGACGGTCCCTCTGTCCTGCACCTAAGTTGATGATGGTTGCGATGGGTTCCCACCGGTAACCCGCTCCCCGGCTTGGATATGGGCCGGAGGAGCCCTACTTTGCCCGCTGGCGCTGGCCCTGAGAAACTGGTGCCCTGGCGGTGGCGGTGTCTCTCCGTTACGGTTGGACTGTTGCCTTCAATCGGGACTTGGTTGTTTGGAGACAGACGTCCCCTTCACTGACGGATTTGGCAAATTATGGCGACTCCTAGCCTTGCTGGGATCCGAAAGGCCCCTGCCCTGGTGCTGACTGTTCTTCGTATACTGCTCCAGACCGCCGGGCCACTACCCGTCCGCGGTCCTTCCAGCAACCTCCGAGCAGTCACCCCTGCGGACTATCACCGCCGTCTGCTGACCTTGCTGGCACTGTCCGGGGCACACACCCGGACCAACTTCAGGCTTTACTACTGTCACTTTTCTGTCACTTCAGCTTTTCTCGTTAGCTCCACTACTACTTCACTCCCCTAACTTGAACTCCTCCTCAGACTCTAGTCTGGCTTCAACTGCCTGGTTCCTCCCGCCTCCAGGCCTGTGAACTCCTCGGTGGGCGGAGCCAACCGCCTGGCCCACCCCCTGGTGTGAACATCAGCCCCTGGAGGAAGGCAACAAGGATTTTGGTAGCTTGGGTGTTCCTAACTGGGGTGTAGGGTGTGGTGGTGTGATGACCTGTGACCCCTGGCTTGCCCAGGGCGTCACACGTCACTTTCGACATGACCCCACTGACATCGCACCTGCGATGTCGTAGTGTGCAAAGCCCGCTTTAGTGTAGTGTCAGAGTGTTAATATACTCACTGATCACTATCTTCTCTGGTGTCCAGCGCCACTCCGGTCCTTTCCTGAGTCACCTGATGGCTCTACAGACTCTCAGGATCACTCTCCGCACTACACAACACAGAAGAGGCTTTTACAACGTAAGTCTATGTAGCGTTAGAATGAGGCCCAGAGCAAGGCTCCATAGACTTATGTACCGCCCCGATCTCAGCAGCTGAGCTGCTCGGATCCGGCCCTTCTGTGGGTGGCTCGAGGGTCTCCGGACCCGGGGGCCTCACGGTCACTTCAAATGAAAAGGGGGAGTGATGGGATGGTGTATTTAGGACGTATATGTACAGGCTGAGCCGTACGGAGTTCGTAATGCAACCCACGGTGTGTGTGGTGATATTGGACACCACCGCTGCAGTTACGGGGCACCCGAGGGAGATGTTGTGCAGCATGTTGTTAACCCCTCCGTGGGCAGGGATGGTGACCCCGGGCCCCGTTGGGGGTTTGGCGATGCAGGGAGATGGGAGACCGCAGGGTGCTTGTGTACTCAATATTAGAAAACACACGAGTCTCTGGTAAACCAAGGTGATGGTGTTCGGTGCCCGCAGCCGGCTGCGTTAGGATTCCCACACCCGGCTGGTGGTTTTTGTCTTTCTCTTGCACCTGTGTAAGATGGTGGACTGCCTGTGCTTGCAACTTCAGGAGTCCACTCCTGGCTTGTGGTCACCTGAGGAGCCCTTTGCCCGCAGACACTGGCCCGTGGGATCTCTGAGCCGTGGCGGTGGCCTTTTCTCCCCCTCGGTGGGCTATTGCCTTCAGTCGGGACTTTGGGTGGGACAGGACCTCTAGTCCTGGCCGGAATCAGTTAATTAGCTAGCCCCCAGTCACTTCTGGACCTAGCTTCAGGGTCTGAGTACCCCCCTTTGTGCTTCGGTTTCCGAGTCGGTTCCCCGGGTCGGTACCGGAGGGCCACTACCCTGTCTCAGTCCACCTCGGTTCCACCAAGCCGTCTTCCCGGCTCCTGCAGATGGAGACCGCCGTCTGCCTCCTAGCCAAAAGTCACCAGGGCTCCTACCCGGTACTTGTTCAATTTGGGTATTCGCCTCTGCTGGAGCTGCACATAGCTCCAGCCCACACTCCTCTCCAACTTGAACTCTAAAACATTTCTGAACTTTCCCTCCCCAGGCTGTCTAGGACTCCTCGGTGGGCGTCTTCCAACCATCTGGTTCCGCCCCCTGGTGTGTCTATCAAGCCCTGAGGGGGGGTGACTAGGGTTTTGAGGTTGGCTGTGTGTTACCTGTGAGGGAAAGGTGTAATGTGGGGCCCTATTTGTGACTTCCTGGCCCGGCCAGGGTGTCACACTCCCCCTTGGTTAAACACAGACCGTCCGCGGGCTGTCCGACCACCACCGATTTATTTTGCTTTTTAACTGAAAAAGATAAAACATGTTTACAATTCTAATAACATATTTACATTATATAAAGGCTTGGTTTCTTCCCTTACGGGAGGCAGTTTGCTTAAACGTTACAGTAAAACATTTTTATTAACCGGGAACGGGACGAGACCAGGTCCTTCTCATTTTTGCCCACCCAAGCAAACCTAGCCCTGGTGCTGCCCCTAAAAACAAGGTCAGCACCCCTTTTCCCCAGTCTAGGAAACGGGTTTGGGTCCGGGTGTTGCCCACATGGGCCGGGTAATAAGTTTCTTACCCGGCAGTCTCAGAGGCCCCACGTCCAGGGGACCCCGACCCGGAGGGTAGTCACCGGTTGCCATGGTGATGGGACCTTGGCCTACTCTGCCGCAGGCCCTTCCTCCAACCAGCCTCTCCGGAGACTGCAAGACTATGAAAAGGGTGGTCAGGGACTATTTACAAGGCCCAATAGTTTTTGGGTTGGCCTGCAAGTTCTCAGCCATGTCACTATTTAACTGTAAACGGGAACGTCAACTTCAAAACTTGCAGCAGTCTCCGGCCCCTTTAAGGCCGGGCATTCTCAGGTCACATACTTGCAAAGTGCCCTAGTTGCCTACAGTACCTGCAGACTGCTATCATCATATCTCCAACGACGATCGGGGCCTCATCCTCCGAGATGGACTCCGTATCTCCCTCAGAGCCGCTGCCATCCATCTCATCAAATTCCGGGCTGGTAGCTAAGGTGTCATGTGAGTCGAGTACCGCTCCCGTTGCAGCCGGGCGGACCCCCGGAGCCAACATCCCTCCTGTGGCAGGCGGGTCACCGCCAGCTGCTACACGGGGAATCACCACCGGAGTCTTGGGGTCCGCCGCCCCTGCGGCTGGAGCGGGAGCTGCAGCTTCCTCGCCGGCTGCTTCCCCCGTGGGCACCGCCGCTCCAGCCAAAAGGCACCAGGACTTCTACCCGGTACCTGTTCAATTTGGGTATTCGCCTCTGCTGGAGCTGCACACAGCTCCAGCCCACACTCCTCTCCAACTTGAACTCTAAAACTTGTCTGAACTTTCCCACCCCAGGCTGTCTAGGACTCCTCGGTGGGCGTCTTCCAACCGCCTGGTTCCGCCCCCTGGTGTGTCTATCAAGCCCTGAGGGGGGGTGATAGGGTTTTGAGGTTGGCTGTGTGTTACCTGTGAGAGAAAGGTGTAATGCGGGGCCCTATTTGTGACTACCTGGCCCGGCCAGGGCGTCACACTTACACTGAGAGAGACGTCACTCACACACAGAGCAAAGTGATCCACAGTCTGAACTGGCGTCATGTGACTCAGAAGAGCAGTTCAGTGGTGCTGGACATTGGAGAAGGTACTAGGTGAATATATTAGCGCACTGACACTGCAGTGCACTCACATTTAGGCCGGTTTCAGACGTCCGTGTTTAATCAGTTACAAGCCACATGTATGGTTATGGTCATGCATGTGTCATGCGTGTGTCACACATGTGTCATGCGTGTGTCACACGTATGTCACTCGTGTGACATCTGTGTTTGCACACGTGTAACACGTACCGGAGAAAACACGGGTCTTTGAAATAAAAAGATATTTTATATTTACCTGTATCCAGTGCTGTTTTCTTCGCCTCTGCTGCCTCCTGCTTCTGACCGCCGCTCATTATATTCATTGATTATTCACTGCAGGGACCTGGAAGCAGCAGCAGCATCGCTGGGAATAGCGCTGGGGACGGTGTAGATTAGTATATAACAAGGGTAGGCAACTAATTTTCTCGAGGGGCCACATGAGAGACCATGACTGGTGCAGAGGCTGAACCAATAGGCGGAATTAATTCTGATCAACATTAATATTAACATATTAATTATTATTTTATATGAATATGAATTGTGTCACTTAATATTGAGGAGAATTACGTACACTGTCACCCCCTTACCCCGATATACAGTATTAGCCTCATTTACAGCATGAGCTCCCACACATCCTTCTAAATTCAGTATGAGCCCGCCTTCCCTCCTACTGTATATACAAGCACATATCCCATATACATATAATAAAACAGTCCTCCAGTCACTCCCATTCCCTGGTGCTTTGATTTGGTCTCTGGTGCACTCACTATTTGCACAGCAGACAAGGAGGAGATGACGTCATTGCCTCCACTGTCTCAGTCGCACATGTTGATTGGCAAAAGAAGGAACCGACGGTTCAGGTCTCCACCAGCATATTTACTGCTATCTGCTTCTTGAGGCTGTGGATAGCTGCGACATCAGGAAGCGTGACGTGGGTGTGGGAGGGTGTACGGCGGCCCATAGGCCACTGATTTCAGCCCTTTGACTATCTCAGCTGGACTGGAGTAACCAGATGTAGCCTGCAGGCTGTATTTTCCTAGGTCTGGTATATGATATACTATGATTACAGACATGAGATGATATATACCAATATGTGATGTCTCTAAACAGAAAAAAAGTCCAGCTCACCACTTTATGTGTCCAGGGGATATGTCACGCTCGTCATGGATTAAGACGTAGCGACTATTCATTTGCCAAGACACGTTGAATATTACCTTGTTCTATGTGAAAGCCTGTACCACGAAGATTTTTAACTTTGGTAAAAAAAATAAGTTTTTTTATACTTCTCTGCCTTCACCCCCACACCATTACACCTCCTCCTCCATGCTTCACAGTGGGAACCAGGCATGTAGAGTCCATCCGTTCACCTTTTCTGCTTTGCACAAAACCACGGTGGTTGGATCCAAAGATCTCAAATTTGGACTAATCAGACCAAAGCACAGATTTCCACTGGTCTAATGTCCATTCCTTGTGTTCTTTAGCCCAAACAAGTCTCTTCTGCTTGTTGCCTGTCCTTAGCAGTAATTTTCTAGCAGCTATTTTACCATGAAAGCCTGCTGCACAAAGTCTCCTCTTAACAGTTGTTCTAGAGATGTGTCTGCTGCTAGAACTCTGTGTGGCATTGACCTGGTCTCTAATCTGAGCTGCTGTTAACCTGCGATTTGTGAGGTTGGTGACTTGGATAAACTTATCCTCTGCAGCAGAGGTGACTCTTGGTCTTCCTTTCCTGGGGCGGTCCTCATGTGAGCCAGTTTCTTTGTAGCGTTTGATGGTTTTTGACACTGCACTTGGGGGCACTTTCAAAGTTTTCCGAATTTTTCGGACTGACTGACCTTCATTTCTTAAAGTAATGATAGTCACTAGTTTTTCTTTACTTAGCTGCTTTTTTCTTGCAATAATACAAATTCTAAATACAAAACAGTCTATTCAGTAGGACTATCAGCTGTGTATCCACCAGACTTCTGCACAACACAACTGATGGTCCCAACCCCATTTGTAAGGCAAGAAATCCCACTTATTAAACCTGACAGGTCACACCTGTGAAGTTAAAACCATTTCCTGTGACTACGGTACCTCTTGAAGCTCATCAAGAGAATGCCAAGAATGTGCAAAGCAATAATCAAAGCAAAAGGTGGCTACTTTGAAGAACCTAGAATATAAGGCATATTTTCAGTTGTTTCACACTTTTTTGTTAAGTATCTCATTCCACATGTGTTAATTCATAGTTTTGATGCCTTCAATGTGAATCTACAATTTTCAGAGTCATGAAAACAAAGAAAACTCTTTGAATGAGAAGGTGTGTCCAAACGTTTGGTCTGTACTATATATATAAATATATATATATATATATATATATTTATATATATATATATATACATATATATATATATATATATATATATATATATATATATATATATATATATATATATACTAGCTGTCCTACCCGACTTCGCCCGGGTTAATAACTGCTGTTAACAAAATAGAATGTATTAACAAAAATGTATTCTGCACACAAAAACCACAAAACAAATAGATAGAAATGTAATTATTAAATTGTTGCCTATATTAACCAATCAGAGCTCAGATTAATTAACTGTAGCAAAATAGAAGCTAAGCTGTGATTGGTTGCTATTGGCAGCCTGATAAATCTCCAGACAACAGAAGGCCCTCCCCCCTGACAGTAGATATTACCTCACACATACACAAAATAGACAGGTCATGTGACTGACAGCTGCCGTATTTCCTATGTGGTACATATGTTGTTCTTGTAGTTTGGCTGCTTATTAATCAGATTTTTATTGTTGAAAGATAATACCGGACTTGTGTGTGTTTTAGGGCGATTATGTGGCGAGGTTGGTGTATGTGTGGTGAGATGTGTGCTGAGGGTGGTATATGTGTTCAAGCACGTGGGTAGTGTGTGGCGCATTTTGTGTGTGTGTTCATATCCCCGAGTGTGGTGAGTATCACATGTCGGGGCCCCACCTTAGCAACTGTACGGTATATACTCTTTGACGCCATCGCTCTCATTCTTTAAGTCCTCCTTGTTCACATCTGGCAGCTGTCATTTGCCCCCAACACTTTTCGTTTCACTTTTTCCCCATTATGTAGATAGGGTCAAAATTGATTGGTAAATTGGAACGCGCGGGGTTAAAATTTCACCTCACAACATAGCACCCAGCGCTGCCCGGGATAGTAACTGTCTCTCTGTTTCTCTCCCATTCTCTGTCTGTCTCCCCCTCTGTATATATCTCTCTGTCTCTCTCTCTATTTCTTTGTCTGTCTCTTTCCCTCTCTGTCTCTTTCTCCGTCTGTCTCAATCTCTTTCCCTGTCTATCTATCTCTTTCCCTGTCTGTCTATCTATCTCTGTCACTTTCCCTGTCTGTCTCTTTCCCTGTCTGTCTCTTTCCCTGTCTGTCTCTTTCCCTGTCAGTCTGTTTCTTTGTTTGTCTCTTTGTGTCTGTCTCTTATCCTGTCTATGTCTGTTTCTTACCCTGTCTGTGTCTGCCTCTTTCCCTGTCTGTGTCTGTCTTTTTCCCTGGCTGCATTGTGACACGCCAACATTCCATATAAGGGTGTGGCTGCGCATTCTTCTGAAGTTCTGGCTGCACTGTGGCTCCCAGCTCCATTCGCTTTAATGGAGGCAGGTTTTTTGGTGAATAACTGTAAAGAGCCGGGTTAAAATTTCCCCTCAAAACATAGCCTATGATGCTCTCGGTGTCCATAAGTGTGAGTGTGCAAAATTTTGTGGCTGTAGCTGCGACGGTGCAGATGCCAATCCCGGACATACACACACACACACATTCAGCTTTATATATTATATATATATATATATATATGTTAATACCAGCATTATGCAAGAGATAAGCTGGCCCAATTAGCATGCTATAAACACAGATAGAAGTTTTTTTTTGATACATGACTGTGTCTCTACGTGGTTCTTTCCCAGAACATACTCAGTCTTTTCAATTTAATTGGGAGC
Source organism: Anomaloglossus baeobatrachus (assembly GCF_048569485.1). Taxonomy (NCBI): domain Eukaryota; kingdom Metazoa; phylum Chordata; class Amphibia; order Anura; family Aromobatidae; genus Anomaloglossus; species Anomaloglossus baeobatrachus. The sequence continues at coordinate 115,273,147 of NC_134356.1, read as the reverse complement.
AGGTGTGCAGCCCCCACGTCAGCAGCTAGGCTGCTCGGATCCGGATCCGCGGTGGCTCAAGGGGCGTCCGGACCCGGAGGGGGGGGGGTCTTGCGCCTCTCGAATGAAGGGGGGGTATTTACAGGGGGTATTGCATGGAATAGTTTGTGACGCCACCCATGGTGGGTGGTAAGGTGGAGTACCACCGCTGCGGCTGGGAGTACACGGTGGTGATGGAGTGGGCAGCCAGGTGTTTAACCCCTCAACAGGTAGGAAGAATGCCCCGGGACTCTGTGAGGGTGACAGGGAGGTGCCGTTGGGGAAGTAAGGGTCACTTGCGTACTCACTCAGTCCAATAACACTGACACTGACAACTGTAGTAAACCAAATTTCTGGACACTGCTGCCATTGTGGGGGAGCACGCCTGGGTCCCGTTTCTGTTGGTGTTGCCTGTTGATCTGTGACCTTTCCTTTGGCACCTTGTTACTCACTAGTTGGTCCCTGTAACCTGAAACTAGTCGGGTCCCGCTCCCCAGTATGGCTAACTGAGGGAGCTTGCTCTCAGGATTCACACTTGGGATTTGTTGGACCGTATTTGTGGAAAGTCCTATCCCTCTCGTTGCGCTAGTACCCCGATTTTGGAGTGGTTGGAGAGCGGATCTCGAAGGCTCCATTCTCGTCGGGTAAATTGTCAGGTTGCCGGAAGCTACTCCCTGACCTAGGGTCCACTTACCCCGTTGTGCCCTGGTCACAGCCCGGTGATGGTACAAGGCCACCAGCTGTCCCCAACGACAATGCCGTGCCCCTTGTCACAATCCCCTGTGACCGGGGGTCCAGCTCCTACCAGGCCCAGACCAACATCTGCGACCTAGTACTTCCAAGGAGCCCAGCTCCTGACCTCCTCACACTTTCACTTCCAATACTGCACTGCTCCTGACACTCCTGACCCCCCTAAACCAACCCCTCAAGTGGGCGACCCTATTCCACTCAGGCCGTCCACTGGTGGGTCTGGTGGGTGTGGTGCAGAGTGTTCCTAGGATTTTGATTAGCTGGTCTTTGGCAAAACCATTTGGTTAGGGACCCGTAACCAAGGAGGAGGTGGATATTGCACAGAAGGGCAGATTGCACAATACCCTGTGACGACCTGATAGGCCAGGGTGTCACACAGGCACAACATCTCTTCGACCATCGCTACACTGAGTGGCAACAACAACTGTATATAGTATGAGAGCAAGAGTCAAGAGACCATTCGTTGTAATCCAGTCTGGCGCACATGCTTCTAGAGACAGATTCTACTTGACAATAGGCAGTGGAACTTGCCCTGAAGGGATATATTTAGCGGACAAGTTAGTATAATTACAGTTCCAAGAAGAAAATACTGTTCCGACCCACCAATAAAGTATTTATGCTCTTGTATGACAACAATAAAAGTTGTTTTCATATGGCTATACTGCTAAAGAAAGAAAAAAAATGATGGTTAATAAGTTAACATCTCAAAAGTACACGTCAATGAACACGAGGTTCGGTGTTCTGATTCGGAGTTCAGATGCTTTACGTATGAACATAACTCACACGAACATCGCTGTGCTCGGGTACGCATGGTCCTCAGCCCAGTACGAGCCCCTTGCTATGTTTAAGCAGCTTGCACTTGGTAACAATAGTTTGATAGGATGTACTGTTCATAAAAAAAAAGGGAAAACCTTGCCCACCTGCCCCCAGAAGTTCTCGGTTTATGACTGGCTGTATGTGGGCGGAGACCTAAACTGCCCAATTAGTAACTTCCATTGCGGTTTGGGTCAAGTTCAGTTCATGTTCAATTCCCAAACCAATCTAATTTAAAGTTCGGCTGAACCCGCCAAACCGAACTTCCATGGGTCCGCTTATCTCTATTCAAAAGCCAATTGTGGAATTGTTCCCCCACTTATAAAAAAAAAGAGGCCAGAGCTAACCGACACAAGATTGTTTGATGCTGCTACAATGCATTGCAATATAAGTTAATATGGTCATATTGCGACTCCGAGGGTAATGCTATCAGCAAAAAGCAAGTCCCAAACAGTAGCAATTGCAGTACCAGTAATTTTACCCCATTCACTTGTATTGTGCTGCTATTATGCAGCAACACCTCGCAATCTTGGCCACACAAGTTCCTGTCTTGGTCAAAGTTTCTATGTGGCCCCACCCTAAAAATGATCCAATAAATTATATGTACTTCAAAATAGTGGCAATAAAATTTTCATGTTCCACAAAAAATGATTCGTCGTACAACTCAAGTGCCATTAGTACTATTAGTCCAAGTGCTCACATTTAATATTTCATGATTGTTATTTTCCTCAGTATTTGTAAGCCAAAACCAGGAGTGGGTAAAAAATGCAGAAGTGGTGACGTGTTCTATTATACTTTTCCTCTAATAGTCAAAAAAACTTACAAATGCTCAACATGTGCACATGGCTTTATACATGCCATCTGTTTGGTGGGGACCAGTTCTAAAATTTGCAGGTTAAGAGGGACACATATAGTAATCTAATATATAAAGCTAAGTGTATGTATGTGTGTGTGTATGTATCTCCGCTAAAGGAATCCGCATCGTTGCATTTACAATCACGAAATTTTGCACAGATGCCTCATGTGACCCAGGGAGCGTCATAGACTATGTTTTGACAGAAAAATGTAACCCCGTGCTTTACAGTTAGTCTCTAAAATTCTGCCGCCATTAAAGTGAATGGAGGTGAATGGAGGTGGGAGCTATAGGTTATTAATAGCAACTGTCAGTGGTTGCTATAGGAACAAAATAAACTGTTAGTTGAAGCTTATGCGTGAGGTTATATGATGTTGGTGGAGAGATGGATAGAGAGACAGAAAAAGACAGACAGACAGAGACACAGACAGAGACAGATGGGGAAAGAGACAGACAGACAGACTGGGAAAGAGACAGCCCTGGAAAGAGACAGACGGGCAAAGAGACAGACGGGCAAAGAGACAGATGGGCAAAGAGACAGACGGGCAAAGAGACAGACGGGCAAAGAGACAGATGGGCAAAGAGACAGACGGGCAAAGAGACAGACGGACAAAGAGACAGCCCGGCAAAGAGACAGACGGGCAAAGAGACAGACCTGGAAAGAGACAGACGGACAAAGAGATAGACAGACAAAGAGATAGACGGGCAAAGAGACAGACGGGCAAAGAGATAGACGGGCAAAGAGACAGATGGGCAAAGAGACAGCCGTGGAAAGAGAGAGGCGGGCAAAGAGAAAGACGGGCAAAGAAACAGACGGGCAAAGAGACAGACGGGTAAAGAGACAGACGGGCAAAGAGACAGACCTGGAAAGAGACAGACCTGGAAAGAGACAGACCTGGAAAGAGACAGATGGGCAAAGAGACAGACGGGCAAAGAGATAGACCTGGAAAGAAACAGACCTGGAAAGAGACAGCCCTGGAAAGAGACAGACGGGCAAAGAGACAGACAGGCAAAGAGACAGATGGGCAAAGAGACAGACAGGGAGTAAATGAATAGCAATTATGTGAAAATATAATTGTTTGTAACAAAAAGGAACATAAAACTTTGACCAGCAGTCTGCCACATTAGAAAAAAATTATCATTTTCTCAACTTCCTTTTAGAAAGTAGGAAGTCTCTGATGCAATATTTGACCGTGATATCATGGCTAGGGATGAGCTGAGCCATGGATGTTCGGGTTCTCTGGTATTGGCCGTACTTTAGTTAAAAATTTGATTCGGTCCTCGAACTTGATCCCGGACCCTGAAACCCATAAAAGTCAATAAAGACCCGAACTTGTGCTGTAAAATGGCTGTATAATGGTCGCAGTAAGCACTAGGGAGCTACAAAAAGAAGCAAAATTGGGATAAGAGCAGGACCATTGCACTGCAAATACATATGGATAGGGAAAACACTTAAAGGGGTTCTGTCACTTTAGCAATCATAGTTACATAGGAATTAATTAAACAAATAAACTAAACCTTTTAAGAGTGCCCTCATAGAGACTCATTCCAGAGTTTTCCCAAGTACAACTAACTATTTTACAAAGGCCCCTACAGAGCCCGTTTTCAGAGTTGACACACACAGACAAGATTTGCAGAAGTTCCCCACAGAGCAACAATTTAAAAAGGCCCCAGCAGAGCCTGTTTTCTTTCACTGCTGACACACACAAACAAATTGGCAAAGTTTCCCCACAGAGCAGCAATTCTAAAAAAGGCCCCAACAGAGTCTGTTTTCCCAGTTGACACCCACAGCCAAGATTATTAGAGTTTCCCCACAGAGCACTAATTTTCAAAAAGGCCCCTAGAGAGCCTGCTTTCAGAGTTGACCCACACAACCAAGATTACAAGAGTTTCCGCAAAGAGCAACAATTTTCAAAAAGAGGCCTCTATAGTGCCTGTTTTCACAGTTGACCTACACAGACAAAATTGGCAATTCCCCCACAGAGCAACCATTTAGAAAAGACCCCTACAGTTCCTGTTTTCACAATTAACTCACACAGAAAAGATTGGCAGAGTTTCCCCACAGAGCAACAATTTAAAAAAGGCCCCTGCAGAGCCTGTTTTTACAGTTCACCCTACAAAGCCTAAATTTCAAATACAGTAGCGTATACTACATCTGCTATAGTTAAAAAGCTTCACAGTTGGATTTTGGATCGAGCTGATGATCCACCATATAACTTTGCTACAGTCTATCCCAGCCCCTTTGAGTGTTTTGGGGGCCCAAAGTGTTTAGTTTGAAAAAGAATATTGTACAAATCAGACAACCACTCCTGACTACTCTAGCTAGGAATAATGGAATAGGACTAAATTTCTATTTTGTTTCTTGCTGGTACTGGAGCCATGATTAAGAGGGAATCCGGTTGAAGACAAAACAAAGGAGCAGGAGCTAAATTTTGAATACCCATCACTCAGTATGTGGAGACGTGTGGACACATACTCTTCTCTCGTGTTGTTGAAATGTATCTTCCTGTTAATATGAAGTGTTGCTGGATGTTTTGGCATTCTGAGGAATGTCCTGTCACCTGCATGCATCCAGAGGATGGTGTTTCATTTGGGTGCGTTACAGGCACAGATCAATCATGACTAGAGTTGAGCGCGGTTCGTGATTCGCAGTTCTCCAGTTCGCGGTTCGAGTGATTTTGGGGGGTGTTCTAGATAGAACTAGAACTAGAGCTTTTTGCTAAAAGTTTGGCAGCTCGAGTTACGTTCGAGAACGGTTCGATCACTATAAATGTGGCTTTTCACAGTAAGGCTATGTGCACATGTTGCTATCTGCATGTGTCCTGCGTCCCCAGCACAATCCCTCTCCCTTTCCTACTCACCGATCACGGGCATCTCGCTCCCTGGCTGTCACAAATCTGCGGCGTCTTTTCCTCCTTAGAAAATGGCTGCCGCTTCATTAGTCAATTAGTTATTCTGTCCTTTCCCCGCCCACCTGCGCTTATGATTGATTGCAGTCAGACACGCCCCCAAGCTGAGTGACAGCTGTCTCACTGCAACCAATCACAGCCGCCGGTGGGTGGGTCTATTTCGTGCATTAAAATAAATAAATAAATTAAAAAAAAAATACGGTTTCCCCCATATGTTATACCAGCCAGGATAAAGCCGCACTGCTGGAGGCTGGTATTGTCAGGATGGAGAGCGCCATGGTATGGGGAGCCTACCACCCTAACAATATCACCCTGCAGCTGCCCAGAATTGCCGCATCCATTAGGTGCGACAGTCCTGCGGGACTCTACCCAGCTCATCCCGAATTGCCCTGGTGCGGTGGCAATTGGGGTAATAATGAGTTTAATCATGGCAGGCGTCTCCCCGAGATACCTTCCATGATTAAACTGTAAGTGAAAGTAAAGAAACACACACAGCGAAAAATCCTTTATTTGGAATAAAAGACAGAAAAACAACCCTGGTTCACCCCTTTATAAATCCCAAAAATACTCCTCCAGGTCCAAAGTAATCCACACGACAAGGTCAGCTCTGCTCTCTCGGGATGTAGTGGCTCCATAGCAATGAAGTGAAGTGCAGTTAGCAGAGACTTCAGTCAGCACAGCAGGCTTCAACATTAGAAAATCTGCCTATCTCTTTCGTAAGAAGCAATAGACTAGTGGACAAAGCGCCCGCCTAAGAAGCATAACATCGGAAGTTTTAGTCCTGGTAAAGAATTTTTTTTTTTATTTTTAATTTTAAATTATGTTTATAATATATTTATAAATATAATTTAATTATGCACTGAGGGGAGGAGCCGGACATCAGCTGTGAGCTCTCTATCTCTCTCTCTCTCTCTCTCCTTTCTCTCTCTCCTTTCTTTCTCTCCTTTCTATCTCTCTCCTTTGCCTCTCTCCTATCTCTCTCTCCTTTCTTTCTCTCCTTTCTCTCTCTCCTTTCTTTCTCTTCTTTCTCTTCTTTCTCCTCTTTCTCTTCTCTCTCTTCTTTCTCTCTTTCTCTCTCTCTATCTTCCTTCTCTCTTTCTCTTCTTTCTCTCTCTTTCTTTTTCTCTCTCCTTTCTTTCTCTCTCTCTCCTTTCTCTCTCTCCTATCTCTCTCTCCTTTTTTTCTCTCCTTTCTCTCTCTCTTTCTCTCTCTCCTTTCTTTCTCTCATTTCCCTCTCTCCTTTCTTTCTTTCTTTACTTTCTCTTATTTCTCCTCTTTCTTCTTTCTCTCTCTCTCTTTCTTTCTTTCTCTTCTTTCTCCTGTTTTGCTTCTTTCTCTTTCTTCTTTCTCTCTCTCTCTTTCTTCTCTCTTTCTCTTCTTTCTCCTCTTTTTCTTCTTTCTCTTTCTCTCTCTATCTTCTTTCTCTCTCTCTCTCTTTCTCAGACCTGGCGATGATCAGCTGATGCGGTCACCTGACGGAATCAGCTGACACTATAAGTCGAGCGGTGAGGCCGGCTTTTTACCGCCCGGCCGGCTAAACTATCAGCTGATGCTGTCGGACAGGAGTCTGCACTGAAGTGTGTAGTTTGTTTTGGGTTTTTTTTGCACTGATGCATCAGCTGATTGTATAAAAGCCATTTATACAATCAGCTGCTGTGTCATGTGATTCAGGCCCTTGAACCTGACACATCATCTGATCGCTTTGCCTTCCAGCAAACCGATCAGATGATATTGGATCCGGATTGGATGGCACGGGACCCTTGACCCAGGATTACTGCGGAGGGGGGTTCTTTATTTCAATAAAGATGGAGTCACTAATTGTGTTGTGTTTTATTTATAATAAAAATATTTTTCTGTGTGTTGTGGTTCTTTTTATCAGTACTAGAAATTCATGGTGGCCATGTCTAATATTGGCGTGCCACCATGAATTTCGGGCTTAGGGCCAGTTGATAATATACAGCTAGCCCTAACCCCAACATTACCCAGCAAGCCACCCGTCACCAGGGCTGTTGGAAGAGTTGGATACAGCGCCAGAAGATGGCGCTTCTATGAAAGCGCCATTTTCTGGGGCAGCTGCGGACTGCAATTCGCAGCAGAGGCGCCCAGAAACCTCGGGCTAACCTGTGCTGCGGATTCCAATCCCCAGCTGCCTAGTTGTACCTTGCTGGACACAAAAATATGGCAAAGCCCACGTCATTTGTCTTTGAATTATTTCATGAAATTCATGAAATATTTAATAAAAAAAGGGCTTCCCTAAATTTTTGGTTCCCAGCCGGGTACAAATAGGCAGCTGGGGGTTGGGGGCAGCCCGTAGCTGCCTGCTGTATCTGGCTAGCATACAAAAATATGGCAAAGCCCACGTCATTTTTTGGGTGGGCAAAAAACTCCTGAGCGGTGACATCACCACTGACAGGCGCGTTGCTATAGCAACGATGATCTCCGTTATCGACCGGCTGTGGCAGCCGGTTTATAATGGAACAGGGAAGCAAACCGGGAACCCGACCACGTGCCAGAGCATGTCCCTGGTACACGGCGATACACAAACAATCACCGCATACTGGACAGATGCACTCGCAGGTCCTACATGACGCGTCATAGTCATGTGACCAGTCTGTAGCCAATGAGATAACAGACATGTGACTAGTCACATGGCTATTTTGACGTCACGATAGGTCCTGCATCACTGCTGGTTACCAGGAGGACGCAGCGATTACCGATGGAAAAGCGGCGGGAGACAGAGTGCAGGCCGCATCGCGGGCACCGGTAAGTGTTATGGCAATTTTTATTAACTATATGTGTACATTTATAATGTGCTTTTATGTGTTTGTGATTGCCTCCCATTGTTTCCTATGGGGTTCGAGTGGTTCGCCGAACCGAACTCGAACGAGACCTCCGTTCGGCGAACCAAGCTCGAGACGAACCGCGACCGGTTCGCTCATCTCTAATCATGACTAGAGTTGAGCGGGGTTCGTGGTTCGAGGTTCTCCAGTTCTAGGCTCGAGTGATTTTGGGGCCTGTTCTAGATCGAACTAGAACTCGAGCTTTTTGCAAAAGCTCGATAGTTCTAGAAACGTTCGAGAACGGTTCTAGCAGCAAAAAAACAGCTAATTCCTAGCTGGCTTTCCGCTGTAATAGTGTGAGTCACTCTGTGACTCACACTATTATGACATTTCAGTGTATAGTGTGCGTGAACAGCGCCTTCAGATCACTCCTGTTTGTATAATGGCGATCGCCATTTTTTTTTTTTTTTTCCTTCTCTTCCTTCCCTAAGCGCGCGCGTCTTGTGGGGCGGGCCAGCATGTCAGCCAATCCCAGACACACACACAGCTAAGTGGACTTTTAGCCAGAGAAGCAACGGCATGTGTGATAGGATGTCCATGTCACATGTCCCTGCATTATAAAACCGGACATTTTCCTCCAGGACGCCATTATCTCTTCTACGTCCTTGGTGTCAGACATCACTGGCGCAGCTCCGTCCTTTGTCCTATCGCTGATACAGCTGTATGCGCTCCATACACAGCGCTAGACAGCTTAGGGAGAGCACTTTCTATCAGTCCTTTTAAGGGCTCAAACCGGCAGGGTCAGAGCCATAGGTGACAGGTCCTGAAAACAGAGACAGCGTCTGTGTAGCCAAGGTCAGGGATTTCGTCGCTGCATTTCACCATTAGGAGGGAATAGAAAGGCAGGCTTCCATTCCTCTACCCAGAGCCCCACAATCCTGGCACTGTACCCTCCTGTCCTCTGCACACTCCAACTCTTTTTAACTAAGCCATTATACTAGCAAACAGTCAGTGTACCTAGTGGCATCCTAAACGTGGCTATTGCACTTTTGTGTAGTCAAACTAGTGGAAAGATATTTGCAGCACCTCTGCCTGCATTGCACACTCAAACTCATTGTTACTAAGCCATTATACTAGCAAACACTGAGTGAACTTAGTGTCATCCTAAACGTGGCTATTGGACTTCTGTATAGTCCCACTAGTGCAAAGATATTTGCAGCACCTCTGCCTGCATTGCACACTCAAACTCTTTTTAACTAAGCCATTATACTAGCAAACAGTCAGTGTACCTAGTGGCATCCTAAACGTGGCTATTGGACTTTTGTGTAGTCAAACTAGTGGAAAGATATTTGCAGCACGTCTGCCTGCATTGCACACTCCAACTCTTTTTAACTAAGCCATTATACTAGCAAACAGTCAGTGTACCTAGTGGCATCCTAAACGTGGCTATTGGACTTTTGTGTAGTCAAACTAGTGGAAAGATATTTGCAGCACCTCTGCCTGCATTGCACACTCAAACTCATTGTTACTAAGCCATTATACTAGCAAACACTGAGTGAACTTAGTGTCATCCTAAACGTGGCTATTGGACTTCTGTATAGTCCCACTAGTGCAAAGATATTTGCAGCACCTCTGCCTGCATTGCACACTCCAACTCTTTTTAACTAAGCCATTATACTAGCAAACAGTCAGTGTACCTAGTGGCATCCTAAACGTGGCTATTGGACTTTTGTGTAGTCAAACTAGTGGAAAGATATTTGCAGCACGTCTGCCTGCATTGCACACTCCAACTCTTTTTAACTAAGCCTTTATACTAGCAAACAGTCAGTGTACCTAGTGGCATCCTAAACGTGGCTATTGGACTTTTGTGTAGTCAAACTAGTGGAAAGATATTTGCAGCACCTCTACCTGCATTGCACACTCAAACTCATTGTTACTAAGCCATTATACTAGCAAACACTGAGTGAACTTAGTGTCATCCTAAACGTGGCTATTGGACTTCTGTATAGTCCCACTAGTGCAAAGATATTTGCAGCACCTCTGCCTGCATTGCACACTCAAACTCTTTTTAACTAAGCCATTATACTAGCAAACAGTCAGTGTACCTAGTGGCATCCTAAACGTGGCAATTAGACTTTTGTGTAGTCACAGTAGTGCAAAGATATTTGCAGCACGTCTGCCTGCATTGCACACTCCAACTCTTTTTAACTAAGCCATTATACTAGCAAACAATCAGTGTACCTAGTAGCATCCTAAACGTGGCTATTGGACTTTTGTGTAGTCAAACTAGTGGAAAGATATTTGCAGCATGTCTGCCTGCATTGCACACTCCAACTCTTTTTAACTAAGCCATTATACTAGCAAACAGTCAGTGTACCTAGTGGCATCCTAAACGTGGCTATTGGACTTTTGTGTAGTCAAACTAGTGGAAAGATATTTGCAGCACCTCTGCCTGCATTGCACACTCAAACTCATTGTTACTAAGCCATTATACTAGCAAACACTGAGTGAACTTAGTGTCATCCTAAACGTGGCTATTGGACTTCTGTATAGTCCCACTAGTGCAAAGATATTTGCAGCACCTCTGCCTGCATTGCACACTCAAACTCATTGTTACTAAGCCATTATACTAGCAAACACTGAGTGAACTTAGTGTCATCCTAAACGTGGCTATTGGACATCTGTATAGTCCCACTAGTGCAAAGATATTTGCAGCACCTCTGCCTGCATTGCACACTCAAACTCTTTTTAACTAAGCCATTATACTAGCAAACAGTCAGTGTACCTAGTGGCATCCTAAACGTGGCTATTGGACTTTTGTGTAGTCACAGTAGTGCAAAGATATTTGCAGCACGTCTGCCTGCATTGCACACTCCAACTCTTTTTAACTAAGCCATTATACTAGCAAACAGTCAGTGTACCTAGTGGCATCCTAAACGTGGCTATTGGACTTTTGTGTAGTCAAACTAGTGGAAAGATATTTGCAGCACCTCTGCCTGCATTGCACACTCAAACTCATTGTTACTAAGCCATTATACTAGCAAACACTGAGTGAACTTAGTGTCATCCTAAACGTGGCTATTGGACTTCTGTATAGTCCCACTAGTGCAAAGATATTTGCAGCACCTCTGCCTGCATTGCACACTCCAACTCTTTTTAACTAAGCCATTATACTAGCAAACAGTCAGTGTACCTAGTGGCATCCTAAACGTGGCTATTGGACTTTTGTGTAGTCAAACTAGTGGAAAGATATTTGCAGCATGTCTGCCTGCATTGCACACTCAAACTCTTTTTAACTAAGCCATTATACTAGCAAACACTGAGTGAACTTAGTGTCATCCTAAACGTGGCTATTGGACTTCTGTATAGTCCCACTAGTGCAAAGATATTTGCAGCACCTCTGCCTGCATTGCACACTCAAACTCTTTTTAACTAAGCCATTATACTAGCAAACAGTCAGTGTACCTAGTGGCATCCTAAACGTGGCTATTGGACTTTTGTGCAGTCAAACTAGTGCAGCACCTGTGCATGACACCCTCCTGCTCTGTTTTTAATAAGCTATAATGATAGCAAAAAATACTGACATTTAGTGGCATCATAGAACTGGCTGTTGTATTCCATTAGTGCCCCACTGGTGCCAAGCTATTTCTAGCACCTGTGCATGACACCCTCCTGCTCTGTTTTTAATAAGCTATAATGATAGCAAAAAATACTGCCATTTAGTGGCATCATAGAACTGGCTGTTGTATTCCATTAGTGCCCCACTGGTGCCAAGCTATTTCTAGCACCTGTGCATGACACCCTCCTGCTCTGTTTTTAATAAGCTATAATGATAGCAAAAAATACTGCCATTTAGTGGCATCATAGAACTGGCTGTTGTATTCCATTAGTGCCCCACTGGTGCCAAGCTATTTCTAGCACCTGTGCATGACACCCTCCTGCTCTGTTTTTAATAAGCTATAATGATAGCAAAAAATACTGCCATTTAGTGGCATCATAGAACTGGCTGTTGTATTCCATTAGTGCCCCACTGGTGCCAAGCTATTTCTAGCACCTGTGCATGACACCCTCCTGCTCTGTTTTTAATAAGCTATAATGATAGCAAAAAATACTGCCATTTAGTGGCATCATAGAACTGGCTGTTGTATTCCATTAGTGCCCCACTGGTGCCAAGCTATTTCTAGCACCTGTGCATGACACCCTCCTGCTCTGTTTTTAATAAGCTATAATGATAGCAAAAAATACTGCCATTTAGTAGCATCATAGAACTGGCTGTTGTATTCCATTAGTGCCCCACTGGTGCCAAGCTATTTCTAGCACCTGTGCATGACACCCTCCTGCTCTGTTTTTAATAAGCTATAATGATAGCAAAAAATACTGCCATTTAGTGGCATCATAGAACTGGCTGTTGTATTCCATTAGTGCCCCACTGGTGCCAAGCTATTTCTAGCACCTGTGCATGACACCCTCCTGCTCTGTTTTTAATAAGCTATAATGATAGCAAAAAATGCTGCCATTTAGTGGCATCATAGAACTGGCTGTTGTATTCCATTAGTGCCCCACTGGTGCCAAGCTATTTCTAGCACCTGTGCATGACACCCTCCTGCTCTGTTTTTAATAAGCTATAATGATAGCAAAAAATACTGCCATTTAGTGGCATCATAGAACTGGCTGTTGTATTCCATTAGTGCCCCATTGGTGCCAAGCTATTTCTAGCACCTGTGCATGACACCCTCCTGCTCTGTTTTTAATAAGCTATAATGATAGCAAAAAATACTGCCATTTAGTGGCATCATAGAACTGGCTGTTGTATTCCATTAGTGCCCCACTGGTGCCAAGCTATTTCTAGCACCTGTGCATGACACCCTCCTGCTCTGTTTTTAATAAGCTATAATGATAGCAAAAAATACTGCCATTTAGTAGCATCATAGAACTGGCTGTTGTATTCCATTAGTGCCCCACTGGTGCCAAGCTATTTCTAGCACCTGTGCATGACACCCTCCTGCTCTGTTTTTAATAAGCTATAATGATAGCAAAAAATACTGCCATTTAGTGGCATCATAGAACTGGCTGTTGTATTCCATTAGTGCCCCACTGGTGCCAAGCTATTTCTAGCACCTGTGCATGACACCTTCCTGCTCTGTTTTTAATAAGCTATAATGATAGCAAAAAATTTTGCCATTTAGTGGCATCATAGAACTGGCTGTTGTATTCCATTAGTGCCCCACTGGTGCCAAGCTATTTCTAGCACCTGTGCATGACACCCTCCTGCTCTGTTTTTAATAAGCTATAATGATAGCAAAAAATACTGCCATTTAGTGGCATCATAGAACTGGCTGTTGTATTCCATTAGTGCCCCACTGGTGCCAAGCTATTTCTAGCACCTGTGCATGACACCCTCCTGCTCTGTTTTTAATAAGCTATAATGATAGCAAAAAATACTGCCATTTAGTGGCATCATAGAACTGGCTGTTGTATTCCATTAGTGCCCCACTGGTGCCAAGCTATTTCTAGCACCTGTGCATGACACCCTCCTGCTCTGTTTTTAATAAGCTATAATGATAGCAAAAAATACTGCCATTTAGTGGCATCATAGAACTGGCTGTTGTATTCCATTAGTGCCCCACTGGTGCCAAGCTATTTCTAGCACCTGTGCATGACACCCTCCTGCTCTGTTTTTAATAAGCTATAATGATAGCAAAAAATACTGCCATTTAGTGGCATCATAGAACTGGCTGTTGTATTCCATTAGTGCCCCACTGGTGCCAAGCTATTTCTAGCACCTGTGCATGACACCCTCCTGCTCTGTTTTTAATAAGCTATAATGATAGCAAAAAATACTGCCATTTAGTGGCATCATAGAACTGGCTGTTGTATTCCATTAGTGCCCCACTGGTGCCAAGCTATTTCTAGCACCTCTACATGACACCCTCATGCACATTTTGCTACGCTAATGTTATAGCAAACTCAGGGAATTCATTGCTGCATTTGATAATTCGGAGGGATAGAAAGTGAGGCTTCCTTTAGCTTTTCCTTCTGTTCATAGACAGCATCTCCAAGTTCATACCCGAAGAGCAATTTCTCCACGTCTAAGTGTGGAGAGGCAGCTAGTGCGCATGCGTGTGCCGATTTACCCCAGCTGCAGCCTAACTACAGTGTTTCGCCTAGTGAGTATGCTCAGCCTGACTGTGCCATTCCTGACGCTAAGTCTTCATTTCGGGATACAGCGCATGCTCCCACACTAAGTGTCAAAAGCCTCTTTGCACAGGTACTTGCATTCCGTGCCGGGTCTAAGTCCTGTTTTGTGCCTAGACACCATGCTAAAGCTGATAGTCTTTTTTCAGAGACTGTATTTCATGCTACTGAGCATGCTCAGGCACTTACTGCATCAGAGACTAGGTCCGGTAATGAACTCTTTGGCCCTGCCCCTGATGTGGGGGTCCCATATAGACCACAGGGCATCAGGTGTCCTCCCAAATGGCTTGCAGAGGCCCACCCCTATGACTTGTCACCGCATTATTGATGGTCAGACGATGACTGGTGAGGTGTTTAGGTCATCGCAGCCATGAGGTCATCATTGAAGTTGCGGTTCCAAATAGGACGCTAGTTATGCCACTCATGACGTGTCACTCTACTTTTGTCTCCAGGAGGTTCATTGTGGTTCACCCTGGTTTGGGGCGGACCCAGGTTATAAAAGGGGCTGGAGCCAACAAGGAGGTGCGCATTCTTCTATTATGCTCCGAAAGAGCACACCTCCATGTGTTGAACCCATTGCGGCTTTAGGCCAGAGGTAGGCAGGGATAGGGTGTCGATGCAGGCCACCACCACAGTTGGTAACGCAGAACGGTTAAGAACAGCTCCTGTCCTACCAGTCCTGCTTGTGCAGCCCAGTGGCATTAACAGGCCTGCTGCTGCTGATGCGCCTGCTGTCCACAGGTGTGGCCCCTACGCACACGGTCAGCGTACTCAATGGCTCCTGTGTTGTTAACAGGGAGTTCCTGTGCTGGGTGGGCATGTGGACCCTGTGACGCTAACAGGGCTCCCAGTCTCCAGATCCGAATGGCGTCTAACTCGGTTCAGGCTACTATTAGTTTCATAGCCACACAGCTCTGTATCCTCCACCAAACCTTCCAGTTGCCAACCTCTCCTTTTCCAACTGGGAGCACGGTGGACACTGACTGCTGATGGGGATATATACCTTTCTCTTTCTTTTCTTATTAATTTTCGTTATATAGCGGTAACATAGTATATACCACCTTATCCAAATCTGCCAGTCCCACTGTAACAGATGGGGTTTCTTCATCAAATGTTACTTTTGCTTAACCACCAAATCCACGGACCAAAACTTTTTTCCCCTTTCCAACACACCTGTTCCCCTTTTCACCAGCATCTGTCCTTTTTCAACTCATTTTGGTATATGACCAAAAGTGCAACTCTGCAGGGACACCGTACTCAACGCCATCTCAGCACAGCAGCCATCCCTCGGTCCCTCCGATGTAGACAAGGAAAAGACCATTTCCTCCTATCCATGACAAAGCGTTGAGATTCACTCTGTGCAGCACTGGTGTTTAGTGGAAAAGCAGATCTAAGATTGCGTACCACATTCTGCAGATACTCCTGTATACGAGCGTCCATTTCTATAGCAGGAATTATTTCGCCAAATTTTGTCTTGTACCGGGGATCTAACAGTGTGGCAACCCAGTATTCAGGATTACTTCGAATTAGTACAATCCGAGGGTCATGTAGGTAGTGCAGCAAGAAGGCGCTCATGTGTCTTGTGCATCCAGGAGGACCAAGTCCTTGGTGTGTTGGTGGCAGAGAGGTGAGAATCGTGCCTCCTTCCTCTGCCCTCTCCCCACAACGTCGCACAACCGAAATGTGAGCAAGCTCTCACTCATCTGCTGAGTCTTCCATGCCCATCGCCAGTTCGTCCTCCATTTCTTCATGGGCTCCTGCACTTTCCTCAACACTTTTTGCTGATACTATGCGCCCTTGTTAATCCCTCTCCCTCACCATGACTGCCGCATAGGTGCCGCTGACCATCTGGACCTCGTAGATCTTGTTATCCCTTCCGCATATGACTCCTCCTGTACTTCCTCCCCTTCCTCTTGTCCCAACACCTGACTCCGAATAATAATTACAGTGTGCTCCATCATGTAGATGACCAGAATTGTCACGCTGAGAATGACATTGCCAGTGCTAAACATCTTCGTCGACATTTGTAAACTGTGTAGCAGGGTGCATAGGTCCTTGATCTGACACCACTCCAGCAGCGTGATCTGCACCACCTCTGGATCAAGTTATCCCAGGCTATATGTCATACCGTATTTCAGCAGGGCTCTGCGGTGCTGCCACACACGCTGCAACATGTGCAGATTCCAATTCCTGCGTGTCGGAACATCGCATTTCCGGCGTTTAACCGCCAGACCCTAAGACTTCCGGAGCGATGAAAGTTGTTGAGCTGCTTTGTGCGCACGATGGAAGTGAGCACATAGCGAGCATGCCCGCTGCACAAGGCCATGTAGGCCGGGATGGTGTTTTAAAAATTGCTGGAGAATTAGGTTCAACACGTGAGCCATACAAGGCACGTGTGTCACATTGCCCTGACGATGGCCCGCAGCCAGGTTTGCATCATTGCCGCACACGGCTGTTAAGTCACCAACGGAGTACGCTCCGTCAATTTGTACTCCGGTCGCCAGGTGACAACGTGTTCCTTTCATGCATAGTGCTGATGATGGGAGAGGAGTCGATGCCAGCGGCGCAGGTGGATGCAGGTTATGCTCACCCACTGGGCTGCATTACCTTGACAGATGCAGAATCTCTGGCTGAATGTAGCTGGTGGGTATCTCACAGATGAAATACCATCATTCAGCTACAACCAATGGGAAGACACCACACCCTTTTTTATGCCCATCCTGTCTGCAGACCACTGCCAGACATAGCTATGAACCTCTGGTTAATTTTACCCCCAGTTCAGTTTTATGATTTTGTGTGCTTGTTACCTGACTACTTTTCCTGCTTGCTGTTTATGTACCTTGTTGGCCGATCCGCATTTCACCTCTGCTTGTTTTCTGATTAAGTCCTGGCCGTCCCATTCTGTTCCTGTTCCTCAATTAATGTTTTGACCCTGCCTGACTACTATTCTCTGGAACTGCAGCCTTCCACAGGTATTAATCACCTTGGGCCCTGTGTAATTCCTAATCCCTGTATAGGGGTTAAAGGGTTTCAGGGTTCTAGGGGTCCTGCTTGGTGAGTGGCTTCCCTCTAGCCTATCATTTACAGCCCATCTGAGTGTGTGGATCAAGGAAGGCGTTACACCGTGCTCTCTGCAGAAGGCCATGTGGGCCAGGATAGTGCTTTAAAAATTGCTGGACAACCAGGTTCAACACGTGAACCACACAAGGCACGTGTGTCACATTGTCACAGCGAAGGGCCGCACCCATGTTTGCATCATTGTCGCACCCGGCCTTCCCTGGCTGCTGGTTGAGTGGAGACAACCATTGATGAAACTCGGTCTCCAGAGCTAACCGTCCACAACTTCTCAGCGGTGTGACTCACATTTCCCATACATTTCAAAGTAAACCTTTGACCGCCTGATGGCATTGAGCTCTGCTGCCAGCATAGTAAGGAGGTGTGTGGTAGTCCTTGTGCGCAGTTACAAGGAAGGGTGGCCTGACCACACAGGGTTTGCGCCCAGGTGGAGGACCCACACGAGGTTGAAGAGGCAGAAGCAGTGTATTAACTTCTACATACAGAAGAAGGATTGACACAACTCATGGGGACGGCAAGACTTGTACAGCAGACCCTTCTCCATCTCTCCCCACAGTAACCCATTGCCCAGTCAGCGACATGTAACGCCCCTGTCCATGCTTACTGGGCCAATTATCTGTGGTGAAATGCACCCTGTCACACAGAGTTTCTCAAGGAATCAGTGATGTTTAGTGCGACATGCTGGTGTAGCGCGTGCACGCCTTTGTTGGAGAAGGAGTGGCGCCTGGGCATCGGCTCTTGGAGCACTGCGATGGGCATAAGGTCTCGAAAATCCTCGGTTAAAAAGGTTGGAAAGGCAGCATTTTGGTAGCCAACAGTTTCCAGATGCTGAAAATCAACCTCTAAGCCATGTCATGCCCTTCTAAAAGCATGTAAAACACAGTAAGGGGACTCCAACCACAGTCTCCCTCGTTGCCACTAATTGGGCCACACACCCCACTTGACTGGCATCAGTTGACCTTCCCTTTTGAAAAAGAAAAAGATGCTTGGCATGAAGCACTCTCAAAAATACGCGTGCCTTTCCCGTCCCCTGGCTGACCCAGGGGAAGAAAAGTCCTCTGAGAGCCATGATTTGTTCATCTTGGTTCTTTTAGAAACACAGCGAGGGGACTCCAACCACAGTCTCCCTCGTTGCCACTAATTGGGCCACACACACCCCACTTGACTGGCATCAGTTGACCCCCCCTTTTGAAAAAGAAAAAGATGCTTGGCATGAAGCACTCTCAAAAATACGCGTGCCTTTCCCGTCCCCTGGATGACCCAGGGGAAGAAAAGTCCTCTGAGAGCCATGAGTTGTTCATCTTGGTTCTTTTAGAAACACAGCGAGGGGACTTTAACCACAGTCTCCTTCGTTGCCACTAATTGGGCCACACACACCCCACTTGACTGGCATCAGTTGACCCCCCCTTTTGAAAAAGAAAAAGATGCTTGGCATGAAGCACTCTCAAAAATACGCGTGCCTTTCCCGTCCCCTGGATGACCCAGGGGAAGAAAAGTCCTCTGAGAGCCATGACTTGTTCATCTTGGTTCTTTTAGAAACACAGCGAGGGGACTCCAACCACAGTCTCCCTCGTTGCCACTAATTGGGCCACACACACCCCACTTGACTGGCATCAGTTGACCCCCCCTTTTGAAAAAGAAAAAGATGCTTGGCATGAAGCACTCTCAAAAATACGCGTGCCTTTCCCGTCCCCTGGATGACCCAGGGGAAGAAAAGTCCTCTGAGAGCCATGACTTGTTCATCTTGGTTCTTTTAGAAACACAGCGAGGGGACTCCAACCACAGTCTCCCTCGTTTCCACTAATTGGGCCACACACACCCCACTTGACTGGCATCAGTTGACCCCCCCTTTTGAAAAAGAAAAAGATGCTTGGCATGAAGCACTCTCAAAAATACGCGTGCCTTTCCCGTCCCCTGGATGACCCAGGGGAAGAAAAGTCCTCTGAGAGCCATGACTTGTTCATCTTGGTTCTTTTAGAAACACAGCGAGGGGACTCCAACCACAGTCTCCCTCGTTTCCACTAACTGGGCCACACACACCCCACTTGACTGGCATCAGTTGACCTTCCCTTTTGAAAAAGAAAAAGATGCTTGGCATGAAGCACTCTCAAAAATACGCGTGCCTTTCCCGTCCCCTGGCTGACCCAGGGGAAGAAAAGTCCTCTGAGAGCCATGACTTGTTCATCTTGGTTCTTTTAGAAACACAGCGAGGGGACTCCAACCACAGTCTCCCTCGTTGCCACTAATTGGGCCACACACACCCCACTTGACTGGCATCAGTTGACCCCCCCTTTTGAAAAAGAAAAAGATGCTTGGCATGAAGCACTCTCAAAAATACGCGTGCCTTTCCCGTCCCCTGGATGACCCAGGGGAAGAAAAGTCCTCTGAGAGCCATGACTTGTTCATCTTGGTTCTTTTAGAAACACAGCGAGGGGACTCCAACCACAGTCTCCCTCGTTGCCACTAATTGGGCCACACACAACCCACTTGACTGGCATCAGTTGACCCCCCCTTTTGAAAAAGAAAAAGATGCTTGGCATGAAGCACTCTCAAAAATACGCGTGCCTTTCCCGTCCCCTGGATGACCCAGGGGAAGAAAAGTCCTCTGAGAGCCATGACTTGTTCATCTTGGTTCTTTTAGAAACACAGCGAGGGGACTCCAACCACAGTCTCCCTCGTTGCCACTAATTGGGCCACACACACCCCACTTGACTGGCATCAGTTGACCCCCACTTTTGAAAAAGAAAAAGATGCTTGGCATGAAGCACTCTCAAAAATACGCGTGCCTTTCCCGTCCCCTGGCTGACCCAGGGGAAGAAAAGTCCTCTGAGAGCCATGACTTGTTCATCTTGGTTCTTTTAGAAACACAGCGAGGGGACTCCAACCACAGTCTCCCTCGTTGCCACTAATTGGGCCACACACACCCCACTTGACTGGCATCAGTTGACCCCCCCTTTTGAAAAAGAAAAAGATGCTTGGCATGAAGCACTCTCAAAAATACGCGTGCCTTTCCCGTCCCCTGGCTGACCCAGGGGAAGAAAAGTCCTCTGAGAGCCATGACTTGTTCATCTTGGTTCTTTTAGAAACACAGCGAGGGGACTCCAACCACAGTCTCCCTCGTTGCCACTAATTGGGCCACACACACCCCACTTGACTGGCATCATTTGACCCCCCCTTTTGAAAAAGAAAAAGATGCTTGGCATGAAGCACTCTCAAAAATACGCGTGCCTTTCCCGTCCCCTGGCTGACCCAGGGGAAGAAAAGTCCTCTGAGAGCCATGACTTGTTCATCTTGGTTCTTTTAGAAACACAGCGAGGGGACTCCAACCACAGTCTCCCTCATTGCCACTAATTGGGCCACACACACCCCACTTGACTGGCATCAGTTGACCCCCCCTTTTGAAAAAGAAAAAGATGCTTGGCATGAAGCACTCTCAAAAATACGCGTGCCTTTCCCGTCCCCTGGCTGACCCAGGGGAAGAAAAGTCCTCTGAAAGCCATGACTTGTTCATCTTGGTTCTTTTAGAAACACAGCGAGGGGACTCCAACCACAGTCTCCCTCGTTGCCACTAATTGGGCCACACACACCCCACTTGACTGGCATCAGTTGACCCCCCCTTTTGAAAAAGAAAAAGATGCTTGGCATGAAGCACTCTCAAAAATACGCGTGCCTTTCCCGTCCCCTTGATGACCCAGGGGAAGAAAAGTCCTCTGAGAGCCATGACTTGTTCATCTTGGTTCTTTTAGAAACACAGCGAGGGGACTCCAACCACCGTCTCCCTCGTTGCCACTAATTGGGCCACACACACCCCACTTGACTGGCATCAGTTGACCCCCCCTTTTGAAAAAGAAAAAGATGCTTGGCATGAAGCACTCTCAAAAATACGCGTGCCTTTCCCGTCCCCTGGCTGACCCAGGGGAAGAAAAGTCCTCTGAGAGCCATGTCCACATTGTCAGTGGACAGACACATGTGCTTATCTGCCAGCAGACCCCCAGCAGCACTGAAGACAGGTTCCGAGAGAACGCTGGCTGCAGGACACGACAAGATCCCCAAGGCGTACGTGGCGAGCTCAGGCAATTTATCAAGATTGGAAGCCTAAAATGAGCAGGGCTCAAGTTGCACAATAATGGAATCGATGTTTCCTTGCATATACTCATATATCTGTGTGTCCTCCTCTTTTTCCTTGTCCAGCTCTTTTGTTTTCGCATGAGTATATGTCCTTGTCACTTTCCCATGTGTTTGTGTTGTGTTGTGAGTTGTTTGTCACCTTTTGGACACCTTTGAGGGTGTTTTCTAGGTGTTTTTCTGTGTTTGTGATTGCCTGCCATTGTTTCCTATGCAGTTCGAGTTCGGTTCGTCGAACGTTCGGCGAGCCGAACTCGAACGGGAGCTCCGTTCGGCGAACCGACCTCGAGCCGAACCGGGACCGGTTCGCTCATCTCTAATCATGACCTCTTCCAGCTCCATCTCCACCACCAGAAGCAGTACCATGGCCACATCCCTTATTTGATGCTCTCCACATTTTTTACACCCCAAAAAAGTGCAGAGTACAACATGGCCTGTATACAAAGAGAGAATGCCCATCAGATTATTACACTGCCTGTTTTCAAAGTTGCCACACAGAATCAAAATGTAATCTCCAATACTGTACACTATAGCTGTTACAGTTAACAAACTAGTCATTGGATTTGAAAATGAGCTGGAGGTTCGCTGCAAGGCTTTTAAGAGTTCCCACACAGAGGAGATACATCATCTACCTGAGATGGGACATGAACCCACAATTCCTGGCTTAGAAGGACAGTGCCTTATCCATTAGGCCACTAGGGCTGTGTATCATCTTCCACACAGAGAAACAATTTAAACAAAAAGCTACTAACCAAGCTTGTTTTCACAGTTGACCCACAAAGCCAAGATTGGTAGAGTTCCCCCAAAAAGCAACAATTTAAAAAAAAGGCCCCAATTTAGCCTCGAAACCTGCCCTGTCCCTTATCTCGGAGGTTAGCTTGATGGTAGCCAGGTCCGAACCCCCAACATGACCCTATCTCCTGTCCGAACCCTGATCTTACTCCCCCCACCCTGGGAGTGAGCCGGAAAAACTCATTAACAATACCCCATAGAAAAGACACAGACAAGCGAAAACAAAATCTCGTACATACTGCACTCAAACACAGAGGAGAGATAATATATGTACAAGTGAATAAAGAAAAGGGTAAGGAATAAACTCACAACAGGGGAACGTTCACACCACAGAGAAAAGCAACTGTTATTCACCATGAACTCCCAAGCCTTAAGTAGGAAGAGACAGCTGTGGATGCTAATTAACAACCTGGCTCTCAGAAGAATTGCACACTGCTCCAAAAAAGGATTAACTCCTGCATGGCTGGGAGCAGTGAAACAGCTCAGCCGACGTCCAGCAGAGCTAAGCACTTTAGAGAGGCCAGGTTGCCTGTCGGACTCTCCAGTGCGAATAGAATCCGAAGCTGCATGACACCTTGCCACAAAATTTATACCATTGGCTAGAATTTTTGATAAAATTATATCCCTTCCTGGTGTAATATGGGGGTTTATTTTTTAATAAGATCAACAATTTTAAGATAATCAGCGCTGAAGGTGTGGAAAAGGTGGCTCATCCCTTTAAATTCTTGCATTTTTCATAATTATTCAATAATAAAGATCTAGAATTTTTCAATGCAATTTTTTGAGCTCTATTCGGTGTAGCATTATTAAACCCGCTTTTGGTAAGGCATTGTTGGACGGACATCGGGCTCTGATATATTCACCCATAGGTAGATGTTTTTATGGTACGGGGGGATGGCAACTTGTTGTATATAAAGTGGCATTACCTCATGTAGATTTCCTATATCGGGTAGAGTGAATAATACCATGCTTGGCATTACTGCATAGTTGAATATCCAAAAAGGGGCTACATGTGTAATGGGTGTGCCCCACTCTGGGGGATCTCTAGTGAATCTGAGACCAGAGGTTCACAGCTCCTTATTGTGCACAGTTCTGTAGCTTGTGTTTAAATTAATTTGCTTTCCTTTGGTTTAAACTCAGCTGCTTCTGGCAGACCACAGGCACATAGACCCCTCTGTGATCGCGTCTCATGCACAGGGCTGCTGTCTGCCATCATGGCTTTACTGCAGTTGAATGTTTTATGGTGGCGGTACCGGAAAGCATTCAACTGCAGTAAGGTGCTGACAGCAGCGGTGGCCCTGTTTATTGGATGTGACCATGTAGGGGTCTATGTGCGTGCGATCCGCAAGCAGCACCCCTTAAAGGGAACCTGTCAGCAGAAATTTCGCCCAAAACCTAAAAGATTCCCCCTCTGCAACTCCTGGGCTGCATTCTAGAAAGGTCCCTGTTATTATTGTGCCCCCTTTCTGACCAAAATAAAGACTTTATAAAGTGGTACCTTTTTGTATTCAGATTCTGTAAATGT
Source organism: Anomaloglossus baeobatrachus (assembly GCF_048569485.1). Taxonomy (NCBI): domain Eukaryota; kingdom Metazoa; phylum Chordata; class Amphibia; order Anura; family Aromobatidae; genus Anomaloglossus; species Anomaloglossus baeobatrachus. Next base: position 115,249,312 of record NC_134356.1, on the reverse strand, counting down.
GACACGGGGGCAGGCTGCCTGATGGCCGTTAGTCTGCCTCCTGCCACTTTAGGCCGTCCCCCATCGCTGATTTCCATAGCTGTGGACGCCGCCCAGTGCTCCACAGGTCCCCGCGCATGCCCAGTGCCTATCTCTCGTGGATGAGCACTGTGCCCAGTGCCACCGCTGGTGACGTGCGCGCAGGCTTTAGATTATGTGCGGTGCTGTGATGTTTATTACCAAGCAACCGCCCATAATCGCGGGACCGCGCTTTCCCCCTCGGCGTCCTTCGTTCTGCGTAAGCGCGGTGCTGCTGACCCCACGTCACCTCCTTCCCATCTATTTCCTGCCTCAGGGCAAGATGGGAAGGAGGTGACGTGGGGTCAGCAGCACCGCGCTTGCGCAGAACGAAGGAGGCCGAGGGGGAAAGCGCGGTCCCGCGATTATGGGCGGTTGCTTGGTAATAAACATCACAGCACCGCCCATAATCTAAAGCCTGCGCGCATGTCACCAGCAGTGACACCGGGCACAGTGCTCATCCACGAGAGATAGGCACTGGGCATGCGCGGGGACCTGTGGAGCACTGGGCGGCGTCCACAGCTATGGAAATCAGCGATGGGGGACGGCCTAAAGCGGCAGGAGGCAGACTAACGGCCATCAGGCAGCCCGCCCCCGTGTCACATTTACAGAATCTGAATACAAAAAGGTACCACTTTATAAAGTCTTTATTATGATCAGAAAGGAGGCACAATAATAACAGGGACCTTTCTAGAATGCAGCCCAGGAGCTGCAGAGGGGGAATCTTTTAGATTTTTGGGCGAAATTTCTGCTGACAGGTTCCCTTTAATGATTACGGCCAATGCATGGAGCCGCTGCTGCTGTCAGCGCTTTACAGCAGTTGAATGCTTTGCGGCACAGCCGCTGTAAAGCATTCAATTGCAGTAAAGCCATGATGGCAGCCTGCAGCAGCTCCGTGCTCCGGATTAGATCACTGAGGGGTCTATGGGTGTTATGATTCAGTGACCGAGGATCAGAAAAAGGACAAAAAACTAGGAAACCCAGAATGTTACCAAAGTGTTTGTTGGAATCTCAGCGAACTTCAGATCAAACACTAACACACAATTAGAAGTAGCCATGGGACATGCCTACGATGACCTGGTCGCCTCGACACAGCCGGAGAACTAATTTTTCCTACAGAGAGAAATACAGGAAAGACTAATCTGCCTCGGAGCAGTCCCCAAAGTTATAGATAGCCCCCCACATATAAAGCTTACGGTGATGTAGGAAAACTCAAGACACAGTTAGAAAACAGATTCAGCAAAGATGAAGCCCAAACTATCTAAATAGGAAAGGACAGAAAAGAGCACTGTTGTGAATGTCAGTTATGCTTTGGCTGCTGGGAGGCTCCCTCTTGTGGCCAGGAATGGTTTGGACAGAGACCAGGTGTGTTGAGCAATGGGCGTTCCCATTGCTATTTTCTCTGCTTATTTAAATCCTGGTCTGATAGCAGGCTATGCCGGATGTCAGTTGTTCTTTGTTCACCAGCCTACTTCATCCTGCTCCATACCACATCTACCCCAGATAAGTGCTTTGCTCTTTGTTTGTTGTTTGGTTCTTTTGCTCTTATCTGAGTTTGTAATTTGCTGTGGTTGTTTTAAGTTTGTTTGCATGCAGGGATCTTCCCTCTCAGTTGCTTAGCTGGGAAACTCCCTGCAGTTATGTTTGCAGTATTGCTCCTATTAGTCCATGTGTTTGTGGCTTTTTGAATTTGTAATGATTCCTGTTTTCTGTTTATTGGTATGACAAGAGCGCCTGGTATAGGACGGAGGGCCTTTTTGTACTATCAGGAATTTGGAATTTTGAAGGGTTTTTCTCTGGCCACCGTCAGCCCCTTTCCTGTCCTTTCCTATTTTAGTCAGTGGGGGCCTCACCTTTGCTAATCCTATCATCTATCTGTGTATTGGGTTTTCCTATATCACCACAGTCTTTGAATGTGGGGGGCTTGCTATTATTTATTTTCTGAGGTAGAGAGTTTTTCATCTTTCCTTCCTTTAGGATAGCTAGATATCCGGCTGGGTTCGCGGTGCACAGGATGTTAGTTCACCCCTCGGCTACTTCTAGTTGTGATGGTTAGTAAGGGGATGGCGGCCAGATTAGTTGCCAATGCTATTGTCCCCTTTTACCAAAGATTTATGGTGGTCTTCCATGGTTCTGGATCATAACAGAGCACTGTCTGGAGCCGTGCAATACCCTAGAGAAAGAACCAACACGCCTGATAAGGAAAAATACTGAGTCCACACAGACTCTGCCCCCACTATATCAGGACTCTGGTGTTACTGGAATCCAAACAAACACTAATATAGTGGATTGACTGAAATTAGTACCAAGCATGAAAAAACAAAATACATAGCAGAATATGGAGCAAGGCACACAGACATTCCCAGCAGGGAATGATCCAACTCCACCCAGAACTCCACACAGGCAAAATCAGGAAATAAGCCTTTGTACCTAAACAGAAAAAACAAGAAAGTGGAAACCACCAGCAGAGGTACAAAAACAAAACTTATCTGAAAGGAGTTCTGTTAGACACAGAAGGAAGGGCTGACTTCAGAATGTCCTTAGCACACAGGAGACAACATTGAGCACCGACAAGGAACAAGAGAACACTACTCAGTTATATAGGCCCAGTCAGAACAACCTGATTGCCAATCATCGTCAGCTGTGTGGTTTCTATTCAGCAAGCCAACTCCACTACCAGCACTGACCACAAAAGGGAGCCCCAAACTGGAATCCAGTCCAAATGTATTCACAACATATGGGCCTGCGGTCTGCAAGAAGCAGCTGAGGACACCGCAGGAGCGGAGGACAGGTGAGAATCATTTTTATTGTGTGTAAACAACGACATAATAGGGGACAAGAAGGGGACCAGTAGGAAGGCATTACTGAACAATGGGAACATTACTAGAGGGCACATTACTAAACGATGGCCACATTACTAGGGGGCATATTACTAAACGATGGGCACATTACTAGAGGGCCCAAGGAAGGGGCAGAAAGGATGGGCACATTACTACAAGGGGATGACAAGGATGGGCACATTACATTTTATTGCGATCTATTTTAAATTTTGAAATTTTCCAGTAGCTGCTGCATTTCCCAGCCTAAGTTTATACTCGAGTCAATACGTTTTCCCAGTTTTTGGTGGTAAAATTGGGGCCTTGGCCAGTCATATATAGGATTAATAGCGGAAAAAGCAACATCTTGCTGGTATATCAATTAAATAATTAAAGTGTATCCAAACATATGGGCCATATAGAGACAACTAGAAAAAAAGGAGTTAACATTAAACCATTACTACAAATGAGACTGTAAAAATTTGATAAATACGACTTAAACATCACAATCATCATCATGAATAGTGTCAATCAAATGAGACATAAAAAGTTACACACTAAAATCTTAGAAAATTTATATGAGATCCAGGCGAAGAACTAAAGGGGGCTTTACACGCTGCGACATCGCTAATGCGGAGTCGTTGGGGTCACGGAATTTGTGACGCACATCCGGTTGCATTAGCGATGTTGCTGCGTGTCACACCGATGAGCGATTTTGCATCGTTGCAAAAACGTGCAAAATTGCTCATCGGTGACATGGGGGTCCAGTCTCGATTATTGTTACTGCAGCAGTAACGATGTAGTTCGTCGCTCCTGCGGCAGCACACATCGCTATGTGTGACGCCGCAGGAACAAGGAAGCTCTCCTTACCTGCCTCCCGGCCGCTATGCGGAAGGAAGGAGGTGGGCGGTATGTTACGTCCCGCTCATCTCCGCCCCTCCGCTGCTATTGGGCGGCCGCTCAGTGACGTCACTGTGACGCCGCACGGACCGCCCCCTTAGAAAGGAGGCGGTTTGCCGGTCACAGCGACGTCGCCGGGCAGGTAAGTATGTGTGACGGGTCTGGGCGATGTTGTGCGGCACGGGCAGCGATTTTCCCGTGTCGCGCAACAGATGGGGGCGGGTACCCACACTAGCGATATCGGGACCGATATCGCAGTGTGTAAAGTAGCCTTAAGTCTATTGCAGATTTGGGAATTTAGTGTTAGAATCCACTTTGCTTCTCTAGAGAAGAAACGTTTTCCCCAATCTCCTCCTCTGTGAGTTTTGTTAACTTTTTCAATACCAATAATAGTAAGTGTGGATAAACCTTTGTGACCTTTCACCAGGATTTCATGGGCATATTAATTATAATTGTCACTGGATCCTACCTGCCCTTTATATTGTAGACTTTCAGCCCAGGTAGAGGCAACAAAGGGCTAAGCCTTCTCACTGACTGTTGGGCTTATCATAAATTGGACAAATTGTGTACCAAGTACCTCATTGTTAACCTAGTTTCTATGGCAGTAATGCAGTATCAAAATTCTTACATTCAATGTTCACCTAGTATAGCATTTCAGTGTGCAGTGTATTCACTTTAACTGTATTGACTAGTTCCTTCAGTGTGCACCTGTTTACATTTGTATGTTTCTTGGATGTGCCAGTCAGTTGTTTTTATATTTGCTGCCAGTATTAGGGTTGGATGCATGAGGCTGTATTACAGCATTATGGACCAGGCTGTATTAGAACTGAATACACAAGGCTGTATTAGGCCTGTATAGACCAGGTTGTATTAGTATCGGATGCAGAAGGCTCTATTATGGTTGTGTAACGCCTGCCTGGATCAACAGACTCAGGGGGGATGTAATGGACAGACTAGAGGGAAGCCACTCACCAAACAGGACCCCCAGAACCCTGAAACCCTTTAACCCCTATACAGGGATTTGGAATTACACAGGGCCCTGGAGATTACTACCAGTGGAAGGCTGCAGTCCGATTAGAGTAGTCGTCACGCAGGGTCAAACCAGAAATAGCAGAACAGGGACAGAATCGGCAGACAAGGACGTAATCAGAAAACGGAGCAGAGGTCAAATCCGGATCGGGCAGCGAGGTACAAAAACAGCAGGCAGAAGGGTAGTCAGAAAACACGCAGAAGTCAGCACACAGGAATCACAAAACAGAATAGGGCGGAACAGGAGCCAGGAAATCAGAACTATCTCTGGCAGTGTTCATGTGACAGGAGGGGGAAGAAGAAGGGTGTGGTGTCTTCCCATTGGCTGTAGCTGAACGCTGACAACTTCCGCTAGAAGACACACGCCACCCACAGTCAGCCAGCGGTACTGCAGATCCCAAGATAACCCAGCCCAGTGGATGATCAGAGCCTGCACTCACCGGTGCTGCTGGCATCGACTCCTCTCCCATCACCAGCACCATCCACGGCAGGAACACGGCGTCGCCTGGCGATCAGAGCAGAAGTCACTGGAGCAGACTCCGGTGGTGGTGTAACAACTTGTATGGACAAGGCTGTATTAGGACTGGATGCATGAGGCTGGATTAGGCTTGTATGGACCAGGCTGTATGTGGACTGGATTAACAAAGCTGTATTAGACCTGTATGCACCATTCCATTTTAGGGCTGGATGCGAAAGGCTGGACTAGGACTGCATGGACCAAGCTGTATTAAGGCTGGGTGCATGAGGTTGGTTTACAGCAGTATGGAACAGGTTGTATTAGGACTGGATGCACGAGGCTGTCTTAAACCTGTATGGCTTAGATTGTATTAGGGCAGGATGCACAAGGCTGTATTACAACAGTATGGACCAGGCTGCATTAGGACTGGATGCCTGTAGGCTGGATTTGGCCTGTATTGAACAGACTGTATTATGTCTGTATTAACAAGGCTGTATTAGGACTGGATGCACAAGGCTTGATTAGGCCTGTGCGGACCGGTCTGTAATAGGACTGGATTCATAAGGCTGTATTTGGCTTGTATGGACAAGTTTTTATTAAGACTGGATGCACAAGACTGAATTAACTAAGTCAACACAAGGCTGGATGCATGAGATTATATTACGGCTGGATGCATGAGGCTGGATTTGGTCTGTTTGAACCACGCTGGACTAGACCTGTCTGCACGAAGCACGGAAGTTTTCCAAATGGTGGTGCAACCCAAGATCTGGCCTTTTTAGAGACCGGGTCATGTGGAGCTTCAGTCAATCACAGCCATGTTAGTACTTTGCATGGCTATGATAGCTACAGAAGTATCCACAGCTGAAAAGCTTGTTGATTCGCTGTGCTACAGCTATTCAACAAACTTTATTAGCATACGAACAGTAGCCAAACTCCAAACTCAGACACAGACTATTTTTAAAGTTTGTGTTTGAGTTGTTGCTGCTCGGCTTTGTTGCTGTTGTTGCTTTTTGGGTTTGCTTATATCTAATCATCACTAGAGATGAGCAAATCAAATGAGGTTTGGTGTTTTTGCGAAACACAGACTTTACAAAAAAAACAGAGTTTGGGTTTGGTGTTTGGGTGCTTTATGTATGCAAACCATTTGAGTGAGCATCTTGCAGTGTTTGAACGGCTCATATTGGGGGTGACACTGTAGTGTTCACCAAACAAAAAAAAATGCAAAAAGCCAGCCCACCCGCACATGGAAGTGATCTGTTTATGGACGGCTGTATGTGGTCGGAGACCTGAACTGCCCAATTAGTGACTTGCATTGGGGTTCAGAACAAGTCTGGCTTCCAACTGAACTTTATCTAAAGTGCGACTGAACCCACAGAACCGAACATCCACAGGTCCACTCATTTGTAATCTTGAGACCATACAGCAAAGCAACATAAATCTGTACATTCAAGCTAGCATAAAACCAATTACAGAGCTAAAATATTGCTGGGTAGTATTAAATGTACCAACAGTTGGCTGCTACTCAAAAGCTATGTGCGCACGTTGCGTTTTTTCTTGCATTTTGGTTGCGCTATAAACTGCACCATGCCAATGACAAGATGTGTCAAAACGCAACTGTACCTCCCCCGTGTCAGCGGCTGAGCCGTTCGGATCCGGAGCCGCAGTGGCTTGAGGGGTCTCCGGACCCGGGGGTTCGCGTGGACAGTCGAATTAAAAGAAGAGGGGGAGTATGTACAGGGGATTAGGAAGTTCGTAACGCCACCCACAGTGTGTGGTAATGTAGGAGACCACCGCTGCTGTTGGGGGAGCCCGGGGGCAATGGTGTAGCAGCAGGATGTTTAACCCCTCCGTGGGTAGGGGGTTTGTGCCCCAGGGCCCATTGGGTGTTGGTGTTTGGGGTGCTGTTGGGTAGAGGAAAAGGGGCTTTACAGCATACTCACTCAGTCCAGGAATAATAACACCGACAGCTTGTAAACTAGAATTCTGAGCACCACTGCAGCCTGGAGGGAGCATGCTGGGATCCGTGCCCTTGGTGTTGCTGTTAGCCTGTGGCCTTTTCCATGGCACCTTCTCACTAGTTGGACCCTCAAGCTTGAAACTTTTCAGGTCCCGCTCACCCGTATGGCTAACGGAGTGAGCTTGCTCTCAGGGTTCACGCGTAGGATTTCTTTGGACTGTATTTGGGAAAGTCCTATCTCATCGGTGCGCTAGTACCCCGATTTTTGGAGCGGGTTGGAGAAGAATCTTGAAGTCTTTACCCCCGTCGGATAAATTACTGGGACGCGTGAAGCTACTTCCTGGCCTAGGGTCCACGTACCCCGTCGTGCCCTGGCCCCTGCCAGGTGATGGCTCAAGGCTGCCGGCTGCCCTCTTTGGCAGTCCGTGCCCCTTGACGCGATCCCCTGTGACCGGGGTTCTAGCTCCTACCAGGCCCAGACCAACGTCTGCCACCTAGTAAACTCCAGGAGCCCTGCTCCGGACCGGTGACCTCTCTCGACCAGAGAGTCACTTTCCACCTCATACTCCTTTCACTCCTGTTTCACTTGTCTTTCACTTTCTGACTTTCCCCTACCAACCCCCATATGGGCGGCCCTTTTCCCTTCAGGCCCCCCAATGGTGTGCCTGGTGGGTTTGGTGTAAAGTTTTTTTAGGATTTTGACTGGCTAAGCTGTTAGCAACACCAAAGGACCAGGATCCGTAACCAAGGAGGAGTGGATACTGTGCAGAAGAGCAGATTACACAATACCCTGTGACGACCTGATAGGCCAGGGCATCACACAACCAAAATGTTTAGCTGTGCGTTTGCACTGCAAATTGGTTGCATTTTACATCTGTTCTTGTCAACAAAAATGCAGGTCTCTCTCTCTCTCTCTCTCTCTCTCGGTCTCTCTCTCTGTTGGTCTCGGTCTCTCACTGTCAGTCTTGGTCTCTCTCTCTCTGTCAGTCTCGGTCTCTCTCTCCCTCTCCCCCCCTTCTTCATACTTACCAATCACCGACGCGGCTGTCACACTGCTCCCACGGCTTCTCCTGCTTCTGAAAGTGCCGGCCGCTCATTAGGCTCATGTCATATTCAATGCTTCCCCCGCCCACCATCTCCTATGATTCATTGCAGTCAACATGCCCCCACGTTGAGTGACAGCTATCTCACTGCAACCAATCACACCCGCCGGGCGGGTCTATATCGTGCAGTAAAATAGATAATTAAATAAATAAATAATTAATTAAATGATTAATTAAAAAAACGATGTGCGGTCCTCCCCTATTGATACCCAGCTAAGATAAAGCCCCACAGCTGAGGGCTGGTATTTTCCTACTGGGGAGGCCTATCGTTTTTAGGTTGACCCCCAGCCTAAAAATATCAGCCAGCAGCCGCCCAGAATTGTCGCATCTATTAGATGCAACAGTCCCAGGACCTTACCTGGCTCATCCCAATTACCCTGGTGCGGTGGCAATCAGGGTAATAAGGAGTTAATGGCAGCCCATAGTAGCCATTAAATCCTAGGTTAATCATGGCAGGCATCTATGAGACACCCCCCCATGATAATAATAATAATAATAATAATAATAATCTTTATTTCTATAGCGCCAACATATTCCGCAGCGCCTTACAATTCGGGAGGATCATATACAAAGAAGTAATAGTTATAGAAAATACAATATTTAGAGGGAAAAAAAAAAAGACAACCCTGCTCGTGAGAGCTTACAATCTACAATGAGATGTGGTGGGGGGGTGCAAGGTACAAGTGCTCATTTACAATGACAATCCAGCCATCTCACGGAAATGGGGGATAGATAATGGTTTCCTGGATCAGTTGGCCAGAGCCTTGAGATGCATTTCGGTGCCATGGAGTTTTATGTGGAGTTATGTTGTGAGAAGTTGTAGAGGGACTATGTGAATCGAATCTGATTAGGGAGTGTGATAGGCTGCCCTGAAAAGATGTGCCTTTAGGGTGCGTCTGAAGCTGAGTAAGTTGTGATTTATCCTAACTTCTTGGGGTAGAGCGTTCCAGAGGGTTGGTGCAGCTCGTAAGAAGTCTTGGATCCGGGAGTGGGAGGTTCGAATTAGTGTGGATGTTAGTCGAAAGTCATTTGCAGAGCGTAGAGAACGGGTGGGGTGATAGACAGAGAGGAGGGTGGAGATGTAGAGGGGTGCTGCACTGTGGAGAGATTTGTGGATGAGAACAAGCAATTTGAATTGGATCCTATGATATATGGGCAGCCAGTGAAATGACTGGCACAGAGCAGAGGCATCCGAGTAGCGATTAGCCAGATAGGTGACCCTGGCTGCTGCATTAAGGATGGACTGTAGAGGAGAGAGTTTAATTAGGGGGAGACCAATTAATAGAGAGTTACAGTAGTCAAGGCGAGAGTGGATCAGGGTCACAGTGAGGGTTTTTGTCATTTCCATTGTGAGAAAGGGACGGATTCTAGAGATGTTCTTGAGGTGCAAGCGGCAGGTGCAGGCAAGAAATTGTATGTGGGAGGTGAAGGAGAGATCAGTGTCAAGTAAAACACCCAGACAGCGGGCTTGCTGCCTAGGAGTTAATGTGGTGCCACACACAGAGAGGGAGATGTCAGGTTTAGGAAGGTTGAAGGATGGAGGAAAAAGAAGAAGTTCAGTTTTTGAAAGGTTAAGTTTCAGATAGAGAGCAGACATGATATTGCAAACTGCAGTCAGGCAGTCACTTGTGTTCTGTAGTACAGCGGGGGTGAGCTCAGGGGATGAGGTGTATAGCTGTGTGTCATCAGCATAAAGATGGTACTGAAAGCCAAATCTGCTGATGTTCATTCCAATTGGGGCAGTGTAGAGGGAGAAAAGAAGAGGGCCAAGGACTGAACCTTGAGGGACCCCAACAGTGAGAGGAAGAGGAGAAGATGTGGAGCCAGCAAATGATACACTGAATGAACGGCCAGAAAGATAGGAAGAGAACCAGGAAAGGACAGTGTCTTTTAGGCCGATAGAATGGAGCATAGAGAGAAGGAGATGGTGGTCAACAGTGTCGAAGGCGGCAGAGAGATTGAGAAGGATAAGCAGAGAGTGGTGACCGTTACGTTTTGCTGTCAAAAGGTCATTGGTCACTTTGACAAGGGCAGTTTCTGTTGAGTGTAAAGGGCGAAAGCCAGACTGTAAAGGATCTAGAAGAGAGTGAGTGGAAAGGTAGCGGGTGAGGCAAGAGTAGACCAGGCGCTCCAAGAGTTTGGAGATGAAGGGGAGATTGGAGACTGGTCTGTAGTTGCTTGTGCAGGACGGATCAAGAGAAGGTTTTAGTTAGGTGAGTGGTGACAACCAGAGAGAGGGACTGGAGTAGAGGTGAGGGGAAGGGATCAGTAGGGCAAGTGGTAGGACGAGAGGAGGATAGGAGCCTGGTGACTTCCTCCTCTGTGACTGGGTCAAATGTGGAGAGTGAGCTGGATGGGATGTGGGGAGGGATGGGATTCACAACGCTTGGTGGCTGGGAGCTGATCTCTTGGCGGATGTTTTCTATTTTCTCTGTGAAATACGATAAATCTGTAAGTGAAAGTAAATAAACACATACACCCAAAAAAATCCTTTATTTGGAATAAAAGACTAAAAAACACCCTCTTTCACCACTTTATTAACCCCCAAACATCCCTCCAAGTCCGACATAATCCACACAAGGTCCCACGATGCTTCCAGCTCTGCTACATCGGAAGCTCACAGCGAGAGGCATATAGAGGCCATAGAGCATGACCGCTCGCTATGAGCTCCATGCAGCAACTGAAATGAGTCGCGCTATCAGCGGCGACACAGAGACAGAGCCACGCAATGAGAATGAACTCAGGTGAACCTCGATGTCACAGCTGCGGGCCCCGCACTACTTCCTGTGTCGCAGCACTGATGTCAGCGATTCACCCGAGTTCATGACAGCACACAGAAACAGAGCCGTGTGATGAGAATGAACTTGGGTGATACTCTGACGTCACAGCTGCGGGCCCCGCACTACTGCCTGTGTCGCAGCACTGACGTCAGAGGTTCACCCGAGTTCATTCTCATCGCATGGTTCTGTCTCTGTCTGCTGTCAGTGGCCAGTCATGCTATCTATTATTTCTATTTACTTTTTCTATCTATCTATCTATCTATCTATCTATCTATCTATGTATTCTAGCTATCTATCAAATCCCATCATATTTTATTTCTCCTTTAAAAACGCACTGTCCAAAACGTAGCCCAAACGCAGGGAAAACGCAGTGAAAACGCATCAAAAACGCATGCGTCTTTACGCGTTTTTTTTGTCGAACGCAGTGTTTACATTTGTCAATAGTCTCCCAGAGGGTGCATTTTTGTTGTCAAACCAGAACGCAGCGTACGCACATAGCCTAAGGTTGAGTTCACACAAGTGTATAAAAAAATAATCTGAGATTCATGCATAAAACTCAATGCTTTTTCTGATTTGTCATGTGTATGTCATCTGTGTGCAATAACGTTTATACAGTTGAAGTTGTTGAAGCAGTCCAGTGAAAGAATTGCAATGTGTCTGTAAAAATCAGATGCCATCCAACAGGTGTTCCTTTTGAAATCGGATTTTTTTGCACATCCATAGACTTATATGGACGAGTTTCAAGACTTGGAAGAAACTTTGCATGCTGTGATTTTTTTTCATGCGCACATCTGTTCTGCTCCTCTGCTCTGCCCCATTGAATAACAGTGTTCTGATTACTGTCCATGTGCTTTCTGTTTTTTCACACCTTTTGTGTTAAATCTATTTTTAACAATTTTTTTTCCATATCACCATCTATATATTAATAATAAAAATTCTAAATCTTGCAATTTTCACACTGGTCACCGAGTCTTTTTTAGACTCACTAAATTGCCAGCTGGTGTGAGCCCAGACTGATTAATAAGTGGGTTATTCTGGATTAAAATGTCGTTATTCTTCCATAAGCCGCGCCCCCTTTCTCATGTTGTGTATGTGGTGCTGCATTAATATTTGTATTTTAGCCTTTTTTGGCCCTGAGAACATGCAGAGCAGGGCCGCCAGCTACATAATGCAACATCTAATATTGACATCTTGTATATTTACGACATATACACAGGATTTGAGAGAAATGTATAATAGATGTGAATCCTACCAATCTGGCCATGACATGTGCCACTCTCAGCCAAGAGATGACAGAATTCCTATTCATCTGTGTAGGAATAAATAACATCAGTTCTCAAGAAGCAGCCACAGTGCCTCATTCTCCAGACTGATGTGGGATATGTGGGGCCCCGAGGTGCGGTGTCGGTGCAGCTGTGCATTACCTTCAGGGACTCCACGCGGCTGGATCTTGTCACAGGTAGGAAATCCTCTATTTTGATTGTCGTGACGCCACTCTCAGAATTGCGGTCAGTGGAGACCGCCACTGCAGGTTAGGGGTGCCTGGGGCCGATAGTGGGTGCAGTCAGGTGTAATAGCCTCCTGAGAGTGAGGCATGCCCCAGGGCCCCGTGTAGGTGTGTGGAACTACAAGTCGCAGAATGACTCACACGCACAAGCAGGATGTCTTTCAGGGGTTTTACTCACTGATGGTGGCAGGGTGAGTAACCCGGGCGTAGCTGGGATGAACCAGGCTGGAACCAGGTGTCCTTCAGGCTGACTGATGAGGGTGGCTACCGACTCGCCTTCCTTAGCCCTTTGTGTTTTGAGGTAACCCCTGCTTGAAGCCCTGCTGGGGTCGCCCAGGGAAGTTGCTGGTGCCTCTCTCCCCTTCCTTTTGGCCCGTTTGCTTGTAGCCTGGACCAGATCACTCCGGCTGCTTGCCTCCTGTGAGCTATGGGCCCTCACTTTGCTACGTGGCTGCGGACTCTGTGGTGTTGTCTTGGGGGTGTAAAGTGCCCCCTCATGCAGGTTTGGCTAAGGACAGGTGAATCTATCCCTGCACTGGGACCTGTTACCCGGTTGGGCCTGGTAACTCCCTGACAGTCTCCTTACTCTCCACTCCGTTGCTCTCTCTTTAGTCGTGGGTGGATTTCGGGCAGCACTACCAGGTGACCGTTCTCCCCCGTCGGTAGTCACTGCGCGTACGTTGTCAGAATTGTGTAGAGCTACAGGGTCTGCTTCTGCTCTCCCTGAACTTCACCACTCAACTCCTCTCGGCTCACTCTTCCCTCCTCTCCTATTCTTGCCTACGTCACCTAGCAACCAGGCTCTCTACCACACCCCTCGAGTGGAGATGGAGGCTTCGCCCCCTCCTGGGATCCCCAGGGGTCCTCCCAAAGGTACATGTGTGAGACCTGATCACTATGCGCCTGTGTAGTCACACCTCGGTCAGCCTTCTGGATTACCTGTTTTGTACTGTCCCCAGCATGGGTGCAGTACTCAGTGGTGCCTGACCAGGTCAGGGGCGCCACATTCCCCCTTAGTTATCACCAGCACGTCCTCGGGCTGCAAGACAACATTTTAAAATGCGTAAAACAGTAAAACATTTTAAAACCACCAGGTACCATACATCACCACCCTCCACCCACAAGTCCGTTAACCCACCCAAAACCCTCTCAGGAGGCAGGTCACCGGTTTCTTTTAGTAACCAGGTCTGGGCCATCCGTTTCCCCAGACCTTTCCTCCAATCTGCCTCTCCCGTTGGCCGCGCCTTCAGCCACTTCTGGCAGGATGTAGAGGCGGCTTTCATGGTCTGGTGGTTTCAGGGTATACCTGGCCTGGTGGAGCCGTGCCTTCAGCCTCTTCTAGCAGGATGTAGAGGCGGCCTCCACAGTTGGTGCCGACCAGGTACCCTCTTTGTGGTGGAGAGCCAGGCCCCATAAACAGGCGTGCTCCCTGGTAGTGGTTGTACCTCTGGGGTAACTATGTACACTGCGAGAGTTTGTGGCTATAGCCAGTTCATAGCCTTAAGGTTCATGGGTTAAAGTGCAAAAAGAGGTTTCTCACATTAGTTCATGTGGGCGCATTTCTTGAACATGTAAACGTTGCAAAACTTTTCAAACTGCTGTACTTTTCTTTACTTTTCTCTACTCCGTTCCACCAGGGCTTTTGCCTATTGGGCTTTGGCACCTGACATTTTCTGTGTTTCCGTCGTCTGTTTCTTTCTCTTGTTCTGTATCTCTATCTTCATCTTCTGTTGTTGAGATAGCAGGTTTACTGTAGAGATTTCTGGGGCATGGTGTGACATCTAGTGCGTACCATCCGCGTTCTCCTTGGTGTTTGGTGAATTCTACCGGGTCTCCTATCTGTAGGTTTCTTCCTGGATGTCCTCTAGGTAAATGTGCTCTTACATCCCTTCTGTTCACAAAGATGCCCTCCTTTACACCAGGTGCTACTATAAAGCCATATCCAGACCTTAGACTGAAGTCTTCTACAACTCCTCGACAAAGTGGGCCTCTGACCTGGGATTTGGCTCTTCTCAAGGACCGCTTTTCCTCTAAGTCTCTGGCCGTGACCTCGTCCTTCTCCTCGGGAGACTGCTGTGCAGGTGGATCCCTTGTCCTACTGCGGCGCCGTGTCCTGCGGGCTGGGTCCTGCCTGACTGCCACCTCACCGCTTGCAGGCTCCCAGGTGATGTATTTGGACAGATCTTCTTCAGCGGAGGATGTCGGGCCCTCTTCATCCCAGCGGGAGTACGGCAGCATCTCTAGCTCTTGGACTGGTGCTGCATCCGCTGCTGACGGCTCTGGGGTCAGCTTCTCAGTTTCTGGCCTCCCCTCCCCCTTAGTTCTTTTGAGCACTCCTCTTGTGGCAGCGCTAGGGATGGATATTCATCAGCAGGCCAGGGCGGTGGACTCTTTGGCGTGGATGTTGCAGGAGTCTTCCTGTGGGTGTGCGGGGGGAGCAGATACCGGTCCACCATCTCCTTTGGGAAGTGGGCCTCTAGATCTGCCTTCAGCTTCCAGTATTCGGGGTCCTCCCCCAGCATGGACTTCCCAGCAGGGACTTCCTTGGGCTGGGGAGTGATGTCTGCTCTGGCCCTGCAGGCCGGGGTAGATAATTGTACAGTCTTGCCTTGGCGGGCTGAGCCTGGCGTGGCAGCGGCCTGGACTTGGAGGGCCGAGCAGGGCATCGTGGCGGCGGCCTGGATTGGCGTCGCTGCAGGGACCGGATCTTGTCGGGCCGGGCAGGGCATCGCTGCGGCGGTCTGGGCTTGGCGGACCGCACCTGACTTGGCGGCGGCCTGGGTCAGCGCCGCCGCGCCGGGCATCTCTCCAGGGACCGCAGGCATGGCAGCAGGGGTCGGGGCACTCGCGCTGGCAGGGGCAACACAGGACTCACCCATCGGTAGCATCATCGGGGCCTGAGTCGTCGCCGCTCGGTCTGGCACCCGTCGTGCGGTTCCCCTCTCGTAGGCCTGAACCGCCGCAGCCATCTTCTGCAGCTCCGCACGTCCCTCTCGGATCTGCTGCACGATCCTCGCTTCCAGTCGGTTACTGAACTGGGCAAGCTCCCAGGACCACCAGGCAGCGGAACCCGGCTCTGGGCTCCTATCTTCAGACGCCATCTTCACCACGTCGTCGCTGCTCTGCAGATCTTTTCTCAGCAGCAGGCCTCCGACTCTTCCTTGCAGCCTCAGTGCCAGTTCCTTCACTGCCTTGAACTCTTCTCCCAACAGCAGGCTTATCAGTCTCTGCTCTGCCTTTTCCAGCAGCAGGCTTCTGGCTCCCTTTCCTTCCCGACGTCCCTGAACGCCTCCGCTCTCATCACTTGCGAGACCAGGACTCTGCAGGGGATCTCTGGGTAGCCACACCTCTTCGTGGGCGGTAACTTCTCCCAGCGCGGGCTGCTGTTGTTTTTCAGCGCGCTTTTCATGGTGGCAATATGGCGGCGCTTCCAATTTTTCAAGCGGACCGCCCAGGCACATGGTCACCTGTCTGAACAGGTCTAGTCCTTATCCTGTTCGTGACGCCAGATATGTGGGGCCCCGAAGTGCGGTGTCGGTGCAGCTGTGCATTACCTTCAGGGACTCCACGCGGCTGGATCTTGTCACAGGTAGGAAATCCTCTATTTTGATTGTCGTGACGCCACTCTCAGAATTGCGGTCAGTGGAGACCGCCACTGCAGGTTAGGGGTGCCTGGGGCCGATAGTGGGTGCAGTCAGGTGTAATAGCCTCCTGAGAGTGAGGCATGCCCCAGGGCCCCGTGTAGGTGTGTGGAACTACAAGTCGCAGAATGACTCACACGCACAAGCAGGATGTCTTTCAGGGGTTTTACTCACTGATGGTGGCAGGGTGAGTAACCCGGGCGTAGCTGGGATGAACCAGGCTGGAACCAGGTGTCCTTCAGGCTGACTGATGAGGGTGGCTACCGACTCGCCTTCCTTAGCCCTTTGTGTTTTGAGGTAACCCCTGCTTGAAGCCCTGCTGGGGTCGCCCAGGGAAGTTGCTGGTGCCTCTCTCCCCTTCCTTTTGGCCCGTTTGCTTGTAGCCTGGACCAGATCACTCCGGCTGCTTGCCTCCTGTGAGCTATGGGCCCTCACTTTGCTACGTGGCTGCGGACTCTGTGGTGTTGTCTTGGGGGTGTAAAGTGCCCCCTCATGCAGGTTTGGCAAAGGACAGGTGAATCTATCCCTGCACTGGGACCTGTTACCCGGTTGGGCCTGGTAACTCCCTGACAGTCTCCTTACTCTCCACTCCGTTGCTCTCTCTTTAGTCGTGGGTGGATTTCAGGCAGCACTACCAGGTGACCGTTCTCCCCCGTCGGTAGTCACTGCGCGTACGTTGTCAGAATTGTGTAGAGCTACAGGGTCTGCTTCTGCTCTCCCTGAACTTCACCACTCAACTCCTCTCGGCTCACTCTTCCCTCCTCTCCTATTCTTGCCTACGTCACCTAGCAACCAGGCTCTCTACCACACCCCTCGAGTGGAGATGGAGGCTTCGCCCCCTCCTGGGATCCCCAGGGGTCCTCCCAAAGGTACATGTGTGAGACCTGATCACTATGCGCCTGTGTAGTCACACCTCGGTCAGCCTTCTGGATTACCTGTTTTGTACTGTCCCCAGCATGGGTGCAGTACTCAGTGGTGCCTGACCAGGTCAGGGGCGCCACAGTTACATTGGTGAGATCCGCATGTACTATCCATAATGTAATATCCTGTGGGTATGACATCAATGAACGAGTTCAGAATACCCCTGTAAGCCCTTCACGATGGGGCCAATTTTCCTCTTCTTCCCAGCGCCATAACATTTTTATTTTTGGTCCATGTAGACATATATGAAGGCTTTTTTTTTTTTGCGGGATGAGTTGTACTTTGGATGACGCCAAATAGTGTACTGGAAAAGGGGGGAAAAATCCAAGTGGTGTGGAATACTGATGAGCGGACACCTGGATATTCGGGTTCACCAAATCAGCACAAGCTAAACAAAAATTTTAGTTTGGCACGAGGGATGATCGAATACCTCAAATATTCGGCTTCGTGAATATTCGACAAATAACTCGCCACTATGCGAATATTCGATGCGCAATGTAAGTCTTTAGGAAGACCGAATAGTTCTGAATATTTGTTATTCAGGTTTCCCATAGACTTACATTGCGCATCAAATATTCGCGAATAGTCGAATAGCGGCGACCTATTCGGAAAATATTCGTGAAGCCGGATATTTGAGGTATTCGATCATCCCTATTTGGCACCCAAACTTGACTCCCAACTTGAAGCCAAACAATGGACCACATACAAGTCAATGGGGATAAGATGTTCGGGACTCTATAATGCCTGTAAAATGGCCGTATTAAGCTCTAGGGTGCTGCAAATTGAAATTAAATGGTAGTAAGAGCAGGATAGTTACATATATCATGTTTCATGGAGGATCACAGTACAGTCAGACTCTTTTCCGGGCCCGCCTATTAAGGTTCATCAATATTCACTGCTTCCCCTGCCTACGCTTTCTGCCAGTGTCTGTAATTGGTTGCAGACTGCTATACACATGCCCCCCCCCCCCCACACTGTGTATGCATTTGTGATTGGTTGCAGTCAGCTTGCTGTATAGTAGTGTATAGAATAAATAAATAAATACTTTAAAACAATTGCGTGTGCACCCTCGCTATTTTGATAGCCACCGCAGGTAAGTCAACAGCTGCAGTCTGCTGCCCCACCAATGAGCTTTACCTTGGCTGGACATCAAAATAAAGAAATCATTAAAAAAAGGCATAGGGTCCCCCTCATTTTTGATATCCAGCCATGGTAAAGCAGAGGGGTGGGGGCTGGTATTATCAGGATGGGAGGAGCCATAGATACTGGAACCCCAGCTTAAAAATACCAACCCACAGTTGCCCAGAATTGTCACATCCATTAGATTTGACAGTTCCAGCGCTGTTTCCAGCTCGTACTGATTGCCCTGGTGCAGTGGCAATCGGGATGTAATGCCCATATCGGTGTCCCTATGCTGTCCTGTCCCCCTTCCCCGGTGGGACATCAGTGTTCTCGCCTTCCTGGCTGTCCTGCAGTGGCTGCCCTGTCCTAGGTACATGTTATTGTCTCCCGAGGCCTGCACACACCTCATAGGCCTCCTGGAAATGCCCATAGGGTGTGTGTGTTACCACGCCCCTTTTCTTAAAGGGCCAGTGGTCCCTGACCCGAGAGTGCCTCTCAGATTAGCTGAGAGCTTTCAGGTATTTAAGGCACCTTCCCCTTAAGGGATAAGGATCCTCTCTATTTTGATATCCAGCCATGGTAAAGCTCCTAGGTGGGGGTGAAGCCTGTTGCTGTTGCTTTACCAGTGCTGGCTATCAAAATATGGCGGGAGCCTACATCATTTTTTAAAAATGATTTATTTCTTTTTACTCTACCATACAGTAAACCCACTGCAAACAATCAGAAATGTGGACACAGGTTGGGGGGGGGGGGTGCGTGCATAGCAGTCTGTAACCAATCACAGACAATATCACAGAGGGTGGGTGGGCAAAGAAGTGAATATTGATGAACTCCGGAAGAGATTCCGACTGCAGTGTGAGCCTCGATATGTATAACTATCCTGCTCTTACTACCATTCAACTTCCATTTGTAACCCACGTTATTTTTATTTATTTTTTTGCAGTGATTACCTTGGTCAATCACAACCATGCAATGGCCTCAGAAGTGCCCACAGCCTAAAATCTTGCCAATTGGCTGCTCTGCAACCTCTCAAAAGCTTTATTCAGGTGACAATCCTGAACAGGAACTGGACATATAGTAAAAAGTCTGTGTTTGAGGGTTCAGCATGGTGTTTCCGTTATGGACCCCAAACTTTACAGTTCTAGTTCGCTCATCCCTAACCAGAAATTGTGAAAAAAAAAACGTGTAATTTATGTTTTTTGGGGAATGGTTATCACGCTGTTCATTTTGTGATAAAAATGACCTTTCGATATGATTCTCCTCATCAGTTCTATTATGGTGACACTGACGCACCCCAGGGCCTTGGGGAACTCGGTCCCGGGACTTGGATCATGGGAACATGTCACGGGTGGCTGTTGCCCGGTTACTTGACCCTGGGGGTCGCTTAATAAATAGGGGAAATAAAAGGGGATAATAAAAATAAAATGTTTTTCGTGACGCCACTTGCGGTATGTGGCTATATGGGGAAAGCTGCCACTACAAAGTCTCTCACTGCTGGGGCTGGTGGTATTGAGCAGCTTGGATGTTATGGCACTCTGCAAGTAGAGCTAAGCCCCAGGGGAGAATGATGGTGGTTGTAGTATGGTGAAGGTCGGTAATGCAGAGGTGTAGGAAGAATTTAGACAACACAGGGGCTGCGGTTTAACTTTCTCTTTACTCACTGGTTCTGTGAAGCTGCAACCCAGCTGGTGCAGGCCTCTACCAATCTGGGCTTCAGGTATTTCGGTATTCCCTTTATCCCAGTGCCGGTGTAGTGACCTTGTGAGCTTTACTTCCATGCACCCATCTGTAGTTGGTGGGTCCCCGTAGCCTGAAGCATTCTGGGGTCCCCTTCTGTTGTCAAAGTCCTGGCCCGTACAGCCGGCAGCTTGAACCTCTTTCAAGTTGGACCTCTGTTCCCGTTCCCGGGTTCCCTCTTTGCTGCTGTGCCCTGGACACTAAGGTTGGTGAGGAACCTTGATGATCTCGTCACCGGGCAGATTTATCAGGTGAGCTTAAAGCGTCTTCCTGAACTAGGGCTCTGCACTGCGCCGGTGCTCTGTCCAGTGAGTACTCACACCGTACTCTCCCTGGCGACCGTACTTTTTGAGTCCAACAAGCCACTTTACACTTTCTGTCTGAGCGTCAACTTCTGACTGACTACTTGGTCGTCTTTCAAGATGCCCGTCCCCTGTCAACTGCACTGACCAGCTACTCCCACTCCCGGGTTTTTGACTAGCGGATTGGATGAGTCCCGACCAATAGGTGGCCATCCACCATAGCCGTCTCTAGCCTGTTACCCCGTTTGGTAAAAAGGGTATATATGTGTGTGTTTGAATGTTTTTTACCGACACTGGTCTTCCAGGAACCCGAGATTAGCACTGCACCTGTTACCGCGTGCAATACCCTGTGGCACCTGATGCCTCAGGGGCGCCACAATACTATAGTGGTGGAAAAAAAAATCAGAAACTTGCAAAAAAAAGAAAAAAGTTGGAGCAGTGTTGCAATTTTCCAAGAGCCATAACATTTTTATTTTTTTCCGGTTGATGGAGCTATGTGACAGCTAATTTTTTGAGAGACAAGACATTTTTATTGCTACAATTTTGGGATAGATATGCTTGTTAGAGCATATATTGTGATGTTGCAGTGACCAAAAAATAGTTAATTTTGGCGTTCTTTAATTGTTTTTGCTTACAGTGTTTACTGATTGGGTTAATTATGTTTATATTTTGATAGATCAGACTTTTCTGAATGCAGCGATACCACATATATGAATTTTTTTATTATCTTTATTTTTAATGGGACAAAAGAGAGGGTCATTTCAGCTTTTATGATTTTTATTTTTTTTTCATATTGTTTAAAACTTTTTTTAAAACTTTCACTTTTCTTAATAGTCCCTTCAGGGTACTTGAACCTGCAATCGTCTGATTGCTAATGCAATATACAGCTATGCCACAGCATTGCTGTACATAGTAATGTGACGCCCTGGGCAAGCCAGGGGTCACAGGTCACAACACCACACGCACCCCACATTCCCTGCAGGTACACACTAGGTCAAAACACAAATCCTTGTTGCCTTCCTCCAGGGGCTGATGTCCACACCAGGGGGTGGGCCAGGCGGTTGGCTCCGCCCACCAAGGAGTTCACAGCCCTGGAGGCGGGAAGAACCAGGCAGATAGAGTTTGGAGGAGGAAGTGAGAGGAGTTGAAGTCTAGCTGAGGGCTAGAGTAGAGTGAAGCTAGGGAAGTGAAGGAGTAAAGATAGAAGTGGAAGTTCAAAGTGAGAGGAAGTGGTAGAGGAGCTAAAGGAAAAGCAACAGAGAAAGTGACAGAAAGAAGCCTGAAGTTAGTCCGGGTGTGTGCCCCGGACTGAGACAGCAAGGTTGGCAGACGGTGGTGACTGTCTGCAGGCGAGACTGATTGGAGGTTGCCGAAAGGACCGTGGACGGGTGGTGACCCGGCGGTACCGGACCGGTATACGAAGATTAGTCAGCACCAGGGCAGGGGCCTTTCGGATCCCGGCAAGGCTAGGAGTCGCCGAATTTGCCAAATCCATTAGTGAAGGGGACGACTGTCTCCCAACAACCAAGTCCCATTTGAAGGCAACAGTCCGACCGTTAAGGGGAGACATCGCCACCGCCAAGGCACCAGTTTCCCAGGGCCAGCGCCTGCGGGCAAGAGTGGAGCTCCTCCGGCTCATATCTAAGCTGGGGAGCGGGTTACCGGTGGGAACCCATCGCTACCAAACAACAACACATAGGTGCAGGGAAGAGACCGTCACTGTCAACTGCAGGGGATATCAGCAGCGCAACCGTCTGAGGGACCCGTCCAACCAGCCGTTTGTTTACCAAGAACTGTGTCGTGTTTACTGGCTGAGTGAGTACCTCCGTGCCGTGCGGCAAAGCGCTGCCCCTGCGCCCCTGCACCTCCACAGGCCCCATACCCGCCTGTCCACCATCCAACCCCATCACTGGGCCCCGGGATCACCAACCCCTACCCACGGAGGGGCAACACAACAACTGGCTGCTCCATACCATCACTCCCGGGATCCCCAGCCAGAGCAGCGGTGGTGTACACCTAATCACCACAACCGTGGGTGGCGTCACGGACAAAAAACTATCCCCACACCCAAACCCCCTTTCATTCACGGGCGAGGAGTGCCGCTCGAGTCCCCGGGATCCGGCCCATCGCTCGAGCCACCGAGCAGCGGCAGCAGCAGGCCGCAGCAGCCGCAGCGGCAGCCGGACCCGAGCAGTAGGGAGAGCGCGGCGTCCCCTCCTCCGCCCGCGACAACTTGGCGTCACGAACAGGATCTTACCGCTCTGCCGTTGGGTAGAGGTGCGCCTTGTGACCGCTGGAGGTATCCGGCTGAAAAATTTCAGAAGTCGCCATCTTTGGCGCGAAAAGTTCCCGCTCGAGCGTCTTCTCGAGTAGCAGAGGCGCGAAGGCCAAAACCCTGCCCCAATAGAAGAGGGGCCGAAAAGAAGCTAAGGGGGACGCAATGGCGGCTGGCTGCATGTGAACGTGGCTATAAAAGCAGGGACGCCAGGACTCTGCAGTCACCCTGTTCCTTGAAGGAGTTGCCAGCAGAATGTGGATGCCGTCCCGAAGCACCGTAGCCCCCGCGCCGGGAACCGCGGCGTGGGTGGAGATCCGGACCGCGCAGCTCTTTCAAAGGCTGCAGGTCAAAATGCAGCTCCTCATGGAGGAGTGGGAGACCGACATGGCGGACATGATAGCGACCGTGCGGAGACGCGAGGAGGAAGCCGAGGAAGGGAGGGTGAGTGACCCACGCCCCGATGCCCTTGAAGGGCCGGTCATAGCGGCTGCGGGACCCGGTCCAAGCCCTCTCGCTCTGTTGCCTCTCTCGCCACCTGTCTCGGAAGCCGTGATCCCGCCACTAGGCCCGCTGCCACCGCAACCGGTAGCGATACCCAGCATGCCCGCCCCGGCGGGTCGACCTGTAGCCGGAGCCCGTAGTAAATCGGAGGTGCTGCCGTGGAAGGCCCCGAAGTCTGCACCGGAGGCATCCCCTGAGAAGTCCCTCGAATCGGAGCTGATAGCCCGTTCCGAGCTGAAGGCCCAGCAGCAGAAAGCCCCTGTGCCCATCTCCCACACCTCGGCTGAGGTGGCGCCGGGTTCTCGCTGCAAGGCGGCGCCCAAGGCCAAGCCACTGCGGGACCTGCCGCCCAGATCCTTGACAGTGGGCAACGTCCAGAATGTCCCGCGGGGCCCGACCCGTGCGCCGGAGCTTGCAACAGCACCGTATTGGGACAGGGAGCCGGTACTGCTGGGTCCGGAGATCGGAGAAAGGGAGAAGAAGAAAGCCGAATTGGTGGCACAGGCAATCCGAGAGAAGGAGAACCTCCGCCACGCGACGTTCAGTGTCCGGGGCCCATTGTATGAAGGACAGGTGAGGCGGTTTGATGTCCGCCGGGGCTATGGATTTATCTATGAACCGGGCCTGGAGGCCGAAGTGTTTATAGCCCGGCGGGATGTGAATGCCCACCTGCCCGAGGAGCACCCCGGCCGTAACCTGATGCCGGGTGACATTGTACAGTATACCCGGCACTGTAGAGAGAGGGGGTGGTTCGCCCTAGATGCAAAACTGAGGGGCAGCCAGGAGAGCCGAGTGAGTTCTGCACCCCCTCCCTCGGATGAAGCTAAATATCCGGAATAATGGCAGCGGAGCACCGTTGTCCAGTCCCCGTTGGGACCACCACTGAGTGTTTGTTTGAAGTTTTTGTGAAAAAAATGATAAGATGATAACCGAACAGTCACCTGATTCTACCGTGATTTGGAAACCGGCCGTTGCCGGCACCGTTGTCCCCGTGGGGATCGTTCAAAAGGTTGCATAAGGGACTCCTTATGGACAAGCCCGTGAACTTGCAGGGCAACCACAGACGTAAGTGGCTTGTAAATAAGTTGTGTTACCGTTACCGTTTCCGCAATTACCGCCTCCGGAGAGGCAGGTTGGAGGGAGGGCCCACAGCAGAGCAGGATGGGGCCCAGCCACCACAGGAACCGGTGGCTACCCTCTGGAGGGGAAGGACAGATCCCGCTCGGGTAACTTGTGCTGGACTGGGGTCAAGGGGTGCTGCCTGGGTTTTAGGGGCAGCATCAGGGCCAGGTTACTTGGGTGGGAGAGAGCGGAGACCGTAACCGTTTTAATGTTTGCAACGTTTAAGCACTGAACCTCCCGATGTGGGATGATGCCATAAACTGTAAATATGTTACCGTTTTTCTTATCTTTACAGAAAACAAAAAGGAAAATAAAACCGGAGTTGGACGGGCAGCCAGAGGACGGTCTGCATTTTGCTAAGGGGGAATGTGACGAAAGGAGCGCTGTATTGACAAGCACAAAGGTCTTTAACAGACCCCTGCTATAATAGGAACCCAAGGGTAACCCGCGATCAAAGGGGCAACCGATGGGCGCTTAGAATGACATACCCTTGTGCCGTTGCATATTAACTGCTCTGTAAGAATTTGACAACAGGATTTAACTCGCACTGGCATTTAACAAATTAACAATCATGGGCGATTGTAAGAGGCAGGTCCTGGCAGTAATACACAGCCTTCACCTGCCGAATGTGAGTTGGGCTCATCCTGTGAGCGTGGTCAATACACACACTTCCGACTTGCGCCACACATGTACGGTGCAGGTCATGCAGGGGGTAAGTGCGAGTTCACGCAAAATATTCATAGAAGTTTATATTATAATAGATATGGGCAAGTCAGTCCACACCAACAAAAAAAAATTAAAAAAAACTACACGAAGAAAGCCAAAATAAATTGACTTAGAATATAAAAAAATGGCCCCCTACCCTCACTCGTGTTCCAGGAACCTGGAGAAAAAAACAATTGGGTGGGGGCCCCAAAGGGCAAGCTTGCATAGGGAACCATTCAGGGTAAGGCCGGTCCTACGTGCGTTGCCTTAAGAAATGTTACTCTAGCCAGGGCCTGGAGTATATTTCTGTCTCAATATACGCCACTTTTGCCGTGTACATAATGAATCAGTCTAGCTTGGCCATTCCCCATCCTTTTTTCAAAAAGGTGGTTGAAATGGCAAGGACTGCCACAAAAATGACACAAGTCACTACACTTTTATGGAAATACAAATTGACCAAAACTGATGACACTTCAAACAGTTTAATGCCAGAACTCTGACAAAAACTGTGTGGTGAATTTGACAATTTGATCACAAGACCTACCATTCTATATAATTGTACACACTATAACTTTTTGACTCCACTCATTGTACATTGCATTTTTTTAGCCAGTAAATAGATAAATGTCAAGGACAAGGACTTCCCCATTACAAGGTCCTTTGAAATCCAAGGTCCCTTAGGCCAGTTTGAGATATATGCCTATGTTGTTGTTAAGCTCTGATCACGGGAAACATGGACCATATATACATTTTTTTTATGCAAAGAAAGTAAAAAATTGTTATGACACACATGGTTAAAACTGACACATGGCCTGAAAATGCCTGAAAATCATTTCTTGTACACAACAAACAAACAAGAAACAAACTTATTGATTTTAATCAATTATTTTTATTCACAAATCAGATCTAAATCAAGCATGTCTTTGGGTTTTTTGCAGATTATCGATGTATAAAAAAAAACAAACATGAAAATGAAAATGGCCATAGACTATAATGGGTATGTGTTCTATCCATTAAAAACATAGAACACAGAGGTCAGCATGAGGCCTAAGGCCACATTAATACATTGTGTGTCTCGGTCCATGATTAATAGCCCAGCTGTGAGTCTCCTGGCCCAAGCTATTAGGAATATATGAGGCTGTCAAGTTTGGGTCAGGAGATCTGAGGCATACCCATGCACCAAGGTATGTACATGGACCACGATACTTGTAACTGTGAATCTAGCCTAAGATTAAGGGTCTGTTCACAGGGCAAGACAAGTGGCACAATACAACTGCTGATGGGTAAACTTTGACTGATCAGATTCAGTGGTTATTTGAACACTTGTATACACAGGCAGACCAAAGCAAACTGTTTGCACAAAGTGATCTTTACCAGATCGCTAAGTATGGAGAGGCTACCATAGTTCTCGGCTATGAAATTCCTGTGTACAAGAATGATTCACTGATGACAACGATAATCTTTTGTGCTGCAGAGAAGATCTTTTCACAAGATGAACGAGCATTTTGCTTGTTCATCGGGTGATCGGCAACCTGTTTACATGGCAAGATAAATGTGTTGTAAATTCCCGTTTTTATCTCAAGACTTGATGTTGTCTTTACACAGTTACATAGGTTGAAAAAAGACCTAGGTCCATCTAGTTCATCCTAAATCACCAAATATACATTTTGTCATGAAGTCACTTATAACCAACAATGTTGTGTGTAGTGAGGAAATCATCCAGCCCTTTTTTAAAAGCTGTTATAGTATCTGCCATTACTACCTCTTGTGGTAGGGCATTGCACAGTCTGACTGCTTTAACTGTAAAGAACCCTTTCCTATTTAGCTGCTGGAATCTCTTTTCTTCCACTCGCAGTGTGCCAGTCCTTTATATTGACCACACATGTATTTATGCATAAAAAGCCGGTTTGACGGATGCGGTGCATGCCAGTACAGTGTATACAGTACACTGGCAGCGCAACAAGCGCCGGTCACATGCTGTCATGTGACTGGAGCATGTGACCCGGAAGTTGCGGCGCTGCCACTTTACTGTATCATACTGTACTGACGTGCGCCGCATCCGTCAAACCGGCAAAAAACTGGATATGTGCACTCGGCCTTAATGAGATCTCCTCTGAGACGTCTTTTTTCTAAGCTAAACAAATCCAACTTTTTCAACGTCTCATCATATGGGAGGCCTTCCATTCCTGGTAGTAGTCTAGTTGCCGCCTTTGAACTGACTATAACTTCTGAATGTCCTTTTCAAAATGTGGAGCCCAAAACTGGATCCCGTATTCCAGATGTGGCCTTACAAGTGATTTATAGAGGGGTAACAATACGTTGGGATCACAGGATCTAATCTCTCTTTTTATACACCCTAGAATCTTGTTTGCTGTAGCAGCTGCTGCTTGACATTGAGTGCTGCTGCTCAGCTTATTTGTAAGAATTCCCAAGCCCTTCTCTTGTTCTGTCGTCCCGAGCTTACTTCCATTTAATGTATACGCAGTTATAGGATTACTCCGTCCTAGGTGAATGACTTTACATTTATCAACATTAAATCTTATTTGCCAAGTGTTTGAAACTGTGGAGAGTAGAGGTATCACTTCTTGGCAGTGTCAAGTCTTACTAATGTTTTTCTCACCTCTCGTTTATCCAAGGAGCGATTTATGTAGAAAGACTTGGAGGCTTTGAATTTATTTCTCAGTGTGGACAGCCGGCTTTTTGTGTTTCTGACCTCCCAGAATGAGAATTCCAAAAACTGAAGGGAACGCTAAGAATGAAAAGAAAGGGACATGTTTAGAGATATACAGTAATTAATGAGAGCACTCAAGTTCAGCGGGAAATAATCCTTTGTTTCATCTACATCTTCAAGACACTGCTTGTTGCATTGAATGAATTTTAGCTTTTCTAAGGAGCTTTACATGTCATCAAAAAATGCTAAACAAATTAGTAGTGCTAAATATATCCACAGAAGACAGAGATACAAGTCCCATCTGAACGGTGGTCTATGTCAGAAGTAGATATTCATCTTTACACCCAAATGTAGCTGAATTTTGACAAATAGTGATGAGTGGTCAATATAAGATTGTTTCATCTACCTACCACATATAGTGATATACATTGTACCTGAAAAAAAAGAGTCCACTACAGCCAATTGGTCATCCTCTCACCAGTATATCATTGTTGGAGGACAACACTCAATGAAAAGGGATCCATCCAACACACCACATAATAAAAGTGTATAAAGGAAAAAAGTGGGGATGCAAAAATCAAAAGATCAACCTCAGAGATTAATAATATAAAGTTTATTGATTAACACAAGCCCAAAGAAATATAAACGCAATTAAAAAGCCAAAAAGCTATGACATAATTCAGACAAAAAGCTAAGATAAAACTTCAGTCTACCCTGTGTGCCCCATGCAAAGAGACCAACAATGGTCACCTGTATGGAATAAGGTACTGGTATAATATACACTGCATTTGTAATGCAAACACTATTTAAATGGGTTTTCCTATGAACAAGTTAATTTTAAAGTTTATTTTAATCACTATATCTTTTGTGAGACTCATGTGGGTTTAGTGGATGAGGGCAGGTATATCTCACCCCGGTATCGGTCCTATGTGACTTAGCCTGGCCAGGATCACCTGGCTACTAATGGATTAATGGGAGGTGAAGGACGGAGGTAAAAGGAATCTGGGAAGTTGGGGGAGGGTCTCCATCTGGGAACACAGTAAGCCTGTCTGTGTAGGAGACACTTGTGAGGAGCAGTGCCTGATGTTTGTATGGTTTAGCTGGAAGGGAGAAGCCCTCCAGTTGGTAGTTAGGATAACACCGTGTATAGTTAGTGCCGGACAGGCAAGGATTTATTTTGTTGGTGTTTTTTTTTCTTTTTGTTTATGCTTCACTGCAATAAACCTGACCAAGCGTCAGTTACACCTTGAATTCGGCTGTCTGCCTGAGGTGAATACGTGCCCTTTGAACCCAGCAAAGGCGATCCCGGAGCGTGTTATCACATTGTGGTGGAGAATGCGGGCAGCACGTTACAGCGCATCATAATGGATGACGTGGTGAAAGCGCTGGTACAATCCGCAGCTGTGCAGCAAGAGGCAAATCGCTTGATGTCGGCACAGTTGAAGGAACTGGTGGAATCGACGGTTAAAGACCGCCAACTTTTGCAGCAGGTGGCGCAGCGTCTGGCGACCGTACCGGAGAGTAATGCGGAGGCTGACCAGAGGGTGATTCATGTGAGTCGGTGCTGGCAGAAATTAACCACAGAGGACGATGTGGAAGCTTACCTGACCACGTTTGAACGGACGGCGGAGCGGGAAAAGTGGCCAAAGGAGCGATGGGCCGACTTGCTTGCACCGTTTCTGGCAGGTGAGGCACAAAAAGCCTACTTTGATCTTGAGCCTGAAGCAGCGCATGACTTTGATAAACTAAAAGCCGAGATCCTTGCCCGGCTGGGAGTGACGACGGCCGTGCGAGCACAGAGAGTTCATCAATGGACTTATCAGCCCGATAAACCACCGCGGTCACAGATGTTTGACCTCATTCACTTGACCAAGAAATGGCTACAGCCCGAGGTTCTGACGGCGCCAGAGATGGTACAAAGAATCGTTCTTGATAAATACCTAAGAGCTCTACCGCCATCTCTGAAGAGGTGGGTAAGCCATGGAAACCCCACGACAGCGGATCAGCTAGTGGATCTAGTGGAGCGTTATTCCTTGGCAGAAGGACTTATGGACGATGCTACACATCCTCGCTCTTCCCCTTCTCGACGAGGATCTGGTAAGACTGTTCCAGGGTCATGGGGAGGAGGAAAATATCCTAAGGCAGTGGAGGAGGAAAACAGGACTGCTGGCCCTGTGAGGGCTAAGGTGCCAAACTATGGTCTTAGCAAGGGGCCCGTGAGGTGTTTCCGCTGCCAGGAGGTGGGCCACATTGCTGCAAACTGTCCAGTAACTGCAGAACCGATGCAGTGTGATGTCACGGACTTTGAAAAACGCAGGGCTATGGTTGCACGGGTAGTGTGTGTTGCTGCATGTCAAGGCGATATGAAAAAACACCTGTGTGAAGTGTCCATTGATGGCAATACTGTTGTTGCACTATTAGACTCGGGAAGTGTGGTGACTCTGGTAAAGGCCAGTCTGGTGGCAGTCCCGATGGGACCGTCAGATAAATTTTCTGTGACATGTGTGCATGGAGACACCTGCTCGTACCTCACAACGGTCTCCTGCATTACTACGCCCTATGGGTCTGTGCATCATAAGGTGGGACTAGTACCAGCACTATTGCATGATATCATTTTGGGCAGGGATTTTCCCCACTTCTGGCAGTTGTGGGAGAACCAATTAGTACCCCAGGGTAGCCGCACGGATGATCCTTCTCCCACACCTTGTGTGGGCCCGGAGCCACTAGAGGATGCCCCACAAGAGGGTTCAGAGGAGGAATCCGCTGAAAACAACCCCCAGTTCCCCTTTTCAGTTCTGGCGGGTGATTCCGATGAACCCGGGGCAGAGGCGGACACGGGTGGCTGTCCCCCTTCCTCTTGGCTGAATTTGGAAGTCCAGAAAGATGACTTCCAAAGTGAGCAAATGAGAGATCCTACCCTTTCTCAGGCTATAAAAAATGTTAAAATGATAAACGGGGTGCAGGTGGATGCAGGTACTAGGCTGTCTTACCCCTACATGGCACTGGAGAATGACTTTCTCTATCAGATAGAGAAGAAGGGGGATGACACAGTACAACGATTGGTTGTGCCGAGAGCCTACAGGCGGAGAGTGCTGGACCTGGCACACGGACACATGATGGGGGGACACCTGGGGGTCCAGAAAACTACCGAAAGGATATTACACTGTTTTGTTTGGCCCGGCATGCATCACGATATTCGCACCTATTGCGAGTCTTGTCCTGACTGCCAAATCTCTGCGCCTAGGCCCCGTTTCTGTAGCCCCTTAGTACCTCTGCCTATCATCGAGATCCCATTTGAGAGAATTGGGATGGATTTAGTTGGACCCCTCCCCAAGTCTGCACGAGGACACCAGCACATCCTTGTCATCTTGGATTATGCCACTCGTTACCCCGAGGCCATCCCTTTGCGTAACACGGCCACCAAGACCATTGCCAAGGAGCTGGTCCATGTGTTTAGTCGGGTTGGTGTCCCAAAACAAATACTCACAGACCAAGGAACCCCCTTTATGTCTAAAGTAATGAAAGAACTCTGCAGGCTGTTACAAATAGCACAGTTACGCACCTCCGTGTATCACCCTCAAACGGACGGACTGGTCGAACGGTTTAACAAAACTTTGAAACAGATGCTCCGTAAGGCGATAGACAAGGACGGGAAGAACTGGGACTACTTACTCCCGTATTTGCTTTTTGCCATCCGGGAGGTGCCCCAGTCTTCCACCGGGTTCTCTCCTTTCGAGCTTCTGTACGCCCGACGTCCCCGTGGACTGTTAGATGTCGCTAAAGAAACCTGGGAGGGACAGGTCACCCCGTTCAAAAGCGTAATAGACCATGTAACCCAAATGCAGGACCGTATTGCGGCGGTGATGCCCATCGTTAAAGAGCATATGATACAGGCTCAAGGAGCACAGAAAAGGATTTATGATAGGGGGGCCAAGATCCGTACTTTTGCACCCGGAGATAGGGTGTTGATCCTGGTCCCCACGGCAGAAAGCAAATTTCTGGCAAAGTGGCAAGGCCCCTTTGAAATTAAGGAACGGGTGGGTGAGGTAAACTACAAAGTGTACCAGGCTGGTAAAAGGAAGCCTGAACAGATTTATCACGTGAATCTGATAAAACCCTGGAAGGACCGTCCAGCTCTGTCAGCAGGTCTGGCCCTTCCGGTCTGCAAGCAGACCATACCGGATGTCGGGACGGCGGAGACTCTGTCGGAGCGGCAAAAGACCGACGTCAAGCAGTTTGTAATCAACAATCACGAGTTTTTCTCGGAAAAGCCCGGGCAGACCACTCTCATTAAACATGACATCATAACAGAGCCTGGGGTAACAGTTCAGGTAAAGCCCTACCGAATACCGGAGGCTCGGCGGGAAGCTGTCTCCCGAGAAGTGAAGACCATGTTGGAGTTAGGTGTAATCGAGGAATCGCATAGCGCCTGGTCGAGTCCGATTGTGTTAATACCGAAACCAGACGGCTCCATTAGATTCTGCAATGACTTCAGGAGATTAAATGCGGTCTCCAAATTTGATGCATACCCTATGCCACGGGTCGATGAATTAATAGATCGGCTTGGAAAAGCCCGGTATATCACGACCCTAGACTTAACGAAGGGCTATTGGCAGATCCCGCTAACAGAGGCCGCTAAAGAGAAAACCGCGTTTTCAACACCGGAAGGTTTATACCAGTATGTGTATATGCCGTTTGGACTACACGGGGCACCGGCAACCTTTCAAAGGTTGATAGACCGAGTCCTGAGGCCCCATAGGCAGTATGCTTCTGCGTATTTGGATGACATAGTCATTTACAGCCTGGACTGGGAGACGCACCTCCAGAAACTAGAGGCTGTGATTGAGGACCTGCGGGAGGCGGGTCTAACAGCAAACCCCAAGAAATGTCATATCGGGCTGGAAGAAGCCCGGTATTTGGGATACGTAATTGGGAGGGGAATTGTTAAACCCCAGATTGACAAGATACAAGCCATTCAGAAATGGCCGCAACCAGTCAACAAGAAGCAGGTGAGAGCGTTTTTGGGAATAGCTGGCTACTACCGACGGTTCATTCCCAATTTCGCGGCTACCGCTGTTCCCCTGACGGACCTTACCAAAGGGAAAGACTCTGTCATGATCAAATGGACCACGGCAGCCGAAGAAGCCTTCCATAACTTAAAACTAGCTCTTTGCTCTCAACCTGTGCTAATGACTCCTGACTTCCGCAGCGAGTTTGTGGTCCAAACGGACGCTTCTGATGCCGGTATAGGGGCTGTATTGTCACAACTGAAGGACGGAGAGGAACATCCGGTCCTTTATCTTAGTCGGAAACTTAATAAGCATGAACGCAACTATGCCATAGTGGAAAAAGAATGCTTAGCCATTAAGTGGGCTCTAGAGTCCCTTAAATATTACTTGATAGGAAGGAAGTTCCGGCTGATCACTGACCATGCCCCTCTCAAGTGGATGCACTTGAATAAGGAACGGAATGGCCGAGTGACCCGGTGGTTCCTTGCACTTCAGGCCTACCGTTTTACAGTGGAGCACCGCCCGGGGGTGCGGATGGGGAATGCTGATGCCCTGTCTCGTGTGCACTGTTTTGTGGGTGCTGTTGCTCAGCTGCAGTGGTCTGAGCAGAGGGGGGGGATATGTGAGACTCATGTGGGTTTAGTGGATGAGGGCAGGTATATCTCACCCCGGTATCGGTCCTATGTGACTTAGCCTGGCCAGGATCACCTGGCTACTAATGGATTAATGGGAGGTGAAGGACGGAGGTAAAAGGAATCTGGGAAGTTGGGGGAGGGTCTCCATCTGGGAACACAGTAAGCCTGTCTGTGTAGGAGACACTTGTGAGGAGCAGTGCCTGATGTTTGTATGGTTTAGCTGGAAGGGAGAAGCCCTCCAGTTGGTAGTTAGGATAACACCGTGTATAGTTAGTGCCGGACAGGCAAGGATTTATTTTGTTGGTGTTTTTTTTTCTTTTTGTTTATGCTTCACTGCAATAAACCTGACCAAGCGTCAGTTACACCTTGAATTCGGCTGTCTGCCTGAGGTGAATACGTGCCCTTTGAACCCAGCAAAGGCGATCCCGGAGCGTGTTATCACACTTTGAATAATAATAATTTCCACAATTGGATGTTATATAAAATGTTCCTGTTCTGAGATAATCTTATATATGTGCACCTGCTACAGTGGGGAAAAAAAGTATATACCCAGCCACCAATTGTGCAAGTTCTCCCACTTAAAAAGATGAGAGAGGTCTGTAATTGACATCATAGGTAGACCACAACTATGAGAGACAAAATGAGAAAACAAATCCAGAAAATCACCTTATCTGATTTGGCAAGATTGTTTTTGGAAATGATGGTGGAAAATAAGTATTTAGTCATCTAAAAACATGCAAGATTTATGGCTCTGACAGACCTGTAACTTCTTTAAGAGGTTCCTCTGTCCTCCACTCATTACCTGTAGTAATGGCACCTGTTTGAACTTGTTACCAGTATAAAAGACTCCTGTCCAGAACCTCAAACAGTCACACTCCAAACTCCACTATGGTGGAGACCAAAGATCTGTCAAAGGACACCAGAAATAAAATTGTAGCCCTGCACCAGGCTGAGAAGACTGAATCTGCAATAGACAAACAGCTTGGTGTGATGAAATCAACTGTGGGAGCAAGAATAAAAAAATGGAAGACTTACAAGACCACTGATAATCTCCCTCGATTTGGGGCTCCACGCAAGATCTCACCCCGTGGGGTCAAAATGATCACAAAAACAGTGAGCAAAAATCTCAGAACCACACAGGGGAACCTAGTGAATGACCTGCATAGAGCTGGGACCACTGTAACAAAGGCTACCATCAGTAACACACTACGTCGCCAGGGAATCAGATCCTGCAGTGCTAGACGTGTTCCCCTGCTGAAGTCAGTACATGTCCGGGCCCATCTGAAGTTTGCTAGAGAGCATTTGGAATAGCCAAAAGAGTATGGGGAGAATGTCATATGGTTTGATGAAAACAAAGTAGAACTGTTTGGTAGAAACACAACTCGTCGTGTTTGGAGGAGACAGAATGCTGAGTTGCATCCAAAGAACACCATACCTACTGTGAAGCATGGGGGTGGAAACATCATGCTTTGGGGCTGTTTCTCTGCAAAGGGACCAGGACGACTAATCCGTGTACATGAAAGAATGAATGGGGCCATGTATCGTGAAATTTTGAGTGTAAACCTCCTTCCATCAGCAAGGGCATTGAAGATGAAATATGGCTGGGTCTTTCAGAATGATAATGATCCCAGGTACACTGCCAGGGTAATGAAGGAGTAGCTTCGTAAGAAGCATATGAAGGTCCTTGTGTGGCCTAGTCTTTAGATCTCAACCCCATAGAAAATCTTTGGAGGGAGTTGAAAGTCCGTGTTGCCCAGCAACAGGCCCAAAACATCACTGCTCTAGAGGAGATCTGCATGAAGAAATGGGCCAACATACCACCAACAGTATGTGCCAAACTTATGAAGACTTACAGAAAACGTTTGACCTCTGTCATTGCCAACAAAGGAGATATAACAAAATATTGAGATGAACTTTTTATATTGACCAAATACTTATTTTCCACCATAATTTGAAAAAAAAATCTTCCAAATCAGACAAGGTGATTTTCTGGATTTGTTTTCTCATTTTGTCTCTCATAGTTGTGGTCTACCTATGATATCAATTACAGGCCTCTCTCATCTTTTTAAGTATGGGAACTTGCACAATTGGTGGCTGACAATACTTATGTTCCTCACTGTATATACTGTGTAATGGCCGTGTCTGACTGTACAGGGACATGGTCTGATCATACCACATATCATGGGCTGGGAAGACACAAAAGAGAATATACAGCTAGCACAGCACGGGATCACAGCTGATTCTTTTTGTGAGGTAAGACATTTTCTTGCCTGTTTTTAAAAAATGTTTTACCTCAAAGAAATAATTAGTTGCAATCCCGTGCTGTAATGTCTGTATACTTTTTTAAATTCCTTCCCGACCCAGGAGCGGTGGTATGATCAGACCATGTACCTGTACAGTCAGACATGGCCATTACACAGTTCACAGCAGGGACACATATGGTATATAAGATTATCTCAGCCCAGCAACATTTTTTTAAACATCCAATTGCATAAATTGTTATTATTATTCCAAGACCTATTGATTAAAATGACCTCTGTAAGTGGGAAAACCCTTTAAGGGAGAACATCAAATGAATGCCAAATAAAGAATGGACTAAATAAATAAAAAGGAAACAAGCACAATAGTTATCCCATAATTTTATTCAATACCAATACAGAATAAAATATATACAAAGTACAGAAATATAAAATAGATTTTTTTTTTTATTGTGTTTTTGCGTATATTGTTAAGTGCAAAAAAAATTAATGTAAAAGAGGTTTTAGAGAATACACTTAACCAAATTTTAAATTTGTGCCATCTGGGATTCTGGCATGTAGGGCAGGTCCCACAATCTTCCGGAGTCACACTCCTGTCTGGAGAGCGTGCAGCTGTGACAGGTGATGCGATACGAGTAACTTGCAAGTCACTCCCAAGTGTGACTCAGGCCTTATCATGAGACCTCCTGCTTTGAAATTAAGCAGCGTTGCCACATTATTTTCTATTCAGTTATCAATTGGTAACTCTAAAGAAGATTCAGTTCGTTAATAAAGGATTTGGAAGAACTGCTTCACTTAAAAGCATGAGATCTCGTGCTTCCACACCGGGAAGGCCTTGGGTAGTTGTAGGATCACACTCAGTTTGACATGATCCCATAACCTGGAAACTTTCACCGACTTTTGTTACAAATTCATTTCCTTTCTGCCTAATAAATATGTTCATTATTAGCTACTCTTACATGAATAATGGCAAAAGTCTAAACAGGACTAAAAAATCTGCATAATAACGTATGCAGTATATATTGTGAAACTTGTCGAAAGTTCCATTTTTTAAATATATTTGTATACTTAAACTCATTATTAATGACTAATATGGAATCTATATAAATTACTTTATGTATCATTGTTTTTAAAGGCAAAAAAGCACATCATGCTAAACATTTTTTTCTAATCTCAAACCGACATGTTACAGAGCACTATACACTGCTGCTCACCATTATTCGCACCCCTTATTTTTTTTCATACACTGTACAATATCTTCAGAAACAAATGGAAATGTACCAAAGTTATATCTTCAGGATTTTTTATTATTAGTCTTCCAAAGTAATACAATTGTAGGAGGGTGAGCACTAGTTCCACCCCTGTAGAAGTAGCCGGCACATAGGTAATCCACGTTAGAGGTATAAATAATGTAATATGTGTACTCTGTAGTAGCCACCAGGTGGCAGTGTTTTTAGTATGGCTGTCCTGGCACCTGGGTGGGCAGAGAGATAGAGTAATAAGAGGAGGAGAGTAGTGGATATAAAAGGGGAAGGCAGAGAGTAGGGATTAGGAGACTCCCTGTGGAGAAGTAGTGACAATAGCCCATTTGAAGATTCTGACCCCAAGGGTCACCCCTGCGGCCTGACATGTGGGATCCATTTCAGATTGATTAACTGTGGTCCCAAGAAGAGGGGTTTAGTCCTGATGGTCAGGGGTCTGGCGCCCGTATTGTCTGGCTCGGAATATTCAACAATTTCCTCACCTAACGGATGGTCAGTGCTCCTTCAAGGAGTAAGGCATGGCTGAATCCTGGTCTAGGCATGAATGGGAGCGCACTATCGGTTGCAGTCCTTCGTATGCATTAGCATCCCCTGTGGGTGGTGTGAAGTGGCCCAACACACTTAATGAACTGGTAGGTGCCAGCGTGAAGTTGGGTGGTGGAATGAAAGGCCTACAGGTGTCACACAGAACCCAGGTGCCTGAAATACGGACAGCTGCTAAATTGTATATTATAGCAAAAACTGTGGAAAGAAAGCGCACATAGGGTTTTAACCGATAGATATAGGTGCAGGGAATAGGACAGGTACTCATCTGCTTCAGTTGTGACAGGCACAACTCCTTGTCAGCATGGAATAAATGAATACAAAAGTGGTCAGCTGCAGCCCCGATATTGCAACAGGATGGGGGATGATCAAAAGAAATCGGGTTTAATGCTGCGCTAAAAACCACAATCCAAAGATATATCGTGAATTCCTTTTCTTTATTTTCACAGGTCAACGCGTTTCAAAGGCATCTCCACCTTCTTCATCAGGACAAAAGTCAGAAAGGAACAGCATCTGCAGATGCTGTTCCTTTCTGACTTTTGTCCTGATGAAGAAGGTGGAGATGCCTTTGAAACGCGTTGACCTGTGAAAATAAAGAAAAGGAATTCACGATATATCTTTGGATTGTGGTTTTTAGCGCAGCATTTAACCCGATTTCTTTTGATCATCCCAAATTGTATATTAAACGGAAGTGTGAAAGGAACCCCCATGGGATGTGTTAGGGTGCTGGCAGAACGCGGACTGACATAATGCAAGAGTGGAAGAGCAATAAAGTTTCTGTTTGAAAGAAGACAATGTGCCTGAACTTTATTTCTTAAGAGAGAGAAAATGGTGTTGCCTGAAAGGTTATGGAGTCCTCCTGTGTATGGTGCTATGACGGGGAGGCGAGGGGTTAACGGACGGCTGCGCTGCAGCCTGTTGACCCCTGCTACCACAACTACGACCACTGCCTGCCCCATGCCCTCCTCCACACAATAATAAAACATTGTCTACTTACATGTTGCAACTTCAAAGAAGAAACAGAATAAACAGCATGTGCAGAAATAACGGCACCTCTAAATAATACTTGGTTGCACACCCTTGGGCAATGATGTCAGCCTCCAAATGTATCTTGTAGCCATCTATAAGCTTCTTGCTTGTCTCAGCTGGTATTTTCTCCCAGTCTCCCTTTGCAGTTTATTCAAGCTCTTGAAAATTTGTTGGGTTCTTTTTTCCAGTGGCAGATTTCAGCTCACCCCAAAGATTTCCAATTTGAGGTAAGGATGTATTGCTGGCCACTTTATAACAGTCCATTTTTTTCTTTTTCAACCATTCATGTGTACTTTTGAATGTGTGCTTTGTATCATTGTCTTGCTAGAGGACCCATGTTCTTCAACTCAAACCAAGTTTTCTTACACTTCGTAGGACATTTTGCTATTAAATCTCTTGATATATTTATGAGTCCTGTGATATGGTCAAGGCCTCCAGTACCAGATGCAGCAAAGTAACCCCACAGCATTATGGATCCTCCATCATGATTAACTGTTAGAAGTTTGTTCTTTTCCTTATAAGCTTCGTTGTGCCTTCTGTAAAAAAAACTGTTGCTTTGCATTGCCAAAATGGTCTATTTTTGTTCCATCTGTCAACAGAACATTTTCCCAGAAGGATTGTGGTTTGTCAAGGTACTCTTTGGCCAAGATCAAGCGTTCCTTTTTATGTCTTTTCTTCAGCAATGGTTTTGTCCTAGGCCTTTTGCCCATAAAGCTCTGTTTGATTTCGTGTGTGGCATATAGTACTTGTTGAAACCATGATCCCAGACTGTTCCCGGTTGGCCTTCAGGTCTTTGGATGTTTGATGGGGTGTTTTTTCCACCATTCTCACCAACCTTTGAATACATCTCGTCAATTTTACTCTTTCCCCCATGTACAGGGAGGGTTTGACAGTTCCATGCTTGGCATACTTCTTATAACATTGCTCACCATTGAAACTGGGATACCAAACGTTTTTGGAGATGGCCTTATACCCTTTGGAGGTCTTGTGTTTGCTAATAATAGCAGTCCTAATGTCCTCAGGCAGCTCTTTTTTGTTTGCCGCAAATTGTGAGCAAAATGCAATAACAGGAGATCAAGCATCTGTGAATAAATAGTACCATTAAAAACATCAGCTGGAGAGATGCAAAAAATAAGCCATTATTGATCTATACATTCCGAAAAATGAAAATGCTACAGGTCACGGAAAATGGCACAAAACCTGCGGCACTTTTTTTTAACAAACTTCTGATTTTTTTCTTAACCTCATAGATAAAAGTAAACCTATACATGTTTGGTGTCTAGAGACTCAAACCGACTGAGGCATCATACCAACACATCAGTTTTACCATATAGTGAACACTATTAATAACATGTCTCAAAAACAATCGTGCAATCACACTTTTTTTTCAATTTGGAATTTTTTTTGCCATTTTCCAGTACGCTATATGGTAAAACTCATACTTTCATTTAAAAGTACAATTTGTTCCACAAAAAACAAGCCCTCACATGACAAGATTGACGGAAAAATAAAAAAGTTACGGCTCTCGAAGGGTGGCGAAAAAAAAAGGAAAGTGCAAAATCGTCCAGTCGTGAAGGGGTTAATATACACAGCAAGTGAAATAAGTATTGAACATATTACCAAATTAATAAGTAGTTATATTCCTAAATGTCCTATTAAAATGATTTTTTCCCGCTCCATCCAATCCACACAGGCAAAGAAATAAAACCATGGATGTCCATAAATTTTACTGATGTGTAATAATAAAAATAATACAGGAAAAAAGTTTTGAACAAGTTTACTGAAATGTATTTAATAATTCGTACAAAGGCCTTTTTAGTGATGACAGCTTAAAGATGTCTCTTGTATGGAGAAACTAGTCGCAGTCATTGCCCAGGTGGGATTTTGGCTCATTCTTCCACACAAACACATTTCTCATTCAAAAGGTTCAGTGGGGTTCTGTCTATGAACTTTGAGCTTTTGTTCCTTCCATAAACTTTCAATTGGAATCAGTTCAAATGATTGACTGACTGGGCTATTCTAGCAGCTTTATTTTCTTTCTCCCAAACCATTTGAGACTTTACTTGGCTGGGTGTTTGGGATCATTGTCTTGTAGAAATGTCAACCCTCTTTTCATCTTCATCATCATTGTAAATGGCAGATTTTTATCAAGAATGTCTAGGTACATTTGTCCATTCATCCTTCCTTCAATCATATAAAGGTTACCAGTACCGTATGCTGAAAAACAGTCCCACACCATGATGTTCCCTCCTCCCTTCAAACTTCACTTTTAGTATGGTATTTGTGGGGTAATATGCAGTGCCTTTTGGCCTACAATCACGATGTGTATTATGGCATCAAGAGAGTTCAATTTTGATCTTATCTAACCAAACTATATTCTCCCAGTATTTCTAAATGTTGTTGAGTAAACTTTAAGCGTGCTTGAGCATGCTTTTTGTTCATCAATGGAGACTTGTATGTTGAGTGTGCATACAGGTCATGGAGGTTGAGTGCATTACTTATTGTTTTCTTTTAAACAATTGTATCTGCTGATTCCAGGTTTTTCTGTAACTCTCCACAGGTGTCTCTTGGCTCTTAGGCAACTCTTCTGCTAATTATATTTACTTGTTTGTCTGAAATCTTGCGGGGAGCACCAGGCTGGTTTATGGTGAAATTATGTTTTTCCACTTCCAGATTATGGCCCCAACAATGCTCACTGGAACCTTTAGCAGTAGAGAAATGCTTCTGTAACCAATAGCATCAGTATGTTTTGCAACAATAAGGTAGGGAAGGTCGTGAGACAGCTCACTGGTTTTACCCATCATAATATGTTTCTTGTGTGGCATCTTGGTAAGGAGATACCTTTTTATAGACCATCAGTTGAATCAGCTGATATTATGTTTCTTTAAGTGGCAGGAAAGCTTTCTAATTACTGACAGATTCCACCTTGTGTTTCCGTGACTTTTTGCACATTTCTTTCATCATGTGTTCAAACATTTTCCCCTGTGTAATTTTTCCTTATTACACATAATCTAATTTATGGACATCTATGGTTTGATTTCTTTACCTGGGTAGATTGGATGGGTTGTAACTGACATCTAGTGAGAAATTTGTGTCAATAGCACCTTTAGATCGCTCTGATCAGTAGAAGCTATCGGACAGTGCAGACATAAAGTCCCCTAAGTGTACTAGTAAAATCATTAAAAAATATGAAAAAAAAACAAAAAACTAAAAGTTCAAAACACCCCTTGCACCACTAAAAATAAAGCAATAATTATAAAAATACAAAATACCCATATTTGGTATTGCCAAATTCAGAAATGCCCAATCTGTTAAAATATAAAATCAATTAATCTATTCGGTATACAGCGTAGCAATAAAAAAGATCAAAATGCCAGAATTACGTTTCTTTGATTGCTGTAATTAAAATGTTGCATCTATCCAAAAATTGTATAATTAAAAATATCAGCTAAAGGTGCAAAAAAAGAAGCCATCAATGAGCCCCAGATCCTGAAAAATGAGAATGCTATGGGTCTTGGATAATGGCACCAAAAGTGCAATTCATTTTCTTGACAACATTTGAATTTTTTTCCACCACTTTGATAAAAGTAAAAGTATACATGTTTGTTATCTACAAACTTGTAATGACCTTGGGATTCATAATGCCAGGTCAGTTTTACCAGATAGTGAACATGGTAAATAAAAAAAAAAAAAAAACAATCACGCAATTACACTTTTTTTTGCAATTTCACTGCACTTGAATTTTTTTCCTGATTTCCAGTACAATGTGGGACAGAAACAATGGTGTCATTCAAATATTCAACTCATCCCGCAAAAAAATAAGCCCTCATATGGCTATATTGACTTAATATATATCGTCCTGAATGAATATTAAAACCCACACAGTTCTTCAAACGTATTTGTAGTCATGGTGTCTGTTTTCTATGTCGAGTCTGCCACGTAAATTGATACAGAAAGTTGTATGGTTGTGTGCGAGCAGTTGTTTTTGCCCCATGCAAAGGTTGAGAAAGTACTGAAAGTCCAGTGTGAAGTGCTCCCAAGGCTTCAGGTTTTTGACATATGCCTTCATTTGCTGATTGTCAAAACCACCTGTGTGGAAGTGGTAATTTACTGTTGCTTCCTTTGCAATAGAAGATAGAAGTGTTCTAGGGGTTTCCAACGAATAAACCTCCTGAAGATAGGACCAAGTAGCTTCAAATCTGCCTTACAGTGCACTTCGGGTAGAGGTGTCTACCATTAGGTCTCCAGTGCAAGGATCCTTACCCTCCAACAATGGTGTTTGTATATTTGGATGAATGTCTAGCTGCCTATTAAATCTGGGGGCTAAACAGAGCAAAGGGTACTCTGGGAATTACGCTGAATCATGGGTCACTGTCCTAGACATTGTGGGAAGCATGAAGGGAAGATCTGCCACTAAAGGTAGCAAGTTATTGCTTAAGAGTAGGAGCAGGAAGGTCACTGAAAGAATGTGACTAAGGATGGGGAGGTGGGGAGAAACCAAATTTATGAATAGTTTGTCTATGGACTGGACAGACATAGACAGAATCATTATTACCTCCTCCTTATAATGGACCAGAATGGTGGCCATGTACAGTATGTATAGTGCAGAATCTATGATGAAGATTATTGTTTAAATTGTGTAGTGATTTCTTGTTTTAGAGCCATTTATGTGGTTGAAGTCATGGTTGAAAAGGCCACAGAAGTGGTTCTTGATTACAACGTTACAATTGACATGATATTTATAATGTTCTCAGTTAGGTACAATTTAGACACAATTTGCCTTTCTTATGCCATAAATGTGGAGCTCAAGTGATACACAATTTTGAATCCAGCTATGCTTTGGATAGGATACTTTATTATAAAAAAGGTAAGGGGAAGATCTTACCTATTATATTCTGTAACAGTGGGGGGCACAGCAGTCATATATACACTTCATTACTGCATTGATCTGATGCAACCAGAAACAGTA
Organism: Anomaloglossus baeobatrachus; assembly: GCF_048569485.1. Taxonomy (NCBI): domain Eukaryota; kingdom Metazoa; phylum Chordata; class Amphibia; order Anura; family Aromobatidae; genus Anomaloglossus; species Anomaloglossus baeobatrachus. The sequence goes on along the minus strand of NC_134356.1, from coordinate 115,206,001 downwards.
GACATGGCTTGAATGAGCCCAGTGCTAATGCAGATTTTGAGTTTTTTTATATAATGGATAAAATACTAACATGTTGGTCAATTCTACACTTAATATGCTATGGTTACACAACATGAGGTAATAAAAGCAGAGCCACTCCCTCCTCTCCTGTTGGCACAGCAGGCAGAGATTAAGGCACTCACAGTATCATGTAAAGTAGCAAAGGTTATGTTGGCCAAATGTGTATATGGGCAGCAGATCTTTCCTAATGTCACAAAGAAACATATAAAGAGTGCAGAGAACATAGAAACCCAGAGGCTCTTATGTTAGTAAATAAGCCTGGCATAGTGAAAATAAAGCTCGCACCTGAGCTGACACTGATTAAGCCAGAGGAAATGCTCACACAGATGCTGCCAACAAGTAAGCAGTTAAAAAACCTAAAGTTGAAAGTCTAGTACAATGCAGACCAGGACCTCAGTGGCACCTGTCACTTCTGACGTTCTTAAATCCCTATAGATACAAGCAGTTCAACAAGAAAAGGAGTGTGAAATGCATTGAGTCAGCTGACTGAGGAGGTCTGTAAAAAAGGGTGGTAAGCTTTCTCTGCCTCAAGAGCTCTACTCAATGATGACCCAGGTAACCCATGGGTTAACACATCTGTCAAAGACAGTTTTATGTGTGTGGTTTGGAGGACAAGTTATGGGTGGCACCAGGGTTCAGTATCCAGGTGGCCAGGTACACCCAGTCTTGTATGATTTGTGCCTTACATAATGTAGGATAAACTGTTAAGACCTCACAGAATCATACCTTATCCAGAGATTTCATATTGATTATATAAATCTACCATGAGTAGGTTTGTATGAGTTTGTGCTTGTTGTGTTCATTTCTTTCCAGGATTAAGCTGAGGCAAATATAGTGTAGAAAACTACATTACTGCTGAAAAACGTATAATGAAGGTGGTATGTAAAAATGGGGTTCCTGAAGTGGCAAAGGCACAAATTTTAAATGGGAGGTCATTAGGGAGATTTTACAGCATCTGGCAATTGCCAGGCTTTCCACACTGCTTATCATCCATAGAGCAGAGGGAAAGTGGAAAGACTTAAGGCTGCTTTACACACAGTGACATCGTTAGCGATGTTGCTCGTGAAAGCACCCGCCCCCGTCGTTTGTGAGTCACGGGCAAATTGTTACCCGTGGCGCACAATATCGCTGGGAGCTGTCACACATACTTACCTTCCTAGCAACGTTGCACTAACTGCCCCCTTAGAAAAGAGGCTGTTTGCTGGCCGGCAAACAGCCTCTTTTCTAAGGGGGTGGTTCGTGCGGCGTCACAGCGACGTCAGACGGCAAGCGTCCAACTGAAGTGGGGGCGCGGAGACCAGATGCATGAAAGTCACGCCCACCTCGTTGCCGGAGGACGCAGATAAGCTGTTGTTCGTCGTTCCCGGGGTGTCATACGTAGCGATGTGTGCTGCCTCAGGAACAACGAACAACCTACATCCACAACGACCAACGAGATTTTGAAAATGAACGACGTGTCAACGATCAACTATTAGGTGCGTATGTTTGATCGTTAACACTCGCTCGGAGCTGTTACACCAACGACGTCGCTAACGACTCCGAATGTGCGTCACAATTCCGTGACCCCAACGACATATCGTTAGATATGTCACTGTGTGTAAAGCCCCCTTAAGTGGAACATTCAAGTTAAAAATTTAGAAGTTAAAGGTGGACACTAGAGATGAGCGAACTGGTCGTGGTTCGGCTCGAGTTCGGTTCGTCGAACGGAGGTCTCGTTCGAGTTCAGTTCGGCGAACATTCAACGAACCGAACTCGAACCGCATAGGAAACAATGGCAGGCAATTACAAACACATAAAAACACCTAGAAAACACCCTCAAAGGTGTCCAAAAGGTGACAAACAACTCCCAACACAAACACATGGGAAAGTGACAAGGACATATACTCATGCGAAAACAAAAGAGCTGGACAAGGAAAAAGAGGAGGAGACACAGATATGGGTATATGCAAGGGAACGTCCATGCCATTACTGTGCAACTTGAGCCCTGCTCATTTTAGGCTTCCAATCTGGATAAATTGCCTGAGCTCACCACGTACGCCTTGGGGATCTTGTTGTGTCCCGCAGCCAGCGTTTTCTCGGAACGTGTCCTCAGTGCTGCTGGGGGTGTGCTGACAGATAAACACACGTGTCTGTCCACTGACAATGTGGACATACTAACGTTCACCAAGATGAACAAGTCATGCCTCACAGAGAACTTTTCTTCCCCTGGGTCATCCAGGGGAGTTGAAAGGCACGTGTATTTTTGAGAGTTCTTTATGCAAAGCATCTTTTTCATTTTGAAAATGGGGGTCAACTGATGACAGTCAAGTGGGGTGTGTGTGGCCAAATTAGTGGAAATGAGGGAGACTGTGGTTGGAGTCCCCTCGCTTTCGAAAAAAGAACCAAGATGAACAAGTCATGGCTCTAAGAGGACTTTTCTTCCTCTGGCTCAGCCAGGGGAGGTGAAAGGCACGCGTATTTTTGAGAGTGCTTCATGCAAAGCATCTTTTTCATCTTGAAAATGGGGGTCAACTGATGCCAGTCAAGTGGGGTGTGTGTGGCCCAATTAGTGGAAACGAGGGAGACTGTGGTTGGAGTCCCCTCGCTTTTGAAAAAAGAACCAAGATGAACAAGTCATGGCTCTCAGAGGACTTTTCTTCCCCTGGCTCAGCCAGGGAAGGTGAAAGGCACGCGTATTTTTGAGAGTGCTTCATGCACAGCATCTTTTTCATCTTGAAAATGGGGGTCAACTGATGATAGTCAAGTGGGGTGTGTGTGGCCCAATTAGTGGAAACGAGGGAGACTGTGGTTGGAGTCCCCTCGCTTTTGAAAAAAGAACCAAGATGAACAAGTCATAGCTCTCAGAGGACTTTTCTTCCCCTGGCTGATCCAGGGGAGGTGAAAGGCACGCGTATTTTTGAGAGTGCTTCATGCAAAGCATCTTTTTGATCTTGAAAATGGGGGTCAACTGATGACAGTCAAGTGGGGTGTGTGTGGCCTAATTAGTGGAAACGAGGGAGACTGTGGTTGGAGTCCCCTTGCTGTGTTTTACATGCTTTTAGAAGGGCATGACATGGCTTAGAGCTTGACTTTCAGCATCTGCAAACTGTTGGCTACCAAAATGCTTCCTTTCCAACCTTTTTAACTGAGGATTTTCGAGACCTTATGCCCATCGCAGTGCCCCAAGAGCCGATGCCCAGGCGCCACTCCTTCTCCAACAAAGGCGTGCACGCGCTACACCAGCATGTCGCACCAAACATCACCGCTTCTTTGAGAAACTGTGTGACAGGGTGCATTTCACCACAGATACTTGGCCCAGTAAGCATGGACAGGGGCGTTACATGTCACTGACTGGGCAATGGGTTACTATGGGGAGAGATGGAGAAGGGTCTGCTGTACAAGTCTTGCTGTCCCCACGAGTTGTATCAATCCTTCCTCTGTATGTAGAAGTTAATACACTGCTTCTGCCTCCTCAACCTCGTGTGGGTCCTTCACCTCGGCCCAAACTCTGTGTGGTCAGGGCACCCTTCCTTGTAACTGCGCACAAGGAAAACCACACACCTCCTCCTTACTATGCTGGCAGCAGAGCTCAATGCCATCATGCGGTCAAATGTTTACTTTGAAATGTATGGGAAATGTGCGTCACACCGCTGAGAAGTTGTGGACGGTTAGCTCTGGAGACCAAGTTTCATCAATGGTTGTCTCCACTCAACCAGCAGACAGGGAAGGCCGGGTGTGACAATGATGCAAATATGGGTGCGGCCCTTCGCCGTGACAATGTGACACACGTGCCTTGTGTGGCTCACGTCTTGAATCTAATTCTCCAGCAATTTTTAAAACACCATCCCGGCCTACATGGCCTTGTGCAGCGGGCACGCTCGCAATGTGCTCACTTTCATCGTTCGCACACAGAAGCTCAACAACTTTCGTCGCTCCAGAAGTCTTTAGGTCTGGTGGTTAAACGCCTGAAATGCGATGTGCCGAGACGCAGGAATTTGAATCTGCACATGTTGCAGCGTTTGTGGCAGCACCGCCGAACTCTGCTGCAATACGTTATGACATATAGCCTGGCCTAACTTGATCCAGAGGTGGTGCAGATCACGCTGCTGGAGTGGTGTCAGATCAAGGACCTATGCACCCTTCTACACAGTTTACAAATGTCGACGAAGATGTTTAGCACTGGCAATGCCATTCTCAGCGTGACAATTCTGGTCATCTACATGATGGAGCACACTGTAAGCATTATTCGGAGTCAGGTGTTGGGACAAGAGGAAGGGGAGGAAGTACAGGAGGAGTCATATGCGGAAGGGATAACAAGATCTACGAGGTCCAGATGGTCAGCGGCACCTAGGCGGCAGTCATGGTGGGGGAGAGGGATTAACAAGGGCGCATAGTATCAGCAAAAAGTTTTGAGGAAGGTGCAGGAGCCCATGAAGAAATGGAGGACGAACTGGCGATGGGCATGGAAGACTCAGCAGATGAGTGAAAGCTTGCTCACATTTCGGTTGTGCGAGGTTGGGGGGAGAGGGCAGAGGAAGGAGGCACGATTCTCACCTCTCTGCCACCAACACACCAAGGACTTGGTCCTCCTGGATGCACAAGACACATGAGCGCCTTCTTGCTGCAGTACCTGCAACATGACCCTCGGATTGTACGAATTCGAAGTAATGCTAACTACTGGGTTGCCACACTGTTAGATCCCCAGTACAAGACAAAATTTGGCGAAATAATTCCTTCCATAGAAAGGGACGCACGTATACAGGAGTATCTGCAGAAGGTGGTACGCAATCTTAGATCTGCTTTTCCACTAAACACCAGTGCTGCACAGAGTGAATCTCAACGCTTTGTCATGGATAGGAGGAAATGGTCTTTTACTTGTCCACATCTGAGGGACCGAGGGCTGGCTGCTGTGCTGAGATGGCATTGAGTACGGTGTCCCTGCACTTTTGGTCATATACAAAATGAGTCGAAAAAGGACAGATGCTGGTGGAAAGGGGAACAGGTGTGTTGGAAAGGGGAAAAAAGTTTTTGTCCGTGGGTTTGGTGGTTAAGCAAAAGTAACATTTGCTGAAGAAACACCATCTGTTACTGGCAGATTTGGATAAGGTGGTATATACTATGTTACCGCTGTATAACGAAAATTAATAAGAAAAGAAAGAGAAAGGTATATATCCCCATCAGCAGTCAGTGTAAACCGTGCTCCCAGATGGAAAAGGAGAGGTTGGCAACTGGAAGGTTAGGTGGAGGATACAGAGCTGTGTGGCTATGAAACTAATAGTAGCCTGAACCGAGTTAGACGCCACTCGGATCTGGAGACTGGGAGCCCTGTTAGCGTCACAGGGTCCACACGCCCACCCAGCCCAGGAACTCCCTGTTAACATCACAGGGGCCATTGAGTACGCTGACCGTGTGCATTGGGGCCACACCTGTTGACAGCAGGCGCATCAGCAGCAGCAGGCCTGTTAATGCCACTGGGCTGCACAAGCAGGACTTGTAGGACAGGAGCTGGTCTTAACCGTTCTGCGTTACCAACTGTGGTGGCGGCCTGCATCGACGCCCTATCCCTGCCTACCTCTGGCCTAAAGCTGCAATGGATTCAACACATGGAAGTGTGCTCTTTCGGAGCATAATAGAAGACTGCGCACCTCCTTGTTGGCTCCAGCCCGTTTTATAACCTGGGTCCGCCCCAAACCAGGGTGGACCACAATGCACCTCCTGGAGACAAAAGCAGAGTGACACGTCATGAGTGGCATAACTAGAGTCCTATTTGGAACCGCAACTTCAATAATAACCTCATGGCTGCCACGACACAAACACCTCACCAGTCATCGTCTGACCATCAATAATGAGGTGACAAGTCATAGGGGCGGGCCTCTGCAAGCCATTTGGGAGTGGCCTGGCCACATCGTCAGGACACCTGATGCCCTGTGGTCTATATGGGCCCCCCACATCAGGGGCAGGGCCAAAGAGTTCATTACCGGACCTAGTCTCTGATGCAGTAAGTGCCTGAGCATGCTCAGTAGCATGAAATACAGTCTCTGAAAAAAGACTATCAGCTTTAGCATGGTGTCTAGGCACAAAACAGGACTTAGACCCGGCACGGAATGCAAGTACCTGTGCAAATAGGCTTTTCGCACTAAGTGTGGGAGCATGCGCTGTATCCTGAAATGAAGACTTAGCCTCAGGAATGGCACAGTCAGGCTGAGCATACTCACTAGGCGAAACACTGTAGTTAGGCTGCGGCTGGGGTAAATCGGCACACGCATGCGCACTAGCTGCCTCTCCACACTTAGACGTGGAGGAGAAATTGCTCTTCGGGTGTGGACTTGGAGATGCTGTCTATGAACAGAAGGAAAAGCTAAAGGTGTGTGTTACAGCAAGGAGCAACCGCGGAAACACTTCGTTCAATTGTGAGGGGAGTCATATTGGAGTTTGGTGAGAAGTACCGTAACGCCAGTGAGCAGCATCCTGTGCCACAGACCAACATTCTTACAGTGCTGTCTATACTGCTTACCGTGAGAGGAGCGTAAAGTCTGTATTTCTGGCAACTGGACATCACAGTACCCGGGTACGGTAGGCTGTGCCCAGACAATAATGCGGGCACGCAACACTTTGTTTTATTAGCAAAACACATATCTGTTCTGGGTAGGCCGACTATTTATAGACAATAAGACTTGCTGCCTCTGCACTGTCAAATTGTCACGTACAGTTTAAATCATAGAGGGACAGCGACACATGTTTGCATTGACTGTTGATTTTCAAGATTTCCATGACTGTGTTGCAGAGCTGTGTGGTTTGCATTCACACTGTTATCATCTGCCTTATCTGTGAGGCTTCAGCTAACAAGGGTATTCAGGGGGGGTAATGTGTTTTGTCTATGTTTACGTAGATAACTGGGAAGCTCTTGTGATGCGCCACTGGTAAGTCGTGTTCGCACACACACACACGCACAAACACACAATTACTAGCAGGTAGTAGGCAACAGAATAGATTGTTCAATTATTTAAATTGTATGCATGGTTCTTATTGTTTGTTTTGGGAAAGTTAAACAATCATTTATCAACCCAACTGACTAGAGTCATTTTCCTGTTGCCTGGTTTTGCTGCATACTGGGGAGCCCACCCTGTACACGACTTAAAATGAAGCATAAGTCGCAATGTGAATTTCACTGTGCTACAATGCGGCCTAGCGTGCCTGTGCAACCACCGCCTGCCCCATCAAGTGCATCTGCGTGCTCTTCATCCTCTGTGACTGTGGGGAGAGCAGTCTCACATGGTTTTTCACACTGAACTTCCACCCCTTTTCACGCAACAGGGAGTGTGATTGGCAGGTCATCACTTGTTTTGGAAGTGGAAACAGATGGTATTGTTGAGCTGTCAGACATCGAGAAAACCAACATTGGATGCAGGCTACATTATATCCACACCTGCACCTTCGTCACAGATTGGCTGGACTACCTGCAGTTAAAAATTTCATTCCAGAAATGGAAAGGAGTGTAGAATGCACATGTGTTGTACCTTGCTTGGCAGCAAAGGAACACTAACTTAGTATTACAGACAATTTTAGGAAGGCAGAAAAAGAGTCAGCTCTTTGAGCAAATTAAATATCGTGGCAAAAGTGGACAGATGGGTACAGTTGTCGTGTTCTGTGGGTACCAGGACAGTAAAGGAAGCCTCACTTTCTATCCCTCCGAATGATCAAATGCAGCAAGGAATTCCCTGAGTTTGCTATAAAATTAGCGTAGCAAAATGTGCATGAGGGTGTCATGCAGAGGTGCTGCAAATAGATTTGCACCAGTGGGGCACTAATGGAATACAACAGCCAGTTCTTGTATGCCACTAAATGGCAGCATTTTTTGCTATTATAGCTTATTAAAAACAGAGCAGGAGGGTGTCATGCAGAGGTGCTAGAAATAGCTTGGCACCAGTGGGACAATAATGGAATACAACAGCCAGTTCTTGTATGCCACTAAATGGCAGCATTTTTTGCTATTATTATAGCTTATTAAAAACAGAGCAGGAGGGTGTCATGCAGAGGTGCTGCACATAGATTTGCACCAGTGGGGCACTAGTGGAGTACAACAGCCACTTCTTGGATGCCACTAAATGGCAGCATTTTTTGCTATCATTATAGCTTATTAAAAACAGAGCAGGAGGGTGTCATGCAGAGGTGCTGCACATAGATTTGCACCAGTGGGGCACTAATGGAGTACAACAGCCACTTCTTGTATGCCACTAAATGGCAGCATTTTTTGCTATCATTATAGCTTATTAAAAACAGGGCAGGAGGGTGTCATGCAGAGGTGCTGCACATAGATTTGCACCAGTGGGGCACTAATGGAGTACAACAGCCACTTCTTGTATGCCACTAAATGGCAGCATTTTTTGCTATCATTATAGCTTATTAAAAACAGAGCAGGAGGGTGTCATGCAGAGGTGCTGCACATAGATTTGCACCAGTGGGGCACTAATGGAGTACAACAGCCACTTTTAGGATGCCAGTAAGTTTCCTCAGTGTTTGCTAGTATAATGGCTTAGTAACAATGAGTTTGAGTGTGCAATGCAGGCAGACGTGCTGCAAATATCTTTGCACTAGTGGGACAATACAGAAGTCCAACAGCCACGTTTAGGATGCCACTAAGTTTACTCAGTGTTTGCTAGTATAATGGCTTAGTAACAATGAGTTTGAGTGTGCAATGCAGGCAGACGTGCTGCAAAAATCTTTGCACTAGTGGGACAATACAGAAGTCCAACAGCCACGTTTAGGATGCCACTAAGTTCACTCAGTGTTTGCTAGTATAATGGCTTAGTAACAATGAGTTTGAGTGTGCAAAGGGCAGGAGGGTACAGTGCCAGGTTTGTGGGTCTGGGTAGAGGAAAGGAAGCCTCCCTTTTTATCCCTCCTAATGGGGAAATGCAGCGAGGAAATCCCTGACCTTAGCTACACAGACGCTGTCATCTTGTGTAGCTGTTAAAATCTGTTTTCACTGCCCTGACTGTCACCTATGGCTCTGACCCTGCCGGTATTAGCCCTTAGAAGGGCTGAAAGAAACTTCTATCCCTGTTCTGTATAGCGCTGTGCATAGAGCGTACACAGCAGTATCGGAGACAGGAGCTACGCCAGCGGTGACTGACACCCAGACGCAGAAGAGATAATGGCGTCCGGACGGGCAGATACTCGTTTTTATAATGCAGGGACATGTGACATGGACATCCTATCACACATGCCGTTGCTTCTCTGGCTAAAAGTCCACTTAGCTGTGTGTGTCTGGGATTGGCTGACATGCTGGCCCGCCCCACTACATGCGCGCGCTTAGGGAAGGAAGACAAGGAAAAAAAAAAAAAAAGGTGATCGCCATTATCCAAACAGCAGTGATCTGAATGCGCTGTTCCCGCACACTATACACTGAAATTTCATAATAGTGTGAGTCACAGAGTGACTTACACTATTACAGCGGAAAGCCAGCTAGTAATTAGCTTGTCTTTTTGCTGCTAGAACCGTTCTCGAACGTTTCTAGAACTATCGAGCTTTAGCAAAAAGCTCGAGTTCTAGTTCGATCTAGAACAGCCCCCAAAATCACTCGAGCTGCGAACTGGAGAACCTCGAACCGCGAACCGCGCTCAACTCTAGTGGACACTGATAAGTCATGGACAGCATGCTTGCTTTTGTTTTTCTTTTTACTTGCTAAATAGGTGTCTACGTAAGTCAATTTTGGCTTGGCACCAAGACCAGGATTATATTTCCTACAGATACGTCAGAAACAGCATGATAGCCTTACTAGTGATGTACATGCCTTATATAATTGACTAAATAGTTTGTTAAACTGATGTATTCTTCAATTCTAAATCCTAAAAAAACAAGTGAGAAAGATCCGTGAGCCAGGATTTGATGGGCCAATCCGGCTTCTTCTAACCACAGCATCTTCGATGAAGCTTGAAGGAAAACCCATTAGGATACACAGCAATCTTTGTAAAGAGTCACAGCACCAGCAAAATTAGGATCTCAACACACCGTAGTGCTGGACTCACATGTGACCTTATGGGAAATCTCCAGGTTGGGACTGATATACAGGAAATAGCCATAAGGGTGTGATTCCATAAATGAAATGAAGTCCAGCTCCAACAGAGAAGTACCTTATTTTGCTTTTTTTTATTTTTCTTTAGCACGTAAAATGGCACATTACAGTCGGGAAAAAGTCATGACCGACGTCAGTGATGCGTTTCGAGTGACAAAGCACTCTTAATCATGATGTCATTAACCATGTAAGAACTACATATATATGGTAACAAAACAGGTGTAACAAATAATTACTTAATCAAATAAACATCAAAATGCACAAAACATTATCTTCGTGTGAACACATTTGAATTTGACCCTCAAATCACCGAAACAGGTCTATATACAGCATTAATGCAATGAAAAATACATTTTCTAATAATTTAGACAGAAACCACCTGAATAATTAAATACTAAGTAATAGTCATATCAAGACTAATACAACATGACAACAGCAGCCTTAAAAACATATTAAATATATCCATATTGACAATTTATATCTCTTTAATAATGAACCATCAGGTCTCTGCTCTTTAATTTGACCCGTTCCAAGCTGCATACCTTCATGCATTTGGTGTTACCATCATGTTTAGTTGCAAAGTGTTTGGACACTTGGGAAAGATTTTTTGCATCATGCACATGTTCAGAAATCCGAAGGATAATGTGAGGTGTGAGTTGACTCTTCAAAAGTCTCGTTAATTTAACAAATGGGCACAAAGTGCAGGTTTTTCTCCCACATAAAAAAAACCTCTCAATCTCAACCAGTTGCAACTATGATTATTTTCTATAGCTTGTAAATTAGTGGGAGATACAACATTGCCCAAAGAAGTGGCTTTTCTTGAAATTACTTTACATTCATTAGCAAGTATTGCATTAATAATTGGATGCTCTCTAAGTATTGGTATATTACACAAAAAGATATTTTTAATTTTTTCAAATTGGTTACTATACTGTTAAACCAATATTTGGGATTCAATGTATTTCTCATCTGTTAATACTTAGTTGAGTCCAGCACTAAGTGTTTATTCAAACAAAAACCGAAAGTATTAACAAAAAAATTACTTAATAATTCTAATTTAATAATAGTTTGTGTCTATTTCCTTGGGATAATAATTATGTTTTTTTTATCTATGTTTTGCAAACTTCAAACCAAGCATGTTAGATTTTAAATTGATGTTACATTTGCTTCTCTTGTGTGCTCCAAAAATATTGGCTTAAAAGTAACCCTGGAAATAATAATTTGATAGCTTAGCTTGACTGTTCCTCCTTTCTGGATGAAGAGCTCCAGTGTATAAAGGACATGTGGGGCACCTTATTTCCGTAAACGGGTCCTACAGAAGCACCCCAACAGATTGGGTTATTATACTTCTGGAGTGTTAAAGGACTCAGAGCAACTGATTCAACCAGTCCTGTGCACTGACCTGGACCCGTGGTAGGGTGCAGCTCGGGATAGTTGCTCACGTTAGCCTAGCAATTAGAGAATGTGAACTTCTGAATGAAAATAAGCCCTGAGTGAATGTGTTAGCTACAATGAGCCACTAGCTCAGTCTGGGGACTGATCTTCTCTTCCCTTGGTATGAGTGGCCTACCCACACATCTCGAATAAGTACCAGCTGTCAATTGGGGTTTACTGGCAGGTGTAAATTAGAGTCACTTGAGTTGCACAACAATAGCTGAGGTATAAATTTATGTTTAGTAATTCAAACAACAGGAGAGGAAATGTAACAATTGCATCAATTTTGGAATGTTGCACTGACATCCATTTTGTTTTCTGTATTGTATTTTAAACAACACAATCAGTATATGTTTGAATTTCTAAAGAGAGATTTCATACACTCATAGACCTTCAAGCTACCTCTGAGGGATTACTCTATCTATGGCCTTGATGTTTCCTGCTGAGAAGGCATGTAATGACCCGTTCTTATAGAAAAGAGTTACACACACACACACCCATGGCAGTATGCCCACACTATGTTAATCAAAAGCTTGAGATGTACCCTATAAACCCGTTAGTATAAAATTAATATCCAATCACGTAGATCTAAATAGTAAGATGCTAAGTCAACCAAAAAACTGTTAATTTTTGCATCTTATCTCTTTGCTACACCCCAAAAGTGTACTGTATAAATATGTATTAACTTCCTCTAATAAACGGGGAATCTTGTCATACTTAGAACTCTTCTGGTGTGTGTGACGTTATTCCCACCGTCGACGGCATTCATCTGTTCCCCGAGGCTGATCACTGTACAGCCGGCCCCCATAGCTGCCTACCGTGACACCTATATACAGTACTGTGCAAAAGTTTTAGCCAGGTGTGGAAAAAATGCTGCAAGGTAGGAATACTTTCAAAAAGAAAAACTCATGAAAGTGGTGATATGGCCACTATAGAGCTCTGATCTTTACATCATCGAGTCTGTCCGCAAAAAGATAGAAGAGTTTGCATAAGCCTACATTAACAAGAGGAAAGGTGTTCCAAATACAGTCATATGAAAAAGTTTGGGCACCCCTATTAATGTTAACTTTTTTTCTTTATAACAATTTGGGTTTTTGCAACAGCTATTTCAGTTTCATATATCTAATAACTGATGAACTGAGTAATATTTCTGGATTGAAATGAAGTTTATTGTACTAACAGAAAATGTGCAATCCGCATTTAAACAAAATTTGACAGGTGCAAAAGTATGGGCACCTCAACATAAAAGTGACATTAATATTTTGTAGATCCTCCTTTTGCAAAAATAACAGCCTCTAGTCGCTTTCTGTAGCTTTTAATGAGTTCCTGGATCCTGGATGAAGGTATATTTGACCACTCCTGTTTAAAAAACAATTCCAGTTCAGTTAAGTTTGATGGTCGCCGAGCATGGACAGCACGCTTCAAATCATCCCAGAATTTCAATGATATTCAGGTCTGGGGACTGGGATGGCCATTCCAGAACATTGTAATTGTTCCTCTGCATAAATGCTTGAGTAGATTTGGAGCAGTGTTTTGGATCATTGTCTTGCTGAAATATCCATCCCCTGCGTAACTTCAACTTCGTCACTGATTCTTGAACATCATTGTCAAGAATCTGCTGATACTGAGTTGAATCCATGCAACCCTCAACCTTAACAAGATTCTCGGTGTCGGCATTGGCCACACAGCCCCAAAGCATGATGGAACCTCCACCAAATTTTACTGTGGGTAGTAGCAAGTGCTTTTCTTGGAATGCCGTGTTTTTTTGCCTCCATTCATAACACCTTTTTGTATGACCAAACAACTCAATCTTTGTTTCATCAGTCCACAGGACCTTCTTCCAAAATGTAACTGGCTTGTCCAAATGTGCTTTTGCATACCTCAGGCGACTCTGTTTGTGGCGTGCTTGCAAAAACGGCTTCTTTCGCATCACTCTCCCATACAGCTTCTCCTTGTGCAACGTGCGCTGTATTGTTGACCGATGCACATTGACACCATCTGCAGCAAGATGATGCTGCAGGTCTTTGAAGGTGGTCTGTGGATTGTCCTTGACTGTTCTCACCATTCTTCTTCTCTGCCTTTCTGATATTTTTCTTGGCCTGCCACTTCTGGGCTTAACAAGAACTGTACCTGTGTTCTTCCATTTCCTTACTATGTTCATCACAGTAGAAACTGACAGTTTAAATCTCTGAGACAATTTTTTGTATCCCTTCCCTGAACAACTATGTTGAATAATCTTTGTTTTCAGATCATTTGAGAGTTGTTTTGAGGAGCCCATGATGACACTCTTCATAGGAGATTAAAATAGGAGAACAACTTGCAAGTGGCCACCTTAAATACCTTTTCTCATGATTGGATACACCTGCCTATGAAGTTCAAAGCTCAATGAGGTTATAAAACCAATTTAGTGCTTTAGTAAGTCAGTAAAAAGTAGTTAGGAGTGCTCAAAGCAAGGAATTGATAAGGGTGCCCATACTTTTGCGCTGGTCACATTTTGTTTAAATGCGGATTGCATATTTTCTGTTAGTACAATAAGCCTCATTTCAATCCAGAAATATTACTCAGTCCATCAGTTATTAGATATATGAAACTGAAACAGCTGTTGCAAAAACACAAATTGTTATAAAGAAAAAAAGGTTAACATTAATAGGGGTGCCCAAACTTTTTAATATGACTGTATCTTAAAGAACTAACTGCAGATCTTCTAAGTTCCTGCAAAAACTGTGTGCAAATGTACATAGAATAATTGATGCTGCCTTGAAAGCAAAAGGTGGTCACCTCAAATAGTGACTTAATTTTGTTCATTCACTTTGTATTTTGTTAATTAACTCTGTCATTTTTTAAAGTATTCTTAGTTTGCACTTATTTATTTCCGCACTGGCCCAAAACTTTTGCACAGTACTGTATACACTGGAGACCACAATTAGAGAACAACACACAATTTCCTAAATGTTAAGGTCATTGTGTAGTCCTATGTGATTATATCCTACCATGAGTAAACTCACAGTATTTTAAGCTTATTTCATAAATTGATTTTTTTTTCAAATGCACATAATAAAAATGTAAATAAGATAAATGTAAAAGAACACTGATCAAAATTAGAGAACACTTTTAGATTCCTGCAAGTTATTGGTGTTAATCTGGCACCTGGTGCTAATTTCCTTAATTATCTGACAAACCCTATGTAACTGACAGCCTAACTTTCCAGTTTGCACTGACTTTGCAAAATGGTGTGCCATTCCAAAGTGACTGAAACCTCCCTGCAACAGGTTGCTCAGATGATGGCCAAAGGGGTGACCCTATCAGCCATAGCAAGAGAAGTTGGTCGTTACAAGTCTGTGATTTCGAGAATATTGCATCTTTACAACATTACAAACTCTTTCATGTCCCTAAGAAAGCTGGTCGCCCTCAAAAGACAAATGCAAGAGAGGACAGGATAATGCGGAGAATCTCCATGGGTAATCATTTCAATGCTGCAGCTGGAATTGCTCACCAGATCAGCACTGAACAGGGTAAGGATCTGTCTCTTCATACAGTGTCATGATGTTTAAAATCATTTGGACTGAAAGCCCACTCTGCAATAACCAAACCTCTTATTAGCAGAAAGAATCAAAAGGAGCATGTTGTGTGGACAGAGGAGAAGTGGTCCACAGTTCATTTAGGTGATGAAAAGAAGTTTCATTTATTTAGGTCCAATGGGAAACATTATGTTCATCAACAAACTGGGGAAAGACTGAACGCAAAGTGTGTTAAGAAGTCAGTGAAAGGTGGTAGAGGAAGTGTCATGGTTTGGGGAATGTTTTCTGCAGGAGTTGGACCTCTCATACAGTTACATAACAGAGTGAATGAAAGTGTGTATCAGAACCTTCTTCAACAACACGTGGTTCCTTACTTGTGTTCATCACTCAATCAGTCAGCAATTTTCATACAGGACAATGACCCCTGTCACACAGAAAATTGGGTAAAGCAGTTATTTGAAACAAAAAACATTGAAACAATGAAATGGCCAGCCAAGAGTCCTGATCTAAACCCTATAGAAAACCTCTGGAAATCCTTAGTGACACAGTTACGGCCAAGAAACCTACAACAGTCAAAGAACTGTGGTAGAGACTGGAAGAAGAGTGGCCCAAAATCACACCAGAGCAATGTGAAAGACTAGTGATGTCCTGTGGCCGCAGATGTGCTGAAGTCATTGAAAGCAAAGGCCTGTACACATCCTTCTGATTAGTGACTGTTGTTACCTTCAGAAAATGTACTTATAATCTTTCTCTGTGCTACAGTCATTGTTGTTCTCTAATTATGATCATAACGTTTTGGGCAAAATAAAGGTTTTGTGTTGATAAACTTTGGATCTTTTGTAAAACACTGTTCTAGTGACATGGTGTACCCCTTACAAAAATAACCTTCAAATGTTCATCAATGTAGATTACATTATTTCTGAAAAAAGCAAGTGATCATACATTGCTCTCTAATTTTGATCATCAGTTTATACTGTGCACTTTTTTCTAATGAGACTCTAAGGGCGTTATATGCCACGGAATATGCGAGACGCTTTTCATTGGAAGTAATCCCCACATACTATATACTCTATGTTTGACCCATGACTAACGTGATGTGAACAGAGACATTAGAAGTCATTATTGGAAACAAAACGTTTGTCTGGTCCCTCTAACAAGATCAGGCTGTATCTGGCTAATTTGTGGAATTTCAAGTGAAATATCCTTCTGGTCATGAACCAAGTTACTTAACAATGTTTATATTCCATTGATTATTTTATAGAATATTTCACGGCTTGACTTAATATCAGAGTCAGATGCTATAAATGTGCCGCTACAAAAACCCAGTTCAGTTAGAGCTGATAGTATTGTATACATGGGCTTACTTCCTAAGGGCTAGGATATTTTTAATCCAATACTTTTATCAGCATAAATCCAGCCGAACCTTTCTTTCTTCATGTGACGGTAAACACAGTGCAGGCAGATTGTCCAATATTTGTTCAGGAAAGTTGCCATAACAACTCTTCTTCCATATCTCACGTCAGTGCATGACACCAAGGCCCTTAGTCATATCTTAGTGACGATCCTTGATCATCTGTGCTCATGGAAACCAACCTTCATTGACTGGACATTACTATACTACAAGGAGAACATGGCAGGTTGTTTCTGCAAGTGGCTTGGAACATGGATCACAAAGCATGCGTGCCAACTGTAAAGAATCTCGCGAATGTCTTCAATTATAGATTAACAGTTTAAAGGGACGTAATTGTACTTCTCAAGGACAGAGGATGTTTCATCCGCACTGCTATTACATTACACAACAATACTCAAAAGCAGTATAGTAAAAGGACCTATCTATTCCGCTATTATAGTATAACGTGACCATACTTATGTTTTTATTTATTTTATGGTAAAGTTTAATGTACCTTAGTCATAGGCAAGAAATATTAATATGAATATAAAGTTACACTGCTTATGGCTCCGTCCTGTACGCCTTCCTGCATTTATTTTCAGGCCCAGGTCTTTTTGTGGACCTGCAAGGTCAGAACTCAATGTGGGTTTTCCTGTGAAGTTTACTCTCTAATCTGAATTTTTGCTTTTTTATATAAAAATAATGTTACCTAAGTACACTATGTTATGTATGTGTATTATTACTATTTCATTTACTTCCTAAAGGAGAGAGAAGAGCGACAAGCTTTTAAAGTGCAAAAAATATATGACAGATTTTATTCAGACAAGTGACAATTCATTACAAGATTAAAAACACTTAAGAACAGAGACCATGATTATAAATAGCAATGCCCTATTATCCCCCTATCCCAACACACATGTATATATATGTAAACATAGACATGGAAAGTGCAATAGCTATATCAAGGCAAAAAGGCCAGATCGGCACATATTCAATTCAATATAAAGCGAGTATTGCTAGTAAGTATTGCAAATTGCCCGAAAAGATCATTAGGGGAAACATCCCACTGGATAGGAGGGAGGGCATGAAGCCAGAGGTAATACCTCTGATAGGTGGCCACAAAAAGTCTCAAAGCAAACCTCAGACCAGCCCAACGTACGTTTCAAATCACGATGATCATGTCTATGTTTACATATATATACATGTGTGTCGGGATAGGGGGATAATAGGGCATTGCTATTTATAATCATGGTCTCTGTTCTTAACTGTTTTTAATCTTGTAATGACTTGTCACTTGTCTGAATAAAATCTGTCATATATTTTTTGCACTTTAAAAGCTTGTCGCTCTTCTCTCTCCTTTATTATGTACATAAGCTTGTGCAGCAGGTGGGCCATTAATTACAATTGGACCCCCTGCATTAACTGTATGGTTTTGTGGAGTTTTTCTCTAATTCATTTACTTCCTGCAGGGTGTTTGCTCATTTAGTTTTTATCCTAGGTTATGTTTGTTTATAGCCACAGCGTGAATGTGCACCTACACATTACACATATACCAACATTTGTTCCACATTGTTTGTTAAGTTTTGCTTTAGCTTTTTTAGGCCCCTTCACACACATGTGCCTCCGGTATGTGTTTGACAGTTTTCTCACGTAGCGGAGACACATACACACGTAGACCAAGGTATTCCTATGGTTTCGGACACACGTAAATATTTTGGCACGGAACGTGTGTCTGTTCCGTACTTACGTATGTCCGTGTGTTCCTCATGCCGACATGTCCGTTTTCTATCCGGCATCACGGGTGTCACACGGAATGCAAACGGACCACACGGATGTGTTCCGTGTGACACGCACCGGAGAAAAGACATGTGTCTGTGTGAAAAAAAAAAAACCTTTACTCACCTTCTCCAGCCCTGCAGTCTCTGCCGCTGCTGTCACTTGCTGCAGACTGCCGCTTATTATGCTCATTGAATATTCACTTTACTGAGGCCGGAAGCGACAGCAGCGGGTAGTCTGCAGGACCGGAGACCGAAGATCAGCACCACGGACAGCGATGCCAGGGACAGGTGAGTAGAAAGTACCCGTTCTACGTGTGTTATCACGGATAACACATGGAGAACACACGTAGCCCATAAACACGGGTCACGGAGGGCAAAACGGACCTCTCACACGTGTGTGAAAAACGTGCGTGGTTTTTCACGTACGTGTGAAGGGGGCCTTATACTGTGTACATACAGGAGCTTGGCTTCCCTTTTTTCTGCTGCGCATCTTGTCTATCTATATAGCTTTTCAGGGACAGGTGTTTGAACATGACTTCTGGGTATGGGATGGACCCTGATTTATTAGCACAAGACCCAAACTACTTAGCCCAATAAAATAAAATACACAACATGTTATTTTTGGTGTCAAAAAGGCTACAGGTTTTATTTACAATCATATGAGTATAGTAAGAGTCAGGTGAAATGCTAGGCAAGTACCATGTTTCCCCAAAACTAAGCCCAACCCTGAAAATAAGCCCTTGCAGGAATTTTCGGTCTTTTCGGAGAAAGGCTTAAATATAAAATATGCCCTAGTTGTGGTTCAATAATGAAGTATCCCTGCAGCTAAAACGTTAAAGAATACTGCAGGACACTTCATTAAAGAAAACAGACACCCACATAAGAAAGAAAGCAGACCCCACAATCATATTCACCAGACCCCGAAAAAAATCCTGTGGAATGCGAAGACCTGTGGTTGAACACATCGAGGACCTGCGGTGGAAGGCAGACACACACACACACACATCCAGTGATACCGTACTTTTCCGGCGACCTGAAACACAGTGAAATGCGAGGACTTGTATTGAGGACCTGCCGTGGAATGCATCATTGCGTTCCACGGCAGGTCCTCCATGCGTTCCACCGCAAGTCCTCATGTTCCACAGCGCCAGAAGCAGTACGGTATCACCAGATGTTTCTGTGTGTATCATGTTCCTGAGATCTGATGTGTGTGTGTGAGTGGCGGCCGGATGCAGGGGAGGACCACTGTGGAGCACAAAGGACCTGATGGGAGTGTGCCGCCCCCGCGTCAGTAGCCGGCCTGCTCGGATCCGGATCCGCGGTAGCTCGAGGGACGTCCGGACCCGAGGGTCGTGCGGCCACTCAAATAAAGGGGGGCTATGTACAGGGGATGGTGTGGAAAGTTCGTGACGCCACCCGTGGTGTGTAGTAAGGGTAGAGTACCACCACTGCGGCTGGGATTACCCGGTGGCGATGGTGTGGGCAGCCAGGTTTTTAACCCCTCCACGGGTAGGGGGGATGCCCCTGGACTCGGTGATGGTGTCGGGGAGGTGCCATCGGGCCGGTAAGGGTTAATTGCGTACTCACTCAGTCCAATAACGCTGAAGCTGACAACCGTGGCAAACCAAAGTTCTTGATGCCACTGCAGCAGGGAGGGAGCACGCCTGGATCCCGTGCCCGTTGGTGTTGTTTGTTAGCATGTGACCTTGACCTTGGCACCTCTTTTCTGTAGTTGGTCCCTTTCAGCTTAAAACTAAATGGGTCCCGCTCACCCGTATGGCTAACAGAGTGAGCTTGCTCTCATTGTTCACGCTTGGGATTTTCTGGACTAGGCAGTGTGAAAGTGCTATCCCCCTCATTATGCTAGTACCCCGATTATGGAGCGGATGGAAAACGGATCTTGAACGCTCCGTCCTCGTCAGGTGAATTACTAGGACGCCTGAAGCTACTTCCTGGCCTGGGGTCCACATACCCCGTCGTGCCCTGGCCCCTGCCCGGTGATGGCACAAGGCCGCCAGCTGTCCTCCTCGACAGTCCGTGCCCCTTGTCACGATCCCCTGCGACCGGGGTCCAGCTCCTACCAGGCCCAGACCAACGTCTGCCACCTAGTAAAACGAGGAGCCCAGCTCCTGACCTCTCCACTAGAGAGTCACTCTCCAACTTACTGTCTCCTAACACTCCTGACCTCCCCTTAACTAACCCCCAAGTGGCCAGCCCTATTCCCTTCAGGCTGTCCACTGGTGTGTCTGGTGGGTGTGGTGCAGAGTGTTCCTAGGGATTTGATTAGCTTGTTCTTAGCAACACCAAAGGTCAGGGACCTATAACCAAGGAGGAGGTGGATATCATGCAGAAGGACAGATTGCACAATACCCTGTGACGACCTGATAGGCCAGGGCGTCACATTCTCCCTTGGTTAAACGTAGCCCGTCCCCGAGCTACAGGACAACAGGGGTTTATTTTTTTTTTCAAAACTGTGGAAAAGGTAGAGAAGGGTTAACATTTTTATTAACATTTTCATCCCACGCAGGGGAGGCACTTTTATTAAACGTTAATAAACCTCTTATGAGTTCATCTCCTCAACAATGGGACGCTACTGGTTTCAATGGTAGCGGAGACTCAACCTGCTCCATTGCAGCTTCTACCCGCGACAGTCCAGTCCCAATGTCCCGGATCCCGTCAACCCGCCACCCAAACAACCTAAACCCCTGCAAACCTATGGTAGGTCGGACACCAGGAACAGTGATGCAGTATAGCATCAATCTAATCAAGACTGACTATGTATGAGGGTCTCCAATACCAGGTGGTCCTCAGTATAGAAATATGAAGTTGATGTAGATGATAAGCTGTGACCAGAAATACAAGGATCATTGCTGAAGTGCCTTTGATGAGCCCCATCTGATTATATAGGGGGGGAAACGCGTAGGGAGATTTTTGGACTAAATTACGGCAAAAAAAGTTTTTAATTATTTAATTATTGATGCAGATATATTATTCTGAAACTGGTAGTTGACTAAACTAGGACCGCCCCATTAGAAAATGACAGGCAAGCACTGACGTTAGTACTCTCTATGACAGTATGACAGTGCACGTACTATTCTTGTGGGCCTTTCTTTGGTGATACACTTTACCCACTATTATACAAGAGCACTGGGTATATATAGATGGAGAAGGGTCAGTATAGAGGTTAGTCGACGAAGAACAGGGGCGTCAAGAATATTAGGACTAGAGTTGAGCGCGGTTCGCGGTTCGAGGTTCTCCAGTTCGCGGCTCGAGTGATTTTGGGGGCTGTTCTAGATCGAACTGGAACTCGAGCTTCTTTGCTAAAGCTCGGTAGTTCTAGATACGTTCGAGAACGGTTCTACCAGCAAAAAAAACAGCTAATTCCTAGCTGGCTTTCCGCTGTAATAGTGTAAGTCACTCTGTGACTCACACTATTATGAAATTTCAGTGTATAGTGTGCGGGAACAGCGCATTCAGATCACTGCTGTATGTATAATGGCGATCGCCATTTTTTTTTTTCCCTTGTCTTCCTTCCCTAAGCGCGCGTGTAATGGGGCGGGCCAGCATGTCAGCCAATCCCAGACACACACACAGCTAAGTGGACTTTTAGCCAGAGAAGCAACGGCATGTGTGATAGGATGTCCATGTCACATGTCCCTGCATTATAAAACCGGACATTTTCCTCCAGCACGCCATTATCTCTTCTGCGTCCTTGGTGTCAGACATCACTGGCGCAGCTCTTATCACCGATACTGCTGTGTACGCTCCATACACAGCGCTGTACAGCATAGGGATAGCACTTTCTATCAGTCCTTTTAAGGGCTCGTACCGGCAGGGTCAGAGCCATAGGTGACAGAGTTTAAAACACAGTTTAACAGCTACACAAGATGACAGCGTCTGTGTAGCTAAGGTCAGGCATTTCCCCATTAGGAGGGATAGAAAGGCAGGCTTCCTTTCCTCTACCCAGAGACCCACAACCCTGCCACTGTACCCTCCTGCCCTTTGCACACTCCAACTCATTGTTACTAAGCCATTATACTAGCAAACACTGAGGAAACTTAGTGGCATCCTAAACGTGGCTGTTGGACTTCTGTATTGTCCCACTAGTGCAAAGATATTTGCAGCACGTCTGCCTGCATTGCACACTCAAACTCATTATAACTAAGCCATTATACTAGCAAACACTGAGTGAACTTAGTGGCATCCTAAACGTGGCTATTGGACTTCTGTATAGTCCCACTAGTGCAAAGATATTTGCAGCACGTCTGCCTGCATTGCACACTCAAACTCATTATAACTAAGCCATTATACTAGCAAACAGTGAGTGAACTTAGTGGCATCCTAAACGTGGCTATTGGACTTCTGTATAGTCCCACTAGTTCAAAGATATTTGCAGCACGTCTGCCTGCATTGCACACTCAAACTCACTGTTACTAAGCCATTATACTAGCAAACACTGAGTGAACCTAGTGGCATCCTAAACGTGGCTATTGGACTTCTGTATAGTCCCACTAGTGCAAAGATATTTGCAGCACGTCTGCCTGCATTGCACACTCCAACTCATTATAACTAAGCCATTATACTAGCAAACACTGAGTGAACTTAGTGGCATCCTAAACGTGGCTATTGGACTTCTGTATAGTCCCACTAGTGCAAAAATATTTGCAGCACGTCTGCCTGCATTGCACACTCCAACTCATTATAACTAAGCCATTATACTAGCAAACACTGAGTGAACTTAGTGGCATCCTAAACGTGGCTGTTGGACTTCTGTATAGTCCCAGTAGTGCAAAGATATTTGCAGCACGTCTGCCTGCATTGCACACTCAAACTCATTGTTACTAAGCCATTATACTAGCAATTTATGCTGCCAGTTTAAGGGCCATAGTTGCATTGTCAGGGATAGTTATTGTTGTTTATTCTGCTGTTAATAAAGCTAGACCACCGCTGCAATCTACACCGCCTCTCAATTTTTACTACCACATTTTCAGTGCACAATCTTGTCGCAATCAACATGAGTGGCAAAATGACAGATGCTGGTGGAAAGGGGAAGAGGCGTGGTGGAAAAGGAAAAAAAGGGTTTGTCCGTGGGGAAAGTGGCAAAGCTCCATTAACATCTGCTGAAGATAGACCATCTACCAGCAAAAGTAAGATGTCTACTACTTACCGTGGACAATCCGATGTGCTCCCTTTTTTACGGACACAAACAACAGGAACAAAGGTAGATGATGGCCAAAAAAGGAAAATGCTTGAATGGATCTCAAGTGGTCCAACAAGTGCCCTCTCCGCCACCTCAACTACCGCATCCAAAAACACCAGTCCTCTGAGTTGTCATCCCAATCAAACTTGCTTTCTCCCAGCTCTGAAGTCTCCATCAGCCCTGCACAGTATGGTGGAACTGAGATGGCTGAGTCTGCAGAGCTGTTCAGTCACACTATAGCCTGGGAATCAGAGGTCTGCTCCCAAGCTACAGTGAGTACAGACCAGGAAATGGTCTGCAGTGATGCCCAGAACCTTTGTGACTCTGATTCAGGCCGTGAGGACCAAGTTTCTGAGCATAATGTTGACCCTTTGTCACAAACTGTAACAACTGTGGTTATAGACAATGAGGAACATACTGATGAAGATGAGACGCAGATACCAGATTGTGATGACAACTTAAATATTCGGTCAGGGCAAGAAGAAGCTGGGTCTGAGGGTGAGGGGAGTACAAACACAACAATTGATGATGAAGTTCTAGATCCCACCTACTGTCAACCCACAGTCAGGCTCTCGAGGAGGTCAACAGAGGCGGTGGAGGAGGATGCAACCGACGACGAAGTTACCTTGCGCCTTCCTGGACAGAGTCGGAGCACTAGTAGCACGTCTACAACTGCATCATCAGCCACCACTCTGCCTCTGAGCACTAGTCGGGGGGGCTCAGCAGGTCGCATGCCCTCTAAGCCTTGCCTAGCCTGGTCCTTTTTTGACATAGAAAAAGATCGCCCAAATTATGTGATGTGTAAAATTTGCTGTGATTCTGTTAGTAGAGGTCAAAACCTCAGCAGTTTGACAACTTCTTCCATGAATCGTCACATGAATAAATATCATAGGTCCCAGTGGGAAGCTCACCGTGCTGCAATGCGGCCTAGCGGAGCGAACCATCCACGGCCTGCCCCTTCCAGTGCATCCGCGCGCTCTTCATCTTCTAGGACTGTGGGGACAGCTGTCACACCTGGTTTTCCATGCACAACTTCCACCACTGTAACCGCAACAGGCAGTTTGCTTGGTAGGTCGTCAGTTGGTTTGGAAGGGGAAACAAGTGCGTGTGTACAGCTCTCTCAGACATCGATAGCACCAACGTTGGATGAAGGCAACATCATGTCTCCGCCTGCACTTTCCTCACAAACCTGCATTTTTCCAGGGACACCCTACTCAACACCGTCTACACACAGCAACCAGATCTCTGTCCCTCAGATGTGGACAAATAAAAGGCCATTTCCTGCGACCCATGACAAAGCTAAGAGGTTGACTTTATCCCTCTGTAAGCTCTTGGCTACCGAAATCCTGCCTTTCCGCCTGGTGGACACACAGGATTTTAGAGACCTTATGTCTGTCACTGTGCCCCAGTACCAGATGCCCAGTCGCCACTACTTCTCTAAGAAAGGTGTGCCCGCGCTACACCAGCATGTCGCACACAACATCACCGCTTCCTTGAGAAACTCTGTGTGTGAACGGGTGCATTTCACCACCGATACTTGGACCAGTAAGCATGGACAGGGACGTTACATGTCGCTGACTGGGCACTGGGTAACTATGGTGCTAGATGGTGAACGGTCTGCTACACAAGTCTTGCCGTCCACACGACTTGTGTGTCAATCCTCTGTCTGTCCAAGTTCCGCCACTGCTTCTGCCTCCTCCACCTCATCTGTGTCCTCCACCGCCGCCCCAAGCCTGCCTGGTCAGGCCACCAGCGTTCTCACTGCGCAGAAGGAATCACGCACCCCTCATTACTATGCTGGCAGCAGAGCGCAAAGGCATCAGGCGGTCTTTAGCTTGACATGTCTTGGGAATAAGAGTCACACAGCTGAGGAGTTGTGGTCAGCTCTGCGGTCCGAGTTTAATAAATGGTTGTCTCCACTCAACCTGCAGCCTGGTAAGGCCGTGTGCGACAATGCTGCAAACCTGGGTGCAGCCCTTCGCCTGGGCAAGGTGACACACGTGCCTTGTATTGCTCACGTGTTGAACCTTGTTGTCCAGCAATTTTTAACACACTATCCCGGCCTAGATGGCCTTCTGACCAGGGCACGAAAACTGTCTGCTCACTTCTGCCATTCAACCGCCGCAGCTGAGCGACTTGCATCGCTCCAGAAGTCTTTCGGCCTGCCTGTTCATCGCCTGAAATGCGATGTGGCGACACGCTGGAATTCGACTCTCCACATGTTACAGCGACTGTGGCAACACCGCCAAGCCCTGGTGCAATACGTCATGACGTATAGCCTGGGCCAACGAGATGCAGAGGTGGGGCAGATCACCCTGATGGAGTTGTCTCAGATCAAGGACCTATGCACCCTTCTGCACAGTTTTGACATGGCGACGAATATGTTTAGCGCTGACAATGCCATTATCAGCATGACAATTCCAGTCATTTACATGCTGGAGCACACGCTAAACACTATTCGGAGTCAGGGGGTGGGACAACAGGAAGGGGAGGAACTACAGGAGGATTCATATGCGCAAGGGACAACAACATCACCAAGGTCCAGACGTTCATCATCACCAACGCAGCAGGCATGGGACCATGGGGGACAGGGTTCAACAAGGGCGCATGGTAGCAGGCGAAATGTTGAGGAAGGTGCAGGAGAACATGAAGAAATGGAGGACGAACTGTCCATGGACATGGAAGACTCAGCGGATGAGGGAGACCTTGGTCAAATTTCAGTTGAAAGAGGTTGGGGGGAGATGTCAGAGGAAGAAAGAACGGTTAGCACCTCTATGCCACAAACACAGCGTGGACTTGGTCCGCATGGCTGCGCAAGACACATGAGTGCCTTTTTGTTGCACTACCTCCAACATGACCCTCGTATTGTCAAAATTAGAAGTGATGATGACTACTGGCTTGCCACACTATTAGATCCCCGGTACAAGTCCAAATTTTGTGACATAATTCCAGCCATAGAAAGGGACGCACGTATGCAGGAGTATCAGCAGAAGCTGTTACTCGATCTTAGCTCGGCTTTTCCACCAAACAACCGTGCAGCTGCAGGGAGTGAATCTCCCAGTTGTAACTTGACAAACATGGGACGGTCTCGTCATCTCCAACAGTCTACCCGTACCAGTAGCACCGTATCTGGTGCTGGTAACAGCAATTTTATTGAATCTTTTCATAATTTTTTTAGACCCTCCTTTGCAAGGCCACCAGAGACAACAAGTCTGACACATAGTCAACGGCTGGAGAGGATGATACAGGAGTATCTCCAAATGAACATCGATGCCATGACTTTGCAAATGGAGCCTTGCTCATTTTGGGCTTCAAATCTTGAAAAATGGCCAGAGCTCTCCAGTTACGCCTTGGAGATTTTGTCGTGTCCAGCTGCCAGCGTTGTCTCTGAACGTGTCTTCAGTACTGCTGGGTGTGTGCTGACAGATAAGTGCACGCGTCTGTCCAGTGACAATGTGGACAGACTAACGTTCATCAAAATGAACAAGTCATGGATCCACAAGGAATTTACTACCCCTGTGTCATCCTGGGGAGAGTAAATGCTTGTGTATTTTGAATGTGCTTGATGCAAATCAAAACATCCTGTTTGCAACTAGGGCACAAGTGCTGCCACTGACGGGGTGTCTGTGTGGCCCAATTTTTGGGAAAAAGGGAGACTCTGCTTGGAGTAACCCTTACTTACAGTGTTTTTAGAAATGATCCAAGATGAACAGAGCTGGGATCAGCAAAGACTTTGCTACCTACCCCGGTGTCCTCCTGGGGACGGTTAAGAATGGCGTATTTTTGAATGTGCTTGATGCAAATCTAGCTGTAAAGTGTACAACTGGGGCACAAGTGCTGCCACTGAATGGGTGGGTGTGTGTGGGGCACAATTTTTGGAAAAAAGGGACACTCCGCTTGGAGTAATCCTTGCTTACATTGTTTTAAAAAATGATCCAAGATGCATACAGCTGGGATCAGGAAAGACTTTGCTACCTACCCCGGTGTCATCCTGGGGACGGTTAAGTATGGCGCATTTTTGAATGTGCTTGATGCAAATCTAGCTGTGAAGTGTACAACTGGGGCACAAGTGCTGCCACTGAATGGGTGGGTGTGTGTGGGGCACAATTTTTAGAAAAAAGGGAGACTCCGCTTGGAGTCACCTTGCGGTGTTTTACATGATTTTAGAAGGGCGTGCCATGCCTATATCTGTGTCTCCTCCTCTTTTTCCTTGTCCAGCTGTTTTGTTTTCGCATGAGTATATGTCCTTGTCACTTTCCCATGTGTTTGTGTTGTGTTGTGAGTTGTTTGTCACCTTTTGGACACCTTTGAGGGTGTTTTCTAGGTGTTTTTATGTGTTTGTGAATGCCTGCCATTGTTTCCTATGCAGTTCGAGTTCGGTTCGTCGAACGTTCGACGAACCGAACTCGAACGGGACCTCCGTTCGGCGAACCGACCTCGAGCCGAACCGCGAACGGTTCGCTCATCTCTAATTAGGATGCCGACCCCCGTACTTCAGGAAGCGTGAGAGTAGGGTGTATATGAATTCCCACCATATCTTCTTATATCAACATACAAAAAACAATAATTGTGTGTACTATGTTTGTGGCATATATGTTCAATAAAATAATTGTTTTTAAGGTAATGGAAAAATTTGGTATTTCACTACTCCTCTAAACCAGGAGGAGTTGTCTATTATGATGATGTAGCGCCCCTGACTATATCAGGGTGCTACAGGGAACTGCATTCTGTACTCCAGAGTGCAGGGCCTACCCCCCATGGTTCCAGGTTCCCATCAACAGTGTCACTGACATCCGCACTACAAATCCCAACCACACCTCACACCAGGGCTGGACAGACTCACCAGTGGGTTGGTCAAGTTGGAGCACGGCCGCCCACCTAGGGCTTAGGCAGACTGATGGGAGGGAGGAAGTTGGCTTAGCGTCAGTATCGAGTTAGCCCTCAGAGAGTGAGGAGCAGGGGAGTTGGAGCTCCCAGGGAGGCGACAGGTTGGCTCACAAACGGTGGTCCGGGACCACAGGAGTCGGGGACCGGTATTAGGAACACTGGACAGGAGTGTAACAGACGCAGTCTAGGAAGACTGTTGGCACCAGAAAGCCCAGCCACCTTACCGGTACCGAACACGGCGGGATACAGGACTCTAGATCAGGGAGTAACTTCAAGCTACCTGATAATTAACCTGTGGAGGATAGTCTCTTTATGAACTTTCCCCAAGAGCTCAAAGATTGGAGGCATCAGCACAACACAGGGGATAGGGTTCTCCAAAAGTACACAACCCACTGAAATCCAAAGTGCCAGCCACCAAGAGCACAGCTG
The DNA here is from genome assembly GCF_048569485.1 of Anomaloglossus baeobatrachus. Taxonomy (NCBI): domain Eukaryota; kingdom Metazoa; phylum Chordata; class Amphibia; order Anura; family Aromobatidae; genus Anomaloglossus; species Anomaloglossus baeobatrachus. The sequence goes on along the minus strand of NC_134356.1, from coordinate 115,177,251 downwards.
TCATACACACGGGTAGCGGGGCCCCGAAAGCTTCAAGCCAAGGGGCCACAACTGTCAAACAATTTGTGCACGGAGGCAGGGCTCCGGACTTACCAAGTGACACTGGTGGGAGCGGGACCTGGATGGGCTCCCCAGGTAGAGACTGCGGTGCCTAGAGACTTTGGTTTACCATCTGTGTGAGTGTCTGCTTAATCCACCTGATCCAACACCACGACTACCGCAGAGAGTAACCTGACCCCTGCACCCTGCTTCCCAAGGCCAAGCAAGCTACCCGTTCACCAAATCCCCACTATCCGGAGCCTTCCCTACCTGCAGAGGGACTGACATCTGGCTGCCCCCCACCATCTACCCCGGTACTCCCATCGGCAGCCGTGATACTCCCCTTTACCGCAACCCGCAGGTGGCGTCACGAACATTCATCCCCTGTAAATATCCCCTTAAAATTGAAGCGGCTGCAAGCCCCCAGGTCCGGAGACCCTCGAGCCACAGCAACTCCAGATCCGAGCAGGTCGACTGCTGCAGGGGCGGCACAATGACTTATTGGACTCCAGTGGGCCCACATCATTTCTATGCACACAGGCATTTTTTGGTCTGTGTCTTCTCCTGATGAAGGCTGCAAATAAAAATTGTAGCCTTAACTAAGCCTTTAGAAGGTGGGGGGGGGGGGTTTCCTGTGTTACTGATTTTGCTCTGATACTCAGATACTTCAAGCTATTTCTTTGCTATTTTGTAGTTAAGAAGAATTGCTTAGTTACATACAGTACGAAGTAGGAGAAAACAGTGCTATACCCAGCAATGAGGTCTGCGTAGCTTTAAAGCTAGAGTTCTTCTAATGCTGAATTGGTGGGGGATTGCGGTATTTAGTTGGGAAATGTTAATGTACATATGGGCACAGCATGGGGGCTCATTTATTACTGTTGTTGCCTTGCAGTGCTGGGGTCCTAATCAAAGGCAACATCTGCATGGAGTTTGTATGTTTGAGGGCGTTGACACTATATTAAAAAATACAATGCTGATGGGAAACAGAGTATGTCTGAATATATCCACAGCTGAGGTCCCCAAGGCCATCACTTGTATATGTCTTGTCCTCAGTTTTAAGGTGAAACTATACAGTAGGTTTCCATTGCTAAGTGCCTGTTAGATACATTCCCAATTAAATTGTTACTACCCAGCCACTATCATCTGGAAGGATAAAGGTTCCCAATTATGAGCCAATCATTTTTAGTGTTAGGATTTATCATTGAGTTTTGTTGTAGGAACATGTCTGTATTAAAACCACAAGTTGTGACCTGATCATGGGTGTTATGGCCATAGGATTCTGTAATACTAGTAGTTTGAGTCTGGCTCAGAGACCTCAGTCAGGGCAAAAATTGCAGTTGTAATTACATTGCTGTTACTTGGGCTGAGAAACGTAATAAGAATCTGTCAACAGGTTTTTGCTATGTAATCTTGCCGCACCATGAGGTCGGACACAGACTTAATTTACTAGGTGCAGGTCTCTCTGCTGCAGATCTAGCAGAGCTTAGTTGTTGAGCTGTGTATAATCCCTCGCACAACACAGCTTTCTGTGTGACAGAAAGCTGATCAGTGCTGGGGTCATGGTTGGACTAGGAAGCACAAGGCCAGTTGTCCTGTAGTGATCATCTCTTGCTGGTAAAACACTGATTGTATTGAAACACAGCCCAGTAAGTGACACATCATTGTAATCAGGATGTCTACTGCTGGTGACAGATTCCCTCTAAAGAAACAGAGAAGGGAATCAATCTAGTGAGCATTTGATAAGAAATTAAACCTGTGCATGGTCATCCTCATAAACATCATCAATGATCCATATTCCTGGATGAAGTATTCATTCAAATACAAATGCTTATAAGGGGAACTGCTTGTAAAGCAAATTTCACATATAGTTTTGCATTATTAGAATGGTTCTGTCACGCACGTGACTAACAGGGTTTAACAAAATACCCACAATCCCCAATAGTTGTAAGTACACACAGGACACACAGGGGTCGCGATGCTATGGAAGTCCCTGGCACTAGGGAGAGAGGAGCAGGGTCACCACCTACACTCACCTGCGACTGAACCCTCGGCTCTGCTACATCACCATAGAGCATGGCTGGCTGCGAGACAGAGCAGCGCGATCAGAATGAACTCAGATGAACTTCACCCGACTTCATTGTCATCGCGTGGCTCTGTCTGTATGCCGCAGCCTGATTTGGGGTCATCAGTGAAGGTCTCACCGGTGACCGCGAATCCCCTGAGTGATTGAAGTGAGCCGCGCGATCAGCGGTGCCATCACTGAGGTTACCCGCAGCCAGCTGGAGTCCTCCACCCGAGACCGCAAATCAGTGAGGGCACCGCTGATTGCTTCGGTCACTCGGGCGACTTGCTGTCACAGTTGGATGATCCAGCGGTGGCCACGGGTAACCTGAGTGATGTCATCGCTGATAGCGTGACTCACTTCAGTTGCTGCATGTAGCTGACAGAGAGCGGTTGTGGTCTGTAGCCGCTCTCTGTTAGCTTCCGAAGTAGCAGAGCTGAAAGCGTCGTGGGACCTCGTGTAGATTACGTCGGACCTGGAGGGCTGTTTGGGGAATAATAAAGTGGTGAAAGAGGGTGTTTTTTTGTCTTTTATTCCAAATAAAGGATTTTTTGGGTGTATGTGTAGCGCCCCTGAACCACTCAGGGCACTACCAGGTACTGCATCCTCACCAGGATGCAGGGCCTACCCCCAGGGACCTGAAACACCAGTGCCAGTGACATCTGCACACACCAAAATCCCAGGTTTCACTCCACACCAGGTGTAATTGGCTAGTCAGGCACCAAAGGGATGGCCACCTAGAGGGCGGAGCCAGTCCAAGGGACTAGACAGACTGGTGGGAGGGAGCAGACAGAAGAGTCTAGTGAAGTGAAGAGAGTGGAAGTGTAGAGAGACGTGCCTAGAGCTGGGTCGTGTAACGGTGACCCGGGGGCACAGGTGATTGTTCGCCAGGGTAGGTACACCCGAATATCACTGGGACCAGAACACCAACGGGGCACAGAGCCTCAGGTCAAGCGTCAGCTTCACACGTCCTGGCAAATACCTGCACAGTGAGGGGACCTTCATAGACCTCACTGACCCACAGATCCGGGGGTATCAGCAGTAAAGAGCGGATCAGGGATCGGGACCACGGACCGGCCCTACAGGGTCCACACTGCCCGTCGTATGGACGAGGGAGACTGCCAAAAGACAGTCGGGCCCCAAACCAGCTCCAAGCTATGAGGACCCAACCACACTGAGGGTGCCGGAGACACAGCAACCGAGTCATCAAACTGGCACTGGAACTATAGGGACCTGAACCAGCCATCCAAGAGCCCAACTGTTAGTAAAGAACTGTTAACTTACAAACCACGGTGTGGCCTCCCTTCTTCGGCCAAAGTCTCCACCACACATTCCCTGGGCTCAGCCCTACCTGCGGAGGGCCTACCACCACAGCTACCATTACCACCAGCCCCAGGGATAACCAACTCAGCAGTGGCAGTTCCACCATCTTAACTGCAACCCGCAGGTGGTGTCACACCAATGACTTTAATCTCCCCTGTAAATACTCCTCATTAAAAAGCATCCCCAGGGTCACGGAACCGGACAACGGCAAGCATTCACCTGTGACACAGCATCCCCGTAAATATACGGCCCAGGACCGAGTACCCCATAGCCCTGGGCGACACATATGTGTTTATTTTCGTTAACTTACAGGTTAATCATGGGGTTGTCTCATAGATGCCTGCCATGATTAACCTAGGACTAAAGTGGCTATGGGCTGCCATTAACTCCTTATTACCCCAATTGCCACCGTACCAGGGCAAATCGGGATGAGCCGGGTAGAGTCCCGGGACTGGCAATTCTGGGCAGCTGCTGGCTGATATTTTTAGGCTGGGGGGCTCCCCATAACATGGGGCTCCCCATCCTGAGAATACCAGCCTTCAACTGTTTGGCTTTACTTTGGCTGGTATCAAAATTGGAGGGGACAGCACACCGTTTTTTTAAAATTATTTATTTATTTATTTTACTGCACGATATAGACCCGCCCACCGGCGGCTGTGATTGGTTGCAGTGAGACAGCTGTCACTCAGCAAGGGGGCTCGTCTGAATGCAAGCAATCATAGGCGCAAGTGGGCGGGGGAAGCAGTGAATGATGAAATAATGAGCATTTTGAAAAGCTGGAGAAGCCGCCGGAGCTTTGTGACAGCTGTGCAGTGCAGCGCTGGTGATCAGTGATCAGTGTGTATGAAAGAGAGAGTGAGAGACTGACCGACCGACAGAGAGAGAGAGAGACTGACAGCGTTGAGAAACATGTGATGGTGTCTCCGCAGGCTTTCTTGTTTTGAATATTTCCCAGGGGGTATTGCTCTAGAATCACTGCGTTGAGGTACACGTGATGGTGTCTCCGCGGTGTTGGATGTTGATCTCCCAAAGGTCAACCATCCTTGCTTATGTAGTCTTCTACTAGGCAATGCTCCCACTAGCCAGTTTCCTACTCCACACTGATGAGGGCCAAATACCCCAAAACAGCTGTCTGTGGATGGATACCATGTTTGGCATAGGTGGTCTCCTTGACTGGAGACTGCCCTTCCCGTGGTTGTTCCTTCCTGGTGAAAGACCTGGCTAGTTTCCTGCCAGCGTTGAGAAACATGTGAGGGTGTCTCCGCAAGCTTTCTTGTTTTGAATATTTCCCAGGGGGCATTGCTCTAGAATCACTGCGTTGAGAAACACGTGATGGTGTCTCCGCGGTGTTGGATGTTGATCTCCCTAAGGTCAACCATCCTTGCTTATGTAGACAGAGAGAGAGAGAACAACACCGACAGAGAGAGAACAACACCGACAGAGAGACAGAAAGTCCTGCGTTTTGTCAAAAAAGCATGCAGAACGCAACAAAAATGGAGTGGAAGCGCACAGCTAAGCATTTTGGTTGTGTTTGGACACACCTCATTGATTTCAATGGGTGGAAAATGCAACCAAAACGCACAAAAGAAGTGACATGTTGGTTTTTGAAACGCATCGATTTTGTCAAATATTTGGCATCCAAAACGCTGCATTTAAAAAAGCAACGTGCGCATGGAATTTGCTGATTTCTCATACACTTTGCTGGGGAAGCACAACACATGCATTTTGACAATGACACACTGCAGTTTTAAACGCAGCCAAAACGCAGGAAAAAAAAACGCAACGTTATAGCCTTATTGTATTTTCTGTGCAGTGTATTTTGTATTTGTACTTCATATGTGTTATGGTAAACGGCCACTAGATGGCCACATGGGGTAAGCTACTTCCTTTGGTGCTCTCAGGCTCGGGAGAGCTAATGGCAGGGAGGAGCTTAGTCAGTGAAAAGCCTAGGAAGACAGGAAATGAGGAGCGTCCCAGAGAGCAGTGTAGAGAGACCAACACCTGTGGGAGGTGTGAGGAAAAGCCTCCAGGAAAAGTGATTCTGACCCACTGGGTCCTATCCCGGCACCGGACACGTAGGGCCCCGGTGAGAGGTGGGCTGACCTAACCACGTCCCAAATGGGTGAAGTCCGGACAGCCTGGAGGGTGACTTATACCCAACGAACCCCCTCTCCAGGCTAAAGGTCAGTGGGCCTCCTCAGGAGTAAGAATAGGTCCTGACAAACCAGGACAGAAGAGTTCCGTCTCCAGGGACCCCCTCCCCCCTCCCATTGCAGCTTATAGCTAATCCCTGTGGGTGGGAGACAGACCCCTGAAGGACTATATGAATTTGCCCGACAGAATGAAGATGAGTGAGGTGATGAGGGGCTCTAGCAACAGAGCACCAGGGAAGTGGCTGGCCGGCAAATTGAAAGTAACTCCGGTTGCTAATGTCGACAACCACAGTGGAGAACCGGAGTTTTAAGTCCAGAGAACTGTGTAACATGAAGTATCTACCTATTGTAACAGAAATAAGATGTTCCCACCACTGGCGAGATGTAAGACTATTTATTACCATGTTAAGTAAAGAGAAAGTTTTGGTTAAGAAAAATCTTGTCTCTGTGTGGTGATTGGGGACACTGGGGCCTGCTGCAGTCGGTAGCTGTGAGACGGCCCTGAAGAAACTAGTACCAGTCCTGGCCTCCGGCCTTGAAGTAAGTGTGCCGCCCCTGCAGCAGTCGAACTGCTCGCATCCGGGGTTGCTGTGGCTCGAGGGTCTCCGGACCCGGGGGCTTGCGGCCACTTCAAATGTAATGGGGGCTTTATTTACAAGGGAGGGTTTGTGACGCCACCCGTGGTTCGCAGTAAGGGGAGTACCGCCGCTGCCGATGGGAGTACCCGGGGGAGATGGAGTAGGGCAGCCAGATGGTGATCCATCCACGGGTAGGGGAGACCCTGGGACTGTGGAGAAAAGTGGAGTAAAGCGTTGTGCAGGCTATGCGGGCAGGCAGGACGCATAGCCTGCAGCCTGTACTCACTCAGGCTGTGTGGATGTTGGCGCAGTCATTAAGTAGACTCTGACACAGAAGTAAACCAAGTCTCTGGGTGCCACTGCTACTCGGGGGAGCTCGTCTGGGTATCCGTCCGCAATGGTACTGCTTAGTGGTCCGGAGCTTGCCTCCATGCACAATTATGTAGATTTTCCTAAGTGACCCTTCGGCCTGAAGCTATTAGGGTCCCACTCACTATGTTGAAATAGTAGAGCTGTGCTTTTGATGGCTGACATTTGGGATTTCTGTAGGCCACATAAGCTGGAAAGCCCTATCCCCCTCGTTGTGTTGGTGTCTTTGATCTCTGAGCTCTTGGGGAAAGTTCATAAAGTGACTATCCTCCACAGGTGAATTATCAGGTTGCGTGAAGCTACTCCCCGAGCCGTGCTCGGTACCGGTCCGGTTTCTGGACTTTCCGGTGCCGACCGTTCTCCAAAACTAAGTCAGTACACCCTTTTCCAATACCCTGCGACCGAGTCTCCAAATCCTCTGGTCCCAGACCACCGTCTGCGACCCAACCAAGGTCACACAGGGAGCTACAACTAACTCTGCTCCTCACTCTCTGAGGGCTACTACTGAACTGATTTCCTCCCTTCCACCAGTCTGCCTGACCCCTAGGCGGGTGGCCTTTTTGCAGCTGGACCACACACTGGTGTGCCTGACAGGGTGTGGTGTGAGGTGTGGTTAGGATTTGAGTGCTGATGGAAGCAATACCAGTGTGTAGGAACCCAGACCATGGAGGGTGAGTTCTGCACCATAAGAGACAGGGGTGCAGTTCCCTGTGACACCGTGATAGATTCAGGGTTCGTCACATTCCCCCTTGGTTAAACGTAGCTCATCCCCGAGCTACAGGACACCCAGAGATTTTATTTTTGTTTCGAAACTGTAACAGAGAGAATAATAGGTTATGCATAAATATTCATCCCACATAGGGGAGGCAATACTCTTCAACGTTGTAAACTCTCAGAGTCCATTAGCTAGAACAATGGGGAATGCTACCGGTTGTAGCGGTAGTTGGTGGCTCAGCCTGCTCTGCTGCAGCCCCTTCCTGCGACAGTCCATTCCCATTGTCCCTCTCCCATCATCCCGCCAACCAAACAACCTGGATCCTTGATACCACCTCTAATCCTGGTGGACACCCCTTTTCCAAGTACCTTAGCAGTCCATGGTGAAAGCATTGAAGCCCTGGAGGTGCAAAAGATGACTCTGGTAACCGTCCTGAGTAACTTGGTAGCCGTTACCTTTTGTGCCAACCTCCATCAAGGGCCCTGGTGCTGTCTACCAGTGCCGCACCGTCCAAAACCCTGATGACCTTTTACCTCCAACAGAGCATGGGAAAAAGGTTCAACAAGGATGACACAACCTATACTGGAGCATTAACTGTCCTGTCACCCTCCACTGAGGACCCCGCAACCGGTCCCCGACGGCGTTCTCCACTCACCCTTAACACTGAAGAACATTCAACAAAGGTGACACTTCCAAACAGTCATTTTTCAAACTTTTAAACAAACTTGTGGGTAGCTATCCAGGTTCAGCTACCACTGCTGCATAGGACCGTGAGGTTCACTCAGCCTCCTGGGTCCAGCATTCCAGGAACCGCCACAACACATACCGGGAGGCGGATCCACAAGCGGGAATGGAGGTAGTGTGGTCGGCGGTGATATATCTTCAGGACGCTGGGCTGGCTAGTGCTCCACCACCAGACTGGAGCTGGGTCTCGGCTCCGAGCAGGTCAGCGAGGTAGGGAGGGTCTGTATTCCCATCTCCCGGTGCGGCTCTGCGTGATGGCCCGATTGTCGTGGGCCTCCACTGCTGCCACCATTCTCTGAGCCTCCACCTTCCAGCCCGCCATCTGTTGGAGGGACTGCACCTGCACCCGGACGCGGAACCGGGCTAGTTCTCGCTCTAGCCAGGCAGCAGTCCCCGGTACAGGGCGGCTTGACTTCCGCTCTGCTGGGGTGGACATTTCGTAATTCGCATGTTGTTACACCCCGTCGTCTCTCTGCACCTCCATTTTCCTGCTCCCCCTTGGTTTTCGTTAGCAATCACTCTAGCGCAGTGGATCACTGGGAACTTCTGGGTCCGGCCACTGCCGGTTTCAAGCCGCGCTCTCAGGGCGAGAGGCAGAGTTTCAGCTTTGCGCTCTTTTGAAGGGAAAGATGGCGTAGTTGTCCTTTTTAGGCGCCAAAATGGCGATGTTGAGGATAAGAATTAAGTAACCAAAAGTACTTAATTCAGCCATTTTATTGGCTCAAATATATAGTTTAATTGATGTAACCTAACCCATATTTAGAAATGCTTTTATATATAATGCATATTCAGTGATTTTCCTTAATACAATATACCAGCACATATAACTTAAAGATGGCTCCTACATCCTGGACAACGCCCAAGAAGTTGAGAAACAGAGGAATTCCCAAAGTTTGGAACAACCAATCCAGTAGAGACTATGCAAATTCCTATACGTCCTGAGTCCAGCCTGCGATACTTGATTGGACTATATTTAGTCCACACCCTTTACTTCTCCTAAAGTATAAAGTTTCCCGAACAATAAACTGGAGCAGAAGCTCACTGGCGTCCGTCATGAGAGAAAGTTCATAACCGATCCAGTGTCAGTTATTGTTCTTTCTCGCATGCACACATGACATTAAAATTTGAGCACGGCAGTCAGACCTTAAGAGACCCATTGTAGTCTCATCTCAACAGCGGAAAATAGCGGCAACAAGATTTTTTAACACCACAGTTCAGATTTTTCAAGGCGCACGTCACCCAGGTTAGTGGGTCCAGTCCAATCTTGTTTGTGGCACCAAGAATTTGAAAATGTGCCGCCCCTGCAACAGTCAAACTGCTTGGATCTGGGGTTGCTGTGGCTCGAGGATCTACGGACATGGGGGCTTGCGGTCACTTCAAATGTAAAGGGGGGGTTATTTACAAGGGAGAGTTCATGACGCCACCTGTGGTTCGCGGTAAGGGGAGTACCGCTGCTGCCGATGAGAGTACCCGGAGGAGATGGAGTGGGGCAGCCAGATGGTGATCCCTCCACGGGTAGGGGAGACCCTGGGACTCTGGAGAAAAGTGACGGATAGCGTTGTGCAGGCTATGCGGGCAGGCAGGACGCAGGGTGTGCAGTGTACTCACTCAGGCTGTGTGGATGTTGGCACAGTCATTAAGCAGACTGACACAGAAGTAAACCAAGTCTCTGGGTGCCGCTGTCACTCGGGGGAGCTTGTCTGGGTATCCGTCCCCACTGGTACTGCTTAGTGGTCCGGAGCCTGCCTCTATGCACAATTGTGTAGATTTCCCTAAGTGACCCTTCGGCCTGAAGCTGTCAGGGTCCCGCTCCCTATGTTGAAATAGCGGAGTTGTGCTCTGGATGGCTGACACTTGGGATTTCTGTAGGCCGCATAAGCTGGAAAGCCCTATCCCCCTCGTTGTGTTGGTGCCTTCAGTCTCTGAGCTCTTGGGGAAAGTTCATAAAGAGACTATCCTCCACAGGTGAATTATCAGGTTGTGTGAAGGTACTCCCCGATCTAGGGTCCTCGTGCTCAGTACTGGTCCGGTTACTGGACTTTCCGGTGCCGAGCGTTCTCCAAAACTAAGTCAGTACACCCTTTTCATATACCCTGCGACTGGGTCTCTGACTTTTCTGGTCCCAGACCATCGTCTGCGACCCAACCAAGGTCACACAGGGAGCTACAACTCCCTCAGCGCCTCACTCTCTCAGGGCTACTACTGAACTGACTTCCTCCCTTCTAGCAGTCTGCCTGACCCCTAGGCGGGTGGCCCTTTTGCAGCTGGACCACCCACTGGTGTGCCTGACAGGGTGTGGTGTGAGGTATGGTTAGGATTTGAGTGCTGATGGAAGCAATACCAGTGTGTAGGAACCCAGAACCATGGAGGGTGAGTTCTGCACCATGAGATACAGGGGTGCAGTTCCCTGTGACACCCTGATAAAGTCAGGGGCGTCACATAAGTGTCCCACACCACAAATCCCAGCAACCTTTCCCTTGTAGTGGAACGGAGGCGGTGGTGCAAAATGCTGATCCAGGGCTGCACTGCGGCCATGCAGCGGTAAACGCTGCGACTACCAGAGCACCCCACTGTCCCTTCTACACCTGCACTCCCTGATGTCCCTATACAGGTTCTTTCAACCAGTCGCCAACCACATTCCTAAGACCTCGCTTGCCCTAAACTCACCCTGGCTACTTAGCAGGTCGAAGAGATCACTAGTCTTGCCACTACAATACAGTAACACAAGGGTAGGAAAACTGACAGGGGAAATAGACATGAAAAGGGAAAACACTCCAGGCAACTTCAGTGCAGCTGACACCATAGAAGAAGATGTTATTCAAGTAACAGCAGTATATCTGCCAGCAGCAAGGAGCTGTGACCTTCTGATACCACACCCAAGGCCTCCCCCGGGCAGAACTCACTCTTGACAGGTTCTCTTTTTGATAAAGCATTATACAAAATAAATTCTGACAATATCTGTCCAAATATCGTATCTTATTCGGGTATATGGACATTTTACATGGTTTACTCACTTACCCTATTCTGTAAGCCAGGCTTGAGAGCAGCTCTCTAGTGCCTCCCAGTATGGCAGACTCCAGTTGTCCATATGTTACAATAAGAATTATTCATCTGCATGCTAGCCACATCATATATTTTCCCTGCAGTTCTTCTTTCTTACATTCTCTAATAATTTAATGTTGTTGCTATTTTTAATTCATCAGGCAGGCCAGTCACACACATGCATATCATTGAAAGTTAATTAATAACATTCTACTTTGTCGGATGGAGCGAGGAAACAACGAATACGTTCATTTTAATGAGGAAAACGGACTCTGAAAAAGGTCATTGTAAGATGGATAGATAGAAATCAGATGGATAGGTAACTAGATAGACCGACAGACAAACCGACAAACAGATAGATGCTAGATAGACACAGATAGACAGATAGAAAGACAGATACCGTATATAGAGTAGATAGATAGATAGATAGATAGATAGATAGATAGATACCCTGCTTTTCCAAAAGTGAGCCCTCCTCAAAAATAAGCCCTAGCAGGCATTTTCAGCATTTTTGGTGTAAGGTTTAAATATAAGCCCAACCCCGAGAATAAGCCCTAGTTGCGGTTCAATAATGACGTGTCCAGCTAAAAAAGTTAAAGAATACTGCAGCACACTTCATTATAGAAAGAAGACACCCCCAAAAGAGATAAGAAAACCCCACAATCATACACACATCAGATCACACACCCACACCCATCAGATCGCACACCCACACCCATCAGATCGCACACCCACACACATCAGATCGCACACCCACACACATCAGATCGCACACCCATCAGATCACACCCCCACACACATCAGATCGCACACCCAAACCCATCAGATCGCACACCCACACACATCAGATCGCACACCCACACACATCAGATCGCACACCCACACACATCAGATCACACACCCACACCCATCAGATCGTACACCCACACACATCAGATCGCACACCCACACACATCAGATCACACACCCACACACATCAGATCACACACCCACACACATCAGATCACACACCCACACACATCAGATCGCACACCCACACACATCAGATCACACACCCACACACATCAGATCACACACCCACACACATCAGATCGCACACCTACACACATCAGATCCCACACCCACACACATCAGATCACACCCTACACACATCAGATCGCGCACCCACACACATCAGATCACACACCCACACACATCAGATCACACACCGACACACATCAGATCACTCACCCACACACATCAGATTGTACACCCACACGCATCAGATCACACACCCACACCCATCAGATCGCACACCCACACACATCAGATCGCACACCCACACACATCAGATTGCACACCCACACACATCAGATCACACACCCACACACTTCAGATCACACACCCACACACATCAGATCGCACACCTACACACATCAGATCCCACACCCACACACATCAGATCACACCCACACACATCAGATCACACACCCACACACATCAGATCACACACCCACACACATCAGATCACACACCCACACACATCAGATCACACACCCACACACATCAGATCACACACCCACACACATCAGATTGCACCCCCACAAACATCAAATCACTCACCCACACACATCAGATTGCACACCCACACACAACAGATCACTCACCCACACACATCAGATCGCACACCTACACACATCAGATCCCACACCCACACACATCAGATCACACCCACACACATCAGATCACACACCCACACACATCAGATCACACACCCACACACATCAGATCACACACCCACACACATCAGATCACACACCGACACACATCAGATCACACACCCACACACATCAGATCACACACCCACACACATCAGATCACACACCCACACACATCAGATCACACACACACATCAGACTGAATACCCACACATCAGATCGCACACCCACACACATCAGATCACACACCCACACATATCAGATCGCACACCCACACACATCAGATCACACACCCACACACATCAGATCACACACCGACACACATCAGATCACACACCCACACACATCAGATCACACACCGACACACATCAGATTGCACCCCCACAAACATCAAATCACTCACCCACACACATCAGATTGCACACCCACACACAACAGATCACTCACCCACACACATCAGATTGCACCCCCACAAACATCAGATCACACACCCACACCCATCAAATCACACACCCACACCCATCAGATCGCACACCCACACACATCAGATCACACACCCACACACATCAGATCACACACCCACACACAACAGATCACTCACCGATACACATCAGATTGCACCCCCACAAACATCAGATCACTTACCCACACCCATCAAATCACACACCCACACCCATCAGATCGCACACCCACACACATCAGATCACACACCCACACACATCAGATCACACACCGACACACATCAGATTACTCACCCACACACATCAGATTGCACACCCACACACATCAGATCACACACCCACACACAACAGATCACTCACCGACACACATCAGATTGCACCCCCACAAACATCAGATCACTCACCCACACACATCAGATTGCACACCCACACACCACAGATCACTTACCCACACACATCAGATTGCACCCCCACAAACATCAGATCACACACCCACACACATCAGATTGCACACACATCAGATTACACACCCACACACATCATATTGCACACACACATCAGATTGCACACCCACACACATCAGATCACACACCCATCAGATAGCACACCCACACCCATCAGCTAGCACACCCACACCCATCAGATCACACACCCACACACATCAGATTGCACACACATCAGATTACACACCCACACACATCATATTGCACACACACATCAGATTGCACACCCACACACATCAGATCACACACCCACACCCATCAGATAGCACACCCACACCCATCAGCTAGCACACCCACACCCATCAGATCACACACCCACACTCATCAGATAGCACACCCATACACATCAGATCACTCACCCGCACACATGAGATTGCACACCCACACACATGTGATCACACACACACATCAGACTGCATACCCACACATCAGATCGCACACCCACACACATCAGATTGCACACACACATCAGATTGCACACATACATCAGATCACACACCCACACTCATCAGATCACACACCCACACACACCAGATCACTCACCCACACACATCAGATTGCACACCCACACACATCAGATTGCACACACACATCAGATTGCACACATACATCAGATCACACACCCACACACATCAGATCACACACCCACATAGAACAGATCACACACCCACACATCAGATTGCTCACTAACACACATCAGATCGCACACCCACACAGTTCAGATCACACACCCACACACATCAGATCGCATACCCACACACATCAAATCACTCACCCACACACATCAGATCACACACTCACACAGACCAGATCGCACACCCACACGCATCAGATCACACACTCAAACAGACCAGATCGCACACCCACACACATCAGATCGCACACACATCTGATTACACACACAATCAGATTACACACACACACAAACATCAGATAACACACACACATCAGATAGAACAAACAATCACACATCAGATCGCTCACAAAATGACACATCAGATTGCTCACACAATTACAGATCAGATCGCACACACTCACCACATCCAGCAATACTGATTGCTTCTGACTGGCAGTGGATCCTGGGACGCAGTGCAGTGAAGCGCGAGGACCTGCGGTGGCACATATGAAGGACCTTTGGTGAAAAGCATCAGTGTGTTCCACTTTAGGTCCTCTATGCGTTCCACCAAGTCCAAAATAGGGATGGATTAAAAAAGAACAGAATAAAATAAGTGTAAAACTGGCTAATTTTGGCCTAGTGCCAAGTCTTCCTTAATGGTGCTTTATGTTAATATCTAAACAGTATTTTGAAAAAAAATTCAGTAAATAAAGAGCATTTGTTTTTTTCTGACAGTCTTGGGTAACCATAATGCATTGTGGAGCTATGCTTTGCAAGATGGGGTTACGACTAGTCCTCAGCTGTTTCATGTTAATAGTGGGCAGAATCACACTGTGCTAGGCTCCACCCTGTTATGCAGGTAGAGTATATCCATTGGAAGGGTACTTGTCTGCAGGGCAGACTATGGCATTGGCCATCCCACAAATGTGTTAATTAATACACAGTGACAAGCAAAAGGGTAACAATGTTTGAACTTATGACTTTCAGGCTCCATATCTCATCATCCACTACAGCTTTAAGCATGTGACTACCTTCAGTTTATAGACAATCATCTTGGCTATCTCATACATAAATTTGACTTACAACTATTTAGCATATGATTAGTTATGCAGATTACTGTCATGTCTCTGCATTGTTACTGTTTTGCTCCTGGAAACATTTACATTTTCATTATTTTGTTAGTATTTTGTAAATCTCCTTTGGCTTTCAACACTGCCTGAATCTTTCTGGGCAATCTCTAGATCAGATTCATCAACCAAAGTCTGCTAGCAGAAAAACCTATAAATTATTGGACGTTGGTGAGTAAGAATAACATAAGTGCAAAGAGAATACATGTGGCAACAAATATATTGTACCTTCCTCTCTGATTCTGAGAACATCCTGGGAATGATCCTTACAGGAGCCGGAGGAACATCAGGACACGAGCTGATACAAGTACACACAGGGAGAGACTTCTGAACTATGGAAAAAAAAATCCGCACAGATGCTGACGTCTGTAAGAAGCGTGTAAGCTCCCGCTCTGTCACAAAAGTAAACAGCACTGTGATTATGGAAAGAAAGTACATTGGACCAAAACAAGCAGTCGGCATGCAGCAGAGCTGCGGAGTGTACAGGGGCTGAGCTACCCGCAGACTGCTGTCACACCGGGACAGAACTCTGTCATATCTCAACTTGTGAACGTACCTGATAGAGGGTCATCATAAGGACCCTGGAAACTTAAGGGTACTTTACACACTGCGACATCGCTAGCGATCTCGTTAGCGATGTGAAATTTCGAGATCGCACATGCATAAAATGACCCATGTGCGATCTCAAATGATCGCACTTGCGCTCTAGAATTTCACATCGCTAATGAGATCGCTAGTGATGTTGCAGTGTGTAAAGTACCCTTTAGACTTGTTATGTTTTTGCTCCGCCAATAAATGCAGTAAAATAACACTTTCTAATAAATATTATTAAACACAGAAACATCTAAATCCTTCTGTAGAATAGACATTCTTCTCTTATTTAGAAACATCACTTTTGTTGTTGGCCTCGGTCTCATATGGCAGCTCAGTCTCATCCCCCTGACTGGTGATGAGCTGCAATACTATGTTATGTCTCACTCCTCAAAGCCCTTAATCCAGATGAGCGGTTGTTGTCCATACTCGTCTTCTTATGTGCCACAGCCATCCCACCTTTACCTGCCTGCACCAGTATGCATCTCCTGTCATACGGGTCAGCTGCCACAGTCCCATCTCTGACCTGGGAGTGGTACCTGGCGTCTGCCTCACAGCAGGCACTTAAACACCATACAGTATATTAGAAAAACAAGAATACCTAGGTCTACAGTATCGGAATTGGATATTTTTGACCAAAGTCACCAAACCACAGGAAAATTACTACTGCTTGACAATGTTCATAGCCATAACAATATATTAATAGACCATCAATTATAAACTTATAAAAAATTTTATTGCACACGACACAAATTGGATCACAAAGACAAGAATAACTATAAACAATGCAAACAACACAGGGCAGTGTGAATCATACAGGGCATAATGTCATTATATTCTGATAATACAGATTAATAAGCAGACGGGAACTCTGTAAGGGACATGTAGAACAAGGTAATGCATTATAATGCACGTGCACAAAGCTTCTAATACATTAATGAAGAGGTGCAAACCAAATAATGATTTGAAAATCGCACTTTTATAGTTCGGTCACAACCAGAAAACCTCCATACTGTTATATAAGGGATGGTAATGACCCAAATCCATCCAGCATTGTACATCAGAACTAAATATTAGTGAAACAACGATATTACATAGTAATAATAATGAGCACAGAAACATGTAGAATTAGGTACTGATAACCGGAACATATTAGTTGTAATAGTGTCCAATGGACATATATAGTAATTCTACCGGTATCAATTATACTGCCATATTAACGCTGTAATGTCTGAAAGCTCATTAATACACTTTATCACTCAGTACTATGCAAAGAGGAAATCAAAACCATGTATTGAGAGCCAGATGTGGCCAACCGGGCTCATCCAGTTAATCCAATGATAGGAATACCCACCAAACTGCAGGCCCTGAGAGAACAGACCGCCCTGCACCTCAACGCGTGTTTCGCAGCAGCTTTGTCGGGAGATGGCACCTCATGAGATTAACTGGGTGAGTCCGGCTGGCCACATCTGACTCTCAATACATGATAAAGTGTATTGATGAGCTTTCAGACATTACAGCGTTAATATGGTAGTGTAATTGATACCGGTAGAATTACTATATATGTGCATTGGACACTATTACAACTAATATGTTCCAGTTATCAGTACCTAATTCTACATGGTTCTGTGCTCATTATGATTACTATGTAATATTGTTGTTTCGCTAATATTTAGTTCTGATGTACAATACTGGATGGATGTGGGTCATTACCATCCCTTATATAACAGTATGGAGGTTTTCTGGTTGTGACCGAACTATAAAAGTGGGATTTTCAAATCATTATTTGGTTTGCACCTTTTCATTAATTCGTTATAATGCATTACCTTGTTCTGTATCTAGATTTTTCTTACACTAAAAGATTCCATCTACATGTCCCTTATAGAGTTCCCGTCTGCTTATCAATCTGTATTATCAGAATATAATGACATTATGCCCTGTATGATTCGCACTGCCCAATGTTGTTTGCATTGTTTTTAATTATTCCTGAATTTGTGATCCAGTTTGTGTCGTGTGCAATAAAAAACTTTATATGTTTAGAATTGATGGTCTATTTTGACTTAATATATTGTTACGGCTATGAACAGAGTCAAGCAATAGTAATTCACTTAGGTAAACACCTCCCACTAAAGGGTAAGCCCGGGTCCATCCTCTGATCCAGTGGGTCCACTCCCACTTGCCGCCTCATCACCACCAGCAGCGAACATTACACCGGTGTGCAGTACTGCTGGCTACTCTGCTGTTCTATTTGTCAGCTCTGTTATACTGGACCTTGTGACCCTGCCGTACCTGCTGCACCCGTCAGTACCTGACAATGATTCAGGAACAAAATGATGCAGACATTGGCTAATTACACCATGTGGTCTTACCTTAAAGAGAACCTGTCACCAGATTTGGTGACTATAAGCTGCAGCCACTACCAGTGGGCTCTTATATACAGCATTCTAATGTGCCGCCCCCGCGTCAGCAGCCTGCCGTCGCTGCTCGGATCTGGATCCGTGGTTGCTCGAGGGGTCTCCGGACCCGGGAGTCGGGGTCGCAAGGCCACTCAGAATATAAGGGGGAGTTATTTGAAGGGGATTGTATGGACAGTTCGTGATGCCACCCGTGGTGCGTGGTAAAGTGTAGTACCACCGCTGCAATGGGGAGTACCCGGTGGCGATAGTGTGGGCAGCCAGATGTTTTACCCCTCCACGGGTAGGGGGAATGTCCCTGGACTCGGTGCCGTTGAGACGGTCAGGGATCACTTTAGTACTCACTCAGTCCAATAACGCTGACACCGACAACCGTGGTAAACCAAAGATTTTAGCACTGCTGCAGCAGGGAGGGAGCACACCTGGATCCCATGCTTGTTGGTGTTGCTTGTTAGCCTGTGACCTTTTCCATGGCACCTCACTTCTAATTGGTCCCTCTAGCGTAGAACTACCACCGTTATGGCCGGATTTGGGCATTCACTAGGGACTGGGTAACCACTTACCCTCTCTTCACGTGGGATTTCCATCTCACGGGCTCGCATCGCCATCGCCAGGCTCCTCATCTCTTCTCTACAGTGGTTTAAGATAAACAAGAACTGCGTCCGCATTCTACTGCACAGCTGCTCTGTCTCTTCCTCTATCCAAGTCGCGGTCCCGGGAACCGCATGTTCTGGTGACCAGTCTCGCTCCGCCATCTTTCCTCTGCGTCGTCCAGGAACGTTATGGCAGAGTCCTGGCGTCCCTGCTTCTCTTCCGCTGTCGTTACATTTCGGCATGCCCCCTCGGTTTTTGCTTCACACTCCTTCGCGCGCTGTGGCCCCCTGGGAACTTCTGGTTGCGGCCTCACACTCGGGAGGAAGGGCGGGGCTTCTGCTTCGCGCACTTTCATGGGGAAAATGGCGTTTTGGCGTGAAAAGATGGTGAATTTGGCTGGAAGAGGGATTTTGACTCGCAGTTTTCGGTTCTAAGGCGCCCGTCACCCATGTAAGTGGGTCCTGCTCGAATCCTGTTCGTGACACCAAAGTCTCCAGAGTGTGCAACTGTGCTAAACCAAAGTTCTTAGCACCACTGCAGCAGGGAGGGAGCATGCCTGGATCCCATGCCCGTTGGTGTTGCTTGTTATCCTGTGGCCTTTTACGTGGCACCTCACTTCTAATTGGTCCCTTTAGCATAGAACTATCGGGTCCCGCTCACCAGTATGGCTAACTGGGTGAGCTTGCTCTCAGGGTTCACGCTTGAGATTTTCTGGACTATGTAGTAGGAAAGTCCTATCCCCCTCGTTGCGCTAGTACCCGATTTTGGGGCGGGTGGAGAACGGATCTTGAAGGCTCCGTCCTCGTCGGGTAAATTGTCAAAACGCTTTAAGCTCCTTCTTGACCTAGGGTCCACGTACCCCGTCATGCCCTGGCCCCTGCCCGGTGATGGCACAAGGCCACCAGCTGTCCTCCTCGATAGTCCGTGCCCCTTGTCATGATCCCCTGCGACCGGGGTCCAGCTCCTACCAGGCCCAGACCAACGTCTGCCACCTAGTAACCAAGGAGCCCAGCTCCTGACCTCCTCTCACGTTCACCTCCAACACAACACTGTACTGCTCCTAACACTCCTGACCTCCCCCTTAACGACCCTATTCAAGCACTGGTGTGTCTGGTGGGTGTGGTGCAGAGTGTTCCTAGGAATTTTGATTAACTTGTTCTTGGCAACAGCAAAGGTCAGGGACCCGTAACCAAGGAGGAGGTGGATACTGTGCAGAAGAGCAGATTGCACAATACCCTGTGACGACCTGATAGGCCAGGGCGTAACACTAACGTGCTGTATATTAGAGCCCAGGCTTTTTATAATACTCACCTAAGGGGCAGTGCGGTGCAGACTGGTCGAATGGGTGTCTCCGTTCGGGCAGATCAAAGTTTTGTAGTGCCCCTGCGCGGGACCTCAATGCCAGCTAGTGTGCATGACGTAGGACGCGTCATCCCCACTAGCTTCAGAAGAAGGAAGACAAAGATGTCCGAAAGAGGAGGCGCCCGTACCGGAGAACGGAGACACCCATCCGACCAGTCTGCACCGCACCGCCCCTTAGGTGAGTATTATAAAGTGATTTTTACGTTCTACACAGCGGCCTGGGCTCTTATATACAGCATGTTAATGTCCCGGTCGAACTGCTGTGATCCGGGTGTCGCTACTCGTAGCTTGAGGGTCTTCGGACTCTGGGGCTCGGGGTCACTCCGAAACGTGATGGGGGGTTATTTACAGGGGAGTTAGGTAATTTGTGATGCCACCCATGGTATGTGGTAATAGGGAGAACCGTCGTTGCCGTTGGGAGTACCCGAGGTGATGGTGTGGGGCAGCCAGATGATGTTACCCTCCTCAGGCAGGGAAAGGCCACGGGACCCTGAATGGTTAGATGGATTGCAGGGAGAGTGCAGGCTCGCTGGTTGCAGGGGTTAATCAGGTAGTCACTCTAAGGAAATCAGATGCTGACAACGTGGTAAACCAAGTCTCTGTGTGCCCTCTTGGGGAGCTCATCCGGGTTCCGTCCCCTGCAGCACTGCCTGATGGTCTGATGCCTGCCTCAGTGCACAGAATTTAGCAGTGGCCCATAAGCTTGAAGCTGTCCGGGCCCCGCCCTCTACTATGGGTAGTACAAGAGCTTGCTCTCAGGAGCTCACCCTTTGGATTTCAGTGGGCTGCTTTGTTTGGAAAGCCCTATCCCCCTCGTTGCACTAGTGCCCCCGATCTCTGAGCCTCATGGGAACAGTCCATAAAAGCCCTGTCCTGCACAGGTTAATTGCCGGGTTGCTTGAAGCCTCTCCTCGACCTAGAGTCCAGTACCCCGATGTGCTTTCGACCCCACACCGGCTATGGGACTGAAGCTGCCGACCGTCCTCCTCGACTAGCCAGGTATCCAGTCCCAATATCCCGCGATCGGGTCTCCGACTCCTCCGGGTCCAGACCACCATCTGCATTCCAATCTGCTTCTCCCCTGGGAGCTCCAACTCCCAGCTTCCTCGAGCTCCTCATTGCTCGAGGGCTACCACTGTTCTCTTTGCTCCCCTGGAGCCGACTGACTTGTCACCTCCCACCTCCCTGCCTGACCCCTAGGTGGGCGGCCCTATTCCTGCTTAGCAGCCCACTGTTGTCCCTGACAGGGTGTGGTGTGAGGTGATTTTGGATGCTGGTGGAGGCAATGCCGCAAGTTGGGAACCCAGAACCATGGGGGGGTTGAGTCCTGCACTGGGAGATAAAGAGCGTGCAGTACCCCATGATGACCTAACTAATCCAGGGGCGTCACATTAATGCTATATATAAGAGCCCACTGGGGTGGTCGCAGGTTATAGGGGCTAAAACTGGTGACAGGTTCCCTTTATCTGTTGTTAATATAATGCATTTCTGGTTCTGAGTTCCTTCTTATGTCATTAATATTGGCATATTAACAGCTCTTAGACGCTATACTGAGTTGACTGATTTGCTCAATATGGTGGTGTTCAAAGATTTAAACACCTACATTTATTCCCCCAAACCCAATTACAGCTTTAAATTTGTTTCACCAGGAAATGGAGGTTGGTAACAGAAAACAATAAATTACGTCTAGCTGCATAATAAACAGTGTCCACCTGTCATTTACCATGTATAATGCTGATATTTTCTCATGTGGCTAGGCCGTATTAAGTTCGTGACGCCACCCACGGTGTGTGGTGAGGTGGGACACCACGGCTGCTGTTGTGGGGCACCCGGGGGAGATGTTGTGGCAGCTAGTTGTTAACCCCTCCGTGGGTAGGGATGGTTGCCTCCGGACCCGGTGTCTCTGTGCAGGGTATAGCGACCGCAGGGAGTGTTTGTTTACTCACAGTTAATAAACTACACAAGTCTCTGGTAAACCAAGGTGCTGGTGGCCGGTGCCACAGCCGGTTGCATTAGTGTCCCCCACCCGGCTGGTGGTCTCTATCCTTTTCCTCTGCACTGTTTTGTGTAAGGTGGACTTCCTAGTCTGAAACTCAGGAATCCGCTCCTGGCTGGATGTGGCCTAAGGAGCCGTGCCCGTAGACGCTGGCCCGTGGGATCTATGGGCCCTGGCGGTGACCTCCTATCCCTATTGGTGGGCTGTTGTCTTCTATGAGGGACTTTGGGTGGGACAGGACCTCTAGTCCTGGCCTCAATCAGTGAATTAACTAGTCCGCTTGTTTCCAGTTCTGGCTTCAGGGTCCGAGTACCACCTTTTGTGCTACGGTTTCCGGGTCGGTTCCCCGTGTCGGTACCGGCAGGCTACAACCCTGTCCCGGTCCACCTCGGTTCTGCTGAGCCGTCTTCCCGTCACCTGCTGACGGAGACCACCGTCTGCCTCCTAGCCAAAAGCACCAGGGCTCCTACCCTGGTACTGTTCAACTTGAACTTTCCTGCTGGAGCTACACTTAGCTCCAGCCCACACTCCTCTCCAACTTGAACTCTCCACTCAACTAACTTCTCTTCTTGTTTTCCCACCCCGGGCTGTCTAGACGCCCCGGTGGGCGTGTCAAACTGCCTGGTCACGCCCACTGGTGTGTCTATCTTTCCCTAAGGGGGGGTGACTAGGGCTTCTAGGTTGGCTGTGTGTTTTATAGTGAGGGAAGGTGTTATGCAGGGGCCTATTTGTGACTTCCTGGTTTTGCCAGGGCGTCACATTCCCCCTTGGTTTAATACAGACCGTCCGTGGGCTGTCCGACCACCAACATTTATTGAACTGGAAAAGATAAAAGGGTAAAACAGTTTACAAGCATAGTAACATATTAACAATCAAGCATATTCTGTTTTCTTCCCTTACGGGAGGCATTTTTCTTAAATGTTGCACATTAAAACCGGGACGGGACGGACCAGGTCCTTCTCACCTCACCCACCCAAAACAACATGCCCCCTGGTGCCACCGCTAAGCACTGGTGTGCACCCCTTGCCCAATTCCAGGACAAGTCCGGGTGTTGCCCAAACGGGCCGGGTAAAAGGTTCCTTACCCACCAGTCCTTTTTCAAGGGCCCCACGTCCAGGGGACCCCAAACCCGGAGGGTAGTCACCGGTTTTGCTGGTGAAAGGGCCTCGGCCGACTCTACCGCAGGCCCGTCCTCCAATCAGCCTCTCCAGAAACTGCGGCACGGTGAGAAGGTTGGTCAGGGACTATTTACAAGACCCAATAGTTTATGGGTTGGCCTGCAAGTTCACGGCCATTGTCTTTTTTTTCTTTAATTATAAAACGGGAACTGTCAACTGTCAACAGACAGTCCCAACGGGGACTTTGCAGGGGAGGTAGCCGGGAACCGCTACCTAACATTCCAATCTGGTGACGACCTCAGTTGATTGGCATTCATTCATACTCATATGTACACAACGAACAGACACCACTCACTAGATTGCGGTCTCCCTGTACCTGAGCAGTGGCTGACCCAAGTTAGGGCGTATGGCCCTTCTTAGCACTCTAGGTTCACTTGGGACCTGTGGGGGAGAGGGAAGTACAGACCTCTCTTCCCCAACGTCAGGTATGGCTGGCAGAGACCTACGTGGGCGGAGTGTAGGTGCATTCCTGGGCGCTGGTGTTGGTGTATTGCTGATAGGCTCTTCTGGCTCTCTATCTTCCACGGGTTGTGGAAACATGATAACGGGAACAATCACCGCTCCATTCTGCATAGGCCAATCAGCCGGAAAATCACCCATCACAGTGTGGATCACTTCCTTCTTCTGCTCCACGTTCAGCGTAGGAGGGGATACCTCTTCCCCCATCTTCAGGGGCCCTGGACACTTCTTCAGGTGGTCCCTGGAAATAGTGTCCGTAGTCTTTCCTTGATGACGACTGACAAGGTATGTTTTCTGGTCCTTCCATCCAGTGGGTTGGATAACATAAGGGATCCTTTCCCACTGGTCGTCTAGTTTATGCGTCCTTCTTTTCCTCTTCAGTACTACATCTCCGGGTCCAAAGGGGGAAGCCCGGGCTCATTTGTTAAAATGCTGCTCTTGCCTCTCTCTGCTATGGTGCAGGTTCCTTTCTACATATCCCTGGATATGCCGGTACTGCTTCTGGTGCTTGGCGTCCCAATTGGTAGTGGGGGAGATAGTCTCAGGCACTTCGACGTCCAATTCTAGATCCACCGGCAACTTCCCAGGCCGGGCCCTCATCAGGTACGCAGGCGTGCATTTAGTGGAGCCAGAGGGGATATTATTGTACATGTCCACTAGGTCGGGCAGTTTCTCGGGCCACAAGTTCCTTTCTTACAGAGGCAGGGTTTTGAGAAGGTTAAGGACCAAGTGATTCATTTTCTCACATATCCCGTTAGTCTGGGCATGGTAAGCCGTGGTCCGGATCTTCTTGCACCCGTAAAAAGTTGCAGAACTCTTGAAAAACCTATGCCTCGAAGGCCGGGCCCCGGTCCATAAGCACCTTTTCCGGGTAACCATGTAGCCGGCAGAAGTACGCCTGGAAGACCCTCGCTGCAGTGCGGCCTGTTAAGTCCTTGACGGGGACCACCACCATGAACCTAGAATAGTGGTCTACGATGGTTAGGGCGTACGTATATCCGCTAAGGCTAGGCGTGAGCTTGACATGGTCCAAGGCGACCAGCTCCAACGGCTGGCGGGTGACAGTTGGCTGCAGCGGGGCCTTTTGACTGGTTTCATCCCGTCTTTTCAGCGCACAGGGACCACACTCTCTTCACCAGGCCTCTACGGACTCTCTCATCTCGCTCCAGTAGAAGCGCTCCCTCAGCAGCATCTCCAATTTCTTCCAGCCGAAATGTCCGGCCCCATCGTGATAAGCCTTCATGGGTACACATGCCTGTGGTACCACAAGCTGGCGGACCTTCTCGTGCGTCTTTGGATTGATTAACCCCCTGTACAGCTTATCCTGTTGCAAGTAGAGGCGGTCCCTTTCTTTCCATAACCGCTACACTTCTGAGCGGGCAGTAGGCTCTAGCCTGGAAGCATCTTGAGAAATCATCATTTTGACTAGCCGGACCGCGGGTTCCTGATCTTGAGCTTCTCGCCACCCATGGCGGGGTAGCGGGTCAAAGTTCGCCTGCTGCTGGCCAACATAAGGCTTTTCATCCCTTGGCAGATGGAACGCGGGCAGCTCGATTTCCTCCAAGCCATCTTTATCCACCCCTTCATCGGGTAGGTGCGGCATCCGGGACAGGGCATCCACATTGGTGGTCTTGCGGCCGGCCCTGTACTTAATGGTACTTAGCCGGGCTACCCAGCGCTGTTCCAGGGCCCCCAGTTTTGCCGTGTCCAGGTGCGTCAAAGGTTTGTTGTATAGGCGGTGAACTTCGCCGATGCCAGGTAATGTTTAAACCTCTCCGTTATCGCCCAGACGAGTGCCAAGAACTCCAACTTGAAAGAGCTGTAATTCTCGGGGTTTCTCTCCGTCGGCCGGAGCTTCCTGCTTGCATAGATGATCACCTTCTCCCTGCCATCTTGCATCTGGGACAGGACAGCACCCAAGCCCACATTGCTGGCGTCCGTGTAGAGAATAAACGGGAGACCATATTCAGGATAGGCCAGAATTTCTTCTCCAGTTAGGGCCGACTTCAGTTGCTGGAAGGATTCTTCGTGCTTCTCACCCCAGACATACGGGGACCTGGGAATTCTGCTATTCTTGGTCTGTCCCAGGGGGAGGTCCTGCATGGGGGCGGCCATTTTGGTGTAACCCTTGATGAAGCGACGGTAGTAGCCCACCAGGCCCAGGAACTGCCGCACCGCTTTAACCGTGGTAGGCTGCGGCCAACTCTGGATGGCAGTGCTTTTCTCGGGATCCGGGGCCACACCTTCGGCGCTCACCACATGCCCAAGGTATTGCACTCTGGGCTTCAGCAGATGGCACTTTGAGGGCTTCAATTTCATCCGGTATTTGGAGAGGGCTTCAAACACTTCCGCGATGTGTTCTAAATGGGCTTCATACGTCTTGGAGTAGACGATAACGTCATCCAGGTACAACAGGACCATCTTAAAGTTGCGATGTCCCAAGCAGCACTTCATGAGCCTCTGGAAGGTTCCTGGGGCATTACACAACCCAAAAGGCATGCTGTTGAACTTGCAGAGCCCCATCGGGGTGGTGAACGCAGTCTTCTTGCGGTCTTCTTCCGCAACCGACACCTGCCAGTAGCCACTTCTCATGGTGCCATCCTTCTTCTTTACCAGGACCAACGGAGCTGCTCAGGGACTACAACTATCACGGATGACCCCTGCCTCCTTTATGTTCCTCAACATATCTTTGGAGCACTGGTAATGTGCAGGTGGAATCGGCCTATACCTCTCTTTAATAGGTGGATGTGTGCCGGTGGGAATATGGTGCTGAACCCCCTTAATCCTCCCAAAATCTAACGGGTGTTTACAGAATACCTGCTCGTACTCCTGCACTACCCGGTACACCCCTTCCTTGTGATGTGTGGGTGTGGATTCGGTGCCAACATGTAACTCCCGGCACCACTCTTCTAACTGTTCGGATGGGGTATCACTGCCTGGCTGTGATGTGGTGATAGTGGAGGTTGCCGCGTGGATGGCGTCTGCGTCTACAGTAAATAATTTGGCAATGGTGGCGTAGTGGGGTAGCCTAACCTCTTCCTCTCTGCAGTTCATCACTCTCACTGGCACTCGTGCTTTCTTGATATCAATCACCCCTCTGGCTGCCTTTACTGTGGGCCAATGCTCGGAAGGCAGAGGCTCCACCACTGCCGGGTAATCCTGTCCACGGGGACCCACTGCTACTCTGCACCAAATCATCATTTCACTCCATGGAGGCACCACTAGAGGTGCTACATCCATCACTCGCACACCCCCAATCTCTCCACCTGACATGTTCACCTGTTGCCGCTGCAGGAGAGCCCAGATTTCGCATTGCAGAGCCCTCTGCTGGCCTCCTCCTGCTGTGACAGACAGTTGTTGCAATAGGTGCAGCACTTCCCCCATGCAGTTTTCAATCACGTTGGTCCCTAGGAGGGCAGGCGGTGCAGGACTTTTTCTCTCTGACTCCATCTTTGGGTTATGGTCACTGGGGTCATTCTGTACTACAATTAGCCCTTGATGCTTCTGCTCTACCCGCCTCACCTTCAAGGTCACCTCCCTAAACCCCACCTGGGTCATAGGGAGTCCATTAGCTGCAATGATGGTTAAATTGGCGTCCGGGGGGGTGAGCTCACTGTCAGACCAGTATTGCTTGTACAGTATATAGGAAATAGTCGTTACCTGCGAACCAGTGTCAAGAAGGGCGTACGTCGGGATACCGTCCATGGCAAGGGAGATGATGGGGCGACCTCCAACGTATCGATCACGCCAGTCAGCTGGGCCTTGATAGTCTATTCCTGAGGATTGGCCTTTGGCCTCAGGGGTTGCTTGTTTAAAGGACACCGGCGGGAGTAGTGACCAGTCTTGTTGCACTTGTAGCAGATGGGTGGTCCATACCGGCTGTCATTGTTCCTCCTCCTCCACTGCATCCACGGGACATCCTCCGGGCTGTCGGCGAGCTGTATCTTCTCCGCCGGCTTGGCTTTCGATGGTAGCTGAAAGGCGACGAGGATCCTGGCGACGTCATCACTCAGGCGTTGGACTTGCAACGACAGGCCCTTCGGAGTCTCGGTCGCCACCGCGGGAGCCGGCAGGGCCAACAAGGAGGTGGCTACCGAGACGGGAGCAGTGTCAGTGGGCCAAGATGGTGGATTGGGGCCACCAGCATCGTCCAGCTGTAGCGCTTTGATGGCCCGGTCTTTCAGGACCGCAAAGCTCAAGTCCGAGTGCTCTAGAGAACACAGTTGTAGTTGCTTACGGTCTTTGGCGGACCCCAGCACCTGCAAGAACTGTTCCACCAGCATTTAGTTGCGCTCAGCCTCATTAATAGGGTCCACCTGCTTCAGTGTGCGTAGGGCCGTCTGCAGCCTTAAGGCGTAGTCTCGAATACTGTCCTGTGGGCGCTGTCTGCAGTTATAGAAATGCATCCACAGCTCCGCTTCAGTACGGGTTTCAAAAGCAACCTGTAGTTTGTCAAAAATGGCGGTTACCGAGACCCGGCCGGCGTCCGCCCAAGTCTCCACCTCCTGCTAAGCGGCGTCGGTCAGCTGCCCGAGTACGACAGATGCACACTGCTTGCCAGTGATGGCATACAAATCAAGGATGGTACAGATTTTCTTTCTGAACATCTGCAGGGCATCAGGCTTCCCATCATACAGGGGTAGCCAGGCAGCACCGGGCACGTAGGGCAAGGAGATCGGCATTACCTGGGCGACCGCCGGGGCTACAGCTCCCCCCGCTCCTGTGACCGGAGCGAGAGCCGCCACATTTCCAGCAACTGCCGCATATGCGGGTGCCACCGCTCCAGTAGCCGCCACCACTCCGCCATCAGGGTTAGGTGCAGACATCTTTCCGCTGCTCCCCCTTGGTCTTTTGCCGACACTTCTTTTTGCGGCCTTCTAGTTTCGTTTTACGACCTCGGGGTTCACCTTCCAGCCGTGTTCCCAGGGGGCGGGGCTTCGGCTTTCGCGCCCTTTTCTCGGGGAAGAAGACGCTGGGCTGTAGTTTTCGCGCCCTAGATGGCGACAAAAATGGCGACTTCTGAAAATTTAGCAACGGATCACCGCTGACTGTCCAATACAAGGCGCACTTCCACAAGGTAAGTGCATGGGTAAGTATCCTGTTCGTGACGCCAGGTTTCGGGGTGTGCCGCCCCCGTGCCAGCAGCTGGCGCTGCTCAGATCCGGGCCTTCTGGGGTTGTGGCTCGAGGGTCTCCAGACCTGGGGGTCTCGCGGATACACCGAATAAATGGGGAGACGTAGATGTACAGGCTAGACCGTATTAAGTTTGTGACGCCACCCACGGTGTGTGGTGAGGTGGGACACCACCGCTGCTGATGTGGGGCACCTGGGGGAGATATTGTGGCAGCTAGTGGGTAGGGATGGTTGCCTCGGGACCCGGTGTCTCTGTGCAGGGTATAGCGACCGCAGGGAGTGTTTGTTTATTCACAGTTAATAAACCACACAAATCTCTGGTAAACCAAGGTGCTGGTGGCCGGTGCTGCGGCCGGTTGCATTCGGATCCCCCACCCGGCTGGTGGTCTCTATCCTTTTCCTCTGCACTGTTTTGTGTAAGGTGGGCTTCCTAGTCTGAAACTCAGGAGTCCGCTCCTGGCTGGATGTGGCCTAAGGAGCCGTGCCCGCAGATGCTGGCCCGTGGGATCTATGGGCCCTGGCAGTGACCTCCTATCCCTATTGGTGGGCTGTTGTCTTCTATGAGGGACTTTGGGTGGGACAGGACCTCTAGTCCTGGCCTCAATCAGTGAATTAACCAGTCCGCTTGTTTCCGGTTCTGGCATCAGGGTCCGAGTACCCCCCTTTGTGCTACGGTTTCCGGGTCAGTTCCCCATTTTGGTACCGGCGGGCTGCAACCCTGTCCCGGTCCACCTCGGTTCTGCCGAGCCGTCTTCCCGTCTCCTGCTGATGGAGACCACCATCTGCCTCCTAGCCAGAGGCACCAGGGCTCCTACCCTGGTACCGTTCAACTTGAACTTTCCTGATGGAGCTACACTTAGCTCCAGCCCACACTCCTCTCCAACTTGAACTCTCCACTCAACTAACTTCTCTTCTTGTTTTCCCATCCCGGGCTGTCTAGACGCCTCGGTGGGCGTGTCAAACTGCCTGGTCACGCCCACTGAGTCTATCTTTCCCTAAGGGGGAGGTGACTAGGGTTTCTAGGTTGGCTGTGTTTCCTAATGAGGGAAGGTGTTATGCAGGGGCCTATTTGTGACTACCTGGTTTTGCCAGGGCATCACATCTACTGTCCAGCATGGCCTAATGTCAAAGTCCTCGCTGTTCAACGTACATTTGAGCCTGCCATACCAAACG
This sequence comes from Anomaloglossus baeobatrachus, assembly GCF_048569485.1. Taxonomy (NCBI): domain Eukaryota; kingdom Metazoa; phylum Chordata; class Amphibia; order Anura; family Aromobatidae; genus Anomaloglossus; species Anomaloglossus baeobatrachus. The sequence goes on along the minus strand of NC_134356.1, from coordinate 115,146,922 downwards.
CCCTGGGTCCATATCTCCCCCATGACCTGCAGCTTTGTGAATCCACTTCACCAGGAAAGCCTAATAAAAAATAGTTAGGTCCAGAAATATTTGGACAGTGACTGAATCTTCATGATTTGGGCTCTACATGCCACTAATTTTCATTTAGAATGAAACAACTGAGATGTTAGTGAAGTGTGGATTCAGTTTTTATTAACCCCTTAAGGACGAAGCCAGTTTTGTACTTAATGCCCAGGCCATTTTTTGTAATTTTGACCAGTGTCCCTTTATAAGGCTATAACTCTGGAACGCTTCAATGGATCCCGGTGATTCTGAGACTGTTTTTTCGTGACATATTGGGCTTCATGTTAGAGGTAAATTTAGGATGATATTTTTTTTGTTTATTTGTGAAAAAAATCTGAAATTTGACAAAAAAATTAAAAATTTTGCAATTTTCAAACTTTTAATTTTTATGCCCATAAACCAGAGAGTTATGTCACACAAAATAGTTAATAAATAACATTTCCCACTTGTCTACTTTACATCAGCGCAATTTTTGAAACAAAATTTTTTGGGGTTAGGAGGTTAGAAGGGTTCAAAGTTCATCAGCAATTTCCCATTTTTTCAACAAAATTTACAAAACCATTTTTTTAGGGACCACATCACATTTGAAGTGACTTTGAGAGGCCTAGGTGACAGAAAATACCCAAAAGTGACCCCATTCTAAAATCTGCACCCCTCAAGGTACTCAAAGCCACATCAAAGAAGTTTATTAACCCTTCAGGTGCCTCACAGGAACTAAAGTAATGTGGAATGAAAAAAAAAAAAATTAACATTTTACCTAAAAATGTTGCTTTAGCACTAATTTTCTTACTTTTTCAAGAGGTAATGTGTCGCCCGGGGACCAGGGGTACTCAGATCCGGGCCACAGAGTCACTTCTGCGGGTATCACGATGGCGTGACCCGGTCTCTGATCCCAGGCTCCACAGTAAAAGGGGTATTTGGGTGTTGGGATATTGTCCGTGACGCCACCCACTGTTGTGGTGATGTGTAGCACCACCGCTGCTCAATACGGGGATCCCGGGGATGGTGAAGCGGAGCAGCTAGGTGTTGTGTTGCCCCTCCGTGGGTAGGGGTTGGTGATCCCGGGGCCCGGTGATGGGGTAAGCAGGGAGCAGGGCGCAGTACTGCAGTGCGGTGCCCGAGGGCGCGGGTGTACTCACAAGAAAGTCACACGGAGTCACTGGTAAACTAGGAATTGCCGGTGTCCGCAGCCTTCGGTACGGGGGTGTTTGTATCCCACACACGGTGCAGCAGCCCTGGTTGTTCCTTCCCTGCAGCCAAGTGCCTTTCTCTCCTCTCTCTCTCTTCCTCTTTCTCCTCAGCCGGGGACGGGGAATCACTCCCCTGTAGTGATCCGGGTACCCAGGTACCGAGGGGCCACCGCCCGGCTCCGGCTACCTGTTCTGGCCCCTTCCTCACTACGGCCTGCCCCGGCCCTCTTGGAGAACGCTTCACTCCCAGCCTGGGAGCTAACTCCAGACCTCTCTCCTGTCTCCTCTCCACACACTGTCTGCCCCAGCCCCTCCCCTCTCCTCTGCTTTTTTCTACACTGGGGGCTGTGCTTTGTCATGCTGCACCCTGTGAGATCAGATTACCAAGGAGGATTAACTCTTTCTGTGACAACCTGGCTGTGCCAGGGCGTCACAGTAACACCAAAACTTGGACCTTACACTTTGTTACCCACTTTCTTATGAGCGCGCCGATACCCTACATGTGGTCAGAAACCTTTGTTTGGGCAAATGGGAGAGCTTGGAACGAAAGGAGCAATATTTGAATTTTTTAAAGCAAATTTGGCAGAAACAGATTGCGGGCACCATGTTGCATTTACAGGTCCCCTAAGGTAACTAAACAGCAGAAACCCCCCTCAAGTGATCCCATTTTGGAAACTAGACTCCTTAAGGCTTCTATCTAGGGGTATAGTGAGCATTTTGGACTAACAGGTACTTCACAGAATTTGATAACATTAGGTTGTCATATTGAAAATTTTAATTTTTTTAGCAAAAATGTTGCTTTAGCATCAATTTTCTCACTTTTTCAAGAGGTAGCTGCAAAAATTGGACCTCACACTTTGTTACCCACTTTCTTATGAGCGCGGTGATACCCCACATGTGGTCAGAAACCTCTGTACAGGCAAATGGGAGAGCTTGGAACGAAAGGAGCAATATTCAAATTTTGGAAAGCAAATTTGGCTATATCTGGAATAGATAGGCTCTGAAAATATTCAATATGGTACAAGAACAACAGAAACCCCACATAAATTTCTTTTTTGAAAATTATACCCTGTAATGTATTTATCTAGGGAGTTAATGAGCAGTTTGCCACCTCCATTTTGTATGCAGTTGATGCAGCACACGCATGTGCCTATAAGAGTTGGTGCACCATTTGGTCTTCACTCTTCAGGGTAAAATTCCAGGAGCTGTTTAGAAGCTACAGAGACATGGAGCTAACAAACACAAAAATCTTTCCAGGAATTATTACTCACAAAGGGCAGCATGCCCCAAAAATCACATTTGTTGATTATAAAACATGGTCGAGCTAACAAAACCGTTATCTTGCAATTGGGTATTTTGTAGCAAAAAGAATAGACTTTACTGGAGTGAAGGGCAAAATGTGGAGGAATTAAGTAGCCACTGTGTGGCAAATCTGAGTTTGTTCCAAAGATGAAAGATCACCAGCAGGGCGAGAAGCTTTATTTTTCAAACAAACTGGTCGTACAACGTTTTCCTAGCTCCATCAATCCCTATATGAGGGACGAATGTGCCAAGTGACGTGGTACACCATAACAGGCTCCTACCTGCCAAGGTAGGAACCGCTATGTGCACAAAACGACCAATATCCTGCAGGTTTCTCAAAATTATGTCCTGTACAGGAGGTTCGGCAAGAACCATGCAGTAAAGCTCGTAGGGTATGAATATGGAACAGCCACATTGTTAGAGATCCTCCAATAAAATTATCGTGCCCGTATCACCAAGATAAATAAGTAATAAAAATTCAAAGAAAAGTTTTGTGTAGCAAGACATAGTCGTAAAAACCATCAAACTAAGATAAATGGTAAAATAATATGCTTGTGAGTGATCAAGTCCTGGAAAGTTGTCAAATGGTCAGACTTTTCAAGAACGTTAGTGGGGTCCACATTCTGGAGTATGCAGACAAGGATTTGTCTGAATAATAGTTTGATATGGGATGATTGTGGCCTGGAAATATTTGTGAAATGGGGTAAAATGTGTTTTATTGATGAAAATAGTAATAGTAATTTTTATTTGACACAAAATAAAAAGAATCTTTACATAATTTATTACACAATTATGGGGAAAGTGATGCCAATTCAATAATGGGTGGCAGTATGGAAGATTTCAAAGCAGGGGGTGACACAGAGGCCTGGTTGAGAGGGGCACGTGGGGCAGTAGTAGCGAGAATCGCTCCTCCTACCTTGCTTTCCACAAACTCTGCATCTTTTTTGAGGACGATTGTTGGTGGTAGAGGGAGGGATTAGGCTAATAAAATGGCGCTCTGACAGTCTGCGCACATCCTCCGACTCAAAGGCTTCCTCCGGTGCCTCCGAGTCAAAAAGGAGACACGAGACAATTGTCTCATGATATTGGAGGAAGGCAAGTGGTCCTTGCGCTTTTTTGTATAGCACAAAACTGTTATATGTGGCAATTTGGATTAGGTAGATTGCTACCTTCTTATACCAGGCCCTTGTCTTCCGCTTGACCAGATAAGGTTGAAGCACCTGGTCGGACAGATCTACGCCTCCCATATACTTGTTATAATCTGTCACACAGAGCGGCTTCTGTTTGTCCCTGGTGGTGCCCCTGTCTCTAACCGTCACAGTGGTGTCCGCATGCAGGGTGGTGAGCATGAATACATCCTTTCGGTCTTTCCATTTCACGGCAAGAAGATGGTCACTTGCCAGTGAGCAGGACGCACCCTTCTCCAGACGTCTGGACACCAACTGTGACGGTAGACCAACTCTATTTTTACGGATTGTGCCACAGGCCCCTGTGTTTGCAGCATGGAGGGCTTTATAAAGGGGGACACTGGTGTAATAATTATCTGTGTACACATGGTATCCTTGCTGTAAAAATGGGGTCATTAGCTCCCAGACAATTTTGCCTGGGATGCCAATTGTCTGGGGGCAGTTTGGGGGATTTATTTGGCGGTCCCTACCTTCATATATAAGAAAGGTACAGGTGTAACCAGTTGTGCTTTCACACATTTTATAAAGTTTAATACCATATCTGGCACGCTTGGAGGGAAGGAATTGGCGGAATGACAGACGGCCCTTGTAACTCATAAGGGACTCGTCTACAGATACATTTTTGTCAGGGGTATACGAATTTAGGAAGGAATCTTTTAGAAGGTTTATTAGGGGTCTCAATTTATAAAGGCGGTCGTAGTTTGGGTCTGTTCTTGGGGGGGCTTGGTCATTATTACTAAAGTGGAGGAAACGTAAAAGGGTCTCATATCGGGATCGGGACATTATGGCTGCAAACACAGGGGTGACGTGAACACATTTAGTCGCCCAGTACGAGCGCAGAGTGGGTTTTTTAACTAAACCATGTTGAGGGTAAGGCCTAAGAATTTTTTTAATCTTGGATGGTTGTGGGGATCCAAGAGCGGGATTGTAAGGATGTGGGGTTTTGGGAACTATATTGTTGGGCATACAAATTAGTTTGTTGGACAATAAGGTCTAGAACGTTTTCGCTTATAAAGATTTGGAAAAAATCAAAGGGGGCAAAATTGTTTACGTCTACTTTAATTCCAGGGGTTACTATGAAAGGGGGAATTTGGGGGGAAAATATCACGTTGGGATTCCACAGTGCAGGTGGGACTGCAGTACTTGGGCCTGCCGCTGAACCTTCAGGAGTGACGACGCCTGCTACTGAACCTTCAGTAGTGACGACGCCTGCCGCTGAACCTTCAGGAGTGACGACGCCTGCTACTGAACCTTCAGTAGTGACGACGCCTGCCGCTGAAGCTCCAGCAGTGACGACCGACTCTGCTACCATCGGGTTGTGGGATCCCGTGGAGGAAGCCGAGTCATCACTATCTGAAAATCCCTCTAAGTCAGAGGCTGACTCCGTATCTGTGCCTGAACTGCTGGCGGCAAGCAGTGTGCATACCTGCTCGGCAGTGAATGTTCTGCGAGCCATTACTTTATTTTTTTTAAGTTTTTTTTTTTTACTCTGAACCTAACCCTGATCCTAACCCTAACCCTGATCCTAACCCTAACCCTGATCCTAACCCTAACCCTGATTCTAACCTTGATCCTAAACCTAACCCTGATACTAACCCTAACCCTGATTCTAACCTTGATCCTAAACCTAACCCTGATACTAACCCTAACCCTGATTCTAACCCTGATCAAAGAAAAAAAAGAAAAAAAAAAAATCTAACCTAAGGGGGTGATGAGGATAATTGGGGTGAGGATAATTGGGGTGAGGATATTAGGGGTAAGGATATTAGGGGTGAGGATATTTGAATGATTTTATAATAAAATGCTTTTTTTTTGTTTCACAAGAAGCAGCAGTGTGACGCCCTGGGCAAGCCAGGGGTCACAGGTCATGACACCACCACACCCTACACCCCGGATAGGTACACCGAAGCTACACAAAAATCCTTGTTGCCTTCCTCCAGGGGCTGATGTCCACACCAGGGGGCGGGCCAGGTGGTTGGCTCCGCCCACTGAGGAGTTCACAGCCCTGGAGGCAGGAAAACCAGGCAGTTAAGCTAGGGAAGCGAAGGAGTGAGGAGTTCAGTTTAGGGAGAGGAATAGTTAAGAGTGAAGTGGTAGAGGAGCAAGAGAGAGCAGTAAAGGTGGAAGAGAAAGTGACAGTTGAGAAAGCCTGAAGTTTGTCCGGGTGTGTGCCCCGGACTGAGAACAGCAAGGTTAGCAGACGGCAGTGACCGTCTGCAGGAGAGGCTGCTTGGAGGTTGCCGAAAGGACTGTGGACGGGTGGTGGCCCGGCGGTACCAGAGCGGTATACGAAGAGAAGCCAGCACCATTGGCAGGGGCCTTTCGGATCCCGGCAAGGCTAGGAGTCGCCGTGAATTTGCCAAATCCGTCAGTGAAGGGGACCTCTGGGTCTCCCAACAACCAAGTCCCGATTGAAGGCAACAGTCCAACCGTTAGAGAGAGACACCGCCACCGCCAAGGCACCAGTTTCTCAGGGCCAGCGCCTGCGGGCAAGGAGGGGCTCCTCCGGCACATATCCAAGCCGGGGAGCGGGTTACCGGTGGGAACCCATCGCTACCAACATAGACTTAGGTGCAGGAAAAGGGACCGACACCGTCAACTACTGGGGAAAAGCAACAGCAGCCGTCCGTGGGAACCGTCTTTCCAGCCGTGTGTTTTACCGAGAACTGTGTCCCCGTCTCAGGCTGAGTGAGTACCACAGTGCCGTGAGGCACAGCGCTGCCCCCGCGTCCCTGCACCCCACCAAGCCCTGCACCGGCCCCGCCATCCCTCATCCCCCAACTCATCACTGGGCCCCGGGACGACCACCCCCTACCCACGGAGGGGAGAACCAACAACTTTGCTGCTCCCTGTCACCGCTCCCGGGATCCCCATACAGAGCAGCGGTGGTGTCCATACAATCACCACAACCGTGGGTGGCGTCACGGACAATAAACTATCCCAAAAACCAAACCCCTTTCACTCACGGGCGAGGAGCGCCGCTCGAGTCCCCGGGATCCGGCCCATCGCTCGAGCCACCGAGCAGCAGCAGGCCGCAGCAGCAGCGGCAGCCGGACCGGAGCAGTGGGAGAGCGCAGCGTCCCCTCCTCCGCCCGCGACAATGTGGCGTCACAATGTGCGCCTTGTGACCGCCGGAGGTGTCCGGCCGAAAAATTTCAGAAGTCGCCATCTTTGGTGCGAAGAGTTCCCGCTCGAGCGTCTTCTCGAGTAGCGGAGGCGCGAAGGCCAAAATCCCGCCCCGATAGAGATGGGGCCGGAAAGAGGCTAAGGGGGACGAATTGGCGACTGAGTGCATGTAGCCGCGGCTATAAAAGCAGGGACGCCAGGACTCTGCAGCCATCTTGTTCCTGGGAGAAGCCGCCAGCAACATGTGGATGCCGTCCTGTGTGGAGCAGTGGGAGAGCGCAGCGTCCCCTCCTCCGCCCGCGACAGCAGCAATTGTAGTCTCTCTCTCTTCTCTCCCAGATCAACTATAAGGGAGAGAAGGGAGAGGCAGACCCAAATGCTGCCATTTCTGTAAATATTTTGGGTATTTGATCACTGTGATAGGATCTACCACAGTGATCAAATGCCAGGACCAATGAAATTTGGTTGCTATGTAGAGGAGACAGATTAGGACGTGGGCACACTGCACATGCGCGCGCCATTTTGGAGACAGAGAGAAGAAGAGGGGGGGCCGCGGGGGACCTGTAATTTTATTGAGGTACCGGGGGAAAACCGGAGGGGACCGTGGGAGCACACTTCTGTCCCATCTGACATGTTTGATCACGTCGGATGGGAGAGAAGAAGATGATTTCAACGGGCGAATGTATTGTATGCGCCCGCTATTTGACAACCTGGAGGGGACCGGTGCGGACATTGATGGGACTGCTGGATCGAGGAAGGAACGGGGAGGACCGGGGAGGACTGGGGAGGACTTTATCTTACATCTGACGTGTTTTGATCACGTCAGATGTGAGTGAGATTTCTCGTGAGTGACATTTCTCGGCGGCCGCATACAGCTTGTGGTCGCCATTTTGGAGGCCGAACACGTGGAGGCGGGCGGGGAGGGGAACCGGGGGTTACCGTGGGGGACTGTGCCAGCACCGGGGGACCGGAGGGGATCTGGGGAAAACATTTTTCTCCCATCTGACATGTTTGATCATGTCAGATGTGAGAAAAAACATTTTTCACCAACGATTTCATTCTCTTATAGGTGATCGTTGTTACACTGTGTATAACGGCGATCACATGTCCGGGGAACGGAAAAACTGGCCCGAATCATAATCTCCAGGGTCTCAGCTACCCCCGGTAGATGAAGCCCTGGAGATTTTGCTCCTCTGGGGGGCGCTATTTACATTTTTCTGACTGCCGTTTTAAAACGGCAGAAAGGATTAAGTACCCTTTTTTGCTGCCGTTTTAAAACGTAATGCAGTCGTAATGGGGTTAAAGGGGTTGAACAAAAATATTCTGTGAAAATTTAGGAATTACAACCATTTTTCTACAAAGCCTCCTCATTTCAGAGACTCAAAAGTAATTAGACAAAGTAACTTTACCATAAATAAAATGTTCATTTTTAATATTTTGTAGTGAATACTTTACAGGCGATGACATCCTGAAGGCTGGGAGCCATGGATGTCACCAAGTGCTGGGTTTTCTCCTTTGTGATTCTTTGCCGTCCTTTACTGCAACTGACTTCAGTTGTTGCTTGTTTGTGGGTCTTCCTGCCTTAAAGGGAACCTGTCAGGTTCAATATGCACCCAGGACCAGGAGCAGTTCTGGGTGCATTTTGCTAATCCCTGCCTAACTGTCCCTGTATACACTAGCATAGATAAAGGTAAATTTAGAAAAAGTATTTCTAAAGATTCCATATGATATGCTAATGAGCATAGCGACTAGTCGCGAGGGCATTAGTTCCCGAGTCTAGTAGGCCCCCTTAACAGGTAAGCACTCCCCTGTGGGCGTACTAACATGCTAATGAATGTGCAGCGTCAGAGAAAGGTCGCACTCACCTTTCAACTGCCATCGCGTCCAACTCCTGGATTCTCGAATTTTGCCTTTGAGTATTTAACACACGTCTGATGTATGCATACTCAACTATGATTAAGGACTTGTTTTTATTTATTGTCCGAAACGCGTAAGTTGCCCTTATGAGTGTCCTCTCAATTTTGGACCCTCTGTATTTTTTGATTTCCAATAAAATTTTGATGTTTTAGTATTCCTGATTCTTTTGGTGCTGGGCCCACCCTTTTCCTTTCCTCAGTCATACACCAGTCTGGCCTATTTGGAGGACTACGAGCAACTTTAAGTCCTGGAGCACAGTCGCCTATGATAAGCTGAAGTCTTTTTTCTCATTTTCTCTTAGATGCTGAAACACCTACTGCCTGGAAACTGTCCTTCACTTCGGAGGATATGAAGATATTTTTCTTGACGATAGAAAGTGTAGTGTTATCATCCACCCCTGTTGTCTTGCATGAACGTTCAGATCTTTTTGAGTTCCCAAATTCACAAGTGTGCTTTGTTTTATGCAGAATGTATCATACTGTTAATTTGGCCACTCCTACCAATTCTGTTATCTTTCTGATGGATTTCTTCTTTTTTTCAGCCTAATGGTGGACTTCCATTGAGAGGTCCATTGACTACATGCTGTGGGTTCACACCAGCAGCTTCCAAATGCAAATGCACACTTGGAATCAGCTCCAAACCTTTTACCCCTTTAATTAATAATGGATTAATGAGGGAATAGCCCATTCAGCCCATTGAAATGTGAAGCGCCTTGCTCACCTGCAGGTCGCCTCAGGGTCTTCACGTGCTGGATATCTTCCGGCAACAGGTATGTCAGGTTAACTTCAATAGGAATCGTGATGCCACTCTCGGTAATTGCGGTCAGGGGGTGACCGCCACTGCAGTTTAGCGAGCGTCTGGGGATGATGGTAAATATAGTCTGGTGTTATGGCCTCCCGAGAATGAGGCTGGCCCCAGGGGCTCGTGTGTAGGTGCGTGTAGAACCACAGGTCGCAGAAGAACTCACACACAGTCCAGAAATGCCTTTCAGGGTTTTTACTCACTTTTTTCTGGTACAGTGAGACAACCCGGGCGATGCTATGATGAACCAGGCGGAGCCAGGTATCCTTCCGGCTGATCCAGGGGTGACTGTCAACTCGCCTTTCTAGCCCTTCTTGTTTCGGATGACCCCTGACTTGGAGTACTGCGGGAATCACCCAGGGAAGTTGCAACTGCCTTTCTCCCCCTTCTGGCCCATTTGCTGGCAGCGTGGACCAAGTAAAGAACTGGCTTCTTGCCCCGTCTCACTTATGGGGCCCCTCGTTGCTGCTGATGCTGCAGACTTTGTGTAGGTTGGTGAGGCACATTCAGCACCCTCACCAGCAAGTTTAGCAGACCGAAAACTTGGTTTGTTGCTCTAGGGACCTGTTTCCCCGTGCGGGCCTGGTCTACCAGGAGTCCCCTTACTCAGTCACCTCGCTCCTTCCTGAGGTGCCTTTCAGTCTGACTGTGTGGTAACTGAACTCCCCCGCCGACAGCCACTACACGTGCAGGGTCTGACTAGTGACACCGCGCACGTCCTCCTTCTGCGACTGCACACTGCACTTCCTCACTTCAGACTGGTTCACTACTACCTCCCCACTGTTCTTGCCACTGCAACCTAGCAAACAGCTTCTCCATCCCACCACTAGCTCAGATGTGGAGGCCTCGCCCCCTCCTGGGTCAGCCCAGGGGTCCCTTCTATGGTGTGTGTGAGAATTAGCCACTATGTGTCTGTGTGTCCACACCCTAATCAGCCGTCAGGATTACCTGTTTGTACTGACCCAGCATGGGTGCAGTACTTAGTGATGCCTGACCAGGTCAGAGGCTCCACATTCCCCCTTAGTTATCAACAGCACGTCCTCGGGCTGTAAAGACTAGAACATTTTAAAGTGCAAACTTTTCACATTAAAACATTGTAAAACATTGTAAAACATTATACCAGGTACCATGTTTCACCACCCACCAACCACAAGTCCATTACCCACCCAAAACCCTCTCGTCTTCTTCTTCTTGGAATGGTGGTAAAAAGGTAGGCCCCATAAACAGGCGTACCCACTTCCGCGTGGTGGAGAGCCAAGCCCCATAAACAGACGTGCTCCCTTGTTGTAGGCGAGCCAGGCCCTATAAACAAATCAATTAAGAAAAAACGTCTGGAACACCAATTCTGAGTCTGAACTGGGTGCAAAAACCTAAAAAATCTACACTATATGGAGAGAAGGTATGCACACCAGTGACTATGTAAGGGGAATATATGAAAATGGAATTAATTGATTTGTAGTCTTTCGTTTGTGAACCCGGCCCCACCCACACCTATTGCCAGTCCACATTATACGCATATATAGCCTGGGTCTCAGCTTCCCAACACAGTAAGTTTTTTAACTGCATGAGAGGACACACACTAGCTAGGGACCCCAACGTAGAGAAATACTTTGGCGTAGTGTTGGGGCTCTATTGCATTGATCAATTCAATAGCTAAATTTGTCTTTATTCATATGTTCATGGCAGTAATGCAGATTCCATTTTCATATTTTCATATAGCTGTTGGATTTTTCATGTCAGTATTCACACAGCAGTTTCTGCTTTTCATATATTCCCATTACATAGTCACTGGTGTGCATACCTTCTCTCCATATAGGCCCTATAAACAGGCGTGCTCTTAGCTTTTGGACAGCAAGCGCCATCACAGGCGTGTTTCGTGGTGGTGCAGAGCCAGGCCCCATCAACAGACGTGCTCTGAGTTGGTACCGCTGGGGTAACTACATACACTGCGAAAGTTTGTGGCTATAGCCAGTTCATAGCCTTATGGTCCATTGAATGAAATTGCACAAAACCAGGTGCTTAAAACAGGTAGTACATGAGGATTCTCACAAGAGTTCTTGTGGGCGCATTCTTGAACTTTAACGTTGTTGTAACTTCAAAACTGGTAAAACTTCTCTTTACTTTTCTTCACTGGGATCAAACAGAACTGCGTCTTTCAAAACCAGGATTTGGCACTTTGTTGCACTGAAACCTGGAAGTTGGTTCTGGAGCAATTTGGGTTTGCTGTGGTTGTTGAGCTTGCTGTGGTTGTTGATCTTGCTGTGGTTGTTGAGATGCTGTGGTTGCTGAGCTTGCTGAGCTTGCTGTGGTTGCTGAGCTTGCTGTGGTTGCTGAGCTTGCTGTGGTGATGACCTTAGGGACTGGGTGGAAGCTGCAGGGCTGTAGCTGGAGCTCTTCAGGCGTGGTACCATGTCCAGGGCAAACCAACCCCTTTCACCCTTGTAAAAACAAAAAAGTGAGCTGGAGTATGAGATGGTATACATGGAACTTGTGAGACCATGTTCACACTGGCCATGAGACAAAGAGAAACCAAGGAAAAAATTGTGAAAACATACCCTGCTGTAACTAAATAAAAGCATAGTGCATATAAACATAGGGTACTTAGTAAACACTGTTTTTGATAAAAAAAAGCATAAAGCTATCCCACCAAACGTCAAGGTGTACCCAGTTGGGATAGTACCTACACTCTCTAATATTAAAACCTTACCATGGGTCTAAAATAGGCCTCAATGTGGCTAAGGGCTGAGAGCGACTGGGTCCCAACAGGACACACACAGTCAGGGGGATTCACAGAATGAAATGTCCAGCTCGCTGAGAAGGGGGCCACTCCCTGTTTGTACTGAATACAAAAAAACTACATAAAAACAAAAAAGTGAGCTGGAGTATGAGATGGTATACATGGAACTTGTGAGACCATGTTCACACTGGCCATGAGACAAAGAGAAACCAAGGAAAAAATTGTGAAAACATACCCTGCTGTAACTAAATAAAAGCATAGTGCATATAAACATAGGGTACTTAGTAAACACTGTTTTTGATCAAAAAAAGCATAAAGCTATCCCACCAAACGTCAAGGTGTACCCAGTTGGGATAGTACCTACACTCTCTAATATTAAAACCTTACCATGGGTCTAAAATAGGCCTCAATGTGGCTAAGGGCTGAGAGCGACTGGGTCCCAACAGGACACACACAGTCAGGGGGATTCACAGAATGAAATGTCCAGCTCGCTGAGAAGGGGGCCACTCCCTGTTTGTACTGAATACAAAAAAACTACATAAAAACAAAAAAGTGAGCTGGAGTATGAGATGGTATACATGGAACTTGTGAGACCATGTTCACACTGGCCATGAGACAAAGAGAAACAAAGGAAAAAATTGTGAAAACATACCCTGCTGTAACTAAATAAAAGCATAGTGCATATAAACATAGGGTACTTAGTAAACACTGTTTTTGATCAAAAAAAGCATAAAGCTATCCCACCAAACGTCAAGGTGTACCCAGTTGGGATAGTACCTACACTCTCTAATATTAAAACCTTACCATGGGTCTAAAATAGGCCTCAATGTGGCTAAGGGCTGAGAGCGACTGGGTCCCAACAGGACACACACAGTCAGGGGGATTCACAGAATGAAATGTCCAGCTCGCTGAGAAGGGGGCCACTCCCTGTTTGTACTGAATACAAAAAAACTACATAAAAACAAAAAAGTGAGCTGGAGTATGAGATGGTATACATGGAACTTGTGAGACCATGTTCACACTGGCCATGAGACAAAGAGAAACCAAGGAAAAAATTGTGAAAACATACCCTGCTGTAACTAAATAAAAGCATAGTGCATATAAACATAGGGTACTTAGTAAACACTGTTTTTGATCAAAAAAAGCATAAAGCTATCCCACCAAACGTCAAGGTGTACCCAGTTGGGATAGTACCTACACTCTCTAATATTAAAACCTTACCATGGGTCTAAAATAGGCCTCAATGTGGCTAAGGGCTGAGAGCGACTGGGTCCCAACAGGACACACACAGTCAGGGGGATTCACAGAATGAAATGTCCAGCTCGCTGAGAAGGGGGCCACTCCCTGTTTGTACTGAATACAAAAAAACTACATAAAAACAAAAAAGTGAGCTGGAGTATGAGATGGTATACATGGAACTTGTGAGACCATGTTCACACTGGCCATGAGACAAAGAGAAACCAAGGAAAAAATTGTGAAAACATACCCTGCTGTAACTAAATAAAAGCATAGTGCATATAAACATAGGGTACTTAGTAAACACTGTTTTTGATCAAAAAAAGCATAAAGCTATCCCACCAAACGTCAAGGTGTACCCAGTTGGGATAGTACCTACACTCTCTAATATTAAAACCTTACCATGGGTCTAAAATAGGCCTCAATGTGGCTAAGGGCTGAGAGCGACTGGGTCCCAACAGGACACACACAGTCAGGGGGATTCACAGAATGAAATGTCCAGCTCGCTGAGAAGGGGGCCACTCCCTGTTTGTACTGAATACAAAAAAACTACATAAAAACAAAAAAGTGAGCTGGAGTATGAGATGGTATACATGGAACTTGTGAGACCATGTTCACACTGGCCATGAGACAAAGAGAAACCAAGGAAAAAATTGTGAAAACATACCCTGCTGTAACTAAATAAAAGCATAGTGCATATAAACATAGGGTACTTAGTAAACACTGTTTTTGATCAAAAAAAGCATAAAGCTATCCCACCAAACGTCAAGGTGTACCCAGTTGGGATAGTACCTACACTCTCTAATATTAAAACCTTACCATGGGTCTAAAATAGGCCTCAATGTGGCTAAGGGCTGAGAGCGACTGGGTCCCAACAGGACACACACAGTCAGGGGGATTCACAGAATGAAATATCCAGCTCGCTGAGAAGGGGGCCACTCCCTGTTTGTACTGAATACAAAAAAACTACATAAAAACAAAAAAGTGAGCTGGAGTATGAGATGGTATACATGGAACTTGTGAGACCATGTTCACACTGGCCATGAGACAAAGAGAAACCAAGGAAAAAATTGTGAAAACATACCCTGCTGTAACTAAATAAAAGCATAGTGCATATAAACATAGGGTACTTAGTAAACACTGTTTTTGATCAAAAAAAGCATAAAGCTATCCCACCAAACGTCAAGGTGTACCCAGTTGGGATAGTACCTACACTCTCTAATATTAAAAGTAGTATAGTAGTTTTTTTGTATTCAGTACAAACAGGGAGTGGCCCCCTTCTCAGCGAGCTGGACATTTCATTCTGTGAATCCCCCTGACTGTGTGTGTCCTGTTGGGACCCAGTCGCTCTCAGCCCTTAGCCACATTGAGGCCTATTTTAGACCCATGGTAAGGTTTTAATATTAGAGAGTGTAGGTACTATCCCAACTGGGTACACCTTGACGTTTGGTGGGATAGCTTTATGCTTTTTTTGATCAAAAACAGTGTTTACTAAGTACCCTATGTTTATATGCACTATGCTTTTATTTAGTTACAGCAGGGTATGTTTTCACAATTTTTTCCTTGGTTTCCCTTTCACCCTTGTGCCTGGTGTACTCCACGATGTCTCCCATATGTAGGTCTCGACCAGGGTGTCCTCTGGGCAGGTGGGATCGGACATCCCTTCTGGACACAAAGATGCCCTCCTTGACACCAGCCTCCACAATAAAGCTGTAGCCAGTATGTAGGTTAAATTCTTCAACCACTCCGCGGTGGATAGGACCTCGGGTCTGGAACCCGGTCTGCCGCAGGGACTTCTTTTCTTCTAGATCCCTGGCCTCCACTCTTTCTCTTTTTGGGGAAGGCTGCACAGAGGGGTGCCTTGCCCCCATGCGGCGCTGTCCTCTGCGGGCTGGTTTTCTCATAACCGCCACCTCGCTGTCTGCGGGCTCCCAGGTCACATGCATACTCGGCATAAAGATATCCAATGTTTCCTCTTCAGCAGGGGGTATCATAACCTCTTCCCAGCGGGAGGGCAACAGCACGAACTCAGGGCCTCCCTTACTTGCAAAGGGTGCTGCGTCCTCCTGAATCCATCTGGGGATCGTTACTTCAGCCTCCAGGCCTCTCCTCCTCCCCCTTAGTGGTGCTCTGCACTCCTCCGGTTGCTCCGGCAGCAGCGCTGGGGATGGGCCTTCATCAGAGGGCCTCGGTGGTGGAACGCTCTCTGGCATGGAGAGTGCTGGGACCGCTCCGGGTCCAGGTGCCTGCCTGGAGACCAGGTACGTGTCCACCAGGTGCGTGGGGAAGCGTGCGCTCAACTCCTCCTTGAGCAGCAGGAATACTGGGTCTTCTCCCGGCGGGGACGCAGGGCGCGGTGGCTGTTTCTGCTCTTTAGGCAGGGGTAGAAGACGTTGCGGCCTGGTCTGGTCTGGCCGGACGCGTCGTTGCTGGGCCTGGTCTGGTCTGGCCAGACGGGGTGTTGCTGCAGCCTGGTCTGGTGTGGCCGGACGGGGCGTTGCTGTGGCCTGGTCTGGTCTGGCCGGAAGGGGCGTCGTTGCACCGGACGTCTTAGCAGAGGTCACAGTGGGAACCGCGGCAGGAATCGCCTGCGGTAGCAGCGCCGGCGGGGTCATCACACCCGATCGGGCAGGGCCAGCGTGGGACTCACCCAAAGGCATCAGCAAGGGGGTCTGGGTGGTCACCTCTCGGCTCGGCACTTGTTGCGCGGTCAACCTCTCATAGGCCTCGCATAAGCGACACTCCATCACTTGCTGCATGATCCGAGCTTGCACCCGGTCACAGAACTGGTCAAGCTCCCAGTCCCACCAGGCGGCAGTGACTGGTTCTGGCTCGCTGCGTGCAGACGCCATCCTCTCTCCTTCGCTGCTCACCAGGTTCTGGTCACGCTGCAGCCTGAGTTTCGTTTTCCGCACTTGACTAGAACATTCTCGGCGTTTCAGGGTCAGATCTGCCCTCATCTTCTCTGTGCACTCCTCCCGAGCGCTTCAGGAGTTTTAGGATCGCTACACCTCTTTGTGGCGGTTACTTCTTTTTGCGCGGGCTGCTGTTGTTTTCTTGGCGCGCTTTCTGCGGTGGCAATATGGCGGCGCTTCAACTTTTTCAAGCGGACCGCCAAGGCGCACGGTCACTTGTCTTAACAGGTCTAGTCCTTATCCTGTTCGTGACGCCAGAAATGTGAAGCCCCTTGCTCACCTGCAGGTCTCCTCAGGGTCTTCACATGCTGGAAATTTTCCGGCAACAGGTATGTCAGGTTAACTTCAATAGGAATCGTGATGCCACTCTCGGTAATTGCGGTCAGGGGGTGACTGCCACTGCAGTTTAGCGAGCGTCTGGGGCTGATGTTAAATGCAGTCTGGTGTTATGGCCTCCCGAGAGTGAGGCTGGCCCCAGGGGCTCGGGTGTAGGTGCGTGTAGAACCACAGGTCGCAGAAGAACTCACACACAGTCCAGAAATGTCTTTCAGGGTTTTTACTCACTTTTTGCTGGTAGAGTGAGACAACCCGGGCGATGCTATGATGAACCAGGCGGAACCAGGTATCCTTCCGGCTGATCCAGGGGTGACTGTCAACTCACCTTCCTAGCCCTTCTTGTTTCGGATGACCCCTGACTTGGAGTACTGCGGGAGTCACCCAGGGAAGTTGCAACTGCCTTTCTCCCTTTTCTGGCCCGTTTGCTGGCAGCGTGGACCAAGTAAAGAACTGGCTTCTTGCCCCATCTCACTTATGGGCCCCCTCGTTGCTGCTGATGCTGCAGACTCTGTGTAGGTTGGTGAGGCACATTCAGCACACTCACCAGCAGGTTTAGCAGACCAAATACTTGGTTTGTTGCTCTAGGGACCTGTTTCCCCGTGCGGGCCTGGTCTACCAGGAGTCCCCTTACTCAGTCACCTCGCTCCTTCCTGAGGTGCCTTTCAGTCTGACTGTGTGGTAGCCGAACTCCCCTCCGACAGCCACTACACTTGCAGGGTCTGACTAGTGACACTGTGCACGTGCTCCTTCTGCGACTGCACACTGCACTTCCTCACTTCAGACTGGTTCACTACTACCTCCCCACTGTGCCTGCCACTGCAACCTAGCAACCAGGTTCTCCACCCCACCACTAGCTGAGATGTGGAGGCCACGCCCCCTCCTGGGTCAGCCCAGGGGTCCCTTCTATGGTGTGTGTGAGAACTAGCCACTATGTGTCTGTGTGTCCACACCCTAATCAGCCATCAGGATTACCTGTTTGTACTGACCCAGCATGGGTGCAGTACTCAGTGGTGCCTGACCAGGTTAGGGGCGCCACAAAAGAACTTTGGAGAAAATTGTACCTCGAAAAAGAGGCAGCTACATATTTACATAAATGCTAAAACTTATGTCACTCTCCAATTATTTCTGGACTTATAAACGTACACTACAGTTCAAAAGTTTGGGGTCACCCAGACAATTTTGTATTTTCTATGAAAAATCATACTTTTATTTATCAAATGAGTTGCATAATAGAAAATATAGTCCAGACATTGACGAGGTTAGAAATAATGATTTTTACTTGAAATAATAATTTTCTCCTTCAAACTTTGCTTTCGGCACAGAATGCTCCTTTGCAGCAATTCCAGCTTTGCGGACCTTTGGCATTCTAGCTGTTAATTTGATTATGTAATCTGAAGATATTTCACCCCATGCTTCCAGAAGCCTCTCCCACAAGTTGGATTGGCTTGATGGGCATTTTTTGCATACCATACAGTCAAGCTGCTCCCACAACAGCTCAGCTCAATATGGTTGCTATCTGGTGACTGGGCTGGCCACTCCATTACAGATAGAATACCAGTTGCCTGCTTCTTCCCTAAATAGTTCATGCATACTTTTGAGGTCATTGTCCTGTTGTAGGATGAAATTTGCTCCAATCAAGCACTGTCCACAGGGTATGGCATGGCGTTGCAAAATGGAGTGATAGCCTTCCTTATTTAAAATCCCTTTTACATAGTACAAATCTCCCACTTTACCAGCACCAAAGCAACCCCAGAACATCACCTTACCTCCACCATGCTTGACAGATTGCGTCAGGCACTCTTCCAGCATTTTTTCAGTAGTTCTGCGTCTCACAAATGTTCTTCTGTGTGATCCAAACACCTCAAACTTTGATTCATCTGTCCATAACCCTTTTTCCAATCTTCCTCTGTACAATGTCTGTTTTCTTTTGCCCATATTAATGTTTTCCTTTTATTCGCCAGTCTCAGATATGGCTTTTTCTTTGCCACTCCCTGAAGGCCAGCATCTCGGAGTCGCCTCTTCACTGTAGACGTTGACACTAGCGTTATGCGGGTACTATTTAATGAAACTGCCAGTTGAGGACCTGTGAGGCGTCAATTTCTCAAACTAGACTCTAAAGGCTGCTTTACACGAGTCAATCCATCGTGCGATTTATTTGGCAAAGTCTTTTTTTTTTTTTTTGTTTGTATGGCTGATAGGTAGTTGTCCATGTGTCACACGTTGAGTGTTGTCAAACGACAACAAAACGCTCATCGATATATTGATTGGCCATGGCGGACGTCCAAAAGGCTTCACACATGTTTTCCTTTGTTCAATCTGTCTTTTGTATGGGCGTAATTAGGCAAACTATACAGCCCTCCGTGACGTTGTCTGGATTGTTGCACGCCCTGAATTCTTCTGACTAGAGATGAGCGAACCGGTCGCGGTTCGGCTCGAGGTGGTTCGCCGAACGGAGGTCCCGTTCGAGTTCGGCTCGTCGAACGTTCGACGAACCGAACTCGAACGTATAGGCTATAATGGGAGGCAATCACAAACACATAAAAATGCATTATAAATGTACACAAACAGTTAATAAACATTGCCATAACACTTACCGGTCCTCGCGATCCCTTCTGCACTCTGTCTCCTGCCGCTATTCCATCCGATGATCGCTGAATCCTCCCAGTGACCTGCACTGCCAGCAGAGAAGCAGGACCTATCGTGACGTCAAAATAGCCATGTGACCAGTCACGTGGCTATTATCTCATTGGCTACAGACTGGTCACATGACTATGACACGTCATGTAGGACCTGCGAGTGCATCTCTCCGGTACACGGTGCACATATGTGTATCGCCGTGTACCGGCGACATGCTCTAGCACACTGTCGACTCCCCGTTCCGTTAGGGACCGGCTGACACAGCCGGTCATTAACGGAGATCACCGTTGCCATAGCAACGCAGTTAGCGGTGACGTCACCGCTAACCGCGGCTCCGAGAGCACCGTTGCTATGGTAACGCGTCTGTCAGCGTTACCGCTAGCAGCCAGCACTGATCACTCACGGAGTGAAGGCTGCACGCTGCTTCGCGATTGTAGTGAGCATTGTAGTGAGGATGGAGGTTCCCCAGCCCCAAGTGATGAGCTGGTGAATCTCATCCTTCCTCACTACAATCGTCACTACTACTACACTAGAAAGAAAGAAGACAGAAGAGCAGGATCGTGGAGGGCTGACGGGGTAATAAAGATGGAGTCTCTAATGTGTCTGTGTATTTATTTCTATTAAAGTATTTTTTCTCTGTGTGGTGTCTTTTTTTTAACCCTTTATTGGAGATTCTTAATGGCCGGGTCAAACGTGCCTGACATTAAGAATCTCTGGCTTAATACTGGCTGGTAAAACAAAGCCAGTATTAACTCATGATTACCCAACAAGCCACCCGGCTCCAGGGCTGTTGGAAGAGTTGGATACAGCGCCAGATGATGGCGCTTCTATGAGAGCGCCATTTTCTGGGACGGCTGCGGACTGAAATCCGCAGCAGAGGCGCCCACAAACCTCGGGCTAACCTGTGCTGCGGATTCCAATCCCCAGCTGCCTAGTTGTACCCGGCTGGACACAAAAATAGGGCGAAGCCCACGTCATTTGTTTTTTAATTATTTCATGAAATAAGTGAAATAATTAAAAAAAACGGGCTTCCCTATATTTTTGGTTCCCAGCCGGGTACAAATAGGCAACTGGGGGTTGGAGGCAGCCCGTGGCTGCCAGCTGTACCTGGCTAGCATACAAAAATATGGCGAAGCCCACGTCATTTTTTTGGTGGGCAAAAAACTTCTGCATACAGTCCTGGATGGAGTATGCTGAGCCTTGTAGTTCTGTAGCTGCTGTCTGCTCTTCTCCATACAGACAGACAGCAGCTGCAGAACTACAAGGCTCAGCATACTCCATCCAGGACTGTATGCAGAAGTTTTTTGCCCCCTGAAAAAATTATATGGGCTTCGCCATATTTTTGTATGCTAGCCAGGTACAGCAGGCAGGTACGGCTGCCCCCAACCCCCAGTTGCCTATTTGTACCCGGCTGGGAACCAAAAATAAAGGGAAGCCCTTTTTTTATTATTTCATGAATTTCATGAAATAATTAGAAAACAAATGACGTAGGCTTTGCCCCATTTTTGTGTCCAGCCAGGTACAACTAGGCAGCTGGGGATTGGAATCCGCACCACCGGTTGGCCTGAGCTTTCTGGGCCCCACTGCTGCGAATTGCAGTCTGCAGCCACCTCAGAAAATGGCATTTTCATAGAAGCGCCATCTTCTGGCGCTGTATCCAACTCTTCCAGCACCTGCCTGCTATACCTGGCTAGCATACAAAAATATGGCGAGGTTCACGTCATTTTTTTGTAGTTTTTTGGCAAAAAAATAAAAAATGCTTCCCTGGATTTTCCATTGCCAGTGAAGGTAACACCAAGCAGTGGGGGTTAGCAGCCAGTAGCTGCTTGGATTACCCTTAGCTAGCAATACAAAAAATGCAGCGGGAGCCCATATATATTTTTTTTAATTATTTATTTAAATAACTAAAAATAAAATGGGCTTCCCTGTATTTTGATTGCTGGACATCACAGTGCTGTAAAAATAAATCTTTAAAAAAATGACGTAGCGCTCCGCGGTATTTTTGATTCTCAGCGCAGATAAAGCAGACAGCTATGGGTTGCCACCCCCATCTGCCTGCCGTTACCTTGGTTGTCAATCAAAATACAGGGAAGCCCATTAATTTTTTCTATTTAAAAAATAGTTAAAAAAAAAAATGACGTTGGGTCCCCCCATTTTTGATAGCCAGCTAGGGTAAAGCAGACGGCTGTAGCCTGAAAACCACAGCTGGCAGCTTTACCGTGGTTGGGGATCCAATGTGGAGGTCCCCTCAGGCTCTTTTTTATAATTATTTTATAAATATTAATAATTACACAATAAAAGTAGGGGACCCCCCAAATTGGATCACCAGCCAAGGTAAAGCGGACAGCTGTGGTCTGGTATTCTCAGGGTGGGAAGGTCCATAGTTATTGGGCCTTCACAGCCTAAAAATAGCAGGCCGCAGGCACCCCAGACGTGGCGCATCCACTAGATGCGCCAATCCTGGCGCTTCACCCCAGCTCATCCCGTGCCCTGGTGCAGTGGCAAACGGGGTAATAAATCGGGTTGATACTAGCTGTAAAGTCACCTGAGATCAAGCCCAGCAGTTTGTGATGTCATGGCGTCTATTAGATACCCAACATCATAAACTGTCAGTACTAACAAAAACAAAAAATCGACAAAAGAAATTTATTTGAAAAAACAGTCCCCAAAACATTTCCTCTTTCACCAATTTATTGTAAGAAAAAAAATAAAGGGGTCCCACGACGACTCTGGACCGTCTAGAATATGGGGGGGAGACACTCAGGGAACGTATCCCCCATTTTCTAGGAGTGCGGACCCTTCATGTGAGGAGTGTGGGTGCAATGAATCTGCACTCACTCTCCCCGGGTCCACAGCAGCAGAGTCCATGTCGTAATGGTTGCTACCAAAGCTGCAATGCCCTGCTCATGAGGTAAAGGCATGCCTAATCAGGAGAACTACTGTAGAGGAAGCTCTGCTCACTGGTATATAGGTGCTCAGAGGTAATAATAGATAAAATTAGTGAGTAACCTCGGCACTCTAAATCTCCCAGACTAAGTCAGTAAGTCACAATGGATAGTAATGCAAAATCACTCTTTATTGGTCCGTATTAAGAAAATTTTTTTTCATAAGCATATATGTTTTTGTCCAAAACAAGTTACAAATGACGTTTCGGCCTGAGCCTTCGTCAGATTGGACTTATCTGCATGTAATCATGAAAAATGACAATAATCAGTATCACATAAGAGTGAGAGAACAATAACATAAACTCGAACAATGTAGAGGTACAATTGGGATGCAGCAAAAAAATTGCAACACAGCAAGAAATGAAACACATGATACAAATGTCATAATACAGTACAAGGACAATATAGTAATGACAAATATGGGGTCAGAGTAGGCTTAGACAGCTCTGGTATGAAAGAGATGTCAATCATAAAGTAACATGTGCAGTAGGTGTAGAGCTACAGTATGCATGGCAGAGCTAATGGGTAGACCGACCATAGAAAAAGAACGGAGAAAAAGTGGAGAAAAAGTGGAGAAAAAAGTGGAGAAAAAAGTGGAGAAAAAAGTGGAGAAAAAGTGGAGAAAAAGTGGAGAAAAAGTGGAGCATAAGAGGAAAAAAGTGGAGAAAAAGTGGAGAAAAAGTGGAGCATAAGAGGAGAAAAAGTGGAGAAAAAGTGGAGAAAAAAGTGGAGAAAAAAGTGGAGAAAAAGTGGAGAAAAAGTGGAGAAAAAAGTGGAGAAAAAGTGGAGCATAAGAGGAGAAAAAGTGGAGAAAAAGTGGAGAAAAAAGTGGAGAAAAAAGTGGAGAAAAAGTGGAGCATAAGAGGAGAAAAAGTGGAGAAAAAGTGGAGAAAAAAGTGGAGAAAAAAGTGGAGAAAAAGTGGAGAAAAAGTGGAGAAAAAGTGGAGCATAAGAGGAGAAAAAGTGGAGAAAAAGTGGAGAAAAAAGTGGAGAAAAAAGTGGAGAAAAAGTGGAGAAAAAGTGGAGAAAAAAGTGGAGAAAAAAGTGGAGAAAAAGTGGAGAAAAAGTGGAGCATAAGAGGAGAAAAAGTGGAGATTAAGAGGAGAAAAAGTGGAGCATAAGAGGAGAAAAAGTGGAGAGAAAGTGGAGAGAAAGTGGAGAAAAAGTGGAGAAA
Organism: Anomaloglossus baeobatrachus; assembly: GCF_048569485.1. Taxonomy (NCBI): domain Eukaryota; kingdom Metazoa; phylum Chordata; class Amphibia; order Anura; family Aromobatidae; genus Anomaloglossus; species Anomaloglossus baeobatrachus. The sequence continues at coordinate 115,123,356 of NC_134356.1, read as the reverse complement.
AAGTGGAGAAAAAGTGGAGAAAAAGTGGAGCATAAGAGGAGAAAAAGTGGAGAAAAAAGTGGAGAAAAAGTGGAGAAAAAGTGGAGAAAAAGTGGAGCATAAGAGGAGAAAAAGTGGAGAAAAAGTGGAGAAAAAGTGGAGAAAAAGTGGAGAAAAAGTGGAGAAAAAGTGGAGCATAAGAGGAGAAAAAGTGGAGAAAAAAGTGGAGAAAAAGTGGAGAAAAAGTGGAGAAAAAGTGGAGAAAAAAGTGGAGAAAAAGTGGAGAAAAAGTGGAGAAAAAGTGGAGAAAAAGTGGAGCATAAGAGGAGAAAAAGTGGAGAAAAAAGTGGAGAAAAAAGTGGAGAAAAAGTGGAGAAAAAGTGGAGCATAAGAGGAGAAAAAGTGGAGATTAAGAGGAGAAAAAGTGGAGAAAAAGTGGAGCATAAGAGGAGAAAAAGTGGAGAAAAAGTGGAGAAAAAGTGGAGAAAAAGTGGAGCATAAGAGGAGAAAAAGTGGAGAAAAAAGTGGAGAAAAAGTGGAGAAAAAGTGGAGAAAAAGTGGAGAAAAAGTGGAGATTAAGAGGAGAAAAAGTGGAGAAAAAGTGGAGCATAAGAGGAGAAAAAGAGGAGAAAAAGTGGAGAAAAAGTGGAGAAAAAGTGGAGAAAAAGTGGAGATTAAGAGGAGAAAAAGTGGAGCATAAGAGGAGAAAAAGTGGAGAAAAAGTGGAGAAAAAGTGGAGATTAAGAGGAGATTAAGAGGAGAAAAAGTGGAGAAAAAGTGGAGCATAAGAGGAGAAAAAGTGGAGAAAAAGTGGAGAAAAAGTGGAGAAAAAGTGGAGCATAAGAGGAGAAAAAGTGGAGAAAAAGTGGAGAAAAAGTGGAGCATAAGAGGAGAAAAAGTGGAGAAAAAAGTGGAGAAAAAGTGGAGAAAAAGTGGAGCATAAGAGGAGAAAAAGTGGAGATTAAGAGGAGAAAAAGTGGAGAAAAAGTGGAGCATAAGAGGAGAAAAAGTGGAGAAAAAGTGGAGAAAAAGTGGAGTAAAAGTGGAGAAAAAGTGGAGAAAAAGTGGAGAAAAAGTGGAGAAAAAGTGGAGAAAAAATTGGAGAAAAAGTGGAGAAAAAGTGGAGCATAAGAGGAGAAAAAGTGGAGATTAAGAGGAGAAAAAGTGGAGAAAAAGTGGAGCATAAGAGGAGAAAAAGTGGAGAAAAAGTGGAGAAAAAGTGGAGCATAAGAGGAGAAAAAGTGGAGAAAAAAGTGGAGAAAAAGTGGAGAAAAAGTGGAGAAAAAGTGGAGCATAAGAGGAGAAAAAGTGGAGCATAAGAGGAGAAAAAGTGGAGAAAAAGTGGAGCATAAGAGGAGAAAAAGTGGAGCATAAGAGGAGAAAAAGTGGAGAAAAAGTGGAGAAAAAAGTGGAGAAAAAAGTGGAGAAAAAGTGGAGCATAAGAGGAGAAAAAGTGGAGAAAAAGTGGAGAAAAAGTGGAGCATAAGAGGAGAAAAAGTGGAGATTAAGAGGAGAAAAAGTGGAGAAAAAGTGGAGAGAAAGTGGAGAAAAAGTGGAGAAAAAGTGGAGAAAAAGTGGAGAAAAAGTGGAGAAAAAAATGGAGAAAAAGTGGAGAAAAAGTGGAGAATAAATGGAGAAAAAGTGGAGCACCCTTTGGTGCCTTTCATGTGGCACTAAGGGGTGCTTAGCTTTGTATTTAGCCAAAAAAATGAAAAAAAAAAAAAATGACGTAGGGTTCCCCCTAGTTTTGTAGCCAGCTAGGGTAAAGTAGATGGCTGCAGCCTGCAGACCACAGCTGGCAACCTCACCTTGGCTGGTAATCCAAAACTGAGGGCACCCCACGCTGTTATTTTAAATTAAATAAATAATTTAAAAAAAAAACACGTAGGGGTCCCCCAAAATTGGATCACCAGCCAAGGTAAAGCAGACAGCTGGGGCCTGATATTCTCAGACTAGGGAGGTCCATGGTTATTGGACTCTCCCAAGCCTAAAAATAGCAGGCCGCAGCCGCCCCAGAAGTGGCGCATCCATTAGATGCGCCAATCCTGGTGCTTCGCCCCAGCTCATCCCGCGCCCTGGTGCGGTGGCAAACGGGGTAATATATGGGGTTAATACCAGATGTGTAATGTCACCTGGCATCAAGCCCTGGGGTTGGTGAGGTCAGGCGTCTATCAGATAGCCGACATCACCAACCCAGTCAGTAATAAAAAAAAATAGACGACAAACACATTTTTATTTGAAAAAACACTCCCCAAAACATTCCCTCTTTAACCAATTTATTAGAAAGAAAAACAAATCCAGGTCTGGTGTAATCCAAGGGGTTGCCATGACGATCCACACTGTCCCAGTCAATGAAGAGCAGGATGTTCCCCATTGGCTGGGAGAGCAGTGCAGTGACCTGAGCTAACATCAATGGGTCATCCCAGGTCACTGCAGGGGGGTGACAAGTGCTGCTGTCAGCGAGGTACATTACCTGCGCTGATCTCCAGCACACTGACAGCCCCTGTCACTGAGGTCAATGACCGGCGCCTTCACATCAAGTATCGCGAGAGGTCCGTGACGTCACCGCCAGTGTCAGTCTCGGGTCGGAAGCGATAGGTGATGTGACAAGCGGCGGCCATGGAGGACAGTGACAGCGCTGAGGTCGGGATGGCGGGACTTCATCACCGCAGGTAAGCCGAGCGGGGGGGGGGGGGGGGTTGTGTGTGTGTGTGTGTGTGTGTGTATATGTATGTATACATGCCGCGGGCAGGAGGGGGCGGAGCGAGCTGAGCGGGAAGTGTGGGCTTCCTGCACGTAACTAAGATAAACATCGGGTTACTAACCAAAGCGCTTTGCTTGGATACCCGATGTTTATCTTGGTTACCAGCTTGTGGCAGGCTGCCAGCGATGGCTCCTGCACACTGTAGCTGGGAGGGGGGGGGTGTGCGTGAGTGAGAGTGTGTGTGTGTATATGTATGTATACATGCCGCGGGCAGGAGGGGGCGGAGCGAGCTGAGCGGGGAAGTGTGGGCTTCCTGCACGTAACTAAGATAAACATCGGGTTACTAACCAAAGCGCTTTGCTTGGATACCCGATGTTTATCTTGGTTACCAGCTTCTGGCAGGCTGCCAGCGATGGCTCCTGCTCACTGTAGCTGTAAAAAGCCCTGCTTTTTGCTGCTAGAACCGTTCTCGAACGTATCTAGAACTATCGAGCTTTTAGCAAAAAGCTCGAGTTCTAGTTCGATCTCGAACAGCCCAAAAATCACTCGAGCTTAGAACTGGAGAACCACGAACCGCGAACCGCGCTCAACTCTACTTCTGACCTGCTCAATCCAGTTCTGCTAATGTGGTTGATTGCTTACATCCCATATATATAGTTTGGCTTCTGCGCCTGTCTTTGTTGCCTCGTGTGTCCTTAGCATCAATCTTGTTTGTGGTCTGATTTCTGACGCATTCAGAGTATCTATCCTCCAAAGGTTGGTTATATTTTTTTTTGTATGGTTTATTTATTGTGTCATTTAGCCGTTCACATTTTTTTTTATCTTTTTAATGTTTATTTTTTATTGTTATTTGTGTATGTTTTATCGTGTATTATGTTTTTTGCAACATAATAATGTTTTTATGGTTTATTTTTTGGTTCAATTTTTTTTTTTTGACACAAAAAAATACATGTTTATTATAACAGTGTAAAATAAAATGTTCTCATATATTCATTCACAGATGACGGCTCATCAAAACAAATTATTTTTGCGTGATTTCATTGAAAAATATCACACTTTAACCTGTCTTTGGAAAATTAAATCGCCTGAATATAGTAACAAACGCATCAAACAAGCCGCTTATGCGGATCTGATTACTATCTATAAAAACCATTTCCCTAATGAGCCCGTGTATGTAAATCTTATCAAGAAAAAAATACAAGGAATACGCACTGTATATAAAAAGAAACTAAATAAACGCTTTCCAAAATCAGTTTGTTCTAAAACGCCACCATCGGAAACACGGCCATTTATTCCTACATCCACTGTTAAATATTCATAATTTGCATTAACAACTGCAAATAAAATTATACTAAAGAAACCTTTATAGTTATAAAAAAAAGAACCACTATTTGGGGGTTTAATTATTCTTATGTGCTTGCCATCAATCGCACCACCACAGCAGGGAAATTGCCACCTCGTCGCAAAATTATGAGCTATATCAGACCATTCTGAAGTTGTCTTGGGGAAAGGCATGAAATCTGCTAACGCATGTATTATTGCCTGACAAGTCTCCGGAATTAAGGAACTTAATAGGGATCTCGAAATACCGGCAGAATATTGTAAATCAGTGAGGCTACGGCCTGTGGCAAGATAGCGCAAAGTCACCAGCAACCTTGACCACTGAGGAAGGATTCTCCGGTCGTGATGGTTAGTATACCCACTTAACCTAATAAATAACACACCAACTGCATGTGACTTGGTTAAACAAATTGGCCACAGCAGCCTTTATTACCTATTATTAACATACTAACACAAGGGGGCGCCGTCCAACGGGCGACCCCAAACAAATAATAGGTAACACATAAATAATAACTGTACATGTAACCCCATGTAGGCCCGGTCCAGAAGCCACTTCCTCCACCAATATCCCTGGCCGCAACACTCCGACCCAGACATGAGGTATTAATCACCCCACGGATTAATACCCCCCAAACCTTGCAGAACCCCGTGCCTGCAATTTACCGGAACCCGGAGACACCATACCAAGACAGTGCCTCTCAGTCCAGCCACCAATCCCTTACAACCGCCTCTGGACCAGACCTACCCCCGCCACAGGACAGGACACGTGACACCTTACGTGGCCTGGACCCGCCACACACCCAAGGCTTGCTCCACCATCACGCAAACCCAAGGCCCATAGATCAGAACCAATCTCAGTAAGGTGAACCCCATCACCCCTTCGAAACTGCCACTTTGGCAACTCCATATCCGCACGTCACACTACAATACCGCCGTTTCTCCGCACGAAACGCGCAACCACCCTGTTCACACGAGCCCGGGCGCGATTCAGCTTCTCAACTGACCGTGCCCCCCTCCACACCAATGTGGCCACAATCCGACCATACTACTATCAAACCCGGATACCTGGTCCATAAACGCAATAGATCCATCTTGATGTCCCAGATCAAATAACGTGATGCCCGCGCTCCCAAGTCATTTCCCCCCCCCCACGTGCAAAAACCAACACGTTCGGAGGTCTATCCACCCTGCAATAGTATTCAAACTCCGTCACGACCCTGCTCCATTCCATGCCCCGCACACCAAACCACTTGACCAACGCAAGCGATCTGTCCACCCAACTGCCGACCATTCAGGCGAGCATCGGCCCGACGGGCCCCCCAGAACACGAAGGAGAGCCCCAGAATCCATATCAGGCAGATTCCTACAACCACAGAAACTTTACCAAACAAAACCCCACCAACACCAATTTGTTAGCAAGGAACCCCGACAAAGCCACAACCAACTACTCCATAAAGCCCTCCCTGGGACAACAACTGTGGGCGCACATAACCCCGAAAAACGATAAGACTCCCACCAACCGATTCGTCTCACCATGTAATCACCCAGGCCACAACGCGAAGCCTCCGCAGCCGCCCCGATCCTGAAGGAATGAGGCCCGTAATCTCCCGAACATTCCCCCGCACAGCGCAAACAACTCCTCAGTACGGCCACAAACTGGTAACGAGACAAACCAAGACCCATCCACGTGCCATAACAGCAGGCCCGGAGGACCGCCCCCAAGCCGCAAAACTTCCTCACCAACTGCACCGGGCACAACGCATCCATCACAACCAACCTGCCTCGACCCATCAGGTCTGTTTTTTGGACCGCCTAAGCTGACACTCTACTCTCCGTCCCACCAATGCCACAACCTCGGACATCAGACCACCCCCCCTGAACCTGGAAGGGCTCACCAACGCCCCAAAAAGGCTAACACAAAAACCGTTTCAAAAGCACCCTCTCAAACTGAGACACAAATTTCCTGCAAACCGTCCACCAATCGCCGTAACAAAACCAAAGAAATGGGCCGCCTAGTGTCCCGCTCCTTCGCCCCTTTTTCGAAAACCCTTCAAGGCCTGCCGCACCCAAAATTCCGCGGCACACCCCACTCACCCCTGACCTTCAACCAAAAAGGCCACAGCCGCCACCCTAAGTATCATTGCTGATGCTGACTTCCCAGCCCTGAAATCCTCGCTCACTAGTGCCAGTAGCGCCAACAAGTAATTTGCTCGCCCGTCACCAAACATAACTCCCAGCATCTCCTGCCACTCACCGAATTCCTAATGAAACCCGCAATCAATGCCTCACCAGGCTCCACAAGTCCTCTGGACACACTGCTCCGATCTCGTCTGCCCCCCGGCATGAACTCCCACAACCTGTGGACTGAAAATGAGATAAAGCGTCCGCCACCCCGTTATCAACCCCCACCACGTGTTTCGCAACCACATGAACGTTCCACAGTAAACACTTGAGCACCAAATGCCGCAGATAAGCCACTACCGGTCCGGACTCTGCTGACAAGCTGTTTATCACATGCACCACCGCCTGATTATCGCAGTGATCGCACACTTTACATCCCGAAAATTGCGACCCCCCACAATTCCACCGTCACCACGATCGGAAATAACCACAGCAAGGCCAGATTCCTTACCAGACCAACCTGCCGCCATTCCTCAGGCCACCTCCCAACGTACCAATATCCCCGAAAAAGGGGTGACGAAACCTGCCGACCCGGCCGCATCCCTGTACAGTTCTAGCACCCATTGGGCACCACCTTCTTCAACCACAAGGCTCGGCCGTTAAAACATTGCAAGAAAAACATCCCAAACCAAAAAATCCTCCTTGATCTCCCGCATGACCCGCACAAAATGCGCCGGGGACCGTACGCCTACCATATCTGCCGCCAAAATCTTGGCGAACACCCGCCCCATTGGCATAATCCTGCACGCAAAATTCAACTTCCCGAGCAAAGACTGCACCACCTTCAGCCGCCCTTTCCGTGCTGCCAGCATTGCTGCCACCACTCACCACAAGGCCACCATCTTCCCCTCCGGCAGCCTGCATTCCATAGCCAAAGAGTCAATCTCAATCCCCCAAAAAAAAACCGCATAACCGTCGCCGGCCCCTCCGATTTATCCTGTGCTAAAGGGATCCCAAAGCTATCCGCCACTCTCTGTAAGGCGAACAACGAGCCAGCGCAAACCATGGATCCCGCCGGACCAACACCAAGAAAATCATCTAGATAGTGGATAATGGAGGACAAACCAGACACGTCCCGCACCACCCACTCAGCAAAGGAACTAAACGCCTCAAAATACAAACCAGAAATTGAAACAGCCCATAGGCAAACAATGATCAACATAAACTCATCACCCCACCAGCAACCCAGAAGGTGCTGGCTCTCCGGATGCACCGGCAGCAAACGAAAACGCCGATTCTACATCCACCTTTGCCATCAATGCACCGCATCCCGCCGCCCGCACCAAGTCCAGCGCTTTGTCAAACGAGACGTAGTACACTGCCGACAATTCTAGCGCGATGCCATCATTCACTGACGACCCCCCCGGAAATGAAAGATGATGGATGAGCCGAAATTTATCCGGCTCCTTCTTTGGCACCACCCCCAACCGGGACACCACTAGATTACTGCACGGCGGGCACTCAAATGGACCCCCCCATCCTGCCCAACTCAACCTCCGTCCCCAACTTCCCACCCACAGCCATAGGGTGGTCCCTCGCCGACCGTAAAGTACGACAAACCGGAGGCCATGCCTCAACCGCCGACGGAATCTGAAAACCGTATAAAAAACCAAACCGCAAAATTGACGCCGCTGCCCCGACCGGATACCTATTTAAAAGATGGCGCCATCGCCCCTATTTTCACTGGCGTCCTCCCTTTTACCAAAACCCGTCCCCCCCTCAGCCGGAGCACTCATGCTCGAGCCTGCATGCTGCCCCAAATTTGCACCGGCCGTCGTCAACTTGCCAGCACAATCCCTTTTTCTGGGTACCCGAGGGCCTGGCTCCCGTTCCCCCCCGGCGCCGCCATGAAAGGGGGGGGGGGGGTTGGCTCGGGGCCGCCATGAAACGCATCCATAAGGAAATGTCCTCACGGTCCCACCGCATGCCGGGCCGCAACGCCTTCCGCCGCCTAAACTGCTCATCATACCGCAGCCATGGCAAACCCCTGTCCGTGCGATACGCCTCCCCCATTGCATCCCGATAATCAAACAGAGCCGAGCAGTGCTCCGGCCCCTTTTCCCCTATGACACTTGCCAAATTGCGAACGCCTGCAGCCAATTGGAAAAAAGGGGGCGAGGAATGAGCATATAACGGCGTTTTTCTTCCTCTTCCCCTTCCTTCTTGGAGTCGTTCGGCTTCACCTTGTCCAGATTAAATTTTTTTTTTTTTTTTTTTTTTTTTTTACAGGGGTAGCAGGGAAAATATCTTCACATACTCCCCCTTCCCAATCTTGTCCCTCACCTCCCTCTTGGGGTGAGCCCCTAACGGACCCTCAAAGCACACGTAAACTTAGCCCTATCCGCCAAACGCACCACCTCATCCCCATTTTCCTTTTCTACCGCTGTTTAACCCGCGGGCTCCACTACTCCACCAACCGCACCCGTCCCTACCGGCGCCGCCTCGCTGCTGACCGACGCTGCGCCATCCACCGTCGACCCGTCCAGGCCGCTGCTGCCGCCGGCGCGCGCGTTAAACCCTGCAACAAGCCCCAGCAACTGACTAACCAATGCTGACCCCCCTTGGCGCTGCCGTGCCCGCAGCCACCTCCCCAAAACTAGCACCCCGCGCCGCAAGCAATGCCGAATCCACGGCTAGCTCACCCGACCGTGGCGCAGAAATGGAAATTGGAACCACGACGTCCTCCGCCATCTGCTCGTCAGATTCGTCCCCCCGACCTGAGGGCTCCCTCTTCTTCCTCGCTGTAGTCGTCCTCCACCATTCCAGCTCCAGGGGACGCAGCCGATGCATCCCCTCCACCACGGCCGCCCTCCTGGGCCGCCGCGTGGGCACTGGCGGTGGGCATCCGTCTCTTCCTGTGCGGCAACAGCCCGCGAGACCGTCCTGTCCCCCGGGCCGCCGCTGACCGAATTCTCTTCCTGGAGGAGCCTCTCCCTGAGCTCAGGGGGCTCCCCACCGTCGCCTCCAGCCCTCCAGGGGCCCCAACCGTGGCATCCCGCTGGGTCCTCCCCGGGAGGGGGAGACCGCTGCTGCCGGGCGCAGTACTGCTGACCTGAGGGACCTGGCGGGAACCGCAGGGCTCCTGCCGTCCCCCCTGCTCCCCGCAGCCTCACGGGTATCCGGGTGCCGCCTGCACACACCGGTCCCCCCGCTGGCTGCCTGCGCCCAGCCCCCCCCGCCACCCACGGGGGGTACTGCTGGCCTCATTCAAAATGCAGGGCCCGCTCCCAGATGGAAGCTGCCGCAGGGCCGCGTCACACCGTCGGGTGCCCGTCACCAGGAGCAGGCCCCCAGGCTGGGCGCGCCCCCTCTCAAGCCTCCGATCTCCGCTGGGCACGCCCCCCGGTCCCGGGCTGCCGCTGGCCTGGTAAATTGAGCCCGAGGCCTGGGACCGGAAGTAGGCCCCAGGCCGGGCCCGCCTCCGTCCAGGCCGCCGCTGGCCTCAGATCGTCGCCGGGCTCGCTCCCGGCCGGGAGACGCTGCTGGGCTCCTCACTCCAGCCCGAGGCCCGACATCCGAAGAAGGCCCTGGGCTGGCCACGCCCCCTTTGCGGCCGCCGCGGCCTCGCCGGAGATTCCTCCCTGCGGCCGGGGCAGACGCTGGAAGCAGCCGCTGCCCGCCCCGCCGCGGAGGGTCCCGAGGGGGGCTCTCACTGGGCCTCCTTGCCCCCCCTGCGCCCGAGGAATACCTGATGGGGGGGGGAGGCGGGCCTGGAACGCCGCCCGCGGCCGAGGGGGGGACAAGGGGCAGGTGCCGACGGGGAAACCCAGGCAGCCCTGAAGTGGGACTGCACTGCCTGGGCCCCGTGCACCGCCATCGCTGAACGGATCAGTCCGTCCAGTGCCTGGAGGTCCGCCATGCCGGTGGTCAGGTCGGAATCCTTTACTGTCCTGAGTCACAGGAAGGTAAGACCCCTCCCCTATAGTTTATATACTAGCCCCCTCCCCACCCTACAGTGACCCTATTCCACCAATTCCCTATAAGGGCCCATAATGCCCTTTAATTCACTTTATTAACCCCTCACTCCCTCCCTTCCCTCTGGTCATGTCGCCCCTCCCCCCTATGGGGTCCATGGCTTTCTTTCTTCCGCAGGAACAGCCTTACGCATTAAAGTATCTCTGCGCTTTATGTATGGGCTGATACGCGTCAGGACTAATGAGAAAGATTCTTCCGACATACGTAGATAGTTGCGATAATCATGCGGATTGCGTTCCTGTAAATCATGAACTAGACGCACGTGGGATATCTCTTCCCTTCGAAGCAGCCATTGACGTGACCATAATCTTTTGGGGCGAGGATTCATACGTGTATTTTGGTCTATTTCCTCCTCCTCCTGCAATATCTCGGTCATAAGGAGACCCACAGATAAAATGTCAGTTTCGACATTGCTGAACATCCTGATACCTTAAAATATATAAAGCACAAACATTATAATGATGCCAAATGTCGATGTAGATCCAAAAAGGAAAGATTGGCATATAACAACTTACCACAAAAAAGGTATACAAGGAGTGAGGTCGGAAAATCCAGCTAACAAACTAACATAAGAAAAATTAGGAGAAATGCACTATAAAACACTGTGCATGACGCCAAGGATGAATGTTCACACATGACTACAGCGCCGTCTTTTATAACAGTAATAACCAATCAAAACGCATCTGCTACAACCAATCAGATTAGATTAGGCGTGAATAATTAAAACCACAAATACGCCCTGAACGTTTAATGACGTCCCAAACAACTACGAGGATGGCCGATTACACGGTGTCACACTTTGCGATGTGTCGTTCAATAAGACTAAACTGACCGATTTTATGGAATTAAACGATGAGTACACGATGGCCGAATTTCAAACGATTAGGCATCGGTTGAACTCGCAAGGAGCTGTCACATGAGGAGATGTCGTTACGAATGACGGAAGTGCGTCACAAAATCCGTGACCCCAACGATGCATCGCACAATAGATCGACTCGTGTAAAGCAGCCTTAAGGGTGGCTTTACACGCTACGAGATAGCTACAGCGATCTCGTTGGGGTCACGGATTTTGTGACGTACATCCATCCGCTGTTGCGATCTCGTTCTGTGTGACTCCTAGGAGCGATTTTGGATCGTTGCAAAAACGTCCAAAATCACTCCTCGTTGACATCGGGGTCCTCTCCCAATTATCGCTGCTGTTGCTTGGGTGAAGTTGATCTTCGTCCCTGCGGCAGCACACATCACTACGTGTGACGCCGCAGGAATGAGGAACCTCTCCTTACCGGCCACACACCAGCAATGAGGAAGGAAGAAGGTGGGCGGGATGTTCGTCCCGCTCATCTCCGCCCCTCCGCTTTGATTGGGCGGCTGGTTAGTGACGTCGCTGTGACGCCGAGCGAACCGCTCCCTTAGAAAGGAGGCGGTTCGCCGGTCACAGCGACGTCGCCGAGCAGGTAAGTACGTGTGACGCTGCCGTAGCGATAATGTTCGCTACGGCAGCGATCTTCACATATCGGCATAACGATAGGGGCGGGTGCTATCATCAGCTAGCGATGTCGCAGCGTGTAAAGCCCGCTTAATTTACTTGTCTTGTTCCTCAGTTGTGCAGCGGGGCCTCCCACTTCTCTTTCTCCTCTGGTTAGAGCCTGTTTGTGTTCTCCTCTGAAGGGAGTAGTACACGCCGTTGTAGGAAATCTTCAGTTTCTTGGCAACAATGTACCATTAGAACACTGGAGTGGTGGTTGTTGGAAATGGGCCTCTATACACCTATGTAGATATTACATTCTAAACCAGATGTTTGCAGCTAGAATAGTCATTTATCACATTAACAATGAATAGAGTGTATTTCTGTTTAATTTAATGTTAGCTTCATTGAAAAAAAATGTGCTTTCCTTTAAAAAATAACGAAACATGCACAGGAGAAGATAAAATGACGAAAATGTGGATGTCCAGTACATTGAATATAACTCAGTTTTTTTAAGGCATAAAAATGTATGACATATACATTATGTATGACACTTGTATGATGACCATAGAAATAAGGCAGCTTTCACACTATTGTCTGATTTCCCTAACAAGTTATGTTTACGTGATGGAATTTCATATTGAATGCAAAGAGTATTTTGCAAATGAAATTCACCACCGTCTCCCATTATTTTCAGTGAAAATTTTGATTTGCTGTTTATAAAGCCGCAGAGTATTTTTGCCGAATCTTTGAAATTTTCATCTCCCCAAAATAAGTTATATGTTATGAACTGAAGTGTTTTATTTCATGCAGATTCCACAAGGGTTGCTTATGTAGTGCCCTAGGGGGCAGGTGTTTTAACCTACTTGTTGCCAGGTTGGGGGTGCAGATGCTCTGCTTTGTCACGGAGTGGCCTGGCCCGGTTCCGTTACACCAAGGTGTTCAAGAAGGAGGGTTGGAGGGTGGTAGGGAGGATGGAGGTAGTAGTTGGAGATTAGGAAAGTCTATTAGGATCGTGACACCACCTGCGGTACGCAGCCAGGGATGGGGGCTGCCGCTGCAAGGTCTCTCACCAGGACAGATGTTGGGTGCAGCCGGGATGGTGTCATTCCCCACAGGCGGAGCCGGCCTCGGGAGGATCCCCGTGGCATAAAGCACCTTGGGGACCCCCTTGATTGTTTAAGTGTCCCAGCGCTATTGCAGGTGAAGTGGATCCTCGCCTTGGGACAAGCTGCTGAACTCAGTCCCGGATCCAGGGTATCACTGTGCCTCGAGCTATTTGGGTGGTGGACGGGAGACTTGAAATCTTTTTCCGTCCTGCAGATGTTGGCAGCCAAAGTGAAGTATAACTTGCCCTAGGACTCTGCTCCCTGTAGTAGCACCGGCCCTGTGGAAGCAGCCAACTGCTTCTCCCCAGCAACCACTGTTGAACTCCTCCATCCCACAAGACCTACTGGTCCCGGACTCCTTTTCCTCCCAGTGTCTCCAGCCTGCCCCCGGTCTGGCCGATTTTACCTGAGGGAGCTCTCAAGCACACCCTTCAGGTGACCGGGTTGTTCTGAGTTCCAGACGTTCTGAAGTCCTTCTCTCTCTGCTCCTGTATTTTCCTGTGCTCCTCCCTCCCTCTGGATATATCACCAAGCTAGGGACTTTTAAGTTGTTATGGTGATCACCCCTGCTCTAATTAGTTGGAAGCCACCTGCTGTATGTGTTATGCAAGGAAATTCCTGACTCATTCTCTGACTGTGTGGTTTAAGTGAGACATACTAGACATTAACCTTTCCATACCCAGGATGGATACTGTGTCCTAAATGAGACACAGAATCCTGTGGAGACCAGAAGCCTCAGGGGCGCCACACTTATTTGTTTAGCCCCTTCATGATCTTGGACATAGTGGTATGTCCACGGTCATGTCTAACCGTTTGATGTAGGCTCTCGCCGTGAGCCAGCATGTTTTCCTGCACATGTGGGCTGATCTGATCAGCTGAAATGTGCCTCTAAAAGGCTCCTGTAAATCTTTGACAGCGAGCTTAAAATGGTAGGAAGCGCATCTTCTCGGCTTCCATATATGGCCCTGTCACCGTGGTCACTGGTCGCCGATGGATTGTATGACGCTCAGATATTAGCTGATGACCCCTGTGTCTGCCCTTATGTGGTCCCTGTGAACTCAAGTTGAGCGCCGGCACTCACAGGAGATCAGCATTTTTGCTGTACCAAGCAATACTGAAGTATAGCACAAGCTGTATGACAGCTTCAAGTCCACTAAGGACACTAGTAAAAATGAAACTATTAAATGCTATCATTATATATATATATATATATATATATATATATATATATATATATATACATATATATATATATTTTTGTTCTGTCCTTTATATATATATTATTATTATTATTATTATTATTATTATTATTATTATTATTTATTATTATAGCGCCATTTATTCCATGGCGCTTTACAAGTGAAAGGGTATACGTACAACAATCATTAACAGTACATAACAGACTGGTACAGGAGGAGAGAGGACCCTGCCCGCGAGGGCTCACAGTCTACAGGGAATGGGTGATGGTACAATAGGTGAGGACAGAGCTGGTTGCACAGTGGTCTACTGGACTGAGGGCTATTGTAGGTTGTAGGCTTGTTGGAAGAGGTGGGTCTTGAGGTTCCTCTTGAAGCATTCCACGGTAGGGGAGAGTCTGATGTGCTGAGGTAGAGCGTTCCAGAGTATGGGGGATGCACGGGAGAAATCTTGTACGCGATTGTGGGAAGAGGAGATAAGGGAGGAGCAGAGAAGGAGATCTTGTGAGGATCTGAGGTTGCGTGCAGGTAGGTACCGGGAGACTAGGTCACAGATGTAGGGAGGAGACAGGTTGTGCATGGCTTTGTATGTCATGGTTAGTGTTTTGAACTGGAGTCGTTGGGTGATGGGAAGCCAGTGAAGGGATTGGCAGAGTGGCAAGGCTGGGGAGTAGCGAGGGGAGAGGTGGATTAAGCGGGCCGCAGAGTTTAGGATAGATTGCAGGGGTGCAAGAGTGTTGGAAGGGAGGCCAGAGAGCAGGAGGTTGCAGCAGTCGAGGCGGGAGATGATGAGGGCATGCACTAATGTTTTTGCTGATTCTTGGTTAACGAAAGCACCGATACGGGAGTTGTTTTTGAGTTGTAATCGGCATGAGGTGAAGAGGGCTTGGATGTGTGGCTTGAAGGATAGAGCAGAGTCGAGGGTCACTCCAAGGCAACGAGCTTGTGAGACTGGGGAGAGTGAGCAACCATCGAGTTTGATGGAAAGGCTTGTTGGAGGAGATGAGTGAGGAGGAGGAAAGACAATGAATTCTGTTTTTTCCATGTTAAGTTTTAGGAATCGCACAGAGAAGAAGGATGAAATAGCAGACAGACATTGTGGGATTCTGGTTAGTAGAGAGGTAATGTCAGGTCCAGAGAGGTAGATCTGTGTGTCATCGGCATAGAGATGATACTGGAAGCCGTAGGACTCAATGAGCTGTCCCAAGCCGAAAGTGTAGATGGAGAACAGCAGGGGTCCAAGAACTGAGCCTTGGGGAACACCGACAGATAGGGGGCGAGATGAGGAAGTGGTGTGAGAATGGGAGACGCTGAAAGTTCGGTCGGTTAGGTATGAGGATACCCAAGATAGGGCCAAGTCTGTGATGCCCAGAGATGAGAGAATCTGTAGTAGGAGGGAATGGTCTACTGTGTCGAATGCAGAGGACAGGTCCAGGAGGAGGAGGACAGAGTAGTGTCGCTTGGCTTTGGCGGTTAGTAGGTCGTTAGTGACTTTAGTTAGGGCAGTTTCAGTGGAATGATGCGGTCGGAAGCCAGATTGTAGCTGGTCAAAGAGAGAGCAGGAGGAGAGGTATGAGGACAGTTCAAGATGGACATGCTGTTCTAGTAGTTTTGAGGCATAGGGGAGAAGGGATATGGGGCGATAGTTTGACACAGAGGATGGGTCAAGGGAGGGCTTTTTGAGGATGGGTGTAATGGAGGCATGTTTAAAGCATGAAGGGAATACACCAGTTGTTAGTGATAGGTTGAAGAGATGGGTTAGGGCTGGGATGAGGACTGCGGTGATGTTAGGGATGAGGTGCGATGGGAGGGGGTCCAGTGCACAGGTGGTTAGATGTGATCTTGAGAGTAGAGTGGAGAGATTGTTTTCTGTCATGGTGGAGAAGCTGGATTTGGAGGAAGAAGGCTGAGTAGCTATGATGAGGGGCTGTGGTGATTGTGGGCCAAAGCTTGCTCTGATGTTGTCAACCTTCTGCTTGAAGAAAGAGGCAAAGTCTTCAGCTGAGAGGAGAGGAGAGGGAGGTGGTGCTGGAGGACGGAGGAGAGAGTTAAAAGTGTTGAATAGCTGTTTAGGGTTGTGAGAGAGAGAGGATATGAGGGATGAGAAGTAGGTTTGTTTTGCAGCAGTGAGTGTGGACTTGAAAGTGGTGAGGGACTCTTTATATGCAATGAAGTGCTCAGTGGAATGAGACCTCTTCCATCTGCGCTCAGCAATTCTGGAAGCCAGTCTCAGTTCTTTAATCTGACTGGTGTGCCAGGGTTGCCTGTTGATTGTGCGGGTTTTGGTGTGTGTGAGGGGGGCGGCTGATTCGAGAGCTGCAGAGATTGTAGTGTTGTATAAAGTTGCAGCAGCATCTGCATCGTGTAGAAATGCAATGTCTGTGAGAGGGAGAAGGGACTGAGAAAGGGCGTGTAAATCAATGTGTTTGATATTTCTGCGAGGGTGTGAGAGTTTGTGGAGGGGGGGTTGCGTAGTTGGAGAAGAGTGGGAAGAGAATGTGAGTAGGTTGTGGTCAGACAGGGGGAGAGGTGAGTTAGAGAGGTTAGATAGGGAACAGAGGTGAGTGAAGATGAGGTCCAGCGTGTGGCCATCTTTGTGAGTGGCTGCAGAAGACCATTGGGTGAGGCCGAAGGAGGCAGCGAGTGTTAGAAGTTTGGAGATGGATGAGTGGGAAGTGTCAATGGGGATATTGAAATCACCCATAATGATGGTGGGGATGTCGTTGGAAAGGAAGTGTAGTAGCCAGGTGGTGAAATGATCAAAAAAGGCAGTGGCTGGCCCTGGAGGGCGGTAAATGACAGCCAGTTGAAGGTTGGAGGGGGCGTAGATGCGAACGGAGTGCACCTCAAAAGATGGGAGAGTAACCGAGGGTGGTAGTGGAATTGGTGTAAAGGAGCATTGGTCGGACAGGAGCAAACAAACTCCTCCACCATTCTTGTTACTGGGGCGGGTGGTGTGAGAGAGTTGGAAACCGCCATAAGAAAGTGCAGCAGGAGAGGCAGTGTCAGAGGGGGTGAGCCAGGTTTCTGTGATGGCGAGGAAAGAGAGTTTATTAGTGATGAAAAGATCATGAATGTAGGATAGTTTGTTGCAGACAGAGCGAGCGTTCCATAGAGCTCCTGTTAGTGGGACTGGGGGAGCGGGGGTCGGGTGAATGTGTATGAGGTTTGAGAGGGTGCGGAAATTTGTGTTAAGTTGTGGATGTGGGTTTGAAGTGACAATAGGGATGTGGTGAGGAGGACCAGGATTTTGTGCAATATCCCCAACAGTGAGGAGAAGCAGTGAGAGTGTTAGTAGGCGAGAGCAGGAGAGGCCGTGAGGTGGCCGTGAGTGTCTGGAGACTCTGGGTGTAATATTGAGGAAAATGTCTGAGGGGAAGGTGAGATGGGTGGGGAGGATGGAGGGAGAGATGAAAAGTTCATTACTGGGTTTAGGGATCAAAGGGGGCAGTAGAAAGTGAAGTATTATAGAGGTGAAAGTTAATAGACACACGAACATTGTTTACATTGACTATGTGGTCAAATACCTTCCGGTCCCTTCCGGCCCAATTCTGGCCTAATTCAATGCATCATACTTATATGGTGCAGACTTGTCATGGGGCAGACAAAGTCTTTGGGCAGACTTTGGCCTGTCCCATTATATACACATACAAGTGCATTCAGCTGTGAAGGGGTGGGGTGCAACAAGAACCCCTTGATCATATCTATATATGTTCTGTCCTTTTATATATATATATCTATATTTGATAGATCAGGCATTTTTAAATTAGATATTTGGTATCGCCGTATTTAAAAATGCCCAATCTATCAAATATAAAATTACCGTATTTTTCGGACTATAAGACGCACCCTGGTTTTAGAGGAGGAAAATAGAAAAATAAAATTTTAAGCAATAAATGTGGTCATGACACACTGTTATTGGGCGAGGATCTGCTGCTGACACTGTTATGGGGGTAATCTCCCCAAATTCTCTACTAAGGTACCCCATCCTGTTAATGATTCTGCTGCCTTGTATATACAGTATATGTCCCTCATCCTGGTATAGCCCACATCCTGCTATATACCGTCATCCTGGCATATGGCCGCATCCTGCTATATACTGGCTTATGGCCGCATCCTGCTATATAGCCCATCCTGGCATATGGCCCCATCCTGCTATATAACCAATCCTGGCATATGGCCCCATCCTGCTATATACCCCCATCCTGCTATATACCTCCATCCTGCTCATATACCCCCATCCTGCTCATAATATACCCCCATCCTGCTCATATACCCCCATCCTGCTCATATACTCCCATCCTGCTCATATACCCCATCCTGCTATATTCCCCCATCCTGCTCATATACCCCATCCTGCTCATATACCCCCATCCTGCTCATATACTCCCATCCTGCTCATATACTCCAATCCTGCTCATATACTCCCATCCTTCTCATATACTCCCATCCTGCTCATATACCCCATCCTGCTCATATACCCCCATCCTGCTCATAATATACCCCCATCCTGCTCATATACCCCCATCCTGCTCATATACCCCCATCCTGCTCATATACCCCCATTCTGCTCATATACCCCATCCTGTTCATAATATACCCCATCCTGCTATATGCCCTCATCCTGCTATACACCCCCATCCTGCTATATACTCCCATCCTGCTATACACCCCCATCCTGCTATATACCCCCATCCTGCTATATACCCCCATCCTGGTGTACGGCCCGCATCCTGTGGCACATAAAAAAATAAACGCTCATACTCACCTTACCTCACTCCCTGCAGCATCGCTCCTCCTCCCGTCTGTGTCATCAGCAGCGCCGCTGAGTGGAGCCAGTCACGATCCCTGCAGCATCGCGATGTCCTCCTGTCTATGCCGGCGGCGGCTGCGTGTGGACACGTGCGCACAGCGATGACGTCATCACTGTGCACACCGCTAGTCTCCACACAGCCGCCGCCGGCACAGGCAGGAGGACATCGCAGTGCTGCAGGGATTGTGGCCGGTGAGTATACTGATTCACTGCACCCCGCGCTGATGATGATGTGCGGGGGGCAGTGAATACAGCCGCATATGATCACTCGAGGATGTAGTTGCCAGGGTTGATCATGCGGGCCGGCTGTTTATCCCTCGCCCATCATCCCTCCCACCTGTCAGCACCGGCTTCAGCGCTGAGAGATGATGGGCGGGATGATGGACGAGCATATTAAATGAGCGGGTCCACGTGGTCACGGCAGGCTGCTGCAGCCTGCTCATGCCCTCGATGACCCGCTCCACCGCAGCACCCTCATTCCCCGCAGCCCTACATTCAGACTATAAGACGCACCCCTCACTTTCCCCCAATATTTGGGTGAAAAATAGTGCATCTTATAGTCCGAAAAATACGGTATCTGATCAGTAAAGGGCGTAACAAGTAAAGAAATCAAAACCTCAGAATTACGTTTTTTGTCGCTGCAATATTGCAATAAAATGCAATAATAGGTGATCAAAATATCGCATCATTGCAAAAATGGTATCATTAAAAATGTCAGCTCAGGACACAAAATATAAGCATTAACACAACAGCGGATTATGAAAAATGAGCATGTTACAGGTCTTGGAAATGGCACCAAAAGTGCAAGGTTTTTTTTGACAAATTTCTGTTTTTTTTCAACACTTAAATAATAAAAAAAAACTATACATTTTTGGTATCTATGAACTCGTATTGACCTGGTCCGTTTTACTATACTGTATATAGTGAACATGGTAAAAAACCCCCACATTTTGGAGTTGCACTTTTTTGCAATTTCACCGCCCTTGGAATTTTTTTCCTGTTCTCAGTACAATATGTGACAGATAAATCCAAAAGAATTATTTGCCGCACCACCCCCCGCACACCTCTATTAGGACAACTCCAGGATCTGGACAAGGGTCTCCACGTAGCTGGTGCCAAAGTGCCAGTCCGCAGCAAGTATATGCTTAGCGTGAAAGTCCTGAGAAGTAAATGGACGGCACTCACCAGAATCCAGTTAGAACGTTTATTTAGTGCGGTGCATAAAAACGGCCGTCGTCCGTGAGGGGGCTCGTCTGCTGCTCTACTCCTGCCTTTTTATGCACCGTTTACTTCTCTGGACTTTCACAATATGAGACAGAATTAAAGGTGTAATTAAAGATGTAATTAAAAAATAAAACTCGCCATGATATGGCTATATAGATGGAAAAATAAAAAAGGAAATGACTCTTGGAAAAAAGGAAAACAAAAAACTGAAAACGCCGGGTGGGAAAGGGCTAAACAACAAATCTGCTTGATATTATGTTATACACAGCCTCACGTACATTGTATTGCAGTTTATACTTCGTATGTATACAGTACACTGGACAGTAATAAGTACATGACTCTGCTTTGTTCCCTTCTCTCTAGTAATAATCACCATGTAAAGAGAGGTCACAACAGTGAGGGGATTTTCACAACTTTGTTTTGTGCAGGACACGTGACTTTTGGGGCGAGGACTGAATTGCTCAGCAGATACTTTCTTATGACAATTGTCTGGAAAGTTGTTCCCATAGTGAAAGCAGCAGGAAGCAATACAAACATGGCAAACAAAAGTGATGCAGCCTAGGCACTGCATAAGGCTTCCATACAGCCTGGAGAAAGGACCATATCGCTTCTTGTTCAGGTAATGACTTCTTGCATCAATGTGCCTCACTTCAGAAAATGGCACTTGGTTCAGAATTGCGTAATATTGTACTAAAACATTTTCCGTCAGTAAATGTATTAACAGAAGAACATTGGTTTCAGTTGGAGATGGAGGCGGTGGTGAGAGAGTACATTTTGGGAGGATACATTTATGGTGCCAGTACTTTAATGCGTTATATACTACTGATATCAGTGATTGTATCTCAAAGATAAACTAACTGTTCTGAAAAGTTCAGACCGTTACTGCTTTAAAAAATATTCACAAAACTTTTAGATTATCGTCTTCTGTCATAAGATCATCAACACATACTGCTGCATACAACATTCTGACGCGTCTCTTCAGTCCTGGTATGCCCCGACCTGAAATTTGATTCTTGACTGCGATCACTATATGGCAGGGTTGCCAACATGCCCTTTTATTTTTTCTGGATGGCTTTTCAAAAAAACACGAACTTTGTTTTTTACAAACAAGTTTAAAAAAACATAATCGTTATGATTAGAAGTGATCCATGTCTATACACCATAACTCTGGTATGAAGACATCAGCTGTATTCACTGTGAACTGTAAAATGATGATAATTACAGTCAAAATAATCTGTATAAGTTTTTATCCAACAGGTGTGAACAGGTGCAAGCTGAAAACACATTATAACTACAAAACATATACAGCTGTATACTGAAATGCTAGCAATGAATAAGAGAACTCTGGTATTGCATTACTGCTATAGGGATATTTAAAAAAAAAGAGATATTTAGCTTATGTATTGGCCAATGTATGTGAGCCCAATCACCACAGCAAGGTAATCTCTATATACTGGGAACCTAACTTAAAATACCTCTACACATATAATGCATTACAAATATATATATATATATATATATATATATATATATATATATATATATATATATATAAAAAGCATGAAGCTGTATATGTTTTGTAGTTACAAATGTCTTTTCAGCTAACACCTGTTCACACCTGTTCGATGTGCAGGTCAGTTTTTTTTATATATATATATATATGTAGTACATTTCTTTCTGACTGAGCACTTCACCCTGTAATCAGGCTGTGTTCATTCCCCTTTATAGCCAGATCCTTTCTGCCCAGACATGTAGGTATTTAACCCAGATAGGGGTATTTAAGGGTAGGGTTTCCGGTACATAGAGATATACCTTGCCGTTGGTTACTGGGCTCATATACATTAGCCAATGCATCAGCTAAATATCTCTTTTTTTCAAATATTCCTATAGCAGTAATGCAATATGAGAGTTCCCTTATATATTGTTAGCATTTTAGCGTGCAGCTGTATGTGTTTTGTAGTCCAAAAAAACATGGATGCCTTCAATTTTTTTTACGGACAGGGCAAAAAAGTGTCACATTTTTACAGACTGACCTATAATTTATGGATGGTTAGCAACCCCACTATAGTATATGGATACATCCACATATACCGGATTTGCTGCAGCCAATCCATAGCAGGGAAACTGGAATGATATTATGTCTCCATCCTACATAATGACTTCCCATCACATGTCACTGCTGCAGACGTTAATGCAGGGGTGGGATTAAAATTTTTAACAACAGGTTCTCTGTAAACCCCACCCATTTGAAAACCACACCCATTCTGTAACCCCACCCACTTTGTTAGCCACACCCATTTTCACACACTTTCCTCAACCAAAAATACAAGTAATTTAAAGTATAATCTCTTTCCCCTTCTTCCCCTCCTATACCTTCACTCTCCTGTCCAGCACCAGTTGTTCCCGTCACTGTCAGTCATATTGTATTAAATGGTTTTTCTACAGTTTTTAAAAATTATTACTAAAAATTATTGCTAAATTGGAACGGACGACCTTCCCCATACAGATCCCGTCCCATGTGGTCTCTCCCCCCCTGCAGATCCCATCCCATGTGGTCTCTCCCCCCCTGCAGATCCCATCCCATTATGGCCCCTTTTCCCCTGCAGATCCCATCTATTATGGCCCCTTTTCCCCTGCAGATCCCATCCCATTATGGCCCCTTTTCCCCTGCAGATGCCATCCCATTATGGCCCCTTTCCCCCTGCAGATACCATCTTATTATAGCCCCTTTCCCCCTGCAGATCCCATCCCATTATGGCCCCTTTTTCCCCTGCAGATATCATCCTATTATGGCCCCTTTCGCCCTGCAGATCCCATCTTATTATGGCCCCTTTCGCCCTGCAGATCCCATCCTATTATGGCCCCTTTCGCCCTGCAGATCCCATCCTATTATGGCCCCTTTCTCCCCTGCAGATCCCATCCTATAATGGCCTTTTTCCCCTGCAGATCCCATCCTATTATGGCCCCTTTCTCCCCTGCAGATCCCATCCCATTATGGCCTCTTTCCCCTGCAGATCCCATCCTATTATGGCCCCTTTTTCCGCTGCAGATCCCATCCTATTATGCCCCCTTTTTCCCCTGCAGATCCCATCCTATTATGGCCCCTTTTCCCCCTGCAGATACCATCCTATTATGGCCCCTTTTCCCCCTGCAGATACCATCCTATTATGGCCCTTTTCTCCCCTGCAGATCCCATCCTATTATGGCCCCTTTTTCCCCTGCAGATCCCATCCTATTATGGCCCCTTTTTCCCCTGCAGATCCCATCCTATTATGGCCTCTTCTCCCCCTGCAGATCCCATGCTATTATGGCCCCTTTTTCCCCTGCAGATCCCATCCTATTATGGCTTCTTCCCCCCCTGCAGATCCCATCCTATTATGGCCCCTTTTTCCCCTGCAGATCCCATCCTATTATGGCCTCTTCTCCCCCTGCAGATCCCATCCTATTATGGCCCCTTTTTCCCCTGAAGATCCCATCCTATTATGGCCCCTTTTTCCCCTGCAGATCCCATCCTATTGTAACGGAGTGGCAGGGGTGCCTCGGGGATTGTAGTCGTGGCCCCTTTTTCTAGCAGGCTTACCCCTGGCTCCGCCGTCACTTTTGGGACAGGAGATGACTTGGTGGGGCAGAGTGTGGTGGTGCAGATAACGCCGTCAGAAGTACAAACACTTTGCAGATGTAGGTCGATTGAACCAGCAGGCATGTTTATTGAACACTTCTTCATCACAGAGGCAAAACACATCAGATGACTTCACACTTTTGCTAGGGGAAAACCTGTTCTGGACGTCTCCTCTAGTGGGGATGTGCCCGGCTACTCCACTTCACCTGGCTCCCACTCCGGCTAACACAGACTGGACCCACACCAATACTGCTTCACACTTGAGGACACTTCTTCTCTTCTTTTCTCTCACTTTCCTGTTCACCCAGCTCCCACACTCTGCCCCTTCTGCTTCTTCTCTCCCGTCCCGGACTCGACTACCTCTGGTTCTAGCTTTTTCTTAACAACCCTTTTCCTCCCTCCCCTTTCTTCTGCCGGCTCCTCCTTTCCTCTACCCGGTTCCTATGGGGACAGCCGTCCCACCCGGCCACTAGGGGAACCCACTAAAACAGTAAAACATTTTTATTAAATCACATCGGTATTAACAACTTTCAGGGTAAACCACCTCCTTGTAAAGGGTCTGCCCACCCCTTACACTATTATGGCCTCTTTTCCCCTGCAGATCCCATCCTATTATGGCCCCTTTTTCCCCTGCAGATCCCATCCTATTATGGCCCCCTTTTCCCCTGCAGATCCCATCCTATTATGGCCTCCTCTCCCCCTGCAGATCCCATCCTATTATGGCCCCTTTCTCCATATAGCCACATATAGTAACAGTTCCCATCTTATGCGGCCCCTCTCCCTGCAGCTACGGCTCACTGAGCGGCTTACCTGATCCAAGCAGCACCGGCCTCTCCTGTGTCTCCCGTCCTCCTCCGCGGCTCTCTGCAGTCACAGTGACGCTGACAGACAGCAGGAGGAGGAGCTCCCTCCTCACACTG
Source organism: Anomaloglossus baeobatrachus (assembly GCF_048569485.1). Taxonomy (NCBI): domain Eukaryota; kingdom Metazoa; phylum Chordata; class Amphibia; order Anura; family Aromobatidae; genus Anomaloglossus; species Anomaloglossus baeobatrachus. The sequence continues at coordinate 115,098,830 of NC_134356.1, read as the reverse complement.
CCGTGACCTGTGTCTGCAGCGTCAGCGCGTCAATGTACGCCGGGTCAGGGAGCCGAGGCTGCACTGAACCAGGAATTGCGGTGTCGCGGGAGGAAGAGGGGACGCCTCGCCCTCCCTACTGCTCGGGTCCGGCTGCTGCGGCCCGCTGCTGCCGCTGCTCGGTGGCTCGAGCGATGGGCCGGATCCCGGGGGCTCGAGCGGCGTTCCTCGCCCGTGAGTGAAAGGGGAATTGGTGTTTTGGGATAGCTTATTGTCCGTGACGCCACCCACGGTTGTGGTGATTTGTTGACACCACCGCTGCTCTGTATGGGGATCCCGGGAGTGGTGGTATGGAGCAGCTAGATGTGAGTCCTCCCCTCCGTGGGTAGGGGGTTGGTTGTCCCGGGGCCCAGTGATGAGGTGGGTGATGCAGGGCTTGGTGGGGTGCAGGGACGCGGGGGCAGGTCTGTGCCTTGCGGCACTGTGGTACTCACTCAGCCTGAGACGATGACACAGTTCTCGGTAAAACACATGGCTGGAAAGACGGTTCCCGTGGACGGCTGCACTTGCTTTCCCCAGTAGGTGACGGTGACGGTCCCTTTTCCCTGCACCTAAGATGATGATGGTTGCGATGGGTTCCCACCGGTAACCCGCTCCCCGGCTTGGATATGGGCCGGAGGAGCCCTACTTTGCCCGCAGGCGCTGGCCCTGAGAAACTGGTGCCCTGGCGGTGGCGGTGTCTCTCCGTTACGGTTGGACTGTTGCCTTCAATCGGGACTTGGTTGTTAGGAGACAGACGTCCCCTTCACTGACGGATTTGGCAAATTATGGCGACTCCTAGCCTTGCCGGGATCCGAAAGGCCCCTGCCCTGGTGCTGACTGTTCTTCGTATACTGCTCCAGACCGCCGGGTCACCACCCGTCCGCGGTCCTTCTAGCAACCTCCAAGCAGTCACCCCTGCAGACTATCACCGCCGTCTGCTGACCTTGCTGTCACTGTCCGGGGCACACACCCGGAACAACTTCAGGCCTTACTACTCTCGCTTTTTCTGTCACTTCAGCTTTTCTCCTTAGCTCCACTACTACTTCCTTCTACTTCACTCCCCTAGCTTGAACTCCTCCTCAGACTCTAGTCTGGCTTCACTGCCTGGTTCTCCCGCCTCCAGGGCTGTGAACTCCTCGGTGGGCGGAGCCAACCGCCTGGCCCACCCCCTGGTGTGGACATCAGCCCCTGGAGGAAGGCAACAAGGATTTTAGGTTAGCCTTGGTGTTCCTAACTGGGGTGTAGGGTGTGGTGGTGTTATGCCCTGTGACCCCTGGCTTGCCCAGGGCGTCACATTCCCCCTTAGCAAAATGCAGACCGTCCGCGGGCTGCCCGTCCAACACCGGTTTTATTTTCTGAAAAATATATAAGGTAAAACGGTAAACATAACAACTTATGACATCATCCCACATCGGGAGGTTCAGTACTTAAACGTTGCAAACGGTTTACGGTTACGGTCTCCGCTCTCTCGCACCCAAGTAACCTGGCCCTGATGCTGCTCCTAAAGCCCAGGCAGCACCCCTTGACCCCAGTCCTGCACCAAGTTACCCGAGCGGGATCTGTCCTTCCCCTCCAGAGGGTAGCCACCGGTTCCTGTGGTGGCTAGGCCCCAGCCTGCTCTGCTGTGGGCCCTCCCTCCAACCTGCCTCTCCGGAGGCGGTAATTGCGGAAATGGTAACGGTAACACAACTTATTTACAAGCCACTAACGTCTGTGGTTGCCCTGCAAGTTCACGGGCTTGTCCATGAGCAGTTACTCATGCAACTTTTTAAACGGTCCCCACGGGGACAACGGTGCCGGCAACGGCCGGTTCTTTCAATCACGGTCAGACAATCTGGTAACTGTTCGGTTATCATTTTTGCTTATCTTTAAAACTTTCAAAACAAAACTCAGCGGTGGTCCCAACGGGGACGGTGCAACGGCGCTCCGCTGCCGTTACTCATACTCTTCGGCATCACCTGAGGGAGGGGGTGCGGCGCTCACACGGGACTCCTGGCTGCCCCTTAGCTTAGCATCCAGCGCGAACCACCCCCTCTCCCCACAGTGCCGGGTGTACTGCACGATGTCGCCCGGCATCAGGTTACGGCCGGGATGCTCCTCAGGCAGGTGGGCATTCACATCCCGCCGGGCTATAAACACTTTGGCCTCCAGGCCCGGTTCATATATAAACCCATAGCCCCGGCGGACATCAAACCGCCTCACCTGCCCTTCGTACAGCGGCCCCCGGACACAGAAGGTTGCCTGACGGAGACTCTCTTTTTCTCTGATTGCACGGGCCACCAGCTCCGCTTTCTTCCTCTCCCTCTCACCGATCTCCAGGCCCAACGGTACCGGCTCCCTGTCCCAGTACGGCGCTGCTGCGAGCTCCGGCGCACGGGTCGGGCGCCGCAAGACCTGTTTGACATTGCCCACTGCTGGTACTCTGGGCGACAGGTCCCGCGGTGACTTGGCCTTAGACGCTGCCTTGCATCGGCAACCCGGCGCAACCTCAGCCGAGGTGTGGGGGATGGGCACAGGGGCTTTCCGCAGTTGGGCCTTCGGCACGGAGCGGGTCATCGGCTCCGGCTCGGGGACTTTCTCGGAAGACGCCTCCGGTTCGGTTTTCGGAGCCTTCCAGGGCAACACCTCCGGTCGACTACGGGCTCCGGCTACAGGTCGGCCCGCCTGGGCGGGCATGCTGGGTATCGCTACCGGTTGCGGTGGTAGCGGGCCTAATGGCGGGGTCACGGCTTCCGAGATGGGTGGCGAGGGAGGCAGCGGGGGGAAAGGGCTTGGACCGGGTCCCGCAGCCGCGATGACCGGCCCTTCAAGGGCATCGGGGCGTGGGTCACTCACCCTCCCTTCCTCCGCTTCCTCCTCGCGTCTCCACACGGTTGCTATAACGTCCGCCATGTCGGTCTCCAACTTCTCCATGAGGAGCTGCATCTTGACCTGCAGCCTTTGGTAGAGCTGCGCGGTCTGGATCTCCACCCACGCCGCGGTTCCAGGCGCAGAGGCTACGGTGTTGCGGGACGGCATCCACATGCTGCTGGCGGCTTCTCGCAGGAACAAGATGTCCGCAGAGTCCTGGAGTCCCTGCTTTTATAGCTGCGTTCACATGCAGCCAGCCGCCATTGCGTCCCCCTTAGCTTCTTTCCGGCCCCTCCTCTCTCGGGGCGGGGTTTTGGCCTTCGCGCCTCTACTACTCGAGAAGACGCTCGAGCGGGAACTTTTCGCGCCAAAGATGGCGACTTCTCAATTTTTCCGGCCGGATACCTCCGGCGGTCACAAGGCACACCTCTACCCAACGGCAGAGCGGTAAGATCCTGTTCGTGACGCCAAGTTGTCGCGGGCGGAGGAGGGGACGCCGCGCCCTCCCTACTGCTCGGGTCCGGCTGCTGCGGCCCGCTGCTGCCGCTGCTCGGTGGCTCGAGCGATGGGCCGGATCCCGGGGGCTCGAGCGGCGTTCCTCGCCCGTGAGTGAAAGGGGAATTGGTGTTTTGGGATAGCTTATTGTCCGTGACGCCACCCACGGTTGTGGTGATTTGTTGACACCACTGCTGCTCTGTATGGGGATCCCGGGAGTGGTGGTATGGAGCAGCTAGATGTGAGTCCTCCCCTCCGTGGGTAGGGGGTTGGTTGTCCCGGGGCCCAGTGATGAGGTGGGTGATGCAGGGCTTGGTGGGGTGCAGGGACGCAGGGGCAGCTCTGTGCCTTGCGGCACTGTGGTACTCACTCAGCCTGAGACGATGACACAGTTCTCGGTAAAACACACGGCTGGAAAGACGGTTCCCACGGACGGCTGCACTTGCTTTCCCCAGTAGGTGACGGTGACGGTCCCTTTTCCCTGCACCTAAGATGATGATGGTTGCGATGGGTTCCCACCGGTAACCCGCTCCCCGGCTTGGATATGGGCCGGAGGAGCCCTACTTTGCCCGCAGGCGCTGGCCCTGAGAAACTGGTGCCCTGGCGGTGGCGGTGTCTCTCCGTTATGGTTGGACTGTTGCCTTCAATCGGGACTTGGTTGTTAGGAGACAGACGTCCCCTTCACTGACGGATTTGGCAAATTATGGCGACTCCTAGCCTTGCCGGGATCCGAAAGGCCCCTGCCCTGGTGCTGACTGTTCTTCGTATACTGCTCCAGACCGCCGGGTCACCACCCGTCCGCGGTCCTTGCAGCAACCTCCAAGCAGTCACCCCTGCGGACTATCACCGCCATCTGCTGACCTTGCTGTCACTGTCCGGGGCACACACCCGGAACAACTTCAGGCCTTACTACTCTCGCTTTTACTGTCACTTCAGCTTTTCTCCTTAGCTCCACTACTACTTCCTTCTACTTCACTCCCCTAGCTTGAACTCCTCCTCAGACTCTAGTCTGGCTTCAACTGCCTGGTTCTCCCGCCTCCAGGGCTGTGAACTCCTCGGTGGGCGGAGCCAACCGCCTGGCCCACCCCCTGGTGTGGACATCAGCCCCTGGAGGAAGGCAACAAGGATTTTAGGTTAGCCTTGGTGTTCCTAACTGGGGTGTAGGGTGTGGTGGTGTTATGCCCTGTGACCCCTGGCTTGCCGGAGGTATGCGGCACGGAGGTATGCAGATTCATTTGTGCTAGAGTCTTAAAGAGACACTAACATAAATGAATACAGCAGGGAACCGGATCTCCAGAGCTGTTTCTTGCCGGTTCTGGGAACCGGCTGCTATTTTAACAACCGGTTCTCCAGCACCGGACAGAACCGGCTGAATCCCACCCCTGCGTTAATGGATTATTTGCACCCTCAGATTTGGCTCCAGATCCTCATGTAATCTTCAGAAAAATCAACTGTTTTGGTTTGTTGCAGATGTTGACTCATTGAATTCAGGGGGAAAGTCTGAAACAAAACTAAAAGTTGCATGCAACATAGATTGACATGCAGCAAATTTAAAAATCCTTGCATGCCTACACTGAAAAATTCCAAAGATTGTGAACAAGATTCTTACATTTTCAGACTTTTTTTGATATAATATTAGATTTACAGCCAAAAAAAGCAGACACAATATGTGCTGCTAGTGTAAGATCTGTTAACATTTACATATATAGGTTAGAAGACTGTGGACTTTTCCTTGTTATGCTGCCACCTACTGTAAAAACAAAGAACAGCGGGCACAAACCCCTGCTGCTTGATTTACTTGGTACAGTCCTGAACAGGATGTGCAGAGGAGCTTTGGTTTGGTAGCTGTTTTTATGTAGAGAAGTGTGTGTCCGGACGTGCGGAAGAAGGCAAGGCCGCATTCTGCCCTGCTGAACAAGGTCCAAGTACCTGAGTGTTGCGTGACATCTCCCCAAGACACAGATCCAAGAATGGCTGGATGTGGAGTGAGGAGCCAGACAGCACGGGCAAATTACAGATCCGGGACAAAGACTGAACTTTAGAGGTGTCTGCCGGCGGAATACGGGCCCCAACGGTGACGAGGTACCCCACGCTGAAACCTGCAGTTAAGTGTGCACACTACTTTAGTTAGGGACAGATAGGAAAAGACTCTGCACTGTGTTATACGAGTAAGATAACAAGGACTCTGCGTTTTTTTGTTTAATAAGGATTTCTGTGTTTTGCTTTTGGGAGTACAATCTGAGGCTTCCTATCCTTGACAAGCTATTCAAAGTAGTTGTATGTATATTGCATTATCTCTACTGCTGTGCTCCTTTCCCGCATTTTTCCTCCACCTGTGTTGTGCAATATGTTATTAAATTTGCATTGATTAACCCCCGTGGTTCCGTGCAGTCCTTGCGTATCCCGTTACCTGCAGGTTATTACATTTGGCGTAGTCGGCAGGATATGCAGGCTGGTACGGAACAATGGACGGACAGGGGGGTGTCGCTGATGGAGGTGTTCTAATACAACCTGATGGGGGAATACCAGCAAGGCAGCTGTCCCTGGGGGCTATGCTGACCCATATACCAAAATTTACTGGCAGCAATGTACCTCTCCATGACTGGGCGCAGAGAGTGAGGGGCATGTTGAGAGTAGCAGGAGTGACTGCAGAAAATCAAGGGGAGATATTGTTGATTGCCCTTGAAGGCCATGCTCAAGAGACCATTTTATTGCGCCCTGAGAGTGAACGAAAGACGTTAGAGCAGGTGGTGAAGATTCTTGAGAGAGTGTATGGCGGGAAACCAGAAGCAGGAGATTTACAGGTGCAACTGTTCTACAGGCTGCAGGGTGAAGAAGAAGGTCTGCCACAGTATGCAAATGCACTCCAGAGAATAATGAGACAAATGCTTACAGCAGAGCCAGAGCTAGCACAAACCCCCGGTTATGCTGACCGTACCCTACGAGATCAATTCCTCCGTGGGTTACATAACCCCAAGATCAAAGGTGCCCTCCGTGAACGGCTCAGGGTAGAAAAAAAACTAACTTTCCAGCAGATATTGGAAGAAGCAGTCTCCCGCGCACAAACTGAAAATTGCGACCCGCAGAACGCCTGGGGTGAAGTTTGTATGCATAAGGTAGTCCCGGGTGAGAAAAACCGAGAACCGAGCCAGCTTGAGGCTAAAGTGGATCAGTTACAAGAGACTGTTACTGCTCTACAAGAGTTGCTGAAGAATATGCAAGCCCCGGCGTCAGAAGTGAGAACTACAGCACCGCGGCCAAATACCCGCATGCATACCTATCAAGAAGAGAGGGGACAGATCGAGCAGAGACGATCAAGACCCGCTGGAGACTACCAGTGTTGGAACTGTGGAAATCGGAATCATTTATTCCGACACTGTCCGGAGAGGAAGACGTCTCAAGAAAGACCGCCGTTAAACTAGTGCCTCCCTCCATGGATGGGCACATGGCGGGGAGACCAACTGAGCTTAGAGAAAACCAACGCCCTGAAGATATAGCAGCTTGCACGCCGACGATCACGGCCGAATTTGAAGGGAAAGAAGTAAGATGCCTGATGGATACTGGGTCCCAAGTGACCACCATGCCAGAACAGTTCTTCTACCAACATTTTGGACAAACTGTATCCATTGACAAAGGGGCACATATCAAACTGAGGGCTGCAAACAATCTTCCCATTCCGGTTGTAGGGGTCGTGTGGATGGACATACATGCCTGTGGCCAGAACTTAGGCAAAAAAGGGATTGTGTTAACGAAGGGCCGGTACGACAGAGAGGTGCCAGCTATCGTGGGCATGAATGTCCTGAAAGAATTAGACCAGTTGCTCTTCAACAAGGGGAGCTGTGATTACTGGAAGACAACAGTTGCTAACAGGCCGGCCCAAAAGGTCTTCCAACACCTTATCCGTGCCCGAGGACTGTGGAAGAATGGTGGGAGCCGCTACCCGGTGGGGAGGGTTCGAGTCCCAAGACAGACAACAATTACTCTACCTCCAAATCGTGAGACAGTCCTCACCTTGCCAGTCGGGGCCCACTGTACACTCGAGGGGATGGAGGTGTTGGTGGAGCCTTACCGTGATGAAGAGAACGGAGACGAACCGTTGGTGGCTCGCACTTTAGCAACAGTAAGAAATGGAAGGGTCCCTTTCCGTTGCGTGAACACCGGTGAACAGGCCTACACCTTGACCTTGGGAGTTGTTCTGGCCCATGTCTACCTGGCGCCTGAAGAGGTGGCGGCCGCAGAATCGATTGAATTGCAGCCCATGGCAGGGGAAGCCTGGACTTGGGCTGTTTCTATGGAAAGAAAAGAGAAACCCACTGATCAATGGAACAGTTGCGTCATCTTAGGGCAGATGGGAGTGGACCTGAGCCCCTTCGCTTCGGAGCAAGCCCAAGCCATAGAGGACTTTATTTGGGAGAATCAAGCCACGTTCTCCCGTCACGCAGAAGATTTCGGCTGTACTGACAAGATTCAGCACGAAATACCCACAGGAGATGCCCCACCGATCAGGGAAAGGTACAGACAAATACCCCCAAAGTACTACCAAGAGGTAAAAGAGCTTTTGGCGCAGATGCTGAAGAGCGGGGTGGTAAGAGAAAGTCAGAGTCCATGGGCTGCCCCAATCGTGCTGGTCAAGAAAAAGGATGGGTCTACCCGCTTCTGTGTTGGCTACCGCAAGCTTAATGGATGCACGGTTCGTGATTCCTACCCTCTGCCCCGGATAGAGGAGTCCCTGTCGGCGTTGGGAAAGGCACGTTACTTCTCCTCCCTTGATCTGGCCAGCGGATATTGGCAGCTCCCTGTGGCAGAGAAAGACAAGGCCAAGACCGCATTTATTGTACCCATGGGACTCTTCGAGTTCAATCGCATGCCGTTTGGACTAAATAATGCCCCAGGAACTTTTCAGCACCTCATGGAAAGTTGCCTTGGAGACATGAACTTCGAGGCCACATTGATTTACCTGGATGACATAGTAGTGTATTCTGCAACTTTTGAGAAACATCTAGAAAACCTGGGCCAAGTGTTTCAGCGGTTACGGGCCCATGGGCTTAAACTAAAACCAAAAAAATGCCGGATCTTTCAGGAAGAGATTGAATATCTCGGACACAAGGTGTCAGAAGCCGGCGTACAGCCCTCCGATGGGAAAGTGAGAGCAGTGCTACAATGGCCCACACCCAGCACAGTGCGAGAGGTTCGAGCTTTCCTGGGGCTAGCCGGATATTACCGTCGCTTTATCAAAGATTTCGCGAAGGAGGCAGAACCTTTGCACGAATTGCTCCGAGGGACTGCAAAAGGACCAAAAGCACAGAAAATTTGCTGGGGACCAAGACAAGCAGAAGCCTTACACCGATTGAAAGAGGCCTTGGTTAGCGCCCCTGTGCTTGCCTATGCAGACTATAACCTCCCCTTTCGGTTGTATACAGACACGAGCCTCTGCGGCCTGGGTGCAGTACTGGCCCAGGTACAGAATGGTACTGAACGGGTGATTGCATATGGAAGTTGGACGTTGCGAGAAGCCGAGCGCAATCCCGAGAATTACAGTTCCTTTCGGCTGGAGTTACTGGCACTAGTATGGGCAATAACCGAAAGGTTCTCGGAATATCTCACGGGAGCCCAAATTGAAGTCTATACGGATAATAATCCCCTGGCTCACATCTCCACCGCCAAACTGGGAGCAATGGAACAGAGGTGGCTGGCACGACTCTCCAGATACAATTATCATGTGCAGTACTGCTCTAAGCATGAAAATCAGAATGCGGATGCCCTTTCTCGTGTTACCACCGAAGCCCCAGTGGGGGAGAGAGATGAACAGTTGGAGGAAGACGAAATTCCGGACTTCAGTAAATTCACCGCTCAAGTGGTAGAGGCTCGTATGCTGGAAATTACGTCGGGCACGACATCACGCCTGCTTGGCCAAACCAGAGAGGAATGGGTGAAAATCCAGTCATCTGACCCAGAACTGCTTCAAGTGAAAGAGTGGGTGATCCAGCAGCGCAAGCCTAGAAAGGAAATACGGGCCACGCTGTCGCACGTGGCCCTCCAGATTCTCAGCCAGTGGGATAAGCTGTCGGTGCAAGAAGGGATGCTGTATCGGAAGGTGCACCTAGCTACAGAGTTGGAAGTACGGTGGCAAGTAGTGATACCCCAGAAGATGGCAGTACCACTGGCCCGAGAGGCGCATGAGAAGGGAGCCCATTTCGGACCGGACAAGACTTACCAGTGGTTGCAAAGAATAGTATACTGTCCTCAGATGCTTCAGGCAGTAGAGAAGGCCTGTAAACTGTGCCGTTCCTGCGAGTTAAGTAAGGCTCCCCCACAGCAAGCACCAGTACAGACTATTGTAACCAAAGAGCCGTTGGAAGTACTCATGATCGATTATCTGAAGATTGTCCACTCCCACCGGGGCTATCAGTTCTGCCTTGTGATGACAGATCACTTCTCCAAATTTGCGGTTGTGACGCCCACCAGAGATCAGACAGCTGAATCAGCTGCTCGAGCCATCAGTGATGACTTTATCCGGGTGTACGACTGCCCCAAAAGAATACATTCTGACCAAGGGGCTTGCTTTCAGGGCAGTGTCATGAGAGAGCTGCAAAGGATTTACGGAATGCAGAAGTCAAGGACTACGCCTTATCATCTGCAGGGCAACGGAGCCTGCGAGAGATTTAACTGTACCCTCCTACAAATGCTACGCACGTTGGAGGATGATCGTAAGAATCACGCAGAACTCGTGTGGGCGTACAATAATCGCGTCCACTCCACCACTGGGTACACCCCATACGTACTACTGTTTGGAAGAGCTGGAATAGGCATTGAAGAGCTCAACCTGGCTCCCCCCGAGATCAGCGAAGGTCAGAGCGTAGGTTCCTGGGTTGACTGTCACCGTCGATGGCTGGAGACTATCCATCGAATTGTCACCAAGCGGCTGCAAGAAAAGACACACCCGCAGCGGAAACCTGTGTGTGAAGCCCCGTTCGTGCCAGGAGACCGAGTACTAGTTGCAGAGAAACACCCGAGACACAAGTTGAGTGAGCGCTGGAAAACGGAGCCGTACATTGTGATCAGAAGAATCTCTCCCCACGGATCAGTATACGAAGTGAGAGGCGAGCGAAGAGGCGACACCCTCATCCTGCATCGTAATATGCTGAGGCCCTGCTATTCAGAAGACAGGACCAGACAAAGTACCTCGAAGATGGTGCCCGTGCCCGTTCCTGTTACCGTCGAAGAGGGCTCTGACGATGAAGAATGGTGGCGGGCCCCGACCAACCCAGAAGACTGGGAGAGATCCACACCCCCATCCATTCAAGACACAGGTGCCACCCCTGCAGAGCAGGAGTCACCAATCGCCAGCGATAGGGACGAGAATACTGTACTCCCTGATACGGCGCCAACGTCTGGTGACTTAGCCGTAGTACCACGCCGGACTGAGCGGGCTAACGCTGATATTCCCCCTGATCGATACATGGCAGATGAATTTGTGTGTTCTGTCACTGGATCCTGTTTTAAGACATTGGCTCCCAAGCACCAGGTTGTGAAGCAGGGCAGGAGTTGCCACCGTGTGCCCCTGTGCAGAGCGCCTCAGGAGAGTATCGGCCGGGACGGCCGAGGTTAAAGAGGGGGGGAAATGTAAGATCTGTTAACATTTACATATATAGGTTAGAAGACTGTGGACTTTTCCTTGTTATGCTGCCACCTACTGTAAAAACAAACAACAGCGGGCACAAACCCTTGCTGCTTGATTTACTTGGTATAATCCTGAACAGGATGTGCAGAGGAGCTAGTTTGGTTTGGTAGCTGTTTTTATGCAGAGAGGTGTGTGTCCGGACGTGCGGAAGAAGGCAAGGCCGCATTCTGCCCTGCTGAACAAGGTCCAAGTACCTGAGTGTTGCGTGACATCTCCCCAAGACACAGATCCAAGAAAGGCTGGATGTGGAGCGAGGAGCCAGACATCACGGGCAAATTACAGATCCGGGACAAAGACTGAACTTTAGAGGTGTCTGCCGGCGGAATACGGGCCCCAACGGTGACGAGGTACCCCACGCTGAAACCTGCAGTTAAGTGTGCAGACTACTTTAGTTAGGGACAGATAGGAAAAGACTCTGCACTGTGTTATACGAGTAAGATAACAAGGACTCTGCGTTTTTTTGTTTAATAAGGATTTCTGTGTTTTGCTTTTGGGAGTACAATCTGAGGCTTCCTATCCTTGACAAGCTATTCAAAGTAGTTGTATGTATATTGCATTATCTCTACTGCTGTGCTCCTTTCCCGCATTTTTCCTCCACCTGTGTTGTGCAATATGTTATTAAATTTGCATTGATTAACCCCCGTGGTTACGTGCAGTCTTTGCGTATCCCGTTACCTGCAGGTTATTACACTAGCAGTGACAGACTGTGGCGGCAGGGGCCTACCAGAACATTGACTCTGGGGTCTCACTGATAAACTACATGCAAATATTACACTCCAAAATTTACCTTTGCTCCTATAATATATTATACTGGGTAGTTTGTAAAATGAATGATGAGTTCCTTCCTTTCTCTCTACATAGTGAAGTGTATTGTGCCAACTACTGATTATGTTGGGGTGGTAAGAGATGTACTATTGCAAAGGGGTCCACCGGAGGATTCTCCTGTTCTGCTGTAGGCCAGTCCAAGCTTGGCTGCTAGTAGGGCCTAAAATGCAAATATCATTTAATGGGAAGGGATGCATTGATACAGTTTGTACTGCATTTGATTCTCAAAATTGGAAACAATATTATTTTTGTACCAGTAAATTAGGGCAGATTCAAGTCTAGATATTGAAGGTCTCATATTTCTTTGAATTCTTTATGTAATCACATAGAATATTTCTTAATACTTTGACAGCAAATATGATGCAGTGCTAAGGTACCTACAGCCATCGAGGGGTCATCACTTGGCATCATGGCGATGCAGAGACATTTTAATGTCCGAGATTGTCACCAAAGGTCCATAACAGCACTTGGCTACCACACAGCAAGAAGAGAGTTTCTTACAGGCTTTGAAGGTAAGGAAAATGTATATTCAGAGAATAGACACCAATAATAATATGAAGATTAACAAATCAAATATCATACAGCAGAAAAATAGTATAATAAAATAGTAAAACAGTTGGTAGAGTATTGGGAGACCCAGGAGAATGGAAAAAAGGCTCAATAGTATGTGTCAGCATTAACAAAGATACATATCATGTCATGCACCACATAACCCAAGACAGAGATGAGGGGTAAATGCCGTAACTAACTGCTAAGAGTGGTATTGTCGCTCGCTGAGTGTCATGGTGGCATCAGACGCTGTTCAGAACACAGACTCTAAAAGCCCTGTCACACACAGAGATAAATCTTTGGCAGATCCGTGGTTGCAGTGAAATCATGGACATATTGTTCCATTTGTACACAGCCACAAACCTGGCACTGATTGTCCACAATTTCACTGCAACCACAAATCTGCCGCAGATTTATCTGTGTGTGACAGGGCCTTAACACTTCTCACTATACTTTCTCTGCTGCTCCTTAGTTGCACAGACAGGCATCGACCAGCTGTGTGTCCATTAGTGATTGGTCTAGGAGGAGTTAATCTCTGCTAGTCTGCTGATTACCTTTTTGATCACATGTTGTGGGAGACCTATCACAGGTACTTCCTGCCTTTTTAAGATGGAGGAATTTGTCTTCCTTTGCCAACTATAGCTTTCTGTTACACGAGTCTGTCTGTGGTTGTTTTCTAGTCTGGTGATTTACTCGGTGTTGCTTGGTGTGTGACTCGCCCACCCCAGGGCTATGGGACACCCGGTGCCGGGCCGGACTAGTCCGCAGGGTCGTCAGTGGTGGCTGGGCCCGACTCCGTACCCTGGTGGGGTCAATTAATATGGCTGGTGACTTGGGGGGTGATTAAAGTTTATATTTGTCGTGACGCCACCTGTGGTTTGCGGCTATTAAGCTGCCGCTGCTGTATGAGGCCTCCGGGGTGGTGGAACGACAGCAATGGTGGTACTGCTCCCCACAGGTGGAGCGGTGCCCCAGGGCACAGTTGGTGCTCGTGAGAGTCTATGGTGTGATGGAAGTCTATGCAGGCGGCAATAACTGAGACAACACCAGAGGGTGCAATTCCAAGGTCTTTACTCACATTTCCTGGGCTGCAGCACACTGGTGCCTCTGGGTGGCTGGAACCCACTGTCAGGGACCTCTGCCAATCCTGGGTAGATCTTGGAATGAAAGCCGGTACCCTCTTCTAAAGTGTCTCTGTCTTCAGCTGTCTCCTTAAGCCTTGCCCTTGTTGGATGAACCTGGCTCGGCCTCCACTACAGCCTCCAGGCCGGGGGCTCGCCTGTCGGATATTTACCCCCTTTCTGAAGGTTCTGCTGTGGGCTGTGGCCCGGGGAGTTTGCAACTTTCCCTGGGCCTCGGTTTTTACTGTTGGAGATGATTTTTTACTCCTCTGGTTTCTAGGGACCGTCCCCTGTTGCAGCTTGATCCCTCCACCGAATGACTTTGTGGAACAGGCCCTACGCTTGTAAGCCTTGCAGCGGCCCTGGAATCCCTTCTTTTCTCTGCTTGGTGTCACCTGGACCCTCTGAGTCCCAGGATCTTCACCAGGAAGCGTCTCTTTCTTTCTTTGCTCCTGTCTGACTAGAGCTCTATCCTCAGCTCCCTTCTCTGCCTCCCGCAGACTCTCTCTCCTACTACTCACTCAACTAGATCTTCCCTTCTCTCTTCTTCCCTCGGGTAGCTCCTCCCACCTCCCCAGTTGCTAAGATCTACCCTATAGGAGCAAGGATGGGTCTAACGGCCCCTCCCAGCATGCAGCATGGGAGGGTTGCTGCCAGGGCCGGCGTCACCACCCAGCATACCCGGGCAAATGCCGGGGCCCTGGACAGCCGGGGGGGCCCATTCGCGAGTTCTGGGAACCACAGTCCTCTGCAGGAAACTGCGGGTGCTGTCCCTTTAAGGCACGCTGTCCACAGTGTTCCCTGTAAACTCCTTGTCTGAACTTCATGGGCGGAGCTATCACACAGCGTCCTGCTCCAGTCACTGTCCCACAGATGAAGGCAAGGAACAGTGCCAGCCAGCGACCCCCAGCACAACGCTGCCCTCCAGCGCTGTGTGGACCCCCTCTCCACAGTGATTTGAGTGGTATGTTCAACAACCCTCCCCGCACCCCGATTTATGGGCTCCAGTGAGCTGCATGGGCTTTTTTACCCCTGAGATGTATGTCCTGGCCCCCAACTATGTGCTGTCCCCCAGAGCCGAGTGTGTGGGGCCCCCCCAGAGCTGAGTGTGTGGGGCCCCCCAGAGCCGAGTGTATCGGGCCCCACAGAGCCGAGTGTGTGGGGCCCCCAGAGCAGAGTGTGTGGGGCCCCCATAGCCGCGTTTGCACATGTCTCAGATCATGTCCCATCATAATCTAAAACCCCTTGCATTAAAAGGAGATAACTACAATAGTAAAGGCCCCGTCACACTAAGCAACATCGCTAGCAACATCGCTGCTAACGAAAAACTTTTGTGACGTAGCAGCGATGTTGCTAGTGATGTTGCTGTGTGTGACATCCAGCAACAACCTGGCCCCTGCTATGAGGTCGTTGGTTGTTGCTGAATGTCCTGGGCCATTTTTTAGTTGTTGCTGTCCCGCTGTGAAGCACAGATCGCTGTGTGTGACAGCGAGACAGCAACAACTAAATGTGCAGGCAGCAGGAGCCGGCTTCTGCGGAGGCTGGTAACCACAGTAAACATCGGGTAACCAAGAAGCCCTGTCCTTGGTTACCCGATATTTACCTTTGTTACCAGCCTCCACCGCTCTCACTGTCAGTGCCGACTCCTGCTCTGTGCACATGTAGCTGCAGGACACATCGGGTTAATTAACCCGATGTGTGCTGTAACTAGGAGAGCAGGGAGACAGCGCTATGCATTGTGCGCTGCTCCCTGCTCTGTGCACACGTAGCTGCAGGACACATCGGGTTAATTAACCCGATGTGTGCTGTAACTAGGAGAGCAGGGAGCCAGCGCTAAGCATTGTGCGCTGCTCCCTGCTCTGTGCACATTTAGCTGCAGTACACATCGGGTAATTAACCCGATGTGTGCTGTAACTAGGAGAGCAGGGAGCCAGCGCTCAGTGTGCGCTGCTCCCTGCTCTCTGCACGTGTAGCTGCGTGCGCTGGTAACCAAGGTAAATATCGGGTTGGTTACCCGATATTTACCTTAGTTACCAAGCGCAGCATCTTCCACGCGGCGCTGGGGGCTGGTCACTGGTTGCCGGTGAGCTCACCAGCAACTCGTGTAGCGACGCTCCAGCGATCCCTGCCAGGTCAGGTTGCTGGTGGGATCGCTGGAGCGTCGCAGTGTGACATCTCACCAGCAACCTCCTAGCAACTTACCAGCGATCCCTATCGTTGTTGGGATCGCTGGTAAGTTGCTTAGTGTGACTGGACCTTAAGTGTGTGTCTGGGTGAAGCAGAGCCGAGTGTGTGTCTGGGTGAAGCAGAGCCGAGTGGGTGTCTGGGTGAAGCAGAGCCGAGTGGGTGTCTGGGTGAAGCAGAGCCGAGTGGGTGTCTGGGTGCAGGAGAGCCGAGTGTGTGTCTGGGTGAAGCAGAGCCGAGTGGGTGTGTGTCGCCCTGGGCAAGCCAGGGGACACAGGTCACAACACCACCACACCCCACACTCCAGGTAGGCACACCAATGCTAACCAGAAATCCTTGTTGCCTTCCTCCAGGAGTCTGTTGATGCACACCAGGGGGTGGGCCAGGCGGTTGGCTCCGCCCACCGAGGAGCTCACAACTCTGGAGGCGGGAAAACCAGGCAGATTAGCCCAGGGAGGGCAAGTGTGAGGAGCTAAGTGAGAGAGCAAACAAGAAGTGAAAGTAAGAAAGTGGAAAAGGAGGAAAGAAAGTGAAGTGGCAGTAGAGAAGGAAAGCCTGAAGGGTCCAGCTCTGTGTAGGGCCAGAACAGCAAGGTCAGCGACGGCGGTGACTGTCTGGAGGGGGACCGTTTGGAAGTTCCTGGAAGGACCCCGTTGGCTGTGTGCCCGGTGGTCTGGAGCAGTGTTCCGAAGGACAGTCAGCACCAGGGCAGGGGCCTCTCGGACCCCGGCAAGGCTAGGAGTCGCCAAATTTGCCGAATCCGTCAGTGAAGGGGACGTAGATCCCCCAACAACCAAGTCCCGATTGACGGCAACAGCCCAACCAGTACAGGGGAGACACCGCCACCGCCAGGGCACCAGTTTCCCCAGGGCCAGCGCCTGCGGGCAAAGTGTAGAGCTCCTCCGGCCCAGATTGCAGTCGGGGAGCGGGTAACCGGAGGGAATCCACCGCTACCATCAGTCAACATAGGTGCAAGGAAGAGGGACATCACCGTCACCTACCGGGAGTGCAGGTGCAGCCGTCTGTGGGACCGTCCTACCAGCCGTTTGGTTTACCGTACAAACTGTGTCCGTGTCTCAGGCTGAGTGAGTACCACCGTGCCGCAAGGCACAGCGCTGCCCCCGCGTCCCTGCGCCCACCAGGCCCCGCACCTCCTTCTCCACCACCGGGCCACGGGATCACCAACCCCTACCCACGGAGGGGCAACACAACATCTGGCTGCTCCGCATCACCATCCCCGGGACCCCCGAATTGAGCAGCGGTGGTGAAATCACCACAACCGTGGGTGGCGTCACGAACTATAACAAATCCCCCACACCCAACCACAAACAACCCCCCTTTCACTCACGGGCGAGGAGTGTCGCTCGAGAAACCCCGGGATCCGGCCCACAGCTCGAGCCACCACTGAGCAGCTGCCGGACCCGAGCAGAAGGGGTGAGCGTAGTGTGCCGACACCCTCCTCCCCGCCCGCGACAACTTGGCGTCACGAACAGGATCTTACCGCTCTGCCGTCTGGTAGAGGTGCGCCTTGTTACCGCCGGAGGTATCCGGCAGAAAAATTTCAGAAGCCGCCATCTTTGGCGCGAAAAGTTCCCGCTCGAGCGTCTTCTCGAGCAGTAGAGGCGCGAAGGCCAAAACCCCGCCCCGAGAGAGGAGGGGCAGGAAAGAGCTAAGGGGGACGCGATGGCGGCTGGCGGCATGTAGTCGCGAATATAAAAGCAGGGACGCCAGGACCTTGCAAGCATACCGTTCCTGGAAGCAAACAGAGAAGCCATCATGTGGATGCCGTCCCGAAACACCGTGGCCCCCGCACCGGGAACCGCAGCGTGGGTGGAGATCCGAACCGCGCAGCTCTATCAAAGGCTGCAGGTCAGGATGCAGTTCCTCATGGAGGAGTGGGAGGCCGACATGGCGGACGTTGTAGCCACCGTGCGGAGACGCGAGGAGGAGGCGGAGAAAGGGAGGGTGAGTGACCCACGTCCCGATGCCCTTGAAGGGCCGGTCATCGCGGCTGTGGGGCCCGGTCCAAGCCCTCTCCCCCCGTTGCCTCCCTCGCCACCCGTCCCGGAGGCCGTGACCCCGCCACTAGGCCTGCTACCACCGCAACCGGTAGCAGTACCCAGCGTCCCCGCCCAGGCGGGCCGACCTGTAACCGGAGCCCGCGGCACACCGGAGGTGTTACCGTGGAAGACGCCGAAAGTAGAACCGGAGGCATCCCTTGAAAAACTTCCCGAGCCGGAGCCGATGACCCGTTCCGAGCCGAAGGCCCGGCAGCGGAAAGCCCCTATGCCCATCCCCCACACCTCGGCTGAGGTGGCACTGGGTTGTTGCTGCAAGGCAGCGCCCAAGGCCATGACACCGCGGGATACGCCGCCCACCTTCCTGACAGTGGGTAACGTTCTGGATGTCCCGCGGGGCCCGACCCGTGTGCCGGCGCTGGCAGCAGCGCCGTACTGGGATAGGGAGCCGGTACCGCTGGGCCTGGAGATCGATGAGAGGGAGCGGAAGAAGGCCGAACTGGTGGCCAGAGCGATCCGGGAGAAGGAGCACCTCCGGCGGGCAACCTCCCGTGCCCGAGGACCGTTGTATGTGGGGCAGGTGAGGCGGTTTGATGTCCGCCGGGGCTACGGGTTCATCTACGAGCCGGGCCTGGAGGCCGAAGTTTTTGGAGCCCGGCGGGATGTGAATGCCCACCTGCCCGAGGAGCATCCTGGCCGTAATCTGATGCCGGGTGATATCGTCCAGTACACTCGGTTCTTTGGGGAGCGAGGGTGGTTTGCGCTGGACGCTAGATTGAAGGGCAGCCCAGAGGCCCTAGCAAGCGCCGCGCCCCCTCCCTTGGAAGTAGCACTGGAGCCTGGAAGTCCAGAGTAAGGCAGCGGATGCCCGCAGCACCGTCCCCGTTGGGACCACCATTTTGTTTAAGAGTTTGAAAGTTGCACAAGAATGATAAGTGAAATTACCGAAGAAGTCACCTGATTTGTTTGTTGATTTGCAACCGGCAGGAGCCGGCACCGTTGTCCCCGTGGGGACCGTTTAAAATGCATGGGAACTATCCATGGACAAGCCCGTGAACTTGCAGGGCACCACAAACGTTAAGTGGCTTGTAAATATGTTGGTTACCGTTACCGTTTCCGCAATACCGTCTCCGGAGAGGCAGGTTGGAGGGACGGCCCTGAGCAGAGCAGGCTGGGGCCCAGCCACCAAAGGAACCGGTGGCTACCCTCTGGAGGGAAGGACAGATCCCGCTCGGGTAACTTGTGCTGGACTGTGGGTCAAGGGGTGCTGCCTGGGCTTTAGGGGCAGCATCAGGGCCAGGTTGCTTGGGTGGGAGAGAGCGGAAACCGTAGCCGTAAACCGTTGCAACGTTTAAGTAAATGTGCCTCCCGTTTTGGGAAGAGTTTTGATTAAAAATGTATTTATGTTTGCTTAACCCTGTTATCCCCTTTTTACAGAGAAATAAAACCGGTGTAGGACGGCAGCCCGCGGACGGTCTGCATTTTGCTAAGGGGGAATGTGTCGCCCTGGGCAAGCCAGGGGACACAGGTCACAACACCACCACACCCCACACTCCAGGTAGGCACACCAATGCTAACCAGAAATCCTTGTTGCCTTCCTCCAGGAGTCTGTTGATGCACACCAGGGGGTGGGCCAGGCGGTTGGCTCCGCCCACCGAGGAGCTCACAACTCTGGAGGCGGGAAAACCAGGCAGATTAGCCCAGGTAGGGCAAGTGTGAGGAGCTAAGTGAGAGAGCAAACAAGAAGTGAAAGTAAGAAAGTGGAAAAGGAGGAAAGAAAGTGAAGTGGCAGTAGAGAAGGAAAGCCTGAAGGGTCCAGCTCTGTGTAGGGCCAGAACAGCAAGGTCAGCGACGGCGGTGACTGTCTGGAGGGGGACCGTTTGGAAGTTCCTGGAAGGACCCCGTTGGCTGTGTGCCCGGTGGTCTGGAGCAGTGTTCCGAAGGACAGTCAGCAACAGGGCAGGGGCCTCTCGGACCCCGGCAAGGCTAGGAGTCGCCAAATTTGCCGAATCCGTCAGTGAAGGGGACGTAGATCCCCCAACAACCAAGTCCCGATTGACGGCAACAGCCCAACCAGTACGGGGGAGACACCGCCACCGCCAGGGCACCAGTTTCCCCAGGGCCAGCGCCTGCGGGCAAAGTGTAGAGCTCCTCCGGCCCAGATTGCAGTCGGGGAGCGGGTAACCGGAGGGAATCCACCGCTACCATCAGTCAACATAGGTGCAAGGAAGAGGGACATCACCGTCACCTACCGGGAGTGCAGGTGCAGCCGTCTGTGGGACCGTCCTACCAGCCGTTTGGTTTACCGTACAAACTGTGTCCGTGTCTCAGGCTGAGTGAGTAGCACCGTGCCGCAAGGCACAGCGCTGCCCCCGCGTCCCTGCGCCCACCAGGCCCCGCACCTCCTTCTCCACCACCGGGCCACGGGATCACCAACCCCTACCCACGGAGGGGCAACACAACATCTGGCTGCTCCGCATCACCATCCCCGGGACCCCCGAATTGAGCAGCGGTGGTGAAATCACCACAACCGTGGGTGGCGTCACGAACTATAACAAATCCCCCACACCCAACCACAAACAACCCCCCTTTCACTCACGGGCGAGGAGTGTCGCTCGAGAAACCCCGGGATCCGGCCCACAGCTCGAGCCACCACTGAGCAGCTGCCGGACCCGAGCAGAAGGGGTGAGCGTAGTGTGCCGACACCCTCCTCCCCGCCCGCGACAGGTGTCTGGGTGAAGCAGAGCCGAGTGGGTGTCTGGGTGAAGCAGAGCCGAGTGGGTGTCTGGGTGCAGGAGAGCCGAGTGTGTGTCTGGGTGAAGCATAGCCGAGTGTGTGTCTGGGTGAAGCAGAGCCGAGTGTGTGTCTGGGTGAAGCAGAGCCGAGTGTGTGTCTGGGTGAAGCAGAGCCGAGTGTGTGTCTGGGTGAAGCAGAGCCGAGTGTGTGCCTGGGTGAAGCAGAGCCGAGTGGGTGCCTGGGTGAAGCAGAGCCGAGTGGGTGTCTGGGTGAAGCTGAACCGAGTGGGTGTCTGGGTGCAGGAGAGCCGAGTGTGTGTCCGGGTGAAGCAGAGCCGAGTATGTGTCTGCAGCAGAGCTGTGTGTATATATACTCTTTGGGCAGCAGAGTGTGTATTTACTCTGGGCAGCAGAGCTTTATGACTATGTGCTGTTTGGGCAGCGTAGCAGAGATGTGTGCAGCAAAGCTGTGTGTATATATAGTCTTCGGTCAGCAGTGATGTGTATATATGCAGCAGAGCTGTGTGTGTGTTTGTGTCTGTACATATTCAGCAGAGATGTGTGCAACAGTGCTATCAAGGGGTGTGTGTAGCAGAGCTGTGTGAGTGTGTATGTATGGAATAGAGCTGTGCGTGCGCCCCCCCCATAGCCATGTGTGCAGCCCCCCAGAGCCGTATGTGCAACCCACCCCAGTAATGTGTATACCCCCAGAGCTGTTTGCTACTCCAGTAACATCTATGCCCTCCAGTAATGTCTATACCCCCTGCCCCTCCTGTGATGTATATACAGCAGTGTCAGTGTGCACTGTGCACGGCTATGTCTGTTTCGACCATCATGCAGCACAGCCACATGTCTAGGAGGAGCTGGATGGAGACAAGCGGGTATGTGTCTGTATGCAAAGATGTGTACCTATGTATGAAAGTATATATGACTATGGATTTGTCTGTTTATAAGTATTTTTGTGAGTTTGTCTTCAAATATGTATATGTGCGTATGCCTGTATGTGTGTGTGCGTGTCTGTATGTGCGTGTCTGCGTGTGGAAGGGGCCCAGTGAGACTCTTCCGCCCGGGGCCCACAAAAACCTGGAGCCGGCCCTGGTTGCTGCCACTGTCCCTGGTCCCAGTGTGTACCTACAAATGGGTGTAGTGTAGATTTGCCTGAGTACCGGCGTTCACTCCTTTCCTTACCCAGAATGGGACATCACACCGCTGGCTGGGGTGCAATGTTCCTGTGGCGACGGAAGCCTCAGGGGCGCCACACTGCCCCACAGCGAATCCCAGCACATCCTCGGGCTGAAAAACAACAGAAAATTGTGGAAGAAATTGCAAAATTTTTGTTATGCATAACTGTAAAACTGTAGAACTTTTCTTCCCTTTATGGGAGGCACAGATACTTTAACGTTGCAAACATTCTTATAAAGAAAAAACTCTAAGTGTGCTCTTCCAGTCCATTGCACGGTTTGGCACTTCCACCATAATTCTGGTAGGGGGCACAACAGGTGCAACTATTTACATGTGAATCTTCTGACCACGCATCGTCCAGTGGCCCAAAACGTCTTTTCAACATTAAAGGGGGGAAAAGGGCAAAGACAAAACCAGCCACTAAGTTCAGTGGCCTGGTAACACAGGACACATATACATTCACCGGGGACCACATTCCAGTCCAGTGGCCCAGTAACATATAAACAAGGGGGAGGGTGACATCTTCAAAAAGCACAAGGGGCAGTAAAGCAGGAAAGGGTGTCATCTTCAAAAAGAACATGAGGGCAAAACAAAAGGGACGTCTTCACAAAGGGATGAGGAGCAGACGGGGCTATTTACAGTTCAGTTCTTCTTTCTTTTCACTCTTACTTGCGGGGATAGATGCGGGGGTCCCACTCTGGCATTGCCCCAGGCAACAAGTAGGCTGAGGAGATCAGAGTTTGGGTCTCCTGGGTGTTGGTGGCCAGCCTGCTGCGGGGCGCTGCAGCCTGGGTTGGAGTGGGGCTGCTCGCCGAAGTGGGGCTGCTGGTCTGCCGAGGGTTACTGGCCGGCGCGGGGCTGCTGGCTTGTAAGGGGTTACCGGCGGTACGGCGCCACTCTGGCCCCTCCAGTGATGTTTCTTCCCGCACGATATGGGCGCTCAAGGCATACCAGCCACGGCTCCCCATCAGCCTAGTGTACTCTAACACATCACCCGGCTTCACATCACGCCCTGGGTGACCTTTAGTGAGGTGCTCCTCTATGTCGCGGCGTGCAATAAAGATGTCCTTTCCTAGCCGGGCTCCCTGATGAACCCCCAGCCTTCCTTCAATTTGAATTCAAGCACCTGGCCCCTCCGCACTGGGCCCTGGTGTTCCTTGCAGCTCCGTCGGATTCGAGCCTTAGCAGCCAGGTTGGACGCCTCCTCTGCACGGCGTCTCTCCTCCTGGCTCTCCCGCTCCCGCTGGTATTCCTCCAGCATCCTCTGGCAGGCCACTTCAGTGGCAATCTCAGTCTCTTTGGGGCGCAGCGGCTGCTGCAGTCTCCCACTGTCAATGGGCGCAGCGTCCCAATTCACCCCCAGTGATGTTGCTCCCAGGAGGTTAACAGGGGGACTTGCAAGGGGGCCCACTAACTGTTCGGGGTCCACCCCACCCCAGGCGCCATCTTCGGAGGCCTCCGGTGCCCCACAGGGCGTCAGCGGGGCTGGCGGGGGAGACTAGCGGAACTGTGGAGGGACTGGGTGATGGCGCTCGGTAGGGCCGTGGGTCCGGATGGGTCAGGGTAGTATATCGCTTACCCGGGTGCTGCTCTGCGGCCTCCATCCTGTGGCCCACATCCTCAGGTGCCATCCGGTCCTCTCTCCGCCGGTCCACCTCCATTTGCATGGTGCTCAGCCTCCGGGCCAGGATCTTGATTTCCTCCCGGAGCAGGTCCAACTCGGGATCTATTTCCCGGGTCCCTGGTGTGCACTTCTGCGGCTCCTCCGCCATGCTGCTGACCTGGGGAACGTTCGCTGCTACACTGCTCGGGTGCTCGACCACGCCACAGCATCTGGCGCCAGACTGGCGCCCAGCCCATCACGGCCGGCACCGCTCCGTTTACAATCAGGTACATTCTTGCTCTTGTCTGGTCTGGCATTTAGACTCGTTCTGCCAGCCAGCCAGCTTTTCTAGGTGTCATCTCTTCTTCTTCCGCTCTCCATAGCGGGCACTGCTTCGCGTTCTTTTCTTAGACAAGGGGGCGGGGCTTCTTTTCGCGCTCTTTCTGCAGGCACGCCCCCCTTCTTCCCGCGCTCAGTGGCTTCAATGGCGGCAGTTTCTCACAGTAAAACACACAGTCTTTTCAAAGGCGCACAGTACTCGGTGGGCACTGGGCACGTTATCCTGTTCGTGACGCCAAGGTTGACTCGCCCACCCCAGGGCTATGAGACACCCGGTGCCGGGCCGGACTAGTCCGCATGGTCGTCAGTGGTGGCTGGGCCCGACTCCGTACCCTGGTGGGGTCAATTAATATGGCTGGTGACTTGGGGGGTGATTAAAGTTTATATTTGTCGTGACGCCACCTGTGGTTTGCGGGTATTAAGCCGCCGCTGCTGTATGAGGCCTCCGGGGTGGTGGAACGGCAGCAATGGTGGTACTGCTCCCCACAGGTGGAGAGGTGCCCCGGGGCACAGTTGGTGCTCGTGAGAGTCTATGGTGTGATGGAAGTCTATGCAGGCGGCAATAACTGAGACAACACCAGAGGGTGCAATTCCAAGGTCTTTACTCACATTTCCTGGGCTGCAGCACACTGGTGCCTCAGGGCGGCTGGAACCCACTGTCAGGGACCTCCGCCAATCCTGGGTAGATCTTGGAATGAAAGCTGGTATCCTCTTCTAAAGTGTCTCTGTCTTCAGCTGTCTCCTTAAGCCTTGCCCTTGTTGGATGAACCTGGCTCGGCCTCCACTACAGCCTCCGGGCAGGGGGCTCGCCTGTAGGATATTTACCCCCTTTCTGAAGGTTCTGCTGTGGGCTGTGGCCCGGGGAGTTTTCAACTTTCCCTGGGCCTCGGTTTTCACTGTTGGAGATGATTTTTTTACTCCTCCGGTTTCTAGGGACCGTCCCCTGTTGCAGCTTGATCCCTCCACCAAATGACTTTGTGGAACAGACCCTGCACTCGTAAGCCTTGCAGCGGCCCTGGAATCCCTTCTTTTCTCTGCTTGGTGTCACCTGGACCCTCTGAGTCCCAGGATCTTCACCAGGAAGCGTCTCTTTCTTTCTTTGCTCCTGTCTGACTAGAGCTCTATCCTCAGCTCCCTTCTCTGCCTCCCGCAGACTCTCTCTCCTACTACTCACTCAACTAGACCTTCCCTTCTCTCTTCTTCCCTCGGGTAGCTCCTCCCACCTCCCCAGTTGCTAAGATCTACCCTATAGGAGCAAGGATGGGTCTTACGGCCCCTCCCAGCATGCAGCATGGGAGGGTTGCTGCCACTGTCCCTGGTCCCAGTGTGTACCTAACAATGGGTGTAGTGTAGATTTGCCTGAGTACCGGCGTTCACTCCTTTCCTTACCCAGAATGGGACATCACACCGCTGGCTGGGGTGCAATGTTCCTGTGGCGACGGAAGCCTCAGGGGCGCCACATGTGCAATGCAACTCCTCCTGTTTTCTGGTTATTTACTCCCTGCTTTAGTTTTCCTCCTTATCACTTGTCTGATTACTCTGTGTGATGGTGCTGTGTGAAAGAGTTTTGGTTTCCACTGTTTGTCTACTACAGTTAGCACACTCCTGTCCTGGCTCACCCCCTGGGGTAGTGAGGGAGGGGGTACTAGATCAGGGCTGGTCAGGAGCAGGGACTGGAAGGAGGCCCAGAAATCATCACCATCAGACGTGTCTCTGAGATCAGGGACAGCTGGAGTCCCCCTAACCTGAGAGCCAGTTTAGGAGCCCTGGTCCCGTGTTATCCCCTGCCACCGATGACAGGTATGGGGGTTTCATCAATCCTTTGTATGTTTTGTACAGCTATTGTGTATAGATAATATTGGAGGTAGCACATTCATATAGTATATTGATAAGGGACTTTGCCTGTTGCATTGGAATCCATTTTCTTTATGTTACAGCTGCCTACTAGAGTCAATCAGCATAAACCATTATTAAGGACCCATCATCATGGAATTATCATGTTGATCATTACTCTTGTTAAAAATGCAAACCATGGCACTAAGGTTGAGGCGACACGGCGGCATTGAGATCAGGTTTTGCATTGTGATATGGCATCTAATGATTTCTTATATTATTAGAAAAATATAAGGAGTGGACATCACCCATGTAGCATGTCAAAAGTTGCACAGATTTTCTTGGCGCTTTAAACTGCATGTTACATATTACAGTAGTGTTCAAAACAATAGTCCAATGTGACTAAGCAGATTATTCACTGTTTTGGTATACGGTAAATTATATTACTATATGTCAAACAATTTACCAGTTGGTGGAGTAGATTCTTATAAAACCGCTAGACTCGACATTCATGATCTGCAGGTTTTTGAGTCTGTGTATTATAATAAATTGAAAGGGGGGTGTTCAAAAAGCAGTGTGGAGTTAAATGAGGGTGGTCAATCAATCTGTGAAAAAATAGGTGGGAATCAGGTGGCCCTTATTTAAGGGTGAAGCCAGCCCATGTTGTACATGCATGTCTCCTTGAAAGCTTGAGAAATATTGGACGTTCGAGACATTCTTGAGAAGAACAGAGTACTTTGATTAAAAAGTAGATTGGAGAGGGTAAAACTTATAGAGAAGTGCAGACAATGATCGGCTGTTCAGCTAAAATGATCTCCAATGCTTTAAAATGGAAAGCAAAAACAGAGAGACTTGGAAGAAAACGTAAGATGACCATTTAAATGGATGTAAGAATAGCGAGAATAGCAAAAGGCTCAGCCAATGATCAGCTCCAGGAGGAGATGGAGCGGGGCAGCCAGACAGGGAGGGGAGACCTCGGACTCTGGAAATATGTGGCGGATAGCATTATGCAGACTATGCGGGCAGGCAGGATGCAGGGTGTGCAGTGTACTTGTGGCGCCCCAGCGGTCTGGTTGCCACAGCAGTGTTGCCCTCCTCAAAAGGGTTAATGCTGAGCCTGGATGTAGCCGGGGAAGTCCATTGGCCAGTAAGTATGATCATTCAACACAGTTTCTCTCCCAGGCTAGCAGAGGGCGCTCTAAACCTGGAGTTCCAGGGAGCCTTCCTTAAGCCCTGACCTGGGGGACGAGTTAGTTAGTCTGTGAGGAGAGTTCAGTGAGAAAACAACTCGAGTTGTGTGGTGTGTGAGCTGGGAGCTGAGCCGGATCGTTCACCCCAGGAAAACACAGTCCACAGAGAGACAAAGAGTAGAAGGACATTGGGGAGTGGAGCGCAGCCAGCTTCCCCCGACGTTGTAGCTAAAGAAACCGAATACCGGAGTTCGGGGCCACTCGAGTACTCAAGTACCGGTGGTCGCATCCGGAGGACGAGAGAACTGCAGGTCTCCGTCCACCCAGCACCCGGAGGTGCAGCTGTAGATCCAGGACTAGGAGCCAGGATAGAAAGAGCGGCACCTGTGATAGTCCACGCAGCCCGCCATACGGGGGAGGTAATAAACCACCTCAAAGAGTACCAGGACGGGTCTCAGCATTGCTGAAACAGTGGTACCCCGATTACCCAGACAGAGCATAGGGAGCAGGCCTCATTACTCACCTGGCCAGTGTGAGTCCCCTGACTGCTTCCAGGCTACCAGATCACCACTACCATCTGTAACAGGCTCCCTGGAGGCCACCGACTGAGGACAAGTAAAGGAGAAGGTAAAAGAAATCATTGTTTGTCTGTTCCTTTATACCGCCCTGTCGGCCCTGCACCTCATCAGCAAACACAATAGACTCTTGCAAAGGTTGCCCCGGGGTACCCGCTCCACCTGTGGAGAGCAAGAACCACCTCAGCGGCCACAACATCAGCCCCGGAGGTCCCTTCCAGCAGCTGCGGCTTCATAGCTGCACAATTCCACAGGTGGCGTCACAAATTTAAATAAACTACAACTCCCATCATCACCTCCCCCTTCAGCCACGTTAATTGACTTCGCCAGGGTCACGGGGCTGGGCCCCGCCACCGCTGACTACCCCGGACTAGTCCGGCCCGACACCGAGTAACCTAAGGCCCTGGGGCGGGCGAGTCATACTCACTCAGGTTGTGTAGACGTTGGTCCAATCATTAAGCAGACTCTGACACAGAAGTAAACCAAGTCTCTGGGTGCCGCTGCCACTCGGGGGAGCTTGTCCTGGTATCCGTCCCCACTGGTACTGCTTAGTGGTCCGGAGCCTGCCTCCATGCACAATTATAAAGATTTTCCTAAGTGACCCTTCGGCCTGAAGCTGTCAGGGTCCCGCTCCCTATAGTGATATAGTGGAGCTGTGCTCTCGATGGCTGACGCTTGAGATTTCTGTAGGCCGCATAAGCTGGAAAGCCCTATCCCCCTCGTTTTGTTGGTGCCTTCAATCTCTGAGCTCTTGGGGAAAGGTCATAAAGAGACTATCCTCCACAGGTGAACTATCTAGCTACTCCCTGATCTAGGGTCTTGTACCCTGCCGTGCTCGATACCGGTCCGGTTACTGGACTTTCCGGTGCCGACCATTCTCCAAAACTAAGTCAGTACATCCTTTTCCAATACCCTGCGACCGGGTCTCCGACTCCTCTGGTCCCAGACCACCGTCTGCGACCCAAATAAGGGCACACAGGGAGTTACAACTCCCTCAGCTCCTCACTCTCTGAGGGCTACTACTGAACTGACTTTCCCCCTCCCACCAGTCTGCCTGACCCCTAGGCGGGTGGCCCTTTTCCAGCTAGACCACCCACTGGTGTGCCTGACAGGGTGTGGTGTGAGGTGTGGTTAGAATTTGAGTGCTGATAGAAGCAGTACCAGTGAGTAGGAACCCCGAACCATGGAGGGTGATTTCTGAACCATAAGAGACAGGGGTGCAGTTTCCTGTGACAACCTGATAGAGTCAGGGGTGTCACACTCCCTTCGGCAGCGGCGGTACTCCCCTTTACTGCAACCCGCAGGTGGCGTCACGAACATTCATCTCCTGTAAATACTCCCTTTGAGTGGCCGCAAGCCCCCGGGTCCAGAGACCCTCGAGCCACAGCAACCCCGGTTCCGAGCAGTTCGACTGCAGCAGGGGCGGCACACTAAATCCTAAATAAAAAGAGGACAGATTTTGTTTGTAAAGACAAATGCAGGCACTACTATTTTTTGGAAAAGCCCAATGTTAATATTTTTATATTTTCTGTAAAGTAGTTAAACATTATATAAATGTATCTGCATTTTTGATTTAGAAAACAGTGTGCAATGTTCCCAATGCATGGAAATAAAAACTATTTAAAGAGATTTGGCTTAAAGGGAACCTGTCACCATTTTTTTGGACTGTAAGCTGCGGCCACCACCACCGGGCTCTTATATACAGCATTCTAACAGGCTGTATATAAGAGCCCAGGCCGCTGTGACAAGATAAAAAACACTTTATAATACTTACCTAATGGTCACTCTGCGGTGGAATAGGGACTAATGGGCATCTCCGTTATCCGATGCCGGATCCACCTCTTTTGGCCATCTTTGTTCTCCTTCTTCTCTAGCCGCAGTGCATGACGGGTCCGACGTCATCCACACTCGCCGGTATTCCGGTCCTGAGCAGGCGCACTTTGATCTGCGCTGAGCAGGGCAGATCAAAGTATTGTAGTGCACCTGCGCAGGACCGGCGAGTGTGTATGACGTAGCCGTGTCATGCACACAGGCTTCACAAAGAAGACGAAGATGGCCGAAAGGGGAGGCGCCCCGACAACAGAGACGCCCATTAGGCCCTCATCCACCGCAGAGCGACCGTTAGGAAAGTATTATAAAGTGTTTTTTTTATGTTGTCACAGGGGCCTGGGCTCTTATATACATCATGTTAAAATGCTGTATATAAGAGCCCGGTGGTGGTGGCCGCAGCTTATAGTCCAAAAAAGTGGTGACAGGTTCCCTTTAACTCATGTTTTTGTACACACTGCTGTTATTTTGAACACAACTGTATGTTTTCCATGTAGCAGATTTTCTGTCTTATATGATGAGGAGATATTTTGACCTCAAAACTTCTCATTTTGTTTTGGTGGGTCTTGTATTGGCCATAATTCTTTGATCCCAAGCATTGCAATTGTTAGCCCATAAACGCTGTCTACTTACTGTAGATTTAATTGCACCCATTCAGTTAGCTCTTGCATTCCACTTCCAGATGGAATGATAAAGTGGTGGGACCTCGACAGTGGACGCTTCTCTCAATCAGCAGCTGAACATTCAGGGATGGTCACCAACCTCTTATACTGGACAGACACAAAGCTAGTGTTCTCATCATCAAATGATGGTACTCTGATTGTTTGGACTTCCGGAGCAGTTGTGTTAGATAAGATCATGGTATGTACAATATTTGTCTTTTATGAATTGTTGTTTAAAAAAAATTTATGTATGAAAACAATGATATACTGTATATGTTACTACAAAATTAATAATAATAATACAGGGTGATTCAATCGCTATTTTACTAGGAAAAAATTCTGTAACTTCTAAAAGAGGTGGTCAACCTTAATGAAATTTTTTACTGTACATACTTTGGTTCATGAGAAATGAGAGTGCAATGATCCTTAGCGACAAAAAACATCTTTGCACTGCCTGGTCTCGCCGACTTGTTGCCCCGCTGGTCCTCTCCATTATGAGATAGACAAGCTGCATGCCTTTCTGCACATTGGTATCTTGTATGTGGTGCTTGCATTTCACTCCTACCGAGTTCCTAAATCATTGAACAATGTAGAGATACAGTTTGGAGGAGAGTCTTTCATTGAAAAAACATACTAGAAAACTGAGTCCTTAATAGAGATAAGAGAACCTCTCGTGGTTCGGTTCACCAAACCAAACCAAGTTTAGGGTGCTCTCGCGAACCTTTATCGAACCAAACTTTGAACCTTTATTGAATCTCTCCGAACCCCATTGGATTCAATGAGAGGCCAAAAGTAAGACACAGAAAACACCTTTAGACGGGTTGAAAAGCATCCAAAACAGCAAAATATGTTTTATAGTCCAGCACCACTGTTTTGGCCTATGCATTAGCTTTTTAGGCTATTGACAGAAGAAATATATAGGTGGATGAGAGACAGGTGTATGGCTGGTGCTCCCATACGCTTGCCATTACAGACAAGTCACAATTTGGAGACCTATTTTGTAGTCTTGACATTCAAAATCCTTTCAGGGACACAGCGGTACAATAACATCAATTACCCCCCCCCTCCCTATAAGGATTCAAAACACCAGGGAGTTACAATCCATGCAACAAAGGCTGTGGGCCGTTTTGTTTTTTGTTTTTTTTTAAATCAAGACATGCGTTAGTGGGCCAGTGGCAGGCATAGGCCTCTCTTTCCAAGAACATTGGCAGTAACCTCTACTCAACATTTTGAGACACATCTTTTAATCTCTGATGGTATTGTACTTCTATTTTAGAAGGCAATTACTCCGGCCCATAGGGGTTGCCCAATAGGGCTTTAAAACACCAGGGAGTTATGGTCCACAAACCACATAGGCTGTGGGCTGTTTTTGTTTTTTTTTTTTAAAAAATCAAGACATGCATTAGTGGGCAAGTGGCAGGCATAGTCCTCTGTTTCCAACAACACTGAAAGTAATCTGTCCACAACATTTGAAGCCACATTTTGGAGTCTCTGCCCCCTGTGTCAGGGGTGGGCTGAGGACTGCAACCCTCGACCATGGCTACTGCCCCAGGCCACATTACAGTTACACCCGGTGCTGTTTTTAAAATTTCTAAAGGCAATGTCAATTGGCAAGATGCAGTGTGTACAGTAGATACTGCACTAATAATTTTTTCAGACCACCAATAATACGTGGCTATAACCAGTCGTTTTTCAATTTTTCTAAAGGTAATAACAATTGCCAGCATGCAGTGTGTAGATGTCAGGCTACCACCAGGGTGAGCTAGAGCCCTGCAGGAAAAGACACTACACAGAGCTGAATCAGCATGGAGGTGGACACACCGTGTGTCCTGGAGCACTTCCCTGCAGAGTCAGCCAGAATACAGAGGCCACGGGGCGTGCGGGGGATGGTCAGGCAGGCCAGCTCATACACGATACGGTAAGAAAGAAGACTGGAGGAACGAGCAAAAGGGGGGGTCGAGGTCAGGGCGAGGTCAGTACCAGAGGAAGCAACCGAGTGGGGAGATAGGAGAAGGGGGAACGACTGGGGCTATTGTGGGAAGGAAGGAGGTGGGACGGAACACAGAACACAAACAGAGCACAGGGGAAGGACGGATCAGTAAACACTAAGGCTATGTGCGCACGTGTGCGCTCTGCACCGCACAGAAAAGGTGCGCTTCAGAGCGCAGCTGAAAAGCTGCGTTCTGAAGCGCATGGTGCCTGCAGAATTCGTGCGCTTTGCATGGTGCCTCTCCCTATAGGCAGCATGCAAATCGCACGGAAAAAGTGACATGTCACTTCTTAGAACGCAGCGATTCGGGCAGCAGCCGAATCGCTGCGTTCTAATATGCCACGTGCGCACGGCTCCTGCACAATCTCCATAGACTGTGCAGGGAACACAGGACGCATGCAGTTACGCTGCGGTGCAGATCGCAGCGTAACTGCATGTAATACGCACACGTGCGCACATAGCCTTACAGGGACCAGGAATCACAGGCAAAGCAGTGCTAAGCTTATAGCCAGCGCTGGTTCAACAGAGATAACAGAATTTAAAGCATCCAAGCTCCGGAAGTGAGGCCTGAGAGAAGGCTCCGCCTTCTAGCCATGTGGGCGGGGAGGTGGAACCATGACAGTAGATTATTATTATTATTATAGGTTGAGTTGAGCCAGCTATTAGGAAACTTGCTCACCAAAGTAACAAGACAGGAGCAGCTGGATATTCCTGATGACAGATTCATTCTATTGTAGATGTGGAAAGGGAGGTGAAGGCTATGGAAAAAGAACACTGGCAGTAACCTCTCTATAACATTTAGGCTGTGTGCACACATTGCGTAATTTAATGCATTTACGCTGCGTTTAGCACTGCAGTGTAAATGCATGCGTCCTGCGTCCCCTGCACAATCTATGAAGATTGTGCATAATCCGTGCGCATGATGCTTTTTTGAACGCAGTGATTTGAGTGTCAAAAATTTGACAAAATCTCTGCGTTTAAAAATTCAGCATGTTACTTCTTTCGTGCGCTTTGGATGCAGCCCCCACCTCTGTCTATGGGAGAGGCAGCATCCCGAGCGCACGAAATCGGCATCTATGCTGCAAACACACTGCATCCATTAAGCAGTGTTTCTGCAGCGATTTGCAGCGCACATGTGCTGTCAAATCGCTGCAGAAATTTCAGCATGTACGTGCGCACATAGCCTTAGAGACACATTTTGGAGTCTCTGCCTTTAAAAACAGCAGTACAATACCATCAATTGCCCAAGTCTGTTAGGAAATTGCCACCTCCCTATAGGGTTTTAAAACACCAGGGAGTTATGGTCCATGGGACACATGGGCTGTGGTCTGGCATTTATTTTAAAACAGTGAAGACATATGTAGCGCCCTGGAAAACCAGGTAGATGTACATGTAGGCCCCCGCACAACACTAATCCCACGAAGGGTTAAATCAGCCGGCCTGAAACCCTAGTCATCCCCCTCAGGGAAGGACAGACACACCAGAGGGCAGGACCAGATGGCTAGGTAACGCCCACCTAGGGGTCTGGAGAGCCCGCGGCGGGAAAACGGTCAAATCAGTTCCAGTTTAAGTTTGGAGTGGAGGTCCTAAGCTGACAGGTGCAGGGTCGGAGCCCTGACACCTTGGCTAGGTGGCAGACGGTAGCCAGAGTCTGCAGGAGACGGGAAGATGGCTGCCGGAGATCCAATGTGGACCGGGACAGGGTTGGAGCCTGCCGGTACCGACATCGGGGAATCGACCCGGAAACCATGTGCACAGAGGGGGTACTTGGACCCTGAAGCCAGGACCGGCACCGACGGCCTAGCTAATTAACCAATTGAGGGCAAGATTTTAGGTCCTGTCCCAACCTAAGTCCCGAAAAGTAGACAACCACCCACAGAGAGGGATAGGGCAACCGCCAGGGCCCGTAGATCCCAAGGGTCAGTGTCAGATGGGCACGGCTCCCAACCAAAGGACCGGTAGCGGACTCCCGCGTTTCAGACCGGGAAGTCCTACCTACAAAACACTGACTGCAGAGGAGAGAGACTTTGACTTCCAGCCCGGGTGTGGGATAAGATATAACCCGTCTGCGGCAGCTGGCCACCATCACCTTGGTTTACCACAAGACTTGTGTGCTTTATTTGACTGTGAGTAACATCCCCGGCCTGGCCGGGTGCGCCGGCCCCTGCCATCACTCTCCTCAGCATAGAGACACTGGGCCCTGGGACATCCATCCCTACCCACGGATTGGTTAACATCCAGCTGCCAGCCCAGCGTCCCCGGGAGCCTCGCAACGGCAGCGGTGGTGCTACATCTCACCACACACCGTGGGTGGCGTCACAGACATTTTCCAACCAATCCCGTATAAATACGTCCCCTTTTATTCGGAGTGCCCGCTCGACCCCCGGGGCCGGAGAACCTCTGGAGCCGCACCATAGATCCGGATCCGAGCAGCACTGGCTGCTGGCACGGGGGCGGCACACATACATTACACTATTGTCCACTAATGAAGAATGTTGTGTAAAGATCACAGAATTTTGGTAGCCCCAACTACTTGGCTCATGAGGGATTGATCACAGGAGAGAGAAGCAGCAGATCCAGTTGAGTTGGTGGGCGGTGGTTGAGTAGGCATTGTAGTCTGCATTTTAACGCAGTGAGATTACCAAAGTAAGGTATGTTTACGCATGTGGCGGGTCATACATGTAGTTGTCAAATTTATTTATTTTTGTACTGAGTTATATTTTACAATGATGGCAGCGAAAGATGGAAATATGGAGGTAGATGACAGATAGCTGTAGGGCTTGTGCTCCCACACCCATGCCACTACAGACAAGACCCAACTCGGAGACCCATCTTGGAGCCTCCAGAATCAAACACCTTTCAAGCAGACAGCAGAGTAGTATAGTAGCATTAATTGCTCCCTCCCCATAGGGCCTTAAAACACCATGGAATTACGGTCCACAAAATACATAGGCTGTGGCCGGCATTTAAATTTTAAAAATCCAGACATGTCTGAGTGCCAGGTATAGTCCTCTTGCCCCCAGAAGACTGGCACTACAGATGAAAGCAAACTTGGAGACCCTACTAGATGTCTCCACATTTCCAAATATTAAGGTGAGGAAACAGGAAATGTGGCCACAATTGGCACACAATACCGATAGGCCAAAAAAGTAACATGGCTGCATGGGACTGGCACCGGAACAAGGCCTGAAACAGCATTATTTTGGTCACCAGAGCAAGCAAGATGACAGACAGGCATTGCCCTCTTGCTCACAGAAGCCTGGCACTACCCCATCGCCTCATCTGCACAGTCTTGACCTGGGGTGGCAAAGTCACTGGACTTCAACAACTTGTTCATCGTTATGAACGTTACGCGGTCTACAGTTTAAGGGACAGATGGCTGCACTAATCTGTCAATACACCACCAGTAGCGCTGAAGACAAGTTCTGAGAGAACGCTGGCTGCTGGGCAGGCCAAAACGTCCAAGGTGTGAGTGGTGAGCTCAGCCCACTCTTCCAATTTTGAATACCAAAACCCAAAAGGGTCCAATTCCCCCGTATTGCATCCATATAGAGCTCTAGGTAATCCATCACCATCCTCTCTAGTCATTGACTATGTGTCAGACGTCTAGCCTGTTCTGCTGGTGCATGTGATTGTGAAAAAATATATTCCAACAAGCATACAGTATAAATTGGTTCTGGCACTTGAACTACTGCTGCTGCTAATGTTTCTGCGTTGAGGACGCGATATTCCCATGGTTGGAATTATAGAGCTGCCATGCACGCAACGCTATGTGCATCCCTGCTGGCTTGTGGAAAAGTACTGTTAAGATGTTCTACAAGCTAGTTTAATACTCCAGCATCCGCGCGTCCCTTTCCAGGGGTGGAAGCATCTTGCTAAATTGACTCTTGTAACGTGGATCTAACAGAGTGGCAACCCAGTAGTCAGCACTATTTCTAATCTTAACGATACGGACATCATGGTGCAAATAGTACAGCAAGAAGGTGCTCATTTTTTGGACGCTTACATGGGGTTCAAGTCCATGTTGAGTTGTTGGCGGGTTAACGCTCAAGCTTGCCTCCTCCTCCTCTGTCTCCTCACACCAACCACGGTTAAAAGAGACGTGATCAATATCTTCTTAGGCCGGCATCACACAGTATGATATATCGGGCGATATGTCGTCGGGGACACGGATTCCGTGACGACATCCGGCATCGTTAGAGATATCGTTCCGTGTGACACCTCCAAACGACTGTGAACGAGCAAAAATACTCACCTTATTGTTGCTCGTTGACACCTCGTTCATTTTCAAAATGTCGGTCCTCCTTCTGCGCGCCGGTTGTTCATCGTTCCCGAGG
Organism: Anomaloglossus baeobatrachus; assembly: GCF_048569485.1. Classification (NCBI taxonomy): domain Eukaryota; kingdom Metazoa; phylum Chordata; class Amphibia; order Anura; family Aromobatidae; genus Anomaloglossus; species Anomaloglossus baeobatrachus. Next base: position 115,062,813 of record NC_134356.1, on the reverse strand, counting down.
CAGCACACATTGCTCCGTGTGACACCCCGGGAACGACGAACACAGCTTACCTGCAGCCGCCGGCAATGCGGAAGGAAGGAGGTGGGCGGGATGTTACGTCCCGCTCATCTCTGCCCCTCTGCTTCTATTGGTCGGCCGCTGTGTGACGTCGCTGTGATGCCGAACGTCCCTCGCCCTTCAGGAAGAGGATGTTCGCCGCCCACAGAGACGTCATCTGGGAGGTAAGTGCGTGGAAAAGGGGTTAACGACTTTGTGCACCACGGGCAATTAGTTAGTAATTAGACGCACAAACGACGGGGGCGGGTACGATCGCTCGTGCGATCGCACGATAGATCATACCGTGTGACGCCGGCCTTAAGGCCACTTTACACACACAGATAAATCTTTGGCAGATGTGTGGTTGCAGTGAAATCATGGACATATTGTTCCATTTGTACACAGCCACAAACTTGGCACTGATTGTCCACAATTTCACTGCAACCACAGATCTGCCAAAGATTTATCTCTGTGTGTAAAGTGGCCTTTTGTCTCTGGAATTGTTTGCCCCATCACTTCTTTCTCATTTGGTGCTTGGCTCCTGCACCTTCACTACCAGTTTCTCTGGTAACATGAGCCCACCTCCATCGATTGCCTACACTCTACTGTGACACCCGCCAGTGCAACGACTGTCCGGACCTTCCAGGAAATATTATCCCTTCCTCATTCTCCTCTGTATCCTCCTCTTACTCTGGGACCCCAACCTCCTTCTGCAGATTATTCAGAGTGTGCTCCAACATGTAGATGAGCGGAATAGTGATGCTGATGACGGCATCGTCAGCACTCACCATGTGTTACAGTTGCTGTGGCACTGGAGACTATGTTCGGATTTCTTGCTACTGCACATGTGCGAGCACTGGAGACTATGTTCGGATTTCTTGCTACTGCACATGTGCAAGCGCTGGAGACTAAGTCCTATCTTGGAGCCATTGCACATGTGCGGGTGACATCATCGCTGACACGAGGTCACATGTCTCTGACACCTTCTAAGCTGATTGGCCGCTGGTCATGTGCTTGTGACGCTTTGCTCGGTGATAGGCCAGCGTGACGTCATTCCTGTCGTTCTGGCTCTGGTGTCCTCCATCTTGGATGAGGCACAAAGTCTATATAAGACCCTGACGCACGCCGCCCGGCGCTCAGTCCTCTTGGTTCATGCATAAGAGTAGACGCTCTGTGCACGTCCCTCTAGGCATCTCTCTGTCTATGCTAGGTGAGCGCTACCAGCAGGGTAGCATTCTTATACCTTACAGCTTCAGCTGCAGTCCGTATCCTTACATCTTAGTGGAGCGGACATAGGCAGGTGCCTGAGGCACATGGTCCAGCTGGGCCTTGTGATTCTACTCGTAGGTGGACGTTGCCACTAGGGAAACGTTCCTTATACTGCGTCTGGCAGTTGTTCGTATCCTCGCACACTAGGGGAGCGAACATAGGTAGGAGCTTTGTGCGGCTTATGCTGCTGTCCGTCTCTTTTGCACCACTAGTGGAGCGGACCCAGGCAGGTGCCATATCTAGTGGTTCGTGTCCTCGCACACTAGTGGAGCGAACACAGGTAGGAGCTTTGTGTGGCTTAAGCTGCTGTCCGTCTCCTGGCACCGCTAGAGGAACGGACCTAGGTAGGTGTCATTTCACACTGACTGCTTTTGTCTCTGTGACCATTAACAGAGACCATACCACACACTCTCCAAGTAAGGGAGGAATTGCTTTATTTCCTAATTATATTCCTCTGTGAGTTTAACAGAGGTATTGCACTCTGCACTTGTGCTATTACTATTTACAGTGGCACACTTATATACCCCTTATCCTCTGCCATAGTCTGCAGCAGAGTCTTTGCACGGTGGACCCTGACTGTCTGATATTCCTTTGGGTTTTATTATCAGACAGCCCCCCGTAACATTAGAACTGAGCCAAAGGTCTGGCAGTTATGGCAGAATATCAGCAGTTACACCGTTACATACAAGTACTTGAGTCGCGGCTCAAGACTATTGAGGATAAACCTCAGACCATGGTGACATCTGCACATGATCCTCGACTTGCTCTGCCAAACAGGTATTCTGGCGATGCCAGATCATGTCGTGGTTTTATTAGTCAGTGTCAGATACACCTAGAGGTCAACTCTTCTCGCTTCTCTACGGAGAGGTCCAGAGTAGGCTTAATCATATCCTTACTTCAGGACAAAGCCTTAGAATGGGCGACTCCCCTATGGGAGCGCTCTGATGTGGTTACTCTGAGACATCAAAACTTTCTTGAAGCTCTTAAAGCGGTATTCATGGGTCCGCAGGCTACCCATGATGCGGCCCTGAGACTGTTAGATCTATCTCAGGGTTCGTTATCCACTAGTTCGTCTGCCATTGCTTTTAGAACGCTGGTGGCAGAACTAGATTGGCCAGAAAAGGTGTTGATTCCTATCTTCTGGAGAGGGTTCGCAGGCTATGTCAAGGATGCCCTTGCTACTCGTGAGGTCCCTGCTTCTCTGGAGGACTTAATCACTGTAGCAACAAGGATCGACGTACGCCATAAGGAACGGAGATTCGAGGTCTCTTCCTCACGCCCTAAGCATCGGGCTATTCCAGTTGTTGAGGGTCCACTTCCATCTTCCTCAGCATCTGAAACATCTCCCACTCCTATGGAGTTAGGTCATACGTCCCCCAGACTACGCAGGTCTGGTCCTCCTATATGTTACGTATGTCGTCAGGCTGGGCACTATGCCAACAAGTGTCCTAGCCATCAGGGAAACTCCCAGGCCTAGTAACCATTAGAGGGGGGTTACTAGAGACGTCTTCTGCACCCTCTAAGTGTAGTATCCCAGGTCAGCTCTCATTCTCTGAGAATAAATGGCCTATTATGGCTTTTGTGGATTCCGGAGCTGACGGGACTTTTGTGTCCTCAGGATTTGTAAAGAGACACAATATTCCCTCTATCATGTTAGAGGCGCCTATTCCTGTCCGTCTTGTTAATGGGACTATGTTGTCTGACTCCATTACATTGAGGACAGTTCCCTTGCGCCTTTCCCTGTCTCAGGGTCACATAGAGGAGATTTCTTTTCTTGTTTTGCCTGAGGGTATAGACGACGTTCTTCTGGGTCTCCCATGGCTTCGGACCCATGCTCCTCTAATTGACTGGGAGTCCGACAGCATTATTAGTTGGGGTTCGAAATGTCAGTCCCGATGTCTTCCCTTACCACCTAAGGTCATTGCGGTTGCATCAACTGATCTCTCTCCCATACCTACACCCTATTTGGATTTCGCTGACGTGTTCTCCAAACAGGGTGCTGAGGTTCTTCCACCCCATAGGCCATATGACTGCACCATAGACCTTATCCCAATTTCGGTTCCACCTAAGAGCAGGGCTTACCCCCTGTCAATACCTGAGTCGGAGGCCATGTCGACCTATATAAGAGAGAGTTTAGATAAGGTGTTCATTCGTAAGTCTGTCTCTCCCGCAGGAGCTGGGTTTTTCTTTGTTCGGAAGAGAGAGGGTGATTTGCGTCCCTGCATAGATTACAGGGGTCTCAACGCAATCACAATAAAGAACAAATACCCGTTACTTTTAATTTCAGAGCTCTTTGACAGACTGAGGGGAGCTCAGGTTTTTACGAAGTTGGATCTGTGGGGTGCGTATAACTTGGTACGAATTCGAGAGGGTGACGAATGGAAGACCGCTATTAACACTCGAGACGGTCACTATGAATACCTCGACATGCCTTTTAGTTTATGCAATGCACCCGCAGTATTTCAGGACTTCGTAAACGATGTGTTCAGGGATTTACTGTTATCCTCCGTCGTGGTGTATCTGGACGACATCCTGATTTTTTCTCCTGATCTGGAGACTCATCGTCAGGATGTCGTTCGTGTCCTTTCCCGTTTAAGGGAGCACTCATTGTTTGCTAAACTCGAAAAGTGTGTATTCGAGCAGTCATCCTTGCCTTTTTTGGGTTACATTATCTCACAAGAGGGTCTGGCTATGGATCCTGTGAAGCTCTCTGCTGTCCGGGAATGGTCCGAACCTCATTCCTTGAAAGCGGTGCAACGCTTCTTAGGATTCATAAATTATTACCGGCAGTTCATACCCCATTTCTCCACTTTGGTGGCCCCTTTGGTGGCCTTGACTAAGAAAGGTGCTAGATACAGCCCAGCACTAATATAAATTGTGGTAACAATTAAAATATAACCTTTATTGGTTCATAGTTAAAAATATTAAACCACACAACACATACGGTTGTAGAACAACCAAGTAAAAATGGAGCAAATGTAAAAAGCTCCTAATATCACCATGGAAGGACAAACCTCACACTGGGGGGGAGGATAGAGTAACCTCCCACCACGGTGATAGAGAAACAAACAACCCCAACCAGGTTGTAAAAATTACTGAATTATACACACAAGACAGTATAGTCCAAAAGACAAAATTCAAAAGATGTATGAAGAAAAATTATTTTAGTTGTCCAATATATAGAGGGGGGGGCAAACACAACAGCCTCACAATGCCCCTCAATTGGCAACCATCTGACCTGATGTGCTCCTAGACCTCCCAACGCGTTTCATAATATGCTTATTCCTCAGGGGACTATGGTCAAAAGAGAGCTGCAAATGATAAACACAAGGGTCAGGTTGCTATTCAAGTACAGTGTATAGCAAAAAGGACGTATAAAGCAAAAAGCAACGTATTTACCTTCAGTTAGACAGACTTCCAGCATGTTATGTCTGGGCCTTGGCATACAGCACCAGACTTTCAAAACTCCCACCCTTAAATATCCTGTGAGTGTGCAGAGGAACGCCCTCCCAATCACAATGAGGCTAATGATAATTATCTACCACATGTATGAAGGTGTTCCTTTACTCAAGGGAAATACGCCCCTGTGGTGTGTGGGCGGAGGTATATTTCCCAAGTTCCTCCCATTCACAACTCCCACATGCAAGGAATATGGCTTTCCCCCCAATCACGTAACCTGGGGGACCGCCCACCTCAGGCACACGCCCTGAGGGGCGTGGCCAAGGTCCCATCCCACGTACTGGTATAGACAACAGCCATTGATCACGTGCGCGGACCGCGTCATATCCGGTCACGCGGCCGCGCACGTGACATAGTAACTAAGGTGGCGATAAACGTCAGCCGGAAGTCACGTGCGCGGACCGCGTCATATCCGGTCACGCGGCCGCGCACGCCACATGATAACTGCGGAAGCGATGAATCTCAGCCGAAAATCACGTGCGCGGACCGCGTCATATCCGGTCACGCGGCCGCGCACGTGACATGATAGCTAAGGAAGCGATGATCATCATCCGAAGATCACGTGCGCAGACCGCGTCATATCCGGTCACGCGGCCGCGCACGTGACACAGCAACCATGAAGCGTCACATCCGGTCACACGGCCCCTAGAGGCGATCCGGTGACCATGGCAACGCTGGATATGTCACCAAAAGCTGATCAACACAGTACCAGAACAAGTGACACTGTATTGAGTTAGGCGACCATAAACACGTAAAACGGTCCCCATAAGCAGTAAGGACCAATGGCTGATGCCGCATGCCAAATATTAACAAGCTAAAAAGCTAATAACTGATGTCAAATGCTAAATCATACACAGTATAGATAACCAGGGGGCCTAGATGGGACCGCAGGGGGGGGGGGGAGGGTGTATTTTATTCTGGTGTGGGAAAACATTAGCTGGCAAGCCTATATGATAACAGGGCTGAAATATTGCAGCCCCAAGCAAAAGGAAGGAAAACTGTATACGTCAACAGAGGTAGTCCTACCGAACCTAAATGGTAGACATGGTAGTTTTCATTCCTTAGTTTCTTCCCCCGTGCCCCCAGTCGAGGTACTTGCGTGGATGCCTGTCCTAATCCAATTCATTTGTCTACCATTTAGGTTCGGTAGGACTAGCATTTAGCATTTGACATCAGTTATTAGCTTTTTAGCTTGTTAATATTTGGCATGCGGCATCAGCCATTGTTCTGGTACTGTGTTGATCAGCTTTTGGTGACATATCCAGCGTTGCCATGGTCACCGGATCGCCTCTAGGGGCCGTGTGACCGGATGTGACGCTTCATGGTTGCTGTGTCACGTGCGCGGCCGCGTGACCGGATATGACGCGGTCTGCGCACGTGATCTTCGGATGATGATCATCGCTTCCTTAGCTATCATGTCACGTGCGCGGCCGCGTGACCGGATATGACGTGGTCCGCGCACGTGACTTTCGGCTGATGTTTATTGCCACCATGGTCACCATGTCCGGATGAGACGCTTCATGGTTGCCGTGTCACGTGCGCGGCCGCGTGACCGGATATGACGCGGTTCGCGCACGTGATTTTCGGCTGAGGTTCATCGCTTCCGCAGTTATCATGTGGCGTGCGCGCGGCCGCGTGACCGGATATGACGCGGTCTGCGCACGTGACTTCCGGCTGACGTTTATCGCCACCTTAGTTACTATGTCACGTGCGCGGCCGCGTGACCGGATATGACGCGGTCCGCGCACGTGATCAATAGCTGTTGTCTATACCAGTACGTGGGATGGGACCTTGGCCACGCCCCTCAGGGCGTGTGCCTGAGGTGGGCGGTCCCCCAGGTTACGTGATTGGGGGGAAAGCCATATTCCTTGCATGTGGGAGTTGTGAATGGGAGGAACTTGGGAAATATACCTCCGCCCACACACCACAGGGGCGTATTTCCCTTAAGTAAAGGAACACCTTCATACATGTGGTAGATAATTATCATTAGCCTCATTGTGATTGGGAGGGCGTTCCTCTGCACACTCACAGGATATTTAAGGGTGGGAGTTTTGAAAGTCTGGTGCTGTATGCCAAGGCCCAGACATAACATGCTGGAAGTCTGTCTAACTGAAGGTAAATACGTTGCTTTTTGCTTTATACGTCCTTTTTGCTATACACTGTACTTGAATAGCAACCTGACCCTTGTGTTTATCATTTGCAGCTCTCTTTTGACCATAGTCCCCTGAGGAATAAGCATATTATGAAACGCGTTGGGAGGTCTAGGAGCACATCAGGTCAGATGGTTGCCAATTGAGGGGCATTGTGAGGCTGTTGTGTTTGGCCCCCCCCCTCTATATATTGGACAACTAAAATAATTTTTCTTCATACATCTTTTGAATTTTGTCTTTTGGACTATACTGTCTTGTGTGTATAATTCAGTATTTTTTACAACCTGGTTGGGGTTGTTTGTTTCTCTATCACCGTGGTGGGAGGTTACTCTATCCTCTCCCCCAGTGTGAGGTTTGTCCTTCCATGGTGATATTAGGAGCTTTTTACATTTGTTCCATTTTTACTTGGTTGTTCTACAACCGTATGTGTTGTGTGGTTTAATATTTTTAACTATGAACCAATAAAGGTTATATTTTAATTGTTACCACAATTTATATTAGTGCTGGGCTGTATCTACACATATATCGTGAAGCATATGACAATTTTTTGGGAATTACTAAGAAAGGTGCTAATCTAAAAGTCTGCTCTACTGAGACATCCCAGGCTTTTGAGGCAGTAAAAAGACACTTTTCAACTGCTCCCGTTCTTCAAAGACCCGATGAGAATAAGCCCTTCCTCTTGGAGGTTGATGCCTCTTCAGTGGGTGCTGGTGCGGTCTTGTATCAAAAGAACGGTGTAGGTAGAAAAAGGCCGTGTTTCTTCTTTGCTAAAACCTTTTCACCGGCAGAGAGAAACTATACCATTGGGGATAGGGAACTGCTCGCCCTGAGATTAGCCTTGGAGGAGTGGCGTCACTTGCTAGAAGGAGCGAAACATCCTTTCCAGGTCTATACAGACCATAAGAATCTGACGTACTTACAAACCGCTCAGCGTCTGAATCCTCGCCAAGCCCGCTGGTCCTTGTTTTTCTCCCGCTTTCACTTCTCCATCAACTATCTGTCTGGGAGTAAGAATAACAAGGCAGACGCCCTGTCTCGCTCTATGGTTTCTACCCAGGAAGAGATTGACGAACCTCATCTTATCCTTCCCTCCAGGCTTTTTCATACGCTCTCCCCTGTGACGTTAGACCAAATCCCACCGGGCAAGACCTTTGTTCCGCCGGATCGACAGAATGATATACTGTCGTGGGCCCACACCTCAAAGGTGGCTGGGCATTTTGGTATTAGACGGACACGAGAGTTACTCGAGAGGTGGTATTGGTGGCCACACTTAGCCAGCCACGTCAAGAGATATGTCGGTTCCTGCTACTCATGTGCTCGCAACCGTCCGTTACGGCAGAGACCGGCTGGGCTCTTGCATCCTTTACCAGTGCCAGATAGACCATGGGAGGTGGTAGGCATGGACTTTGTGGGTGATCTTCCGTGTTCACAGGGACATAGATTTGTGTGGGTCATTACGGACCATTTCTCCCGGATGGTTCATCTCGTACCGTTATCGAGAATCCCATCTTCCAGGGTACTAGCCAAACTATTCCTCAAGCATGTCTTTAGGCTTCACGGGATGCCAGATCGTATCATTTGTGATAGAGGCCCGCAATTTGCTTCCCAATTCTGGCGAGATCTTTGTAGCCTTCTGCAAATTGAGTTGAATCTCTCTTCGGCATACCATCTGGAGACCAATGATTTGGTTGAGCATACCAATCAATCCATGATTATATACCTTCGACACTTTGTTGCTGAGAACCACGATAACTGGTCCTCCCTCCTACCCTGGGCAGAATTTGCCCTTAACAATTCGCTGGCTGAGACCACTGGGCAGACACCGTTCGTACCCAATAATGGGCAACACCCTAGGGTACCGGTACCGTTTCCCGCTGCTGCACCTCCTCCTCTTGTGGCTGACTGGGCAACTAATGCCAGAGAGGTTTGGGATCGGACTCAAGAGTCGATCCAAGCAGCTAAGGACCGTATGAAGACGGTGTCCGATCGGTTTCGTCGCCCGGCTCCTGTCTTTTCTCTGGGGGACTTTGTGTGGCTCTCTGCAAAACACGTGAAACTTCGAGTGAGCTCTGTCAAATTTGCTCCTCGCTTCCTGGGTCCTTATGAGGTTCTTCGACAGGTAAATCCTGTAGTCTACCAATTGAAGTTACCCGTCCATCTTAGGATCCATGACAAATTCCATGTCTCACTGCTAAAGCCGGCTATTTTACCTCACGCTCGTGAAGTGCACTCTCCTGCCTCTGATTCCTCTCGCTCTAGCTATGAGGTACGGGCCATAGTTGGTTCTAAGATGGTTAGAGGGCGCAGGTTCTTCTTGATAGATTGGGAGGGCTACGGCCCGGAACATCGCTCTTGGGAGCCTGAGGAGGCTGTCCATGCTCCCGACTTAGTTGCTGATTACCTGCGTCGCTGGGAGGGGGGCCCTTGAGGGGGAGGTACTGTTACGGTTGCTGTGGCACTGGAGACTATGTTCGGATTTCTTGCTACTGCACATGTGCGAGCACTGTAGACTATGTTCGGACTTCTTGCTACTGCACATGTGCAAGCGCTGGAGACTAAGTCCTATCTTGGAGCCATTGCACATGTGCGGGTGACATCATCGCTGACACGAGGTCACATGTCTCTGACACCTTCAAAGCTGATTGGTCGCTGGTCATGTGCTTGTGACGCGTGGTCACATGTCTCTGACACCTTCTATGCCGATTGGTCGCTGGTCATGTGCTTGTGACGCTTTGCTCGGTGATAGGCCAGCGTGACGTCATTCCTGTCGTTCTGGCAGCGGATTGGCTCTTGTGTCTTCCATCTTGGATGAGGCACAAAGTCTATATAAGACCCTGACGCACGCCGTCCGGCGCTCAGTCCTCTTGGTTCATGCATGAGAGTAAACGCTCTGTGCACGTCCCTCTAGGCATCTCTCTGTCTATGCTAGGTGAGCGCTACCGGCAGGGTAGCGTTCTTATACCTTACAGCTTCAGCTGCGGTCCGTATCCTTACATCTTAGTGGAGCGGACATAGGCAGGTGCCTGAGGCACATGGTCCGGCTGGGCCTTGTGATTCTACTCGTAGGTGGACGTTGCCACTAGGGTAACGTTCCTTATACTGCGTCTGGCAGTTGTTCGTATCCTCGCACACTAGGGGAGCGAACATAGGTAGGAGCTTTGTGCGGCTTATGCTGCTGTCCGTCTCTTTTGCACCACTAGTGGAGCGGACCCAGGCAGGTGCCATATCTAGTGGTTCGTGTCCTCGCACACTAGTGGAGCGAACACAGGTAGGATCATTCTTCTTTTTGTCCATTGTGGTATATATGTATATATTTTCTGGTGTCTTTTTTCCTGTATATTTCATGTTTGAGATATATTTTTCTGTCTTATTTTATATAGTTCATTTTAATGTACGTTCTCCATTTTGATTGTTTTAATGTGGTTTGTGATGCAACCTGTTTGGGCACTCCTATTTAAGGGTTGACGTTTCCATTCCACATGTGGACGCGGTGAAGGCCTAATCAAGGCGAAACGGCCGTCGTCCCCTCTTAGGAGCTGGCTCACAGGTTGCCTCCAGCCCTTTTACCTATGCACCTGTTCAAATAAATCTTTTTCCAGCACGGCGGATGGAGTGCTGTCCTTTCTTCATCTTACTTTAAAAGGTTGTCCCTACCCCCTAACCCCCCTATATAAACTCCAACAATCCCCAACTCTCCACCCCTTATACAAAAACAAGAAAATGCTATTAAAAAGCACTTTTGGAAATGTGGCCAGGGTATAGGAGCAGCAAATGAACATAAACGAACTTTACCGAGTTTTGGGGGAGGGGATCGTGTTTACTGAGCCCGAATGAACAATCCAAGGCTTGTACCGAACCTGAGTTGGGCGAACATTTATCGAACAGGTTTGCTCAACTCTAGTCCTTAAAGAGGTGACAAAGTGAGTTTCTAAAGACGTTTGGAGGTCAAAATCCACCATCTATACCATGTATGCTTTCATTGGTGAGTTAGCGAGAACGTACAGGAACATTACTGGATAGGCATGATGGAGAAGCCATTTGAAATGTTAGGTGCACACTAACAAGCCACTGATATTACAGGCACTAGAGAGAACATACAGTGAGAAGTTCAGGCTATGACCCCAGACGCCCTGCGGAATACATTCAACAATATGGAATGGCGCATGCAGGCATGAATGGAATGAATTGGATGTAAATGGTGGATATTTTCAATACCTGCTTTAAAACATCAGTTTCTTATGAACCAAAGTATGCACAGACCATATTTCAGTAGGATAGATTGTCTCTTTTAGATGTTACAGCAATTTTTCTGGGTAAAGTAGTGAGGGAATCAGTTTATGAGATACAAGTAATTTACCGCCCCTGTGATAAAGATTTGGTTGCCATTAGCAAGAAGGCAACACACATTACAGATATTCTATGCATGTGTTAAGCAACATAGTTAACAGTACGTGTAATAACCTACAGTGAGGAAAATAATTCTCAAATTGTGTATAAAACACTCAGAGTACCATATTCATAAAATATAAACATTATTCATAGAAAATATACAGTAAAATAAAAAAGATTTTTTTAGTCCTCAAAGTGTATGGTATATATGAAGGGATCCAAATACATGCACCTTCAGACCAAGGGCAGCAAAACAAAAGCCTTAGGGGTACTTTGCACGCTGCGACATCGCAAGCCGATACTGCGATGCCGAGCGCGATAGTCCCCGCCCCCGTCGCAGCTGCGATATCCTTGTGATAGCTGCCGTAGCGAACATTATCGCTACAGCAGCTTCACATGGACTCACCTGTTCTGCGACGTCGCTCTGGCCGGCGACCCGCCTCCTTATTAAGGGGGCGGGTCGTGTGGCGTCATTGCGACGTCACACGGCAGGCGGCCAATAGGAGCGGAGGGGCGGAGATGAGCGGGATGTAAACATCCCGCCCACCTCCTTCCTTCCGCATATCCTACGGGAGCTGCGGTGACGCCGGTAGGAGATGTTCCTCGCTCTTGCGGCTTCACACACAGCGATGTGTGCTGCCGCAGGAGCGAGGAACAACATCGGACTGTCGCATCAGCGTAATTATGGATTACGCCGATGCTATACCGATGATACGATTACGACGCTTTTGCGCTCGTTAATCGTATCATCTAGGCTTTACACACTACAATGTCGCCTGCGATGCCGGAAGTGCGTCACTTTCAATTTGACCTCACCGACATCGCACCTGCGATGTCGTAGTGTGCAAAGTACCCCTAAGTATGAAATTCAAAAAATGCCCTAAGGCAATTGGCAGCGCTTAACCAAAAACCTATATAGTCTCGCAGCTTGGTTCTAATGGTAGAGGAACCCCTTCACTCTACCAATTCATTTAAACACAAAGTAAAGGTTTTTTTAACCAAAAAAACGCAATAAACCAGCGCTAGATGGGTTTTTTTCAATTTTATTGATATAAGATTTTTTCTATCCTTGTTTCAAGGCAAAATATTTAATAAGTAACACACTGATTATTACAGGTCCAGGGACCGCATAAAACACATATAAAAAACAGAGGAATAATGCTTATAAAAATAAAAATAATATTATTCCTTTTATAAAACCACCATGCTCCGAGATGATACAATATTCACATTGAATTGGTCTGACTAGTTTAAACAAATTGCCCCGGCCGGTGGCACATGCTCTATTGCTTAAATATTTTTAACCGATGAATTAAGTGAAATACCAAACCACTCGGTTAGTTTGCACGCTTACTATACACAATATAAGCATGCAACGTTGTATTTACTCCCAGACCTTTGGAGAAAAAACTAAAACATTTATCCACAATGACACCCCTGATCCACGGTGTAGGTCAGCAGAGTTTTTTAGCAGAATTTAGTCTGCGGTATTTGAATCGGCTTTTCTCCTCCGATTAAGCTGGAACCGCTGCGTATGGGGTTAATTAATTAACCTCCCAGAGCAGACACTTTGGGAGCAGCGGCCGCGATTAATGCTGGTTCTAAGGGAGGTATATAGTCAGCCAGACCCCTCCTTCCAAAGCCTATATATCACTTCAGAATACCGCAATCAGCCGGTCCCATACACTCTCAAATATACTTGCAATAAAACTATGCAAAGTCGCTGAAACCATAAGAGGCTGGCTGTAGATAAAAAGGCAGCGATAGTTACTCAGCCTCTCCGGCGGGCAGTCCAGACCGTATTCAGTGTAGGCTGACTGGATCCACGTAGGGAAGAAGTTGTATAGCAGGTTAGCACCACACTAGGTTCCGATCCGTTTCCAGGCAATGTAATGCCGCTGGAGGTGCCAGTGTGTGCTGGTTGGAGACACAGAAGGAGTCGGCAGTAATCTCTCAATTTCTCCGGCAAACCGTCCGGACCGTGTCCAATAGGTACAGATGGATTCCACACGGGAGAGAGATAGCTTGGCAGGTTATCACCACACAGATGAGGTAGGCAAGAACAGAGTCCTGATCCGACGCGCGTTTCGGGGGCGTGTGTCGGCCCCCTTCCTCAAGGATAACTCAGCTGTTGCCTAAAAGTCTATTTATGCATATACTTAATTAATCACAATTTGCATGAGATCAGACAATATTTAAATATTTAAATGCCACCACCATTCAATAATCCCTACATTTAGCAATTTATGAAGAGACCGCTCATATTAACCACAGATTATAATATAAGATTAAATAAAATAGAATTAATAAAAATGAATGGATTTGTGCAAAGGTTTTTCTTAGAGGTCCTATATATAACCTTACTTGTGCCACCTTATATATATATATGCATATACTATTTTTCAACAATTATGTTTAACATGAACATCATAAATATGTAATATAATTCGCTATGATATAAAGGCCCCTTTTGTCTATTACGATCTTGGGCTAATTAAAGCACTAATTGTAATATATGTTATGCATATACATATAACCAATGGCATCACATACTTTTTTTTTTTTTTTTTTTTTTTTTTCCCTTTCTTTTTTCTTTTTCCAATACCTATTACTCCTGTACTGATTTATGTATATAAAATTATAAATTAATTAAAAGCAAACAGTTCAATATCATTATTGAGTCCATATGGCTTCAAGGTATTTAATTCAAAAATCCATTGGCTTTCTGCTCGTGACATTTTTTTAATAAAATCTCCACCCCTCCAATCCTTTACTATTTTTTGTACACCCCATACTTGGGATCCTTTAAAAGACCCTCCATGTTTTAATGCATAATGTCTGGATAGGGGATGTTTAATACATTTATTTTTTACACTTCTAATGTGCTCACCCACCCTTTTCTATAGGGGTCTAATAGTTCTCCCAATATATTTTTTCTGACAGGGACATTGAATGCAATACACGACTCCCTTTGATTGACAAGTAATGAGTTCTTGAATTATAACTTCTGACTGTCCCTGTAAAAAGGATTTCCGTGTGACATTTTTTGTATTATTGCATATTATACAATTTTTGCATGGAAAAAAACCTTTCAGACCAAAAAGTCCTCCCTTTTTGGATGCTGTAAATTTACGTATGGTGGGTGCCACTAGATTACCAATATTATTTGCCTTTCTATATATAAATTTTGGATTGGTGGGCAAGAGATCCCCTATGACCTTATCCTCTTTCAGGAGGTTCCAATATTTTTTGATGATATTTTTAAAGAATCTTACTTGTGCAGTGTATTGGAGGATTATGGGGATATTAAATTCATTGGACTCAGGGGAGATTGATGTACCTAGTTTATTTTGAAGTAAAGTTTTTCTTTCTATCTGCTTTGTCTGCACATAAACTTCCTTCAAAAACTCCCCCCTATATCCTTTTTGTACAAATTTCTTTGTTAACACACCCGCCTCCACCTCAAAATCTTCCTGTTTACTGCAATTTCTGTATGCTCTGATATATTGGCTTTTAGGAACATTGAGGAGCCAACTTGGAAGATGACAACTCCTCAGTGATATATAACTGTTTGTGTCAGTCGGTTTCTGATAAGTTTTAGTTAAAATTTGACCATTCTCAATAAAAATATTCAAATCAAGAAAGTTAATCATTGTAGTACTCAATGTATGGGTAAATTTAAGATGATATTCATTTATGTTTACACTTGCCAAAAACTCGTGAAGTGACTTCTCATCGCCTGACCAAATAAAAAGGACATCATCAATGAACCGTCGCCAGAGGACCAGGTTCTCCCGAAGCACGCCACCAGGGTATATGGTATCTTCCTCCCACCTTCCCATATACAGGTTAGCGTAGCTTGGGGCGAACCTGGTCCCCATGGCTGTTCCCCACTTAAGATTCTTTAAAAATATCATCAAAAAATATTGGAACCTCCTGAAAGAGGATAAGGTCATAGGGGATCTCTTGCCCACCAATCCAAAATTTATATATAGAAAGGCAAATAATATTGGTAATCTAGTGGCACCCACCATACGTAAATTTACAGCATCCAAAAAGGGAGGACTTTTTGGTCTGAAAGGTTTTTTTCCATGCAAAAATTGTATAATATGCAATAATACAAAAAATGTCACACGGAAATCCTTTTTACAGGGACAGTCAGAAGTTATAATTCAAGAACTCATTACTTGTCAATCAAAGGGAGTCGTATATTGCATTCAATGTCCCTGTCAGAAAAAATATATTGGGAGAACTATTAGACCCCTATGGAAAAGGGTGGGTGAGCACATTAGAAGTGTAAAAAATAAATGTATTAAACATCCCCTATCCAGACATTATGCATTAAAACATGGAGGGTCTTTTAAAGGATCCCAAGTATGGGGTGTACAAAAAATAGTAAAGGATTGGAGGGGTGGAGATTTTATTAAAAAAATGTCACGAGCAGAAAGCCAATGGATTTTTGAATTAAATACCTTGAAGCCATATGGACTCAATAATGATATTGAACTGTTTGCTTTTAATTAATTTATAATTTTATATACATAAATCAGTACAGGAGTAATAGGTATTGGAAAAAGAAAAAAGAAAGGGAAAAAAAAAAAAAAAAAAAAAAAAGTATGTGATGCCATTGGTTATATGTATATGCATAACATATATTACAATTAGTGCTTTAATTAGCCCAAGATCGTAATAGACAAAAGGGGCCTTTATATCATAGCGAATTATATTACATATTTATGATGTTCATGTTAAACATAATTGTTGAAAAATAGTATATGCATATATATATATAAGGTGGCACAAGTAAGGTTATATATAGGACCTCTAAGAAAAACCTTTGCACAAATCCATTCATTTTTATTAATTCTATTTTATTTAATCTTATATTATAATCTGTGGTTAATATGAGCGGTCTCTTCATAAATTGCTAAATGTAGGGATTATTGAATGGTGGTGGCATTTAAATATTTAAATATTGTCTGATCTCATGCAAATTGTGATTAATTAAGTATATGCATAAATAGACTTTTAGGCAACAGCTGAGTTATCCTTGAGGAAGGGGGCCGACACACGCCCCCGAAACGCGCGTCGGATCAGGACTCTGTTCTTGCCTACCTCATCTGTGTGGTGATAACCTGCCAAGCTATCTCTCTCCCGTGTGGAATCCATCTGTACCTATTGGACACGGTCCGGACGGTTTGCCGGAGAAATTGAGAGATTACTGCCGACTCCTTCTGTGTCTCCAACCAGCACACACTGGCACCTCCAGCGGCATTACATTGCCTGGAAACGGATCGGAACCTAGTGTGGTGCTAACCTGCTATACAACTTCTTCCCTACGTGGATCCAGTCAGCCTACACTGAATACGGTCTGGACTGCCCGCCGGAGAGGCTGAGTAACTATCGCTGCCTTTTTATCTACAGCCAGCCTCTTATGGTTTCAGCGACTTTGCATAGTTTTATTGCAAGTATATTTGAGAGTGTATGGGACCGGCTGATTGCGGTATTCTGAAGTGATATATAGGCTTTGGAAGGAGGGGTCTGGCTGACTATATACCTCCCTTAGAACCAGCATTAATCGCGGCCGCTGCT
The DNA here is from genome assembly GCF_048569485.1 of Anomaloglossus baeobatrachus. Lineage (NCBI taxonomy): Eukaryota > Metazoa > Chordata > Amphibia > Anura > Aromobatidae > Anomaloglossus > Anomaloglossus baeobatrachus. The sequence goes on along the minus strand of NC_134356.1, from coordinate 115,045,918 downwards.
CCCAAAGTGTCTGCTCTGGGAGGTTAATTAATTAACCCCATACGCAGCGGTTCCAGCTTAATCGGAGGAGAAAAGCCGATTCAAATACCGCAGACTAAATTCTGCTAAAAAACTCTGCTGACCTACACCGTGGATCAGGGGTGTCATTGTGGATAAATGTTTTAGTTTTTTCTCCAAAGGTCTGGGAGTAAATACAACGTTGCATGCTTATATTGTGTATAGTAAGCGTGCAAACTAACCGAGTGGTTTGGTATTTCACTTAATTCATCAGTTAAAAATATTTAAGCAATAGAGCATGTGCCACCGGCCGGGGCAATTTGTTTAAACTAGTCAGACCAATTCAATGTGAATATTGTATCATCTCGGAGCATGGTGGTTTTATAAAAGGAATAATATTATTTTTATTTTTATAAGCATTATTCCTCTGTTTTTTATATGTGTTTTATGCGGTCCCTGGACCTGTAATAATCAGTGTGTTACTTATTAAATATTTTGCCTTGAAACAAGGATAGAAAAAATCTTATATCAATAAAATTGAAAAAAACCCATCTAGCGCTGGTTTATTGCGTTTTTTTGGTTAAAAAAACCTTTACTTTGTACCCCTAAGTATGCCTTTAATTACATGCTAAATAGCATGAGCAATACTGACTCTCAAGGTGAAACCTAGTCTACATAGACAATTCAAAGGTAATGCAGATCAACGTATATCCATGAGGACATAGTAGTTTATTGGCACAATCACCTATCAATAACACAAAGATGTACAGACTGCTCACCCATGAATGGATATAAGTTCTCAGCTGCCAGAGGTCTGAGGGTACACATCTCCCAAGTCCCGAAACGTACATCCATTTTTATGGGTCTCTGTTCATTTATTTATTCATTATACATTTCGTGTTTGTGTGAGCATTGTACTGTAACTTATGTAATTATTACTAGGGATAATCGAATACCTCAAATATTCGGCTTTGCGAATATTTGCCAAATAGGTCACCACTATTCGCGAATATTCGATGCGCAATGTAAGTCTATGGGAATCCCGAATAACAACTATTCTGAACTATTCGGGCTTCCCGTAGACTTACATTGCGCATCGAATATTCACATAGCGGTGACCTATTCACGGATATTCACGAAGCCGAATATTTGAGGTATTTGATCATCCCTAATTATTATGTATTTGTAATACACATTCCATGCCATAATGTGACATGCCATTGACCACACTAATTTCTCTTGCTTTTAATAGATTTTTATTTATCAAACCTTCAGTTTTGTAGGAATGAAATTTGATCAATAAAATTAATATACTTGTATAATTTTTTTGGTCATCTATTTACTTTCAAATTCTATTTCAAGAGTTATAAATAGGTACATATGTTGTTGTTGGGACTCCTGTAGAGTATGATACTTATTAGTATTAAGGGCTTTCATGTCCAATATTGGTTATTCAACCTTCAGGACTTGCCTACTAGACAGGCCCTCAAGTTGTCAACTTCCACCTCTCCGATCATATATGGGACTCAGCTATTGATAACCTTAACTTTTGACCTCATGGTTAACTAGTAAGTAAGGCATTCTGTCCTATCAAAATACAACTTCACTAATATACACTACCCACAAAAAGTTAGGGATATTTGGCTTTTGGGTGAAATTTATGGGAAACCTAAAAAGCCATTTTATCATTAAAGTAAGGCATCTAAGTAGAAGCATACAATAACGATTTCCTCATCTCAAACAATTTATTGAAATAAAAGCCAACAACAGTGGTGGGTATACCCCCCCTTAAAAAATGTCAATGTCTCAATAACTTATCATGTGGCCTTGAGTATCAATTACAGCTTGACAACGACATTTCATGCTGTTCTATGTTTTCAATGGAATTCAGGTCTGGAGAAAGTGCAGGCCACTCCATTTGAGGTACCCTAGTCTCCAGCAGTCATTCCCTAATGATGTGACCTTGATGAGCTGAAGCATAAGGTACTGTTGATCAATTGTTAGGTGTCGTCTTGGTCTCATGATGTCAAAATGTGAACAGCATGAGAAGAACTGTAATAATACCAATTCTAAGTGAACCCTGTCATTTATTGGGTAATTCATGGATCAAACACCTGTAGTGAATTTTGTCATTAAGCTGCTTGGTAGAGAACAGCAAGTTGTGCAAAAAGTACTGAAACATTGACCAGTTTAACATGTGCATTCTAAAGTTTAGAGAAGGTCACATTAAGTTAATCTGAAAAGGTTCAAGTGAATTTTAAGTTCATCCTGAAGTTTAATTCGCAAGTCAAATATCCCTAACTTTTTGTGCGTAGTGTATGTTGTCGACACACGTCATCAAAATACAATGTCTGATATGCCCTTCTGTAGATGGTTATTAATTAAACTAACTTATTTTATAATGATTGCATCCATTAGCTCAGAAGTTCCATCTTCAGCATTGCAATAAACCTCAGACGACATCTCTTGGTTTGTGGATTCAAGAATAACCTTTCTATTTATCCTCTGGATGAGCAAAAAACCTGTGGACATATTATAAACCTGAAGAAAAGCTCATCTGACTATCAACATACTGACATTGTATCATGCATTGTGTCCTTAGACAGTCAAATCTATACAGTAGGGTAAGTATGAAAAAAAACAAATGCATTGAACACAAATGAAGGACACTTTTCACCTACGTTGTAGGTATCTTATTAGGAATTGTCTCATTAACTCAAAACTTACAGCTAAACCTAATTCATGAACTCAACTCTCAGGTCACACAATGAGGTTGACTGAAATGAACATGGATCACCTATAGTTTTGTGGTGTTCTAACTTTGGTTCAGTATAACAGCCATGGATATGGGATATAGGTGTTGCCATAATGCAGATGCTAAAATGTGACCACATTAAATTTATGTGAAATGGACTTCAGGCTAAGTTATTGTGAAATTAGTGTGTAAATAGTCTTCTTCAGCAGGGATGAGCATATACGTGGATGTTTGGGTTCGTCAAACTATGCCGGACTTAAAAGTTCGGTTCGGCCAGGCCCTTGAACTTAACCCAAACTTGACCCCAAACCACATAGAAGTCAATGGGGACCCAATCTTCTGTGCAGTAAAATGGCTGCAAAATGGTCATAGTAAGGGTTAGGGGGCTCCAAAAGCAAGAAAAATGGGGGGCAAGAGTGTGACGCCCTGGCAAAACCAGGTAGTCACAGAAAGAGTTAATTCTCCTTGGCAGCTACACAATCCCCACACAAATGTAAGCAGCCAATGAGGCCCTACTCACCCCCTCTCAAGGAAAAGGGAGAGGGTGAGAGGAGCTAAGGAAGTGACAGAGCAGAATTTAGTTCAGTTGTGCTGTAGCCAGTGGAAAGCTGACAGGGGAGGCTTGGAGCTCCCCAGAGAAAGTGGTAGCTGGGGTTGGAGCCCTGGACTACCGGACTAGGTGGTTGTTAGGGCCACAGGCGATGGAGATCTGGCAGCAGGGAACCTGAGGCGACCGGGACAGGGTTGTAGCCCGCCGGTGCCGGGAGAGGGACCCAATCCGGAGACCATTCAAACTGACTAGTCCAGACAAGAAAGAGACAGGCAGAGTGTGGAAGGAAGGGCCCCTGGCTGTACATCTGGGTGTGGGACCCGAAGACACCCGCCAACCGTGACGGCTATTTGGCAAGTTGGTTTACAAAGGACTCTGTGTTTTCTGATCACACACATCAGCCTAGCTTCATCCAACACCAAGACAACCAAACTGTGAGTTTTCTGCTCCCTGCAATCCCTGCCACCACCACAACTCCCAATTGGGCCCCGGGAGGACTACAACTCTCCTACCCGTAGAGGGGATCCCACCTTGCTGCCCCACACCATCACGGGCACGGTCCCCAGAGGCAGCGGCGGTGCCACCATCTCATCACCGCAACCCACTGGTGGCGTCACAGACAATCCCCTTTACATATTCCTCTTTTGTTGTGGAGCCTGGGATCACAGACCGGGTCACGCCACTGTGATACCTACAGAAGTGACCCCTTGGCCCGGCTGTGAGTACCCCTATCCCTGGGCGACACAAGAGCAGGGCAATTGGCCTGCAAACAAATGTGGATAGGGAAATTACTTAAAGATGTTATGTCACCATAGTAATACTCGTTAAATAGGAAATAAATAAATAAAATAAAAATTTCAATAGTGGTTCCACAGAGAGTTATTACAGAGTACCCCTACAGTGACAAAATTGTAAGAGTGCCACCACAGAGCCTGTTTTCACAGTTCCCACACAGAACCAAAATTGCTGCTCCAGTAGTGTACACTATAGCTGTTGCAGTTAAAAACTTGTAGTTGAAATTAAAATCAAGCTGGTGGTGCACTGTGAGGCTTTCTACCACCAGTCCCAGCCCTTTGCATAAGGGCACCTCACTGATAATGTTGACTGATCATCTAGGGGCCCAAAATGTTTGTTCTGAAAAAATTATGATTGAAAGCAGGCAGCTAAACCTGAATACTCCAGCTAGGAATAATGAAATAGAACTCTAGTTCTATTTTGTTGTGTAGAAAGTGGGGCCATATAACAGGGTGGCTCTCCAGAAATCAGTACTGGTAACAATCAGGGAAACTTGACAGTCATTGCACAGGCACCGCAGCATGTTTTTGCTCATGTAAGCCAGGCTGCCCAAAGGCAACCACAAGCTGTCCTCAGTAGAGATGAGCGAACCGGTCGCGGTTCGGCTCGAGCTTGGTTCGCCGAACGGAGGTCGTGTTCGAGTTCGGTTCGGCGAACCGGTTCGGCGAACCACTCGAACCCATAGGAAACAATGGGAGACAATCACAAACCCATAAAAACACCTAGAAAACACCCTCAAAGGTGTCCAAAAGGTGACAAACAACTCACAACACAACACAAACACATGGGAAAGTGACAAGAACAAATTCTCATGCGAAAACAAAACAGCGTTATGAGGAAAAAGAGGACGAGACACAGAAATAGGCATGGCATGCCCTTCTAAAATCATGTAAAACACCGCAAGGTGACTCAAAGCGGAGTCTCCCTTGTTTCCATAAATTGGGCCACACAAACAACCCCTTTAGTGGCAGCACTTGTGCCCCAGTTGTACACTTCACAGGTAGATTTGCATCAAGCACATTCAAAAATACGCCATCCTTAACCGTCCCCAGGATTGCACCTGGGTAGGTAGCAAAGTCTTTGCTGATCCCAGATCTGTTCATCTTGGATCATTTTTAGAAACACTGCAAGCAAGGGTTACTCCAAGTGGAGTCTCCCTTTTTTCCAAAAATTGGGCTACACAGACAACCCCTTCAGTGGCAGCACTTGTGCCCCAGTTGTACACTTCACAGGTAGATTTGCATCAAGCACATTCAAAATACACAAGCATTTACTCTCCCCAGGATGACACAGGGGTAGTAAATTCCTTGTGCATCCATGACTTGTACATTTTGATGAACGTTAGTCTGTCGACATTGTCACTGGACAGACGCGTGCACTTATCTGTCAGCACACCCTGCAGCACTGAAGACACGTTCAGAGACAACGCTGGCAGCTGGACACGACAAGATCTCCAAGGCGTAAGTGGAGAGCTCTGGCCATTTTTCAAGATTTGAAGCCCAAAATGAGCAAGGCTCCATTTGCAAAGTCATAGCATCGATGTTCATTTGGAGATACTCCTGCATCATCCTCTCCAGCCGTTGACTATGTGTCAGACTTGTTGTCTCTGGTGGCCTTGCAAAGAGGGTCTAAAAAAATTATGAAAAGATTCAATAAAATTGCTGTTACCAGCACCAGATACGGTGCTGCTGGTACGGGTAGACTGTGGATGATGACGAGACCGTCCCATGTTTGTGAAGTTACAACTGGGAGAATCACTCCGTGCACCACGGTTGTTTGGTGGAAAAGCCGAGCTAAGATCGAGTAACAGCTTCTGCTGATACTCCAGCATACGTGCGTCCCTTTCTATGGCTGGAATTATGTCACAAAATTTGGACTTGTACCGGGGATCTAATAGTGTGGCAAGCCAGTAGTCATCATCACTTCTAATTTTGACAATACGAGGGTCATGTTGGAGGTAGTGCAGCAAGAAGGCGCTCATGTGTCTTGCGCAGCCATGCGGACCAAGTCCACGCTGTGTTTGTGGCATAGAGGTGCTAACCGTTCTTTCTTCCTCTGACATCTCCCCCCAGCCTCTTTCAACTGAAATTTGACCAAGGTCTCCCTCATCCGCTGAGTCTTCCATGTCCATGGACTGTTCGTCCTCCATTTCTTCATGTTCTCCTGCACCTTCCTCAACATTTCGCCTGCTGCCATGCGCCCTTGTTGATCCCTGTCCCCCATGGTTCCATGTCTGCCGCCTTGGTGATGATGAACGTCTGGACCTTGGTGATGTTGTTGTCCCTTGCGCATATGAATCCTCCTGTAGTTCCTCCCCTTCCTGTTGTCCCACACCCTGACTCCGAATAGTGTTTAGCGTGTGCTCCAGCATGTAAATGACTGGAATTGTCATGCTGATAATGGCATTGTCAGCGCTAAACATATTCGTCGCCATGTCGAAACTGTGCAGAAGGGTGCATAGGTCCTTGATCTGAGACATCAGGGTGATGTACCCCACCTCAGCATCTCGTTGGCCCAGGCTATATGTCATGACGTATTGCACCAGGGCTCGGCGGTGCTGCCACAGTCGCTGTAACATGTGGAGAGTCGAATTCCAGCGTGTCGGCACATCGCATTTCAGGTGATGAACCGGCAGGCCGAAAGACTTCTGGAGCGATGCAAGTCGCTCAGCTGCGGCGGTTGAACGGCGGAAGTGAGCAGACAGTTTTTGTGCCCTGTTCAGAAGGCCATCTTGGCCGGGATAGTGTGTTTAAAAATTGCTGGACAACAAGGTTCAACACATGAGCCATACAAGGCACGTGTGTCACCTTGCCCAGGCGAAGGGCTGCACCCAGGTTTGCAGCATTGTCGCACACGGCCTTACCAGGCTGCAGGTTGAGTGGAGACAACCATTTACCAAACTCAGTCTCCAGAGCTGCCCAGAACTCAGACGCTGTGTGACTCTTATTTCCAAGACATTTCAAGATAAAGACTGCCTGCTGTCGTTGCGCTCTGCTGCCAGCATAGTAATGAGGGGTGCGTGATTCCTTCTGCGCAGTTACAACGCTGGTGGCCTGACCAGGCAAGCTTGGGGCAGAGGTGGAGAACCCGGAAGAGGTTGAGGAGGCAGAAGCAGTGGAGGAACTTGGACAGACAGAGGATTGACGCCCAAGTCGTGGGGACGACAAGACTTATGCAGCAGACCCTTCACCATCTATCACCATAGTTACCCAGTGCCCAGTCAGCGACATGTAACGTCCCTGTCCATGCTTACTGGTCCAAGTATCGGTGGTGAAATGCACCCGTTCTCACACAGAGTTTCTCAAGGAAGCGGTGATGTTGTGTGCGACATGCTGGTGTAGCGCAGGCACACCTTTCTTAGAGAAGTAGAGGCGACTGGGCATCTGGTACTGGGGCACAGCGACAGACATAAGGTCTCTAAAATCCTGTGTGTCCACCAGGCGGAAAGGCAGCATTTCGGTAGCCAAGAGCTTACAGAGGGATAAAGTCAACCTTTTAGCTTTGTCATGGGTCGCAGGAAATGGCCTTTTATTTGTCCACATCTGAGGGACAGAGATCTGAAAGAGCTGTACACACGCACTTGTTTCCCCTTCCAAACCAACTGACGACCTACCAAGCAAACTGCCTGTTGCGGTTACAGTGGTGGAAGGTGTGCATGGAAAAACAGCTGTCCCAACAGTCCTAGAAGATGAAGAGCGCGCGGATGCACTGGAAGGGGCAGGCGGTGGATGGTCTGCTCCGCTAGGCCGCATTGCAGCAGGTGAGCTTCCCACTGGGACATATGATATTTATTCATGTGACGATTCATGGAAGAAGTTGTCAAACTGCTGAGGTTTTTGCCTTTACTAACAGATTCCCGACAAATTTTACACATCACATGATTTGGGCGATCCTTTGCAAGGTCAAAAAAGGACCAGGCTAGGCAAGGCTTAGAGGACATGCAACCTGCTGAGCCACCCCGACTAGTGCTCAGAGGCAGAGTGGTGGCTGAGGATGCAGTTGTAGACGTGCTACCAGTACTCCTCCTCTGTCCAGGAAGGCGCAAAGTAACTTCGTCGTCAGTTGCATCCTCCTCCACCACCTCTGTTGACCTCCTCGAGTGCCTGACTGTGGGTTGACAGTAGGTGGGATCTAGAACTTCCTCATCAAGCGTTGTTTGCACTCCCCTCACCCTCAGACCAAGCCTCTTCCTGCCCTGACCAAATATTTAAGTTGTCAATCCAATCTGGTATCTGCGTCTCATCGTCATCAGTATGTTCCTCATTGTCTATAACAACAGGTGTTACAGTTTGGGAATAAGGGTCAACATTATGCTCAGAAACTTGGTTATCACAGCCTGAATCTGAGTCACAAAGGTTCTGGGCATCACTGCAGACTGGTCAGTACTCACTCTAGCTTGGGAGCACACCTCTGATTCCCAGGCTATAGTGTTACTGAACTGCTCTGCAGACTCAGTTATCTCTACTCCACCATACTGTGCAGGGCGGATGGAGACTTGAGAGCTGGGAGAAAGCAAGTGTGATTGGGATGACAACTCAGAGGACTGGTTTTTTTTGGATGCAGTAGTTGAGGTGGAGGAGAGGGCACTTGTTGGAGCGCTTGAGATCCATTCAAGCAAGTTCTTTTTTTGTGCATCATCTACCTTTCTTACAGTTGTTCGGGTCCGTAAAAAAGGGAGCACATCGGATTGTCCACGGAAAGTAGTAGACATCTTACTTTTGCTGGCAGATGGCCTATCTTCAGCAGATGTTAATGTAGCTTTGCCACCTTCCCCACGGACAAAAACTTTTTTTCCTTTGCCAGCATGCCTGTTCCCCTTTCCACCAGCATCTGTCATTTTGCCACTCATTTTGATTGCGACAAGATTGTCCACTTAAAATGTGGTAGTAAAAATTGAGAGGTGGTGTAGATTGCAGAGGTGGCCTAGCTTTATTGACAGCAGAAGAAACAACACTGACTATCCCTGACAATGCAACTATGGCCCTTAAACTGGCAGCACAGCTTGCAATTATAATAGCTTAGTAAAAATGAGCTTGAGGGTGCAATGCAGAGGTGCTGGAAATTGCTTGGCACCAGTGGGACACTAATGGAAGTCCAACAGCCACTTTTAGGATGCCACTAAGTTTCCTCAGTGTTTGCTATTATAATAGCTTAGTAAAAATGAGCTTGAGAGTGCAATGCAGAGGTGCTGGAAATTGCTTGGCACCAGTGGGACACTAATGGAGTCAAACAGCCACTTTTAGGATGCCACTAACTGGCAGCACTATTTCAAATTAAAATGGCTTTGCAAAAATGTGCAGGAGGGGAGAATGCAGAGGTGGTGGGACTTGCTTGGCACAAGTGGCACAAAAATGGGGGACAGCAGCCACTCTTTGGATGGCACTAACTGGCAGCACTCTGCAATTAAAATGGCTTTGCTAAAAAGGGCAAGAGGGTACAGTGGCCGGGTTGTGGGTCAGTGTAGAGGAAAGGAAGCCTCACTTTCTATCCCTCCTAATGGTGAAATGCAGCAAGGAAGTCCCTGAGCTTAGCTACACAGACGCTGTTATCTGTAGCTGTAACAAGCGTTTCCACGGACCTGACTGTCACCTATGGCTCTGAGCCAGCTGAAATTAGCCCTTAAAAGGGCTGAAATAAAATTCTGCCCCTAATCTGTAGAACGCTGTGTGTATAGTGTACACAGCAGGAACGGCGACAGGAGCTGCGTGAGCGGTGACTGACACCCAGACGCAAAAGGCAGATAATGGCATGCTGAAAGAAAATGACCGTTTTTATAATGCAAGGACATGTGACATGGACAGCCTATGACACATGCCCTTGCTTCTCTGGCAAAAAGTCCACTTAGCAGTGTGTGTGTCTGGGATTGGCTGACATGCTGGCCCGCCCCACTACTCGCGCGCTTAGGGAAGGAAGAAAAAAAAAATGGCGATCGCCATTATCCCAGCAGCAATAATCTGAACGCGCAGTCCCCGCACACTATACGCTGAAATTTCATAATAGTGTGAGTCACAGAGTGACTTACACTATTACAGTGAAAAGCCAGCTAGTAATTATCTAGGCTTTTTGCTGATAGAACCGTTCTCGAACGTAACTCGAGCAAACGAACTTTTAGCAAAAAGCTCGAGTTCTAGTTCGATCTAGAACACCCCCCAAAATCACTCAAACCGCGAACTGGAGAACCACGAACCGCGCTCAACTCTAGTCCTCAGTGGGAGATGTATTGTTTGTGTCCTCTGTGTACCAGCAGCCACACTCCAGTTATGCCTGTGAGCTACTTTGAATGCCACCCTGCTGTGAACCCGGATACTTTTCCTCCTTCTCCTTATCTTTCAAAACTGCCTCCTGGCTGAACAGTTGTGTACCTGGCTGCTGTTAGTACAGGAACCTACCCTCCAAGCCATATGAGGATGACTGACCTGATCACTGTGTGAATGGTCCCTTTTCAACCTCCTCTGTCTCCTGTGCCCCCACCTCATCATCCATCATCGCCTGAGGTGTATTTTCAAGGAGGCACAAAAGTGGGATAGTAATGCTGATGATGGCGTCATCAGCGCTGGCCATGTTTGTGGAGTACTTGAAGCAGCGCAACATGGCATACACGTCCTCCAAGGAGGCCCACTCTTTGGTCGTGAAGTGATGGTGTTCCACAAAGTAACTCACCCATGCGTGCTGCAGCTGAAAGTCCACTATTGTCTGCTGCTGCTCGCGCAGTCTCTACAGTGGGTACATCGCATATAAGATGGTAAGCGGAAAGGCAGAAGTGATCTGCAGCGCAGACAGGCGAGTAGCAGCAGGGTGAGAACGCTGAAAGTGCATACAGCCGGCATACTTTGTCCAGCAGCTCTGACGTTTTGGGGTAATTTTTCAGGAACCTCTGCACCACCAAATTCAGCACATGAGTCAAGCAAGTATTGTGCGTCAAACCAGCTAGGCCCAGAGCTTCTACAATATTTTGTCCATTATCGCACACCACAGGCCGGGCTTGAGGTTCAACAGCAACAACCACTCATCAGTCTGTTGTTTGGTCCCCGTTCACAGCTCCTATGCGGTGTGAGATTTTTTCCCTCTAAATAGATGAGTTTCAGAATAGCCTGGAAGGGCTGACGTTGATGGTGGAGATCTTACTCTCACCATATGGGGAGGCAGTGGAAGAAGTGCAGTAGGAGGAGGAGAATGCACAGACAGAGAAATGTCCAGTAATGCTCAGTTGTCACGTTGACTATGGGAATAGCAGGAAACCAGGGCTCCTAAGATGACCCTCAGGCTAGGGGCCCCTAAGCTATCCCTAGTTTCAGGCATATCCCTAAAGGTGAGGATGTCTGAGTCTTCTTCCTGGCCTAGCTCCTGAGCAGCCCTAATCTGATACCCCTTCATTTAGAAGGGACCGGGACAGGAGTGAGATTAAAACCATAAAAATAGACAGACAGGGAAAACCAAAACTCTGTCACACAGTACGTGCTCACAGAGATATAAGACAATAAAAAATGAGGAAAACAAGAGCAGGGAGGAAACAACAAGACAATGGGTAAATTCCACAGCCACTGCTGGCAGAAATCAACACTTTTCAGATAGTCTTGGATACCAAAACACACAGACCACCACAGTATAACATATAGCTGGCATGGGTAGAAGATTTCATTCAGTTTAAGTATGAGAGGAGCAGATTTGATTGGCTTCCTCACAATATGTGATCAAAACAGCCTAACAAGCAGGCTAGCAGAGGTTAACTCTTGCTAGTCTGACTATGACTAAGCACACAGCAGGTAGATGCCCGAATCTGCCCGTGTTGATCAGAGAAACCATTGGGCGGAATGTCAGAATCTGCAATGTGAATAGAGCCTGACGTTGCCATGACGGTGAAGTTTATGCAAAACTCTGTGTGACATCGGTGGTGGTAGAAAATGCACCATAATGCTTTCCGCCTAAGGGCCAGCCACCACTAGATTTACCCAGTGGGCAGTTAGGGAGATATAAAATCCCTGCATGTGCATGCTGGTCCACATACCAATAGTTATGTGTCCCTTGCCACTGATGGCATTGCGCAGTGAACACCTGATTTGGTCCACAACATGTTCGTGCAGGCCACATGGAAATGTACAGGCATTGGGGACCTCATACTGTGGGACCGCCACCGCCATAACTTTTGAAATGCTGGCATTCAGGACCAGGGCTCGGGGGTTGGAAGCAGTGTACTTTCTCTTTCTCTCCAGTGTTTGGGGATGGACAGCTGAACGCTTCCATGGGATTTTTTGGAAATGCTTGGTGACACTATTGCTTGAGAGTGGGATTAAGAGGCCATGACTGCAACAGAAGAGGGAGCAAGCGGGGCCTCACATCTTTCCTGGTTCTTCAACTGTCTACTTCATTGCAGCTCGTGCTTGGCATTCAGATGCCTCGTTATTCAGGTGGTGCTCATGTTAAGAACATTTGGGTCTTGCTTCAGGCTATGAAAGTGTCGCGGGCGGGGAAGAGGGTGTCAGCACACTACGCTCACCCCCTTCTGCTCGGGTCCGGCGGCCGCTGCTCAGTGGTGGCTCGAGCTGTAGGCCGGATCCCGGGGGTTCTCGAGCGGCACTCCTCGCCCGTGAGTGAAAGGGGTTTGTTGGGTGTGGGAATTGGTTATTGTCCGTGACGCCACCCACGGTTGTGGTGATTTCACCACCGCTGCTCAATACGGGGGTCCCGGGGATGGTGATGCGGAGCAGCCAGGTGTTGTGTTGCCCCTCCGTGGGTAGGGGTTGGTGATCCCGGGGCCCGGTGATGGTTTGGGAGGCGCAGGGCCTGGTGGGCGCAGGGACGCGGGGGCAGCGCTGTGCCTACGGCACTGTGGTACTCACTCAGCCTGAGACGTTGACACAG